>NC_141697.1:21597468-23071442 GCF_964263255.1 Lissotriton vulgaris
CCCATCATTTCCAACCTGACTGACATCTCCTATCAATCCTCCGTTCCGGTCCTCTGGTCAGACCATTTTATTGTGAATTTTTCAATTAAATTGATCGTGGCCGACTCATCTGGGCCAGACCTACCTCATAAAGCCAGCAGGAACTGGAAACGTCTAGATTTAAATAAATTAAATTCTCTTCTCGCCAATTCTAAACCTACGGTTGCCAACATGACTATTAAAGAGCTACCTGCTGTTAGATCATGGTTAACTACCGCTTTGGACTCCTGTCTCCCTACCCAAAAAAATAAATCCCAAATTCATCACCCCCGGCACCCTGGTTCAACGATTCCCTCCGCCTAGAAAAATCCAACTGCAAAAAATTGGAACGGATTTGGCGTTCCAATTATAACCCTGATCACAAAGCAAAATACAAGTCCGCACTTAAAACATACCATGCGGCCTGTGATACCGCTAGAGCTAATTTTGCTAACAGCACCATACTTACAGCTCAAAACAGACCCAAGGCCCTGTTTAAAATAGTCAAGGAGCTCTCAGGTGCCTCCTCGGGACCCAGGGATCCTTGTCTAGACACTGCCCAGTGTAACGCCCTAGCCAACTTCTTTCTAGAAAAAATTGACAAGATCTATGCCATCTTTAACTCCACTCCTGCTGCTTCCACTCACTCTGCTCAAGATCTACGCAATTCTTCCCCTGTTACTACTCCCTGCTCTTTGCTCACCTCTTCTCCACTTCACGCTTGGGATCCTATTTCCCCCGCACTTCTAAAAAAGTATCTCCAGGACATCAAATCTGGCTCCCCCCTTGACCCTATGCCCCCCCAAATTCTGAGCTCTCTGGATCCAGCCCTACTTCACATTATCTTGGATGTCCTGAACGCTTCGCTAACAGAAGCGATTGTCCCAAATTAATGGAAGCACGCAATGGTGGTCCCATTACTAAAAAAGGCCAACGCAGACCCCAACAACCCTTCCAATTTTCGCCCCATTTCTTTGATTTCATGTTTTTCCAAGATTCTGGAGAAACACGTTAATTTTTTGCTTAATTCCTTTGTTGAATCCTCCAATTTTCTCCATGGTTCTCAATCCGGGTTCAGGGCTGGCTTCTCCACGGAAACCACTCTCCTTGGCGTGTCAGAGACCATCAGACGCCAAGTGGATAATGGTGAGACGGTGGCACTCATCTTACTTGACTTGAGTGCCGCATTTGACACCGTCTCCCATTCCATCTTGGTGTCCACCTTGGAGGCTGTTGGTGTCGGTGGTTCCGCTCTGGCCTGGATTGCCAATTTCCTTTCTGATCGCACGTTCCAAGTTTTTTCTTCCACATCTGTTTCATCTATTCTCCCCTCCACTCACGGTGTCCCCCAAGGATCTATCCTTAGCCCCCTTTTCTTTAACCTGTATGTGAGGCCTCTTGCTTTTCTGGCGGAACAGGCCGGCCTCACAATTTATTCCTATGCTGATGACACTCAAGTCATCTACTCACTTTCCACCAATAAAAACCTCCCCTCCTCCTCTCTTCAATCCGGCCTGAAACATATATCGGATTGGATGCTAAAGCACAAATTAAAATTAAACGGGGACAAAACAGAACTGCTCCTGTTTGGCCCAGACACCTCTCTCTGGGGCCCACACCATTGGCCAGCAGAGATGGGTCCTCTACCCATTCCAACAGTGTCTGCTCGCAATCTTGGGGTTCTCTTCGATAACCAACTTACTTTCAAACAACACGCTGTGAAAGTCTCCGCCACCTGTACTACCATCATCAGGTGGCTGAGAAAAATCACCTGGATGCTTCCTGCGGACACCCTAAGGACCGTAGTCCAGGCTCTTGTCATCTCACGCCTGGACTATGGGAACATCCTTCTCTTAGGTGCCGCCAAAGAGGTTACCAGGAAGTACCAGGTGGTACAGAATATGGCAGTTCGCCTTATCTGTCACCTTCCCGCGAGATCCTCGGTCACTCATCATATGCGGAATCTGCACTTGTTGCGAATCGAGAACAGAGTTAACTTTAAAGCACTTTGCTACATGCACAAGATCATGACTGGTAGAGCCCCTCACTATCTCTCTGCTCTGGTACAGAAATATATTCCCCCCCCGTACACTCAGGTCCTCCACGTAGAATAAGTTTAAGATTCCACGCATCAACAGAGCCAAAATGGGAGGACGTTCGTTTTCCCTGCTGGCCCCCTCCTTGTGGAACTCTCTTCCCCAATCTCTGCGCTCTGAAGTGTGCTTTTTGAAATTCCGTAAGGGAATAAAAACTTGGCTTTTCAATATCTAATGTTATGGTTTGACGTTCCTCCCTCCCTTTACACCATTCAGTTTGCCTTAGCGCTGGGAAACCTCCGGGTAGCTGCGCGCTCAATAAATGTAATTATAAATAAATAAATAAGGCCTGCTGGCGCTGCCGCGGCCCCTACTTGCGAACCCTCCAGCTCGAGGATTGAGAGCTATACCCCAGCTACCCCTGTACCGGACTGGTACTAAGACTGTCCCGCTACCCCCTTTCCCAAGAGACTAGAATTGACGGGATCATCGTATCCTGGTCCTGCTGTATCGTCAAGGTAACCTGCCTAAGAATACCGATAAAAGTGTACAGAACCTATCTTTTTGTGGTGTCCATCTGTGGGGGGGTAGTTGCTCGTCCGTACGATTGAAGGAGTGGGCCCTCGCTAGGAGGCCTCTCCCCCTGCTCGGCTGACCCTCCGGGTTCCCGTCTAACATTGGTGGCAGCGGTGGGATCCGAGCCGACGCATAATCGTACGGAGAGTAACTCGCTCCACGACGCACAGCAGCAATGTCGACGAAAGAGATTGGAACAACCACGAAATTCCAGATGGAACGGCTGGAGGAATACAGCCACAAAGAATTAAAACAATTCTGCATAGACTTGGGCATCGCTACCACGGGACTGAGCGCCAAAGATGACCTCAAGCACGCCTTGGAGTCTTGGGTGGAGACGGGAGCGCCCCCACCCCAAAACGAAAACATTGAGACCACAGAAACAATTGCAACCCCCAAAGAAGAAAGAAGAGCGGGCCTCTTGTCCGAGGAGGCCCGAGAACGGGAGAGGAGCCGGCTCCACGAGTTGGAACTGGCTCGACTCCGCTTAGATGGGGAACTAAAACTACAGAACAAAAGATGGCCCTCTAACACTTACGGCTACGGGAAGAACGGGAAGAGAAAAAAAGCCAGAGGGAGCTGGAAGAGAAGAAATTAGCGTACGAACACGAGCGCAGTTTAAAAGAGCTAGAAATTCGACGGCAAAACAAGGACCTCGGCGTCCCCGAAAGTCAGAACTCCACTCCTCCTACAGACACCAAGGTCCACATTCCCAAAGACGTCGTCCGAGAGTACTATCGGAACAACGACATCCAGCAATGGTTCAAGGCCTACGAGGTAGCCATGATCTCCCACCGAATTCCGCGAAAAGACTAGGGAGCCGGGTTGTGGGGGAGATTCGTGAACGAAGGAAGAGATGCCCTGCTACAACTCCCCGACGCAGAGATGACCTCCTACGAACACATGAAAGCCGCCCTTCTTACTCGCTATGGGCTCACCCCCGAGATGTACCGGCAGCGATTTCGAGACTGTAAGAGAATCTCCGGTACCACCTGGGTGGAATATGTGAACTTTTTTAGCCGAGCCTTAGAGAGATGGATCAAAGGCAGCCAGGTCACCACCTACGAACAATTATTCGATCTCATTGTGTGGGAGCACCTCTCCAATAATTGTTTCGTGGAACTAAGGCAGCATCTCCTCGATAGCAAGCTGACTGAACCCCGGAAACTCGCCATCGAAGCGGATCGATGGGAGAGCACCCGGGTCCCCCGGAGTTGGCCGGGCGAACAGAACAGATCCTCCCAGGGGTCCCACCGTCCACGAGGGGGAGGAGGAGGCCAGGGTCGGGGCAGGGACACCGTCACGGTGCCCCCGACTAGCAACCCCCCGTCTCCGGCTGGAAGAGGAAGCCCTCCGACGTGACCGGGATTCCGCTCCAACCTGGTCTGCCACAAATGCCAGCGGCCCGGCCATTACGCCAATGACCCAAACTGTCCGAGAAACCAGTCAGTCCAGGCCCCGGGTCCAGTGAACCGCCAGATCACCGCCGTCGCCCTCAGAGAAGAGCAAGGTGAAGAAGAAGCCGAAGAGTGCGAACACTACCAGCCCGAGTGGGAACCCGCAGCCATGTCCCTGGTATGTCTAGGGGAAAGGGACATGGTCCCGCGGGCCCCCATCCCAGCGAACACGCAGAAGTACAGCCAGTGGGTCACCATTAATGGACAGCGGGCTGAAGCCCTCCGCGACACAGGGGCCAGTGTGACCGCAGTCCGCTGCCATCTGGTGACCCCCGATCAAATCCTGCCCAACGTACTTTGTCCAGTACGGTCTGCGGACAACTCCGAAAGCCTGTGCCAGATGGCCTGCGTCCCCTTCGAGTGGGGGGGAGTGTCGGGCATGCTGAAGGTGACCGTCCGAGACGATGCCCCCGTGGACTGCCTCCTGGGGAACGATCTCGAGAGCTCCCCCTGGGCAACCGTTGAGCGAAGAGAGCACCTGGGGATGCTTGGTCTCCCTGAATGGGTCTGCGCCACGACCCGATCCATGGCCGCCCGTGCCATCCCCACCACGGAAGAACCTGAGTGGCCCGAACCTCCACCGCCGGTCGTCACAGAAGAGACCACCCCTGAGCCTGGTCCACCGGGGCCCAACAACGAAGACCCTGACCCACTCCAAGACCTCCCGGAGCTGGCCCAGTGGCACTAAGAAGGTGGCCCCACTCAGGAACAGTTCCGCCAGGAACAAAGAGCGTGTCCCTCCCTCGAGGGGCTCCGACAGCAAGCCATAGCCCAGAGCGCAGGGGATGCCTCGGGGGCCCACTGGATCTATTGGGACAACGGGCTCCTCTACAGTGAGCAAAAGATTGCCGAACTGGGAGCCAGCCGGGTGCTGGTGGTCCCCCTCCGATTCAGAGACTTCCTCTTGAACCTGGCACACGATGTGCCTCTCGCCGGGCACCTGGGGCAGGACAAGACTTACAGCCGCCTGGTGACCCATTTCTACTGGCCTAAAATGCGGAACGATGTAATGAACCACTGCCGGGCCTGCCCCACCTGCCAGGCCAGCGGGAAGAGCGGCCGGAAACTAAAAGTCCCCCTGCAACCCTTTCCCATTGTCACCACTCTCTTTGAGCGGGTGGGGATCGACATTGTGGGGCCCCTGGAGCCCCGGACAGCACAAGGTCACCGGTTCATACTCGTCCTGGTGGACCATGCCACCCGCTATCCCGAGGCCATCCCTCTCCGGACCGTGACAGCGCCCGTGGTGGGCCGAGCCCTGATGGGGATCTTCTCGCGGGTGGGCTTCCCCCGAGAGGTCGTCAGTGATCGGGGCACGAACTTTATCTCCAGATACATGAAGTCCCTATGGCAACAGTGTGGGGTCACCTACAAATTTACGACCCCCTACCACCCGCAAGGAAACGGACTAGTGGAACGATTCAATCGCACCCTCAAGGGTATGATCATGGGCCTGGAAGAGCCCCTACGCCGCCAATGGGACGTGCTGCTACCATGCCTCCTGTTTGCCTACCGGGAGGTCCCACAGAAGTCCCTGGGTTTCAGCCCCTTCGAGCTCCTGTATGGGCACCCCGTCCGGGGTCCCCTCAGCCTGGTCAAGGAAGGGTGGGAGGTGCCCCCCCAGAAAACTCCTCCTGATGTGTACAAGTACCTCTTGACCCTCCGGAACCAGACTCGGCGGTTCAGGGAACTCGCCAAGGCCAACCTCGAAGCCAGCCAAGAAGACATGAAACGTTGGTACGATCAAAATGCCTCATCCATTGAGTTCGAGCCAGGACAACAGGTCTGGGTCATGTCCCCGGTCGAACCTTGCGCCTCCAGGACAAATGGACCGGACCCTTCAAGGTGGTGGAGCGCAAGGGCCCGTCACCTACCTGGTAGACCTGGTGTCCCCCCAGAACCCTCTCCGGGTCCTCCATGCCAACAGACTTAAGCCTCACTTTGTGCGTTCTGAACTTAGCCTCCTGATGGCTACCGACAGTGGGGCTGAAGAGGACTCCGAGCCCCTCCCCGACCTCATGAGGACCCTCCAAAAAGACGGCTCCGTGGAAGGAGTCCACCTCTCCGATGCCCTGTCCCCAGCACAACGCCAAGACTGCCAAGACTTGCTACAGCAATTTGCCGACCTGTTCTCCCTCATCCCTGGGGTCACCCCCTGGTGCCTCCACGATGTCGACACCGGGGATAGCCCCCCTATCCGGCACAGGGCCTACAGAGTACCTGATCGAGTACGCGCCTGCATCCAGTCAGAAGTATCCAAGATGCTGGCCCTAGGAGTAATCGAGCCCTCCGACAGTCCCTGGGCCAGCCCCTGGGCCAGCCCCGTCGTGCTGGTTGTAGGAGAGTAGGGTCTGCAATCCTATGATCACCCAGATTTTTTTGCTTTTGTTTCACTGGTTTACGACTTTCTCTGGCTGTGGGCCTGCCAATCAGACCCACAGCCTAGCTGTTCTCTCACTAAATTGACATGTGTACCTTAGGTGCATTATCCAATTGGAACTGGGCCACCTTATCAGACTCTGTAACTCAGGGCATAGGTGTACCCAGGGCCTACCAGGGGCTGTACGCATCTGCCGGCTAGAACCAGTTCCAGGGGCACACCAGCCCCTGGCCTGGGGAAAGTCCGGCATGGGAGAGGGGTGTAACCACCCCCCTTCCTGGTCCCACCCCTAGGGCAGGACCTAGTCGCGTACCCACCCCTTTCTTTAGGATAAAGGCAGGAGCGGGGACCCTTCCAAATTAGATCATCTTTGAATCAAGAACTACTTTCTACGAAAGGAAACTCAAGACTCTTCTCAAGATTTCTCCCTTGTGGCTAAGGAGTAGTCACCCTGCATCCGCAGGCACCATCTAAGAACTCTGCGGTTTGCTGCACGTCCTTCCTCAGGAATCCGACCGACCAGCACGACGAGACCCGGCTTCCCTGGCACCTCTGACCTCTACCTACCTCTACAGCTAAGCTGAGAACCGTAGGTGCGACGAGACCTCGAGGGACCGGCCATCATCTGAACTGCACGACTCTTATCCAGCACGACCGCCGAGGGATCCTCTGGTGAGTGCTTTGGGGTCCGAGAAGCCCCGACCCTGAGCAGCTCCAGCACCGAAGTCCAGCCTCCCAGCATCTCCACGATCTGCGTGGGGCCCTTCTGCTTTTTGCTGCTCACCGCGTTGTTTGGCTACTAGCCCGCTGGCTTGTGGCCTTCTGAACGACGCCCGACGACATCACTGCTGCTGGTCTGGTTGCTCCAGACTGGCCCTTGCTCCCTTCCAAAAGAGGAGCACCCCGGACCGTCCTGGTCTACTCCAGACGCCATTTTGAGTCCACCGCGTGGGCTTGAATTTGCCAAGACTTGTTGCCCCAATCCTGGGTCCAGCGACGTCGACAGCATCATCCATCGTGGGACAGCTCGCTCCTCCATCCTGGTCGCCGACAACGCCTCCTGGTCCGTGAGATCTGCAGAGCACAGCGTCGCCCACTCACCTAGTCGAGGTGACTACCATCCGGTGCCCTCCTGGTGCCACCTGACTACTGGCTAGTAGTAACGAACTTGGTCCCCTCTGCTTTCAGGTGTCATCCATCTTCGATCCAGGCTTGGATCACTCGAACTATCTTCACTGGTCGCCTGCCAGCAACTCCTTTTCTTCAGGCCCCTGGTTCGCCACCGAGGATTCCCGACGTCTTTTGAGACCTATGCAGCTGCTGCCCCTGGGCTAGGTAACTTCGGCATTTCGGTGCCCCAGCATAGCCTCACTATCCAAGGGTCAGGATCCACTGTCGTTTTCTTCCTACCAGGTCGGGTTCGCCCGAGAACACTAACTTTGCTTTTACTAGCTACCATAGACTTTGTCCCGCCTCCCGCGTGAGAGTACACACTCTGCACCCGAGTCCCCTAGGCTTCCTATTAGTAATCTGAAGGTTCAGTAGTCAAGTCCTAGCGATTCCAAAGCCTATTAGTACAGTACTTACCTGCTAGTAATTTCGCATTCCACTTTTGTAGTATATGGTTTTCCGTTCCCCTAGGGCATTTGTGTAAATTGTGCGAACTCCAGTATTTTCGTAAGAGTTTTGTTGTGTGCTTAGTACCCTGTCCTCATAAAGAGTACAGGGCTGTTGTGATCTAAATAAATACACTGTTTATTTTCATAACACTTGTGTGGTGTCCTTTCACTTGGTGTTCAAGGGGTATATGTGATGGTATAACAGCTGGCTTAACACGCCCTCTAGAGTTTAGCCCGAAGACTGCTCGTATCCACGCTACTCGGATAGCTGGTCTATAAGGTTGACTTACAACCAATCATCAATAAGGGTTGTTTGGACTGATACAAAGTGCTCACTAGAATAGTGAACATTATATATCAGGCCAACTTCTCACACTGGTCCCCAAGGCCGCCGCCCCTGGAGTCGCCCCAGAGCTCAGATTTTGTGTAGACTACCGGGGCTTGAACGCCGTCACCCGGACAGACGATCACCCCATCCCCCGAGCGGATGAACTGATCGACCGCATGGGGGCCGCCCGCTACCTGAGCATCTTTGACTTGACCGCGGGCTATTGGCAGATCGGCCTCACCCCCGGTGCCCAGGAGCGATCCGCCTTCTCCACCCCGGATGGCCACTACCACTTCAAAGTGATGCCCTTCGGAATGAAAAACGCCCCGCCACCTTCCAGAGGCTCGTAAACAAAGTACTGGCGGGGCTGGAGGAGTTCAGCGCCGCCTATCTGGACGATATTGCCGTGTACAGCCGCCACTGGGCAGAACACCTCCAACACCTCCGGGAGGTCCTGAATTCCCTCCGGCGGGCAGGGCTAACAATCAAGGCCAGCAAGTGCCAAATCGGCCAAGGGTCCGTGACCTACCTGGGGCACCAGGTGGGAAGTGGCCAGGTGGCCCCTCTCCAACTCAAAATCGCTGCCATTCAGGCTTGGGAGCCCCCAGTCACCCAAACAGAGGTCCGCGCCTTCCTGGGGCTCACCGGATACTACCGGCACTTCGTAAAAGACTATGGCAGCATTGTGGGGCCCCTCACAGAACTCACGTCCAAGAAGAACCCCCCGAAAGTACACTGGACCCCTGAGTGTCAGGCCGCCTTTGAGAAACTCAAATCCGCCATGTGCACCGCCCCCGTGCTCCAAGCCCCCGACTACAGCCGGGAATTTATAGTACAAACAGATGCCTCCGATCAAGGCGTGGGGGCCGTCCTCTCCCAAATCAACACAGAAGGAGTTGACCAGCCAGTGGCCTTCATCAGCCGACGTCTGCTGGCCCGAGAACAACGCTGGAGCACCATAGAGCGAGAGGCCTTCGCCGTGGTGTGGGCCCTCAAGAAGCTCCGGCCCTATCTCTTCGGTACCCACTTCCGGGTCCAAACAGACCACCGTCCTCTGCAATGGCTGATGCAGATGCGGGGAGAGAACCCGAAGCTGTTGCGTTGGTCCATCTCCCTGCAAGGGATGGACTTCACTGTGGAGCATCGCCCAGGCCAAGATCACGCCAACGCAGACGGCCAGTCCCGCTTCTTCCGCCGCGGCGAGGAGATTACCCAAGAGGATGGGTGAATCTGCCTGCCTTCAGCTGGGGGGGGACGCATGTTGGACAGGCCTCGTGGCAGGCCTGACCCCTCCCCGCATGGCGGGTCGCGGACTACTGCTACCCCTGTTCCCCGGACAAGAACCACACCTGCAGCCGCCGGGTCAACCCCCAGCTCGTCCCCGACGGAACCCCGGCTCATAACCATAACATTCTCGGCTGGCCCGGGTCCCTTCCCGAACCACCGGCCCGGCCCAGCCGCCATCTTGGACCCACCATGACCAGGCCTCATGGCCGCGGATCGACCTCAGCCCCAGGCCCAGCCAAGCCCCGACATCGAGGCACCCCCATTCACCCAGGGGGTAAAGAGACCACTTGGCGAGTCAATGGAAGATCTAGTGTCGATGGCTCCCCTCCGCCAGGTTTCAATCGTCCCCAGCCTCCCTGGGCGCTGGCTCCACCCCCCTGCTGGGTGTCTGGACTCCCTCATCCCGGACCCCCCGACCTCCAAGTGCGAGGGTCCAGACATCAAAGGGCGCCAGACCTATAACTGGGGGAGCGCCAGAGCAGGAAACGAGTTGTATCCTGGAGTCGAGAGACCCCGAGACGAACTCATCCTTGGAGGCCTGCTGGCGCTGCCGCGGCTCCTCTTCGTGAACTATCTTTGAAGGCCTGCTGGCGCTGCCGCGGCTCATCCTCGTGAACTATCTTTGAAGGCCTGCTGGCGCTGCCGCGGCTCATCCTCGTGAACCATCTTTGAAGGCCTGCTGGCGCTGCCGCGGCTCATCTTCGTGAACCATCCTTGAAGGCCTGCTGGCGCTGCCGCGGCTCATCTTCGTGAACCATCCTTGAAGGCCTGCTGGCGCTGCCGCGGCTCATCTGCGTGAACCATCCTTGGAGTCCTGCTGGCGCTGCCGCGGCTCATCTTCGTGAACCATCCTCGGAGTCCTGCCGCCGCGGCTCATCTTCGTGAACCATCCTTGGAGTCCTGCTGGCGCTGCCGCGGCTCATCTTCGTGAACCATCCTTGAAGGCCTGCTGGCGCTGCCGCGGCCCCTACCAGAGAAACCCTCCAGCTCGAGGATTGAGAGCTGTGCGCCAGATATCCTTGTACCAGACCGGTACTGAGACTGTCCCGCTACCCCCTTCCCCCAGAGACTAGAATTGAAGGGATCCCAGTATCCTGTTCCTTCTGTATCGTGAAGATAACCTGCCTAAGAATACCGATAAAAGTGTTAAGAACCTATCCTTGTGTGGTGTCCATCTGTGGGGGGGTGGTTGCTCGTCCGTACGATCTGAGGAGAGGACCCTCGTCAGGAGGCCTCTCCCCCTTGCTCGGCCGACCCTCAGGTTTCCCGTCTAACAGTGTGTGTTGGTGGGCATATGCAATAGGTCTCGCATTTGGGAGAGATTAAGCTATTGGCATTGTAAATGACAATGCCAATTATTTATCTGTTTTCAAGACCAACACATAAATAACAATTTTGTCATTTACAATGCACATAGCGCTAATTTTTGCAAAGGCGAGACCGTTTC
Source organism: Lissotriton vulgaris (assembly GCF_964263255.1). NCBI lineage: Eukaryota > Metazoa > Chordata > Amphibia > Caudata > Salamandridae > Lissotriton > Lissotriton vulgaris. Next base: position 21,608,617 of record NC_141697.1, read on the forward strand.
ATTGTAAATGCTTGTTAAAATAAACACTTGAGGTAAAAGATTGCTCTGTCAGGCTGAGTGGCAGACGTATCGTGAGCAGCAGCATAGCTGCAAACTTTCCCAGGTCCATGTGCAACTAGTTGAACTAGACACGGGCTTTCCTTAGAATTCTGGGACTTATAGTTTTACTTCGCACCAGTATAAAAGGACTAGAAAGACCAGAATTCCAAGAAAAAAAGTGGAACTGTACTTCACTAGTCCAGAATGGACCTGAGAAACTTGTCAGCAAGAGTCCCGTGGACATAAATGTATGCATGGAAATGTCCCACAATCCCACGCTGAGTGGGAAAAATGAAAAACATAATAGGAGTGCAGTGGCCCTTTACAGCCCTCGTACCCACTGCACCTGCTGCACAATTGATAACTCGCCCAGTGGGCGCTGCTGCAGTGCAGCATTTACCATGTGCATGGGGGGAGCGGAGGCTGGGTTCAATATAGGTGGCTTCATAGTCACAGGCTCAGTAAAGGCTCGGCCTGGCTTTGGGTACGGTGGCCGACGCTGATTGAAATGCGAGCAGGAAACATTAATGAGTTCACGTTCTTGTGTAACTGGATGAGGAGGCAGTCTGACCTGTCAATGGGATTGAGAGGCAAGATATTGTGGTTTTGATGTCATCGTTATTATTGTTATTCCCAAACACATAAAGTGAATGCATGAAATATCCAGTACAAAAATACAGCGCGTGAAATATAGTATGAGGGACGGATCAGTAAAGGGTACCCAAATTTCCGCCCACTGACACCAGGCACCATCGACTCCCACTCGTCAGCCGGCGGAAGCTCTTCAGCAACCACAACGCCGCTACTTGCATTGGGACCTGCTGCACTGTGACGAGCACCGCCTTCATCTCGCACTGCGACCGTGGTCTCACCGACTGCGCCATCTGACACCTCCACCAAACCGCTGCGCGCACCGCGACCTGGTGGCACCACATGCTGCACTGCTGCCCCAACGCCAGCGCTCCAGATTCCATCAGAGAGGAGCGCGACCTGCAACGCGAGTGACTTCGAGGGCCTCATCGCCCTGCATTTCTCACAGGTACGGTTTGCGGGTCTTCCGACACCATAGCTGGCCCGCGACCGTGCGACAAGCCAGAACTGTTGGATTTGTTGTTCACGTTGGTGTGGTAGCCCCGGACGGACTACCGACATCTAGGAAATTTGTTTGAAACTTAGTTTGATAACTACCGACTTTTTTTTACATATAGTATGGATTTTTGTCATTTTTAGTCTTGTTTTAATTATATAAAATATTGGATATTTTTCTAAACTGGTATGGTGTCCTTTTGTATTGCGTACACTGTACTACTGTGGGTTATGTGCAAATGCTTTACACACTGCCTCTAAGATAAGCTTGACTGCTTATGCCAAGATACCAAGGGAGTGATAGGTTATTTTAGGAGTGTAACTCCCTTATACAGACTAGAGTGGAGATTTTTTTGCCTGGCTTCTGCCCTTGCCCTTGCCCTTGCCCTAGCCTACCAGAAATCCCATTTCTAACAATAACTCACTTAATTTTTCATTGTAATACTGCCTTGTAATGGCAGTATTCATGGCGGACATACCAGAATGAGTTTTATGCAAGATTTTAAGTATCAACTCTTATTCCTTTGGGAGGAATGCACGTACTCCCTTTGAACAAGTTCCTTCCCATCTCCAGTTCATCTGCAACACTTATCTTAGCATCAACATCTCTCTTCCTATGCCAACTTTCCTGGATATATTTTCTTACACTTTCCCAAGAATCTTCATTTCCTTCACACTCCTTACATAATTCCTCAGACATTTCCCCAAACTGCTCAGGAACAATATGATTGATGTTTGCCACCATATCATGCTCAGGTTCAACTTCAGAATTATCTTGTTGACAAGGAGAGCGTGATAAAAAACATGCCGTTACATTTCTCTTCCTTGGCACATATTCAGTCTTAAAATTATATTCTTGAAGTTTGGATGTTAATCTTGCAATACGTGCTGTTGAATTCCACCCAATCACTAGTGGTTTATGATTGGTTCTTAACATAAATTTGCTGCCCCATACATAGTTATGATAATGTTCAATAGCCCACATGCATGCAAGTTCTTTTTCAATAACTGCATATTTGCGCCTGTTAGAAAGGCGATCTTGGGGGGGGGGGGGGGGGGGGGGGGTTTGGGGGCAGAAGCTGTCTGACCCACCACCCCGAGACCCACCTCTCCGTCTAGGACTGGCCGAGCGCGGTCGAGAGACTTCCTGGCGAGGTTCCTCTCTCAGAATCGTACAGGTCGAGCAATCACACCACTACAAATGGACACCACACAAGGATAGATTCTCAGAGTCTTTATCAGTAAATGTGGCAGGTTATCTCAGTGATACAGGTTAATAGATCGAGGGATCCTCAAAGTCTTAGATAGCTGCGGGAAGGGGGTAGCGGGACAGTCTCGGTATCATTCTAGTACGGGGATACCCTGCGCTCAGCTCTCAATCCTCGAGCCGGGGGGTTCCGTAGGGTTGGGCCGCGGCAGCGCCAGCAGGGCTCAACAGATGGTTTGGGCGAGGTTGGGCCGCGGCAGCGCCAGCAGGACTCCAAAGGTGGTTTCAGCGAGGTTGGGCCGCGGCAGCGCCAGCAGGGCTCCAAAGATAGTTTCAGCGAGGTTGGGCCGCGGCAGCGCCAGCAGGACTCCAAAGGTGGTTTCAGCGAGGTTGGGCCGCGGCAGCGCCAGCAGGACTCCAAAGGTGGTTTCAGCGAGGTTGGGCCGCAGAAGCGCCAGCAGGAGTGCAAAGGTGGTTTCAGCGAGGTTGGGCCGCGGCAGCGCCAGCAGGGCTCCAAAGATGATTTAGGTTCGAAGTAGGTGAGTTTGTCTCGGGTCTCTCGACGCCAGGATACAACTCCCGACTCATTCCAGAGCTGCCCCAGATATAGGTCTGCGGTCCTTTGATGTCCGGACCCTCACGCCTGGGGGTCAGAGGGGCCGGGAGGAGAGCGACCAGACACTCAGCAGGAGGGTGGAGCCAGCGCCCAGGGAGGCAGGAGGGCGATCGAAACTCGGCGTCCGGGGGCGGTTGAAGGCCCATTGAAACCCTCATCCTCCAGGATGTGTCAAGTGGCCGATTTACCACCTGGTCGGATCTTGGTGCCTCGATGTCGGGGCTGCGTTGGGGCCACGGCCGAGGTCGGGCCGAGGCCACGAGGCCTGGACGAGGAAGGCCCAAGATGGAGTCGGGCCTGCGGGGGTGGCCCTGGATAGGTATCGGGCCAGTAGTGTGGGGGAGTCGGGGTCGCCATGTCCTGATGGGGGGTAGAGCTGGGATCGCCCGTGGTGGCGGCCCTCATGCAGGGTTGGAGGGGTCTCTTCAGCCCGGAGGACAGGGGCGATGTCGTCCAGGGCCCGCCAGGCGGGGGGAGCGGGACCACGCCACAAGGCCGGGTCCAACACACGTCCCCCCCAGCCAAAGGCAGGGAGAGTCACCCATCTTCTTGGGGGTCCTCCTCGCCGAGGCGGAAGAAGCGGGACAGGCCGTCATCGTTGGCGTGGTCGCTGCCGGGGCGATGTTCCACAGTGAAGTCCATCCTTTGTAGAGAAATGGACCAACGTAGCAACTTCGGGTTTTCCCCTCGCATCTGCATCAGCCACTGTAGGGGCCGGTGGTCAGTTTGCACCCGAAAATGGGTGCCAAAGAGGTACGGTCGGAGCTTCTTGAGGGCCCACACTACGGTGAAGGCTTCTCGTTCAATGGTACTCCAGCGCTGCTATCGGGCCAGCAGACGCCGGCTGATGAAGGCCACCGGCTGATCAATTCCCTGGGAGTTGACCTGGGACAGGACTGCCCCGACACCATGCTCGGAGGCATTGGTTTGGACCACAAATTCCCGGCTGTAGTCGGGGGCTTGGAGCAAGGGGGCGGTACACATCGCGCTCTTTAGGGTCTCAAATGCGGCCTGACACTCGGGAGTCCAGTGTACCTTCTGTGGCAGCTTCTTCGAAGTGAGTTCCGTGAGGGGGCCCACGATACTGCCATATTCCTTTATGAAGCGCTGGTAATACCCAGTAAGCCCCAGGAAGGCTCGGACCGCTGTCTGGGTGACCGGGGGCTCCCAGGCCAGGATGGCGTCGATCTTGGGTTGGAGGGGGGCCACCTGACCGCTACCCACTTGGTGCCCCAGGTAGGTCACGGACCCTTGGCCGATCTGGCAATTGCTTGCTTTGATGGTCAATCCGGCCTGGCGGAGGGCTGCCAGGACCTCCTGGAGGTGGTGAAGGTGTTCAGCCCAGTGGAGGCTGTATACAGCTATATCGTCCAGATATGCGGCGCTGAATGCTTCTACTCCCGCCAGCACTTTGTTTACCAGTCTTTGGAACGTTGCGGGGGCGTTCTTCATCCCGAAGGGCATCACCCTGAAGTGGTAGTGGCCATCGGGGGTCGAGAAAGCGGAGCGCTCTTGGGCGCCCGGGGTGAGTCCGATTTGCCAGTAGCCGGAGGTTAGGTCGAAGGTGCTCAGGTAGCGGGCCGCCCCCAGTCGGTCAATCAGTTCATCAGCCCGGGGAAAGGGGTGGGCGTCCGTCCGGGTGACGGCGTTCAACCCCCGGTAGTCCACACAAAACTTGAGCTCGGGAGCAGCGCCAGGGGTGGCGGCCTTGGGGACCAGGACGACAGGACTGGCCCATGGACTGTCAGAGGGTTCAATCACCCCCAGAGCCAGCATCTTGGATACCTCTGCTTGGATGCACATCCGAACTCGTTCAGGGACTCGGTAGGCCCGGTGACGCACAGGCGGGCTGTCCCCGGTGTCGACGTCGTGGACGCACCACGGGGTGACTCCGGGAGTGAGGGAGAACAAGTCCGCAAATTGTCCCAACAGTTCTTGGCAGTCTCGGCGTTGTTCTGGGGTTAGGGCGGAGGAGAGATGTGAGAATTGGCCTGATATATAATGTTCACTATTCTAGTGAGCACTTTGTATCAGTCCAAACAACCCTTATTGATGATTGGTTGTAAGTCAACCTTATAGACCAGCTATCCTAGTAGCATGGATACGAGCAGTCTTCGGGCTAAACTCTAGAGGGCGTGTTAAGCCAGCTGTTATACCATCACATATACCCCTTGAACACCAAGTGAAAGGTCACCACACAAGTGTTATGAAAATAAACAGTGTATTTATTTAGATCACAACAGCCCTGTACTCTTTATGAGGAGAGGGTACTAAGCACACAACAAAACTCTTACAAAAATACTTTAAGTTGCACAATTTACACAAATGCCCGAGGGGCACGAAAAACCATATACTACAAAAGTGGAATGCGAAATTACTAGCAGGTAAGTACTAATCTCATAGGGTTTGGAATCGCTAGGACTGGCCTACTGAACCTTCAGATTACTAGCAGGAGGCCTAGGGGACTCGGGTGCAGAGTGTGCACTCTCACGCGGGATGCGGGACAAAGTCTATGGAGGCTAGTAAAAGCAAAAGTTAAGGATATCGGACGAATCCGACTAGTTAGGCTGAAAACGAAAAAAGATCTGGACCCTTGGATAGTGAGGCTATGCTGGGGCACCGAAATGCCGAAGTTACCTAGCCCAGGGGCTGCGGATGCATAGGTCTGAAAAGACGTCGGGAATCCTCGTTGCAGTCTATGGAGCCTGAAGAAAGAAGTTGCTGGCAGGCGACCAGTGTTGAAGTTCGAAGTGATCCAAGCCTGGATCGAAGATGGATGACACCTGAAAGCAGAGGGGACCAAGTTCTTAATCACTAGCCAGTGATTGTGTGGGCACCAGGATGGCACCGGGCGAAGTCACCTCGACCAGGTGAGTGGGCGACGCTGGGCTCTGCAGTCTCACGGACCAGGAGGCGTTGTCGGCGACCAGGATGGAGGTGCGAGCTGTCCCACGGTGGTTGATGCTGTCGACGTCGCTGGACCCAGGATTGGGGCAACAAGTCTTGGCAAATTCAAGCCCACGCGGTGGACCTAAAATGGCGTCTGGAGTGGACCAGGAGGGTCCGGGGTGCTCCTCTTTTGGAAGGGAGCAAGGGCCAATCTGGAGCAACCAGACTAGCAGTGGTGATGTCGTCGGTCATCGTCGGGAAGGCCACAAGCCAGCAGGCTAGTAGCCAGACAACGCGGTGAGCAGCAAAAAGCAGAAGGGCCCCACGCAGATCTCGTGGATGCTGGGAGGCTGGACTTCGGTGCTGGAGCTGCTCAGGGTCGGGGCTTCTCGGACCCCAAAGCACTCACCAGGGGATCCCTCGGCGGTTGTGCTGGATAGAAGTCGTGCAGTTCTTATGATGGCCGGTCCCTCGAGGTCTCGTCGCACCTACGGTTCTCAGCTTAGCTGTAGAGGTAGGTAGAGGTCAGAGGTGCCAGGGAAGCCGGGTCTCGTCGTGCTGGTCGGTCGGATTCCGGAGGAAGGATGTGCAGCAAACCGCAGTGTTCTTAGATGGTGCCTGCGGGTGCAGGGTGACTACTCCTTAGCCACAAGGGAGAAATCTTGAGAAGAAGTCGAGAGTTCCTTTCGTAGAAAGTAGTTTCTTGATTCAAAGATGATCTAATTTGGAAGGGTCCCCGCTCCTGCCTTTATCCTAAAGAAAGGGGTGGGTACGCGACTAGGTCCTGCCCTAGGGGTGGGACCAGGAAGGGGGGTGGTTACACCCCTCTCCCATGCCGGACTTTCCCCAGGCCAGGGGCTGGTGTGCCCCTGGAACTGGTTCTAGCCGGCCTATGCGTAGTGAGCACCGGGGTGCCACTTGCAGTCACCTTCCTGTAAAGTCCTGCCTACCCAGGATACACAAAACCCTGTCTGGGATGGTGCTAGCACCGCCCCTGACAGGAAACCCTTTGTCCAAGCTCCCCTCGCTGGAAGGACGCCCAGCTGGAGGGGGTCAGACTTCTGTCTGTGGTGGCAGCATCTATTTTGTGATGCTGAGGCTCGAGTTAACTTTAACCGGAGTTCACAGTTACATACATGTCGTGTCCCTCTAGAAGGGTGGAATGCTAACCCCGTCGCCAGAATTGGCGAGGGGTTAGTATTCCAATTCGTATGACACCTTACTCGACATGTTTTGATAAAGCGATACCAGAGATAGCATATAACCGCGAGGATTATAATGCACTTAAGAGTATATGGTATGCGTTATCATGGAACAGCTATTAGGACTTGGTTCCGCAAGCTGCAAACGGGCTCAGCTCATGCCAGTGCACCATCTCACACGATTCCAAGCACTCTGCCTTCAGGATTGTCAAGGCCTGCCATAGGAGTGACTGATAGGAATCTGTGTGTCCATTTTAGGGTTAGATATAGGTATACTATATCTAAAGCAAAGGGTGATTACACCACCTTGCCCCAGCTGTCGTGCAGCCAGTTGTGTCAGATTTAGATGGCCAGCCAGGGGTGGCATAATACATGCTGCAGCCCCTGGTAGGCCCTGGGTACACCTATGCCCTGAGTTACAGGGTCTGATAAGGTGGCCCAGTACCAATTGGATAATGCACCTAAGGTACACGTGTCAATTTAGTGAGAGAACAGCAAGGCTGTGGGTATGATTAGCAGGCCCACAGCCAGAGAAGTCGTAAACCAGTGAAGCAAAAAGCAAAAATCTGGGGTGATCATAGGATTGCAGACCCTACTCTCCTACAAGATGGACCCCTTCCACGGAGACGTCTTTCTCGGAGGTGTTTAGGAGGTCCGGGAGGGGCTCAGAGTCGTCTTCGGTCCCACTATCGGTGGCCATCAGGAGGCTAAGTTCTGATCGGACAAAGTGAGGTTTGAGCCTGTTGGCGTGGAGGACCTGGAGGGGGTTCCTGGGGGACTCCATATCCACCAGATATGTGACAGGGCCCTTGCGCTCTACCACCTTGAAGGGCCCAGTCCACTTGTCCTGGAGGGCACACAATTCGACCGGGGACATGACACATACTTGCTGTCCGGGCTCGAACTCAATGGACGAGGCGTTTTGATCATACCAGCGCCTCATGTCTTCTTGGCTGGCCTCGAGGTTGTTTTTGGCAAGTTCCCGGAACCGCTGAGTCTGGTTTCGGAGAGTCAGGAGGTACCGGTACACATCGGGGGAAGCCTCTCGGGCGGCCACCTCCCAGCCTTCTTTGACCAGGCTTAGGGGACCCCGGACGGGGTGCCCGTATAATAGTTTGAAGGGGCTGAACCCCAGGGACTTCTGGGGGACTTCTCGATAGGCGAAGAGAAGGCAGGGCAGCAACACATCCCATTGGCGTCGTAAGGGCTCCTCCAGGCCCATGATCATCCCCTTGAGGGTTCGATTGAAGCGTTCCACCAGTCTGTTCCCTTGGGGGTGATAGGGGGTCGTAAATTTGTACGTGACCCCACATTGTTGCCACAGGAACTTCATGTAGCGGGAGATGAAATTCGTCCCTCGGTCACTAACGACTTCTCGGGGGAAGCCCACCCGGGAGAAGATCCCCATCAGTGCCCGGCCCACTACGGGAGCCGTCACGGTCCGGAGGGGGATGGCTTCGGGATAGCGGGTGGCATGGTCCACCAGGACGAGGATGAAACGGTGACCTTGGGATGTTCGGGGTTCCAGGGGCCCCACGATGTCGATCCCCACCCGCTCGAAGGGAGTGTTGACGACGGGAAACGGTTGCATGGGGGCCTTGAGCTTCCCGCCACTCTTCCCGCTGGCTTGGCAGGTGGGGCAAGTCCGGCAGTGATTGCTCACATCGTTCCTCATCTTGGGCCAGTAGAAATGGGTCACTAGGCGGCTGTACGTTTTGTCCTGCCCCAGGTGCCCGGCAAGGGGCACATTGTGCGCCAGATTCAGGAGAAAGTCCCTGAACCGGAGGGGAACCACTAGCACCTGGCTGGCCCCCTGCTCGGCAATCTTCTGCTCGCTGTAGAGGAGGTCGTTGTCCCAATAGACCCAGTGGGACCCCGAGGAGTCTCCGGTGCTTTGAGCGGCGGCTTGCTGTCGGATCCCCTCGAGGGAGGGGCAGGTCTTCTGTTCCTGTCGGAATTGTTCTCGAGTGGGGCCACCTTCGTGGTGCCATTGGCCTAGTTCCGGCAGGTCGTGGAGTGGGGTGAACTCTTCATGGTTGGGCTCCCGGGGACCGAGCTCAGGGTTGGAGTCTTCGGAGATGGCCGGCGGTGGAGGCTCGGGCCACTCTGGTTCTTCCGTGGGGGGTGTGGCCCGGGCGGCCATGGATCGGGTGGTCGCACAGGCCCACTCCGGGAGGCCTAGCATCCGCAGATGCTCTCTTCGCTCGACGGCAGCCCAGGGGGAACTTTCTAGATCATTCCCGAGGAGGCAGTCTACGGGGGCATCATCTCGGACGGTCACCTTCAAGATACCCGATACTCCCCCCCACTCGAAGGGAATGCGAGCCATTTAGCAAAGGCTTTCGGAATTGTCCGCTGACCGGACTGGGCACAGTACATTGGGCAGGATCTGGTCGGGAGTCACCAGGTGGCCACGTACGGCCGTCACGCTGGCTCCCGTGTCGCGGAGGGCTTCGGCCCGGTGTCCATTAATGGCGACCCACTGGCTGTACTTCTGCGTGTTGGCTCGGAATCGGGGCCCGGGGGACCATGTCTCTTTCGCCCAGACATACCAGGGACATGGCGGCAGGCTCCCACTCGGTCTGTTCTGGGTCATAGTCCTCTTCCTCGCCCCTCTCCTCCGCCAGGGCGGCGGCGATCTGGCGGTGTGGTGGACCGGTGGTGCTGGGTCGCTGGTTCATTGGGCAGTTGGGATCATTGGCATAATGACCCGGTCGCTGACATTTGTGGCAGACGACGTTTGAGCGGGGCCCCGGCCGGGCTAGGGGGGTTCCTCCCCTGGCCAGGGAGGGCGAAGTGTTGGTCTGGGAGGGCACCGCGGGTGCGTCCCGGCTCCTGGTCTGCCCGGCTCCGCCGCCTCGCGGCCGGTGGGACCCCTGGGGGGTCTGGCCTTGATCTCCCACCGAGTTCCGGAAGACCCGGGTGCTTTCCCAACGATCGGCTTCGATGGCAAGTTTACGGGGCTCAGTCAGTTTGCTGTCCAGGAGATGCTGCCTGAGCTTGACAAAACAGTTGTTGGAGAGGTGCTCCCATACAATGAGGTTGAACAGCTCCTCGTAGATGGTGACTTGGCTGCCTTTAATCCATCCCTCTAAGGCTCTACTATAGAAGTTCACGTACTCCACCCAGGTAGTACCGGGGATTCTCTTACAGTCTCTGAATCGCTGCCGGTACATCTCGGGGGTGAGCCCATAGTGGTTAAGGAGGTCAGCTTTCATGTGCTCGTAGGAGGTCATTTCGGCGTCGGGGAGCTGTAGCAGGGCGTCTCTCCCCTCGTTGACGAACCTCCCCCACAACCCGGCACCCCAGTCTTTCTGCGGTATCCGGTGTGAGGTCATGGCTACCTCGTAGGCCTTAAACCATTGTTGAATATCGTCGTTTTTATAGTACTCCCTGACGACATCCTTGGGGATGTGGACCTTGGTGTCCGTAGGAGGAGGTGGGCTCCGGTTGTCGGAAAAGCAAGCCACCCCGTTTTTTGCTTTGATCTCGAGTTCTTTCAAACCACGCTCGTGCTCGTACGCAAGCCTCTTCTCCTCTAGGTCCCGCTGCCTTCTTTTCTCCTCCAGGTCCCACTCCAGCCTTAACTGCTCGAGGGCTATCTTTTTTTCGGCCAACTGTAGTTCTCCATCCAGACGGAGTCGGGCCAGCTCCAACTCGTGGAGCCGGATTTTTTCTCGCTCTTGGGCGTCTTCGTGGGAGAGGCCCGTGTTTAGGTTGGCATTTCTTTCCTCCGCTGGGGTTGTGATGGTTTCTGGCTGCGTATCTGGGATGGTGATAATGTCGTTCTGGGGTGGCGTTACTCCTGTGTCTACCCAAGTTTGCAGGGCCTGCTTGAAATCGTCCTTGGTGCTTAGTCCAGTGGTAGCGATGCCCAGGTCCTTGCAGAATTGTTTCAATTCTTTGTGGTTGTAGTCTTCCAGTCGTTCCATCTGGAACTCTGCGATCGGTCTGGTTTCCTTGGCAGTCATGGTTTTGTGTTTCCGTTAGTAGTGGGCGAGTCGCTCTCTGTACGGTCTGCGTCGGCTCGGATCGCACCGCCTGCCACCAATGTTAGAAAGGCGATATTGGGGGGGGGGGGCAGAGGCTGTCTGACCGACCACCCCGAGACCCACCTCTCCGTCTAGGACTGGCCGAGCGCGGTCGAGAGACCTCCTGGCGAGGTTCCTCTCTCAGAATCGTACAGGTCGAGCAATCACACCACTACAAATGTACACCACACAAGGATAGATTCTCAGAGTCTTTATCAGTAAATGTGGCAGGTTATCTCAGTTATACAGGTTAATAGATCGAGGGATCCTCAAAGTCTTAGATAGCTGCGGGAAGGGGGTAGCGGGACAGTCTCGGTATCAGTCTAGTACGGGGATACCCTGCGCTCAGCTCTCAATCCTCGAGCCGGGGGGTTCCGTAGGGTTGGGCCGCGGCAGCGCCAGCAGGGCTCAACAGATGGTTTTGGCGAGGTTGGGCCGCGGCAGCGCCAGCGCCAACAGGACTCCAAAGGTGGTTTCAGCGAGGTTGGGCCGCGCCAGCAGGGCTCCAAAGATAGTTTCAGCGAGGTTGGGACGCGGCAGCGCCAGCAGGACTCCAAAGGTGGTTTCAGCGAGGTTGGGCCGCGGCAGCGCCAGCAGGACTCCAAAGGTGGTTTCAGCGAGGTTGGGCCGCGGCAGCGCCAGCAGGACTCCAAAGGTGGTTTCAGCGAGATTGGGCCGCGGCAGCGCCAGTAGGGCTCCAAAGATGATTTCGGTTCGAAGTAGATGAGTTCGTCTCGGGTCTCTCGACGCCAGGATACAACCCCCGACCCATTTCAGAGCTGCCCCAGATATAGGTCTGCGGTCCTTTGATGTCCGGACCCTCGCGCCTGGGGGTCAGAGGGGCCGGGAAGAGAGCGACCAGACACTCAGCAGGAGGGTGGAGCCAGCGCCCAGGGAGGCAGGAGGGCGATCGAAACTCGGCGTCCGGGGGCGGTTGAAGGCCCATTGAAACCCTCATCCTCCAGGATGTGTCAAGTGGCCGATTTACCACCTGGTCGGATCTTGGTGCCTCGATGTCGGGGCTGCGTTGGGGCAGCGGCCGAGGTCGGGCCGAGGCCACGAGGCCTGGATGAGGAAGGCCCAAGATGGAGTCGGGGCCTGCGGGGGTGGCCCTGGATAGGTATCGGGCCAGTAGTGTGGGGGAGTCGGGGTCGCCATGTCCTGATGGGGGGGGGTAGAGCTGGGATCGCCTGTGGTGGCGGCCCTCATGCAGGGTGTAGGGGTCTCTTCAGCCCGGAGGACAGGGCCCGCCAGGCGGGGGGAGCGGGACCACGCCACGAGGCCGGGTCCAACAGCGCTCAGTCTCATTGAGTGTGCGAGAGGCGAATACAACATTCCATTCTTCATTTCACCATCTCTGCAGCAACCCACCACCAAAACTATACAAATTAGCATCTACCGAGATGATGCATTCTTTCTTGATGCAAAAAGGTTTTAATGTAGGAGCTCTCACAATCTCACTTTTAACTTCCTCAAATGCCTTCTGTTGTTCGTCTGACCACACAGACAGAACTTTCCGGCTCAAATGTTTCCTCAATGATTCCATCTTAGTGGTAAAATGCTCCACAATTGTGCTACAGTATTCACACATACCAGCAAACAATCACAGTTGTGCCTATTGACTGGAGCAGGGGCATTGACTTTAGCATCTACATCAGATTTATTTGGAACTACCCCATCTTCAGACAATGTGTGCCCCAGACACTCTACTGATTTTTTAAAAACATTTGACCTTTTTTGCTTTCAGTGTCAACCCATCTTTTGCCAGTCTGCTACAAACTTCAACCAAATGTTCTTTGTGTTCTTTTCCGTTCTTTGAAAAAATTAATATGTCGTCTTCGAAACACTTGAAATACTGATCCACATCCCTGAATACATGAAAGATTGCCCTCGGAAAAACAGCGGTGCTAGATGCTAGACCAAAAAGCATTCTTGTGTATTGATATAGACACCTGAGGAGTGATGAACACCGTCAATTGTTTCGACTCCTCTGCCAACTTAATCTGACAATAGGCAGATCTCAAATCTAATTCCCATTGATCTCTCCACCCTAAAACATTCACTCCTTTTACTGCAATATACAATTTGATTTGGGCACACCTTCCTCTAAATAACAAATGAACATTTCCTTAAATGGAAGAAATCCATACATTTAAATGGTGGAACCATCAAAACTCTGCCATGATGTCAGAAGGCTGTAAACCTTCATCTTTACATAACTGTTAGACTTGGCATCTTTTGGCGTGCTTCCCTCGAGTTTTTGCTTTCTGACCTCCCGGTTTTGACTCTGTTTTTGCTGGCGTAACATTTCTGCACACTTCTCGCACTGCTGATCAGTGGTAAAGTGCAGGCGCTCTCTGTGTCAATTGTGTTATGGATTGGTGTTTCCACGATTGGATATTTGATTTACTTGTTTGTACTTAGTAAAGTGCACTGAGTGTGCCAGGGCCTGTGAATCAAATGCTACTTGTGGGCCTGAAGCACTGATTCTGCCACCCACGTGAGTAGCCCTGAAAAGGTAACTCAGACCTGCCATTGTAGAGTCTGGTGCAGTTTGTAACTGCCATGTCGACATGGCCAGTGCACACACTTGCCAGTCCCTAACCTTCCCTTTTCTTACATGTCAGGCACCCCTAAGATAGGCCCAAGGTACCCCTGTGGGCAGGGTGCAGTATATGTGAAAGGTAGGACATGCCCGGGTGTGCGTGGCATGTCCTGATAGTGAAAAACAGCCAATTTCGTTTTTCACTATTGCAAGGCGATCCGTTCTCACAGGCCAGAATGGGCAGTTTGATTTTAACATCTTTTATTCCTAAACTGATCCAGGGAACATGGTAGAACTTCGAGTTTAGTATGCCTGAACTCAGAATTTTAAAATACATCTTTTAGTGAAGGTGATTTTTACATTCTGTGTTTGAAAATACCACTTTTAGAAAGTAAGTATTTTCTTGCTCAGTCATCCCGTGGGCCTCTGCTGTAATGTGGATTGCCTGTCTGGGCTTCAGATGACAGAAGGCTGGGGAGCAGGAGGGCTCCAGATAGTCTAGGTAGGGTCAGGAAAGGGCTGAATAGACCTGTGCTGCAATGGTGGAAGGGAAAGGAGATTTCCTTGCACCTCAAAGGGCCTGGACTGCCTCTGACAATGCCGTCTCCACCTCCTGCCAGGAATTCACACCAGAGAAGGCAGAACTGGTTCTGGCTGGACACAGACACCCTCTGACTAGAGGATCAAAGGATTTCTGGATACAAATACTGGGGCCCAGACCCCTGAACTTTAGAACTCATCTGGATCAAGAAGACTGCCAAGAAGAAGAGCTGGAGAAGCTGTGAGGAGGAACGACCACTTTGCTGTGTGCTTTGCTGGGCTTACCTGCAGTGGCTGCTTCTGTCTTGGGTAGTGAAAGGCCAGGACTGGACTTTCTGCAACCTATTTTGTGAGTCTCTCCAAGGGCTTGAAGTAGAGCTTGCCCCCTGTTCACGAAGTCTCAGGAACAGCAAAGACTTCAAGCTCTTCTGCCCGCAGCACTGGGGACTGTGTTTTTTGTGCTGTATCAGAGGAAAAGCAACTCAACAATGTCTACGACGACGGTGCTGACTCTGTGTCCTGAAGGCACAGCAGAGGGCACCATCGACGACGCCTGTCGACGACGCCACCGAGCCGCTGCTTGCACCGCGACCTGTGGGCACCGCACTCCGCACCGCCTCGCGCGGAAGCCTTGGCACCGCAGAGAGCACCAGCGTAACGCCACATCCTTGGTCTCACCGACGATGCCTGTTGACGCCACCACGAGCAGCTGCTCGCACCGTGACCTGTGGGCACCGCACTCCGCACTTCCTTGCTTCACGAGGACGCCTTGGCCTCCAAGACGCCGCCGCTCCACGCCGAAATCGACGCTGCTGTTTGCACCGTGGTTCGAGGGCACAGCTCGTAAGTCACATAAAGCACTGCCCTCATCCCGCACCGCAGCCTTGGCCCACCGACGCCGGCACCATCGACTCCCGTTTGTCAGCCAGTAACAGTGCTTAAGCAACGACAACACCGCTGCTTGCACTGGGACCTGCTAGCACAGTGACGAGCACCGCCTTCATCTCACACTGCGACCCTGGTCTCACCGACGGTGCCATCTGATGGCGTCACCGAGCCGCTGCTCGCACCGCGACCTGGGGGCATTGCACGCCGCACTCTGCACTTCGCACCGCAGCACCCAACACCTGCCAACGCCAGCGCTCCTGATTCCATCAGAGCGGAGTGCGATCTTCAACGCGAGTGACTTTGAGGGCCTTCATGCCCTGCATTTCTCACAGGTACTGTTTGCGGGTCTTCCCCGACGCCGTAGCTGGTCCACGACCCCGCGACCAAACAGAACTGTTGGATTTGTTGTTCACGACTGTGAGAAAGTGGCTCTATATATACTGGACCAAAGTAAGGTACAGGGTGTATAGAGTCTACAATCCCCAGAGGAATAACAGAGGTTAAAGTCAGGTATGACCTTACTCTGAAAAAGTGGTAGCTTGGTCGAACAGTAAATCAGTACCAGAGGACAGTGTAAAGCATTTGTTGTACACACTCAGTCAGCAAAAGATTTCACACACTCAGAAACTGAACTCTAGGCCAATTGTTTTTATATCAAAAGGTATAGTTGTTTTATTTTAGAACCAACAGGTATCATAATATACTTTTCTCAATATGAGTGACTTCAGGTACTTACTTTGTAAAACGCAATAGGCTTGGTAAGTACAATAGTTACAGTGGTTGCAATTAGCAACACAATTCTGAACACAATTTAACATTGAGCTCAGTGGATTTTCCTACATAAATGCAGTTGTTTACTTTATGATTACTTTTGGAACTCCAGGACTGGATCCTAGATTCAGTCCCGGGACCTAAGCTGAAAACAGTTTAGTAAAAGAGTTTTTGTTATTGCAGTGATTTTTAAAGAATATAACTGTATTTTAAAAGTTCACACTTCAAAAACTTTTCAATGGCAATTCATCAATGTTATCCTATGGAAGGAAATTCAGTTCACAGGTAAAGTAGGTTCTCGTTACTATTGTATTCCAGGACTGGACTCCTGGGTTCAGTACTGGGGTCTCTACCTATGACAGGTAAGTAATTACGTTTTAGTAGTTGGTACGATTTTTTTTTTTTTACTTTATTTTTCAATAAGCATTATACAAATACAAAAAACCAAATCGGCATCAATATAGCGTACATAGACATATTACTGGTGTCATCATTGGCATGTAGCCAGATGGTTGCATCGGGGCGGGGAATACCATAGGTTTACATAAGTATTCAGAAGCATTCTTCAGTGAGGAGAAAACATGGGGCATAATATCAAGTCCTAGTGTGCATATAACCGGGGTCTGTCCTCCTCACTCCGCGGCAAGGGGAGGTCCGCTTTCCTCATCCAACCCACCCTCCTTGCCATCAGACGTATCATGCGAGGAGGTCTCTCTCTCCTCCAACCCTGTGAAACACAACACCCGCCAAACCATTAGGTCTTCTGGCAGTTTCTCATCTCTTCGGGTGAGTTGCATGTGTGTTTCTTCGGATAGGGACCACTCTAGGACATCTTTAAGCCAGATGGACATTTCTGGGCCCCTCTGCCCCATCCAGGTTATAGCTACCCTTCGCCTAGCAAGCACTAGCATTAACTGCAGGAGCTTATATGGGAGTTTCCTATTCTTTGGCTTCCAGACAAATGCAAGTAGACAATGCAAGGGTTCAAGCTGCATTCGAATGCCTGTGGCTGCAACTATCCTGCCCACCACCTCCACCCAGAACTGCCTGACCAGAGGACAATCCCAAGCTAAACGTAAAAAACCCGCCTTTTCTGTGGCACATCTAGGGCATCTATCTCCCTTATCGGGCGAAATGCGGTTCAGGGAGACCGGGGTTAGGTAGGTACGATGCAGGAAGTTAAAGTGTGTTAATTTAAACCTGGCATTGCAGGAGACTTTTCGCGTGAGGGCGCCCATGCGTGCCCACTGTTTCTTTTCCAGCTGAAGAGAGAGATCCCTCTTCCATGCAACCCGAGATGGGGGCACCGGTGGGGCAGAGTCTTGTTTTATAGCCTTGTAGATGAGAGATATCAACTTGCGTCCTGTACCGCACATAAGCAGGATATCTAAGGTGTGTGTAAGGGGTGGAATATCTGGGTACTGTGGCCAGGTGGTTTTTACTACGTCCTGATTTCCCCAGAAATGTAGGAACTGACCCTGTCCAAGGCCGAAGTTCTCTTGTGCTTGCTCGTAGGTGATAAAGGTCTCGTTGGGAAAAAGGTCGGTAAGAACTTCGCACCCAACCTCCCTCCACGGTTGAAAGGACATATATCGTCCCATGTCTTTGAAGGGGGCCAGTATCCAAATCGGGAGTTCCCTATGAAAGGGTCCTTTCCGTTGGACTTTTTCGACAAAACGCTGCCATATACCGGCTGTATGTCGCACTATGTAGGGAAGAGATGCGTCTGACATTTTGCCCTGCATCAAAGCTTCCTGTAGTGCCTGAGTGTCCACCCTGTTGGAGAGAAGACGTTTCTCCCAGTTGTCCCCGTTTGTCAGCATATTGCAGTTGGGGCGCAAAATAATATAACTCGAAGCGTGGGGCTTCCAAACCGCCCACCTCATAGCTCCGAATAATAGTGTTAAGAGCTACCCTACTATGCCGCCCCACCCAAAGCAGGGAAGTGAGCCGCATGTTGAGGGTTTTGAAGACACGTGGCGGCAGTGGACATAGGGAGTTCTGGAGTAGATATTGCGTCCTGGGAAGCATCACCATCCTAGAGATGGCCAGCCTACCCAACAATGACAGCGGAAGAGTGTTCCAAAATGTCACCGATTGTTGTAGAGACGCGATTTTGCGGTCCACATTACGTGCTAACGTCTGTGTGTCCGTCGGGGCCACCTGTATCTCAAGGTAGCAGAATCCCACCTGGTCCCAGCTCAGTCCCAGGTCTGGGAGATCGCCGGAGGCACCGAGGCCAGTCCTGATAGCGGGAAAATCAGGGACTTACCGCGGTTAAGTCGCAAGCCAGAGACCTCGCCAAATCTGTCTAGGTGATGCAGCAGGACCAGTAGTGCGTCCTGGGGAGAAGTCAAATAAAACAGGGCATCGTCTGCATATAGGGAGATGATGTGACTTTTGTCACCCACTGTAATTCCCCAGCGTTCCATATCAGTCCTGATCCGGACCGCAAAGGGTTCTATGGCCAAGGCAAACAATAAGGGCGAAAGGGGACACCCCTGACGAGTGCCCCTCCCCAGTTGCCAGTCTTCCGATCTCGCTTTCCCAAGTTTAACCCTTGCACGAGGTGCTGTATACAAGATGCAAATCCAGCGACAAAATTTAGGGCCTAACCCCACAGCGCGTAAGATCTTGTGAAGGGAACCCCAGTCCACCATGTCGAACGCCTTGGCAAGGTTAATGGAGACCAAGACCATATGTGCCTCCCGATCACGTACCTCATGCATGATATGATTAAGCTGGTGCAGATTCATTGCTGTGTTACGTCCCGGTATGAACCCACACTGGTCCTCATGGATCAAGAGAGGGATGTAAGGCGTTAATCGGGTAGCCAAAAGCTTGCATAAGATCTTAACATCTGTATTTATCATCGTAATCGGACGATAGGATGAGGGCTCTTGGGCATCCCCGTCAGGCTTCAAAATCATGCATATTTTCCCCTGTGACATACTCGGGGGGAGCACTCCGCGTTCAAACGCCTCAAGGTAGACCTGCAACAGGAGACGGGGAAGCGTGCCCATGAAGGCTTGATAAAACTCTGGGGGGAACCCGTCGCTCCCCGGGGCTTTGGCACGCGGCAAATGCTGCAGGGCAGACTGTATTTCTCCCAGCGTTAGGGGTTCATCGAGCTCTTGCTGTGCTACCTTAGGGCTCAGCACATAGTGGCAGGTCTTGGAGGTAAGGGAGATACGATGCCTCGGAGATTGCAGGGTCCGCGGTATAGACAGTCTGCAGATGGAACCTGAGGACCCGGAGAAGTCCCACCTCTGAGTGGACTAATCCTCCCGAAGGCTCCCGCAAAGTCACAATTGTGTCAGGGGCATGTTCCCTCCGGAGTATCTAAGCCAAAAGCCGGCTCGATTTATCTCCTTCCCTATGAAGGCGTCGTCTGTATTGTGTGAGGGTGTATTTGTCGAGCCTGTCCCAAATGTCATGGATGCGTTCCTGTATGCCTCGCTCCCCTCCCTGCCACGTCAGGGGCTTCGCGAGTCTGTAGTTCCTCAAGGCGAGGCTCCTCCTCCTGCAATTCCCATTGGAGCTGTTTCCTGACCCCATATGTAAGGCCCATGCATGCTCCCTTCACCACCGCCTTGAGGGCCTCCCACTTCGTGGCCTTCGATAAGTCCGAACCATCCCAATTTAGGTCAATATAATCATTTATGGCATGTTCTATGTGCTGCTTCCCTACTGGGTCCTCAAGAACCTCTGGCCGGCAACCGCCAAGGCTATGGGCGAGTTATTGGGGCTCCCCCAATCAACTACACATGTCACAGGGGAGTGGTCAGATAAGAAGCGCGCTTGATGTGTTACCCCAAAGGACATAGCCGCATCCAGATTAGCAAGCAGAATCCTGTCTATGGAACTGTGTGTATTATGAGTGGACGAGAAACAAGTATACACCTTCCGAGCTGGGTGTCCCTGGCGCCATATATCATAAGCCCCTATGTTCCCCATAACCTCTCGGAGTTTCGTTGTCATTCTAGGTTTCGTACCAGTTCGAGGCGTGAACCTGTCAAGGTCGGGGTCCTGGACACAATTAAAGTCCCCCATCCAAAGCAATGGGACCTCAAGTTCCGATATCAAAACCTCCTGTATGGACTGAAAGAAGTCCGGGTCATCTGTGTTTGGGGCATAGGTGTTCATTATTGCAACATCTCTGCCATCGAGCTTCGCTCTAAGGAGCAGGTACCTCCCATTAATGTCAGCGTCTATATATTGAACAGCCAATGGGGTCCCCGGGCCACCCATACAAGAACACCCTTGGCGTAGGAGATGGAAGAGTGGAAAACCTGCCCTCGCCATTTCTTCGTTAACTTCTGTGCTCCTTCCTCAGTAAGGTGAGTTTCTTGGAGGCATGCTATCGAGACCTGATGCCTGCGGAGGAAGGACAGAACTCTATATCTCTTGCTGCACGTGCCCAGCCCCCTCACATTCCAGCTTAAAAATGTAAATCCCATGGATGATGAAATAAGTGGTGCTGCGCGCTACATGTAGCTACATAAACCCTGAGCCCCAGATGCTGTACCTGCAATGCCTGAAAAAGAACCCAAACAACCCCCCAAAAACACCCTCCCACGAGCAATATGCTGAAGACAAAACATGCAGAAATGCCCTTCCCATGCTGGTGCCAGGACGTGCACAGCTGTCCCATTAGCCCAACCGCGGCTAAAAAATACTCCACAGACACAACAAAGAGAGAACTATAAGAGTACTCCCCCCGCTCCCTCCCTTAGATTCAACTCCCAACTTAGGTCACCCTCACCTAAGGGTGGGCGTAAAATCCGTTTCGCAGGCGAATTTGCGGATTTTCCGCGATTCCGCGATCCGCGAATCTCGCGAAATCGCGGTAAAATCCGCGAATCAGCGGGGACGAATTTTCAGCCAAGCAAGGGTTACAGCAGCAGGTGCAAAAGTTGAACCTAATTTCTTTGTCACCTTTTACAAAAGGGTTACAAACAAATTAACTTCAACTTGGACACCTGCTGCTAATTGCTTCCTGGCGCCTCGTTGCCTACTTGCAACTATTCTCTGACCCTGCTCTGACCCTTGAAGCAGGGTCAGAGAATAGTTACAAGTAGGCAACGAGGCACCTGTCCAAGGAATTAAACCTCATCAGGAAGCACTTACAGATATAAAAAACAGGAAGAAGGGAGAGGATGGCAAATACACCCATTTTGAGTTGTCAGGAGGGGTTAAACTAAAAGAGACCTTTACTGCACAATTTTCATATGCATTTTGCTAAAAATAAAAAGCTGTATGTTCTGTAGGGGCAACTCAGGAATCTGGCCTTCAGAGATCCGGCCTCTCTTTCTTTCTCTCGTTCTCTCTCTTCCTCTCTCTTTCCCTCTCTTTCTCTCTCTTTCTATCTATCTATCTATCTATCTATCTATCTATCTATCTATCTATCTATCTATCTATCTCTCTCTCCCTCTCCCATAAACGACTGCATGGGTAACTTCGCAATGCAAGCGGCTCGCGAAGACGCAAAAATCCCCGCGAACACGCAAAAAACCCCGCGAACACGCAAAAAACCAAAAATCCGCAAATTCGCGAATTTTGCGGATCACGAATTCGCGGATCGCGAATTTGCAAAATTCGCGGATCGCGAATTTGCAAAATTCGCCCATGCTATCCTATCCCGTCTGGCGAGTGATCCGCTGGGTGGAGAGGTGCTGTTGTGTACTGTGTGATGGTGTTGGGGTTTGAGGCGCAAGATAGTCTGTCCTTACCCATGTTCCAGGCAGTGCAGAGGCTCCCAGGGGGACCCCAAAACGGTGCAAGCACTGAGCTCCGTCTATAGTGCTGCAGGCGTACGTCCCCTCCGCAGGTGTCTCCAGGAATGTGGGGGACAAAGTCGGGGGCTAATGGGCACACGTCCACACCCGACACAACAAGGGGGCCCCAGGGCTGCTATGTCCAAGGACTGGGTCGAGCAATCAGTCCAGCCGAGATCCCAAGGCCTCCCACCTCTCCACCGCCGCCTGCGTGATGCAGCTGGGCCTTCCACTCGTCAGCCAGGGGTTCTGCAGCGCACTCGAACTCCAGCGTCCGCTCCGTGGCCCTCTGCAGGCAGGGGTGCCGTCCGGGGGTCCTCAATGGGGTCAGACACCCCCACTTTCCCCTGGCAGTCCAGGCAATGAGCATGAGGGCCCGTGGCCGGAGTAGTCCCTACGTGGTAAGGTGTCCACCTTCCAGGATAGCCAGTGTTAGGAATTCTAGGCTCAGACACACTGCAAGACATTGACATGTGTTCTTACCCCTTAGGTTCCCCTTCTGTCCTTACCAACGATCCCTACAGCAAGATTTCCACAGCAGATAGGAATTTGTAGCCGCTCCCTGGGACTCGTAAAACGGTGCGTCAGAACGTAGCCATTGCTTGGCTTACTGTCCCGGTACCACGCCCCCTACTACTTCCTGGTTCTGAGAGACGCGCTTTCTCTGCACTTGCTGCTTCGTCCCTGGCGTCTCTCCGCTGCAGCTCCCGTGATTCCTTTTTGGTAGTACTCTGCCCCCCCGTCTGCACCGCAAGTATTACCTCTCCTCATCGTACTATCCTCCCATCCGGTGGGTTACTCTCTTTCCAGTTCGGTCTCTGGTTTCCCGCCCTGCAAACTCCATCTGGAGGGCGTTTTCCTCGGCCAGAGACTGGGTCCAGGTAAACCCATACCGCGAACCTTAAAACCGCTCTTTTAAGCAGAGTTTCCTTAGCGGAGCCCCTACTCTATTTTTCCTTTCATTTTGGGGCTCAATTCAGTTCATTTCCTAGCTGAGAGAGAGCGCTCCGCCCAAATTCGTTTCCCGGGCCGGGTGTCTCTCCTCTTGAGAGTGTAGCTGCTCCGCTCCTGATCCCCCTTATGAGCCGGCCAGTGCACCTCAAGTCCTTTTCCCCCCTTGGTTATTGTTATTGTATGGTGTGTGTGATGCGTGTGTGTCCTTTCATGAGTTCAAGTCTTTCTGGCCTGGTACCATTCCCCTCAGGCCATATCCTGAAGCAAGAACTCATCATAAGTTATCCTGTGGACTTCACTGGGGTAAGTGACCTGTGGGGCATAACAACGCATGTCAATGTTTTGTTCACAGCTAGTACATTGTGTTTAGTATATCAATGCTTGCCCTGTTTTTTATATTTACAGCCTGGACTACACCAACCGAACTACACCTGCCCTGTTACCTAACCCCTCTTATGGGGAGAGTGGTGGACATTCCTTGGATTTTTCCCCATACTTTTAGGGGACAGTCGTCAGGAGTGTGTTCACTATCACATTCTTGTTTCTGTTTCCTGGAGGTGTAGGGGATTCCTCTTCGTTCCCGTGGACATTGGCTTGTATCCTTTTGCTCGCTAACAGCCAGCAGTAATAATTTGTCCCTTGATTCCCCAGGGGGCCACCAGGCACCAGCAAAAAGACTCTGGGAGGACTCACCGATGAGGCACACCTCAGGAGGTCCACTGTAGCCGTTCGTGACCCCTCACTTCCACCGGCTCCCGAGCACTACAGGGGGGAGATCGTGACCACCTGACAGCTCCGGGCGGTCGCTGCTGTGCACAGCCTCCCCGACCTCCTCCTCAAGGATCACTCCGGAGCCCGCACCTTACAGCAGGCCAGGCAGGGATGCACAGGAGCACCACTCATTCCCAGCCCCTCCTAACAGTAGCAGGCAGCTCCTCGGTAAGCGCTAGGTCCACGCGGCACTCGAGGGCAGCCCCAGCCCCAGACACCCTCCAAGCCCAAGGCAGAGGTCGCTCGGTGCCCCTTGTGAAGCCTCCCTTGCGATCAGGCACAGAGACGCAGGCCGGAGCGGCACCTCGGGAGGCTCCCGGTGATGGTTTGAGCCCACGAAGCAGCCGCTGGGTCTGCAGGACAAGTGGAAAGGGAGCGGACTGCACCGGAGCCCACGCACACTTCAGGCAGGCGCAGGCCGCATCCCTGGCCTCACATGACCGCGGCCGTCCGGGCCGGGAATGACAGGATTGTTCTTGGCCGGTTCCTGGCCGTCGCTCCAATCTGCCACCCAGCAGTGTGCTCAGCAACGCACAGCATCTCCGTAACACAAGGCGTCTCTGGGCAGGATAATGTAGGATTTTGGCGGCTGGCTGGTCGGGAGCAGAGGAGCTCACGTCCTGACGCCCATGTTTCTTGGCCACGCCCCCAGTTGGTATGATTTTTAAGGAATATTTGTAATTTTCAAAAGTAGACAGAAGAAATTTCACAGAAAAACAGCCAATGGTTTCCTATGGGAGAAAATTCAGGTTATGGGTAAATACGGTTATAATTACTTTTGCGGTTCAGTACTGGGGTGAAAGGTACAGTACTGGCTCCTCTCCTGATTCCAGGTGAGTAATTAGAAATTCGTTACTCAGCTGATTTTTTATAAATATTTCAGAGTTTCAAAACTTCACACTTAGAAGATTTTTCGAGTCAAACCGGTCAATGTTATCCAATGGCAGGAAAGTGAGTTATCGGTTTCCAGGGGATTACTCGACTGGTGAAGTTAAGTTTCTGGGCATAGACTCAGGGGTCTCCCAGGGTCCGAAAGGTACAGTAGTTGCACCCTCAGCGGCACAGGGGCAGCCGGCTGCAGAGAGAGTAGGTCCAATGCAATCCAATGGAGGGTAGGGGGCCTTCGGTTGGTGGCTGCAAGCAAGCAGGCCACGCAGCTGTGGGAGCTGAGCTCCTGGTCACTTACTCAGGGCAAGTGAGGAAGAAGAGTAGGGTAGTAGTTGCACTTACAGCAGCACACAGGCGGCTGGGTGCTTTTGAGCCGTTGGGCGCTCAATGTTATTCAATGGGAAAAGTAACAAGCATTTGCAATGCAATGGTCTCGGCATCATTAAAGGTAGAGCTATTGGCATTGCTCATGACATTTTTTTTCTTTAAATCAAAAATAAATGGGCATTGTCATTAACACTAAACAGCACACAATGCTCTGCACACTTGCTCTGCACTCACTGCTCTGCACACTCACTCTGCACACTCACTACTCTGCACACTCACTACTCTGCACACTCACCACTCTGCACTCACCACTCTGCACTCACCACTCTGCACACTCACCACTCTGCACTCACCACTCTGCACTCACCACTCTGCACTCACCACTCTGCACTCACCACTCTGCACTCACCACTCTGCACTCAGACAACAACGCCCACAACAGCAAGGAACTTTTCAACATCGTCAAGGAATTTACCAACCCCTCGGCCAACTCCAACAACATCACCCCCTCTCAAGCCCTCTGCGACTCCCTGGCTTTATTCTTCCACAACAAAATTGCAGACATCCACAACAGCTTCGACAACCAACCCGGAGACCAACCCACCCAACCATATGCTGAACATTCTCCCCCCTTGAACACCCTCAACGACTGGAACCCAATCTCCACTGAGGACACCATCCGCCTGATGAACTCCATCCACTCAGGATCCCCCACAGACCCATGTCCTCACCACATCTTCAACAAAGCAGACTCCGTCATAGCACCGCACCTCCGAGACGTCATCAACTGCTCCTTCAACTCCGCCACCTTCCAGGAAAGCTGGAAACACGCTGAACTGACCGCCCTTCTGAAAAAACCCACAGCGGACCCCACCGAACTCAAAAATTACCGCCCCATATCGCTCCTTCCTTTCCCGGCCAAAGTCATCGAGAAAGCTGTCAACAACCAACTCGCCGCTTTCCTCGAAGCCAACAAATCCCTCGACTCCTCACAATCTGGCTTCCGAGCAAAACACAGCACTGAGACCGCCCTCATCGCAGCAACAGACGACATTCGAACTCTACTGGACAATGGAGACACAGTCGCCCTCATCCTCCTCGACCTCTCTGCAGCCTTCGACACAGTCTGCCACAGCACCCTTTTACAACGCCTCAGAAACATCGGAATACAAGGAAAAGCACTTGAATGGATCACCTCGTTCCTCACCGGAAGAACCCAGAGAGTCCGCCTTCCACCATTCAAGTCCGAGGCCACTGAAGTCATCTGTGGCGTACCACAAGGATCCTCACTCAGTCCCACCCTCTTCAACGTATACATGAGCCCCCTTGCGGCCATCGCTCGCCAACACAATCTCAACATCATCTCCTACGCGGATGACACTCAACTGATCCTTTCTCTCACCAATGACCCCAGCACCGCCAAAACCAACCTACACGAAGGAATGAAAGAAGTTGCCGAATGGATGAAACACAGCCGTCTGAAACTGAACTCAGATAAAACAGAAGTCCTCATCTTAGGTACATCCCCCTCTGCATGGGACGACTCTTGGTGGCCGGAAGCCCTTGGAAAAGCACCCATCCCGACAGACCACGCACGGAACCTAGGCGTTATCCTGGATTCTTCACTTTCAATGAACAGACAAGTCAGCGCCGTATCCTCATCCTGCTTCAACATTCTTCGCATGCTCAAAAAAACATTTCGCTGGATCCCCACCGAAACCAGAAAAACAGTCACCCATGCTCTGGTCACGAGCCGACTGGACTACGGAAACACCCTCTACGCAGGTACTACCGCTAAAATCCAGAAGAAACTCCAACGAATCCAAAACGCCTCAGCCAGGATCATATTAGACATCCCGCGTAACGAACACATCTCTGGCCACCTGAAAGACCTCCACTGGCTACCCGTCAATAAGAGGATCACTTTCCGACTGCTAACCCACGCACACAAATCACTCTACGACATCGGACCAGAATGCCTCAACTCACGACTGTCCTTCTACACCCCCTACCGCCAACTACGTTCTTCCAGCCAAGTCCTCGCCACTGTACCCCGCATCAACAAGACCACCATGGGAGGAAGATCCTTCTCATACCTGGCAGCTAAAACATGGAACTCACTCCCCACTTACCTTCGCCTTACCCAGAACCACCTAGCATTCAGAAAGCAACTTAAAACGTGGATATTTGACAAGTAATCCTCCTCCCCTCCCTAAGCGCCTTGAGACCCTCTGGGTATGTAGTGCGCTATATAAATTCTTTGACTTGACTTGACTTGACTCTGCACTAACCACTCTGCACTCACCACTCTGCCCTCACCACTCTGCCCTCACCACTCTGCACTCACCACTCTGCACTCACCACTCTGCACTCACCACTCTGCACTCACCACTCTGCACTCACCACTCTGCACTCACCACTCTGCACTAACCACTCTGCACTCACCACTCTGCACTCTGCACTCACCACTCTGCACTCACCACTCTGCACTCTGCACTCACCACTCTGCACTCTGCACTCACCACTCTGCACTCACCACTCTGCACTCACCACTCTGCACTCACCACTCTGCACTCACCACTCTGCACTCTGCACTCACCACTCTGCACTCACCACTCTGCACTCACCACTCTGCACTCACCACTCACCACTCTGCACTCACCACTCTGCACTCACCACTCTGCACTCACCACTCTGCACTCACCACTCTGCACTCTGCACTCACCACTCTGCACTCACCACTCTGCACTCTGCACTCACCACTCTGCACTCACCACTCTGCACTCTGCACTCTGCACTCTGCACTCACCACTCTGCACTCACCACTCTGCACTCACCACTCTGCACTCACCACTCTGCACTCACCACTCTGCACTCTGCACTCACCACTCACCACTCTGCACTCACCACTCTGCACTCACCACTCTGCACTCACCACTCACCACTCTGCACTCACCACTCTGCACTCACCACTCACCACTCTGCACTCACCACTCTGCACTCACCACTCTGCACTCACCACTCACCACTCTGCACTCACCACTCTGCACTCACCACTCTGCACTCACCACTCACCACTCTGCACTCACCACTTACAACTCTGCACTCACCACTCTGCACTCACCACTCTGCACTCACCACTCTGCACTCACCACTCACCACTCTGCACTCACCACTCTGCACTCACCACTCTGCACTCACCACTCTGCACTCACCACTCACCACTCTGCACTCACCACTCTGCACTCACCACTCACCACTCTGCACTCACCACTCTGCACTCACCACTCTGCACTCACCACTCTGCACTCACCACTCACCACTCTGCACTCACCACTCTGCACTCACCACTCTGCACTCACCACTCTGCACTCACCACTCTGCACTCACCACTCTGCACTCTGCACTCACCACTCTGCACTCACCACTCTGCACTCACCACTCTGCACTCACCACTCACCACTCTGCACTCACCACTCTGCACTCACCACTCTACACTCACCACTCACCACTCTGCACTCACCACTCTGCACTCACCACTCACCACTCTGCACTCACCACTCTGCACTCACCACTCTGCACTCACCACTCTGCACTCACCACTCAGCACTCTGCACTCACCACTCTGCACTCACCACTCGCCACTAAAAATACAGAAAGCGGGCACCTCCCTGTTAGAATCCGAGGGAAGCGAAGACGCGCCCAGAGATGACCACGTGAGCTCGTTCGCATGGGGAAGGAACATCGCTTAATCTTAAATACCATGAAGTGATTGTACTGTGGAAGAACGCCGCTACTCGGCCAGCATGGGCTCCAACTTGTTAAGCTCTTGAGATAACTAAATTAATTAGCGTGAATGCCCTTGTGGGAAATCAGCCCATTCTCTTGTACAAGCCGCCCGTGAATACAAAGAGAACACAGGCTACCTGATGTACGGCAGCCAACCAAAACACCGGCGGAAAGCAATTACTTTCCGGCAGGCCCGTACACTTCTCATAATAAGCGCCAATGGACGCGACATGAAGCAATCTGCAATGCATCTTTGTTCTGCGAAATAACCGCTCGTGGCCAGCATCGCTATTGTTTAGGCACTAATCAAATGCTACAGCTGGCTGCGCCGCACAACGCCAACATAAATAAGGTCGGCACTTTCACACTCACCCCTTGCTTGCAGCCATTGTAACTCCACAGACCACACTTTGTCCCCAGCAGTCTCTTAGTATCGCGGCCGCCCCGGAAGTCAGGCACGGTCGCCTGTGACGGGGGCGGGGCCACGTTCAGACCGGAAGAGGAGGCAGGCGGAGTCGTTGCGTCTCGCGGCCCGGGGCTCCTGTGAGCGGTGTAGAGCCCCGGGGCCGCGCCAGCAGGAGGTTGGGCGCCGCGTGCTGAGGTAAGGTAAGTTCCAAAAGGCTGGAGCGGGATTGGTGCACGTGTGTGTGTGTGTGTATGCTCGTGTGTGTGTGTGTGTATGTATGTGTGCGACGGTGACGGCGGGGGGGGCGAGGGGGGGCCTCGGTGCACTTGTGTGTGTGCGCGCGTGTGTGTATGTGTCAGGGGTGGTGTCTCTGTATGTATGTATGTGCGTGCGTGCATGGGCGCTTGTGTGTGTGTGTATGCGCATGCGTGTGTGGTGCTTGCGCTTCCCAGGAGACAGCGCCTGGCCACAGCGCGCGTTCAAGTTACAAATCGCCTCGAAGGATGCGCGCGGCCGGGACTGTCTCCTGGGAAGCATAGTCGCTGACAAAAGATCTCGGCGGAGACGCGCTTCCGCGCGTTGACGCCGAGACCTAAAAAGGGAACAAAGGCTGCAGACTCGGGACAGAGATTCTTCAGGTGCGACCACCACTTCGAGAGGTAAGTTGGGATCTTGGAGAAGAGGTAGGTATCCCAAATGAAGGCACAGGGAGCCGCAGGGCGCCAGGTGCAGGGGTGTCTTTTGGTGTCGGGAAATCTTACCCTCAACTGGTCGCGGTTGGAGGGGTCTGTGGTCCTGAGGCTGCAGACGTCGTCTGGTTCGTCGAGGAGGGTCTTTGGGCACTGGACTTCGGGTCCCAGTCACCGGGGGGATGTCCTTGTGGTCTTGGATCACTCGGGCACAGACCGGGCTCGGCGGGTGCAGACTGGGCTGGTTTTGTGGTTCCTGGCTGGGGTATTGCTGTTGAAGCAGAGCCTCTGCTTAAGAGAGCCCCAGTCTTTCAGAGAGTCAAGGCAGGCAGGTCTCCCGGGTCTTACAAGGTTGCTGTGCGCTGGAGTCGCCGGGATTTAGCACAGTAGGTTCCAGGATCGACAGACTGGTAGGGCTGGGGCCAAGTCAGTTGGTAACGTCCTTTTAGCAGCTGCGCGGCGGGTCTTCTTCTTCTTGATCTTCTTTCTTGTTTTTCTTATGGGGATCTGAGGATGGAAGGTTCAGGGTGCCTCTAAATACTAAGTTTAGGGGTGTTACAGGTAGGGCAAGAGCAGGGACCAATAGGTCCCTGTCCTGGGGTGGGTACACCCCCTAGCCTGCCCCTCTCCTGTGGGAGGGGGGCAGGAGCCTAGCTGTGATTGGGCAGGGTTCCCCATCTTCAAGATGGCTGGAGCCCAGGGTCGTGCTTCACCTCACCTCTCCCACCTGAGGGATGGGGTTGGAACAGGCTGGCACACCCCCCTTCCTAATGTAGGGTTCACCCCCAGAGTAGGGGTTAGAAGTGGTGGGGGCCAGTTGTTGAGTACAGCAAGTGGCCTGGAGAAGCTCACAAAGGCAGCAGGCATTTGAAGCTTCCCCCTGCCCATCCTGGGGGAGGAGACCTAGCTCCTCGCCCAGGATGTGCATTGTTGCAGGCCCAGGAGGGCGGGGGCTCTCCACCCAGGGGTCCAGCAACATGTCTGCTGTGTGGCAGCCTCGGCAGCCTCTTAGACCAGATGTGGATTGTAGGTTAGGTTTTCAGGGGGCATCTCTAAGATGCCTTCTGGTGCATTTTACATTAAATTCTACACTGGCATCAGTGCAGGTTTATTGTGCTGAGAAGTTTGGTATCAAACCCTTCAGTCTTCAGTGTAGCCATTAAAGTGCTGTGGAGTTCGTAATGACAACCTCCCAGCACCATATACTCTTTAATGGCTTCACTGCACTTACAGTGCCCGGGAATGGCCCTAGGTACTGTAGGGGCACAGGGCTCATGCACCTGTGCCCACACCACTGGCATAAGGCACCCAGCTAGTGAGGTAACTGAGGTATGCCAGGGAAGTGGGTCTTGTGGGCAGGACACACAGGGATGTGTGATATGTCAACTCTTGGTTTAGTTCTGTACTTAGACACTCAGCCTGCAAAGGCAGTGTGTGGGTGTCAGAGGGTGGCACAATAAGTGCTGCAGCCCTTAGGGGTCTTCCCTGGTCACCATGCCCTGGGCACCTAGGGTACCATTTACTAGGGGCTGACAGGTGGCCAGAGATGCCAACTGGGTGTTAGTTTCAATACAGTTTTAGGGAAGGAACACAAGCCCTGGGCACCTGGTTGGCAGGAGCCCAGGGCACACTCAGTCAAAGCACATCAGTAGTTCAGCAAAAAGTGGGGGCATACCAATGCAAGAAAGATGGCACTTTCTCACACAACCACCCCCCAAACGAAAGGTGATGAGACTAACCTTGCCCTAGGGAGTATTCATTGTCTAAGTGGAAGAACCTGGAAAGTCCATCTGCATTGGCATGGGCAGTCCCTGGTAGGTGTTCCACTTCAAAGTCCATTCCCTGTAGGGAGATGGACCATCTTAGTAGTTTTGGATTTTCCCCTTTCATTTGCATTAGCCATCTGAGAGGTCTGTGGTCAGTTTGAACCAGGAAGTGAGTTCCAAACAAGTAGTGCCTCAACTTCTTCAGGGACCAAACCACAGCAAAGGCCTCCCTCTCAATGACACTCCAATGCTGCTCTCCCTGGTGTAGCCTTCTGCTTATAAAAGCAACAGGTTGGTCTTGGCCTTCCTCATTGATCTGCGAGAGGACCGCTCCTATCCCCAGCTCAGAGGCATCAGTCTGCACTACGAACTGCTTGGAGTAATCTGGTGCTTTTAGAATTGGTGCTGAGCACATTGCTTCTATCAGGGTGTCAAAAGCCTTTTGGCAGCTAACAGTCCAGTTTACTTTCTTGGGCATTTTCTTGGAGGTGAGTTCTGTGAGGGGAGTCACAATGGACCCATATCCCTTCACAAACCTCCTGTAGTACCCAGTCAAGCCAAGGAATGCCCTGACTTGGGTCTGGGTTGTTGGAGCTGCCCAGTCCGTGATACTCTGGATCTTGGGCTGTAAGGGTTGTACCTGGCCTCCACCAACAAGGTGGTCCAAGTACACCACAGTGCCCTGCCCGATCTGGCATTTGGATGCCTTGATAGTTAGCCCTGCATATTGCAGGGCTTGTAAGACCTTCCCAATGTGGATCAGGTGATCCTGCCAGGTGGAGCTAAAGACAGCAATATCATCAGGATAAGCTGCACTGAAGGACTCCACCCCAGTCAGGACTTGATTCACCAACCTCTGGAAGGTGGTGGCAGGGGCATTCTTTAACCCAAAAGGCATTAAAGTAAACTGATAGTTCCCATCAGGTGTGGAGAATGCTGTTTTCTCTTTTGCTTTCTGGGGCCATGCCAATCTGCCAGTACCCTGCAGTTAAGCCAAAGGTGCTGAGAAATGTGGCTGCCCCCAATGTGTCTATCAACTCATCTGCTTTTGGAATGGGGTGAGCATCTGTCTTGGTGACAGAGTTAAGCCCTCTATAGTCCACACATAACCTCATCTCTCTCTTTCCACCCTGTGGATGAGGTTTGGGGACCAGCACCATTGGGCTAACCCAGGGGCTCTCAGAGGGTTCAATAATCCCTAACTCCAGCATCTTGCTGACTTCGGCTTTGATGCGTTCCTTGACTTGATCTGATTGTCGATAGATCTTGTTTTTGACAGGGTTACTGTCACTAGTGTCCACATCATGGGTACACCAGTTGGTCAGACCAGGGGTCAGGGAAAAGAGACTAGCATACTGTTACAAGACTTGCTTGCAGTCAGCCTGCTGTTGGGCAGAGAGGGTGTCTGAAAAGACTACTCCATCCACTGACTCATCTTTTGGGCTGCAAGAGAGGAGATCAGGGAGAGGTTCACTCTCTGCTTCCTGTTCCTCATCAGTCACCATCAGCATGGTGATGTCAGCCCTGTCATTGTAGAGTTTAAGGCGGTTCACGTGGATAACCCTTTTGGGTGTCCTGCTTGTGCCCAGGTCCACTAGGTAAGTGACCTCACTCTTTTTCTCCGGGATAGGGTAAGGGCCACTCCATCTGTTTTGGAGAGCCGTTGGTGCCACTGGCTCCAAACCCACACCTGTTGCCCAGGTTGAAATTCAACCCTTGCAGCTTTTTGTCATACCAGTGCTTCTGAAGCTGCTCGCTGGCCTCAAGATTCTGGGATGCCTTTTCCATATACTCAGCCATTCTGGACCTTAGGCCAAGCACATAGTCCACAATGTCTTGCTTGGGTTCTTGGAGAGGCCTCTCCCAACTCTCTTTCACAAGACAAAGTGGTCCCCTTACAGGATGACTAAACAGAAGTTCAAAGGGTAAAAACCCTACTCCTTTCTGTGGCACTTCCCTATAAGCGAAAAGCAGGCATGGCAACAGGACATCCCATCTCCTTTTGAGTTTTTCAGGGAGTACCATGATCATACCTTTCAATGTCTTGTTGAACCTTTCAATAAGGCCATTGGTTTGTGGGTGGTATGGGGTGGTAAACTTGTACTGCACACCACACTCCTTCCACATGTGCTTCAGGTAAGCAGACATGAAGTTGGAACTTCTGTCTGAAACCACCTCCTTAGGAAACCCTACCCTGTTGAAGACACCCAGGAGGGCCTTGGCTACTGCAGGAGCTGTCGTAACCCTAAGGGCAATTGCTTCAGGGTACCTAGTATCATGATCCACTACTACTAGAATTAATTTGTTCCCTGAGGCTGTGGGAGGTTCCAGTGGACCCACAATGTCCACACCTACCCCTTCAAAGGGTACCCCCACCACTGGCAGTGGTATCAGGGGGGCCGTTGGGTGGCCACCTGTCTTGCTACTGGCCTGACAGGTAACACAGGAGCTCACAAACTCCTTCACCTTTTGGTGCATCTGGGGCCAGTAGAAGTGACTAACTAGCCTTTCCCAAGTTTTGTTCTTCCCCAGATGTCCAGATAGAGGGATGTCATGAGCTAAAGTTAGGAGGAACTCCCTGTACTTCTGTGGCACTACCACCCTCCTGGTGGCTCCAGGAGTGGGGTTTCTTGCCTCAGCATACAGTAATCCCTCTTCCCAATAAGCTCTGTGGGTACCTCTGACATCTCCTTGTGCTTCCAAAACAGCTTGCTGCCTCAGGCTTTCAAGAGTGGGACAGTCTCACTGACCCTGGCACAGCTCTTCCCTATTGGGTCCCCCTGGGCACAGGAGTCCAACCTGGCTCAAGCTCCATGGGCTCAGTTCCCTCTAAGGTATCCAAGTCCTCTCCCTTAGGAGAGGGGTCCTGAGAGGCTTGCTGCGTAGAAGCTGGTCCCCCAGTCTTCTTGCTTTTTCTCTTGGTTGGTTGGGCCATACTTTCAGGTTCCAAACCTACTTGTTCACCCTTCTTTTTGCTCTGTGCTCTGGTTTGCACACACACCAGTCTAGGGATACCCAGCATGGCTGCATGGGTTACTTGCTCAACCTCAGCCCAGGCTGAGGTTTCCATGTCATTTCCAAGCAGACAGTCAGCTGGCAATTGTGGAGAGACCACTATCAGATTCAGGCTAGTAACCTTCCCCCAACCTAATGTCAGCATAGCCATAGGGCGTTGGGTGGTAATGCTGTCAGCATTGGTGACTGGGTAAGTTCTCCCAATAAAGTATTGCTCTGGGGAAACCAGTATATCTTTCACCATAATGATACTGGCACCTGTATCCCTCAGGGCTTCTATTCTAGTTCCATTAATGGAGGGGTATTGCAAATACTTTTTCAAGTTGGGTGGCCAACCAACTACATTGGCAAACTCCATTTCCCCCAAGGAGACTAGACTAGCTTGAGTGTATTCCCAGATTTGCTCTGGGTACTCCTCTGATCCCATCTGTAGACTTGCTGTCCCTGGGGTAGCTGTACTTAGTTGCCTTAGGGGCTTTGTTGTAGGGGCAGTTTTTGTCTACAGTTAAATATCCCAACTTCTTACAGTTGTTACAATAGGCCTTGTTAGGATCAAAGTTCTTCCCCCCTATAGGGCTGAGGCATATAGGAAGTAGTTTGGGACCCACCCACCTGTACAGGGTTTTGGGGCCCTTTGGAAGACTCATACTTTTTATCTTGGGGATTCTCACCACCTTTCCCCTGGGGAGGTTATGTAACCACCTTCTTTTGGTCACCCCCAGTGGTTGTCCTTGTCACCCTAGTCTTGACCCAATGTTATGCCTTCTTTCCCAATTCTTGGGGAGAAATCAGACCTAGGTCTACCAAATGCTGATGCAACTTTTCATTTGTGCAATTACTCAAAATGTGTTCCTTCATAAACCAATTGTAAAGTCCAGAAAATCATGCACATTGTGTCCAGTTAACCAACCAACCAGTGTATTTACTGAGTAGTCTACAAAATCTATCCAGGATTGGGTCTGGGTGTTGTGAGCCCCCTGAACCTAATTCTGTACTCCTCAGTAGTGAGCCCAAATCCCTAAATCAGAGTTTTCTTCATGAGGTCATAGGACCCTGCATCTGGCCCAGAGAGGGTCGGAAGCCTGTCTCTGCAGTTACCAAAGAACAGTTCCCACAGGAGTGCCCCCCCGAGAGGTTTCTTCACCTTGCTCATGTCACAAGCCCTCTCAAAGGCTGTGAACCACTTGGTGATATCATCACCTTCCTCAAATTTAGGGACAATCCCTTTGGGGGTTTTAGGATCATAAGATTGCTCTCTATCCTTATTATTGGCATTGCTGCCACCAGAGATGGGGGCTAAACCCATCTCTTTCCTTTCTTTTTCCAGAGCCAGGAGTCTGGACTCTAGATCTAATTTCTTGGCCAACTTTGCTAAGAAGTTGTCCTCTTCATTGAGGCTCTCCCCAATGTGTTCTCTGGGGCCTAGCCCACCTGTGTGGTTCCCAGGATCCCAGAAGCAGACTCTTGGAGTTAAGGGTATGGGGACCCTTACTTCCCTAGAGATGGGGGGTTATTATCATCCTCCTCCTCCTCTTCTTCCTCTGACTGGGTGTCACCCTGTTCAGAGGGGTGGCCTTTTGCATACTCAGCCAGGAGCTCCTGGAGCCCTTGTTTGGTTGGATGCAGGCCCATGACTATGTATTCCTTGAAATTAAAGTGCAAGTAAGGTGTGAGGTCGAGCTCCTCAACCAGGTGCATGTTGTTATCTCCACTAATAGCTGGGTTCTGTTGAGACATTAGAACCTGACAGTTCTAGCCCTCTACCCTAAATATAGTGACTTTTATTCTTCTAAAATTCTAATGGGACTTAAGCAAGGCCCTACCAGACTTTTAGTATTTTTTGAAAAATCTATTTCAGAATTCTAAAGGTAATTTATGAGTTCTGTAGTGTGATCAGATGGTAACCATGTAATGCAACAAATGCAAGTTTGTATCCCACCGCTGATCCACCAATGTGAGAAAGTGCCTCTATATATACTGGACCAAAGTAAGGTCCAATGTGTGTATAGAGGCCACAAACCCCAGAGGTATTACAGAGGTTAAAGCCAGGTGTGACCTTACTCTCCAAAGTGGTAGCTTGGTTGAGCAGTAAGGCAGTACCAGAGGAGAGTGTAAAGCATTTGTTGTACACACTCAGTCAGCAAATGGTCTCGCACACTCAAGAACTGAACTCTAGGCCAATTGTTTTATATCAAAAGATATAGTTGTTTTATTTTAGAACCAACAGGTATCAAAATATACTTTTCTCCATATGAGTGACTTCAGGTAATTACTTTGCAGAAGGCAATAGGCTTGGTAAGTACAATAGTTACAGTGGTTGCAATTGGCAACACAATTCTGAACACAATTTAACACTGAACTCAATGGATTTTCCTACATAAATGCAGTTGATTACTTTATACATTACTTTTGGAACTCCAGGACTGGATCCTAGATTCAGTCCTGGGACCTAAGCTGAAAACAGTTTAGTAAAAACGTTTTGGTTATTGCAGTGATTTTTAAAGAATATAACTGTATTTTAAAAGTTCACACTTAGAAACTTTTCAATGACAATTCAGCATTGTTATCCTATGGAAGGAAATTCAGTTCACAGGTAAAGTAGGTTCTCGTTGCTTTTGTAATCCAGGACTGGACTCCTGGGTTCAGTACTGGGGTATCTACCTATGCCAGGTAAGTAATTACAATTTAGTAGTTGGTATGATTTTTAACCCCTTCGATGCTGATGACGGAACGGTTCCGTCATCAGCATCGGTTGGGCTGTGCTGATGACGCAACCGCTCAGTCATCAGCACAGCCCCTCCTGGGTCATCGATCGTAGCCATTTAAACAGGGATGGCAGCGGAAGAGTTGCAATTGAGGGTTGCAAGGGATTCTGGGTAAGGGGGCGTTGGGGGATCCACGCAAGCCATACCTCCTTGGAATTATTATTATTATTATTATATTCTTATATAGCGCCAGATTCGACCCCTGAAGGGGTATCTCCGCGCTTGCCTTGGGAACCCGTCCTGGCTTTTCCCTGTGAGATAGCCCCTACAGGGCATCCCCAAGGTGAAAGCCAGGCATCCCGCCGCGGGGGGCCGTTGTGGAGATTAAGCAAGCTTAATGCCCAGAGTTGCAGAGTGTGAACCCATGATTAGGTCAGGCACCAAAGCGAGAATTATCGAGTCCATGGACATTTGAGCTCAAGACCCTGCCGCGTCGGGAATTGAACCCTGGTCCCGGGTCTGACCTCTGCTTCAGGGTCTGCCTGCTCTAACCAGTGAGCCACACTTCTCCACTGGAAGCCCCCGGGTGTCTACTTTTCAGAAATGTGTGGGTTCGGCAGGTTTCCCTAGATGCCCGTCGAGCACGAGGCCAAAAACCCAGGTGACCCCCTTGCAAAAGCAGGTGGTTTTGAGATAGGCTATTTTGATATTGCCGCACTTCGTTTTGGGCCCTTGCCTGTCGCAGGTACTTGCGTCTACCACACAAGTGAGGCACCATTTTAATCGGGAGACCTGGGGGAACGCCGGGTGGTAGGAAATTTGTGTGAGCCCGGTGATGCCACACTTTCCCATGAGGTACCGGGTTTTTAGGGACCCGGCGGTGCTAGGGGAACACCCAGAGACCTCTTGAGTTCTTCCTGTTTCGGACCACAGAAACACAGAGTCTTCTAGGTGATGTCAAGGATCGGGTTTATTGGCTGCAACCAGTAACAGGTGTCCTAGAAGTACAACAGCATGAAGCGCATGTAGGTTCTTAGGAGACTGCTCGTTTTTACAGAACCAGCCTTCTCTTTTTATACACAAATATAAGCTTCAGGCAAGAATTCTTTCTTTTACAGTCCAACCATATACATATTTTCATTACAAAGAAAAAGCAGAGTCACGATGGCAAGCCCATATTTTAGTTTGTCCAGTTCGTGATAGATTACCCAGCAAGGCCCAGAACTTCCATCAGATATCGATGAACCCCCAATAAAATCGGGCACCTCCTCCTTGTAAAACTAGTCATAAAGAAGAAACAGGGACAGGTGTGTGTGAGATTAGCGTAGCTTGCATGCGATGAACGGTTTATGACATGTTGTGCCTTGATGCTAATCTCGCTCGGCCATTGGGATGAGAACTGCCCGAACAGGTTTGGCTTGAGGCAGTGGAGTCAGCTCGCCCAGGTCACACAGGAGTCAGCAAAGGTGTACGTGTCCTTTCAGATCGGTTTCGGCCATGTCATTTTGACTATGTAAGGGCAACCACAAGATGGATGCCGCTCACAAAATGGAACCCGAGGGTCCAAGACGAGAATTACGATTTAAAGGTGATTTCGTCACTCAATTATGACGCAAATGCACAAGTATAATGTCTCAATCATTACCGGTCTGCCGACACCAAATTCGTCATGATATGATGACATTTTCTGACACGAGTGTAGAGCTTTGGTATCATACAACAGCAGGGTCCAGAATTTTCAGTACCACAGACCCTCCTTTTGCCCTTATATAGGCAATAACCTATACTCATGCTAGTCTGAGTCCAGGTCGGTGTACATAAAGTCATTGAGATGCTGCTGTAGCATCATCCTGTTACTTAGTTCATCTCTTGATACAGGCTTCCTTACACATGATGTAGCACAGAGGCCACATATTGCAGGAGCACACTGTACGCATAAGCAGAACATAAACAGAATGGCTAAGACCATCCCAATGAATATAAGAATCTTCCATCCCCAGGCAGATATCAGTTTCCAGAACCACCCCATTAAGGACCAGTCTCCTTCATCCACGTGAATGGACTCGGAAATCTTATGCAGTTTGGAGATGGCCTGGTATACTGTCGGAGCTTTATCTGGGATGAAGATGCAGCAACTGGATTGGATCACTTTACATACCCCACCACGGTCTGCAAGTATGACATCTAGGGCAACCCTGTTCTGAAGAGTCATAAGGCGGTCCGACTGGAGCTCCGCAGTCAAGTTACTAAGGGTACCAGCCGTTTCGATCACGGCCAATTCAACTACCCTCGTCAATTGGCGAATGTTTCTGCTGTTCACCATAGGCCCCCAAAACGGCAGAAAACCTTTTGCGAAATCTCCAAACTCCTGTTCCGCAGTGTCGTCTTGACTCACAACACCCCTAACTGTCCTTGTCCGATGGTAATCTGCCTCGGCCGTGTAGGTGGGTGGCAGCAGAAACGATATAAAACATGTGCCCGAAAAGTCAGGGGGCAACCAGGTGTATGCTCTATCATGGCAGACGAAGTAGGTACCCTTAGCTACTAAGAACGAAGGGGAGGTCTGAGATGGGAAAACGTAAGTCTCAGTACAGATACTCTTCTCTAGCTGAGCTCTGGGGTTTTTGCCATTTCCCTGCAGACATAGGTGACCTTGGTGGGGTACTATCCAGATTGGGGAGGATGTCTTTGCTCGCTGGCTCTCGCTCAAGGAAATTCCATATTTCATTATATTCCATCTGCTGTAAGGCTTCAATTCATCTCGGGGAATCGTTCTATACGTGTCGATATCTCTACTCATATTTCTAATTCCTGCCACTAGTGCCTTATTGCTCGAGTTGCTTCCTGGGAAATATGGTTCAAGGGAAAACAGGAACATCGTTTGAAATGCCCACAATGAGCCACAGTAGCTAAATGGCAGGACAAAATATGGGATACCCTTATCTGTCTTGTGTGGCATAAGTCCACATACCCAACAATTTGTTGTGTTCATTACAACCTGGTGCTGGTGTAGGAGCTGGACGAATGAGTTATTTATGAATTCGAATCTTCTGGCAGACTCGTGTTCAGGTAGAGGGTGAAAAGAGTGCGAGGAAACAGTAGGAGGAGGTGTGGGCTGTGTGGTGTGTGCAAATGATACTCAAAAGGTGAATAAAGCATAGCCCACCAAAAACATCATTATACTACACAACATAAGAATGCATATTATTAAAAATCGTGTTTTTGCCATCACAGTGCATATTCTCGTTTCAAAGTTCGTTGATCTGGCAGGTCTCTCCATCTTGGGAAACTCCATCCTCTAAGTTGCTGCCGGCGGTGGGAGATTGTTTCTGCTAAGGAGTGCTTCTGTCAATCCAGGGTAACTCCCTTGAACCAACAGAACTGTCGACCTAACCGTCTCCAGCTGCACTCCAAAGACTGTGGCAACCGCGACCCTAGCAGCAGAACCGGATGGCGGTTCGAAAATCAAAAATGAGTAAGTTTCCTGGATGAGAGAGCTGCACAATCAAAAAAGAAAAATATTTATTGGTCCATAGTCATAGGTCTTGGCCTCAAGTTATAACGGTTTCGACCAGGTGCTGTGTGGTCTAGAAACAGGAGTTCAGGCTCAGTAGTGTCCAACTGCATTGACGGTGGCATAGATCCTTGCAGAATGTTATCGCTTTCTTTTTCAGAAGTAGTTCCTTTCAAACGTGCATCACTGAAGGGTAAGAAGCGAGGCACAGTCTCAGTCTCAGAGTCAGCAATTCCCTCCTGCACCCATCGGTCATAAGGCAGAGGTAACGGGACCCTCTTGCAATGGGTCCCGTGGATCCAGTTCTTCTTTCCTTCCACTCGAACTGACGAGCTTGTGGATAGGAGAACTAGGCGAGGGCCGGTCTACCGGGGCTGGTCATTCCTCGTTCGCTGGAAGTTTTTCACGAGGACATACGTTCCAGGATCGATAGGGTGTCCTGGAGCTTCAGAGGCCTGAGGTAGACTGTCGTAGACCTGTTGATGTAAAACACGCAATTTTGCCTTCAATTCATACAGATAGTCAAGCAGTACAGGATGCTCTATCTCACTGAACCTGGTGGACCTTGGCACTCCCCATATGTTGGCCGGGCGGCCGAACACAATTTCATGTGGACTAAGTCCCAACCTAGAGTGAACAGTCATTCTTGTGGATAGGAGCGCCAAGGGCAGAGCGTCAGGCCATTTAAGACCTGTGCTTGCCTGAATCTTGGCAAGTTTCAACTTTAACGTGCCGTTGTAGCACTCTACTAGTCCAGCTGATTGGGGGTGATTTGCAGCGTGGAACTTCTGGTGTATGCCTAGCCCCTCACACACTTTCTTCATCACTCGTCCCACGAATTCACTCCCATTATCACTCCAGACCATTCTAGGCATTCCAAACCTAGGGAAGAACTCTTTGACAAGGGCTTTAGCTGTGGATAAGGCAGTATTGTCCTTAAGGGGATATGCTTCGACCCACCTGGAAAAGGCACAAACAACAACGAGTACGTATTTCAGTTTGTTGCACCTTTCCATGTGGATGAAATCTAGCTGCAAAACCTCGATTGGATACGTTGGAGGCGCAAAATGACCAGCTGGAGTTGGGGTTCCCTTACCAGGATTGTACTTCAGACACACCATACAGTTCTTGACCACGTTCTCTGCACATTTAGGGATTCCACTATTCTGCCATACTGGAGCCAACAACTTACAGATCCCTTTCACACTGATGTGAGCCATCCCATGAGCCATTGTCACCACAGCAAGCACATATGCATTGGGTAACAGCCATCTCTGATGCTCTGACAATTCAACCCAACAACCATTCGCATCCAGTTTACCCCTACTTTCTCTCCATTCATTCAACTCTTGCTCTGTGGCTTCGGATTGGATAGACTTCACACTCTCAATCGTATCTGCACACATACCAACATCACCGATCCATCTTGCAGGGCCTGCAACATACATTCGGCTCATCACATTCCTTGCAGTTTCTTTCGCAACTTCGTCTGCAAACGCGTTTCCACGACCAACATCATTCGTCACCTTTTTGTGTGCACTGCATTTCACAATCGCAACTTGTAGTGGCAAGGTCAGTGACTCGAGAAGCTCATTTACTAACTGACCGTGTTGGATCTTTGTACCATGCGAAGTCAGGAACCCACGTTCACGCCACAATCGTCCAAAACTGTGAGCCACGCCAAAGGCGTATTGGCTGTCCGTGTACACATTCACTCGCTTTCCTCTTGCCAACACACACGCTCTTGTAAGTGCAATCAACTCTGCTGCTTGCGCAGAATTGGGTGGGATACGTGCAGCTTCAACAATCGTGTGCAATGTCGTCACAGCATATGCTGCAGTTGTATCACCATTCGGCAACTTGAAACATGAACCATCAACCCATAAGGTATCATTACATTCAGGAAGAGGAGTGTCCTGCAAATCTACTCTCCCTTTTGTCTCTTTGTTACGCTTTGGGCGGGTGGCGGCGCAGGAGTGAGGGGCAAGAGCCGTACTCTTGGTAAGTTAGGCTTTATTGAGGCAAACAGTTGGTCTGTAAAACTTTTTCGGTTAGGGTGTCTCCGGGGGGACCTGGCTTCTGCTTCTCCTCCGATGATGTACTTTCTCCTTCTTCCGGCTCCCTTCCGGTCCTCTGGGGGGAGGGTCTTCCTCTTCGGAGTCCGTCCCGGCGGGCGGAGTGGCTCTCCAGCAAACAAAGAGAAGACAAGGATGGTATCAGGCGTCTGTCTAATAAATTCCGTACAGGGAAGGGTGTGAGGGAGTTTCACCGGTGCTCAAACATCACAGTGCACTAACGTGGGGGGGGAGGGTGAACAAGTGCACAGGGAAGGGTACCGGGGTTTCAGGCGTCCCGTGGAGATGTACCTAGGGTACTGCTACCTCCCACCCAGCCCCGTAGTCGGTCACGCACCTGGCGGAGCCACGCACCTCCCCTGGGTGAGTGGCTGGGCGGCTCGCCGGAAAGGTGGCCTCCTGGCTTTCCTCCGTCCTTTGCAGGCGCCTAGTCTGCTCCTGTCAGGGGTCGCGCTTCCTCCTCTCGGATGGGGTCTGATGTCCGTCGCCGACCTCCGTCTCCCGCACTCCTCCTCCCGCTCTCGGTATCTTCGTCGGCGCTTCTTGCTCTTTCCTCCGGTGTTGCACTCTTTACGTCCTCCGCCTTCTCCTCTCGATACTCCGTATTCCGCGCACTCCTCTTCTCCGACCTCCAGGTGAACAAGCACACCTGTGATTTGGCGGGCTCACCTTTTGACGGACAGATCCGATAGGTGGGCTCCTCCCCCTCGGCTTCCTCTCCGGAATTAAAGGGCCAGTCCAGGGTGTCCGTTTCGTTCAAGCTCGCGCCCGGGTCCTGCGATGAGGGGAGAGAGAGGGGGGGGGAGGAACAAGTGTTAGGTCGAGCCTCCCCTCGTTCGGGCCTCTGGCTCGTGGTAGACATGCACCATGAGGAATCTGTGTACATTCCGAAGCCCTCTTGTACACCCCGTTACACTCTTCTTCTGTCCTAAAACAGCAGTCATGTTGTTCGACCTCATCTGTCTCTACTGGAATGGGCAATAACGTGGCTGGGTTGAGTGTGTCACACCTCTTAATGTGTATGTGACTCGCTAGGAGTGTCAGCTCATAACCTGACAGTCGAGCACTAGTTAAATGCTGTGTCCTTGTTCTGTTTAGCAAAATGTCTACTGCATGTGGGACCATGACGATTAGGGTTTTATTCATTACTAGCCCAGCAGACTGTCGAATACAGACAGCTGCTGCCGCAGTGGCCCTCAAGCAACTTGGCAATGCCTTAGCTACCGGGTCTAGAGTTGCTGAAAAGTACGCGCATGGACGCTGTTTGCCCCCAAAAGGCTGTGTCAGAACTGATAATGCACAACCTTCTTTCTCATGGACATATAATGTAAAAGGCTTACTGTAGTCGGGGGTACCCAACACAGGAGCCGAACACAATGCATCACGCAACTCGGAAAAACTTGTCTGACACTCTTCAGACCACGCAATGGGTTTCGGTGTATCCTTGCAAGTTAATGCCACCAAAGGTTTGGCCAACAAGGAGAAATTTGGTATCCATTGTCTGCAATATGATGTAATGCCCAAGAAAGCACGCACTTCTCTCTGTGTCCTAGGGACACTCAATTTTGCAATTGCCTGTATTCTTTCTGGGGTCAGCTTCCTTCCCTCCTTCGATAAGATGTGTCCTAAGTAGGTCACTTCTTGTCGACAATATTGTAATTTCGAAAGAGAGACCTTGTGGCGCAGATCACATAAATGACGCAACAATGACAAAGTGGCTTCTTTGCAAATCTCAGTATCTGCAGCGACTAGTAAATCATCTACATACTGAATAAGCGTTGCGCCATCAGGTAGAACAATCGTATCGAGCTGTGATTTCAAAGCCTGACTGAATATTGATGGACTTTCACAGTAGCCCTGAGGAGCACGTTTGAAGCGGAAACTTCGGCCTCCTAAATTGAAGCCAAAAATATCCCTGCTCTCCTCGGCAATCGGGATGCTGAAGAAAGCATTCTTCAAGTCAATCACCGAGAACCAAGTGGCTGACGCTGGAACCATAGTCAATAAGGCAGTGATATCAGGAACAACTGGAAACTGTGGCACAACAATATTGTTCACTTCTCTAAGATCAATCACAAACCTGGAGACAGGTGGTTGGGAAATCAATCAATCAATCAATCAATGACACTTGTAAAGCGCGCTACATACCCGTAGGGTCTCAAGGCGCTGGGGGGGGGGGGGGCCATCCACGCCCTCGCCGCCGTCCCCCGCATCCGAAGAGCGACTACAGGAGGAAGGTCCTTCTCCTACCTGGCTGCCAAGACCTGGAACTCCCTGCCGACCGACCTGCGCC
Source organism: Lissotriton vulgaris (assembly GCF_964263255.1). Classification (NCBI taxonomy): domain Eukaryota; kingdom Metazoa; phylum Chordata; class Amphibia; order Caudata; family Salamandridae; genus Lissotriton; species Lissotriton vulgaris. The sequence continues at coordinate 21,653,400 of NC_141697.1, forward strand.
TGACCCAAGACCACCTCTCCTTCAGGAAGAAGCTGAAGACCTGGCTGTTCGAGCTGAATTTTATAAGTGTTATGTAGACACGATGGCGCCAGTACTCAAGGAAGTTTTTGAGGAGTCGTTGGAGGTGGGGAGATTGCCGGGGTCAATGAGAGAGGTGGCAATTACTTCTCTTTTGAAGCCAGGCAAGGACCCTTTAGACACTGATTCTTACAGGCCCCTGTCTCTCCTTAATTGTGACGCGAAGATACTGGCGAAAGTGTTGGCAACAAGGTTGTCGCTACTCATGACCACTTTAGTGCTCCCGGACCAGTCTGGATTTGTGCCGGGGCGGGCCACGTCGCACAATCTTCGCACACTGTTCTCGCTCATCCCCACCATAGCCCCTGAGATACCGGTTGCTGCAATATTTCTTGATGCCACTAAGGCGTTTGATTCGGTGGAATGGAAGTACCTCATGACCATACTATGCAGGATGGGGTTTCCCAAAATATTCATCGCATGGGTGGAGCTGCTGTACACCGCACCGGTGGCTAGAGTCGTTATTAATGGGGTGCTATCCTCCCAAATGCCGATCACGAGAGGGACCAGGCAAGGTTGCCCTCTGTACCCCCTACTGTTTGCCATATCAATTGAGCCATTGGCGTGTCGGATTCGGCAGCTGCATAAAATTAGCGCGGTCAACTGCTTCCAAAGGCAGATAGGGATATCGCTTTATGCGGATGACGTAACGCTTTATGTGAAGGACCCACAACAGAATCTTAACCCGTTGCTGAGGGAATTCCTTGTCTTCGGAAGGCTTTCCGGAGTACACATTAATTGGAAAAAAATCACAATTTTTTCCTCTCACGGCGGCGGTGCAACACTTCCAATTAGACTTCCCCCTAGAGTGGTGCAGCACGGACCTCCGCTATTTGGGCATCACGATCTCGCTCAATAGGGAGGAAACGGTTAGACTTAACTATGGAGTGGCTATCTCTCAACTGGCCGACAATGTAACTCGATGGATGTCCTTGCCACTCTCAATGGCGGGCAGGGCCTCGTTGATAAAGATGGTGGTGCTCCCACGCTTCTTATATATCTTTCAAAATGTCCCCTACTACCCGGGCTCATATTTCTTTAAGCGATTACGGTCAGAGCTACTGCGATTGTTCTGGGGGGGTAAACAGCCACGGCTAACTTGGTCCACTCTAACGCAGCCATATGACAAAGGCGGGTTTGACGTGCCGGATTTTGAAACTTACTATCTGAGCGCGCAGACGCAACATGCCTACCACTGGATTCATCCTGAGCCTTTTATGCCACAGGTTGCGGCTGAGGAATGGATTGTGCACCCCCTCCCGCTCAATGGTATGCTAAAGGGAAGAACAGGAGACAATGAGACACCAGCTACCACAGTTACGTGTACTATAGACGCATGGCGGAGAGTGGCAAAAGCACTCGACGCTCCCCTGCTGTACTCACCGGCCTTGCCACTCACGTACCACCCACGATTGTCCCTGTTACAGGAACCTGGCTTCCGTTCAATGTGCAAACGCATCAAGTTGAACACTTGGGGTGATATGTTCATCAATGGGCTGTTCCGCACCAAAGACCAGATGTTTCAGAGTGGACCCCCGACGCCGCTGGAGATTTTTTATTTCATTAGACTTCGACAGGGGATGCGGGAGATACTCCCACATTTTCCGGATGAGCCAGGGGTGGTCTTGCCCCTGCATGTGCTGCTGATGTCAGATGGCCGACACTTAATGTCGAAGCTGTACAATAACATCAGATCGCAAAGATTGATTGCCGCTCCCCGAGCGCGTGCCAGTTGGGGTTCGGAATTGGGCACTGACATAACTGACGAACAGTGGCACTATTGTTGCTCTATCACGGCGAACATCTCGTCTAGCTGCAGGCTCAAAATTATACATTACAAATTTGTGCAGAGATTTTATTTTACACCGGTTAGGAAACTAAAGTTACACTTAGCGGACAATGACAGGTGTGCTCGCTGCCGTGCAGAAGGAGCGGGATTTCTCCACCTTGCTTGGGAATGTAGAGCGGTTCAGGAGTACTGGACTCAGGTGCACGCGGCGCTTCAGGTCATGACTGACGGAGTGGTCCCACTAGACCCCGTAACGATGATACTGGGATATACTAAAGATATTCCTAAAGCGTCTTGTAGATTTGTGGACGTTGCGCTTTTATTAGCAAAAAGGAGAGTGGTTTGCAGATGGGGAAGGGGCAGAGCTCCGAAGTTCAAGGAGTGGATTGATGATATAACGTACTGTCAGGAACAACATAATATCTATGCTGATCTTATGCCTGTACGCTGTAGGCCTAAGGATATCTGGGGTCCGCTACAGCTATACTGGATGTCTCAAGTGATCCAGAGTGGGAGCTCTGATGATGATAGTCTGGAAGGAGGGCCCTGATCAGGTAGCTGTCTAGGGATTATGTTGGAGTCCACTGCGGATGCGGGCAGGGTACTGCCCGTACTGCTGACGGACCTCGGGAGTAGTCCTATTACTGATATACGGCTGCATCGAGATCATTAAGGGCCGCACTGAAGACACATTACACTGCGCAGCCACGAAATGTAGATTCCCGAGGCATTGATGGTCATGGCACATGTGGGCTGTCCTTTACCGGCGATTCATGATGGGGAAATGTTGTCATTATCAAGCTCATTGATTGATCCACATAATAACATGGCTGGGTGTACCACACTGTGATCTATGCATACTATTGGGATTTGCGTATGGGCCATCCATATCATGATGACTGAAGGGTCCTGCTTGACCTGATGGGACTTGTGGAGCTACCGATATATGTATGTTCATGGGTATCCGCTGAGGACTATTTTGTGATTACCAGACGGCCTGATGATATCACATGGACTAAGTGATCTGATATGATATGTGCTACACCAAGTATGAAGTCACTATTGTAACCGTTGGCCCCTGTGCATTTTGCGATGGGTATATTGATACACATTACGCACTGTGAATAATGATGTGCTAGTGAGAGTTGACATTGATACCTAGCCCGCTAGGAAAATCTACCAGTATTGGCAAGCCATTGCAGATCTGTACCATGTATGGATGTGTTTCATATGTAAGAGATGTACTATTTCTGATTACTAAATGAAGGTTTAAAAAAAAAACAAAAAAAAACAAAACCGGACAATTAATCTTGAATTGACCCTGTTCTTTGCAGTACGCACATTGATTCGGACCATATGGTAAACGCTGTTGAGAAGACTCGTTTCTTTGCGAGTTCCTCGAATACTGCGGGGGTTGCTGAAAATCGTACTGACTAGCAGTACGAGGTGGATAAGCTTGCTGCAGAAGGACTTTAGTTTTCAATTCTTTAGTCTTTTTATCTGCCTTATCTAGCTCATCTTTGCGTCTATTCTCATAGTACTGGGCTGTGGCTAGTATCTGTGCTGACGTGGAAACAGCCCAAGCACTCTCAGACTCCTTGAACTTATTGCATAATTCAGGAAGTAAATTATGCACAAATTTGTCGACAAACAATCTCTGGCCACCCTCAGTAGCCATATCCTGACCACTATGATCGACGAAAGTCTCTTCAAACCGCGTGAAAAAGTCAGACACATTCTCATCTTTCTTCTGTTTGCACGCAGACAACTTCTCCCAAATCACACGCAATTCGGGCATTAAAGTCTTCATATACGTAATGATTCTACCAGGAAGTTCTGCTACTAAAGGCTCGGGCTTAGAGCCACCAACTTGTCTAGCATCAGCAGTAGCAATATTAACCCATGTATCACCTAACTCTTGGTCATGATCTGTATGACGAATCTTTCCCCATAAAGGCTGTGGAACAACATTTCCAAACAACATGTCTACATCGGCTAAATTCATGATACAGGAGCTTGTAGTCTGTGACAACTCCTTATAATACCCTGCAGGATTTTTACGGGAATCAGGCAATGTCTGCTTGAGCGCTAAAACCTCAGATCTTTTCCAAGGAACATGTACCCATACACGCTGAAAATGCGGCGGAATGGCTGGATTAGCATTAGCGTCACCTACCCTCCAAACTGGGGGAACCTCTCTCATGGGATACTGTCGTGCCTTTTTCCTACCTGGCATGTCATGCTCAGACAGTGATCGAGAATTGCTTCCCTTACTCCTATAAGACAATAACATCTCAATCGCTTGTTCAACGTCGGAACCCACAATCATGCCTTCTCCGAACTTGAACCGCATACGGAATAGTTTAGACATGTCGTACTTTGGATCATTTCCCTCCAAATCTTCACAGAGGAATATACACATTTGTTCAAAAACATATCTCTGTGTAGATGCTTCCCACTGACGGAAGACTTCCATGACGGACTGAACGTCATACTTTGCAGTATTGGTAACCCAGTTACGCGCTAACTCATTCAATACTTCTCTCTCTTGATAGTCAGGCAGTCGACTCCGCAACTGTCTTCGTTCTGCGTTAGGGGTCCTATTAGGCGACCCAAAGAAAGGTGAGAAAAGACCAGTGACAGTGCTGGCTACTCTCTGTCGAACAGAAGGAGAAGCTGACGGAAAGGCAGAAACGTCAGAAAAGACAGGCTGATGTGAAGCAGAAGTAGAGGCAGTAGCAGAGGCAGTATTAGGATAAGCAGTTGGAGCAGTAGGCGAAGTCGTAGAAAAAGTAGATGGAGTATGTAGCAAAGGCGGCGGACCTTGAGAGGGCTGCGCCGGTGGAGTAGAAACCAGCTGAAGAGGAGCTGGTGCTTGTGGAAGAACTGGTGTTCGTGCGGCGGGGCGTGGTATAACAAAGCGTTGCGGGGGTGCAGTAGCATTTTGTGCATAGGGGGGTGGTGAACTCAGAAGGTGGGACATTAAAGGATCGCTATCGAGTTTCTCCGTTGATCCTTGTCCTTTACGTGGCAGAACTGGGTAGCATTTGTCTACCGCTAACTTCCTACTTCTAAGCGTTTGTTCACTCTCTTGCTCTTCCTCGTTATCCCTGAATGCAATGGCAGCTTGTACCATTGACATACCTCGTTTATTTTTCTTCGCTAATTTCATCTCTTTCTGTTTGGCTTCTTTGCGCCATAGGCGAAAGGAGTCAAACATCGCCGGCCGGGCTTTCTTCTTGAAAAGTTTAATCTCTAGATTATCCAAAATCTCTGTGTCAAACCTACCATATTGTGGCCATTTTAAGACACCATCCTTTCTGGTGTATCGGATCCACACTTCATTATACGTGATAGGGCCTACGCCATGCTTCACGTAAAGCTCATATGTCGGAGTTCCAATCGGAGGAACCGGACACGAGTCCTCCAATCGGGAATCCCTATTACAACCAAGACAAAACACATTTCCAAGTCTGCTAAGACCAGGCATCTTCGCTCTCTAGTCTAGCTTCAAACTTCAAAGGATTATCGAATATGATAGTCTCGTGAATACACGAGTCCTTCGGCTTTGGCTCTTGCAAGTTCCAAATCAAAGCGTATCCGAAGGATACCAAACTAAGAACCAAACTAAGGACTGGGAGACGCTCCACTTATACTTAACGGAAGTATCAATGATCGATGACGTCACTAGAAGACTCGTCTATCGTTTCGCTCTACCAAGCATCAAGGGGTCCAAAACAGGGCGATAGTCAGGGCAGCAGTCCTTCCTAGCCGTCGGGACGCGGGGAACCTCGCAGCAAAGACCTTCGGAACCACGTCAACATACAGGGGTCGCTGAAGTGGCTGGCCGTCCTCTGGAATTTTCACACGAAGCTCCTCACGAACATCTGGCTTGGACCGACACCGCTTGATACCGCCCCGAGTTGGGCGCCAACTGGGGTACCGGGTTTTTAGGGACCCGGCGGTGCCAGGGGAACACCCAGAGACCTCTTGAGTTCTTCCTGTTTCGGACCACAGAAACACAGAGTCTTCTAGGTGATGTCAAGGATTGGGTTTATTGGCTGCAACCAGTAACAGGTGTCCTAGAAGTACAACAGCATGAAGCGCATGTAGGTTCTTAGGAGACTGCTCGTTTTTACAGAACCAGCCTTCTCTTTTTATACACAAATATAAGTTTCAAGCAAGAATTCTTTCTTTTACAGTCCGACCATATACATATTTTCATTACAAAGAAAAAGCAGAGTCACGATGGCAAGCCCATATTTTAGTTTGTCCAGTTCGTGATAGATTACCCAGCAAGGCCCAGAACTTCCATCAGATATCGATGAACCCCCAATAAAATCGGGCACCTCCTCCTTGTAAAACTAGTCATAAAGAAGAAACAGGGACAGGTGTGTGTGAGATTAGCGTAGCTTGCATGCGATGAACGGTTTATGACATGTTGTGCCTTGATGCTAATCTCGCTCGGCCATTGGGATGAGAACTGCCCGAACAGGTTTGGCTTGAGGCAGTGGAGTCAGCTCGCCCAGGTCACACAGGAGTCAGCAAAGGTGTACGTGTCCTTTCAGATCGGTTTCGGCCTTGGTCATTTTGACTATGTAAGGGCAACCACAAGATGGCTGCCGCTCACAAAATGGAACTCGAGGGTCCAAGACGAGAACTACGATTTAAAGGTGATTTCGTCACTCAATTATGACGCAAATGCACAGGTATAATGTCTCAATCATTACCGGTCTGCCAACACCAAATTCGTCATGATATGATGACATTTTCTGACACGAGTGTAGAGCTTCGGTACCATACAACAGCAGGGTCCAGAATTTTCAGTACCACACCCATACAAAAATGTGTGAAAAAACTGATTTTTTCAGCTAAAATTGAGGTTTGCAAGGGATTCTGGGTAAGGGGACGTTGGGGGATCCACGTAAGCCATACCTCCTTGGAAGCCTCCGGGTGTCTACTTTTCAGAAATGTGTGGGTTTGGTAGGTTTCCCAAGGTGCCGGCAGAGTTTGCGTTCAAAAACTACAGCTAGGCACTTTGCCAAAAAAGGGTCATTGTTCACTGTGAAATTGAGGTGTGACCACTCTGCGTTTTGCGCCATTTCCTGTCGGAGGCACTAGGCCGACCACACAAGTGGGGTACTATTTTTCTCAGAAGACTTTGGGGAACGCAGGGTGGAAGGAAATTTGTGGATCCACACAGATTCCAGAACTTTCCACCACAGAAATGTGGATGAAATGTGTTTTTTATGTCAATGTTTTAGGTTTGCAAGAGATTCTGGGTAACAGAACCTGGTGGGAGGCAGTCAAGTCACCCCATCCTGGATTCCCCAGGGTGTCTAGTTTTTAAAAAATGTATAGGTTTGCTAGGTTTCCCTAGGTGCCGGCAGAGCTAAGGTTAAAAAACTACAGGTAGGCACTTTGCCAAAAAAGGGTCATTTTTCACTGCGAAATTGAGGTGCGACCATGTTGCGTTTTGCGCCGTTTTCTGTCGCAGGGAGTAAGCCAACCCACACAAGTGAGGTACTATTTTTCTCAGAAGACTTTGAGGAACGCGGTATGGGTGGAAATTTGTGGATCCACGCAGATTCCAGAACTTTCCACCACCAATTTGGATATTACCTCTCCTCTGGTGTATCCTTGCACCTGGTCCGACCACTTTTTTATTTCTTTTGCCCTACAAATCTCTGTACCCACCCGCCCCCCACTAGCCTCCAATTTCTCGGCACGTAATTGGAAGCACGCCGATACTTCTCTCTTTCACTCAACCCTTGCTTCCACCCTTCCCCCTAGCCACCCTGATTTGAACTCTCAAGCAGCTGCAGTGGATCAATGGCTGTCTCAAGCCAGTGACGTAGTCGCTCCAGCCAAATCCATTAAAGCTAAGCGACCCCACGACGCTCAGCGCTGGTTCACTGACCAACTTAAGGCCAGCAAACTTCTTCTTCGTCAGGCTGAGCACCGATGGAGGCGTAACTATGATCCCTTATCGAAGTCTGCCTATACTGATTTACTAAAATCTTACAAAAGATCCATTATTTTGGCCAAATCTGCTTATTTCTCCCAAAAAGTAATCAACTCTGCATCCAAGACAAAAGAAATTTTCTCAATTGTAGCTGAACTTTCCTTACCCGACCGTGTAACACCTCAGCCTCAGCCATCACAAGCTTTGTGCGACTCTCTTAACTCTTTTTTTATTGACAAAATCGCCACGATTAAAAACAATATTCCCCCCACCACTATGTCTCAGATCAGCGCCCTTCCTCCTTCGAATCCTCACTCCCTGAATGTTTTTCCCCCGATCTCTTTAGACACTTTCCGTTCATCACTCTCGGCTGTGGGCTCAGGCTCCCCCAAGGACTGTTGCCCTCCCCAAATCCTTAGAGACGCCTTTATGGCATGTCCCGGCCCTCCTCTGGACCTTCTAAACCGTTCACTCTCCATAGGCTCTGTCCCCAATGCTTTTAAAAGCGCTGTGGTGGTACCTATTCTGAAAAAACCCGGTTCCGACCCTGCGGTACTGGGCAACTACCGACCTATCTCCCTTCTCCCATACTTGAGGAAGGTTCTGGAAACCTACGTCACCCGTTGCCTGAGCACCTTCATCGAGGAAACTCATTTCCTCGATGATCAACAGGTCGGATTCAGACCCTCCCATTCCACGGAGGCAGTGGCGATAGCGGTTATGGACACGCTGAGACAGGGGGCTGATAAGAACACGGCCCAGGCCCTTGTGCTACTTGATCTCTCGGCCGCTTTCGACACGGTCGACCATGACATCCTGGTCGACCGTGTCAGAAATGCTGGGATCTCGGGCCAGGCCCTGTCTTGGATTGTGTCCTTTCTCCAACTCCGGACCCAATCTGTACACTTATCTTCCTTTTCTGCCCCCTGCACTTCACTTTCCTGCGGTGTCCCCCAGGGTTCTGCTTTATCTCCCCTTCGGTTTAATCTTTATATGCAGCCTCTCCTGGTCTCTCTCCGCCACTCTTCTGTTACCACTTTTAATTACGCAGACGATCTGCAACTTATCTTTCCTATCGACTCCTCTCCTCTCTCCTGCTCTAATTTTCAAACCACCATGCTCTCCATCTATGAGTGGATGAACTTCAGCCAGCTGAAGCTCAATCCTAGCAAGACAGAGCTGGTTCTGATTGGTGGGCCCCCACATCCTTGGACTTCCAACTTCTGGCCCCCTGCCCTCGGCCCCCCCCCCCCTGCCCAGTTGACTCCGTAAAGAGCCTAGGTGTTATCATCTCCAGTGACCTCTCGATGCGGCCGCACATCAATGCTGTTACCTCAGCCTGCTTCTTCCATCTTCGCAGGATCTGGAAGATCCGAAGGTACCTATCTCCAGAGGCCCTTATTCTTGTCATCTTGGCCCTGGTTACCGCACGTTTAGACTATGCCAACTGTCTATACGTGGGGATTCCAGCATACCATCTTCAACGGCTTCAACTGGTGCAAAACCAGGCAGCCAGATTAATTTTCCAGCAACCCAAATACCAACATGTCACCCCGCTGTTAAAAACCCTGCACTGGCTCCCGGTTGCGCAACGTTGCATCTTCAAACTTGGCTGCACTATTTTCAAATCTCTTTTTGTTTCTGCTCCTGCTTTTATTTCTTCTTGCCTTCACCCTTATGCTCCCCCCCCGACACCTTAGATCCTCTGCCCACAACCTGCTGGTCATTCCCAGGTTCAGACGCAAGAAGGAACGGAACAAAGACAGAGGTCTTGCACTGCTCCACCGATCGAGTTCCTCGAGATCTCCCAGCTGACTTCTGGCCTCCGTCCTTCTCAGAGACGGTGTCAGCTGCACAATCAGCGCGCAATCTAGGCGTTACTTTTGGGCCCAACTTGCAGCTGGATCTACATGTAAACAAGACCACCTCCACATGTATGATGCTGATTCGTATGCTGCGTAAGGTCCTACCTCTCCTCCCTGAGCAAGCCAGACCAGAAGTAGTGCGTTGTACCATCCTAAGTCGACTTGACTATTGTAACGCACTACTTCTGGAGGCCCCGGTAACACTTCTGGGCAAGTTGCAAAGGGTGCAAAATATTGCTGCCAAACTCGCCCTCTCTCGCCCCTACCATAGCTCTTCTACGGCAGCGCTGCGAGAACTTCATTGGCTGCCGGTCCATCTGCGGGTGCGCTACAAAGCAGCGTGTATTGTGTTCAGGGCTATTCATGGCCTGGGCCCCATCCCTTTGCGGCGAATGTTTGCCTGGTATCGTCCATCTCGAGCTCTACGCTCCTCGTCGTCCAGGCTACTGGTAGTCCCGCGATTCCAGAGAGTGAGGATGGGCGGCCGCTCGTTCAGAGTAGCGGCAGCCAAACTCTGGAACTCTCTGCCAATATCCTTGAGAAGCCTTGAAGATCTCCTAGCTTTTAGAAAGGCTCTGAAAACTCACCTTTTTCCCAGGATAGGCCGAGCTACTGTTTTCGCTGGATTATGGGTCAAAGCGCCAGGATGCCCTTGGTGGTGACAGGTCGCGCTATACAAGTATGCCACAATACAATACAATACACAAGAAGCATGGTGGTGCTGGCTTATCTTTCCTTGCCCCATCCACCTGGAACTCCCTTCCCCTCCCAATCCGGCTCACTTCTGATTACCCCACCTTCCGCAAATTTCTGAAAACTCATTTGTTCCGTCTTGCTCACGGTTAGCTGCCTACACCCCCTGTGTTCTATTCCACGGTCCTTGAGCGCCAAGAAACCAATTGGTGTATGTGCGCGGTATTAAAATTTTTTTTAACATAACATTTTTAACATAAATGTAGGAAAAATTCGTTTTTTTTGATAATTTTGTAGGTTTGCAAGGGATTCTATGTCAGGACCGGAGGCTTCAGATTATGCTATATCTTCCTTCGCTTTATTAACATAAAGACTCCACAGCAGCTTAGGAAAAGATATAATAAGAACAAAAATGCTTTAAACATAAAGCATTAACGTAATGTTCAACAAAAAATAAACAACAACTCCCAAGAGTCTCTTGCGTAACAATAGTCCATAGTCCTTTTACTCTGTCCATCATCACTATATAACCGGACTACTCATCATCTTCCTCCTCTTTCTTCGCCGCTCCCGCAGCCAGATAAGTGCTTTTCTATTTGTTACCTTTTCATTGTGATTGACTGTCTTGTGTACGATCTTTGGGGGGGGACTCCTTGCATGGTTTATTCCCTTACAGAGTCCCCAGTTGCGGGAACGTTCTTCGTTCCTACGCGACTTTATTCCCACTTGTGTGCGGTGTGTACATAGACCGCAAGGGGGCGGCCTGTCGTCTCGCCGACCCTCCGGCGCGCCTCCGCAGTGCGAGGAGCCACGCCGTAGGGTCTGCTTGCGCGGGGGCCGATCCTCGCGTACCCCTCTGACACCTGGTGATCCGGGTCAGTACTTTTGCCCACTTTTTGACGCCCTCTGGGGTCTGTATGGCGGTTCTGACCGCGTGAATCGCCTTCGGGCGAGATCTGTGCACCTCTTTACCCGTGTGTGGCCTAGCGCGCTTGAGGGGTACGTAGACCCGGTCCCGGCGAGGAGGGTCTGCGCGCTTGGGGGTTGGTGCAGCCCACCTGCCACGTCTGCTGGCCCAAAACGTGATCGCAGCCGCTTGGCCTGCCCACATTCGAGAACTTTCTCGGTTGCCGCCCTCTTGGGTGCCCCGCATTTGCCCTTGGTTCCGAGATGGAAGGGGAATACGATGAGGAAGCCTGCCCCTATCTGCAGGATGATGAGTTCTATCAGGCGGTAGACAACTCCATCTATCGTTGCGTGACGGAGGTGGTAGGGCCCATGGAGGAACGCCTTTCCGCCCGCATCGTGGAGGAGTGCGCGAAGCTGGCAGCGGCGCAGGTGCCTCCGTCCCCCGAACTCCCGGGGACGTCCGGCGGGTTGCCACCCGCTCCGAAGAGACCTCGTGGGGAGGGACCTTCAACAGAGGCCCAAGGCGTGGACAGGGGCGCTTTCGAGCGGCTTCGTGACGCCTTCCTGGCCAAGGCGACGGCGGTGCCCCCTGCACCCTTGGTAGATCCTGGCACTTCGGGCGACGTGTCTACGGCGCCCGCCTCCCCGATCTACGACTCTCCGGACTCGGATGACGACGGGGAGTCGACCCGTTCTTGGCTTCCGACACCTTCAGCGAAGGAGATGCCCCGAGACGAGTCGGGCATGCTGGACCCGGACGAGATCGTTCACCCCCGATCCGCGGCCTGGGCCCCGGGGGAGACGGTGGCGAAGTTTGTCGCGGGCAGGCTGCGCAAGCCCCTAGAAAAGGAGGCGAGGGGTTGCCTGCGTGGGGAATGCCCTCGGCCTACCCTGGAAGGGAAAGTGGCCATGACACCAGAGTTGGACCCCAAGATGGCCACCTTCCTGGCGAAATTCATGAAGGACCCCCAGGAAGGGGATCGACCGGTCCTGGCGGGCTTGCCAGGACAAGTTGTTGGATGCGGTCGGGCCCGCCACGAAGATCCTCGATATGGCGGAGGAGGCTCGAGTGAATGGCACTACCATTTCTCCGGAGGTGCTCTCCAACTGGGCCCAGAGGGTGATCGTATTTTTGGGCAACGCCAACTGTGCCCTGTCCACGGAGAGGCGGCGTTCGCTCCTTATCAAGCTGGATCCGAAGCTGGGGGACCTGGCCTCGTCGGAGGCAGGTGCCGTGGCTCAGGGTGGCCTCTTCGGTGAGCCTTTCATCCGCGAGCTGGGAAAGTTCGTGAATACGTTCACGTCGCTGGACAAGGCTCAGTCCAGCATCAAGAAGGTCTTCCACCAGCGTTTTTCTGGAGGGGCCGGTCGCGGCAGGGGCCGCGCGATCGGCCGTGGTCAGCAGACCAACAACCGAGGACAAGGCTCCGGAAGAGGTCAGTACCAGACCTCAGCCAACTACACCAACTTCTACCCCACGAGGGGACAGCGCTATGGTGGCAGAGGGTTCAAGAAGAACTCCGGACAAGGAAATGCCCCCGGTAAGTGTACTTTGCTTGGATCAAGTTCCGATTGGGGGGCGGCTGGCAAGCTTTTACGGGGAGTGGGAATTGCTCACTGCCGACGCTTGGGTTTTGCAAACTGTAAGAGGTTTCCATATCGAGTTTTACGACCAGCCAACTCGGGCGAGGCCCCCGCGCCCGATGGTTTTTTCAGAATCCGACGCGCGATTGATAGACGAAGAGGTCTCAAACTTGGTGCGCAAGGGAGCCATCCGTCTATCAACGCGCCACCCACATGGGTTCCTCAGCAACGTCTTCCTAGTGGACAAGACGGATGGGGGCAAGAGGCCGGTGATCAATCTCAAAGAGTTCAATGGGTGGTTGGTCTACCGTCACTTCAAGATGGAGGGGATCCACCTCCTTCGAGACGTGCTCCTCCCTCGGGATTGGATGGTACGACTGGATCTCAAGGATGCCTACTTGGTCGTTCCCATCCACCCCCCTCATCGTCGTTGCCTACAATTCCTGTGGGACGACAAGGTGTTCGAATTCACCGCCCTGCCGTTCGGTCTTTCTTCGGCCCCGTGGTGCTTCACGAAGGTCCTCCACCCGGTGGTGGAGTTTCTCAGAAGTCAGGGGGTCCGGATGCTTTTATACTTAGACGACATCCTCCTCATGGGGCAGTGCCCGGAGGTGTTGGTGGGCCAGCTGCGTCAAGCTGTCGGCCTGCTTCAGAGACTAGGGTTCGTCGTCAACGGCTCCAAGTCGGTTTTGGTTCCCACTCAGCAGATCACCTTTTTGGGTTTCGTGGTGGACTCGGTACAGGCGGTCTTGAGCCTGCCGGGTCGGAAGGTCGCGAAGATTCGACACCTGCTTCGGCAGACGATTGCAAGAGAGCGTACGTCACTGCGTCATATCGCCAAGGTGGTGGGCCTTCTCTCGTCCTCCATCCAGGCGATTTTCCCGGGCCCGCTGCACTACAGGGCTCTGCAACGCTTGAAGGCGCAGCATCTGCGCCGTGGGATGTGTTACGACCAGTGGGTTCCCCTCACGGACGAAGTGAAGGAGGAAATGTCATGGTGGCTGTCTCACATGGAGGCATGGAATGTGCGAGCGATCTTCGGTTCGGCTCCGGACCTGCTCATAGAGTCCGACGCCAGCAGGTCAGGCTGGGGCGCCCGGTGCGGGGATTTCTCCACCGGCGGCGCCTGGTCGTCAGAAGAACAACAATTGCATATCAATTGTTTGGAGCTCCTTGCGGGCTCCTTCGCAGTTCGCTGTTGGACCAAAGACTCGGTCAAGGCTTGTGTCCTGTTACGGATGGACAATATCTCGGCGGTTCGGTATGTGAACCACCTAGGAGGTCCTCGTTCCCGCGCCTTGGCGGGTTTAGCGAAGGATTTCTGGGATTATTGCCTGTCTCGTCACATTGCGGTGACGGCGGAGTATCTGCCAGGCCAGTGCAATCAGGTAGCGGATTGGCACTCTCGACATCTCAGGGACGCCAGCCAGTGGAAACTGGATCCGGAAGTCTTCCGGTGGCTACACTCCCTTTGGGGTCCCTTCTCGGTGGACCTCTTTGCGTCCCGTCTCGACCACCAGCTGCCGCGGTTTTACAGCTGGAGGCCGGACCCTCTAGCGGAGGCCACGGACGCGTTCTTGCAGGATTGGAGTCGGGATCAGCCGTTCGCGTTTCCCCCGTTCTCCATGATCATGCGAACGGCGGCTCAAATACGCCGCCAGGGTGCGGAACTGGTGTTGGTTACACCGCTGTGGAGGTCTCAAGTATGGTTTCCGGTTCTTCTGGAACTTTCTTTGGATTTTCCAATCCTACTCCCCCTGTTTCCTCTGCTCCTGACGAACCCGGATCAGGAACCTCACCCTCTCGTCGTGCAGAACACTCTCCGCCTCGTGGCGTGGAGGCTCTCAGGAGACGCTGGGCGCTCCCGGGCCTTTCGGGGTCGGCTGAGCACTTGCTCTCCAAAGCATGGGCCGACAGTACGACGAAGCGTTACAGATCCGCTTGGCTTAAGTGGATGCGTTGGTGTTTACGAAGGGATCTGGATCCCGTGGTCGCAGGCCTTGTTCCCGTGCTGAATTTCCTGGCGCATTTGGCCGACAAGGGTCTAGCGTATAGGACGATCAATGCTATCCAGTCGGCGATTTCTGCGGGCCATGATAACATCGATGGCCACCCGGTAGGGGAACATCCTTTGGTGTGTCGGCTTCTGCGGGCTGTTCGCCTCGCACTGCCGCCAGAACCCAGGTACTCCGTCCTTTGGGACGTCAATTTGGTTCTGAATTTGTTCCTGTCGTGGCCAGCCAATTCTTATCTGTCTCTTAAGGAGCTGTCGGCGAAGTTAGCCATGTTGTTATGTCTGGTTTCTTGTAGGCGCGTCTCGGACGTGCGTGCGCTGGATGTCTCTGCACGCATTTTTTCCCCGGATGGGGTTACTTTCACCGTGGGCCGGCGTACTAAGACGTCGTCGTGTTCCATTTCTTATCCAGCCTTTACTGACACTCCTAAGTTGTGTGTCGTGCAATGCCTCAAAGCATATGAGGACCTGACCTTGGATCTGCGCCCTCCGGGCGAGCGTCAGTTGTTGATTGTCCTGCGGAAGCCACACAAAGCTGTCTCCTCTCCTACTATTGCTCGGTGGGTGCGATGGGTCATGCAAGAAGCAGGCATCAATACTTCTCTCTTTGGAGCACACTCCGCCAGGGGGGCCATGGCCTCTAAGGCATTCTCGGTGGGTGCTCGTCTGGAGGACCTAATGCGCGCGGCGGATTGGTCCTCGGATTCCACCTTCAAGAGGTTTTATTTTAAGCCGGTGGTGGATTTGGCTCAGTTGGTGGTAAGTAAGCTTTAAACTAGCATAATCTGAAGCCTCCGGTCCTGACATAGAATCGAAATTTGCCTAGCTTACGTAACGGTAAGTTTCAATTCTATTAAGGACACGGAGGCGAGGATTATCCCACCCGGGCCACAGTGGTGTCTCTACCCACCCGTATGGCAGTAAGTAAAGCGTTTTCCTTTACATTGTCAGTACTGTGTTATTCACTGAATGCTCCTCGCCTTGTTGTCGCATTCCTGGGCCACCTCGCTGACGCTGTTCCTTTTTTGACAGGCAACGACGGTGCTAAGCAGGACCAATGAGGCTCAAGCGTGATCTGCGCGAAGAAAGAGGAGGAAGATGATGAGTAGTCCGGTTATATAGTGATGATGGACAGAGTAAAAGGACTATGGACTATTGTTACGCAAGAGACTCTTGGGAGTTGTTGTTTATTTTTTGTTGAACATTACGTTAATGCTTTATGTTTAAAGCATTTTTGTTCTTATTATATCTTTTCCTAAGCTGCTGTGGAGTCTTTATGTTAATAAAGCGAAGGAAGATATAGCATAATCCTCGCCTCCGTGTCCTTAATAGAATTGAAACTTACCGTTACGTAAGCTAGGCAAATTTCGATTCTGATTAACAGAACCTGGTGGGAGGCAGTCAAGTCACCCCATCCTAGATTCCCCAGGGTGTCTAGTTTTGAAAAATGTATAGGTCTGCTAGGTTTCCCTAGGTGCCGGCAGAGCTAGCGTACAAAAAGTACAGCTAGGCAATCTGCTAAAAAAGGGTCATTTTTCACTGTGAGATTGAGTTGTGACAACGTTGCGTTTTGCGCCATTTCCTCTCGTGGGCACAAGGCCGACCCACACAAGTGAGGTACTTAGGGTAATTCAGATTTGTAAATCAACTGTTATTACGTACTTAGTTTTCATGCATTTTTCCCTTCCAAATGAAAGACATTGTGTAAAAAAGAAGTTTTTTTGAAAAATTACCAATAATTCTCATGCTAGTATGAGTATTCCCAATTTTGAAAATGTGCAAATATGTACTGTTTCTAAACTCTACAATTTGTACCCATTTCAGAAATACATAGTTGTCTTTCATACCGATTTTTCCATGTATACATTTTCCAAGAATAATTGCACTATACCCGGTACATAATAAAATACCATTGCAAGTTGCTGCTCAGTTTTTGACTCTGGGTTTGTTGGGTTCTGGGTGAACCTACAAGTCCTATATATCCCGACAATCAGGAAGGTCCAGTGGATGTAACGGTACATTGCTTTCAAAGAGCAGTCATAATACAGGAAGTTACAGGTGAAAACGTTGACACAAAAGGCTGTTTTTTTCAACTATTTTTAATTTTTCCTTAATTTAACTGTTAGTTTCTATAAAGAAACCTTCATGGATTTAGACAAATTACCCCTTTCTGAATTCGGAATGTTGTCTACTTTTCTAAACTGTATAGCTTTCCAAGATCCATTATTGCTTTCATACTCATTTTTACCATTAACTGGAAGGAGGTTGAAAGCACTTAAAATAGCAAAAATAGGCTATGTCCCAGAAAAATGCCAAAACTGGGTGAAAAATGTTGGTTCTCCCACAAAAGACTGTCATTCCCTAAAAGCTGGGAAAATTGTGATTTCAGCCCCAAAACCCCTTTTTTGATAACATTTGCAGGGAAAAACCCAGAGGCTTTCGTTTGCAGCCTGTTTTTCCCATTTTTCTTAATTTTTTTTTTTTTTACTGTGTTTTGCTTAATTTCTGGGACCCCTCCAAGGGAATCCACAAACCCTGGGTATCTTTAGAATCCCCATGGTGTTGGAAGAAAAGGACGCAAAATTGGCGAGGATACCTTATGTGGTAAAAAAGCTACAGGGGCCTAAGCGCGCACTACCCCAAATAGCCAATAAAAGGCTTAGCACAGGATAGGAAAAGGCCTAGCAGCGAAGGGATTAAGGAATATATGTAATTTTCAAAAGTAGACACAGAAGAAATTTCACAGAAAAACAGTCAATGGTTTCCTATGGGAGAAAATTCAGGTTATGGGTAAATACGGTTATAATTACTTTTGCGGCTCAGTACTGGGCTGAAAGTTACAGTACTGGCTCCTCTCCTGATTCCAGGTGAGTAATTCGAAATTCGTTACTCGGCTGATTTTATATGAATATTTTTGAGTTTCAAAACCTCACACTTAGAAGATTTTTTGAGTCGAACCAGTCAATGTTATCCAATGGCAGGAAAGTGGGTTATCGGTTTCCAGGTGAGTACTCGACTGGTGAAGTTAAGGTTCTGGGCATAGACTCAGAGGTCTCCCAGGGTTGGAAAGGTACAGTAGTTACACCCTCAGCGGCACAAGGGCAGCCAGGTGCAGAGAGAGTAGGCCCAATGCAATCCAATGGAGGGTAGGGGGCCTTCGGTTTGTGGCTGCAAGCAAGCAGTCCACGCGGCTGTGGGAGCTGAGCTCCTGGTCACTTACTCAGGGCAAGTGGGGAAGTAGAGTAGGGTAGTAGTTGCACTTCCAGCGGCACTCAGGCGGCTGGGTGCAGGGTGCTTTTGAGCCGTCGGGCGCTTAATGTTATTCAATGGGAAAGTTAAAAAGGGAACAAAGGCTGCAGACTCGGGGACGGAGATTCTTCAGGTGCGACCACCACTTTGAGAGGTAAGTTCGGATCTTGGAGAAGAGGTAGGTACCCCAAAGGAAGGCATAGGGAGCCGCAGGGCGCCGAATGCAAGGGTGTCTTTTGGTGTCGGGAAATCTTACCCTCAGCTGGTCGCGGTTGGAGGGTCCCTGGTTCTGAGGCTGCAGGCGTCGTCTGGTTCACCAAAGAGGGTCTTTGGGCACTGGACTTCGGGTCCCAGTCGCCGGGGGGACGTCCTTGTGGTCTTGGATCACTCGGGCACAGGCCAGGCTCGGCGGATGCAGAGTGGGCTGGTTTTGTGGTTCCTGGCTGGCACCAGGGGTATTGCGGTTTGTTAGATTTGGGGGTCTCTGGTTGGCACAGGTAGGTACTTGTGACAAGCAGGGACCCTCTCCTCTAGTCAGGATAAGGGGAATCACTGTCTAAAATAACCCCTGCTCACCCTCTAGGTAGTGTGGCGGAAGCAGACAAGGCTTTTCTCAGAGCGTTATGGGTTAAGCATTTGGGAACACATACAGTAACTCAGTGACAACCCCACACATGGACACCACACTAGTTTAATATAAAAAAAAGTATCTTTTATATAGGGATTTAACACAAGACCAGTAATCGCCAAAAATGATCCACAATACTGTTTAGGAAAAGAGTTCTTGTAAAAAGAATGCGTAATTCAATAGTCTGTGCGCTTCGTGTCCTACAGCTGAGCCCTCCAGTGAAATTACAGAGTCACGCCACAGACGTTTCTGTTCGGCGCTCTTGAACACAGTGTGCGATGCGTACACAGTACCTTTAACTTGTAGGGTTCGTCACGGACGGTGCAGGAAGGCAGACGCTCGGGCCGGACAGGTCCTTCCTTTGCGGTGCGAGCTACGGCTACGGCTCACAGGGGGCCAAGAAGTCGCGTTGCTCGGGCCGGAAGGCTGGGCACAAGCTCCACCGTGTATGCAGTAATTCCTCGCGAGGCGCACACAGTTCTCTCCTTCAGCGCTGCAGGGAAAGCAGCGCTCTCAGCAGCTTCTCTCCAGGTTGTTTGAAGTCCACTGGTCCTGGGACTTCGTTCAGGGGGCAAGCTCACTCACAAGCCCTTGGAGATCGTTTCAGAAGCACAAGTTTGCAAAAGTCTTTTCCTCTCCTCTTGCAGCAAGGTAACCACTGCAGGCCAATCCCCCAGGTCAGGGACAGTACTCCTCCTTGCAGCTCTCCCAGTTCCTTCTCGTCGGGCAGAGGTTCTTCTTGGTTCAACAGGATCTGATTTCTTAGGAGCTGGCCTCCAATATTTATACTACAAATCTTTTGTTCTTCCAGGCCAGGGGGCCTTTGCCCAGTTCAGACCAGTTTTGGAGCACTTTGTTTACAGGACTCTGGCTTGTCTTTTCAGTGTGCAGGGCAGAGACATCAGACGCTCCACAGGAGGTGGAGCCAATATTGTGGTGGCAGAGCACAGGCCTATTCAGAGTCTAGGTGCACTCCTCCCACCCATCTGGCTGTAATCTTTCTATTCACCACCTGGCAGCCCCATCCTGTCTCCTGGAATTCCTCAGCCCTGTCACTCACAGAAACCAGACAGCAGATACACATCCTAGCAGAGGCGGGCTGAAAAGGTTAGGCAAGCAAATACCAACTTTCTAAAAGTGGTATTTGCAAACGCAGAATGTTAAAACAACCTTTACTAAAAGATGTATTTTATTATTCTGAGTTCAGGAATATTAAACTCGAATTTCTACCATGTTCCCTGGGTCTGTTAGGATCATAGGATGTGACAATACCAACAGCCCACTCTGGCCTATGAGAACAGGCAGCCTTGCAATAGTGAACAACGAAATTGGCTGTAATCACTATTAGGACATGCCACACACATCAGGGCTTGTCCTACCTTATGCTTACAATGCTCCCTGCCCTTGGGCCTACCATAGGGGTGACTAATATGAAGTTAAGGGAAGGTTTAGGGACTGGCAAGTAGGGGCACTTGCCCAGTCAGCATGACAGTACCAGACTGCATGCAGGTTCTGCAATGGCAGACCTTAGACACATTTTATCAGGCTGCTTCTGTGGGTGGCAAATCCAGTGCTGCAGGCCCACTAGCAGCATTTGGATTTGCAAGCCCTGGGCACTCCTGGTGCACTTTACTGGGGTCTGACAGTAAACCAAATAAGCCAATCATGGAGTCCAATCAATGTATACATTTTTATACAGGGAGCACTTGCACTGTGGCACTGATTGGCAGTGGCACAGTGCTCTGAGCAGCTAACATCAGCAAAGCACATGAGGCAACAGCAACAAAAATGGAAGGGAGACCCACGCCAATGGTGCCAGGTCTAACACGTGTCCCCTCCAGCTGAAATGTGGGGAGAACTACCCTACCCCAGGGAGTTCTCATCACTAAGGCGGAAAAATCTGGAGAGACCGTCAGCATTGGCGTGATCTGTGCAGGGCGATGTTACACCGTGAAATCCATACCCTGTAGGGAAATGGACCACCTCAACAGCTTTGGATTCAAACCCCTCATTTGCATCAACCATCTGAGAGGCCTGTGGTCTGTCTGAACCCAGAAGTGAGTCCCAAACAGGTAGGGTCTTAGCTTCTTCAGTGCCCAGACCACAGCGAAAGCCTCACACTCAATTGCACTCCACCTCTGTCCCCGTGGAAGTAACCTCCTACTGATGAAGGCTACAGGTTGGTCCCAGCCCTCCTCAGTCATCTGTGAGAGAACATCCCCTACACCATGCTCTGAAGCATCTGTCTGCACAAGGAAAAGTTGGGTGCCAGGAGCACGGGCGCCGTGCACATGGCAGTTTTCAGGGTGTCAAAAGCTTTCTGACAGGTGTCAGTCCAGATCACTTTCCTGGGCTGCTTCTTGGAAGTCAGCTCTGTCAAGGGTGCAACAATGTTGCCATACCCATTGACAAACCTTCTGTAGTACCCGGTGAGTCCTAGGAAGGCCCTCACCTCTGTCTGGATTTTGGGGTGTTCCCAAGCCAGGATGGTTTCAATCTTGGGTTGTAGGGGCGCCACCTGGCCACTACCAACTTGGTGTCCCAAGTACACCATGGAACCCTGCTCGATCTGGCACTTACTCGCCTTGATCGTGAGGCCTGCCTTCCGCAGTGTCAACAACACTTCCCAGAGGTGGCTCAGATGTTCTTCCCATGTGACACTGAACACTGCAATGTCATCCATGTAGGCGGCACTGAACTCATCCAGTCCAACCAACACCTGGTTGACCAACCTCTGAAAGGTGGCAGGGGCATTCTTCATCCAAAAGGGCATAACACGGAACTGGAAATGCCCATCTGGTGTGGAGAATGCTGACCTCTCTTTGGCCCCATCAGTCAAGGCGATCTGTCAGTACCCAGACGTCAAGCCAAACGTGCTGAGGTACCGTACAGCCGCTAACCGATCAATGAGCTCATCAGCCCTGGGGATGGGGTGCACGTCAGTCTTCGTGACTGAATTGAGTCCTCTGTAGTCCACACAGAACCGGAGTTCGGGTGGGGCACCCGGCGCTGCAGCCTTCGGGACCTAGACCACTGGGATGGCCCAAGGACTGCTGCAGGACTCAATCACCCCAAGTGCAAGCATCTTTGAGACCTCCTCTTTGATGCAAGCCCTCACTCTGTCAGTTACCCTGTAAGCCTTGTGCTTCATAGGTAAGCTGTCTCCTGTATCCACATCATGGATGCACCAATCTGTGATACTAGGAACCAGGGAGAACAGATCAGAAAACTGTCCCAGCAACTGGCGGCAGTCATTCTGTTGCTCAGGGGTCAGGGTGGGAGAGAGGTTAACCCCATCCACTGACCCATCCTGCTCCCTGGCTACCAGGAGGTCAGGAAGAGGCTCAGTCTCCTCCTCCATTCTGTGAGAGGTTAGCCTGGCATATGTTGTCCACTATTCTAGTAGGCACCTTGCACCAGTCTAAACGACCCTTATGATGGTGGTTGTAAAGTCAACCTTATAGACCAGCTATCCTAGTGGTAGCATGGACCAGCAGTCTTAGGCTAAAACTTCAGAGAGCATGTAAAGCAAGCTGTTTTACCAATTATAATCCATTGAATACCAAATGAAAGGACACCACACAAGTTATATATCAAATATATATATATTTATTACTAACACAATCCCTCTGCACTCTTTATGAGGTCAGAGATCGAGATACATTACAAGTTACTCATTAAGCACACTATAAGTTGCACCAATACAATTCTCCCCTAGGGGCCTCACGAACCATATACTAAGTAAGTGGTATAAGAACCACTTCAGGAATAGTGTATAGGCCTAGGGAATCGCTGGGGCTACACTGGACAACCAAGGGATTGGAAGTAGGAGGCCCACGGGAGACGCGTGCAGTGTCTAAACACAGTCGCGAGTTACCATAGAGTTATAATGGGAACATAAAAGTTACAAAGTAGTGGATTAAGGACACATCCGGAAGGACTACGGTAAAACCCCTTTGAACTAGGACACTTCGAGAGTCAACACCCAAGGCAGCACCGGAGTACCTGAGTTACCTCACCCAGGGAAGCCGGGTGCATAGGTGTCTTTTCATGTCGGGTTTCGTCGGTTTCCTATAGAGAGCTGCAAAGAAGTGCTGCAGGTGACCAGGAGAAAAGTGTCCGGGTGGATCCAAGGGTGGATCGAAGATGTGAAGAACCTGAAAGCAGATGGGACAGAGTCCGGGTCACTATCCAGTGACCAGGAAGGAACCAGGCGATATCGAGTGTTTCAGGTGAAGAAGGTGAAGGTTGTCTCTGCAGCCACGAGGACCAGGAGGCGTCGACGATGACCAGGATCTGGATTCGAGCTGTCCCACAAAGGATCTAGTTGACTGCGGTGTCGGTATCCGGATTGGACCCAACAAGCCTTGGAAAACGCAATCCACGCAGGAAGGGAAGATTGGCTTCAGTTCAGACCAGCAAGGTCTGGGCAGCTTCTCCTTCGCAGAGAAGCTGGGGCAGGCCTGGAGCAACCAGGCAAGCGGTGTAGTTTCAAAAGAAAGTCTTCGGAGGGCTAACTGGGTAACGGGCTAGCAACCGGGAAGACGTGTCGAGCTGAAATGTAAGAGCAGGCCCCACGCGGCACTCGTGGAGTGTGGAGGGCTGAGCTTCAGTGCAAATGGCGCTCAGGTCTGGGGTTTCTCAAACCCCAATGCACAACTTCGAGGATGCCTCAGAAGCTGCACTTTTAGCAAAGAGCAGGTAGTCCACGGTGTCCGGTCCCACGTCTCTTGTGTCCGCCACGGGTCTCAGCTTTGCTGTGGATGTGGATCCGAGTCGGAGAAGTCTGGAAGTCCAGTTCCTGAGTCGCTGAGTCTTCGGGTTCCGGCGGGAGTGTCGACAAAGCAAACCAGCAAGTTACTGTTGGTGCCTGTTTGCACAGGGCGGTCACTCCTTAACCACAAGGGAGATGTCTTCAGTCTTCTAGTCGGTATAGAACGTCGAAGGTCCAAGAGTTTTGTTTCAGAGTTTCGGTCCAGGATAATCTAATGTCTCTAGACACAGCTCCTATCTTTATACTGACCTGCTAGGTCCCTCCTATGGGTGGACCCTGAGAAGGGGGTGGTTACGCCCCTTTCCCTTTGTCCAGTTTTACACCAGAGCGGGGCTGGAGTGCCCCAGCAACTGGTTTGAACCGGGCTATGCATGGAGCACTTTGTGTGCCCCAGACAGTGTCTTGAAAAGCATCTTTCCATTCAACCCACCCTGCCCCAATACACTACAGGTTGTCTGGGCGACAGGAAACCTATTGTCCAGGCTTCCCTTGCCGGAGTTTCGTCCAGCTGCAGGAGGCCAGACTCGTGTCTGTGGCAGCAGCATTCATTTTGTGATGCTGAGGCTCTGTTAACTTTAACCGGGTAAAGCAGTAACTACATATCTTCTCACTCTAGAAGGGTGTAATGCTACCCCCGCCGCCAGGACTGGCGGGGGATGGGGGGTAGTATTCCAAAGTGTTTGACACCTTACACTACATGTTTTGATAAAGCCAAACCAAAGTTAGCATTAACCGCGAGGATAATAATGCACTTAAGAGTATATGGTATGGCTATATCATAGAACATCTATAAGGACATGGTTCCGAGAGCTGCAGAAGGGCTCAGCTCATGCTAGAGCACCCTCTCACATGAAACCGAGAACTCTGCCTTCAGGATTGTCAAGGCCTGCCATAGGAGTGACCTATAGGTATATATGTGTCTATATATAAGGGTAGATATAGGTATACTATATCTAAGCAAGGGGTGATTACACCACCTTGCCCAAGCTGAGTGTTCAGCCTGTGGTGCCAGTTTGGATGGCCAGCCAGGGGTGGCATAATACACGCTGCAGCCCCTGGTAGGCCTTGGATGTACCTATGCCCTGGGTACCTATGGTACACTATACAGGGGCTCAAAAAGGTGACCCAATTCCCAATTAGGTATGTACCTAAAGTACATAGTATCAATTTAGAGAGAGAACAGCTGGACTGTGGGTCTGATTAGCAGGCCCACAGCCACACTAAAGTAAAAAAAAACAGAGTATCACAGCAAAAAGTGGGGGTGAACATAGGAAGCAGACCCTACTCTCCTACACAGCCCCCCCCCCCAACGCAGGGACATCAAACTAATCTTGACCAGTTGAGTCTTCATGTTCTAAGTGGAAATATATGGAGAGTCCATCTGCTTTGCCATGGTCAGTTCCAGGTCTATGTTCCACTGTAAAGAACATCCCTTGTAGGGAAATGGACCACCTGAGTAGTTTGGGATTTTCACCCTTCATCTGATTTAGCCACAAGAGGGACTTATGGTTTGAATCTTGAAGTGAGTACCAAACAAGTATGGCCTCAGTTTCTTCGGGGCCAATACCACAGCAAAGGCCTCCCTCTCAATAGCTGACCAACGTTTCTCTCTAGGGGTCAGCCTTCTGCTAATAAAAGCTATTGGCTGGTCTTGACCATCTTTATTCAATTGTGAAAGAACAGCTCCCACACCCAACTCAGAAGCATCTGTTTGGACAATGATTTCTTTGGAGTAATCTGGACTTTTCAGAATAGGTACAGAGCACATGGCCTGCTTCAGGTCATCAAATGCCTTTTTACAGCTTACTGTCCACTGAACTTTCTTTGGCATTTTCTTTGAGGTTAAGTCATTAAGTGGTGTCAAAATGGACCCATAGTTCTTAACAAACTTCCTGTAGTAACCAGATGGGCCCACCAAAGCTCTGACCTGTGTCTGGGTGGTTGGAGGAGTCCAGTCCTTTATGGTCTTGATCCTGATCTCCAGTGGTTGAACCTGACCCCCACCTACAAGGTGGCCCAGGTACACAACCTTACTCTGCCATATCTGGCACTTAGTAGCCTTGATAGCTAGGCCTGCCTTCTTCAGGGCCACCAAAACATTCTTCAGGTGGATCAGGTGATCTTCCCAAGTGGAGCTAAATACAGCAATATCATCAAGATAAGCTGCACAGTAGTCATCCAGACCTGAGAGGACTTGGTTCACCAACCTTTGGAATGTGGCAGGTGCATCCTTCAAGCCAAAGTGCATCACCACTGTTGCAAAGTCATCCTGAGCCCTGGGCACCCCCCAACTTTTTGCTGACTGGAACTGGTGATAACTGACTCTGACTGACCCTGGGCTCTGTTTAACCAGGCCCAGGGCCAGTGCCAAGCCAAAAGGAACACATTAGAACACAGTTAAGACACCCAACATACACTATGGTACTCTTTAGTATGGTGGGGTACCCCTGTAGTTGGCGTGACCTACCACCTAAGCCCCTAGTATGTAATAGGGAAGGGGATTGAAACTACCTAGAAGTCTCCAGTATCCTGCGGCATGGCAGTTTAGAGGCCAGCAGATTCTCTGCACCAGCATGTGTGCAGTGCTGAAGCCTGAGGTCAGTTTAAAAGCTGCACTGGTGGCCAGGACAGCTTTTTAAACCTTAAATTGTGCCCAAACTCGACTTTGTAGGTAAGGGCCCTTAAAAATTAAAAACCTAACATGTTTTTGCATTTTACGGTCCTCCAGGGTCACCCCTAGGTATCCCAGGGGGGTCAGTTATCTATAACGAGCGCCCCTACAAAATGAGTTTTTATAGGCCTGGGTAAAGTGAAATTGTACATTTCACTCCCCACATTGTATTAAAGAGGTGCTCAAGTTCGACTTTGATGCTGGAAGAATTGGGTAAGGATGATCTGTAATATTTCTGCAGATTCAGAACCCCTAAAGTCTCCCCTAGTTGCACAGGGGGTGGGGGTCCGGTAGAAATTAGGAAAATACTTATAAAATATGGTTTTATAAACCCTGGTGCTACAAAAGTGGTGCAAGTCATTTTCCCTATAGCAAACCCCATGGCCCATAGGTTAACATGGTAGGAAGTGATTGATTAATAAATATTGATAGGAGAGGACTAGCCGGACCATTCAAAGACTTCCCAGAATGGTCGTAGTAAATTCAACAATATTATATTGTTGAATTTCTCCTAAATTGTACATACAATAAGTTATGAGACTTTCTGGCCTCCAATCCTAACAACCTTGACTCCACAGCGCCTCCCACCACTGACACACATCTCCCCCCTCCCCCCAGTACTCTACTCCATCACCCACCCGTTACAGTCACCCCACATCCCTCAATCACAGTCTTAGATCATTCC
Organism: Lissotriton vulgaris; assembly: GCF_964263255.1. NCBI lineage: Eukaryota > Metazoa > Chordata > Amphibia > Caudata > Salamandridae > Lissotriton > Lissotriton vulgaris. The sequence goes on from NC_141697.1 coordinate 21,680,304, forward strand.
TCTTCTTACATCCTCCCCCCACCCTCTCTACCCCCCAACAGAACCCTGCCCTCCCACTTACTTCTAGACTCTCAGATCACCCTACCTCCCTCAACTGAACTCCCCACAACAGGTCCTCCTCCCATCCCATCTCCCCCCATTCCCAGTCCCCACTACCTCACCTGCACCCCAGCCACCCCTAGCCCTCTCCCATCCAGCAACTTCTCCCCCCCCCCATTCTCAGTCCCCACTACCTCACTTGCACCCTAGACACCCCTAGCCCTCACTCATCCCTTAACTTCTCCCCCCACTCTCAGTCCCCACTACCTCACCCGCACCCCCGCAACGCCCAGACCACACTCACCCCTCAACATCCCTCTCCCTCCCAACTCAACCACACCCTTCACACCCAACCTACCTACCCTCCCGAACACTAACCCACTTACTAACCCACTTACTAACACCACTAACCCCTGCAGTAACACCAAACCCCCCCGCTCCAGTAACATAGACACCTATACACCTTCAGTACCCATTACCACCTCCATTCCCAATCCCACGCTGGACATGATTATGTCCACCCTCCTCCAAGTCAAAGAAGATCTCCACATCCTCAGAGAGTTACTCTTCACACAACACAGACACCCCCTACTGACCACCACTTCCCCCCCTAACATACCCCCCTCCCATCCTACTCTCCCTCGCACACAAAACTTCCCACACTGGACCTCAATCCCCGCTCGCAATCCCACCAACCGCTCCCGACGCACCGTCAATCCACTTTCGGACCACGACATACGCACCCTTCTCAGCTCATATGACCCACTTCCCCAAAACCACCTAACCACCCGACACCTTTCCATCCCCACGATTCACCCAAACCCTCTTAGGCACCCCACTCAAAACAACAGAGGCTCCGTCCCATATAACCTTAAAAAAGTCCCCCTCACTCTAGAACACTCTTCCACCCCCTACACCCCAAGACTCAAATGCATACTTCTCAACTGCAGGTCGGCCCCTAGACACTCCTCCGACATCGCTGATCTCATTAAAATACTGGACCTTGATCTAGCCATTCTGACTGAAACTTGGTTAACGGAATCTTCTACACCCATCATGGATATTCTAGTTCCCCCCAACTACCACATCATTAGACTTGACAGGGCCAGAATGACGGGTGGTGGAATCGCATGTATTTATAGGAACAACCTCTCAGTTACTAGAGTCACCTCCCCTTCGCTCACCTCCTGTGAATACTTCTACCTATATGTCATCAGCGAGAGCAAACCTGTATGCTCTCTACACGTCTTCTATCACCCTCCTGGGGACAACCTCACCTTCACCCAACAACTCATGGACACAATATCAACCAATTCCGGTCTGCAAAACACTCAAATTTTCTTTGGTGATTTCAATCTCCACTGGAACGATCACAATGACGCGGTGGTAAATAGTCTCAAAAACTACCTCAACGCTCTTGACCTCATCCAAATCTGCAACAGCCCGACCCACGATAAAGGCTCTATCCTCGACCTTATTATATCCAAAGAGAACTCTACCCAACTTGGATCAATCCAACCCTGTGACTGGTCAGACCACCACATTCTTCATCAATGAAAAAGTTAAATTTAACCCGGTTCAACCCACCAACTCCAAGATCTGGAAAAGGGACCTGAAGAAACTCAACCCAAACTCTCTACCTTCCCACAGCTGCAATCTCCTCCTCCCCCCTACTGGTGCTCTGGACGTTCAATCTTTGACCGACCACTACCTCAACTCTATGACCTCCATAATCAATGAGACCGCCCCATTGCAACTGAAAAGAGTCTCCTCCAAGAACTCCAACCCATAGTACGATGGTAGACTCAACGAAGATAGACGGGCCATGAGATCAGCCCCTTCGGCTCTGCACCTTAAAACTCTGAAGAAAAAGAGAAACGCCTACTTCAGGAAAATCAAGCGCACAAAATCAGATTTCTTCAGCCTCCAGCTCGACCAAGCAAAAAACCGACCAAGAAAACTGTTTGAGCTAATCAATACACAATCCAAGGAACAACCCCAACCATCACATAGCACTATAGGTGATACACCATCCTGTGAAGACTTCTCTGCTTTCTTTAATCTAAAGACTGATAACATAAGGAACGATCTCCTCAATGACGTAAGCCAGTGGTTCCCAAACTTTTTTGACCGGTGGCTCCCTTGACCTAATTGGCAGTTGGCCATGGCTCCCCACCATTTTTTTTACCCGCGCACCCGGGTGCCGCGGCGCACCCTTTGGGAACCACTGGTCTACATGAGGAATCAAGCCTAGACGTGAGGAAGGATTCAGAGAGTAGCCATCACTGTCATAAAACTTTATTTGCAATCACAAGATCTTATAACGTACATCTCAATGCATACATAGAGTAGTATAAAGCACTCGCACTAAAAGTAACCAGGCTAGAGAAAGGCTCAAGGAGGTCTGTGGCATTACAAGAAGTTTACGTGAAGTGGGCTCTGATCATGGGTATCCGCAGAAATGTTTTTTTGGGGGGGGCACATTTTTAAATTCGACACCATCCCCCTTTCACCCTTTCCCCCTCTGCCTTACACCCTTCTCCCCCTCCCCCTTGTACCCTACTTCCTCAGCCTTGCACCCTTTTCTACCTTGCACCCTTTTCCCATCTGCCTTGCACCCTTCTCCCCTCTGCCTTGTACCCTTCTCCCCTCCTCCTTGCACCCTTCTCTACCTTGCACCCTTCTCCTCTCTGCCTTGCACCCTTCTCCCCTCTGCCTTGCACCCTTAACCCCTGTGCCTTGCACCCTTCTCCCCTCTGCCTTGCACCCTTCTCCCCTCACACTCTCCAACATGCAGCAGTCACGAGTGACGACCCCTCAACGTGGAGTGAGGCAAAGACAGAAGCTGGCAGAGTGCGGCTGCATCAGGGCATAAGGCGCCCACCCAACGCTCTCCACCAGGCCCCTCACCCTGCACGCACGCAATGCTCTCCACCAGGCCCCTGAACCTGCACCCACCCAGCGCTCTCCACCAGGTCCCCCACCCTGCACCCACCCACCCAACCCTCTCCACCAGGCCCCTGACCACGCACTCATCCACCCAACGCTCCCAACCAGGCTCCCCACCCTGCACCCACCCACCCAACGCTCTCCACCAGGCCTCTCACCCTGTACGCACCCAATGCTCTCCACCAGGCCCCTGAACCTGCACCCACCCAACGCTCTCCACCAGGACCCTGACCCTGCACCCACCCACCCAACACTCCCCACGAGGCCTCTTACCCTGCACCTCAACCACCCAACGATCCCCACCAGGCCTCTCACTCTGCACCCCAACCACCCAACACTCTCCACCAGGCCCCTGACCCACCCATCCAATGCTCTCCACAAGGACCTCACCCTGCACCCACCCACCCAACGCTCTCCACCAGGCCCCTGACCAAGCACCCACCCACCCAATGGAGGTTAAAGACAGTCATTTTATGCGTATCTGTGCTCCCAGAGAGAACACTGGGATACCGCCACAGGTTTATAGCGCACAAACACTCTCTCTCTCTCCCAATTATTAAATTATTCCACCATTTAAAGAATCCAAAATATATGTCATCAATAATGTGATTTTTCGGCCTGATAATGGACTTGGAACAACGTTGCACATGAATTTGAAAAAGCTGTCATAATAGGAACGTTCCTGAATGTCATTTGACAGTTGAAAAGTGTTACCCTTTTTTCTGTGTTTTGGTCGGCTGGATTTTTTTTTTTTTTTTTTGGCTGCAGATTTGTATAGCGCATACTCGACCCGAAGAGCACCAGTCACGTTACACAAGGATACATTTGTGTATTCTGTTTTTGTAGGTGCTGGGAGATTAAAAGCTAGATTCATCAAAGACCCGTTTTGCGAGTCTTTAATAGCGATTCATAAGGAATCGCTATTAAGGACTTGCAAAATGGGATTCATGTATGAATTGCAAAAAATATTGCGATTCCTACATCTTCCTTATTTGCGATTAGCAATTTGCTAATCGCAAATAAGGATGCGATTTCAAGGGTGCCAGGGGTGTCCAAAGGACACCCTGTAGCACCCCTGAAATGCAAATTTACACAGGTGTTGCGCACACACATGTCCAAAGGACATGTGTGTGTGTAACATGCAACTGAGAAAAATGCACTAAAGTGCTTTTTTCTACTTTTTTCGCTATTTACCACGAAATCTGACTTCGTGGTAAATAGCGGCCATAAATTGCGAATTCACAATTTAAAATTGGTTAATGAATTGCATTTAAGGAATCTCAAATAGAGATTCCTTAAATGCAATTCCTCGCAAATATGCGATTTCGCAAATAGCGATTTTTGCATTTGGGATGATGAATCCCAAATGCAAAAATTGCGCTCGCAAAGGGCCAGATTCTCAGAAACTGGCCCTTTGCGAGCGCAATTACCTTTCATGAATCTAGCTGTAAGTGATTTGCCCAGAATGACACAGGATTCTGAGCTGACGTCAAGGGTTGAACCCGGTTCCCCAGCTCCAAAATTGGTAGGCGGGCCTCACAGCTATGTCTGTAGCCGAGTCCTGGGCGGAGCAACCTATTCATCACGGAGGCAGGGGGGTGAAAGTGACACATTCTTAGTGCGACTTTCACACTTCCTTTCCCACATCGTGCGCGGCGCCCCTGTCTCCTGATAACGGCGCACCAGGGCGCCGCGGCGCACAGTTTGGGAACCACAGACGTAAGCCTTTACTCCAACCCCCACAGCATAACACCCAATGAACCAAATAACCATGCTACATGGTCATCCTTTGACACCTACTCGGAAGAAACAATTAACAAACTGCTCACCACACTGAAACCTTCTAATCACCTCACAGAACGCCCTTCCTGCTAACGCTGTAAAGGACTTCATCCCACTACTTCTACCACTCTGGACCAAAATTATCAACAGTTTACTTCAACAAGGACGCATCCCCGACTCCCTCAAAGTTGGACAAGTCACACCTATACTCAAGAAACCAACAGCTGACCCTACTGACCTAAACAATTACTGTCCTATTACCAACATTCCCACCCTTGCCAAACTGTTGGAAAAATGCTTCCAACTCCAATTAACGAAACACATTGATCGGTTTGACCTCCCCAACCCTCATCAATCAGGCTTCCGAGCAGGGCACAGTACTGAAACTGCTATGACACACATAATTGATGACGCCCTCCAAATCCTAGATCAAAACATCTTTCTTGATCTCTCCTCAGCATTTGACACTGTCAAACACGAGAACTTACTCGAGTTGTTAAACACCAGAATGGGTCTATCTAGGACTGTAATCAAGTGGTTCACTTCCTTTTTACATAACCGGTCTCAGAAATTCAAGAGCAACAACCTGATGTCCCCACCAGTGCCTGTAACATTAGGCGTCCCACAAGGATCTTCCCTATCGCCAACATTGTTCAACCTGGTCATGGAACCTCTCACAACCTTGTTACAAGCATCTAATGTACACTTTCACATGTACCCCGACGACACCCAACTATATCTCAAATTACAATCCCCCAAAGACATCAAACTGCTGAACACAACGCTCAGAAACACCCAATCATGGCTTGCCGATAATCACCTCAAACTCAATGCTCTGAAAACTGAGTTCCTTCTGATCTCACCTCCTGCGAAAAGCTCCACCACTCAAACCTGGCTTAAGCACCTAACTGCACTCAATGTCCAACCTACCATCGTGGACTCAGCGAAATCTTTAGGCATAACACTTGACGCCAATCTCAACATGCAACAGCATATCAGCAAGGCAACTAAGGGAGCTAACTTCCAAATCAATACTTTGAGGAAACTTAAACCCTTCCATACAGCCAAGGACTTCCAAACTGCAGTACAAGCCCTAGTCTTGCCGCGCTTAGACTACGGTAGCGTCGCCCTCTGCGGACTCCCCCTTTCCACAACTGCACCCCTGAGAGCCTCTTTGAACGCTGCAGCGAGGCTTATCACTGGATCAAAAAAACACTCGCATATTTCCCCTGACCTAAAATCCTTAAACTGGCTGCCTTTTGAGGGCAGAATACATCTGAAAATTGCATGCATGACCCAAAGGGCTATACACCACAGCTCACCCGGCTACCTCACTCAGAAGCTGACAATTTCTGGTGGCTCAATAAACACAAGAAGTACAAAGAATCTTCTTCTGAAACCTCGTAGATTTCGGAAGAAAAAAACATATAAGCGCTCCTTTTCAGGAATGGCACCCAGGATCTGGAATTCACTCCCTCCAGAAACCAGACTTATCACCTCCACTACATTTTTTAACAAAGAAGTGAAAGCTATTTTCATGGCTAAATTCACCTGAACTTGTACTCCACTCTGGAACTATTTGAGACTCCTCACCTTTTGTAATATTTGGTCTATCTGACTGTCTACTTGTATTATTGTTTTAGCTGATTGACTATGCTCCCTCATTTACCTACCCTATTTTGCTACTCATCTATTACCTATAACTATTCCTGGCTCAAAAGCCTGTTAATCGCTCTCTTGTTTTTCCTACCCCCTGTTGTTGTTTTTTGTAAAGCGCTCTGATATCTGCAAAGATCTTGTTCGCGCTATATAAAACTTTCAAAATAAAATTTTAAAAAAAGTAAGTCCAAATTCAGTCTTTCAGTGGTCTGCCCTGATTGGTCAGAGTTAAGTGGATTAGCCAGGCTGCCGGGAGGGCAGTGATCTGTTCTATAGGAATGCCAGGCCAGGAGGTGGCGTTGTAAACTATGCTCTTCAAAGGCAAGAGGGGAGGCCTGGGTTTTAGTCCACTATGACAGTCGTGACCCAGGACTAGGCTTAAGAAAGGTATTTACAGATGGTACGGGGATGGTCCATGGAAATGAGATATCCCAGGGGTGTGTTTAGCCAGCTCTTACCTCCTTGCTGGAAAATCGGCAATTATGGATTTGGAAGGATGATGCACTCTGGGACAAACTAATGCCACACTCCACAGGATGTGGTCATAACTATGAGGAGTTGCCCTGCTCTCATTGGTCAGCAGTGACCTGGTGCTTGACCCAGAGAATTTTGAATACGTATCTGAGAGGGGCAGAGCCCTCCAGATCTGCTGCTTGAAACTGAATGAAGCAAGAAGTGCCCTGCTGATGATTTTGCTGTGTGCAAGGAACTCTAAGGCCTGACCTATGGAGACTGCACCATCTGAAACTACAGCCCTGTGGATTACCTTGCTGCCAAAAGACTCAAGAGTGGAAACTCCCTGCAAGCTACAGGTTAACAGAGCTCACCTGGACAGCCCCACAAAGAATTCAAAGACTGGAGTACCAGTGGATTTGTAAGGCTTTTGTTCAAGTGGATTGCGGAATTGAACTTTCACACTTTCAAGGACCCTCTTGGAGATTCCAGACCCTTGGATTGCGTGTTGGATACTTTGGGACCAGCAAGCAGAACGCCAGGAAGGTGTTCTAACTGGACCCTGTTTGCTGAAGAAGGTGGCCCACTACAGTGGTGAGAATTCTTCAGAACAATTTATAAAGGTGTGTCCCTGACAGAGAAAACGAAATGACTTAAGGGGCACTGTTGGTTTCTAAGCACTAGAAAGTGACTAATCTTTAAAAATTCATATCTCTGGTTCCCTACAGTGGATTATTTTCGTTTTGGTGTCATTTAAAAGATAAAAATATTACCTATTTTCATAAATTGGTGTTCGATTTTTATTTTGTGTTGTGTCTTAATTATGTACTGAAATTGTGTTTTTGAATGCTTTACATACCTGTCTTTGAAGTTAAGCCTGTCTGCTCGCAGCCACGTTACCAAGGGTTGAGCAAAGGAATAATTTTTTAAGACCTATGCTGAGTCCTATCATGTGTTAGTGGCCTTATTGCCAGTGGCAGACCTACATTTGCCCCTACCAATAACCCACTTTCCAACAACCACAAATTGGGGTTGAGAATGCTGTTTTGGCTTTTGCATCATCAGCTAGTCTGATCTGCCAGTAGCCAGCTGTCAAGTCAAATGTGCTCAAAAACTTGGCAGAAGCCAATCTGTCAATGAGCTCATCTGCCCTTGGTATTGCCCTTGGTATTGGGTGGGCATCTGTCCTAGTGACAGCATTGAGACCTCTGTAGTCCTTGCAAAACCTCACCCCTCTCTTACCATCTTGGGTATGAGGTTTAGGCACTTGGACTACGGGACTGGCCCAAGGGCTCTCTGAGGGCTTAATAACTCCCAACTCCAACATCTTTTGGACCTCTGTCCTGAGACAGTCCCTGAAATGATCAGGTTGCCTGTAGATTTTACTCTTCACAGGCAGACTGTCAACAGTGTCAACCTCATGGGTGCACCAGTTTGTCTGACTTGGAGTCAGTGAAAACATATGTCTATAGGACTGTAGAACTTGTCTGCAGTCCTGTTGCTGTTGGTCAGTGTGGCTGCCTGCCAAGGCAACACCATCAACTGAACCATCATCAGGGTTCTGAGAAAGCAGGTCTGGGAGAGGGTCCCTCTTCTCCTCCTGTCCCTCATCTGTAGCCATGAGAAAGCCCATGTCTGCCCTGTCAACATATGGTTTCAGTATGTTGACATGAAAGACCCTGTGGGGGCTCCTGGGAGTTCCAAGGTCAACCAGATAGGTTACCTCTCCCTTCTTTTCAACAATTGTGTGGGGTCCAGACCATTTGTCTTGGAGTGCTGCTGGGGCCACTGGCTCCAACACCCACACTTTCTGCCCTGGCTGGTAAACAGTCAGCACAGCCTTTTGATCATGCCAGGCTTTTTGGAGTTCCTGGCTAGCCTCAAGGTTTTGGATGCCTTTTTCATATACTCAGCCATTCTGGAGCGGAGACCAAGTACATAGTCCACTATGTCTTGCTTAGGCTTTTTGAGAGGTAACTCCCATCCTTCCTTCACCAGACACAGGGGTCCTCTTACAGGGTGCCCACATAGAAGTTCAAAAGGGCTGTAGCCAACCCCATTCTGTGGGACCTCTCTGTAAGCAAACAAAAGGCAGGGCAGGAGGATGTCCCATCTTCGCCTAAGCTTTTCAGGTAAACCCTTGATCATGCCCTTTAAGGTCTTGTTAAATCTTTCAACTAGACCATTGCATTGTGGATGGTAGGGTGTGGTGAACTTGTAGTTCACTCCACACTCTTTCCACATAGCAGTTAGGTACCCAGACATAAAGTTTGCACCTCTGTCTGAGACAACCTCCTTCGGAAAACCCACTCTTGAGAAAACTCCCGGGAGGGCTCTTGCCTAAACAGGTGCTGTTGTGGTCTTCAGGGGAATAGCTTCTGGTTATCTGGTGGCATGATCCACTACCACCAGAATAAACCTGTGCCCAGATGCTGTTTGGGGATCCATTGGTCCAACAATGTCTATCCCAACTCTTTCAAAGGGAACCCCCACCACAGGTAGTGGTATTAGGGGGACCTTTGTGGTGCCACCTGATTTGCCACTGGCTTGGCAGGTGACACAGGAGCGACAAAACTCGTTGGACATGTGGGGCCAGTGAAAGTGAGGGACAAGCCTGTCCCAAGTCTTGTTCTGGCCAAGATGTACTGCAAAGGGAATATCATGGTCTAAGGTAAGAAGGAAGCCCATGAATGCCAAAGGTATGACCAACCTCCTGGAAGCACCAGGCTTAGGGTCTCTAGCCTCTGAATACAGGAGCCATTCATCCCAATAAGTCCTATGGGTACCTGTAGCATTCCCAGCAGCCTCAGCAGCAGCTTGCTGTCTGAGAGGTTGAAGAGAGGGGCAGTCCAATTGCACCTGCCTCAGGTCTGCCCTTGAAGATACCCCTGTCCCAAGAAACTCAACATGATCAGGCTCAAGCTCTTCTAGGACAGTTCCTTCTTGGGTCTCACAGTCAGCTTCCTTGGAAGACTGATACTCATCCCGAAGCAAGGGGGAAGGCACTGCCTTAACCCTACAGCTCTTTCTCTTGGTAGGCAACTGGTCCATAGTTTCAGGATCCAGGGCCAGTTCAGTTTTGCACTTTTTGGCCTGTGACCTGGTCACAGCAAGGACATGTGCTGATATGCCTAACATCTCTGCATGAGTCCTAAACTCCACTTCAGACCAGACTGAAGATTCCAGATCATTGCCAAGCAGACATTCTACAGGGAGATCTGAACTAACAACAACTCTTTTGAGGCCAGTTACCCCTCCCCAGGAGAAATTAACAATTGCCATACTGTGGGTGGTAGTGACATTGCTTGCATTGGTCACTAGGTAATTGTCGCCTAGTATTATCTGTCCAGGGTCCACAAAGTTAGGCGTCAACATGGTGACACTGGCATATGTGTCCCTGTAGGCCTGAGCCACTTTATTATTAAATCAAAGGAGTCTGTCTGTACTTGCCCAGGTTACTGGGGCTCACAGTAGAGGACATAGCCATGTCCACATCACAGACAAGAACAGCTTGAGTTGGTATTCTGACTAGGCCAGAATCCACCTCAGTTCCCAGGGTTAACCCTACTATACCCTTCTGTTGAGAACCACCACTTTTAGCTGTACTAGGGGGAACAGGTGCCTTAGGGGCAATGGTGGCTGGAGCTGCCTCCTTCTTGGTGCAATCACTGGTCCAGTGAGTATTACTTTTACGAAAATTACACCATGGTTTCTTTGGACCTTCTTTCTTCTTGGATTTCTTGGAACCTCTGTAATACTCAAGTCTTGTCTCAGGAGTGTCGTGATCCCAGAAGCTAAGCCCTCAACTTCACCCTGTCATCAACACATGCCAGATTCTGATATAGATACATGTGAGGGTGACAAGGGGGACAGAGGGAAACAAAACAAGGGTAGGAAGGGAAATACAAGAATTCTTCAGTCTTCACTATAACCGAATGTCAGATTCTCCCTCAGTGTTTAGGTGCTGCAATAAGAAAAAACAGAGAGTGAATAATAGTTCCTTCCTGATCTCTACTGGTTCTATAGTCGTCTTCAAGATATATGTATACCTGTAAATATGGAATCTCGGTTTCTGTTTTATGTCTCCTAACTGAGGCGTATACCAGAGTTTTCAGATTGATGTGAATTTGAGAATTCTAAACATGAAAGGAAATGAGTTAAGGATTATGACTATTGAGGTCTCAGAATCAGTATCTGCAAACTCAGCTTGAGCTCACCTTAATTCGTTAATATGTGAGGCTTAGAAGATAGGGTTCAAAGAACTGGTTACCAATGTGGAACACGCAAAGATGGTATTCCTAAATTATATGGCTCAAACTATGTTTCTCAATGAAGTCTGTTATCTTGTCACAGACTCTTAAATAATTCTTGGAGGAAAGCTTTAACTTCAGCGTTCCCTAAAGTATTCTTTAAATAAACAAAACTCCAGCAGGGCCTCCCACCGGAGAGCAAGTCTATATGCGCAACAATAATCGCCAACCGAACAACCAGACTGCAATGTTACCAAACGCTAGCAATGCTAAGGGCTGGTGGCTGTAATCAGGACCAAATGCTACTGAAACGTAGGATGAGGATATACGCGGGCGTAATAGCAGCAACTGAACCCGCAAAATACTCTCGGCGCGGTGACTACTCACAATACAAGCCGCCGCAGACCAACGAGCTTCTCGCAAATCTCCTACCTCCTCGGACGCCGAAACGACCCGGAACAGAAACAGGAACCTGGCTAATCAACGCGAAGCAAGTCCGTAAGCGCGGGCGGACTTAAATTTCACTTTCTGCATTACTGCTCATGCTTTGACCTAGCGCATGCGCAGTGGTAGGAAATCTGTTTTTTGCCAACCATCGTCCGAGCTCGAATGCCAACCACATCTGCAGTCATGACACCCCCTCATTAGAAGCTTTTTGGGGACCTGGCGAAGACTTCTGGTCTTTTGCTTTCTCCCCACCCTTTTGGTCTTGCTTCTTCTGATCACCACCTTGGTTCTGTACCTTCTGCTTCACCCTGGTTCTGACCCATTTGTCTGCCTTCTTTTCCAATTCTTGGGGAGAGGTCAGATCAGAGTCAATCAGGTGTTGATGCAATAACTGGCTCTGACAATTATTAAGAATTTGTTCTCTCATAATCAAATTATACAATCCTGTATAGTCTTTGACCTTACTGCCTTGTAACCAGCCTTCCAGAGCCTTAGTGGCACAATATACAATGTCAGTCCAGTCCTGAGTCTGTGTCTTCTGGGTGTCTCTGAACAGCAACCTATACTGCTCAGCGGTTAAGCCAAACCCATCTATCAGAGCACTCTTCAGGACAGTGTAGTTGTCAGCATCCCCATCACTAACTGTAAGGAGCTTATCTTTGCCTTTATCTGAAAAGGAGAGCCATAGTATAGCTGCCCACTGACTCTGGGGTGCCTGCTGTACTTCGCAGGCCGTCCCCAAAGCAGTTATCCATTTGTGGATGTCATCCCCACTCTTGTAGGGAGGGACAATCTTACTTAGGTTTCTATGGTCCTGAGACCTTTCCCTATTTCTAGGGATGTTGCTGCCACCAGTGGACTCTAGTCCACACAATTTTCTCTCTCTCTCAAGAGCCAGGATCTCTTTCTCAAGGGCAATCTCTTGCCTCCTGATTCTAAGCTTGGATTCCCTCATCCTACCCTTATGTTCCCTTTTCTCAGGGGATGTCATTCTCCTGAGAGCTGAGGCATCTGACCCTATTGACTCACCAGAGTGGTTGGATTCACTAGAAAGTGATTTCCTATGTCTGTGCTCAGTGTTAAGTCTACGTGGGGGTCTGGATGGGATTCTCCCCCCTCCAGCCCCATGGAGGCTTAGGTTGACCTGGTTCAGTTCTCCAACTTGGACCTGATCAGCATCCTCTTCCTGTCTGATCTGGGGTTGCTGCCTTTTCTGCTGCCTTTTCTTCCACTAAAAGATCTATTAGGTGTCTCAGGGTTGGACTCTGTCCTTGTCTCAGTCTCCTGAGTGAACACAAACTTCTAAGTTCATTAAACGTAAGTGTGTCATAGTTAGAAGTTCTGCAGGGAGAGACCCACTAGGCTCTCCTCTTAAGGACATTTTCTAGTGAGGTGTGGTGTGTGCACCTACCTACACTAAGTCTTATCTACTAGAAGCTCTCTAGGAGTTGTAGTCAGGGTGTGCTAGGCCCTTTGCTCTACAACAGTAGAACTTAAGTATTATAAGACTTGATTTATATGTACCTCTAGGTACCTTATAATGATCTTTCAAATGACATCTTAAGATTATATGGTAAAACAACAGCAAGCTCTTATCCCAACCGCTGCACACCAATGTGAGAAGTTAGCCTGGCATATGTTGTCCACTATTCTAGTGGGCACCTTGCACCAGTCTAAACGACCCTTATGATGGTGGTTGTAAAGTCAACCTTATAGACCAGCTATCCTAGTGGTAGCATGGACCAGCAGTCTTAGGCTAAAACTTCAGAGAGCACGTAAAGCAAGCTGTTTTACCAATTATAATCCCTCGAATACAAATGAAAGGACACCACACAAGGTATATATCAAATATATATGTATTTATTACTAACACAACCCGTCTTCACTCTTTATGAGGTTAGAGATCGAGATACATTACAAGTTACTCATTAAGCATACTATAAGTTGCACCAATACAATTCTGCCCTAGGGGCCTCACGAACCATATACTAAGTAAGTGGTATAAGAACCACTTCAGGAATAGTGAATAGGCCTAGGGCCTAGGGAATCGCTGGGGCTACACTGGACAACCAAGAGATTGGAAGTAGGAGGCCCACGGGAGAAGCGTGCAGTGTCTAAACACAGTCACGAGTTACCATAGAGTTATAATCGGAACGTAAAAGTTACAAAGTAGTGGATTAAGGACACGTCCGGATGGACTACGGTAAAACCCCTTTGAACTAGGACACTGTAGTGGGTAAGTCCCACAGGTTCTGGTGTAGATAAGTAGACACCGTAGACCAATTCAGGTACTTGTAGAAGAGGTTTATTAGCAGAAGTCATAGTCAAGATAACAGGATTACAGCCCCATCAGGAGCAGCCCACTGGCCGCTCAGCCCATCCTTAACTGTAACTCTGATGCATCCAACATTCCACCCACACTAGGATTCCAATAAGAATACACACACACTGGGCTGAGCAGCTGGATACAAGTACATACATATAACATGAGAATACTACAGACACTTCGAGAGTCAACACCCACGGGAGCACCGGAGTACTCGAGTTACCTCACCCAGGGAAGCCGTGTCCAAAGGTGTCTTTTCGTGTCGGGTTTCGTCGCTGTTTCCTATGGAGAGCTGCAAAGAAGTGCTGCAGGCGACCAGGAGAAAAGTGTCCGGGTGGATCCAAGGGTGGATCGAAGATGTGAAGAACCTGAAAGCAGAGGGGACAGAGTCTGGGTCACCAGCCAGTGACCAGGAAGGAACCAGGCGATGTTGAGTGTTTCAGGTGAAGAAAGTGAAGCTTGTCTCTGCAGCCACGAGAACCAGGAGGCGTCGACGACGACCAGAAGCTGGATTCCAGCTGTCCCATGACAGATCTAGTTGACTGCGGTGTCGGTATCCGGATTGGACCCAACAAGCCTTGGCAAACGGAATCCACGCAGGAAGGGAAGATTGGCTTCAGTTCAGACCAGCAAGGTCTGGGGAGCTTCTCCTTCGCAGGGAAGCTGGAGCAAGCCTGGAGCAACCAGGCAAGCGGTGTAGTTTCAAAAGAAAGTCTTCGGAGGGCTAACTAGCCAATGGGCTAGCAATCGGGAAGACGCGTCGAGCTGAAATGCAAGAGCAGGCCCTACGCGGCACTCGTGGAGCGTAGAGGGCTGAGCTTCGGTGCAAATGGCGCTCGGGTCTGAGGCTACTCAAACTCCAATGCACAACTTCGAGGATACCTCAGAAGCAGCACTGTAAGCAAAGAACAGGTAGTCCAGGGTGTCCGGTCCCACATCTCTCGTGTCCGCCACGGGCCTCAGCTTTGCTGTGGATGTGTGCATCGGAGTCAGAGAAGTCTGTAAGTCCAGTTCCTGATTCGCTAAGTCTTCGGGTTCCGGCGGGAGCGTCAACCAAAAAAGCAAACCGGCAAGTTACTGGCGGTGGCTGTTTGCACAGGGTGGTCACTCCTTGACCACAAGGTAGATGTCTTCAGTCTTCTAGTCGGTATAGAATGTCAAAGGTCCAAGAGTTTCGTTTCAGAGTTTCGGTCCAGGATAATCTAATGTCTCTAGACACAGCTCCTATCTTTATGCTGATTTAAGGGGCTGGATTACCTGCTAGGTCCCTCCTATGGGTGGACCATGAGAAGGGGGTGGGGACACCCGTTTCCCTTTGTCCAGTTTCCAGAGCGGGGCTGGAGTGCCCCACCAACTGGTTTGAACCGGGCTATGCATGGAGCACCTTGTGTGCCACACGCAGTGTCTGGAAAAGCATCTTTCCATTCAACCCACCCTGCCCCAATACACTACAGGTTGTCTGGGGAGGTGCTAGCACCTCCCTCGACAGGAAACCTATTGTCCAGGCCTCCCTTGCCAGAGTTTCGTCCAGCTGCAGGAGGCCAGACTCGTGTCGGTGGCAGCAGCATCCATTTTGTAATGCTGAGGCTCTGTTTAACTTTAACCAGGTAAAGCAGTAACTACATGTCTTCTCCCTCTAGAAGGGTGGAATGCTACCCCCGCCGCCAGGACTGGCGGGGATAGTATTCCAAAGTGTTTGACACCTTACACGACATGTTTTGATAAAGCCAAACCAAAGTTAGCATTAACCGCGAGGATTATAATGCACTTAAGAGTATATGGTTTGGCTATATCATAGAACAGCTATAGGAACATGGTTCCGAAAGCTGCAGAAGGGCTCAGCTCATGCAAGAGCACCCTCTCACATACAACCAAGCCCTCTGCCTTCAGGATTGTCAAGGCCTGCCATAGGAGTGACTGATAGGTTACTAATATATTTTCGTCCTTCTCCTCCTTATCCCAATCAGAGGGAACTCCCTTAGGGCTAGCATCGACCTTTTCCACTCCAGCCTTTTCCTTCTTCGTCCCTGTCTCGACAGAGATCATCGGTAGTTACGCGTCCACTATCCGATCAGGGTCCCCTCTAGACCCCTGCCCTCCTTTGATACTAAATCGTCTCTCTGACGTCATTGCCTCACCTCTTAAAGACATCAGCAATGCCATGTTTCATACTGGAGTCTATCCGGAGATCTGGAAAAGAGCAGTTATCAAGCCTTTGTTGAAAAAACCTTCTTTGGATCCTTTGCATTTAGCAAACTACAGACCCATAGCTTGCCTCCCCTTTCCGGCCACGATCTTTGAATCCCTTATGAACCACCAGCTCTCAGACTATGTCAACCAACATCATCTACTGGATGATACCCAGTTTGGTTTCAGGCAGGGTCATGGCACCAAAACGGCATTGATAAAAGCAGCAGATGAGATCAGGTCAATACTAGATCTAGGCGGAGCAGCGGTCCTCATATTGCTAGATCTATCTGCCGCATTTGACACTGTCGATCACTCCATCTTGATCGACCGTGTCTCTGCCTTGGGGGTTAACCATCGAGCTAAGGATCTCTTGGCTTCCTTCTTTGCCAACCGTTCACAATCTGTCAAACTGGGCACATTCTATTCACCCACTTTCACACTGCCGTGTGGAATACCCCAGGGATCATCGCTAAGTCTGACGCTATTTAACATCTATGTGTCGGACTTGGCGAGGGTCATAAAATCTCATGGCCTGAGTTTAACCACCTATGCGGATGACACCCAACTGGTGTTGGCCGTTCATAAGGATGGGGCAGCGGTCGCCTCGAGATTCCAGGAGGGCATGCGAGTCATCAGCCACTGGATGTCGAGGAATTGCTTAAAGTTAAACTCGGATAAGACCGAGGTCATGATCTTTGGCAGCCTCTCCCCCGGATGGGCTGACAACTGGTGGCCACATGACTTGGGCCCCCCTCCAGCACCAGTTACCAAGGTCAGAAATCTTGGAGTCATATTTGATGATTAATTAACATTCGATCATCATGTCAACACTGTGGTCTCCTCCTCCTTTCTGGTCCTAAGAAAAATCAAAAACTGCTTCCATACTTACCAACAGATGCGGGAAAAACTCTTATGTCCACCTTGGTTTTCTCCAAAATGGATTACTGTAACTCTCTCCTGCTCAACGCTCAAGAACAAGTTCTACATAAATTACAGTCTATTCAAAATGCTGCAGCTAGGGTCCTACTCTCCACCCCCAAGTCTCATTCAATTGCTGCGGGAATCCGGCAATTGCACTGGCTACGTGTCAGATGCCGCATTAAATTCAAGGCGCTTTGCATAGCCTATAAGGCAATGCACATCTCAGGACCTCACTACTTAAGAAAAGCTTTCGCAATCCACAGTCCCCTCAGACCCCTTCGTTCATCTCTCACTCATCTTTTATCTGTTCCCCGCACCAGGACAGTCTCCTGGGGAGACAGACGCTTTCAAGTGGCTACGACAAAACTTTGGAACACCCTCCCTCTGTCTATCAAGACCAGCACCACACTCACTGTCTTCCGTAAACAATCGAAGACCTGGCTTTTCGACCAATGACCTCCTTCCCTGTATTTTGTCCTTTGTTAAATCGCAGGCGCTGAGACACCTTCGGGTATTTGTGCGCCATACACATTTAAAAAACATAAACATAAACATAGATATATATGGGTAGATATAGGTATACTATATCTAAGCAAGGGGTGATTACACCACCTTGCCCAAGCTGAGTGATCAGCCTGTGGTGTCAGTTTGTATGGCCAGCCAGGGGTGGCATAATACATGCTGCAGCCCCTGGTAGGCCTTGAATGCATCTATGCCCTGGGTACCTAAGGTACACTATACATGGGCTCACAAAGGTGACCCAATACCCAATTAGGTATGTGCCTAAAGTACATGGTATGAATTTAGAGAGAGAACAGCTGGGCTGTGGGTCTGATTAGCAGGCCCAGAGCCACACTAAAGTTGAGGCGCTATTTCGTTCTTTTTTAGGGCAACGACAAGTGGACCAGAGAGGGGAGGGCGTAGAGGAAGAGGCCTAGCACACCACAACGTGAATCCAACATGGCAGGCTTTCTCCCCCAGAATCACTTGCAGCAGAGGCAGAACCCCACTATGACCATGAACAACATAGTGGTCAACCTATCAGATCACCAATTGACATAAGATGAACTAGGAGTCTTAAATAAGGGCTTGGGTTTTGTTCCCACCCCTAGACATGACAGTTTTCAGTGTTGAAATGAGCTCAGTGGCTTAATGCGTAAAATGAAGATTAAACTTTTTTTTGAGGGGAAAGAACAAGACCCCCCCCCTCAGTCTTTTCTAACCAAATCTCCACCGACCTTCTAATTTCTGCCCCACCAACATGGTTGGACCTGAAGTCCAGGTTTTTAAACAAAAAGTCCTGGAGAACATCAGGAACCTGGATAATTCAGGCGTTGGGCATATACAATCTAACATGAAGAAGACAGATTGAGAAGCTATTAAAAGTCTCCAAAACAACTTGTTGATAACCATCAAGCCCACTGATAAGGGTGGAGCGGTGGTGGTTATGAACACAGTGGATTACGAGGTAGAAATATCCAAAGTCCTTCGGGTCCGCCAGAATTACCATCCTTTGGCACGTGACCCCACTGGGAATTATAAGAACTTATAAACAGGACGGTTGGTCAAGCCAAAGAAAAGAAATGGTTGACCACCAAGGAAGCAGAGTTTCTGGTGACCACAAAACTTTGGGTACCAGCGTTCTATTTGGTGCTCAAAAATCACAAACCTCAAAGATCCCCACCGGGGCGCCCGATATTTTCGGGTATTCAATCACTTTTGGAGCCGTTATCCCAGTTTTCGGATTTCTTCTTGAGGGAATGTGTGATTATATAACCTTCATACATTCAGGATACCACGGATGTCCTTACGATCCTGGACACCATTGACTTTGACCCAGAACAGCAATTCTTGGTCACAATTTACGTCGTCATTATACACTAGCATTCCCCAGGAAGCCACGCTGGTGACAGCAGCACGGACCCTGGGGAATTGCTAGTGGTTCTATGATGTTCCCCAATCGTTTGTCCTACAATGTATGGAAATAGCTCGGACAAGAATTTTTTTTGCATACAAGAACCAACTGTACCTACAGGTTACGGGCACGTAGATGGGGGCAACTTTTGCCTCCAGCCTGGCCTGTATCTATGTGGGACAGTTTGAGACCAGTTACATCTATGATGCTATGAACCCCTTCCAGACCAACATTGGTCTCTGGAAGAGATTCATAGATGATATTCTATGTATTTGGAATGGTAATGAAGAAGATCTCATTACATATCTGAACTGGTTAAACCATTTGGACCCCGGTTTTAAATTTACATGGCCCTATAGCAAGAACTCGGCGGTCTAATTAGATCGAGATATTTATGCAGAGAACAACAAACTTCTGACAAACGTACATCAAAAACCTACAGACAAGAATTCTCTGCTGCACTACAGATCAGATCATCCCAGCGCACTGCGCGACAATCTACCAGTGGGACAGTTCCTGCTATATCGCAGAAACTGTTCCCAGGTGGAGACATTCACAGAACAGTCAGAAGGACTGGCCATCAAGTTGGAGCAAAGGGCATATCCTCCCAAAGTGATCAGGCAGGCCAAGAAGAGGGCATTGAACACCCAGAGAGCAGCCCTCTTGAAGAGGAACAAGCGGGAGAAAGGTGAATGCATACCTGTGATCGCCACCTTTGATGCCTTGTCAATCAAAATTCGGGGAATAATCAGAAAACACTGGCACATACTAAATACAGCTAATATAAAGATGCCCCCCCGAGGTTCGCATTTAAGCGGTCCTCAAATCTACGAGATAAATTGGTCCACACCCGCCCTATCTCAAATACAAGGGAAACAGGGATACTGACTGGGCATCACCCATGTGGAGGATGCTAATTGTGTGAACTCAGAGAACCCTCTAAAAGTGTGACACTGTCTAATCGTGTGGTGTCCGTTTGTAGTGCGTACACTGTATTACTGTGGGTTATATGCAAATACTTTACACACTGCCTGTAAGATAAGCCTGACTGCTCATGCCAAGCTACCAAGGGGGTGAGAGTTTATTTTAGGAGTGTAACTCCTTTATCCTGACTAGAGAGGATATTTTTTGCCTGGCTTCTGCCCATACCCTAGCCTACTAGAAATCCCATTTCTAACCATAATTCACTCCGTTTTTTATTGTAATACTGTCTTGTAATGATAGTCCAAGGCAACAGTGAATCCACTATAAGTTGTAACTCCACCCCAATCACACTAACTAAACATTTGGAGATTTTTTTAAACCATTTTTTCATGTGAGTATATTTCTGTGCCTTTTATAGACAACACAATGCATTTGCTGTTTGTTAAAAGTATGAAAACAGGAATCAGAATAGGTAGAAGTTCCAGTTTATTTACCATCCACTCTCCACAACTATAGAGATGCCAACATTCCATTGTCAACTCCAGAGGGAAGAAACCAAGGAGAGGGAAAAGGGGGGGAGCGGAGCGGACCATTATAAGGAAAGGAAGATTATAACACACCTCCTTCCCTATATATATCATAACACAGGATTACCAAACATTACGAGTCCATTTGGGACTTGACAATTTTGTCGCGACTCCATCATTGTCCGTTCTCTAGGAGAACAACATTGTTGAAAGCTTTTGTAATGTTGCATGGAGGGTTGAACGTACTCTGGCTGTGAGATTCTTTCACACTTCTCTTGACCTGCACCACATCCCCTACACTCCACTTCCGGTCTTTGACCCCATTCCTCTTGTCACACCATTCTTTGTATTTAGCTTGGTGCAAGTCAACATTCCTACCCACCTCCTCAGGCCTGCAATGTAAAGCCCTACCTCTGAGGAAAAAGAAATTTTACATGGCCAATGTGTCCCCTGCGTGTACCCCACGTTTAGTGTATGTGCATGTCATCCATGTATTTTCCCTCTATGGCCTGAATCATGAGGCCTCCGCATTTACGCCCCACATTAGAATGTCAGTCACCAAGTCTTTTATGAAAGACACGTTAATTCTGCACTGAGGCCCATGTTGCCCATGTGTTTGCCCTGTGCACTTTTAAAATCGAGATGAACCCGTTTTGTGGCTCAGCCTGAGCCAGTCTCCGAATTAAGGTTTCATGCCTCCAGACACTCTGAGGGCTGCAGCTACGTGTCACTGAACTCGCATACTTTGGCTAAGCCGAGAGGGGCCCAGCACGGGGTGCCAAGACAGTATTTTGCAAAACAGTTATCTGCTTGCTCTACAGAATCACATTCCTGCCTGGTGAAGAAGGTAAACAGAACCCGTCTGCAGAGATAGGGCCTAGCCTTTCTGTCTCCGTTTAAGTGATTTGCACAGCTCGCATCCATAGAAAGCCCAAAGCTCCCACGCAATGAACGAAGAAATATATGCCCACACTGGCTCTTGGTGATGAGCAACCTTTGCTTGAGCGACCTTTACTTCAGATAATACATCCTCCAAACCTACGATATCAGATAATACCAGACGTGCAGGTCGTCCTGACACTGAAGGCCTCTCTACTAGACCGAAAGTCAGCTCCCCCCAGTTACACGTCAATTGCACGTCATGACCAAGTTGCGCACACAAGTAGGGCAAAGATTTCAGCTGGCCATGCAGACCCCCTCCATGTATCCACCCACCTATGACACACCTATGACTCCTCAAGTGAACGCCCACATGTACGCCCTCATGCACGCCCACATGCTCTTATCTCTTTCTTTCTCTTGCTCTGCCTGGAGCGCTCCTCCTTCTCTATGCAATTTAATGTATAAATATTGTACTCTGTGAATAAAGTTTAGAAGACCCTTCCTGAACCTTAGTGGTGATGGAACCCATTCTCCCTTAACTCGAGTTATTGAAATAAAGCCCTTTTGAATCGGACACCACGGACTCTGCCTCTCATTATATGCATGACCCTTTGTATTAAGTATAGAAATTATGACAGGGTAATACTTTATTTACCACATAAATCTGGCGCCCGAATAGGGACAAATCCCCTTCCCCACGCGCCGGTGATGTAGGTCCAGCCCTTGCCCCCTTCTACAGCCGTGACGGACTTCAAAGTGCACACGCCAGCGGGACTTCCTGCTTACTCCCTCAGGCCCACGAGGAGGACGGACTGCGACCAGGCATCCACACGAGGCGGTGAGGATCGCGGATCATCCCAACCAGAGCCCAACCCGTGAGAGAGCAAGGTCCGAGGTTTCCGAAGGTCCACCTTTTCCGTGGCGCATGTGCAGTATCAAGTTTCCGAGGCCTTTAAGTTCTGCTTCCCGGTGAGTACCACTATTGGGAACGCATAAAGTTCAAGACAGGTTCATTTATTTGAACTCGGTAAAGACGTGTCCGTTCACACGGACACGGTAAAGACGGGTCCACGGTAAACGTGGGCACGGTAAAGACGTGTCTCTTTACGAGACCGGTATGGTTGTACTGTATTCCAGTGCATAAAGTTAACTGTTTTCAAGTACATGTTTTACTCCATGTATCAGGTTAGACTGTATCTGTTTAGTGTTTTAGTGTGAATGATTTGTCTATTTTGTGTGTATTGTGTTTTCATTGTGTTGGTTTCAACATGCCACTGTTTTCAAAGTTACGTCAGATAGGGACCAGGAAAGGAATATTAGAAGAATCAGTTAACATCCCGCCTAGAGACACACCTGGTCATTATATGTATAATAAGCACGGGCTAGATGCCATATTGTTTTTAAACTTATGGGTAGATTACACGAAGGATTTAGAGGAGAAGTACAGATGGCCTATCTCAGGAACGTGGGATTCTGAATGCATTATGAGAGTAGAGGAAGCGCTATGGAAAAGGAAATCAAGACCCTCTCAGAAAGATGCCATTGAGTTATAGTGCAAAGAGTCACATAGGAAAACAGAGAAAGAATTCCACCAAGCAGAGAGAAGTAAACAAGCAGCGGAAAAAGTCAAAGAAAAAGAACTGCGGGAGGAGGGGGAACGGGTCAAGGCAGAACAGGCTGATAGAGATAGAAATGCCGTTGTTACTGGTATTTATCCCGTCCTCTCAGAAGAACTAGCTAGAGTGACCCCCTCAGAAACACCTCGTAGGTCGCGAACGCCACCACCTGTACCCTTTAGAGTACGTAGAACAAAACCGACAGCATCTGAGGCTTTTATTTCCTCCTATCTAGAAGAGTCCGCACCGGACTACGCAAACACAGATTTCCCTCCGCCCCCATCAGCGGATCAGCTCCAACAGCTTCAGCAGGTCGTGAAAGACGACGTAGGGCCAGGGGCTGTAGGGGGAGGGGGGCCAACGCCAACGTCAACGCCATATAAGTTTACTGTAAATGTAGCAATCCCTCACTGTATATACGATCCAGTACCAGGAAAGGGTTCAATGCTCGTGATTTCACTAAGACTACGAAAGGCCGTCGATTATTTGGACACACTACCAGACATGAAAGAGCACCTAGATAAAATATACTGTTTCATTAGGACGGGGGAGGAACCCGAGAGTATAGCACAGGCCATGGAACACAGAAAAGTAGGGGTTAAGAACTACATTCTCCGCTTTATGATTAACTGTCTGATCAGGGAACAAGACCAAGGAGACGGAGATGTAAAGCCTGGTTTGACAGAATGGAGTGATAACATAGATGCCGGTCGGCATGATAAACAGGGACAGACAGATAGCATGTACAAGAAAATACGAAAGGAAATATTAGCAATACACAGAGTAGGGTCTGACGAGAAGAGTGAGTCATCAACGGAAGAGGTAGAGTTAGAAAACGAAGCGAAGGGCAAGATAAATTATGTAGGCAAAGTACGACGGTTTGACAGGGCCAAGTGCCTCGATTACCGTAAACAGGGACAGGCTATAAAAGAAAGATATTCCCTTGAGAATCTATTTCAAGCTACTGAAAAAGCCCTGAAACGACGGATAGGGAGCGAGCGATCTCACATCCCACACGAAAAGGAATTGGCCCGGTCAGCCACCCAGTGGGTGTCCAATTCCAATATATATAGTAATGATATAGTGGCTCAGACTTTCTTGAGCCTCCCGCCGAACGAACAGCGTTTGGCCGGTATTTACATGGTCCAACATTTGATAACGTTGTATGAAAGTCAATATTCTGATCCCGGTCACTTGTATAAATTACTGGACGACATACTTCTAGAAAGATGGACAGGCCTGGGTACTGACTTAATTAATGTTATCCTGGATCAACGACATAAGTACCTGAATTCTCTGACCACATGCATGCTTCCCGCCCCACACCACGACAGAAAGCACCTGTACATAGACAGACAAAACCCCCTACGAGAGGTACATCCCGTCAAAAATGCAAATGGTGAGCTTCAATGAGTGTATGTTTACACCCCCTTGACGAAATTAGAAATACTGGAAATGAAAAAGATGCTGCCCTGCCATGATAAAGACCCGGGAGGGTTTCACCGAGAATTAAAAGACATCCTCCGCATCGGAGATTACACGTACGCTTACATTCTGAAACTATTGAAAGTACTGTTGCCTGCAGGTATTTATGAAAAGCTTAAGGAAAAAGACTGGGAGGTGGGAGAGAAAAAGTTAAGTTGGACAGAATTGGAAACAGAGGATAAAGCCAGGCTTCCGGGGGTTGGTCTTGGGGACAAAGCTAAAGAACTACCTGAACTCCTAATACAGGTTTTGCCAAGACTATTGATTACTAAAAAGGAAGATTGGGATGCTATTTCAGCCTGTAAACAAAAACAAGACGAGGACACAAGTGATTTATATTCTAGATTCGAGAAATGCTTTGCTATTAATAGTGGCCTTAAGCCAGGTAGCGAATCGTATCCTCATCTTTTCGTGAGCAAATTAGTAGAGAATTCCTAACCCCAGATCAAGAATAGAGTACTGAAGGTTGAGAGTACTTGGCAAGCAAACAGCCCTTCACAAATGTTGCAAATGCTACAATATCACCAGAATAGGATTAGAGAAGAACAGTATCAGGAAAAGAGACGCATGAAAGAGACAAAAATGAAAGTGCTGGTTGCCCAAACGGTACCGGCAAACACGAATAAAAATGGCACGATACCTGTTAAAGGGAACTGTAATTATTGCAAACAACCAGGTCATTTTGTAAAAGATTGTGCTGTCCTGAAACACAATATAGCTACAGGCAAGACAAAGGAACGACCACACATTCCTAGGCAAAATAGTACGCAGAATAGTACCCCACAGAACACACAACAGACAGTAGCGAATTTTCCACCCCAACCGCCGCCTGTTCATGCCACACAACAAATGTATCAGTACACGCAGTCAGACTATCCAGAATACCAACAGTTCTCATGAAACAGCCTTGAGAGGGAAGTTGGCTTGCCCCTTATTGAGGTTCCTGTAGATCAAGAGGGTCCCTATGTACATAGTCGTGTACTGGGACAAGACAGAAAATTTCTGATTGACACAGGGGCGAGCAGAACTACCATCAGCCATGACGAGGTTCCAGGGGCACCTCTCTCGTGCTCACAGAATGTTTCCCTGGGATTTTCAGGAAAGCCTATTGTTAATGAAGTATCGAAACCAGTCTCCCTAGGAGTTGGTCCACTGTCACGTACCACAGACTTGCTACTTACTAAATCATGTCCAGAAAACTTACTTAGTATAAAGACATTAAAAGAATTAGGAGCAGTTATATGTTGTTCTCCGGAGGGAGAACGACTGCTCTTACGTGATTTTAAGGGACATTATGTGTTGACAGATTTTGACCACAGACTCCAGAATGTACCACAGCACCTATGGGCACAAGGTCCGACTGACGTAGGTTACATGAACATAACACCACACCGTGTTACTCTCAAAGCAGGAGTAGTACTACCACGTATACGACAATACAAGTTACCACCTGATGCCGTAGTGGCCTTATTGAAAATTATTGACGAACCCATTGCACAAGGGGTGGTAGTGGAGACTGACTCGAATGTATGTAATTCACCTGTCATTCCTATCCTTAAACGAACACACCCTAATGCACCACCAGTTTACAGACTAGTTGTTGACCTTCGAGAATTGAATAAATGTGTAGTCCCTCAATACCCAGTGGTCCCAGACATTTCCTCATTACTGACTGCTATTGGTTCTGAGGCAACGTTCTTTACTGTCATTGACTTGAAGAATGCTTTCTTTAGTGTTCCCATTCATCCAGATAGCCAGTATCTTTTCGGATTCAGTTTAAATGGACGCAGCTTTAAATTTACGAGAGCTCCCCAAGGTTTTACAGAGAGTCCTAGCATTTACAGTCAAGCATTAAAAAGCCAGCTGGACAGTATTAGCATGCCTACCAACACTGCACTGCTCCAGTACGTAGACGACATCCTAATTACAGCACGATCAGAACCAGACTGCGAAAATGCATCACTGACAGTTTTACACTTTCTGGCAAACAAGGGGCACAAAGTGTCCCCTTCGAAGTTACAATTCTGTGCACAGCAAGTGGTGTACCTTGGACACTTGCTGTCCAAGAGGGGTAGACAGCTGACACAAGAACGTATTCAGTTAATTGCTAACCTTACACAGCCCAAGACACAAAAGGAAGTACGGGCCTTCATTGGCCTCACTTCATACTGCAGACAATGGATTCCCAAGTATGCCTATCTAGCCAAACCACTCATACAGTTGACAACACAGGAGGCAGCGTCTTCGACTGTCCTCCCTTGGACACAAGAACATACCTTGGCATTTGAAGAATTAAAAAGAGCCTTATGTCAAGCGCCAGTTTTAGCGACTCCAAGTTACAGCAAACCTTTTATGCTTTTCGTGACTGAACGAGATGGAACAGCATTATCTGTCCTCACACAAGATCAAGCAGGTAAACACAAGCCTTGTGCTTATTTTTCTAGTACACTGGATCCAGTGGCCCAGGCTCTGCCTGCGTGCCTGAAATCAGTTGCAGCAACAGCCCTAGCCATAAGACAAA
The DNA here is from genome assembly GCF_964263255.1 of Lissotriton vulgaris. NCBI lineage: Eukaryota > Metazoa > Chordata > Amphibia > Caudata > Salamandridae > Lissotriton > Lissotriton vulgaris. The sequence continues at coordinate 21,707,190 of NC_141697.1, forward strand.
GTGACTCCATAGTGCTGGGACACCCCCTGATAGTACAGGTACCACATGCAGTGGAAGTTCTCTTGAACAGGACACAGACACAACACTTGACTGTAGCGAGACTGACAGGATATGAACTGACGTTATTTCAGCCACACATAGAGATCAGACGATGTAACATTCTGAACCCTGCTACACTTTTTTTTTTTTTTTTTTTTGGAAACCTTTATTGTGCATAAACAGCATACAAATACGGGCCTACAACCACCTGGCTGGCCACGAAACTGTGAGCACTGTTGCAAGCTATACGGTACATCGGCAATAGGGCGATACTATTAGGCAATCAATTGAAGTTACACTAGACCATATTGTACTGCCGATATGCAGGAGGAGTGAGGTTAATTTAAAATTTTTAAAAACATTAACAAGAATTAGGTCCAGGAGAGCCATAGTCCAGTCAGTCCCACTACAGAACAGGTAGACAGCGATCAGCAGGCGAGTCCCATGAGACAAAGGAACGTTGCAATCAAACTAGCGGCATCGCAAAGGTTACGACAGGATAATTAAGCAAGCAATACGGCGAATGCAGACATGAACCCACCCAGCTTCAAACCAAACTACAGCCCAGGGACAGAGATAGGACAAGAAAAGGTGAAAGAAAAAGAAAAAAGTAAGGCCCATAGAAACGAAAAAACGGACATATAAATCCCCCCACCCTACACGCATGCAGAGGCTACGGCCTACCCCCCTCCCCCCCCCCTTGCAGTGTGTCTGTCGCCCATTAGAATACCCGAAATATAGAAGCAAGAGATAAGAAAGAAAGAAGAAAGAAGAAGAGAACCATACTAGAAAGCCGGAGGAGGGCCAAATTCAATTATTCCCGGTCAATCCCGCCATGCAATCCACCCCCACCCCGTGAAGTGGAGAAACAATAGCAACCTCATTTATAGTATAAAATGGGGCGAGACATTCCGGTGCGCACAGTCCAACGTGTACTTATAAGTGTTCCAAGCCAAGTCCCCGCCAGCCTGTCAGTCCCGGTCATGAAACGGAGTTTCTCAGCCCTGGCCAGAACGCGACAGTCCCCCTAGACATGGCGTCCGAGGAGGGCCCGATCCAAACAAAGCCGGAAAGCAAAATGGCCACCATCGGAGAAGAAGGGAGAGGTAGGGACAAAATGGACGTCCACAGGCATCAGCCGAGCCGCAGGCAAGCAGGAAAGGTACCCCCAAACATACCAATCGACATCGGTACCGTCGCTGGGAGAAAGGTACTTGGGAGGCAGCAGGCTCAAGGGGACACAGTTGTAGCAAGAATGGAGGTTGGGGAAACAGCAACATCCCCACAAACAAAGTCTCAGACCCCGTTGATAACTGAAACAATGTATCCCCAGTAGAGCTGCCGGGCTGCCATTCACAGGAGTAGCGGCATCGGGAGACAATCCTCACCTCCCCTTCATTGCTCGGCACTTCGATATCCCCCTCAGCAACTAGCAAAGTCGAATCAGTGCTGCGCCGAGAATTGGCCGGTCGGACCCATTCCAACCGCTGTGCTGCATTGTCCAGCCGTTCGCTCACCTTACCGGAGAGTGCTCGCCATTCAGCCCTGAGCTCGACAAGTGCAGCAAAGACGTCCCCGCAGGTCGGCTCCGTCTGCGAACACAACTGCTCCACAGTGCGAGATGATGAATGTGGCATAGCTCCCAGTTCGCTATCGGGCAGGTAGATGCTGGTATGAGGCGAGATAGCACTCGTCGTAGCGGAGAAGGCAGCCGCCATTTCGAACTTCTTGGGAGGTGCACAATAAGAAGGGGGCAAACTCAGTCCCAAAGGGTTGGGGTCCAGGCATGTATGCCGCACGATCCCGGAGCGCTGCATAGAAGAGGGCACCGCCACCGCACTGCGAGTCGGGGGCAACCCAGGGGCGACCCACACAATGGCCAACGCAGGTTAGCCTCAGCTCCGGCCAGGGGGATGATCGCTACAGATAACCACTTCTCCACCGTGTGCCGGTCTCACAAAGCGGGGCTCCCGGGTGCCTCAAAAGGAATCCGTCCGACACCCCCTGCGACAGCAATACGAGACAGGGGATCCACGCTCCCCGGGATCAGCGGGCTGTAGCCGGCCTGGAGGTCCACGGCGGCGGGGAGCGACACTGGTTTCATAGCCTGGATACGGAGGCCGTCACCCGGCACGATGATATCTCTGGGAATCTGGCAGGTAGGGACCTCGGAGGAACACTGAGAGTATCAGTGCGGTCGTGGCTTCGTTCCGCTGCGGCTCAAGCCCGGATTAGCGGTCAGGATGTAGGTGCGGAACGCACAAGCTTGCGGAGCCGGGAATCGAGCGTCCGCTCAGGTCGCCATCTTGGCTCCTCCTCCCCTGCTACACTTTTGCCCTCAAGTACAGTAGACACCGCACCACATGACTGTGTGGAAGTAATGAATACAGTGACGAAACCAAGACAAGACCTGACCGATGTTGCACTGCCAGACCCTGACCTGACACTCTATGTAGATGGATCATGCATGAGGACGAGTACGGGAGAATTAGTGGCAGCATATGCCGTGACCACTGATACTGAAGTCATAGAGACACAGAGAATAGACACACTGTCAGCACAAGCAGCAGAGCTCATCGCTCTGACACAAGCCTGCATAAGAACTAGGCACTTGAAAGTGAACATTTATACAGATTCACAGTATGCTTTTGGCTTTTGGCGTAGTTCATGACTTCGGAGTACTCTGGAGGGAGAGAGGTTTCTTGACCTCTCACGGTGCCAAAATTCAGCACGGTCCGCTTATTCAGGCCCTGTTAGAAGCAATACATTTACCTGCAGCCATAGCCATCCTGAAATGCAAAGCACACACCAAAGTTACAGACACCATTTCCCAGGGTAATGACCTGGCAGACCGAACTGCTAAACTTACAGCCCAGACGCCAATAGACACGACAAAGACAGAGGTACCATTACTGACAAAAAGTATGACAGTTAGGGATCCTTCTCAAGATGTACTCGACATACAGACACATGCCACTTCAGATGAAATAAAGAAATGGACTGAACAAGGAGGGGTCCAGACTGACCAAGGTTGGATGACTAAGGGCAAAGCTACATGGTTTCTCCCTGATTCCATGGTACAAGTGATCATAAACACAGCACATAGTCCAGCACACTTGGGAGAGAAGGCAATGTTAGACAGCTTACAGAATATCTAGTTTAACAAGCACCTGCGTGCAGCAGCAAAACAGAAAGTACGTACATGTATGATCTGTTGCCAGTTCAATCCAGGTAAAGGCATTCCGGTGGAACAAGGCGGATTTCATCCTCCTGACCATCCTTTTGAGGTCCTCCAGATGGATTATATCCAAATGGACAGATGTAGAGGTTACAAGTATGTCCTGGTAGTTGTGTGTGCACTATCTAGATGGACAGAAGCGTATCCAGTCCCAGATTATACTGCTGTGACAACCGCCAGGCAATTGGTGCGTGAATTCTTCCCTAGATACGGATTGCCCCGTGTCGTGTACTCAGACAATGGTCAGCCTTTTTCTTCTGAATTAATGAAACAAGTGTCCCTTCTGTTAGGATATCAGTGGAGGTTTCATTGTGTACGACACCCTGAAGCAGCAGGCCTTGTAGAAAGGCATAATCAGACAATAAAGACGAAATTAGCAAAGATCTGTGCAGAAAAAGGCGTGGATTGGATGGTAGCCTTGCCGGTTGCCCTCTTTTACATGCGTATGGTAGCTCATTCCAGAACAGGCCTATCTCCGTATGAAGTGGTTTTTGGTAGACCGCCGAATATGTGGGGTATACCTATGCCTAAGAAAATAACTGATGTTGACAGTAACATGCTGACAGATTACCTGGCTTCCTTGATGTCTGCACTACTCTCTTGTCGTTCACAGGTTGCCGCCGCCTTCCCTGACAACACCCAGGTCAAGGAGCACGCCATAGTCCCTGGTGATTTCGTCTTCGTGCGGAATTTCGATCGATCAAGCCCCCTTGAGCCGCGTTAGAAGACGCCGAAATTAGTATTACTGACCACGAGGACAGCCATCAAGGTCGAAGGGAGAAAAGGATGGATCCATGCCCATCATTGCAGAAAATACTTTGGAGACTCTGGAACTCTGATAAAGAACAATGACATTACAGACTTTGAGCCCCCTTTGCTAGAAAAGACTCCACAGCAAGAGTATAGGTCCAAATTACGATCTAGAAAGTCAGACAGCGTTTAATTGTTTAAGTCCACTAGGTGGTGAATCGGTTAGACAGGTTTTCTGACATGTATAGGATCGCGGATCAGAATAGTAAAAAGAGCAAAATGAAAGAAAAATACTGTAAGATATTACGTAGTAGATGTATAGTAACTCTGATTTTTCTGTCTCTTCTGTGCATCACTATAATATGTATCAGCTTGACACTACATGTTTTCTTTCCTCCTATTGCCTCACGTATGCACTTTTCCATAAATGACACCGTAGAGCATACATTTAGTGATCTGCCACCCCATGAACTGTCATATCGACTAGCCCTGCGCAACAATACTTTTATTCGGATGTTGCACCGTTCTCATCAGACCAGCAATGCAACAGATTGCTGGGTATGTGGCCAACTTCCACCTCATCAAAAGACGAAGGGAGTTCTGCCCTTCTTCCATTTTCCGTTCTCCCACAATGGTTCGTGCGGAGCATGGTTTGCCTTAATGTCATCACTAGACAGAAAGTCCACAGTTTACCAGGGTGACTGGATATGGGGAAATTTGAATAAAGTAATGAATGAGGCATGTTTTCCAGACGAAGACGGACTCCCCCAAAGGAAGGGGACCGATCTAGAAAATGAAGAGTACGAGCAAGGAAATGCTTCCCTTAGCTTTATGATTCTGAATCTTCAGCCCAAGCAAAATGCAGGTCCACGATCTATTACAGTCCTACCAGCAAAAGGTGATTTGTGCGTTAGAAAGAAAGGATCAGTACATATGGGACACAGCGAGTGTAATGCTGTAGTCGAGTTTAATGATAAAGGAAAGTCTTCTTTCAAAACATCTCGCCATACCTATTTCATTTGCGGTCAGACAGCCTATGTACATCTGCCCTTAGACTGGGGTGGGACATGTTATATAGCGTTCCTGCTGCCACCCGTCTTTCTGGCCCCATTACATTATCATCGAGATTCACGATTAGAGCATGTTAGACACAGGAGAGAGACCGATTCCCCAGTGATTGATCAGACTGAGACAGCCTGGGAGCAATATACAGATTTCAATAGAGGATTCTTTTTCTTCATAGGTCCCGTCCAAAACAGTAAACTCATACGCAGGTTAACAAGAACTCTGGAAGCAGTAGTAAATGAGACTGCATCTGCCCTGGCGAACTTGACCCAGGAACAGTCTGCCATGCGACTTGTTGTTCTTCAGAACCGCCTTGTTCTTGACGTCATCCTGGCGGATAGGGGCGGGGCTTGTAGAGTGATTGGCTCTAGTTGCTGCGTTTTCATTCCAAATAACGCGCCATCTGTGTACGCAGCAATAACAAGGCTCCACAAAATTGCTCATGATATACATCAAGACCCAGGCACATGGACTTGGTTCAGTTGGTTCTGGAGTGTAATATCGGCATGGGGATGGAAAGTGTTGTCGTTTCTAGGAATGATACTGCTTATGATATTCGGCTGCTGTCTCTGTCTGCAGTGCGGCCCGGCGATTTGCGGCCTGTGTGCCACTGCCTGTGTCCCACATCCACGTATACAAAAGATAAAAGATGAACAAATGATGCTGTATGATCAGATATACGGTCTCATGAATATAGATATGTCCTGAAGGGTACAGTAGGGGACAAGGAGGGAATGAGGAAAAAGAAATTTTACATGGCCAATGTGTCCCCTGCGTGTAGCCCACGTTTAGTGTATGTGCATGTCATCCATGTATTTTCCCTCTATGGCCTGAATCATGAGGCCTCCGCATTTACGCCCCACATTAGAATGTCAATCACCAAGTCTTTTATGAAAGACACGTTAATTCTGCACTGAGGCCCATGTTGCCCATGTGTTTGCCCTGTGCACTTTTAAAATCGAGATGAACCCGTTTTGTGGCTCAGCCTGGGCCAGTCTCCGAATTAAGGTTTCATGCCTCCAGACACTCTGAGGGCTGCAGCTACGTGTCCCTGAACTCGCATACTTTGGCTAAGCCGAGAGGGGCCCAGCACGGGGTGCCAAGACAGTATTTTGCAAAACAGTTATCTGCTTGCTCTACAGAATCACATTCCTGCCTGGTGAAGAAGGTAAACAGAACCCGTCTGCAGAGATAGGGCCTAGCCTTTCTGTCTCCGTTTAAGTGATTTGCACAGCTCGCATCCATAGAAAGCCCAAAGCTCCCACGCAATGAACGAAGAAATATATGCCCACACTGGCTCTTGGTGATGAGCAACCTTTGCTTGAGCGACCTTTACTTCAGATAATACATCCTCCAAACCTACGATATCAGATAATACCAGACGTGCAGGTCGTCCTGACACTGAAGGCCTCTCTACTAGACCGAAAGTCAGCTCCCCCCAGTTTCCCCCAGTTACACGTCAATTGCACGTCATGACCAAGTTGCGCACACAAGTAGGGCAAAGATTTCAGCTGGCCATGCAGACCCCCTCCATGTATCCACCCACCTATGACACACCTATGACTCCTCAAGTGAACGCCCACATGTACACCCTCATGCACGCCCACATGCTCTTATCTCTTTCTTTCTCTTGCTCTGCCTGGAGCGCTCCTCCTTCTCTATGCAATTTAATGTATAAATATTGTACTCTGTGAATAAAGTTTAGAAGACCCTTCCTGAACCTTAGTGGTGATGGAACCGATTCTCCCTTAACTTGAGTTATTGAAATAAAGCCCTTTTGAATCGGACACCACGGACTCTGCCTCTCATTATATGCATGACCCTTTGTATTAAGTATAGAAATTATGACAGGGTAATACTTTATTTACCACACCTCTGCCCAGCCAACTAGGATTGAGTTTGGTGCAGGGTTCTCTCCCCCTAAGGGACACAAACAGGGAAATTCCTTTTACCAGGTTAGGAGTGGTGTTATATGCCCACAAACAGTCTCGCAAGGATGATTCAAGGTCATGACCGTAAAATGTGGCTAATTATATGTGGTCCTTTATCCATCTGTTGGTCCCCTCAACCAGGCCCTTTGCTTAGGGACAGTACAATGCTGTCAATTTGTGTTTTATGTTTAAGTTGTTCAAGAATTCCTTCATTAGTTGAGACGTAAACTGCACACCTTTGTCGGTGACTAGGGTGGAAGGTATGCCTTCTTTGGAGAACAATTTTTATTTTAAGAAATCCAGTACTATACTGGTGGTTATGCGATGCACACATTTCTGAGTAACCCAATGTGAGGTATAGTCAACCAGGACTAACATGAACCTCTTTCGTATGCCCAGGTTGTCCATGGGACCCATAATGTCCATGGCTAGTTTATCCCATGGTTTTTTGGGCACCATGACTGGAGACAGAGGAACCTTATGCACGATTTTAGACTTGCCACTTCTGGCACAGCTGATGCAATCCTTCACCAGCTGTTCTGTCATGGCATCCATCCGGGGGACCAGAAGTTGGCCCGAACTCTACTCTTGTTGACACTGCGTCCCAGGTGGCCTTCGTGTGCCAGATCCAATATTCTTCTTCTGAGTCTCATCAGTGGAACCACTTTATTTTGGCGGTATATTCTGTCACATATGATACTCAACTCGGTCCTGACTTCCCAGAAGTCCCTGGCCCCCTCTTCCAAATCACAGCATCTGTTTGGCCATCCTTCTCTCAATACACTTTTAAGCCTTCCCAAGAACTCGTCCTCTTCCATGCTTTTCATCCACTCCTCTTCTGTAATGGCAGGGTCTTCTATAACCAGAATAGGACTGTCCAGCATTTCTTCGGATTGTTCCATTTCCAAAGGTGTCCTTGACAAGAAATCGGCAATCCTATTGTCTTCACTAGGGAAATACTCGACTTTGCAGTTGAAATTCTCTAATCCCAGGATACATTTCCCAATGCGAGGGGTACAATTTTCCATGCACTTCACAGCAAAAATGGAGGTAAGAGGCTTATGGTCTGTACAAATGGTGAAATTAAGCCCCCACAGGAAGAATTTAAAATGCTTCACTGCCCAGAAACATGCCAGGGTTTACTTTTCAACTACAGAGTAATTCTTTTCAGCACTTGTCAGGCAACGTGATGCAAAGGCAATAATCTTTACCTCTTTTCCCTTCCTTTGGGATAAGGTGGCCCCCAATCCCTTGTTGGATGCATCGGTCGTGAGGATGGTTTTGTTTTGTGGGTCGAATACTCCTAACGCTGGTGAGGTTAGTATCTCTTGTTTGAGTATAACACCACTGATTTATGAAGTTCGTTCCATTCGAACTCCTTGTTTTGTTTTAGTAGTTCTCTGACCGGTTCACATTTGGAGGCAACGTTTTTTATGTACTTAGCAGTGTATTCCAATAATCCTAAAAATTACTTGAGCTCCTCCTTGTTCCTTGGATATCGGGCGTCCATCACTGCACTGAGCAGGTTGCTTTTTGGTCTGAAGCCTTCTTCTGAAATGGAATGCCCCAGATAGTCTACTGACGTCGTCCTTATCTTGCATTTGGATTTCTGCACTGTTAACCCTGCATCCATGAGCCTCTTTAACACTACTCTGAGGGTATTATCGTGATCTTCCAGGTCGTGTTCTTAAGCCACATGGAGTGCTCCACCCCCTTCAGGATCCGTTGCATAGCTTTCTGAAAGACTGCCACCGCAGACGCTAATCCAAAGGGTATCCTCCTGAACATGTACGCACCTTGGGGTGTTATGAATGCGGTGAGGGGTCTAGACTCAGGGTGTAGGTCAACCTGGTGGTACGCCATGGATAGATCGATGACACTGAAATACTTCACCTAGAACATGGTGCTGAGCATCTTGTTTATGTATTGCAGTGGATGTCTTTCTATCCATATGCTCTCATTGAGGCTCCTCGGGTCTACACATCGGCAAATCCTCTCGCCACTGGCCTTGGCTGCGATGAAAACTGGCTCCACTGGCAACCACTCTGAACATACTACGGGTTGTATGAGTCCCATGTTACAAAGTTTCTTGAGTTCTCTCTCTCTAGTGGCTCCTTCATTTGTTGAGGTACAGGACGCAGTTTGCGTACAATAGGTTTTGTGTTGGCCTTAAGTTTTATTTTGGGTTGGAAGTCATGTAGGAGGCCCAGCTCTTCTCAAAACAACTTCGGAAATTTGTTGTAAATTGCGCCTCCATCCAGGTTATCCATAGCCAGTAGAACCTGTTCTTCATTGTTAGGGTTCAGGATGATTCCTAGTTCCTTCTGGTGTTGCCATCCAAGCAGGTTGGATCCTGACTCTACAATGTACACTTTACCATATGTATCCCTGCCCTTGAACCCAATGCTTATCTCCTTCATGCCAAGGAGCAGAATAGGTTCTTCGTTATAACCAGTGGGTTTAACATCTGCCTTCTGTAAGGTATTCCTCCACTGGCCCTCAAAACACTCATAGTCCTTCATGTTTAACAATGTAAATGGGGAACACGAGTTGGCAAACATGGGGACAGGTATGTTATCCAAAGATACATCACATTTAGGGTAAACCATATTTACACTTCCTGTGTATTCTTTAACTTGTAATACATACTTTTTTTCAACAGGCATTACACACTTAACTTCTTTACACCAAGACCCTTCCTGTGCCCCACCCTCCTTGACGTGTGGGTCACCATCCCTACATGCCCTTGCAAAGTGTCCCCTTGTGAGAGGGTGAACTCCGGCTTATCAATACCCACTGCGGGTAACGAACGACAGCGACCAGAATCCTTTACGTAGGGGGAACAGACTACTAGGAGCAGAATCAGGAAAGTCGCGGCCAGGAAACGAGACACACCCACCTTTCATGTTTTTTCACAGTGAGGCAAGGTGGTGGAGAGGGGAGGAGTTGACACCGGAAGTACTGTTTCGCCACCACTGAAAGAGAGGCGAGACCAGGAAGAGATGTCGTTGGCCAGTGGAAGAGAAGAGCGGTACAAGAAGTCGAGTACGGGACTAGAGCAGGACGCAGAGCAGAGCGCGGGAAGAGAGAATGGCGACTGGATGTGAGAAGTTGGCCTGATATATAATGTTCACTATTGTAGTGAGCACTTTGTATCAGTCCAAACAACCCTTATGGTGATTGGTTGTAAGTCAACCTTATAGACCAGCTATCCTAGTAGCGTGGATACGAGCAGTCTTCGGGCTAAACTCTAGAGGGCGTGTTAAGCCAGCTGTTATACCATCACATATACCCCTTGAACACCAAGTGAAAGGACACCACACAAGTGTTATGTAAATAAACAGTTTATTTATTTAGATCACAACAGCCCTGTACTCTTTATGAGGACAGGGTACTAAGCACACAACAAAACTCTTACGAAAATACTTTAAGTTGCACAATTTACACAAATGCCCGAGGGGCGCGAAAAACCATATACTCTGAAAGTGGAATGCGAAATTACTAGCAGGTAAGTACTGTACTAATAGGCTTTGGAATCGCTAGGACTACGTTACTGAACCTTCAGATTACTAGTAGGAGGCCTTGGGGACTCGGGTGCAGAGTGTGCACTCTCACGCGGGATGCGGGACAAAGTCTATGGGAGCTAGTAAAGGCAAAGTTAGTGTTCTCGGGCGAACCCGACTAGGTAGATCGAAAACGAAAGTGGATCTGGACCCTTGGATAGTGAGGTTATGCTGGGGCACCGAAATGCCGAAGTTACCTAGCCCAGGGGCTGCAGCTGCATAGGTCTGTAAAGACGTCGGGAATCCTCGTTGACGAACCAGGAGCCTGAAGAAAGAAGTTGCTGGCAGGCGACCAGTGAAGATAGTTCGAGTGATCCAAGCCTGGATCGAAGATGGATGATACCTGAAAGCAGAGGGGACCAAGTTCTTGACCACTAGCCAGTGATCAGATGGCACCAGGAGGGCACCGGATGGTAGTCACCTCGACTAGGTGAGTGGGCGACGCTGGGCTCTGCTGTCTCACGGACCAGGAGGCGTTGTCGGCGACCAGGATGGAGGTGCGAGCTGTCGCACGATGGATGATGCTGTCGACGTCGCTGGACCCAGGATTGGGGCAACAAGTCTTGGCAAATTCAAGCCCACACGGTGGACCTAAAATGGCGTCTGGTGTGGACCAGGAGGGTCCGGGGTGCTCCTCTTTTGGAAGGGAGCAAGGGCCAGTCTGGAGCAACCAGACCAGCAGCAGTGATGTCGTTGGGCGTCGTTAAGAAGGCCACAAGCCAGCGGGCTAGTAGCCAAACAACGCGGTGAGCAGCAAAAAGCAGAAGGGCCCCACGCAGATCGTGGTGATGCTGGGAGGCTGGACTTCGGTGCTGGAGCTGCTCAGGAATATTTACAACAAGGGGTGGTGAGGGACAGAGTCTCTGAATTAAGCAGAAAGCTCTCACCCAGTCAAGAGATCAGGGCTAGATCCAACACCGTTTTTTAGCTCACTGCACCATCCCAGTTTCAGAACCTGCCTGTATGCAAATTTGTCTGTGCCTGTCCCAGTGCATGATGGGAACAGGGCAAACCAAACTACAAAAGCCAATTCTTACACTGGGAAGGAAACAAGCTCCCGGGGACCGGTTTCTGGCATTACAGCCGTCTTCGGCCCGGTTTGCTTGAATCCTGATGGTGCAATGCAAATTGATGTTGCATTTGTGAGCGTTGGAGCTATTAGTGATGTAAACTACAATGTCTTTTACCGGTGTGTTTTGGGTTGTAGTGGGAGGAAACCAAAAAAATTAGGGACAACGAAGAAGGATTGCCAATAGCAAGGATGGATTTTGAGAGGACATCGACAAATAGAGTTCGCAGTCATTTGCGATAATCTAACAATGAAATAACATCTGTATGTTTAGGAGTGGCGCTTGTCCCACAAGTGACACCCCTGCAAGTTTCACCAATGTGCTTTCGTCAGAGAGGGCGGGGCTGTCTCAGTTACCTGTCAATACTACAGCGGTGTGAGGTCCACAGACGCTCGATGGGACATCGAAGGTTAAAGCGGGGCACACTAACGCGGGGCACACTCAGCCTTTCAACCTTCATAGGCGTAAACGAGTGCCCAATTAAGTTGAATGATTCAGAAAAGGGGGTGGTGATGAACAGAGTGTCTGAATTAAGCAGACCACTCTTACCCAGTCCAAAGATCAGGGCTAGATCCATCACCGTTTTTTAGCTCACTGCACCATCCCAGCTCAGAACTTGGCTATATGCAAATTAGTCTGACCCTGGCCCAGTGCATCATGGGAACAGGGCAGACCAAACTACCAAGCCAATTCATATACTGGGAAGGAAACAAGCTACCGGGGACCGGTTTCTGGCATTTCAGCCGTCTTCGGCCCGGCTTGCTTGAATGGTGCAGTGAGATAAATAACGGTGATGGATCAAGCCCTGATCTTTGGACTGGGTAAGAGTGGTCTGCTTAACTCAGACACTCTGTTCATCACCACCCCCTTTTCTGAATCGTTTTTGGCCACTATAGGTGTGGCAGGGTATACTCAGACATGAGTCCCTTTCTCACTGCTCCATCAGGATTCAAGCAAGCCGGGCCGAAGAAGGCTGAAATGCCAGAAACCGGTCCCCGGTAGCTTGTCTCCTTTCTGGTGAAGAATTGGCTTGGTAGTTTAGTCTGCCCTGTTCCCATGATGCACTGGGCCAGGGACAGACTGATTTGCATATAGCCAGGTTCTGAGCTGGGATGGGGCAGTGAGATAAATAACGGTGATGGATCAAGCCCTGATCTTTGGACTGGGTAAGAGTGGTCTGTTTAACTCAGACACTCTGTTCATCACCACCCCCTTTTGTAAATCGTTTTTGGCCACTATAGGTGTGGCAGGGTATACTCAGACATGAGTCCCTTTCTCACTGCTCCATCAGGATTCAAGCAAGCCGGGCCGAAGAAGGCTGAAATGCCAGAAACCGGTCCCCGGTAGCTTGTCTCCTTTCTGGTGAAGAATTGGCTTGGTAGTTTAGTCTGCCCTGTTCCCATGATGCAATGGGCCAGGGACAGACTGATTTGCATATAGCCAGGTTCTGAGCTGGGATGGGGCAGTGAGATAAATAACGGTGATGGATCAAGCCCTGATCTTTGGACTGGGTAAGAGTGGTCTGTTTAACTCAGACACTCTGTTCATCACCACCCCCTTTTGTAAATCGGAGCTGCTCAGGGTCGGGGCTTCTCGGACCCCAAAGCACTCACCAGAGGATCCCTCGGCTGTCGTGCTGGATAGAAGTCGTGCAGTTCTGATGATGGCCGGTCCCTCGAGGTCTCGTCGTACCTACGGTTCTCAGCTTAGCTGTAGAGGTAGGTAGAGGTCAGAGGTGCCAGGGAAGCCGGGTCTCGTCGTGCTGGTCGGTCGGATTCCTGAGGAAGGACGTGCAGCAAACCGCAGAGTTCTTAGATGGTGCCTGCGGGTGCAGGGTGACTACTCCTTAGCCACAAGGGAGAAATCTTGAGAAGAAGTCGAGAGTTCCTTTCGTAGAAAGTAGTTTCTTGATTCAAAGATGATCTAATTTGGAAGGGTCCCCGCTCCTGCCTTTATCCTAAAGAAAGGGGTGGGTACGCGACTAGGTCCTGCCCTAGGGGTGGGACCAGGAAGGGGGGTGGTTACACCCCTCTCCCATGCCGGACTTTCCCCAGGCCAGGGGCTGGTGTGCGCCTGGAACTGGTTCTAGCCGGCAGATGCGTAGTGAGCACCGGGGTGCCACTTGCAGTCACCTTCCTGTAAAGCCCTGCCTACCCAGGATACACAAAACCCTGTCTGGGATGATGCTAGCACCGCCCCTGACAGGAAACCCTTTGTCCAAGCTCTCCTCGCTGGAAGGACTCCCAGCAGCAGGAGGTCAGACTCGTGTCTGTGGTGGCAGCATCCATTTTGTGGAGCTGAGGCTTGAATTAACTTTAACCGGGGTTCACAGTTATATACATGTCGTGTCCCTCTAGAAGGGTGGAATGCTAACCCCGTCGCCAGAATTGGCGAGGGGTTAGTAACCCCCCCCAAACTTTGGGACAATAAACTAACCTTGACCAGGTGAGTCTTCTTGCTCTAAGTGGAAATACCTGGAGAGCCCATCTGCATTGCCATGATCAGTGCCAGGTCTATGCTCCACTGTAAAATCCATCCCCTGTAGGGAAATGGACCACCTAAGCAGTTTGGGGTTTTCACCCTTCATCTTATTTAGCCATAAGAGGGGCTTATGGTCGGTCTGAATCTTGAAATGAGTGCCAAACAAGTATGGCCTCAGTTTCTTCAGGGCCCACACCACAGCAAAGGCCTCCCTCTCAATAGCTGACCAATTTTTCTCTCTGGGGGTCAGCCTTCTGCTTATAAAAGCAATGGGCTGGTCTTGACCATCAAAATTCAGTTGAGATAGAACAGCTCCCACACCCAACTCAGAAGCATCTGTTTGGACAATGAATGGTTTGGAGTAGTCTGGACTCTTAAGGATAGGTGCTGTGCACATGGCCTGCTTTAGGTCATCGAATGCTTTTTGACAGCCTGCTGTCCACTGAACCTTTTTTGGCATTTTCTTACTTGTCAGTTCATTAAGTGGAGTCACAATTGATCCATAATTCCTGACAAACTTTCTGTAGTAACCAGTCAGGCCCAAGAAAGCTCGAACCTGAGTCTGGGTGGTTGGAGGAGCCCAGTCCCTGATTGACTGTATTTTGCTCTCCAGTGGCTGAACTTGGCCTCCACCTACAAGGTGGCCCAAGTATACAACCTGTGTCTGCCCTTTCTGGCACTTGGTGGCCTTGATAGTGAGACCTGCTGCTTGCAGTGCCTCTAACACTTTCCTCAGGTGGACCAGGTGATCCTCCCAGGTGGAGCTAAAGACAGCAATATCATCAAGATATGCTGCACAGAAGTCATCCAGCCCAGTGAGAACATGATTCACCAACCTTTGGAAGGTGGCAGGTGCATTTTTCAAACCAAAGGGCATTACCACAAATTGATAATGCCCACCAGGGGTAGAAAATGCTGTCTTGGGCTTGGCATCCTCAGCTAACCTGATTTGCCAATACCCAGCTGTCAGATCAAATGTACTTAAGTAGTTGGCAGAAGCCAATCTATCTATAAGCTCATCTGCCCTTGGTATTGGGTGGGCATCAGTCTTAGTGACTGCATTGAGACCCCTGTAGTCTACGCAAACCTCATCTCTCTCTTACCACCCTGGGTGTGAGGCTTTGGCACTAGAACTACTGGACTAGCCCAAGGGCTATCTGAGGGTTCAATGACTCCCAACTCCAACATTTTCTGCACTTCTGTTTTGATGCAGTCTCTAACATGATCAGGCTGCCTGTAGATTTTACTCTTGACTGGCAAGCTGTCACCAGTGTCAACCTCATGGGTACACCAATTGGTCTGACTGGGTGTTAGAGAGAACATATGCCTGAAGGATTGAAGAACTTGCTTGCAATCCTTCTGTTGATGTTCAGAGAGGCTGCCACAAAAGACAACACCATCTACTGATCCATCATCAGGATTCTGAGTGAGCAGGTCTGGGAGAGGGTCACTCTCTTCCTCCTGTCCCTCATCTATGGCCATGAGCAAGCTCATGTCCTTCCTGTCGACATATGCTTTGAGCCTGTTAACATGGAGCCCCCTGTGGGGGCTCCTGGGAGTTCCAAGGTCCACCAGGTAGGTGACCTCTCCCTTTTGCTCAAGAATTGTGTGGGGCCCAGACCATTTGTCTTTGAGTGCTGCTGGGGCCACTGGCTCCAACACCCACACCTTCTGTCCAGGCTGATACACAGTCAGGACAGCCTTTTGGTCATGCCAAGCTTTTTGGAGTTCTTGGCTGGCCTTAAGGTTTTCAGATGCCTTTTCCATATACTCAGCCATCCTGGAGCGGAGACCAAGTACATAGTCCACTATGCTGGTTGCAGGCTTTTTGAGAGGTCTCTCCCATCCTTCCTTAACCAAACACAGGGGTCCTCTCACAGGATGCCCATACAGAAGTTCAAAAGGGCTGAAACCAACCCCCTTCTGTGGGACCTCTCTGTAAGCAAACAAAAGGCAGGGAATCAGGTCGTCCCATCTACGCCTGAGCTTTTCAGGTAGTCCATGAATCATCCCTTTTAGGGTCCTGTTGAACCTTTCAACAAGCCCATTGCATTGTGGATGATAGGGTGTAGTGAACTTGTAGTTGACACCACATTCCTTCCACATAGCAGTTAAGTAGCTGGACATGAAGTTTGCACCTCTGTCAGAGACAACCTCCTTAGGGAAGCCCACTCTGGAGAACACTCCAACTAGGGCTCTTGCCACAACAGGTGCTGTAGTGGTCCTAAGGGGAATAGCTTCAGGATGTCTGGTGGCATGATCCACTACCACCAGTATAAACTTGTGCCCTGATGCTGTCTGGGGTTCCATTGGACCAACAATGTCAATCCCCACTCTTTCAAAGGGCACCCCCACCACAGGCATTGGTATAAGGGGGGCCTTTGTTGTGCCACCTGACTTACCACTGGCTTGGCAAGTGACACAGGAGCGACAAAACTCCTTGGTATCCTCATTCATGTGAGGCCAGTGAAAGTGTGAGACAAGTCTGTCCCAAGTCTTTGTCTGGCCTAAGTGTCCTGCTAAGGGAATCTCGTGGGCCAAGGTAAGAAGGAAACCTCTCTGAGACAAGGGGATAACCAGCCTCCTGGCCATGCCAGGCTTGGGGTCTCTTGCCTCAGTGTACAGGAGTCCATCATCCCAGTATACCTTGTGGGTACCTGTGGCGTTCCCAGCAGCCTCAGCAGCAGCCTGCTATCTGAGGGGTTCAAGGGAAGGGCAGTCTAATTGTTCCTTCCCCAGGTCTTCTCTTGAGGGTCCCCCTGAGCCCAGGAATTCAACTTGATCAAGTTCAAACTCTTTAGGCTCAGTTTCCCTCGGGTTCCTGTAGGTCAGCCTCCTCTGAGACCCGATCCTCAACCTGGGGCAAGGGGGAAGGCAATGCCTTAACCCTACAGCTCTTCTTCTTGGAAGGTGGCTGGTCCATTGTTCCAGGATCCAGCACCTGTTCAGTGGGGCATTTTCTGGCCTGTGACCTAGTCACAGCAAGCACATGTGCTGGCAAGCCTAACATCTCCATGTGAGTCCTCTGCTCCACTTCTGACCATTGTGATGACTCCAAATCATTGCCCAACAAACAATCCACTGGGAGGTCTGCACTAACTACAACCTTCTTTTGGCCATTTACCCCTCCCCAGGAGAAAGCAACAATCGCCATACTATGACTGGTAGTGACGTTGCTGGCATTGGTCACTAGGAAATCTGTACCTGGCATGATCTGTCCAGGGTCCACAAAGTTAGGTGTCACCATGCTTCAGTCTCAATTGGCAAAATACATTCTCCCTACCAATTTTTTTAATCTCCCACTTGCCTTGCTCTAAAATGTTGGCAAGTATGGATCAAAGGTTCCTGTTGTGTCCGTTTGAGTCTCTTAACAAATTCGTTTACATGTTTTAAGTTGAACAAGGCGTCCCTAATCGGGGGCGGATTGGCAAGGCGGGCATTCGGGAATGGGCCGAAGGGCCGGTGCCTCAGAGCCCTCTGTGGGCCGTTTTTTTTCTCCCCTGTCCCAGTCCACAGAGAGTGCACTAGGAAAGGGGAGAAAAATAAACGTCCCACAGAGTGCACGGAGACAGAGACAGAAAATGAAAGCAGCCTCGCTGTGCGGCCAGACAGCGATTGTCAGCTGTGGCCTCTTCTTCACCCCTACCCTGCCAAGCAATCAGGCTGAGGCTGGGCTGGGGAGGGGTGATTGTTTGCAAGAATCGGCCTCCCTGGGTGCCAGGTGTTTCTCAGGCCTTTGAGCGATTTGCACCTCGGCCCCCTGGCGCCCATGCAGCCCAGAAACAGTGTTAGTCTTAACACCTCGCCCACAGTCCTTCACATTCAGGGCATAGTGGGCGAGGAAGAATGGGTCTTGCTCTAGGGGCCTGGTGATGTTTGGAATTTTATGCGATTTTATATAGCGCGGACTTTACCCGAAGGTGTCAGAGCGCTTCACACTAGGAACAGCAATAATACATGAGGTGAAAATTATAAGTGGACAAATTACAAAAGCAAACGTTAAGTTACATGAATCAAAAGTGACAATAGTGAGCAACCAAAATACAAGAGGAGCAAACAATACATTACAGGAGGAAAAAGAGATATGTGTGCAGGTTATAAAAGCGTACAAAATACAAGTAGAGGTATAATACTGCAATTAATGGCAGACACTCCAGCACAAGAACACACGTTACGTAGGCAATGGTGGCACTTGTGCAAGCATCTAAAGCAAACAAAAAGTGAGAGGTAGCAAACAGTGTGTTACAAGAGAAAAGTGACTTGTGCAAGTTACAAAAGGGTACCATACACAGGTACAAGGGTAATACTACAGTAAATGGTAAATACTCAAACTGCCAGAACACACTGGGAACGCACTTCCCATGCACCAGCTTCACCTCAGCCTCTCCCCTGGCTACCAGGCTACCTTGGATGACCCAGAAAGCTGTGTTTTGTGCTCCCCTGCCAGGACATTTTCCCAAGGCCTGGAGGGTTGAATAATTTACTAATTGCAGGGGCCTTACCTCTGTTCATGTGCTCCTGAGCTGAAGGTCTGGGGAGGGCTGAGTAGGTTAGTAATAGCAGGGGCTTTGCTGCTTTTCAGGTGCTACTGTGCTGGAGGGCTGGAATAATTTTGTGACAAAAAGGGGCCTTGCTATTTTTTTTAGTTGCTCAGCATGTAGGCCATTGTCACCTTGGCCCTGTGTCGTGTGCAAGAACAGTATCCTCCCACTTTCATTCCTTGTCTGTGCAAATGGTGTTTCATGAAAGGGCACGCCCCTTGAATGTGGGCCACGCCTCTTAAATATGGGCCACGCCTCTTGAATGTGGGCCACTTTTTTCGTCAGTGCCCGGGCCGAATTGTGATCCCAATCCGACCCTGTCCCTAATTATTTGTATAATTTCCAGTGCTTGACACCACCAATTAAGGCCGCTTGCTTACTCCTCTGCCGTTAACTGTGGCGGGTTAAACATGGCCGGTTCACAAAGGGCCACCGTGTGAACCCGTGCAGCCTGGCAGCTCTGCTTTCAGAGCACAAGCCCCCTTTGCTCTCCCACGCCTCAGTGCAGGCTTCACTTTCCACGCAGAAGCCGCAATTAATGGTCAATATTAGCACACACAATACACAGCGCATTCGTTCTCCTGCGCATTATTTATTTACATATTTACATATGTCTATAACATCGCACGGGCAGCCTCTCCACTGGCTCTGCCTCAACTGCATCAGAGGGAGGTTAGTGCTGATGGTTGTGAGCCTTGAAGTGCCCTCCGTGCACCCCAGGTGGGCGGACCCTCCACGGGACACGTGCAAGCAGTTCAGGAGGGGCCCACCGCTACCTTAAACAGTCCAGTCTCTGGACATGGGCCATGTCCCAATCATATGCGCGTCGCTGAGCAGATTCATTCACTGCGCACCGCATAGTGAGGTTCGAACAATGCATATATATATATATACACTCGCAAGAAATATTCATTCTAAGAAAACCGCAATGCGAAATTAACATTGTCAGATTACAGCAAGATAAATATATATTTTACCCTCCCCCAATAAGCCATCTAATTTTGAATAAAAAGAAAATTCCAACGACTATCGAATACATATGTAAATTAAGTTACACTCTGGTTAATAACATGGGATTTTAAAGTGCTTAGAAATAGCAGACGAACGGTATGAAATATTATATAAAACGGTACTATTATAATTATAAATGCCTACAATAGTATGCAAGCAGCAGAGTTGGAGCTACAGAGCGGTTTAGTCAATATTGGAGAGATTTCTCCTTTAAAAGTTGTGTTTTCACTCCTACCTCACAAGTGAAACACATCCGGTACACAAGTATAAAACGAGAACAGCGGCCACTCAAATAGCACAACCCTGCATGGGCTTCCCAGGTAAGTTATCTGCACTTAAACCCCTCACTCAGAGTAGAGCAATGCGTAGCACCGGAGATTGCTGTGTGCCACATACAAGTCAAAGACAATGGCAGAACACAACTATGGAAGTACAGACGGATCTATATTTAAAAGTGCACCCGGGAGGGCTTTAAATAAGAATGTTTTACACTGATCCATATCTTCATTTTGGAATTACTGCAGACAATAGACCGGGCTAAAAAGGGTGCACTTTAAAAAAAAAAAAAAAAGGGGTGCACTTCGTCAATCTTTAGACATGGCCTCTGAACTGACTCCCCTCCCTTCCTCGTACCAGGTCACTTCAGAACAGGAAAGGGCTATGAACTCCGAAAGGGATAACAAAAGAATACAAGAATAAAACGGCAAAAAACAAATGGCGGCCGCAACGATTTTCGGATTCGGGGCGGGAGCAGCGAACAGCGGGAGGGGGCGGAACGAGGACAGCGGGAGCATGCGACCTACTTAATCTTTAACAAACAGCAGAATGGCGGCCGGCGCTTTTGAAAATTTTCGGATTGGGGGCGTGGTTTTGCTGTCCTGAGTGACGGACTACGTCACTGTCTAAAGAACAGCAAAACTTACGCCCCCAAATCCGAAAAAGATGGAGCTTCTTAGGAGGGACGGCTCTCTCCTCTAATGGCTGGCCTCCATTTAGGAAGCCAGCCAATGGAGGAGAGAGGAGGGTTAAACGACCCTACTAAGAAACATAAGATCTCCTTCCGGAAGCTGGCAAGCCAGCATTTCCGGTCCGAGACCTAAAAAAGGAGGTTTTTCTCGTAAATATCAAGGGAAGTTCCCCCTGGGTGAAACGGTCAGCGCAGCTCCCGCAGGCACACACCGCCAGAAAAGGATTGAAGATTATAACACTGTTATCAACAGAATCTGCACAACAGCACCCAGTTCTAATAGTGCATCTTTCAGAAATGCATGATAGTTTACTTCTCATTTGATTAGTATTTTTCCTTGCATCCCTGCAAACATTTGCAAAATGACCAATCTACCAGACTTTTTACACTCTCTGTTGTTTGGATTACCACTTCGTCACACAAAACACGTTGTGAGTACACCCGTCATCTTTAGTCTTACTTTTGTAATCTACAGATTTCTAATGTACAATGACTCTCGCTATGCACAAGCTTCGTTATTGCGTCAAGTGAACCAGAAGTTTCTGTTAAGTGTTTAGTTGAAATGTATTAAAACCACAAGGTCTGTGTCAAAAAGTCGGGAAGGCTGCCTGTATAATGTGGTCACTGGTGTTGGGCTGAATGCCGAACCGGCTGCTGCTGGAGAGGTGGCACTGGCAGCGGATCAGAAGCTCACGGTAGTTACCAATGACCCTGAGCTCCGTCCGCTTCCAGGGTCATTCAGCGCTCGGATGACTTCCGCCGCTCCGCATCGCAACATTCTTTCAAGCAAGAGCCCCGAGTGATCGGAGCCCAAAACTGCCCTGTTTGTCACACGTTTCTCTGCTCGCCAGTCACTTGCCTATTGCCCACACTCATTCGGTACAGACATTCTAGTAACAAGCATTTTTTTTATCGCCATGGTCCCTGCTTCATTGGTTGCCATGCGTATATATGTTTAATATGCGCGAGCACTTTCATCATTACTTTTGTATTACGATGGCCATGTGCTTAACATATATGTGCGCAGGCACCACGCTTTGTGTGAGCATGGCGCCCGTGCACATATTTAAACTTTTGCTTTCTTTGTCCTTGTGGCCTGTTTCTTTGCACACACTGGACCCTCTGACGTGATGGTGCTTCGGTGAGCTCGAGAACATCTCCCTGTATTCCGAAGCCATCCCCGCAATTTCATTTGGTAAGTGGTTTTTCTTTGTATCATTTGTCAGGCTTCACGTTGCGCTGTGGGTCTTTTACTTAGTCTCTTTTCATTATTCCTTTTTGTTTTATCTGTTGGGCTTTATGTTGCGCTGTTAAACAAGTGAATTTATTTATCATTGAAGGGTTCACGATGAGTCAGTAGAAAGAAGGTTAACAGCGAGTTGAATTGCACCGTGTTAGCTTTTTTTTCGCATTTCAGTCTTTTTTTCGAGCTTTAGGTTGACCATGTGACAAACCACCGGGTCATTTAAACAGGAAGTATGGGTAGTGGATAGGAAGTTTGAGCGCACTTGTCGCAGACTTTTTCTTTTTACTGCTATAATTAAATTACTTCAGGAACGCAAAGTGATTATGATTTCACTTTCATTACTTTGTGTATCCTTCTTCAGCAGTAACCCACCTGATATAGTGTTTTGTGGGTCCACTGACTCCCACGTGGGCAGCTGTGTGAGGAGGTACTGTGTGCACAATTCGGCCGGCAATTAAAGTGAGCTTTTATGGCGACTCTGACTAAGGCCACATAAAAACACTGCATTCACTAAGAGAGGGTGTACATTTAGCAGCGGCTGTGTAGGATTGTGAGGTGAGTGAAGTGATGTGACGTGGAGCTACGCTCTTGGGCAGGGGGAATGCTGCAAAGAGCTTTGAAAATGCATCTATGCCGACCCCACTCTACACAGGCTTGGACGCTGTATTTAGCAGTTGATGCCATGTCCAATTCCCTCCCTCTGCGCGGACTGCATTTCTTGTAAAAGCCGCCATGTTAATGTGTGAGTACGTAAGGCATGTCCGGCCTACCACCAGAGGTCATGCCTGGGGCATGTCCAGTCTTTGTAGGGTTTGTGTACCCGACTTGTGTATGCTGCGAAGACGCAATCTGTTTAGGGCTGAACAAGAGCATTGCCTTTCTCTTTTAATAACCAATGCACAAATCACTATTGGAGAGACTTTTAGCCTTGGAATCAGCATTGGTTATTATTTGTTTTAGCTCCTTGTGCCCATCTTGAAAGTTTTTAGCCCCAGTAATTAACAAGCATTGGAAATGCAATAGGTCTCGCAGCATTAGAGTTAGTGCTTTTAGAATTGTTTATGGGTTTTTTTTGTAAATCTTTAGCATTTTTGTTTCCTGTAGCCAATGCTAAAGAATTACAAATAAAAAAAGCCATAAACAATTCTAAAAGCTCTAACTCAAATGCTGCGAGACCTATTGCACTGTGTGAGGGTGAGGGGTTGAGGGTGAGTGAGGGTGAGGGTGGGTGAGGGTGAGTGAGGGTGAGTGAGGGTGAGTGAGGGGTTGAGGGTGAGTGAGGGTGAGTGAGGGGTTGAGGGTGAGTGAGGGGTTGAGGGTGAGTGAGAGTGAGGGTGAGTGAGGGTGAGGGTGAGTGAGGGTGAGTGTGAGTTAGGGTGAGGGGTTGAGGGTGGGTGAGGGTGAGGGTGAGGGGTTGAGGGTGAGTGAGGATGAGTGAGGATGAGTGAGGGTGAGTGAGGGGTTGAGGGTGAGTGAGGGTGAGTGAGGGTGAGTGAGGGTGAGTGAGAGTGAGGGTGAGTGAGGGGTTGAGGGTGAGGGGTTGAGGGTGAGTGAGTGAGGGTGAGGGGTTGAGGGTGAGGGGTTGAGGGTGAGGGGTTGAGGGTGAGGGGTTGAGGGTGAGGGGTTGAGGGTGAGTGAGGTTCAGGGTGGTTGAGTGAGGATGAGTGAGAGTGAGGGTGAGTGAGGGGTTGAGGGTGAGGGGTTGAGGGTGAGTGAGTGAGGGTGAGGGGTTGAGGGTGAGTGAGGGTGAGTGAGGGTGAGGGGTTGAGGGTGAGTGAGGATGAGTGAGAGTGAGGGGTTGAGGGTGAGGGGTTGAGGGTGAGGGGTTGAGGGTGAGTGAGGGTGAGGGTGAGTGAGGGTGAGTGAGGGTGAGGGGTTGAGGGTGAGTGAGGGTGAGTGAGAGTTAGGGTGAGTGAGGGGTTGAGGGTGAGTGAGGGGTTGAGGGTGAGTGAGGGGTTGAGGGTGAGTGATGGTCAGGGTGAGTGAGGGTGAGGGTGGGTGAGGGGTTGAGGGTGAGTGAGGGGTTGAGGGTGAGTGAGGGTGAGGGGTTGAGGAGGAGGGGTTGAGGGTGAGTGGGTGAGGGGTTGAGGGTGAGTGAGTGAGGGTGAGGGGTTGAGGGTGGGTGAGTGAGGTTGAGGGTTTGAGGGTGAGGGGTTGAGGGTGAGTGAGTGAGGGTGAGGGGTTGAGGGTGAGGGGTTGAGGGTGAGTGAGGTTGAGGGTGGTTGAGTGAGGATGAGTGAGAGTGAGGGTGAGTGAGGGGTTGAGGGTGAGGGGTTGAGGGTGAGTGAGTGAGGGTGAGGGGTTGAGGGTGAGTGAGGGTGAGGGGTTGAGGGTGAGTGAGGATGAGTGAGAGTGAGGATGAGTGAGAGTGAGGGTGAGTGAGGGGTTGAGGGTGAGGGGTGAGGGGTTGAGGTTGAGGGTGAGTGAGGGTGAGGGGTTGAGGGTGAGTGAGGGTGGGTGAGTGAGGGTGAGGGGTTGAGGGTGAGTGAGGATGAGTGAGAGTGAGGGTGAGAGAGGTTGAGGGTGAGTGAGGGGTTGAGGGTGAGTGATGGTCAGGGTGAGTGAGGGTGAGGGTGGGTGAGGGGTTGAGGGTGAGTGAGGGTGAGTTTGAGGGGTTGAGGGTGAGTGAGGGTGAGGGGTTGAGGGTGAGTGAGGGGTTGAGGGTGAGGGGTTGAGGGTGAGTGAGGGTGAGGGTGAGTGAGGATGCGGTGTTGAGGGTGGGTGAGGGTGAGTGAGGGT
Organism: Lissotriton vulgaris; assembly: GCF_964263255.1. Taxonomy (NCBI): domain Eukaryota; kingdom Metazoa; phylum Chordata; class Amphibia; order Caudata; family Salamandridae; genus Lissotriton; species Lissotriton vulgaris. The sequence goes on from NC_141697.1 coordinate 21,731,831, forward strand.
GAGGGTGAGTGAGGGTGAGTGAGGGTGAGGGTGAGTGAGGGTGAGGGGTTGAGGGTGAGTGAGGGTGAGGGGTTGAGGGTGGGTGAGGGTGAGTGAGGGTGAGGGGTTGAGGGTGAGTGAGGATGAGTGAGAGTGAACTCCCTTCTGTCTGTATGCCAGAGTTTAGTATCCCTCACCCTGCCTCTCCCTTGCCCCGCCCACCGCCCGCAGCACTCCCTCGAGGAGCCTCCACTGGTATTTTCATGCACCATAAAACTCTTGTATAGTGTTTACTGTGAACAGAGACATTTCTAGTCTGTGAGTCCAGGTTGTGGTGGGTGTTTATAACAGGCCATGACTGAGCGCCCTGGAGTTGATGCAGAAGGCAGTGGCAGTTTCTCACAGTGCCTTACCGTGGGCCATAAAGGTGCTCAGCATACACGCCCATTTATTCATTGGCCTCTCTGTTGATCGCACAGAGCAATGGTCACAAGCACCAATTGTATTCGGGGTTAAATGTGAAAGCCTGCAAAAGAGGTACATAGCTGCCAAAATATTGACAGGGAGAAAGTAAATGCAGTGCTTACAGGTGAGTGGGAGCGTTGTGTGTGTACAGAGGTGTTGGAGTCCAGGAGATGCAAGGAGGTACATGCAGAATGTACAGATGGAGAATTTCAAAAGAGGGGGATAGCAACGAAGGTGTAAGTGTCTAAGAGAGAGTGAAGAGGGAAGTGGAGTGAAGCGGAGAGCGGGAGTGATTGAGACACTCCAAAGACCAGTACCCCTTCCAGAGGCCTTAGTAATGTGTATTTCACACAGTCTCATATTTTCAGATGCGTCGAGGGCAATTGATGTGGTTTTATTTTTTTATTTATTTATTAATTTATTTATTTAATTTTACCTATCCGGTCGTCTGCCGACTTTCCCCCAACGCCACGCCTCACCGCTTTTACCTGTGCCAGCCACGTTTGAAGGTAGCGGTAGGCAAGTCAGATAACTGGAGAGAGGGTGGAAGAGAACAGGCACGGCAGACAACGAAGAAAAAAAAAATGAAAAAGCCAGGTACAGAAAGTTACGTAATGAAAATAAATGATGGTGAAGGGAGAGACAAAGATGTAAGACGGTGAGAGGGGATCGATTGCAAGAAACTAGAGTCCGAGCAGGTGCTGGACGGACGCATGCGCCGAGCCTAATGCTATCGGACATTATCCTTTCACTCATGATAAACATGCAACAACGCAAATTGGTTCAGTCATCTCTGGAGACACCGCCGGGTTAAAGGCATCTGGTGCTTCCATGATGTTCATGTGAGTGCAGCCTCCCTCAGACTTTTATACATTTAGGGCGAGTCACAAAAACATTGAATTGAAAAATACCTCCTAAATTGTATAATTTTGCCATCTTCGTCTCCTTCCTCCTAAATGACGGGGGAATTGAACACCTGCAAGAGGGCGTGCGTGCTGATTACGATAGAACTCTGTGAAATTCACTGCGGTTACTGCGGCTTGCTGGCAATTTATTCAGAGCTGCATTCTCTCGCTTTTAGAGGCAGATAGCATCTCCATGTTTGCCGCGTTCTTTGCATGTTTCCAGTCACACGGCTCTTAAATTAAATGTAATGTAATTTGTAACAAATAGTGCATTCTGAAGACTTACTGCAGTCTAGCCTCAAGAAAACAAGGGAGGTTGTATGGAGAAATATATGTCCCGTATGTTAGAGGTGATAACAGCGTAAGGTGCAAAACTGGATTAGCCTAAAAAGTGATAACAACCACAACAGCAACGACCGGAAGAGTGCGGGGAGACAGGCAAGCAATGGCGGGGGAAAGAGGAAGCAGCAGAGCACGGCGTCAGTGTTGGCATTGATGGGGGGAAGGGGGGAAGTGGGGATTTAAAAAAAAATGCGACACGGCGGGCAGGGGAGGGGGCGGAGCGGGTAAAATAAACAAAGAAGACGGAGGGAAGAGAGGGGAGGGGGGAGGAGAAATGCGACACGGCGGGAAGGGGAGGGGGCGGCTTTTGGGGTGGCAAGTGAAAAAAAAACGAAAGAGAAAGCAGGGTAACCTGACCCAGGAGGGGGGAGGAGGGAGGAGAAATGCGTCTCGGCCGGAGCAGGGGGCGGAGCAGGGAGAGCGGGCTTTGGAATGTAATTCACACGGCCGGCCGGTCGTGAAACTGAAAGCATGGCCGGCCGGCCGTGAAAGCCTTTGATGCGGCAGGGGAAATGCGAGACGGCGGGAAGGGGAGGGGGCGGAGCGGGTAAACCAAGACGGACGTGCACGCGCTTTTAAGCTCAATGCGCATGCGCATTGAGCTTAAAAGTCACGGGCACTGCAAGGAATCGCCACGATTCCTTGCAAGTTGGGGAAAGAGTGGATAAGTCCCAATACTCTCGCTTGCTCGATGCGCATGCGCATCGACAGGCGAGACCTAAAAAGCAGAATCTTTAGCCGTGATTTCACAATGGTGGCAAGATTTAATTTTGGAATACACAATGGTTTTGTTATATACCCTGCTTTATATGAGTGGACACTGAGTAACCGCACCACTTCGGTTTGAGAGACTGCACTGCTGCTGTATTTTTAGTGAGAGAACTAAAACTCTTCAGTTGCAAACAGGTGTTCCGGGATAACTGAATACCCACACTTCTAAATTTTCATTTCAAGCGCTGGTTATATACGTAGACTAATTATGCCTTGTAAAACATTTTTGATCTTCCAGGTAGTTTCCAATGACAGGAATTGTCAGACGATAACAAAGCTTGTAGTGCTGTTCTGCTTGGCTGACTGTGATGAAACTTTTTATTTAAAATGGGCGTTGAAAGGGCGAGCGCCCTGAACAAGATGGTGGGTAACACAGGGCATCTGAAAAATAGGCCTGGGTTCCACGGTTAGCAGGTGGGGCATTTTCAACATGGCGGCAAAATCAAATCTGCAAATCTCGTGAACTACATAAGCAGGTAAATTCTGGCCCATCTTGAACTTTCCAGAAAGATGTTTTTAGGAAAACAAGTTTAAAACATTTCTTCACTGGAGTGTGAGGCCCAAAATAATATATATACCACAGTCCCCAGTCAAGGCATGCCATTATTTGGGACTTAACCGTAATATGGAAGAAGGGTATGAAATAATAACAGTTCGGTATGAAATAATAATTTTTTTAAACAGTGCACACAATTTTGTCTGAAAATGCAGCTCGAGTTATGTGGTACTGTGGGCAAAAATTATTGAATTAAAATCTGAATTAAAATTTTTTAATGGATGGCAATAGACTCATCTACATGGATATTTACTTCCTCCATCTCCAGTGTCAGCCATCTGCCTACGAACAAGGTTCTTATGCAGAGCTCTAGCTGCTTCCCAGTAACTTTACGACTAGTCCCTTGCCTACCCGTGCTCTCCACAGCTGTTCGTCTGATTTCACCCAGCAGGCTCTCTAGCACCCAAGGAGCACATCTGGGCCACCACACTAGTGCAGAGCTGTTAGACATGTTGCCCTCCACTTTTGAGTAGGGAGGAGGGTGGGGGGAGAACAAACTCTCCATGTAGTGAGTAGAGTAGTGAGTAGAGTGGAGAGTAGTGAGTAGTGAGTAGTGAGTGCAGAGTAGTGAGTAGAGTAGTGAGTAGAGTAGTGAGTGCAGATTAGTGAGTAGTGAGTGCAGAGTAGTGAGTAGAGAAGTGAGTAGTGAGTAGAGTAGTGAGTAGAGTAGTGAGTAGAGTAGTGAGTAGTGAGTAGAGTGGAGAGCAGTGAGTAGTGAGTAGTGAGCAGAGTAGTGAGTAGTGAGTGCAGAGTAGTGAGTAGAGTAGTGAATAGAGTAGTGAGTAGAGTAGTGAGTAGAGTAGTGAGTAGAGTAGTGAGTAGTGAGTAGAGTAGTGAGTAGTGAGTAGAGTAGTGAGTACAGTAGTGAGTAGAGTAGTGAGTGCAGATTAGTGAGTAGTGAGTACAGAGTAGTGAGTAGAGTAGTGAGTATAGTGAGTAGAGTAGTGAGTAGTGAGCAGAGTAGTGAGTAGTGAGTGCAGAGTAGTGAGTAGAGAAGTGAATAGTGAGTAGAGTAGTGAGTAGAGTAGTGAGTAGTGAGTGCAGAGTAGTGAGTAGAGTAGTGAGTAGAGTAGTGAGTAGAGAGTAGAGTAGTGAGTAGAGTAGTGAGTAGAGTAGTGAGTAGAGTAGTGAGTAGTGAGTAGAGTAGTGAGTAGAGTAGTGAGTAGTGAGCAGAGTAGTGAGTATTGGGTGTAGAGTAGTGAGTAGAGTAGTGAGTAGTGAGTAGAGTAGTGAGTAGAGTAGTGAGTGCAGAGTAGTGAGTAGAGTAGTGAGTAGAGTGTAGAGTAGTGAGTAGAGTAGTGAGTAGAGTAGTGAGTAGTGAGTAGTGAGTGCAGAGTAGTGAGTAGAGTAGTGAGTAGAGTAGTGAGTAGGACATCACAGGCAGCAGCAGTGCAAGCTTCTTACACTCACAAGGAGACCACAGGCAGCAGAGGTGCAAGCTTCTCACACTGACAAGAAGGACATCACAGGCAGTAACGGTGCAATATTCTCACACTCAAAAGGAGATCACTGGCAGTACACACCACATGAACACACTCCATAACACATAGCAACAATACATTGGCATTTACAATGCCATTAGCTCAAACTCAAATAAATCCGAGCCCGATTTCATTTCTAATGCTTGTTTTAACAGTTTGCATCCATTTTTCAGACGGTTCCAGTGCCTTTGCAGTTGAGATAGCCTCTGACAATTTGGGACCTCTCATGACCCGTAACTGCTCCTGAGTTTTTTTTATTTCTCACATGTACAATAATCTGTCTCTTATCTTTTTATCTGTCATTATTCCAAAATTACAATGATGCTCCGTGACCTCTAGGCTGTTAGAAAATCATCGAAAGACTTGCCCTCCTTCTATTCTCTTGTGTAAAATGTGAATCTGTTTAAAGCAATTTTAGTTGCTGGCTTAAACCTTTGTTCCATCTGTAAAATTGCCTCCTTGTATATGTTCGTTCCATCTTGGCCTTCAAGTGGTACAATTTGTGGAAGAGCTCTAAATATGACTTGACCTTTTTTCTTTCTGCCCTCATGTATGTTAAAAACTCCTCCTTCCATCTCATCCGAGGTAAAGAACGCTCTCCTTTACTTTGTAAAAATGTGACTGATGGTTCAAACTGCATAGCGTCCTTTCTTACCATGGGAGATTTGTGACAAAATGTCTCCTTTGCTAGGTATGAAGGATATTATATATGAAACCAATGCCCCATAAATACCAATACCTATGAGAATCTCCCCAAAACAAAACTCTTGAACCGACATTTTACCGCCGAGATTTCGAATGGATAATTGTATGATTAGAACTTTCTCTATACGGTCATGGATGAAGCAATTCAGTGTATTACCCGATATAACCTGCACATGTCGCGTTCTCCATGGACGCTTCTGCAAGCGTTGCCGGGATACAATGAAATCCAAGATGGCCCCCATTCTGCGTGTGGCGTCAATGCAACGTTACACGTGTACCACAAAGCGCAGAGTAGCGTATCCGTGTATTATCGAGAACTTCCAGGCAGGAGTTTAGAACACTGGGCTCTTGAGTACGGTAAGATTGTTATTTTTTTACAAAATTGTCCTCAGTGCCACAACAAATTCCTCAACCCAGGTTAAATTGTAATGAATACTGTCACTAGGAGATTTCTTTCTGGTTCTCCGCAATAGTTCCACATTCAATAAAGATCAATAAACAACAAAAACCTGTTGTTTTCCAACAAAATCCATGGAAGGCGCTGCAGGGTCCAGGGAACACTTCGCTCCTGTGCTGCTGTGAAGTGTTTCCTCAGCTCTGTAATGTTTGCGGCCGCAGGTTAGCGGTCTAGTTAGCCGCGCACCGTGGGGTGCGCATACGCGGGCGTATTACGTCACGCGCTAGACTATAAAATAAACGGGGCTTGGCCGGCGAAGTTAGTCCGGACCACGCGGTAACTCTAACTGGTGTCCCGAGTCTCATTACTGCCGCAGCGCTAACCACACCATGCGCATGCGGTCCAAAGACTCAACACTGGCGACGAAGGTCTGAGAACCCATGCTGTGCCCCATTTGCCGCAGCCAGGCCACACTCCGAAAGAAGAGGGGCACCCACGCTTGGCGAGGCCGGTCCTAGCCGCCCGCTCCGCGCCTGGAACCGGCAGATGACGACGGCCGCGAGAGGTTGTCCCTGCTTATGCCCCTACCGGAGGAAAGGACCGCGGACGGGCGTACCCCCAAGCAATGATGCTGGCACCCTGGCCCTGTGAGAAGTGGTGCGTGTACCGCCACCGGCGCAGTCACGGCCAGTAGCGGATGGGGTTTGGCCCGAGCGCAGTCGAGGGAGAAGACCATTTGCCAGGTCGTGAAGCCCCAAACAACCAGCTCAGTGGCACGCACACAGCGAAGACCGCCCAACAGTGCGCAGGACCACGACCGGCCGGAGCAGCGGCAAGATCGTTCCAAGCCACGTGCTAGGCCGCTCTACGTGCCGACATGGCAGTCATTCCCCCCATAGAACCATTTGTAGTGGACGGTGCCCCCGCAGCCTTGGCGCCGCGCTGGAAGGACTGGACGGAGCGCCTACAGTTCTACTTTGAGGGGGCAGGCACAGCGAGGGAACGCCACAGGGCGCAGCTTCTTCATTTAGGTGGGAAAGATATCCACAGGATTTACAAGACCCTAGTGGAAGCCACACCAAAGACCTATATCACGCTCCTCAATGCGCTCAATGCACATTTCGAACCAATGGCAAGCAAATACTATGAGCGATTCATATTCCGGCAGGCCAAGCAGGAGGCCGAAGAGTCACTCGACGCGTTCCATGGCAGGCTTAAAGAACTCGCCAGCACCTGTGGATTTCGCGATGAGCAAGAGGAGATACGAGGCCAAATAATTCAAGGGTGTTACTCATCAAACCTGAGAGTGAAGATCCTGCAAGAAGACGGAAAACCGCTAGCGGACATCCTAAAACTAGGGCGCTCCAAAGAACTATCGCAAGCGAGAGCGTCCCACATGGAGGCAGCCGTTCACCGGCCAGTCAAGGCAGAACAGGTCAACACGGCCGAACAGGTCAATGTCGTCCGACCAAAATCACTCCAGTCTGGAGGGATGAAGCCACAGGAAAGGCGCAAAGAATGCAGATACTGTGGAGGCCAGCCCCACCGCGCTCAAGACTGCCCAGCACGCAGGAAAAGATGCAGCTCGTGTGGACGGATGAACCACTTCGCAGCGGTGTGCAGATCCACGAAGTCAAAAAATGAGGCGGCCCACGCCATCAGAGAAAGCCAGGACAGCGAAGATATGGACGATGATTCCAACGACTACCCGGTACACTACGTGTTCGCCATTGACCAACCACAGAGGAAGAAGAGGCGTCTCCCAAAATGTCGCATAAAGATACATCAGAAGGAAGTAAGAGCCACGATTGACACGGGAGCCTCGATTGAGCTCATGGTGGCGAACGTATACAATCAACTACGGGACAAACCGACTCTGAAAGCAGCAAAGATCCGGGTATTCGCCTATGGACAGAAGACCCCAATGCCACTGATCGGGTGTTTCCAAACGGAACTGCAACAGAAGGACCGGAAAGTCCCGACGACCGTCTACGTCACCAAGGAGGGCAGCGGCATGCTCATCAGCGGGTAGGCGGCAGAAGAACTCCAACTAATATCATTCGCAATGGCGGTACTAACCGAAGAGTTAGACACGATACTAGAGGAGTTCGAAGACACATTCCGAGGCATCGGGTGCCTCAAGGGGAAGAGGTATCACTCCACATTGACCAGTCAATTCAACCTGTCGCCCTCAGGCAGCGGAGGATAGCTTTCCACCTCAGAAAGAAGGTCGAGGAAGAACTAGAAGCCCTCGAACGACAGGGCATCATTGAAAAAGTCAGTGGGCCTACCCCGTGGGTGTCTCCCATCGTGGTGGCGCGCAAGCCTAAGCAGCCCGGCCAAGTCCGCATCTGCGTGGACATGCGCCTGCCCAACGCGGCGGTCAAGAGAGAACGGCACCTGACCCCCACAATCGACGACTTATTAGGGGAGCTAAACAGAGCAAAGTGGTTCTCCAAGATGGATCTTCGATCGGGCTATCACCAGCTGCCCCTTCATCCAGACTCCCGCTACATAACCACTTTCTCCACCCACGTGGGCCTCAGACGGTATCAACGCCTCAACTTCGGCATCTCCATAGCCGTTGAAGTCTTCCAGAACACCATCCGAGTAGTTCTGAGCGGGCTCCCGGGAGTCCTGAACGTTAGCGACAATCTACTAATATACGCGAACACAATCGAAGAACACCACCAGAGGTTGAGAGGTGTGCTACGGAGAATCAAAGACTCAGGCCTAACCCTGCACCGCGAGAAGTGTCAATTCCTCCGAAACAAGATCAGCTTCTTCGGCTACACTTTCCTGGATCAGGGAATAGCCCCCGACCCGGACATGGTGAAAGATGTACAGGAAGCCCCAGCCTCCTCCAACATCTCAGAAGTGAGAAGCTTCCTGGGCATGGTGAACTTCTGTGGGCGGTTTATCCCCTCCGAGAGCTCACCAAGTTCCCCACCCCCTGGCAGTGGGGTGAAGAACAGGACACAGCCTTCCGAGACACCAAAGCAGCGCTGTCGGCGGACAAGTCCCTCTCATACTTTGACCCGGCAAAGCCTACCAACATAGCCGTGGATGCGAACCCTTACGGCCTGGGAGCCGTGCTGACACAACGCCAAGGAGAAGATGACTGGGAATTCTTTTTCCTCTGCTTGCCACGTCTGGGACTGCGAGATACTTTTCCCTTCCTGTCAACTCCTCGCGGAACCTGCTGCGCGGGTCCCGCTTCGTGTGGGGTGGCTGCTGAAACATCATTGGCGAATCCTGCTGGAAGAGCACGTTTGTTATTGACACTGTGGGGTTGCTGTTGAAGTAAGGGCTGCAGGGCTGCGAGCGAGGGTGGGCGCAGGACTACAAGTCCCAGGAGCGCCCGCCCGCCTCCATTGACAGCACCTGGACGCTCTCCCTGCAGGCTCCTCCCCATTTAGTGCTATTAGAAAAGTGCTTCGAACTGCTCAATCGCTGGAATTCTTTTTCCTCTGCTTGCCACGTCTGGGACTGCGAGATACTCTTCCCTTCCTGTCAACTCCTCGCGGAACCCGCTGCGCGGGTCCCGCTTCGTGTGGGGCGGCTGCTGAAACATCATTGGCGAATCCTGCTGGAAGAGCACGTTTGTTATTGACACTGTGGGGTTGCTGTTGAAGTAAGGGCTGCAGGGCTGCGAGCGAGGGTGGGCGCAGGACTACAAGTCCCAGGAGCGCCCGCCCGCCTCCATTGACAGCACCTGGACGCTCTCCCTGCAGGCTCCTCCCCATTTAGTGCTATTAGAAAAGTGCTTCGAACTGCTCAATCGCTGGAATTCTTTTTCCTCTGCTTGCCACGTCTGGGACTGCGAGATACTCTTCCCTTCCTGTCAACTCCTCGCGGAACCCGCTGCGCAGGTCCCGCTTCGTGTGGGGCGGCTGCTGAAACATCATTGGCGAATCCTGCTGGAAGAGCACGTTTGTTATTGACACTGTGGGGTTGCTGTTGAAGTAAGGGCTGCAGGGCTGCGAGCGAGGGTGGGTGCAGGACTACAAGTCCCAGGAGCGCCCGCCCGCCTCCATTGACAGCACCTGGGCGCTCTCCCTGCAGGCTCCTCCCCATTTAGTGCTATTAGAAAAGTGCTTCGAACTGCTCAATCGCTGGAATTCTTTTTCCTCTGCTTGCCACGTCTGGGACTGCGAGATACTCTTCCCTTCCTGTCAACTCCTCGCGGAACCCGCTGCCCGTGGGGCGGCTGCTGAAACATCATTGGCGAATCCTGCTGGAAGAGCACGTTTGTTATTGACACTGTGGGGTTGCTGTTGAAGTAAGGGCTGCAGGGCTGCGAGCGAGGGTGGGCGCAGGACTACAAGTCCCAGGAGCGCCCGCCCGCCTCCATTGACAGCACCTGGACGCTCTCCCTGCAGGCTCCTCCCCATTTAGTGCTATTAGAAAAGTGCTTCGAACTGCTCAATCGCTGGAATTCTTTTTCCTCTGCTTGCCACGTCTGGGACTGCGAGATACTCTTCCCTTCCTGTCAACTCCTCGCGGAACCCGCTGCGCGGGTCCCGCTTCGTGTGGGGCGGCTGCTGAAACATCATTGGCGAATCCTGCTGGAAGAGCACGTTTGTTATTGACACTGTGGGGTTGCTGTTGAAGTAAGGGCTGCAGGGCTGCGAGGGTGGGCGCAGGACTACAAGTCCCAGGAGCGCCCGCCCGCCCGCCTCCATTGACAGCACCTGGACGCTCTCCCTGCAGGCTCCTCCCCTCATGTAGAATAGATAAAATCAACAGCCTGGTCCCGCAGTGCGGGAGCGCCCAGGAGAAGCCCGGGACAAGGGCGGGACCGTCTGTGGCCGTCAGGGGCCGTAGGAGGCTGGGCTGGGCCACCCCCCTGATATTTGGAAAGTGGGACTGTGGTATAGTTACAATACTTTGATTTTGATTTTAGCCCCATTTTCCTTGTACTACTGAATGTTATGTCCTACATGACCTGTTATGTTTAAGTGGGTCTGTTACTAATTTGCGCCTTTAGGTTTCTCTCATACACGTTCCCTTTAAACTCTATTCCTATGCCTAAAATGTCTTCACCAGTAGCGAATCCCTTATCTGGCATGGTAGGGGTTTCTATTCTTGGTCCACTAGACAAATATTTTTCTAAAGTGAAGAGTGAGGTTGACAGAGAGATTACGCTTGCAGAGAAGCGAGCTGGGCGCCGTCTCTCTATTGAGCTCTTAAAACAAAGACCACTCCTTGCTTCTCAGAGGGCCGACATATGCACCTCATCAGATCTAACCATACATAAAGAATCTGATGCTGAGTTATTTAGCACAGATAATATTCCGCTTATATTTCAAAATAACCATCCTGCCCTAGATGACATTATAGTCATCCCTGAACTTAATACTTGTGAGTCAACTCAAACATTTAATCAGCCAATTGACTTAAGTACTCCTTTACCTAACGATGTGGTACCCCTTCATGATATAAATGTACCTTGCCCTGTGTTTACACCCCTAGGACCTGACCCTCACCCGATCATTGCACTTGATAAAAAGTCTAAAAAACCTTCTACTAAGGGATCCAATAGCGTCTCTTGTTCACCTCCAAGAAAGAGGAGAAGGAAGGGAGGAATTATAAAGGGGAATAGACTTCTCATTAGTAATATGTACTCTCCACATAAGATAACCAAAGAAGCAGGGAATGTGGACTCAATAGGGCATCTGACCGCTAATTCGATATTTGCCCCTAATTACAAAGGGCTATTAAAGGATATTGATTGCCTCATAAAAGCTCTAATACTCCCACTTACCGAAAGAGTTAAAAGGTTAGGAGAGAAAATGGATCAGATTTTGCTAGAGCAAAAGTCAGCAGCCTGTTATAAACCTAATAACCAAAGTATAATGCATCCGGTAGTAAAACAGCCTACTAGTAATCCACCCAGGCAACAAACTGCCACTCCTACACTAAATAATATGCCTGTCGTAGTAAAACCAAATGAAATGGCGGGCATTAAAACTCCTATAGTTACTGAGTATACAAACAAAGAAAAACCCCATATAGGCATATCAAAAAGAGGCCATACTTTAAATGAACCCCCTGGTAAGCCCACTCTAACAACTAGAACAAAAATCAGAAATGTTGCAGATCTGCCCCCGGAATCATCAAATTATGTTATTGTTCTTACAGGAGTTCCGGTCATGCCAGTTGGAAACACAGAACATAATTCCAGTCTTAAAAATAAAGTTATTCACTGGCTACGAAAAAATAGACCACTTCCTTTGCACTTAAATGGAGATATAGTTTCAGTCAGGCGATGTAATTGGGTGGGACTTCGACCTAAGGATATTGAAGGGGATGTGATCATCGTTAATTTTAAAGATCATAGACTGGTCACATATATCAGTGACTTGTTTCCAGGGAGATGTGAGGGAGGCATCTCTACGCGCAATTTGAGCTACTTCTATCCGGAAGCTCTAATGATGCCCCCAAATAATAATCCACCAACGCTGATCACAAATCATCCCTCAAATAAACGGAGATTTGATGTATTATATAGATCAAATCAAATCTTGAATCAGGTCCATAGACATTATAACGGAAATGACTCCCCTTTTTTCCAACCCATGCATACTCCTCATCTCCCTAAGATGCATAGACCTAATGTACCACATAGATCGCATTTAATCATGAATCCGGCTGCCCATAGTTTTCACAGTAGGAATAACATCCCCTGCTTCCCACCCATGTATCCAAACCAACCATTGTTTAATAACAATAACTTCTACACCAATAATCCCAGGGAAAACTTTTATACCAATAATCCCAGGGAAAACTGGGATATACCACTTTCAAATTTATTCCACCCTTTCTCTGGATTGGATGAGAATGAATGACTCAATGTAACAGGTGTGAGGGAGAAATTGTCCGGTGGGTACCTGATGAATGCTGAAATGACAACAGAAGATGCCCCAAAAGTGTGTAGCAATGGTAATAGTGATGATTCTGGTCAAGTCGAACTTGCCAGTACACTTGAGGAGCTTAGGGCGAATGAAAATCACCATGAAACCGATACAGGTAACGAAATCTTGGGGATGGGCCTCTCAGAAATTACCAAAGACAGAAAGCGATGTGCTAGTGGTAGATTAGATGAAATCTCTCGGAAAAAATGGTCCATTACTTTCTGGAATATAGCTGGCCTTCGGGCTAAGTTAGAGAATCCTGCATGGAAGCTTTTTACTGAAAATTGTGACGTAATATGCCTACAGGAAACATGGACAGAGGGGGAACATCATTTGAATGGTTTTATAACAGTCTCTATCCCCGCTGTAGCCTCGGTACATGGAAGAGCGAAAGGGGGTTTATGTATGTATATCTCAAATCGCATAAATTTTAAAAAACTACAGCTATATTCCCACACATGCTTTTTTCACATTGTTGGGGTTCACTTTAGTGCTATTAGAAAAGTGCTTCGAACTGCTCAATCGCTGGAATTCTTTTTCCTCTGCTTGCCACGTCTGGGACTGCGAGATACTCTTCCCTTCCTGTCAACTCCTCGCGGAACCCGCTGCGCGGGTCCCGCTTCGTGTGGGGCGGCTGCTGAAACATCATTGGCGAATCCTGCTGGAAGAGCATGTTTGTTATTGACACTGTGGGGTTGCTGTTGAAGTAAGGGCTGCAGGGCTGCGAGCGAGGGTGGGCGCAGGACTACAAGTCCCAGGAGCGCCCGCCCGCCTCCATTGACAGCACCTGGACGCTCTCCCTGCAGGCTCCTCCCCATTTAGTGCTATTAGAAAAGTGCTTCGAACTGCTCAATCGCTGGAATTCTTTTTCCTCTGCTTGCCACGTCTGGGACTGCGAGATACTCTTCCCTTCCTGTCAACTCCTCGCGGAACCCGCTGCGCGTGGGGCGGCTGCTGAAACCTCATTGGCGAATCCTGCTGGAAGAGCACGTTTGTTATTGACACTGTGGGGTTGCTGTTGAAGTAAGGGCTGCAGGGCTGCGAGCGAGGGTGGGCGCAGGACTACAAGTCCCAGGAGCGCCCGCCCGCCTCCATTGACAGCACCTGGACGCTCTCCCTGCAGGCTCCTCCCCATTTAGTGCTATTAGAAAAGTGCTTCGAACTGCTCAATCGCTGGAATTCTTTTTCCTCTGCTTGCCACGTCTGGGACTGCGAGATACTCTTCCCTTCCTGTCAACTCCTCGCGGAACCCGCTGCGCGGGTCCCGCTTCGTGTGGGGCGGCTGCTGAAACATCATTGGCGAATCCTGCTGGAAGAGCACGTTTGTTATTGACACTGTGGGGTTGCTGTTGAAGTAAGGGCTGCAGGGCTGCGAGCGAGGGTGGGCGTAGGACTACAAGTCCCAGGAGCGCCCGCCCGCCTGCCTCCATTGACAGCACCTGGACGCTCTCCCTGCAGGCTCCTCCCCTCATGTAGAATAGATAAAATCAACAGCCTGGTCCCGCAGCGCGGGAGCGCCCAGGAGAAGCCCGGGACAAGGGCGGGACCGTCTGTGGCCGTCAGGGGCCGTAGGAGGCTGGGCTGGGCCACCCCCCTGATATTTGGAAAGTGGGACTGTGGTATAGTTACAATACTTTGATTTTGATTTTAGCCCCATTTTCCTTGTACTACTGAATGTTATGTCCTACATGACCTGTTATGTTTAAGTGGGTCTGTTACTAATTTGCGCCTTTAGGTTTCTCTCATACACGTTCCCTTTAAACTCTATTCCTATGCCTAAAATGTCTTCACCAGTAGCGAATCCCTTATCTGGCATGGTAGGGGTTTCTATTCTTGGTCCACTAGACAAATATTTTTCTAAAGTGAAGAGTGAGGTTGACAGAGAGATTACGCTTGCAGAGAAGCGAGCTGGGCGCCGTCTCTCTATTGAGCTCTTAAAACAAAGACCACTCCTTGCTCCTCAGAGGGCCGACATATGCACCTCATCAGATCTAACCATACATAAAGAATCTGATGCTGAGTTATTTAGCACAGATAATATTCCGCTTATATTTCAAAATAACCATCCTGCCCTAGATGACATTATAGTCATCCCTGAACTTAATACTTTTGAGTCAACTCAAACATTTAATCAGCCAATTGACTTAAGTACTCCTTTACCTAACGATGTGGTACCCCTTCATGATATAAATGTACCTTGCCCTGTGTTTACACCCCTAGGACCTGACCCTCACCCGATCATTGCACTTGATAAAAAGTCTAAAAAACCTTCTACTAAGGGATCCAATAGCGTCTCTTGTTCACCTCCAAGAAAGAGGAGAAGGAAGGGAGGAATTATAAAGGGGAATAGACTTCTCATTAGTAATATGTACTCTCCACATAAGATAACCAAAGAAGCAGGGAATGTGGACTCAATAGGGCATCTGACCGCTAATTCGATATTTGCCCCTAATTACAAAGGGCTATTAAAGGATATTGATTGCCTCATAAAAGCTCTAATACTCCCACTTACCGAAAGAGTTAAAAGGTTAGGAGAGAAAATGGATCAGATTTTGCTAGAGCAAAAGTCAGCAGCCTGTTATAAACCTAATAACCAAAGTATAATGCATCCGGTAGTAAAACAGCCTACTAGTAATCCACCCAGGCAACAAACTGCCACTCCTACACTAAATAATATGCCTGTCGTAGTAAAACCAAATGAAATGGCGGGCATTAAAACTCCTATAGTTACTGAGTATACAAACAAAGAAAAACCCCATATAGGCATATCAAAAAGAGGCCATACTTTAAATGAACCCCCTGGTAAGCCCACTCTAACAACTAGAACAAAAATCAGAAATGTTGCAGATCTGCCCCCGGAATCATCAAATTATGTTATTGTTCTTACAGGAGTTCCGGTCATGCCAGTTGGAAACACAGAACATAATTCCAGTCTTAAAAATAAAGTTATTCACTGGCTACGAAAAAATAGACCACTTCCTTTGCACTTAAATGGAGATATAGTTTCAGTCAGGCGATGTAATTGGGTGGGACTTCGACCTAAAGATATTGAAGGGGATGTGATCATCGTTAATTTTAAAGATCATAGACTGGTCACATATATCAGTGACTTGTTTCCAGGGAGATGTGAGGGAGGCATCTCTACGCGCAATTTGAGCTACTTCTATCCGGAAGCTCTAATGATGCCCCCAAATAATAATCCACCAACGCTGATCACAAATCATCCCTCAAATAAACGGAGATTTGATGTATTATATAGATCAAATCAAATCTCGAATCAGGTCCATAGACATTATAACGGAAATGACTCCCCTTTTTTCCAACCCATGCATACTCCTCATCTCCCTAAGATTCATAGACCTAATGTACCACATAGATCGCATTTAATCATGAATCCGGCTGCCCATAGTTTTCACAGTAGGAATAACATCCCCTGCTTCCCACCCATGTATCCAAACCAACCATTGTTTAATAACAATAACTTCTACACCAATAATCCCAGGGAAAACTTTTATACCAATAATCCCAGGGAAAACTGGGATATACCACTTTCAAATTTATTCCACCCTTTCTCTGGATTGGATGAGAATGAATGACTCAATGTAACAGGTGTGAGGGAGAAATTGTCCGGTGGGTACCTGATGAATGCTGAAATGACAACAGAAGATGCCCCAAAAGTGTGTAGCAATGGTAATAGTGATGATTCTGGTCAAGTCGAACTTGCCAGTACACTTGAGCTTAGGGCGAATGAAAATCACCATGAAACCGATACAGGTAACGAAATCTTGGGGATGGGCCTCTCAGAAATTACCAAAGACAGAAAGCGATGTGCTAGTGGTAGATTAGATGAAATCTCTCGGAAAAAATGGTCCATTACTTTCTGGAATATAGCTGGCCTTCGGGCTAAGTTAGAGAATCCTGCATGGAAGCTTTTTACTGAAAATTGTGACGTAATATGCCTACAGGAAACATGGACAGAGGGGGAACATCATTTGAATGGTTTTATAACAGTCTCTATCCCCGCTGTAGCCTCGGTACATGGAAGAGCGAAAGGGGGTTTATGTATGTATATCTCAAATCGCATAAATTTTAAAAAACTACAGCTATATTCCCACACATGCTTTTTAGGTCTCGCCTGTCGATGCGCATGCGCATCGAGCTTGCGAGTCTATGGTGGCTTATCCACTCTTTATCCATCTTGCAAGGAATCGTGGCGATTCCTTGCAGTGCCCGTGACTTTTAAGCTCAATGCGCATGCGCATTAATATGTGGCGATTCTTAGACTTGTTCTTGTTTCATGTGAAGTGCTCTGTTGCCCATGTGGCTTTGTTTGCGGTAGACAGATACGCCTAAAAAATAAATAAATTAACGACTATTCCCGTTGTACGATTTGGACATGATTTACACGGGACAAGCTGTGCGAAATCCCGTTCGCTCCACTCTCGTGAGGCTGTCTGAAGAAGGATAATTAAGTGAAATTGGCCCATATGTCGGTGCCCAAACTTGTCCATTCATTATCTCGCATACCACGCCTGCTCTCTCTCTTGCCACAGACCCTCCACAGCCCCCCAGTCCTTCATTAGCAAAACATGCTCAACTGTGACTAATACGCTTTTAAAATATAATTAGCAACACGCATCCATCTCAAACTGGGATTCCTGGACATAATTGCTGCCCAAAGCTAGAGTGATTTGGCTAATTATCTATTTTACGTGTAACTGACTCGCAGCTTTCAAATTAATTGGAAAGGATCAATTACTTGTTAGCTTAGCTTTCTCACCCAATCTAATGAAACATTGGTGCGGACTCCTTCCAGGCACTACTGATTAAGACATGAGACGCTGCATCTGCTCTGTGTTGCTTCTGTTAAGCGGCGCACTGAAAAGTAGACTTGCACGAGGGAATGAATATTTAGGATACAAATGACATTAGCCCACACACCTGTTGCCAGGCACACATAGGAGCAGACCTATGTTTTTACATAAATTAGTGTGGGTATAATTTGGTACGACTTTGGCACATAAAACAAAAAACAAAATAGAATGACGTATTTTCCATTTTCACAAGCTGTACAAAAAAAGGCGCGCATACATGTAGCTATCAGTGAAGCGGGTGCAGTGGCACCGGGGCCCAAAGATGGCAGGCTTTCCTGCGCTGTATGCAGTTATCTAATGGTCCGACTTATTTTCTTTTGTGATTGCCTGCCTGTGTCCCGGCTCTGTTTTCTCTTCTTCCCGCAGTTGGGATGAGGGAGAGAGTGACGCTGGTGTGTGGTCAGCGAAGCAGCAGGTGTTTTGAGGCTGCCTCAGATGAGCTGCTGCTCGTCATGGTCTAAAATTGAAAATATGTTTCAGTTGGCCTGCTCCAATTGACTCTATATGATTTGCTGCAGAAATCTTCAATAAAGTTCGTTATAAAAAAAGCATGTTTTTCGTGGCACTGAGACTAATAGCGAGGTGACGCCCGGTCCACCACAACGCTGTTAATACCGTCATCATTGCGCACACAGCTTTATCTTTTTAATGCATCTCACACTGTATGGTCCGAATGCTTTAAATAATGATGACTTACGTTGGTGGCGCTAGGCAAGACGCTGCTGCTAAAAGCCGTTCTTTGGCACTTTAGCTTGAATGATTTTAGCGACTCGTAATGTAGCTAAACTGCACCTGTAAAACTTGCTAGCACCAGGACTGCAGATACAGCTCTGACTCCCATGAATGAACTGCAGCTCGAGCGCATCTTCTTATGGCCCCTCGACTAATACTGAGATTAGTTCATGGACCATGAAGCTAAGATCTTTCACAGTATGGGGCAGATCAGAAGACGAGGGTTTGGAAAGTTTCTGTCCCCATTGTGCACAAACTATTTTTTTTTTAGTTTAAAGAGGATTTTATTGAAATCACAAAATGTATTACACATAGATTAAATTCAAAAGTGAGTAAGCAATACAATGCATGTAAATGTGTTGGGACCCTCAACTCCTCACCCTCACTCACCCTCACTCACCCTCACCCTCACCACCCTCAACCCCTCACCCTCACCCTCACTCACCCTCACCCTCACTCACCCTCACCCTCACTCACCCTCACTCACCCTCAACCCCTCACCCTCACTCACCCTCACTCACCCTCACCCTCACTCACCCTCAACCCCTCACCCTCACCCTCACTCACCCTCAACCCCTCACCCTCAACCCCTCACTCACCCTCACTCTCACTCATCCTCACTCACCCTCAACCCCTCACCCTCAACCCCTCACCCTAACTCACCCTCACCATCACTCAACCTCAACACCTCACTCACCCTCACCCTCACCCCCTCACCCTTAACCCTCACTCACCCTCACTCAACCTCAACCCCTCACTCACCCTCACCCTCACTCACCCTAAACCCCTCACCCTCAACCCCTCACTCACCCTCACTCTCACTCATCCTCACTCACCCTCAACACCTCACCCTCACTCACCCTCAACGCCTCACCCTAACTCACCCTCACCCTCACTCACCCTCAACCCCTCACTCACCCTCACCCTCACTCACCCTCAACACCTCACCCTCAACCTCAACCCCTCACCCTCACTCACCCTCACCCTCACTCACCCTCACCCTCACTCACCCTCACTCTCACTTACCCTCAACCCCTCACCCTCACTCACCCTCACTCACCCTCAACCCCTCACCCTCACTCACCCTCACCCACACCCTCACTCACCCTCAACCCCTCACCCTCAACACAGTGCAATAGGTCTCAGACCATTTCAGTTAGAGCTTTTAGAAATGTTTATGGCTTTTTTTTATTTGTAATTCTTTAGCATTGGCTACAGGAAACAAAAATGCTAAACATTTACAAAAAAAACCCATAAACAATTCTAAAAGCACTAACTCTAATGGTGCGAGACCTATTGCATTTCCAATGCTTGTTTCACATTGTTGGGGTTCACTTTAGTGCTATTAGAAAAGTGCTTCGGACTGCTCAATCGCTGGAATTCTTTTTCCTCTGCTTGCCACGTCTGGGACTCTTCCCTTCCTCTCAACTCCTCGCGGAACCCGCTGCGCGGGTCCCGCTTCGTGTGGGGCGGCTGCTGAAACATCATTGGCGAATCCTGCTGGAAGAGCATGTTTGTTATTAACACTGTGGGGTTGCTGTTGAAGTAAGGGCTGCAGGGCTGCGAGCGAGGGTGGGCGCAGGACTACAAGTCCCAGGAGCGCCCGCCCGCCTCCATTGACAGCACCTGGACGCTCTCCCTGCAGGCTCCTCCCCATTTAGTGCTATTAGAAAAGTGCTTCGAACTGCTCAATCGCTGGAATTCTTTTTCCTCTGCTTGCCACGTCTGGGACTGCGAGATACTCTTCCCTTCCTGTCAACTCCTCGCGGAACCCGCTGCGCGGGTCCCGCTTCGTGTGGGGCGGCTGCTGAAACATCATTGGCGAATCCTGCTGGAAGAGCATGTTTGTTATTGACACTGTGGGGTTGCTGTTGAAGTAAGGGCTGCAGGGCTGCGAGTGAGGGTGGGCGCAGGACTACAAGTCCCAGGAGCGCCTGCCCGCCTCCATTGACAGCACCTGGACGCTCTCCCTGCAGGCTCCTCCCCATTTAGTGCTATTAGAAAAGTGCTTCGAACTGCTCAATCGCTGGAATTCTTTTTCCTCTGCTTGCCACGTCTGGGACTGCGAGATACTCTTCCCTTGCTGTCAACTCCTCCTGGAACCCGCTGCGCGGGTCCCGCTTCGTGTGGGGCGGCTGCTGAAACATCATTGGCGAATCCTGCTGGAAGAGCATGTTTGTTATTGACACTGTGGGGTTGCTGTTGAAGTAAGGGCTGCAGGGCTGCGAGCGAGGGTGGGCGCAGGACTACAAGTCCCAGGAGCGCCCGCCCGCCCGCCCGCCTCCATTGACAGCACCTGGACGCTCTCCCTGCAGGCTCCTCCCCTCATGTAGAATAGATAAAATCAACAGCCTGGTCCCGCAGCGCGGGAGCGCCCAGGAGAAGCCCGGGACAAGGGCGGGACCGTCTGTGGCCGTCAGGGGCTGTAGGAGGCTGGGCTGGGCCACCCCCCTGATATTTGGAAAGTGGGACTGTGGTATAGTTACAATACTTTGATTTTGATTTTAGCCCCATTTTCCTTGTACTACTGAATGTTATGTCCTACATGACCTGTTATGTTCAAGTGGGTCTGTTACTAATTTGCGCCTTTAGGTTTCTCTCATACACGTTCCCTTTAAACTCTATTCCTATGCCTAAAATGTCTTCACCAGTAGCGAATCCCTTATCTGGCATGGTAGGGGTTTCTATTCTTGGTCCACTGGACAAATATTTTTCTAAAGTGAAGAGTGAGGTTGACAGAGAGATTACGCTTGCAGAGAAGCGAGCTGGGCGCCGTCTCTCTATTGAGCTCTTAAAACAAAGACCACTCCTTGCTCCTCAGAGGGCCGACATATGCACCTCATCAGATCTAACCATACATAAAGAATCTGATGCTGAGTTATTTAGCACAGATAATATTCCGCTTATATTTCAAAATAACCATCCTGCCCTAGATGACATTATAGTCATCCCTGAACTTAATACTTTTGAGTCAACTCAAACATTTAATCAGCCAATTGACTTAAGTACTCCTTTACCTAACGATGTGGTACCCCTTCATGATATAAATGTACCTTGCCCTGTGTTTACACCCCTAGGACCTGACCCTCACCCGATCATTGCACTTGATAAAAAGTCTAAAAAACCTTCTACTAAGGGATCCAATAGCGTCTCTTGTTCACCTCCAAGAAAGAGGAGAAGGAAGGGAGGAATTATAAAGGGGAATAGACTTCTCATTAGTAATATGTACTCTCCACATAAGATAACCAAAGAAGCAGGGAATGTGGACTCAATAGGGCATCTGACCGCTAATTCGATATTTGCCCCTAATTACAAAGGGCTATTAAAGGATATTGATTGCCTCATGAAAGCTCTAATACTCCCACTTACCGAAAGAGTTAAAAGGTTAGGAGAGAAAATGGATCAGATTTTGCTAGAGCAAAAGTCAGCAGCCTGTTATAAACCTAATAACCAAAGTATAATGCATCCGGTAGTAAAACAGCCTACTAGTAATCCACCCAGGCAACAAACTGCCACTCCTACACTAAATAATATGCCTGTCGTAGTAAAACCAAATGAAATGGCGGGCATTAAAACTCCTATAGTTACTGAGTATACAAACAAAGAAAAACCCCATATAGGCATATCAAAAAGAGGCCATACTTTAAATGAACCCCCTGGTAAGCCCACTCTAACAACTAGAACAAAAATCAGAAATGTTGCAGATCTGCCCCCGGAATCATCAAATTATGTTATTGTTCTTACAGGAGTTCCGGTCATGCCAGTTGGAAACACAGAACATAATTCCAGTCTTAAAAATAAAGTTATTCACTGGCTACGAAAAAATAGACCACTTCCTTTGCACTTAAATGGAGATATAGTTTCAGTCAGGCGATGTAATTGGGTGGGACTTCGACCTAAGGATATTGAAGGGGATGTGATCATCGTTAATTTTAAAGATCATAGACTGGTCACATATATCAGTGACTTGTTTCCAGGGAGATGTGAGGGAGGCATCTCTACGCGCAATTTGAGCTACTTCTATCCGGAAGCTCTAATGATGCCCCCAAATAATAATCCACCAACGCTGATCACAAATCATCCCTCAAATAAACTGAGATTTGATGTATTATATAGATCAAATCAAATCTCGAATCAGGTCCATAGACATTATAACGGAAATGACTCCCCTTTTTTCCAACCCATGCATACTCCTCATCTCCCTAAGATTCATAGACCTAATGTACCACATAGATCGCATTTAATCATGAATCCGGCTGCCCATAGTTTTCACAGTAGGAATAACATCCCCTGCTTCCCACCCATGTATCCAAACCAACCATTGTTTAATAACAATAACTTCTACACCAATAATCCCAGGGAAAACTTTTATACCAATAATCCCAGGGAAAACTGGGATATACCACTTTCAAATTTATTCCACCCTTTCTCTGGATTGGATGAGAATGAATGACTCAATGTAACAGGTGTGAGGGAGAAATTGTCCGGTGGGTACCTGATGAATGCTGAAATGACAACAGAAGATGCCCCAAAAGTGTGTAGCAATGGTAATAGTGATGATTCTGGTCAAGTCGAACTTGCCAGTACACTTGAGGAGCTTAGGGCGAATGAAAATCACCATGAAACCGATACAGGTAACGAAATCTTGGGGATGGGCCTCTCAGAAATTACCAAAGACAGAAAGCGATGTGCTAGTGGTAGATTAGATGAAATCTCTCGGAAAAAATGGTCCATTACTTTCTGGAATATAGCTGGCCTTCGGGCTAAGTTAGAGAATCCTGCATGGAAGCTTTTTACTGAAAATTGTGACGTAATATGCCTACAGGAAACATGGACAGAGGGGGAACATCATTTGAATGGTTTTATAACAGTCTCTATCCCCGCTGTAGCCTCGGTACATGGAAGAGCGAAAGGGGGTTTATGTATGTATATCTCAAATCGCATAAATTTTAAAAAACTACAGCTATATTCCCACACATGCTTTTTTCACATTGTTGGGGTTCACTTTAGTGCTATTAGAAAAGTGCTTCGAACTGCTCAATCGCTGGAATTCTTTTTCCTCTGCTTGCCACGTCTAGGACTGCGAGATACTCTTCCCTTCCTGTCAACTCCTCGCGGAACCCGCTGCGCGGGTCCCGCTTCGTGTGGGGCGGCTGCTGAAACATCATTGGCGAATCCTGCTGGAAGAGCATGTTTGTTATTGACACTGTGGGGTTGCTGTTGAAGTAAGGGCTGCAGGGCTGCGAGCGAGGGTGGGCGCAGGACTACAAGTCCCAGGAGCGCCCGCCCGCCTCCATTGACAGCACCTGGACGCTCTCCCTGCAGGCTCCTCCCCATTTAGTGCTATTAGAAAAGTGCTTCGAACTGCTCAATCGCTGGAATTCTTTTTCCTCTGCTTGCCACGTCTGGGACTGCGAGATACTCTTCCCTTCCTGTCAACTCCTCGCGGAACCCGCTGCGCGTGGGGCGGCTGCTGAAACATCATTGGCGAATCCTGCTGGAAGAGCACGTTTGTTATTGACACTGTGGGGTTGCTGTTGAAGTAAGGGCTGCAGGGCTGCGAGCGAGGGTGGGCGCAGGACTACAAGTCCCAGGAGTGCCCGCCCGCCTCCATTGACAGCACCTGGACGCTCTCCCTGCAGGCTCCTCCCCATTTAGTGCTATTAGAAAAGTGCTTCGAACTGCTCAATCGCTGGAATTCTTTTTCCTCTGCTTGCCACGTCTGGGACTGCGAGATACTCTTCCCTTCCTGTCAACTCCTCGCGGAACCCGCTGCGCGGGTCCCGCTTCGTGTGGGGCGGCTGCTGAAACATCATTGGCGAATCCTGCTGGAAGAGCACGTTTGTTATTGACACTGTGGGGTTGCTGTTGAAGTAAGGGCTGCAGGGCTGCGAGCGAGGGTGGGCGTAGGACTACAAGTCCTAGGAGCGCCCGCCCGCCTGCCTCCATTGACAGCACCTGGACGCTCTCCCTGCAGGCTCCTCCCCTCATGTAGAATAGATAAAATCAACAGCCTGGTCCCGCAGCGCGGGAGAGCCCAGGAGAAGCCCGGGACAAGGGCGGGACCGTCTGTGGCCGTCAGGGGCCGTAGGAGGCTGGGCTGGGCCACCCCCCTGATATTTGGAAAGTGGGACTGTGGTATAGTTACAATACTTTGATTTTGATTTTAGCCCCATTTTCCTTGTACTACTGAATGTTATGTCCTACATGACCTGTTATGTTTAAGTGGGTCTGTTACTAATTTGCGCCTTTAGGTTTCTCTCATACACGTTCCCTTTAAACTCTATTCCTATGCCTAAAATGTCTTCACCAGTAGCGAATCCCTTATCTGGCATGGTAGGGGTTTCTATTCTTGGTCCACTAGACAAATATTTTTCTAAAGTGAAGAGTGAGGTTGACAGAGAGATTACGCTTGCAGAGAAGCGAGCTGGGCGCCGTCTCTCTATTGAGCTCTTAAAACAAAGACCACTCCTTGCTCCTCAGAGGGCCGACATATGCACCTCATCAGATCTAACCATACATAAAGAATCTGATGCTGAGTTATTTAGCACAGATAATATTCCGCTTATATTTCAAAATAACCATCCTGCCCTAGATGACATTATAGTCATCCCTGAACTTAATACTTTTGAGTCAACTCAAACATTTAATCAGCCAATTGACTTAAGTACTCCTTTACCTAACGATGTGGTACCCCTTCATGATATAAATGTACCTTGCCCTGTGTTTACACCCCTAGGACCTGACCCTCACCCGATCATTGCACTTGATAAAAAGTCTAAAAAACCTTCTACTAAGGGATCCAATAGCGTCTCTTGTTCACCTCCAAGAAAGAGGAGAAGGAAGGGAGGAATTATAAAGGGGAATAGACTTCTCATTAGTAATATGTACTCTCCACATAAGATAACCAAAGAAGCAGGGAATGTGGACTCAATAGGGCATCTGACCGCTAATTCGATATTTGCCCCTAATTACAAAGGGCTATTAAAGGATATTGATTGCCTCATAAAAGCTCTAATACTCCCACTTACCGAAAGAGTTAAAAGGTTAGGAGAGAAAATGGATCAGATTTTGCTAGAGCAAAAGTCAGCAGCCTGTTATAAACCTAATAACCAAAGTATAATGCATCCGGTAGTAAAACAGCCTACTAGTAATCCACCCAGGCAACAAACTGCCACTCCTACACTAAATAATATGCCTGTCGTAGTAAAACCAAATGAAATGGCGGGCATTAAAACTCCTA
This sequence comes from Lissotriton vulgaris, assembly GCF_964263255.1. Taxonomy (NCBI): domain Eukaryota; kingdom Metazoa; phylum Chordata; class Amphibia; order Caudata; family Salamandridae; genus Lissotriton; species Lissotriton vulgaris. The sequence goes on from NC_141697.1 coordinate 21,757,198, forward strand.
TAGTTACTGAGTATACAAACAAAGAAAAACCCCATATAGGCATATCAAAAAGAGGCCATACTTTAAATGAACCCCCTGGTAAGCCCACTCTAACAACTAGAACAAAAATCAGAAATGTTGCAGATCTGCCCCCGGAATCATCAAATTATGTTATTGTTCTTACAGGAGTTCCGGTCATGCCAGTTGGAAACACAGAACATAATTCCAGTCTTAAAAATAAAGTTATTCACTGGCTACGAAAAAATAGACCACTTCCTTTGCACTTAAATGGAGATATAGTTTCAGTCAGGCGATGTAATTGGGTGGGACTTCGACCTAAGGATATTGAAGGGGATGTGATCATCGTTAATTTTAAAGATCATAGACTGGTCACATATATCAGTGACTTGTTTCCAGGGAGATGTGAGGGAGGCATCTCTACGCGCAATTTGAGCTACTTCTATCCGGAAGCTCTAATGATGCCCCCAAATAATAATCCACCAACGCTGATCACAAATCATCCCTCAAATAAACGGAGATTTGATGTATTATATAGATCAAATCAAATCTCGAATCAGGTCCATAGACATTATAACGGAAATGACTCCCCTTTTTTCCAACCCATGCATACTCCTCATCTCCCTAAGATTCATAGACCTAATGTACCACATAGATCGCATTTAATCATGAATCCGGCTGCCCATAGTTTTCACAGTAGGAATAACATCCCCTGCTTCCCACCCATGTATCCAAACCAACCATTGTTTAATAACAATAACTTCTACACCAATAATCCCAGGGAAAACTTTTATACCAATAATCCCAGGGAAAACTGGGATATACCACTTTCAAATTTATTCCACCCTTTCTCTGGATTGGATGAGAATGAATGACTCAATGTAACAGGTGTGAGGGAGAAATTGTCCGGTGGGTACCTGATGAATGCTGAAATGACAACAGAAGATGCCCCAAAAGTGTGTAGCAATAGTAATAGTGATGATTCTGGTCAAGTCGAACTTGCCAGTACACTTGAGGAGCTTAGGGCGAATGAAAATCACCATGAAACCGATACAGGTAACGAAATCTTGGGGATGGGCCTCTCAGAAATTACCAAAGACAGAAAGCGATGTGCTAGTGGTAGATTAGATGAAATCTCTCGGAAAAAATGGTCCATTACTTTCTGGAATATAGCTGGCCTTCGGGCTAAGTTAGAGAATCCTGCATGGAAGCTTTTTACTGAAAATTGTGACGTAATATGCCTACAGGAAACATGGACAGAGGGGGAACATCATTTGAATGGTTTTATAACAGTCTCTATCCCCGCTGTAGCCTCGGTACATGGAAGAGCGAAAGGGGGTTTATGTATGTATATCTCAAATCGCATCAATTTTAAAAAACTACAGCTATATTCCCACACATGCTTTTTTCACATTGTTGGGGTTCACTTTAGTGCTATTAGAAAAGTGCTTCGAACTGCTCAATCGCTGGAATTCTTTTTCCTCTGCTTGCCACGTGTGGGACTGCGAGATACTCTTCCCTTCCTGTCAACTCCTCGCGGAACCCGCTGCGCGTGGGGCGGCTGCTGAAACATCGTTGGCGAATCCTGCTGGAAGAGCACGTTTGTTATTGACACTGTGGGGTTGCTGTTGAAGTAAGGGCTGCAGGACTGCGAGCGAGGGTGGGCGCAGGACTACAAGTCCCAGGAGCGCCCGCCCGCCTCCATTGACAGCACCTGGACGCTCTCCCTGCAGGCTCCTCCCCATTTAGTGCTATTAGAAAAGTGCTTCGAACTGCTCAATCGCTGGAATTCTTTTTCCTCTGCTTGCCACGTCTGGGACTGCGAGATACTCTTCCCTTCCTGTCAACTCCTCGCGGAACCCGCTGCGCGGGTCCCGCTTCGTGTGGGGCGGCTGCTGAAACATCATTGGCGAATCCTGCTGGAAGAGCACGTTTGTTATTGACACTGTGGGGTTGCTGTTGAAGTAAGGGCTGCAGGGCTGCGAGCGAGGGTGGGCGTAGGACTACAAGTCCCAGGAGCGCCCGCCCGCCTGCCTCCATTGACAGCACCTGGACGCTCTCCCTGCAGGCTCCTCCCCTCATGTAGAATAGATAAAATCAACAGCCTGGTCCCGCAGCGCGGGAGCGCCCAGGAGAAGCCCGGGACAAGGGCGGGACCGTCTGTGGCCGTCAGGGGCCGTAGGAGGCTGGGCTGGGCCACCCCCCTGATATTTGGAAAGTGGGACTGTGGTATAGTTACAATACTTTGATTTTGATTTTAGCCCCATTTTCCTTGTACTACTGAATGTTATGTCCTACATGACCTGTTATGTTTAAGTGGGTCTGTTACTAATTTGCGCCTTTAGGTTTCTCTCATACACGTTCCCTTTAAACTCTATTCCTATGCCTAAAATGTCTTCACCAGTAGCGAATCCCTTATCTGGCATGGTAGGGGTTTCTATTCTTGGTCCACTAGACAAATATTTTTCTAAAGTGAAGAGTGAGGTTGACAGAGAGATTACGCTTGCAGAGAAGCGAGCTGGGCGCCGTCTCTCTATTGAGCTCTTAAAACAAAGACCACTCCTTGCTCCTCAGAGGGCCGACATATGCACCTCATCAGATCTAACCATACATAAAGAATCTGATGCTGAGTTATTTAGCACAGATAATATTCCGCTTATATTTCAAAATAACCATCCTGCCCTAGATGACATTATAGTCATCCCTGAACTTAATACTTTTGAGTCAACTCAAACATTTAATCAGCCAATTGACTTAAGTACTCCTTTACCTAACGATGTGGTACCCCTTCATGATATAAATGTACCTTGCCCTGTGTTTACACCCCTAGGACCTGACCCTCACCCGATCATTGCACTTGATAAAAAGTCTAAAAAACCTTCTACTAAGGGATCCAATAGCGTCTCTTGTTCACCTCCAAGAAAGAGGAGAAGGAAGGGAGGAATTATAAAGGGGAATAGACTTCTCATTAGTAATATGTACTCTCCACATAAGATAACCAAAGAAGCAGGGAATGTGGACTCAATAGGGCATCTGACCGCTAATTCGATATTTGCCCCTAATTACAAAGGGCTATTAAAGGATATTGATTGCCTCATAAAAGCTCTAATACTCCCACTTACCGAAAGAGTTAAAAGGTTAGGAGAGAAAATGGATCAGATTTTGCTAGAGCAAAAGTCAGCAGCCTGTTATAAACCTAATAACCAAAGTATAATGCATCCGGTAGTAAAACAGCCTACTAGTAATCCACCCAGGCAACAAACTGCCACTCCTACACTAAATAATATGCCTGTCGTAGTAAAACCAAATGAAATGGCGGGCATTAAAACTCCTATAGTTACTGAGTATACAAACAAAGAAAAACCCCATATAGGCATATCAAAAAGAGGCCATACTTTAAATGAACCCCCTGGTAAGCCCACTCTAACAACTAGAACAAAAATCAGAAATGTTGCAGATCTGCCCCCGGAATCATCAAATTATGTTATTGTTCTTACAGGAGTTCCGGTCATGCCAGTTGGAAACACAGAACATAATTCCAGTCTTAAAAATAAAGTTATTCACTAGCTACGAAAAAATAGACCACTTCCTTTGCACTTAAATGGAGATATAGTTTCAGTCAGGCGATGTAATTGGGTGGGACTTCGACCTAAGGATATTGAAGGGGATGTGATCATCGTTAATTTTAAAGATCATAGACTGGTCACATATATCAGTGACTTGTTTCCAGGGAGATGTGAGGGAGGCATCTCTACGCGCAATTTGAGCTACTTCTATCCGGAAGCTCTAATGATGCCCCCAAATAATAATCCACCAACGCTGATCACAAATCATCCCTCAAATAAACGGAGATTTGATGTATTATATAGATCAAATCAAATCTCGAATCAGGTCCATAGACATTATAACGGAAATGACTCCCCTTTTTTCCAACCCATGCATACTCCTCATCTCCCTAAGATTCATAGACCTAATGTACCACATAGATCGCATTTAATCATGAATCCGGCTGCCCATAGTTTTCACAGTAGGAATAACATCCCCTGCTTCCCACCCATGTATCCAAACCAACCATTGTTTAATAACAATAACTTCTACACCAATAATCCCAGGGAAAACTTTTATACCAATAATCCCAGGGAAAACTGGGATATACCACTTTCAAATTTATTCCACCCTTTCTCTGGATTGGATGAGAATGAATGACTCAATGTAACAGGTGTGAGGGAGAAATTGTCCGGTGGGTACCTGATGAATGCTGAAATGACAACAGAAGATGCCCCAAAAGTGTGTAGCAATGGTAATAGTGATGATTCTGGTCAAGTCGAACTTGCCAGTACACTTGAGCTTAGGGCGAATGAAAATCACCATGAAACCGATACAGGTAACGAAATCTTGGGGATGGGCCTCTCAGAAATTACCAAAGACAGAAAGCGATGTGCTAGTGGTAGATTAGATGAAATCTCTCGGAAAAAATGGTCCATTACTTTCTGGAATATAGCTGGCCTTCGGGCTAAGTTAGAGAATCCTGCATGGAAGCTTTTTACTGAAAATTGTGACGTAATATGCCTACAGGAAACATGGACAGAGGGGGAACATCATTTGAATGGTTTTATAACAGTCTCTATCCCCGCTGTAGCCTCGGTACATGGAAGAGCGAAAGGGGGTTTATGTATGTATATCTCAAACCGCATCAATTTAAAAAAACTACAGCTATATTCCCACACATGCTTTTTTCACATTGTTGGGGTTCACTTTAGTGCTATTAGAAAAGTGCTTCGAACTGCTCAATCGCTGGAATTCTTTTTCCTCTGCTTGCCACGTCTGGGACTGCGAGATACTCTTCCCTTCCTGTCAACTCCTCGCGGAACCCGCTGCGTGGGTCCCGCTTCGTGTGGGGCGGCTGCTGAAACATCATTGGCGAATCCTGCTGGAAGAGCATGTTTGTTATTGACACTGTGGGGTTGCTGTTGAAGTAAGGGCTGCAGGGCTGCGAGCGAGGGTGGGCACAGGACTACAAGTCCCAGGAGCGCCCGCCCGCCTCCATTGACAGCACCTGGACGCTCTCCCTGCAGGCTCCTCCCCATTTAGTGCTATTAGAAAAGTGCTTCGAACTGCTCAATCGCTGGAATTCTTTTTCCTCTGCTTGCCACGTCTGGGACTGCGAGATACTCTTCCCTTCCTGTCAACTCCTCGCGGAACCCGCTGCGCGTGGGGCGGCTGCTGAAACATCATTGGCGAATCCTGCTGGAAGAGCACGTTTGTTATTGACACTGTGGGGTTGCTGTTGAAGTAAGGGCTGCAGGGCTGCGAGCGAGGGTGGGCGCAGGACTACAAGTCCCAGGAGCGCCCGCCCGCCTCCATTGACAGCACCTGGACGCTCTCCCTGCAGGCTCCTCCCCATTTAGTGCTATTAGAAAAGTGCTTCGAACAGCTCAATCGCTGGAATTCTTTTTCCTCTGCATGCCACGTCTGGGACTGCGAGATACTCTTCCCTTCCTGTCAACTCCTTGCGGAACCCGCTGCGCGGGTCCCGCTTCGTGTGGGGCGGCTGCTGAAACATCATTGGCGAATCCTGCTGGAAGAGCACGTTTGTTATTGACACTGTGGGGTTGCTGTTGAAGTAAGGGCTGCAGGGCTGCGAGCGAGGGTGGGCGCAGGACTACAAGTCCCAGGAGCGCCCGCCCGCCCGCCTCCATTGACAGCACCTGGACGCTCTCCCTGCAGGCTCCTCCCCTCATGTAGAATAGATAAAATCAACAGCCTGGTCCCGCAGCGCGGGAGCGCCCAGGAGAAGCCCGGGACAAGGGTGGGACCGTCTGTGGCCGTCAGGGGCCGTAGGAGGCTGGGCTGGGCCACCCCCCTGATATTTGGAAAGTGGGACTGTGGTATAGTTACAATACTTTGATTTTGATTTTAGCCCCATTTTCCTTGTACTACTGAATGTTATGTCCTACATGACCTGTTATGTTTAAGTGGGTCTGTTACTAATTTGCGCCTTTAGGTTTCTCTCATACACGTTCCCTTTAAACTCTATTCCTATGCCTAAAATGTCTTCACCAGGAGCGAATCCCTTATCTGGCATGGTAGGGGTTTCTATTCTTGGTCCACTAGACAAATATTTTTCTAAAGTGAAGAGTGAGGTTGACAGAGAGATTACGCTTGCAGAGAAGCGAGCTGGGCGCCGTCTCTCTATTGAGCTCTTAAAACAAAGACCACTCCTTGGTCCTCAGAGGGCCGACATATGCACCTCATCGGATCTAACCATACATAAAGAATCTGATGCTGAGTTATTTAGCACAGATAATATTCCGCTTATATTTCAAAATAACCATCCTGCCCTAGATGACATTATAGTCATCCCTGAACTTAATACTTTTGAGTCAACTCAAACATTTAATCAGCCAATTGACTTAAGTACTCCTTTACCTAACGATGTGGTGCCCCTTCATGATATAAATGTACCTTGCCCTGTGTTTACACCCCTAGGACCTGACCCTCACCCGATCATTGCACTTGATAAAAAGTCTAAACAAGCATTGGAAATGCAATAGGTCTCGCACCATTAGAGTTAGTGCTTTTAGAATTGTTTATGGGTTTTTTTTGTAAATGTTTAGCATTTTTGTTTCCTGTAGCCAATGCTAAAGAATTACAAATAGAAAAAGCCATAAACATTTCTTTAAGCTGTAACTGAAATGGTCTGAGACCTATTGCACTGTGTGAGGGTGAGGGGTTGAGGGTGAGTGGGGTTGAGGGTGAGTGAGGGTGAGGGGTTGAGGGTGAGTGAGGGTGAGTGAGGGTGAGGGGTTGAGGGTGAGTGAGGGTGAGTGAGGGTGAGGGGTTGAGGGTGAGTGAGGGTGAGGGGTTGAGGGTGAGTGAGAGTGAGGGTGAGTGAGGGTGAGTGAGGGTGAGGGGTTGAGGGTGAGTGAGGGTGGGTGAGGGTGAGTGAGGGTGAGGGTGGGTGAGGGTGAGTGAGGGTGAGGGGTTGAGGGTGAGTGAGGGTGAGTGAGGGTGAGGGATTGAGGGTGAGTGAGGGTGAGGGGTTGAGGGTGAGTGAAAGTGAGGGATTGAGGGTGAGGGGTTGAGGGTGAGTGAGGGTGAGGGGTTGAGGGTGAGTGAGTGAGGGTGAGTGAGGGTGAGGGGTTGAGGGTGAGTGAGTGAGGGTGAGTGAGGGTGAGGGGTTGAGGGTGAGTGAGGGTGAGTGAGGGTGAGGGGTTGAGGGTGAGTGAGTGAGGGTGAGTGAGGGTGAGGTGTTGAGGGTGAGTGAGTGAGGGTGAGTGAGGGTGAGGGGTTGAGGGTGAGTGAGTGAGGGTGAGTGAGGGTGAGGGTGAGTGAGGGTGAGGGTGAGTGAGGGTGAGGGTGAGGGTGAGTGAGGGTGAGGGTGAGTGAGGGTGAGGGTGAGGGTGAGTGAGGGTGAGGGTGAGGGTGAGTGAGGGTGAGGGTGAGTGAGGGTGAGGGTGAGTGAGGGTGAGGGTGAGTGAGGGTGAGGGTGAGGGAGGGTGAGGGTGAGGGAGGGTGAGGGTGAGGGAGGGTGAGGGTGGGTGAGGGTGAGTGAGGGTGAGTGAGGGTGAGTGAGGGTGAGTGGTTGAGGGTGAGTGGTTGAGGGTGAGTGGTTGAGGGTGAGTGAGTGAGGGTGAGTGAGTGAGGGTGAGGGTGAGTGAGGGTGAGGGTGAGTGAGGGTGAGGGTGAGTGAGGGTGAGGATGAGTGAGGGTGAGTGAGGGTGAGGGTGAGTGAGGGTGAGGGTGAGTGAGGGTGAGGGTGAGTGAGGGTGAGGGGTTGAGGTTGAGGGTGAGGTGTTGAGGGTGAGTGAGGGTGAGTGAGGGTGAGGGTGAGTTAGGGTGAGGGGTTGAGGGTGAGTGAGAGTAGTTGAGGCTGAGTGAGGGTGAGTGAGAGTGAGGGTGAGTGAGGGGTTGAGGGTGAAGGTTTGAGGGTGAGGGTGAGGGGTTGAGGGAGGGTGAGTGTGAGTGAGGGTGAGGGTGAGGGTGAGTGAGGGTGAGTGAGGGTGAGGAGTTGAGGGTGAGGGTGAGTGAGGGTGAGGGGTTGAGGGTGAGTGAGGGTGAGGCTGAGGTGTTGAGGGTGAGTGAGGGTGAGTGAGAGGTTGAGGGCGAAGGGTTGAGGGTGAGTTAGGGTGGAGGGTGAGGGGTTGAGGGTGAGTGAGGGTGGAGGGTGAGGGGTTGAGGGTGAGTGAGGGTGGAGGGTGAGGGGGTGAGGGTGAGGGTGAGGGTGAGGGGGTGAGGGGTTGAGGGTGAGTGAGGGTGAGGGGTTGAGGGTGAGTGAGGATGAGTGAGAGTGAGGGGTTGAGGGTGAGGGGTTGAGGGTGAGGGGTTGAGGGTGAGTGAGGGTGAGTGAGGGTGAGGGTGAGTGAGGGTGGCTACGGTATGGGATGTCTCATATTAAAATTACGTGTGACCTGTGAAAACGTGAGTGAGATACAGGCATGCCATGTTCTCTTGTACAAGTGCAATCGGGTGTTCAACAATGCCATAGTGGGCCGGTTCATGGCTACGTGTTCTATCATAAAAATAGTGCAAATGCTCATGTTTAAAAACGTCAAAGCCAAAGGAAAGTGCGATTTAATTTTAAAATCAAATAACTGATTACGGCGTGGTGACAGCGTGGCAGGAAAGTGAAAGTCCGATTGAAGTGGATATTTTTTTAAAACCAAACAACTGTCTAACTAAAGGCAGCGGGTCAAGCGTGTCAGTCCCTGGAGCTTACCTCCTCTCAATGTCCGTGCGGCTCTGAAAGTGAGCCGGCGGGCAGAACTCACGCCTAATGTAGTGAGTTTTTCCGGCATGCGTGCACCGCGTGGTGCAGTAGCTGGATGGTTCCTAGAGGCTCGACGTCCTGGTAACCAATAGTATGCAAGGGGGGCGGGGTTCAGTAGTAGGGCATTATTTTGAACGGCACACGTTCTAAGATGAATCTAGAGTGTAAGATCGTGTATAACTAAACATTATGTAGCCCCTCTGTAAGACGATGAAGACTTAGTTCAGGACCTGTCTGTACATGGGCACTTGGTGTATACAAAATGTCATTACTCACAAATAACATATTGTAGAATAGTTACAGAAACATCTTGAAACAATACCACATTACAGAGATTACTGTATTTAGGATTATCAACTAGCGAAATGTCATTGCTCTTGGCGGTACATGTAAAAAATACCTCCTAAATTGTATAATTAAGGGGAGGGGGCGGCTGTAGGGGTGGCAAGTGAAAAAAAAAAGAGAAAGCAGGGTAACCTGACCCAGGAGGGGGGAGGAGGGAGGAGAAATGCGTCTCGGCCGGAGCAGGGGGCGGAGCAGGGAGAGCGGGCTTTGAAATGTAATTGACACGGCCGGCCGGTCGTGAAACTGAAAGCATGGCCGGCCGGCCGTGAAAGCCTTTGATGCGGCAGGGGGAAATGCGAGACGGCGGGAAGGGGAGGGGGCGGAGCGGGTAAACAAAGACGGACGTGCACGCGCTTTTAAGCTCAATGCGCATGCGCATTGAGCTTAAAAGTCACGGGCACTGCAAGGAATCGCCACGATTCCTTGCAGTGTGGATAAAGAGTGGATAAGTCCCAATACTCTCGCTTGCTCGATGCGCATGCGCATCGACAGGCGAGACCTAAAAACCTTCTACTAAGGGATCCAATAGCGTCTCTTGTTCACCTCCAAGAAAGAGGAGAAGGAAGGGAGGAATTATAAAGGGGAATAGACTTCTCATTAGTAATATGTACTCTGCACATAAGATAACCAAAGAAGCAGGGAATGTGGACTCAATAGGGCATCTGACCGCTAATTCGATATTTGCCCCTAATTACAAAGGGCTATTAAAGGATATTGATTGCCTCATAAAAGCTCTAATACTCCCACTTACCGAAAGAGTTAAAAGGTTAGGAGAGAAAATGGATCAGATTTTGCTAGAGCAAAAGTCAGCAGCCTGTTATAAACCTAATAACCAAAGTATAATGCATCCGGTAGTAAAACAGCCTACTAGTAATCCACCCAGGCAACAAACTGCCACTCCTACACTAAATAATATGCCTGTCGTAGTAAAACCAAATGAAATGGTGGGCATTAAAACTCCTATAGTTACTGAGTATACAAACAAAGAAAAACCCCATATAGGCATATTAAAAAGAGGCCATACTTTAAATGAACCCCCTGGTAGGCCCACTCTAACAACTAGAACAAAAATCAGAAATGTTGCAGATCTGCCCCCGGAATCATCAAATTATGTTATTGTTCTTACAGGAGTTCCGGTCATGCCAGTTGGAAACACAGAACATAATTCCAGTCTTAAAAATAAAGTTATTCACTGGCTACGAAAAAATAGACCACTTCCTTTGCACTTAAATGGAGATATAGTTTCAGTCAGGCGATGTAATTGGGTGGGACTTCGACCTAAGGATATTGAAGGGGATGTGATCATCGTTAATTTTAAAGATCATAGACTGGTCACATATATCAGTGACTTGTTTCCAGGGAGATGTGAGGGAGGCATCTCTACGCGCAATTTGAGCTACTTCTATCCGGAAGCTCTAATGATGCCCCCAAATAATAATCCACCAACGCTGATCACAAATCATCCCTCAAATAAACGGAGATTTGATGTATTATATAGATCAAATCAAATCTCGAATCAGGTCCATAGACATTATAACGGAAATGACTCCCCTTTTTTCCAACCCATGCATACTCCTCATCTCCCTAAGATGCATAGACCTAATGTACCACATAGATCGCATTTAATCATGAATCCGGCTGCCCATAGTTTTCACAGTAGGAATAACATCCCCTGCTTCCCACCCATGTATCCAAACCAACCATTGTTTAATAACAATAACTTCTACACCAATAATCCCAGGGAAAACTTTTATACCAATAATCCCAGGGAAAACTGGGATATACCACTTTCAAATTTATTCCACCCTTTCTCTGGATTGGATGAGAATGAATGACTCAATGTAACAGGTGTGAGGGAGAAATTGTCCGGTGGGTACCTGATGAATGCTGAAATGACAACAGAAGATGCCCCAAAAGTGTGTAGCAATGGTAATAGTGATGATTCTGGTCAAGTCGAACTTGCCAGTACACTTGAGGAGCTTAGGGCGAATGAAAATCACCAGGAAACCGATACAGGTAACGAAATCTTGGGGATGGGCCTCTCAGAAATTACCAAAGACAGAAAGCGATGTGCTAGTGGTAGATTAGATGAAATCTCTCGGAAAAAATGGTCCATTACTTTCTGGAATATAGCTGGCCTTCGGGCTAAGTTAGAGAATCCTGCATGGAAGCTTTTTACTGAAAATTGTGACGTAATATGCCTACAGGAAACATGGACAGAGGGGGAACATCATTTGAATGGTTTTATAACAGTCTCTATCCCCGCTGTAGCCTCGGTACATGGAAGAGCGAAAGGGGGTTTATGTATGTATATCTCAAATCGCATAAATTTTAAAAAACTACAGCTATATTCCCACACATGCTTTTTAGGTCTCGCCTGTCGATGCGCATGCGCATCGAGCTTGCGAGTCTATGGTGGCTTATCCACTCTTTATCCATCTTGCAAGGAATCGTGGCGATTCCTTGCAGTGCCCGTGACTTTTAAGCTCAATGCGCATGCGCATTGAGCTTAAAAGCACGTGCACATCAGTTCCCTCCCTCCCCTTATCTCTCTTCACTCCGTCTTGTTTTTTTACCCGCTCCGCCCCCTCCCCTGCCCGCCGTGTCGCATTTCTCCTCCCCCCTACCCTTCTCTCTCTTCCCTCCGCATTTCTCCTCCCCCCTTCCCTTATCTGCCTTCCCTCCGTCTGTTCCCTCTCCCCGCTCCGCCCCCTCCCCTGCCCGCCGTGTCGCATTTCTCCTCCCCCCTCCCCTTCTCTCTCTTCCCTCCTTTCCCCCACCCTACAGCCATTAACACGGTTTCGTCTTTTTATTAATATGTGGCGATTCTTAGACTTGTTCTTGTTTCATGTGAAGTGCTCTGTTGCCCATGTGGCTTTGTTTGCGGTAGACAGATACGCCTAAAAAATAAATAAATTAACGACTATTCCCGTTGTACGATTTGGACATGATTTACACGGGACAAGCTGTGCGAAATCCCGTTCGCTCCACTCTCGTGAGGCTGTCTGAAGAAGGATAATTAAGTGAAATTGGCCCATATGTCGGTGCCCAAACTTGTCCATTCATTATCTCGCATACCACGCCTGCTCTCTCTCTTGCCACAGACCCTCCACAGCCCCCCAGTCCTTCATTAGCAAAACATGCTCAACTGTGACTAATACGCTTTTAAAATATAATTAGCAACACGCATCCATCTCAAACTGGGATTCCTGGACATAATTGCTGCCCAAAGCTAGAGTGATTTGGCTAATTATCTATTTTACGTGTAACTGACTCGCAGCTTTCAAATTAATTGGAAAGGATCAATTACTTGTTAGCTTAGCTTTCTCACCCAATCTAATGAAACATTGGTGCGGACTCCTTCCAGGCACTACTGATTAAGACATGAGACGCTGCATCTGCTCTGTGTTGCTTCTGTTAAGCGGCGCACTGAAAAGTAGACTTGCACGAGGGAATGAATATTTAGGATACAAATGACATTAGCCCACACACCTGTTGCCAGGCACACATAGGAGCAGACCTATGTTTTTACATAAATTAGTGTGGGTATAATTTGGTACGACTTTGGCACATAAAACAAAAAACAAAATAGAATGACGTATTTTCCATTTTCACAAGCTATACAAAAAAAGGCGCGCATACATGTAGCTATCAGTGAAGCGGGTGCAGTGGCACCGGGGCCCAAAGATGGCAGGCTTTCCTGCGCTGTATACAGTTATCTAATGGTCCGACTTATTTTCTTTTGTGATTGCCTGCCTACAACAGCTTCGACAACCAACCCGGAAACCAACCCACCCTACCTTGTGCTGAACATTCTCCCCCCGTGAACACCCTTAACGACTGGAACCCAATCTCCACTGAGGACACAATTCGCCTGATGAATTCCATCCACTCAGGATCCCCCACAGACCCATGTCCTCACCACATCTTCAACAAAGCAGACTCCGTCATAGCACCACACCTCCGAGACGTCATCAACAGCTCCCTCAACTCCGCCACCTTCCCGGAAGACTGGAAACACGCTGAACTCACCGCCCTTCTGAAGAAACCCACAGCGGACCCCACCGAACTCAAAAATTACCGCCCCATCTCGCTCCTTCCATTCCCGGCCAAAGTCATCGAGAAAGCTGTCAACAACCAACTCGCCGCCTTCCTCGAAGCCAACAAATCCCTCGACTCCTCACAATCTGGCTTCCGAGCAAAACACAGCACTGAGACCGCCCTCATCGCAGCAACAGACGACATTCGAACTCTACTGGACAATGGAGGCACAGTCGCCCTCATCCTCCTCGACCTCTCTGCAGCATTTGACACAGTCTGCCACAGCACCCTTTTACAACGCCTCAATAACATCGGAATCCAAGGAAAAGCACTTGAATGGATCACCTCGTTCCTCACCGGAAGAACTCAGAAAGTCCGCCTCCCACCATTCAAGTCCGAGGCCACTGAAGTCATCTGTGGCGTACCACAAGGATCCTCACTCGGCCCCACCCTCTTCAACGTATACATGAGCCCCCTCGCGACCATCGCCCGCCAACACAACCTCAACATCATCTCCTACGCGGATGACACTCAACTAATCCTTTCTCTCACCAATGACCCCAGCACCGCCAAAACTAACCTACACGAAGGAATGAAAGAAGTTGCCGAATGGATGAAACAAAGCCGTCTGAAACTGAACTCAGACAAAACAGAAGTCCTCATCTTAGGTACATCCCCCTCTGCATGGGACGACTCCTGGTGGCCGGAAGCCCTCGGAAAGGCACCCATCCCGACAGACCACGCACGGAACTTAGGCATCATACTGGACTCTTCACTCTCAATGAATAGACAAGTCAGCGCCGTATCCTCTTCCTGCTTCAACATTCTTCGCATGCTGAGAAAAACATTTCGCTGGATCCCCACCGAAACAAGGAAAACAGTCACCCATGCTCTGGTCACGAGCCGACTAGACTACGGAAACACCCTCTACGCAGGCATTACCGCCAAACTCCAGAAGAAACTCCAACGAATCCAAAACGCCTCAGCCAGGATCATATTAGACATCCCACGCAACGAACACATCTCCGGTCACCTTAAAGACCTCCACTGGCTACCCGTCAATAAGAGGATCACTTTCCGACTGCTAACCCACGCACACAAATCACTCTACGATATCGGACCAGAATGCCTCAACTCACGACTGTCCTTCTACACCCCCTCCCGCCAACTACGTTCTTCCAGCCAAGCCCTCGCCACTGTACCTCGCATCAACAAGACCACCATGGGCGGCAGATCCTTCTCATACCTGGCTGCTAAAACATGGAACTTACTCCCCGCTTACCTTCGCCTTACCCAGAACCACCTAGCATTCAGAAAGCAGCTTAAAACGTGGATATTTGACAAGTAATCTTCCTCCCCTCTCTAAGCGCCTTGGGACCCTCTGGGTATGTAGTGCGCTATATAAATTCTCTGACTTGACTTGACTTGTGTCCCGGCTCTGTTTTCTCTTCTTCCCGCAGTTGGGATGAGGGAGAGAGTGACGCTGGTGTGTGGTCAGCGAAGCAGCAGGTGTTTTGAGGCTGCCTCAGATGAGCTGCTGCTCGTCATGGTCTAAAATTGAAAATATGTTGGCCTGCTCCAATTGACTCTATATGATTTGCCGCAGAAATCTTCAATAAAGTTCGTTATAAAAAAAGCATGTTTTTCGTGGCACTGAGACTAATAGCGAGGTGACGCCCGGTCCACCACAACGCTGTTAATACCGTCATCATTGCGCACACAGCTTTATCTTTTTAATGCATCTCACACTGTATGGTCCTAATGCTTTAAATAATGATGACTTACGTTGGTGGCGCTAGGCAAGACGCTGCTGCTAAAAGCCGTTCTTTGGCACTTTAGCTTGAATGATTTTAGCGACTCGTAATGTAGCTAAACTGCACCTGTAAAACTTGCTAGCACCAGGACTGCAGATACAGCTCTGACTCCCATGAATGAACTGCAGCTCGAGCGCATCTTCTTATGGCCCCTCGACTAATACTGAGATTAGTTCATGGACCATGAAGCTAAGATCTTTCACAGTATGGGGCAGATCAGAAGACGAGGGTTTGGAAAGTTTCTGTCCCCATTGTGCACAAACTATTTTTTTTTTTAGTTTAAAGAGGATTTTATTGAAATCACAAAATGTATTACACATAGATTAAATTCAAAAGTGAGTAAGCAATACAATGCATGTAAATGTGTTGGGACCCTCAACTCCTCACCCTCACTCACCCTCACCACCTCACCCTCACCCTCACCCTCACCCTCACCACCCTCAACCCCTCACCCTCACCCTCACTCACCCTCACCCTCACTCACCCTCACCCTCACTCACCCTCACTCACCCTCAACCCCTCACCCTCACTCACCCTCACCCTCACTCACCCTCACCCTCACTCACCCTCAACCCCTCACCCTCACCCTCACTCACCCTCAACCCCTCACCCTCAACCCCTCACTCACCCTCACTCTCACTCATCCTCACTCACCCTCAACCCCTCACCCTCACTCACCCTCAACCCCTCACCCTAACTCACCCTCACCATCACTCAACCTCAACACCTCACTCACCCTCACCCTCACCCCCTCACCCTCAACCCTCACTCACCCTCACCCTCACTCAACCTCAACCCCTCACTCACCCTCACCCTCACTCACCCTAAACCCCTCACCCTCAACCCCTCACTCACCCTCACTCTCACTCATCCTCACTCACCCTCAACACCTCACCCTCACTCACCCTCAACGCCTCACCCTAACTCACCCTCACCCTCACTCACCCTCAACCCCTCACTCACCCTCACCCTCACTCACCCTCAACACCTCACCCTCAACCTCAACCCCTCACCCTCACTCACCCTCACCCTCACTCACCCTCACCCTCACTCACCCTCACTCTCACTTACCCTCAACCCCTCACCCTCACTCACCCTCACTCACCCTCAACCCCTCACCCTCACTCACCCTCACCCACACCCTCACTCACCCTCAACCCCTCACCCTCACACAGTGCAATAGGTCTCAGACCATTTCAGTTAGAGCTTTTAGAAATGTTTATGGCTTTTTTTATTTGTAATTCTTTAGCATTGGCTACAGGAAACAAAAATGCTAAACATTTACAAAAAAAACCCATAAACAATTCTAAAAGCACTAACTCTAATGGTGCGAGACCTATTGCATTTCCAATGCTTGTTTCACATTGTTGGGGTTCACTTTAGTGCTATTAGAAAAGTGCTTCGAACTGCTCAATCGCTGGAATTCTTTTTCCTCTGCTTGCCACGTCTGGGACTGCGAGATACTCTTCCCTTCCTGTCAACTCCTCGCGGAACCCGCTGCGCGGGTCCCGCTTCGTGTGGGGCGGCTGCTGAAACATCATTGGCGAATCCTGCTGGAAGAGCATGTTTGTTATTGACACTGTGGGGTTGCTGTTGAAGTAAGGGCTGCAGGGCTGCGAGCGAGGGTGGGCGCAGGACTACAAGTCCCAGGAGCGCCCGCCCGCCTCCATTGACAGCACCTGGACGCTCTCCCTGCAGGCTCCTCCCCATTTAGTGCTATTAGAAAAGTGCTTCGAACTGCTCAATCGCTGGAATTCTTTTTCCTCTGCTTGCCACGTCTGGGACTGCGAGATACTCTTCCCTTCCTGTCAACTCCTCGCGGAACCCGCTGCGCGGGTCCCGCTTCGTGTGGGGCGGCTGCCGAAACATCATTGGCGAATCCTGCTGGAAGAGCATGTTTGTTATTGACACTGTGGGGTTGCTGTTGAAGTAAGGGCTGCAGGGCTGCAAGCGAGGGTGGGCGCAGGACTACAAGTCCCAGGAGCGCCCGCCCGCCTCCATTGACAGCACCTGGACGCTCTCCCTGCAGGCTCCTCCCCATTTAGTGCTATTAGAAAAGTGCTTCGAACTGCTCAATCGCTGGAATTCTTTTTCCTCTGCTTGCCACGTCTGGGACTGCGAGATACTCTTCCCTTGCTGTCAACTCCTCGTGGAACCCGCTGCGCGGGTCCCGCTTCGTGTGGGGTGGCTGCTGAAACATCATTGGCGAATCCTGCTGGAAGAGCATGTTTGTTATTGACACTGTGGGGTTGCTGTTGAAGTAAGGGCGAGGGTGGGCGCAGGACTACAAGTCCCAGGAGCGCCCGCCCGCCCGCCTCCATTGACAGCACCTGGACGCTCTCCCTGCAGGCTCCTCCCCTCATGTAGAATAGATAAAATCAACAGCCTGGTCCCGCAGCGCGGGAGCGCCCAGGAGAAGCCCGGGACAAGGGCGGGACCGTCTTTGGCCGTCAGGGGCCGTAGGAGGCTGGGCTGGGCCACCCCCCTGATATTTGGAAAGTGGGACTGTGGTATAGTGTAATGGCTGCCCTTTTCTGGCTCTTTTGAGAGGGAGAATGATGGAGAGTGACTCCAGCCTATCACCCCCA
This sequence comes from Lissotriton vulgaris, assembly GCF_964263255.1. NCBI lineage: Eukaryota > Metazoa > Chordata > Amphibia > Caudata > Salamandridae > Lissotriton > Lissotriton vulgaris. The sequence goes on from NC_141697.1 coordinate 21,774,753, forward strand.
TAGCATAGGGATTAGGACTATAGACAGGGCCCCTGTTTTACATATATTAGGGCATTTTCGTGTCACTTTCCTTAATGTAGGGCTTATGAATTTAAGTTAGGGGATAGATATATAAGTATTAGTCATGATTTGCCCATTTGCTAACATGCTAGGATATTTTCCATGGAGTTACGCATATTGTGGGCTCCGTAGGCCTTAAACGAGACAGACTCCATTTTGCTTTCTGCCCGGTAGCTCGAGAAGGCTTTCTAGGTGAAGTGTAATGTTTAGTTTTAAGCTGTTGTTCGCTTGGAGAGAACCGGCTCAGGCTGGCCCTTATCGAAGGAATGTATTTTTCTCCACTCCGAAGACACAACTTCAGGCCGGCCGGCTGGGAACGTGTCCTTGGTACGGGGAGGTACAAGAATTTGGTGGGCGGCAGGTTACTGGCCGTAGCTTTCCATGAAGGAACGGGCTTTGATATTAGCGAAGGTGTTAGTCAGTTTGTCAGTTAGTCCGTAGGCGGCATCTAGCCGTTAGCATCTCTGCCATTAATTATCTCATGGCGGACAGTCGCCATCTTTGAAGTCCGAGAAAGATTTAAGACCGAATCTCTCTGAGAAAGACTGAAGGAGAATTAGCGCGGAGCGCACTGATACAGAGAGAGAGAGAGACGGTAGCTAATAACCAGCAAGGTTCCGGTGCCCTGGCGGGAAGCAGACGAGGTTGAGCCTAGCGGTGCAGACGTGTACTTGTGACGGCTGGGGTGTGACTGCAAGGCGAGCCAGGACACAGAGACGAGAAGGGAACCTAGATGACTGCTGAGTCCAGACTTCATATTAACCAGGTGACCTCCGTCCTTTTCCCACTCTAACCTTTACCTTTTCCTTGCAGAAATTATGTTGCATAGTAATGTGATTTGTGTCTATTGTCAATAAATATCCTAATTCTTATAGAATTATCGTGTGCCTCGTGTTCCTGTTCAATCTCGGTAAATGAAACTTCTAGTTGAGAATTGTTTATGTGAACGGATGTGAAATCCCGATCAGGTAAATGGTGATCGAACAAAGAGGAAGTGAGTGGACCTTTGATGCCAAGAATAGGAGGTACATTATATAATTTGGGAACCGTATCCAAAGTCATTATTATAGTTTTATCCCGAGTAGGTAACTGAGACATTATCCTGATGACTGTTCATAGGAATGTGGTCGTCGCTGATATGCGGCGTTAGTGAGAGCGTTGGGTGGGAGACCAGCGTGGATACCCACAGGATTGTGGCTTGACTAAGTGAGAGCGCTAGGGGGGATACTGGCGTGTAGGTTTGCCGGATTGCGAACCGTTTGGAAAAGGGAGCATCGGGTGCTGCAGGCCCATGCGTAGACGCACCGGATTGTGTGTCATATCTGCCCTAGGGTAGAACGGTCTGGGTCAGGGTGGCCGCGAGACCAACTGATGTGAATAAGATATTGTAGAAAATCTATACATGTATATTGTCATTCCCCATCCTTAGGTGCGACCTGTATATATATCTGTATATCTATCCATTGTGAATACGATCTAAGGAGGGAAGGTGAGTACGTTTTGGTTGGGTCATAGGCCCCTGGGGGCTGATCTCATCTAAGCGGAAAATCCAGCCATTACATATAGTTACAATACTTTGATTTTGATTTTAGCCCCATTTTCCTTGTACTACTGAATGTTATGTCCTACATGACCTGTTATGTTCAAGTGGGTCTGTTACTAATTTGCGCCTTTAGGTTTCTCTCATACACGTTCCCTTTAAACTCTATTCCTATGCCTAAAATGTCTTCACCAGTAGCGAATCCCTTATCTGGCATGGTAGGGGTTTCTATTCTTGGTCCACTGGACAAATATTTTTCTAAAGTGAAGAGTGAGGTTGACAGAGAGATTACGCTTGCAGAGAAGCGAGCTGGGCGCCGTCTCTCTATTGAGTTCTTAAAACAAAGACCACTCCTTGCTCCTCAGAGGGCCGACATATGCACCTCATCAGATCTAACCATACATAAAGAATCTGATGCTGAGTTATTTAGCACAGATAATATTCCGCTTATATTTCAAAATAACCATCCTGCCCTAGATGACATTATAGCCATCCCTGAACTTAATACTTTTGAGTCAACTCAAACATTTAATCAGCCAATTGACTTAAGTACTCCTTTACCTAACGATGTGGTACCCCTTCATGATATAAATGTACCTTGCCCTGTGTTTACACCCCTAGGACCTGACCCTCACCCGATCATTGCACTTGATAAAAAGTCTAAAAAACCTTCTACTAAGGGATCCAATAGCGTCTCTTGTTCACCTCCAAGAAAGAGGAGAAGGAAGGGAGGAATTATAAAGGGGAATAGACTTCTCATTAGTAATATGTACTCTCCACATAAGATAACCAAAGAAGCAGGGAATGTGGACTCAATAGGGCATCTGACCGCTAATTCGATATTTGCCCCTAATTACAAAGGGCTATTAAAGGATATTGATTGCCTCATAAAAGCTCTAATACTCCCACTTACCGAAAGAGTTAAAAGGTTAGGAGAGAAAATGGATCAGATTTTGCTAGAGCAAAAGTCAGCAGCCTGTTATAAACCTAATAACCAAAGTATAATGCATCCGGTAGTAAAACAGCCTACTAGTAATCCACCCAGGCAACAAACTGCCACTCCTACACTAAATAATATGCCTGTCGTAGTAAAACCAAATGAAATGGCGGGCATTAAAACTCCTATAGTTACTGAGTATACAAACAAAGAAAAACCCCATATAGGCATATCAAAAAGAGGCCATACTTTAAATGAACCCCCTGGTAAGCCCACTCTAACAACTAGAACAAAAATCAGAAATGTTGCAGATCTGCCCCCGGAATCATCAAATTATGTTATTGTTCTTACAGGAGTTCCGGTCATGCCAGTTGGAAACACAGAACATAATTCCAGTCTTAAAAATAAAGTTATTCACTGGCTACGAAAAAATAGACCACTTCCTTTGCACTTAAATGGAGATATAGTTTCAGTCAGGCGATGTAATTGGGTGGGACTTCGACCTAAGGATATTGAAGGGGATGTGATCATCGTTAATTTTAAAGATCATAGACTGGTCACATATATCAGTGACTTGTTTCCAGGGAGATGTGAGGGAGGCATCTCTACGCGCAATTTGAGCTACTTCTATCCGGAAGCTCTAATGATGCCCCCAAATAATAATCCACCAACGCTGATCACAAATCATCCCTCAAATAAACGGAGATTTGATGTATTATATAGATCAAATCAAATCTTGAATCAGGTCCATAGACATTATAACGGAAATGACTCCCCTTTTTTCCAACCCATGCATACTCCTCATCTCCCTAAGATGCATAGACCTAATGTACCACATAGATCGCATTTAATCATGAATCCGGCTGCCCATAGTTTTCACAGTAGGAATAACATCCCCTGCTTCCCACCCATGTATCCAAACCAACCATTGTTTAATAACAATAACTTCTACACCAATAATCCCAGGGAAAACTTTTATACCAATAATCCCAGGGAAAACTGGGATATACCACTTTCAAATTTATTCCACCCTTTCTCTGGATTGGATGAGAATGAATGACTCAATGTAACAGGTGTGAGGGAGAAATTGTCCGGTGGGTACCTGATGAATGCTGAAATGACAACAGAAGATGCCCCAAAAGTGTGTAGCAATGGTAATAGTGATGATTCTGGTCAAGTCGAACTTGCCAGTACACTTGAGGAGCTTAGGGCGAATGAAAATCACCATGAAACCGATACAGGTAACGAAATCTTGGGGATGGGCCTCTCAGAAATTACCAAAGACAGAAAGCGATGTGCTAGTGGTAGATTAGATGAAATCTCTCGGAAAAAATGGTCCATTACTTTCTGGAATATAGCTGGCCTTCGGGCTAAGTTAGAGAATCCTGCATGGAAGCTTTTTACTGAAAATTGTGACGTAATATGCCTACAGGAAACATGGACAGAGGGGGAACATCATTTGAATGGTTTTATAACAGTCTCTATCCCCGCTGTAGCCTCGGTACATGGAAGAGCGAAAGGGGGTTTATGTATGTATATCTCAAATCGCATAAATTTTAAAAAACTACAGCTATATTCCCACACATGCTTTTTTCACATTGTTGGGGTTCACTTTAGTGCTATTAGAAAAGTGCTTCGAACTGCTCAATCGCTGGAATTCTTTTTCCTCTGCTTGCCACGTCTGGGACTGCGAGATACTCTTCCCTTCCTGTCAACTCCTCGCGGAACCCGCTGCGCGGGTCCCGCTTCGTGTGGGGCGGCTGCTGAAACATCATTGGCGAATCCTGCTGGAAGAGCACGTTAGTTATTGACACTGTGGGGTTGCTGTTGAAGTAAGGGCTGCAGGGCTGCGAGGGTGGGCGCAGGACTACAAGTCCCAGGAGCGCCCGCCCGCCCGCCTCCATTGACAGCACCTGGACGCTCTCCCTGCAGGCTCCTCCCCTCATGTAGAATAGATAAAATCAACAGCCTGGTCCCGCAGCGCGGGAGCGCCCAGGAGAAGCCCGGGACAAGGGCGGGACCGTCTGTGGCCGTCAGGGGCCGTAGGAGGCTGGGCTGGGCCACCCCCCTGATATTTGGAAAGTGGGACTGTGGTATAGTTACAATACTTTGATTTTGATTTTAGCCCCATTTTCCTTGTACTACTGAATGTTATGTCCTACATGACCTGTTATGTTTAAGTGGGTCTGTTACTAATTTGCGCCTTTAGGTTTCTCTCATACACGTTCCCTTTAAACTCTATTCCTATGCCTAAAATGTCTTCACCAGTAGCGAATCCCTGATCTGGCATGGTAGGGGTTTCTATTCTTGGTCCACTAGACAAATATTTTTCTAAAGTGAAGAGTGAGGTTGACAGAGAGATTACGCTTGCAGAGAAGCGAGCTGGGCGCCGTCTCTCTATTGAGCTCTTAAAACAAAGACCACTCCTTGCTCCTCAGAGGGCCGACATATGCACCTCATCAGATCTAACCATACATAAAGAATCTGATGCTGAGTTATTTAGCACAGATAATATTCCGCTTATATTTCAAAATAACCATCCTGCCCTAGATGACATTATAGTCATCCCTGAACTTAATACTTTTGAGTCAACTCAAACATTTAATCAGCCAATTGACTTAAGTACTCCTTTACCTAACGATGTGGTACCCCTTCATGATATAAATGTACCTTGCCCTGTGTTTACACCCCTAGGACCTGACCCTCACCCGATCATTGCACTTGATAAAAAGTCTAAAAAACCTTCTACTAAGGGATCCAATAGCGTCTCTTGTTCACCTCCAAGAAAGAGGAGAAGGAAGGGAGGAATTATAAAGGGGAATAGACTTCTCATTAGTAATATGTACTCTCCACATAAGATAACCAAAGAAGCAGGGAATGTGGACTCAATAGGGCATCTGACCGCTAATTCGATATTTGCCCCTAATTACAAAGGGCTATTAAAGGATATTGATTGCCTCATAAAAGCTCTAATACTCCCACTTACCGAAAGAGTTAAAAGGTTAGGAGAGAAAATGGATCAGATTTTGCTAGAGCAAAAGTCAGCAGCCTGTTATAAACCTAATAACCAAAGTATAATGCATCCGGTAGTAAAACAGCCTACTAGTAATCCACCCAGGCAACAAACTGCCACTCCTACACTAAATAATATGCCTGTCGTAGTAAAACCAAATGAAATGGCGGGCATTAAAACTCCTATAGTTACTGAGTATACAAACAAAGAAAAACCCCATATAGGCATATCAAAAAGAGGCCATACTTTAAATGAACCCCCTGGTAAGCCCACTCTAACAACTAGAACAAAAATCAGAAATGTTGCAGATCTGCCCCCGGAATCATCAAATTATGTTATTGTTCTTACAGGAGTTCCGGTCATGCCAGTTGGAAACACAGAACATAATTCCAGTCTTAAAAATAAAGTTATTCACTGGCTACGAAAAAATAGACCACTTCCTTTGCACTTAAATGGAGATATAGTTTCAGTCAGGCGATGTAATTGGGTGGGACTTCGACCTAAGGATATTGAAGGGGATGTGATCATCGTTAATTTTAAAGATCATAGACTGGTCACATATATCAGTGACTTGTTTCCAGGGAGATGTGAGGGAGGCATCTCTACGCGCAATTTGAGCTACTTCTATCCGGAAGCTCTAATGATGCCCCCAAATAATAATCCACCAACGCTGATCACAAATCATCCCTCAAATAAACGGAGATTTGATGTATTATATAGATCAAATCAAATCTTGAATCAGGTCCATAGACATTATAACGGAAATGACTCCCCTTTTTTCCAACCCATGCATACTCCTCATCTCCCTAAGATGCATAGACCTAATGTACCACATAGATCGCATTTAATCATGAATCCCGCTGCCCATAGTTTTCACAGTAGGAATAACATCCCCTGCTTCCCACCCATGTATCCAAACCAACCATTGTTTAATAACAATAACTTCTACACCAATAATCCCAGGGAAAACTTTTATACCAATAATCCCAGGGAAAACTGGGATATACCACTTTCAAATTTATTCCACCCTTTCTCTGGATTGGATGAGAATGAATGACTCAATGTAACAGGTGTGAGGGAGAAATTGTCCGGTGGGTACCTGATGAATGCTGAAATGACAACAGAAGATGCCCCAAAAGTGTGTAGCAATGGTAATAGTGATGATTCTGGTCAAGTCGAACTTGCCAGTACACTTGAGGAGCTTAGGGCGAATGAAAATCACCATGAAACCGATACAGGTAACGAAATCTTGGGGATGGGCCTCTCAGAAATTACCAAAGACAGAAAGCGATGTGCTAGTGGTAGATTAGATGAAATCTCTCGGAAAAAATGGTCCATTACTTTCTGGAATATAGCTGGCCTTCGGGCTAAGTTAGAGAATCCTGCATGGAAGCTTTTTACTGAAAATTGTGACGTAATATGCCTACAGGAAACATGGACAGAGGGGGAACATCATTTGAATGGTTTTATAACAGTCTCTATCCCCGCTGTAGCCTCGGTACATGGAAGAGCGAAAGGGGGTTTATGTATGTATATCTCAAATCGCATAAATTTTCAAAAACTACAGCTATATTCCCACACATGCTTTTTTCACATTGTTGGGGTTCACTTTAGTGCTATTAGAAAAGTGCTTCGAACTGCTCAATCGCTGGAATTCTTTTTCCTCTGCTTGCCACGTCTGGGACTGCGAGATACTCTTCCCTTCCTGTCAACTCCTCGCGGAACCCGCTGCGCGGGTCCCGCTTCGTGTGGGGCGGCTGCTGAAACATCATTGGCGAATCCTGCTGGAAGAGCACGTTTGTTATTGACACTGTGGGGTTGCTGTTGAAGTAAGGGCTGCAGGGCTGCGAGGGTGGGCGCAGGACTACAAGTCCCAGGAGCGCCCGCCCGCCCGCCTCCATTGACAGCACCTGGACGCTCTCCCTGCAGGCTCCTCCCCTCATGTAGAATAGATAAAATCAACAGCCTGGTCCCGCAGCGCGGGAGCGCCCAGGAGAAGCCCGGGACAAGGGCGGGACCGTCTGTGGCCGTCAGGGGCCGTAGGAGGCTGGGCTGGGCCACCCCCCTGATATTTGGAAAGTGGGACTGTGGTATAGTTACAATACTTTGATTTTGATTTTAGCCCCATTTTCCTTGTACTACTGAATGTTATGTCCTACATGACCTGTTATGTTTAAGTGGGTCTGTTACTAATTTGCGCCTTTAGGTTTCTCTCATACACGTTCCCTTTAAATTCTATTCCTATGCCTAAAATGTCTTCACCAGTAGCGAATCCCTTATCTGGCATGGTAGGGGTTTCTATTCTTGGTCCACTAGACAAATATTTTTCTAAAGTGAAGAGTGAGGTTGACAGAGAGATTACGCTTGCAGAGAAGCGAGCTGGGCGCCGTCTCTCTATTGAGCTCTTAAAACAAAGACCACTCCTTGCTCCTCAGAGGGCCGACATATGCACCTCATCAGATCTAACCATACATAAAGAATCTGATGCTGAGTTATTTAGCACAGATAATATTCCGCTTATATTTCAAAATAACCATCCTGCCCTAGATGACATTATAGTCATCCCTGAACTTAATACTTTTGAGTCAACTCAAACATTTAATCAGCCAATTGACTTAAGTACTCCTTTACCTAACGATGTGGTACCCCTTCATGATATAAATGTACCTTGCCCTGTGTTTACACCCCTAGGACCTGACCCTCACCCGATCATTGCACTTGATAAAAAGTCTAAAAAACCTTCTACTAAGGGATCCAATAGCGTCTCTTGTTCACCTCCAAGAAAGAGGAGAAGGAAGGGAGGAATTATAAAGGGGAATAGACTTCTCATTAGTAATATGTACTCTCCACATAAGATAACCAAAGAAGCAGGGAATGTGGACTCAATAGGGCATCTGACCGCTAATTCGATATTTGCCCCTAATTACAAAGGGCTATTAAAGGATATTGATTGCCTCATAAAAGCTCTAATACTCCCACTTACCGAAAGAGTTAAAAGGTTAGGAGAGAAAATGGATCAGATTTTGCTAGAGCAAAAGTCAGCAGCCTGTTATAAACCTAATAACCAAAGTATAATGCATCCGGTAGTAAAACAGCCTACTAGTAATCCACCCAGGCAACAAACTGCCACTCCTACACTAAATAATATGCCTGTCGTAGTAAAACCAAATGAAATGGCGGGCATTAAAACTCCTATAGTTACTGAGTATACAAACAAAGAAAAACCCCATATAGGCATATCAAAAAGAGGCCATACTTTAAATGAACCCCCTGGTAAGCCCACTCTAACAACTAGAACAAAAATCAGAAATGTTGCAGATCTGCCCCCGGAATCATCAAATTATGTTATTGTTCTTACAGGAGTTCCGGTCATGCCAGTTGGAAACACAGAACATAATTCCAGTCTTAAAAATAAAGTTATTCACTGGCTACGAAAAAATAGACCACTTCCTTTGCACTTAAATGGAGATATAGTTTCAGTCAGGCGATGTAATTGGGTGGGACTTCGACCTAAGGATATTGAAGGGGATGTGATCATCGTTAATTTTAAAGATCATAGACTGGTCACATATATCAGTGACTTGTTTCCAGGGAGATGTGAGGGAGGCATCTCTACGCGCAATTTGAGCTACTTCTATCCGGAAGCTCTAATGATGCCCCCATATAATAATCCACCAACGCTGATCACAAATCATCCCTCAAATAAACGGAGATTTGATGTATTATATAGATCAAATCAAATCTTGAATCAGGTCCATAGACATTATAACGGAAATGACTCCCCTTTTTTCCAACCCATGCATACTCCTCATCTCCCTAAGATGCATAGACCTAATGTACCACATAGATCGCATTTAATCATGAATCCGGCTGCCCATAGTTTTCACAGTAGGAATAACATCCCCTGCTTCCCACCCATGTATCCAAACCAACCATTGTTTAATAACAATAACTTCTACACCAATAATCCCAGGGAAAACTTTTATACCAATAATCCCAGGGAAAACTGGGATATACCACTTTCAAATTTATTCCACCCTTTCTCTGGATTGGATGAGAATGAATGACTCAATGTAACAGGTGTGAGGGAGAAATTGTCCGGTGGGTACCTGATGAATGCTGAAATGACAACAGAAGATGCCCCAAAAGTGTGTAGCAATGGTAATAGTGATGATTCTGGTCAAGTCGAACTTGCCAGTACACTTGAGGAGCTTAGGGCGAATGAAAATCACCATGAAACCGATACAGGTAACGAAATCTTGGGGATGGGCCTCTCAGAAATTACCAAAGACAGAAAGCGATGTGCTAGTGGTAGATTAGATGAAATCTCTCGGAAAAAATGGTCCATTACTTTCTGGAATATAGCTGGCCTTCGGGCTAAGTTAGAGAATCCTGCATGGAAGCTTTTTACTGAAAATTGTGACGTAATATGCCTACAGGAAACATGGACAGAGGGGGAACATCATTTGAATGGTTTTATAACAGTCTCTATCCCCGCTGTAGCCTCGGTACATGGAAGAGCGAAAGGGGGTTTATGTATGTATATCTCAAATCGCATAAATTTTCAAAAACTACAGCTATATTCCCACACATGCTTTTTTCACATTGTTGGGGTTCACTTTAGTGCTATTAGAAAAGTGCTTCGAACTGCTCAATCGCTGGAATTCTTTTTCCTCTGCTTGCCACGTCTGGGACTGCGAGATACTCTTCCCTTCCTGTCAACTCCTCGCGGAACCCGCTGCGCGGGTCCCGCTTCGTGTGGGGCGGCTGCTGAAACATCATTGGCGAATCCTGCTGGAAGAGCACGTTTGTTATTGACACTGTGGGGTTGCTGTTGAAGTAAGGGCTGCAGGGCTGCGAGGGTGGGCGCAGGACTACAAGTCCCAGGAGCGCCCGCCCGCCCGCCTCCATTGACAGCACCTGGACGCTCTCCCTGCAGGCTCCTCCCCTCATGTAGAATAGATAAAATCAACAGCCTGGTCCCGCAGCGCGGGAGCGCCCAGGAGAAGCCCGGGACAAGGGCGGGACCGTCTGTGGCCGTCAGGGGCCGTAGGAGGCTGGGCTGGGCCACCCCCCTGATATTTGGAAAGTGGGACTGTGGTATAGTTACAATACTTTGATTTTGATTTTAGCCCCATTTTCCTTGTACTACTGAATGTTATGTCCTACATGACCTGTTATGTTTAAGTGGGTCTGTTACTAATTTGCGCCTTTAGGTTTCTCTCATACACGTTCCCTTTAAACTCTATTCCTATGCCTAAAATGTCTTCACCAGTAGCGAATCCCTTATCTGGCATGGTAGGGGTTTCTATTCTTGGTCCACTAGACAAATATTTTTCTAAAGTGAAGAGTGAGGTTGACAGAGAGATTACGCTTGCAGAGAAGCGAGCTGGGCGCCGTCTCTCTATTGAGCTCTTAAAACAAAGACCACTCCTTGCTCCTCAGAGGGCCGACATATGCACCTCATCAGATCTAACCATACATAAAGAATCTGATGCTGAGTTATTTAGCACAGATAATATTCCGCTTATATTTCAAAATAACCATCCTGCCCTAGATGACATTATAGTCATCCCTGAACTTAATACTTTTGAGTCAACTCAAACATTTAATCAGCCAATTGACTTAAGTACTCCTTTACCTAACGATGTGGTACCCCTTCATGATATAAATGTACCTTGCCCTGTGTTTACACCCCTAGGACCTGACCCTCACCCGATCATTGCACTTGATAAAAAGTCTAAAAAACCTTCTACTAAGGGATCCAATAGCGTCTCTTGTTCACCTCCAAGAAAGAGGAGAAGGAAGGGAGGAATTATAAAGGGGAATAGACTTCTCATTAGTAATATGTACTCTCCACATAAGATAACCAAAGAAGCAGGGAATGTGGACTCAATAGGGCATCTGACCGCTAATTCGATATTTGCCCCTAATTACAAAGGGCTATTAAAGGATATTGATTGCCTCATAAAAGCTCTAATACTCCCACTTACCGAAAGAGTTAAAAGGTTAGGAGAGAAAATGGATCAGATTTTGCTAGAGCAAAAGTCAGCAGCCTGTTATAAACCTAATAACCAAAGTATAATGCATCCGGTAGTAAAACAGCCTACTAGTAATCCACCCAGGCAACAAACTGCCACTCCTACACTAAATAATATGCCTGTCGTAGTAAAACCAAATGAAATGGCGGGCATTAAAACTCCTATAGTTACTGAGTATACAAACAAAGAAAAACCCCATATAGGCATATCAAAAAGAGGCCATACTTTAAATGAACCCCCTGGTAAGCCCACTCTAACAACTAGAACAAAAATCAGAAATGTTGCAGATCTGCCCCCGGAATCATCAAATTATGTTATTGTTCTTACAGGAGTTCCGGTCATGCCAGTTGGAAACACAGAACATAATTCCAGTCTTAAAAATAAAGTTATTCACTGGCTACGAAAAAATAGACCACTTCCTTTGCACTTAAATGGAGATATAGTTTCAGTCAGGCGATGTAATTGGGTGGGACTTCGACCTAAGGATATTGAAGGGGATGTGATCATCGTTAATTTTAAAGATCATAGACTGGTCACATATATCAGTGACTTGTTTCCAGGGAGATGTGAGGGAGGCATCTCTACGCGCAATTTGAGCTACTTCTATCCGGAAGCTCTAATGATGCCCCCAAATAATAATCCACCAACGCTGATCACAAATCATCCCTCAAATAAACGGAGATTTGATGTATTATATAGATCAAATCAAATCTCGAATCAGGTCCATAGACATTATAACGGAAATGACTCCCCTTTTTTCCAACCCATGCATACTCCTCATCTCCCTAAGATTCATAGACCTAATGTACCACATAGATCGCATTTAATCATGAATCCGGCTGCCCATAGTTTTCACAGTAGGAATAACATCCCCTGCTTCCCACCCATGTATCCAAACCAACCATTGTTTAATAACAATAACTTCTACACCAATAATCCCAGGGAAAACTTTTATACCAATAATCCCAGGGAAAACTGGGATATACCACTTTCAAATTTATTCCACCCTTTCTCTGGATTGGATGAGAATGAATGACTCAATGTAACAGGTGTGAGGGAGAAATTGTCCGGTGGGTACCTGATGAATGCTGAAATGACAACAGAAGATGCCCCAAAAGTGTGTAGCAATAGTAATAGTGATGATTCTGGTCAAGTCGAACTTGCCAGTACACTTGAGGAGCTTAGGGCGAATGAAAATCACCATGAAACCGATACAGGTAACGAAATCTTGGGGATGGGCCTCTCAGAAATTACCAAAGACAGAAAGCGATGTGCTAGTGGTAGATTAGATGAAATCTCTCGGAAAAAATGGTCCATTACTTTCTGGAATATAGCTGGCCTTCGGGCTAAGTTAGAGAATCCTGCATGGAAGCTTTTTACTGAAAATTGTGACGTAATATGCCTACAGGAAACATGGACAGAGGGGGAACATCATTTGAATGGTTTTATAACAGTCTCTATCCCCGCTGTAGCCTCGGTACATGGAAGAGCGAAAGGGGGTTTATGTATGTATATCTCAAATCGCATCAATTTTAAAAAACTACAGCTATATTCCCACACATGCTTTTTTCACATTGTTGGGGTTCACTTTAGTGCTATTAGAAAAGTGCTTCGAACTGCTCAATCGCTGGAATTCTTTTTCCTCTGCTTGCCACGTGTGGGACTGCGAGATACTCTTCCCTTCCTGTCAACTCCTCGCGGAACCCGCTGCGCGTGGGGCGGCTGCTGAAACATCGTTGGCGAATCCTGCTGGAAGAGCACGTTTGTTATTGACACTGTGGGGTTGCTGTTGAAGTAAGGGCTGCAGGACTGCGAGCGAGGGTGGGCGCAGGACTACAAGTCCCAGGAGCGCCCGCCCGCCTCCATTGACAGCACCTGGACGCTCTCCCTGCAGGCTCCTCCCCATTTAGTGCTATTAGAAAAGTGCTTCGAACTGCTCAATCGCTGGAATTCTTTTTCCTCTGCTTGCCACGTCTGGGACTGCGAGATACTCTTCCCTTCCTGTCAACTCCTCGCGGAACCCGCTGCGCGGGTCCCGCTTCGTGTGGGGCGGCTGCTGAAACATCATTGGCGAATCCTGCTGGAAGAGCACGTTTGTTATTGACACTGTGGGGTTGCTGTTGAAGTAAGGGCTGCAGGGCTGCGAGCGAGGGTGGGCGTAGGACTACAAGTCCCAGGAGCGCCCGCCCGCCTGCCTCCATTGACAGCACCTGGACGCTCTCCCTGCAGGCTCCTCCCCTCATGTAGAATAGATAAAATCAACAGCCTGGTCCCGCAGCGCGGGAGCGCCCAGGAGAAGCCCGGGACAAGGGCGGGACCGTCTGTGGCCGTCAGGGGCCGTAGGAGGCTGGGCTGGGCCACCCCCCTGATATTTGGAAAGTGGGACTGTGGTATAGTTACAATACTTTGATTTTGATTTTAGCCCCATTTTCCTTGTACTACTGAATGTTATGTCCTACATGACCTGTTATGTTTAAGTGGGTCTGTTACTAATTTGCGCCTTTAGGTTTCTCTCATACACGTTCCCTTTAAACTCTATTCCTATGCCTAAAATGTCTTCACCAGTAGCGAATCCCTTATCTGGCATGGTAGGGGTTTCTATTCTTGGTCCACTAGACAAATATTTTTCTAAAGTGAAGAGTGAGGTTGACAGAGAGATTACGCTTGCAGAGAAGCGAGCTGGGCGCCGTCTCTCTATTGAGCTCTTAAAACAAAGACCACTCCTTGCTCCTCAGAGGGCCGACATATGCACCTCATCAGATCTAACCATACATAAAGAATCTGATGCTGAGTTATTTAGCACAGATAATATTCCGCTTATATTTCAAAATAACCATCCTGCCCTAGATGACATTATAGTCATCCCTGAACTTAATACTTTTGAGTCAACTCAAACATTTAATCAGCCAATTGACTTAAGTACTCCTTTACCTAACGATGTGGTACCCCTTCATGATATAAATGTACCTTGCCCTGTGTTTACACCCCTAGGACCTGACCCTCACCCGATCATTGCACTTGATAAAAAGTCTAAAAAACCTTCTACTAAGGGATCCAATAGCGTCTCTTGTTCACCTCCAAGAAAGAGGAGAAGGAAGGGAGGAATTATAAAGGGGAATAGACTTCTCATTAGTAATATGTACTCTCCACATAAGATAACCAAAGAAGCAGGGAATGTGGACTCAATAGGGCATCTGACCGCTAATTCGATATTTGCCCCTAATTACAAAGGGCTATTAAAGGATATTGATTGCCTCATAAAAGCTCTAATACTCCCACTTACCGAAAGAGTTAAAAGGTTAGGAGAGAAAATGGATCAGATTTTGCTAGAGCAAAAGTCAGCAGCCTGTTATAAACCTAATAACCAAAGTATAATGCATCCGGTAGTAAAACAGCCTACTAGTAATCCACCCAGGCAACAAACTGCCACTCCTACACTAAATAATATGCCTGTCGTAGTAAAACCAAATGAAATGGCGGGCATTAAAACTCCTATAGTTACTGAGTATACAAACAAAGAAAAACCCCATATAGGCATATCAAAAAGAGGCCATACTTTAAATGAACCCCCTGGTAAGCCCACTCTAACAACTAGAACAAAAATCAGAAATGTTGCAGATCTGCCCCCGGAATCATCAAATTATGTTATTGTTCTTACAGGAGTTCCGGTCATGCCAGTTGGAAACACAGAACATAATTCCAGTCTTAAAAATAAAGTTATTCACTGGCTACGAAAAAATAGACCACTTCCTTTGCACTTAAATGGAGATATAGTTTCAGTCAGGCGATGTAATTGGGTGGGACTTCGACCTAAGGATATTGAAGGGGATGTGATCATCGTTAATTTTAAAGATCATAGACTGGTCACATATATCAGTGACTTGTTTCCAGGGAGATGTGAGGGAGGCATCTCTACGCGCAATTTGAGCTACTTCTATCCGGAAGCTCTAATGATGCCCCCAAATAATAATCCACCAACGCTGATCACAAATCATCCCTCAAATAAACGGAGATTTGATGTATTATATAGATCAAATCAAATCTCGAATCAGGTCCATAGACATTATAACGGAAATGACTCCCCTTTTTTCCAACCCATGCATACTCCTCATCTCCCTAAGATTCATAGACCTAATGTACCACATAGATCGCATTTAATCATGAATCCGGCTGCCCATAGTTTTCACAGTAGGAATAACATCCCCTGCTTCCCACCCATGTATCCAAACCAACCATTGTTTAATAACAATAACTTCTACACCAATAATCCCAGGGAAAACTTTTATACCAATAATCCCAGGGAAAACTGGGATATACCACTTTCAAATTTATTCCACCCTTTCTCTGGATTGGATGAGAATGAATGACTCAATGTAACAGGTGTGAGGGAGAAATTGTCCGGTGGGTACCTGATGAATGCTGAAATGACAACAGAAGATGCCCCAAAAGTGTGTAGCAATGGTAATAGTGATGATTCTGGTCAAGTCGAACTTGCCAGTACACTTGAGCTTAGGGCGAATGAAAATCACCATGAAACCGATACAGGTAACGAAATCTTGGGGATGGGCCTCTCAGAAATTACCAAAGACAGAAAGCGATGTGCTAGTGGTAGATTAGATGAAATCTCTCGGAAAAAATGGTCCATTATTTTCTGGAATATAGCTGGCCTTCGGGCTAAGTTAGAGAATCCTGCATGGAAGCTTTTTACTGAAAATTGTGACGTAATATGCCTACAGGAAACATGGACAGAGGGGGAACATCATTTGAATGGTTTTATAACAGTCTCTATCCCCGCTGTAGCCTCGGTACATGGAAGAGCGAAAGGGGGTTTATGTATGTATATCTCAAATCGCATCAATTTAAAAAAACTACAGCTATATTCCCACACATGCTTTTTTCACATTGTTGGGGTTCACTTTAGTGCTATTAGAAAAGTGCTTCGAACTGCTCAATCGCTGGAATTCTTTTTCCTCTGCTTGCCACGTCTGGGACTGCGAGATACTCTTCCCTTCCTGTCAACTCCTCGCGGAACCCGCTGCGTGGGTCCCGCTTCGTGTGGGGCGGCTGCTGAAACATCATTGGCGAATCCTGCTGGAAGAGCATGTTTGTTATTGACACTGTGGGGTTGCTGTTGAAGTAAGGGCTGCAGGGCTGCGAGCGAGGGTGGGCGCAGGACTACAAGTCCCAGGAGCGCCCGCCCGCCTCCATTGACAGCACCTGGACGCTCTCCCTGCAGGCTCCTCCCCATTTAGTGCTATTAGAAAAGTGCTTCGAACTGCTCAATCGCTGGAATTCTTTTTCCTCTGCTTGCCACGTCTGGGACTGCGAGATACTCTTCCCTTCCTGTCAACTCCTCGCGGAACCCGCTGCGCGTGGGGCGGCTGCTGAAACATCATTGGCGAATCCTGCTGGAAGAGCACGTTTGTTATTGACACTGTGGGGTTGCTGTTGAAGTAAGGGCTGCAGGGCTGCGAGCGAGGGTGGGCGCAGGACTACAAGTCCCAGGAGCGCCCGCCCGCCTCCATTGACAGCACCTGGACGCTCTCCCTGCAGGCTCCTCCCCATTTAGTGCTATTAGAAAAGTGCTTCGAACAGCTCAATCGCTGGAATTCTTTTTCCTCTGCATGCCACGTCTGGGACTGCAAGATACTCTTCCCTTCCTGTCAACTCCTCGCGGAACCCGCTGCGCGGGTCCCGCTTCGTGTGGGGCGGCTGCTGAAACATCATTGGCGAATCCTGCTGGAAGAGCACGTTTGTTATTGACACTGTGGGGTTGCTGTTGAAGTAAGGGCTGCAGGGCTGCGAGCGAGGGTGGGCGCAGGACTACAAGTCCCAGGAGCGCCCGCCCGCCCGCCTCCATTGACAGCACCTGGACGCTCTCCCTGCAGGCTCCTCCCCTCATGTAGAATAGATAAAATCAACAGCCTGGTCCCGCAGCGCGGGAGCGCCCAGGAGAAGCCCGGGACAAGGGTGGGACCGTCTGTGGCCGTCAGGGGCCGTAGGAGGCTGGGCTGGGCCACCCCCCTGATATTTGGAAAGTGGGACTGTGGTATAGTTACAATACTTTGATTTTGATTTTAGCCCCATTTTCCTTGTACTACTGAATGTTATGTCCTACATGACCTGTTATGTTTAAGTGGGTCTGTTACTAATTTGCGCCTTTAGGTTTCTCTCATACACGTTCCCTTTAAACTCTATTCCTATGCCTAAAATGTCTTCACCAGGAGCGAATCCCTTATCTGGCATGGTAGGGGTTTCTATTCTTGGTCCACTAGACAAATATTTTTCTAAAGTGAAGAGTGAGGTTGACAGAGAGATTACGCTTGCAGAGAAGCGAGCTGGGCGCCGTCTCTCTATTGAGCTCTTAAAACAAAGACCACTCCTTGGTCCTCAGAGGGCCGACATATGCACCTCATCGGATCTAACCATACATAAAGAATCTGATGCTGAGTTATTTAGCACAGATAATATTCCGCTTATATTTCAAAATAACCATCCTGCCCTAGATGACATTATAGTCATCCCTGAACTTAATACTTTTGAGTCAACTCAAACATTTAATCAGCCAATTGACTTAAGTACTCCTTTACCTAACGATGTGGTGCCCCTTCATGATATAAATGTACCTTGCCCTGTGTTTACACCCCTAGGACCTGACCCTCACCCGATCATTGCACTTGATAAAAAGTCTAAACTAGCATTGGAAATGCAATAGGTCTCGCACCATTAGAGTTAGTGCTTTTAGAATTGTTTATGGGTTTTTTTTGTAAATGTTTAGCATTTTTGTTTCCTGTAGCCAATGCTAAAGAATTACAAATAAAAAAAGCCATAAACATTTCTTTAAGCTGTAACTGAAATGGTCTGAGACCTATTGCACTGTGTGAGGGTGAGGGGTTGAGGGTGAGTGGGGTTGAGGGTGAGTGAGGGTGAGGGGTTGAGGGTGAGTGAGGGTGAGTGAGGGTGAGGGGTTGAGGGTGAGTGAGGGTGAGTGAGGGTGAGGGGTTGAGGGTGAGTGAGGGTGAGGGGTTGAGGGTGAGTGAGAGTGAGGGTGAGTGAGGGTGAGTGAGGGTGAGGGGTTGAGGGTGAGTGAGGGTGGGTGAGGGTGAGTGAGGGTGAGGGTGGGTGAGGGTGAGTGAGGGTGAGGGGTTGAGGGTGAGTGAGGGTGAGTGAGGGTGAGGGATTGAGGGTGAGTGAGGGTGAGGGGTTGAGGGTGAGTGAAAGTGAGGGATTGAGGGTGAGTGAGGGTGAGGGGTTGAGGGTGAGTGAGGGTGAGGGGTTGAGGGTGAGTGAGTGAGGGTGAGTGAGGGTGAGGGGTTGAGGGTGAGTGAGTGAGGGTGAGTGAGGGTGAGGGGTTGAGGGTGAGTGAGGGTGAGTGAGGGTGAGGGGTTGAGGGTGAGTGAGTGAGGGTGAGTGAGGGTGAGGTGTTGAGGGTGAGTGAGTGAGGGTGAGTGAGGGTGAGGGGTTGAGGGTGAGTGAGTGAGGGTGAGTGAGGGTGAGGGTGAGTGAGGGTGAGGGTGAGTGAGGGTGAGGGTGAGTGAGGGTGAGGGTGAGTGAGGGTGAGGGTGAGGGTGAGGGTGAGTGAGGGTGAGGGTGAGGGTGAGTGAGGGTGAGGGTGAGTGAGGGTGAGGGTGAGTGAGGGTGAGGGTGAGTGAGGGTGAGGGTGAGGGAGGGTGAGGGTGAGGGAGGGTGAGGGTGAGGGAGGGTGAGGGTGGGTGAGGGTGAGTGAGGGTGAGTGAGGGTGAGTGAGGGTGAGTGGTTGAGGGTGAGTGGTTGAGGGTGAGTGGTTGAGGGTGAGTGAGTGAGGGTGAGTGAGTGAGGGTGAGGGTGAGTGAGGGTGAGGGTGAGTGAGGGTGAGGGTGAGTGAGGGTGAGGATGAGTGAGAGTGAGTGAGGGTGAGGGTGAGTGAGGGTGAGGGTGAGTGAGGGTGAGGGTGAGTGAGGGTGAGGGTGAGTGAGGGTGAGGGGTTGAGGTTGAGGGTGAGGTGTTGAGGGTGAGTGAGGGTGAGTGAGGGTGAGGGTGAGTTAGGGTGAGGGGTTGAGGGTGAGTGAGAGTAGTTGAGGCTGAGTGAGGGTGAGTGAGAGTGAGGGTGAGTGAGGGGTTGAGGGTGAAGGTTTGAGGGTGAGGGTGAGGGGTTGAGGGAGGGTGAGTGTGAGTGAGGGTGAGGGTGAGGGTGAGTGAGGGTGAGTGAGGGTGAGGAGTTGAGGGTGAGGGTGAGTGAGGGTGAGGGGTTGAGGGTGAGTGAGGGTGAGGCTGAGGTGTTGAGGGTGAGTGAGGGTGAGTGAGAGGTTGAGGGCGAAGGGTTGAGGGTGAGTTAGGGTGGAGGGTGAGGGGTTGAGGGTGAGTGAGGGTGGAGGGTGAGGGGTTGAGGGTGAGTGAGGGTGGAGGGTGAGGGGGTGAGGGTGAGGGTGAGGGTGAGGGGGTGAGGGGTTGAGGGTGAGTGAGGGTGAGGGGTTGAGGGTGAGTGAGGATGAGTGAGAGTGAGGGGTTGAGGGTGAGGGGTTGAGGGTGAGGGGTTGAGGGTGAGTGAGGGTGAGTGAGGGTGGCTACGGTATGGGATGTCTCATATTAAAATTACGTGTGACCTGTGAAAACGTGAGTGAGATACAGGCATGCCATGTTCTCTTGTACAAGTGCAATCGGGTGTTCAACAATGCCATAGTGGGCCGGTTCATGGCTACGTGTTCTATCATAAAAATAGTGCAAATGCTCATGTTTAAAAACGTCAAAGCCAAAGGAAAGTGCGATTTAATTTTAAAATCAAATAACTGATTACGGCGTGGTGACAGCGTGGCAGGAAAGTGAAAGTCCGATTGAAGTGGATATTTTTTTAAAACCAAACAACTGTCTAACTAAAGGCAGCGGGTCAAGCGTGTCAGTCCCTGGAGCTTACCTCCTCTCAATGTCCGTGCGGCTCTGAAAGTGAGCCGGCGGGCAGAACTCACGCCTAATGTAGTGAGTTTTTCCGGCATGCGTGCACCGCGTGGTGCAGTAGCTGGATGGTTCCTAGAGGCTCGACGTCCTGGTAACCAATAGTATGCAAGGGGGGCGGGGTTCAGTAGTAGGGCATTATTTTGAACGGCACACGTTCTAAGATGAATCTAGAGTGTAAGATCGTGTATAACTAAACATTATGTAGCCCCTCTGTAAGACGATGAAGACTTAGTTCAGGACCTGTCTGTACATGGGCACTTGGGGCCCGATGTAGGTAAACGGGATTTTCCGATTTCAAAATACCGAGGCGGGCCGAATCGGTATTCTGAAATCGGAAAACGAGATGTAGGAAATAAATACCGACTGAAGACCGATTCGGTCGGCATCGGTAATGAGATTCGGTACGTTCCGATTCAGCTCGGTCCGAATCGGAAAGTACCGAATCGGCCAACAACGAATCGGAAAATACCGAATCGGCTACCACCGAATCGGATATTTCCGATTCGGCGAATACCGATTCGGTAAATGCCGAATCGGTAAAAACCGATTCGGCAATCATAGACCCATGGCGAAAAAGCCCATAGGAATGCATTGCATGACCCGATTCGGCTTTTACCGATTCGGATAATACCGAATCGGATTTTACCGAATCGGATTTTACCGAATCGGATTTTACCGAATCGGATTTTACCGATTCGGATTTTACCGAATCGGTAAAACCAGACTCGGCAATAGGCGATTCAGCCAATGAGGTGGCTCCCCCTCCCCCACCCAAACAGGGAGTGGCAACCCTGGCAGGTGCAGCCAATTAAGAAGTTTCTAGAAGTTTCTGGAAAGCCTGCCTGAGCCCAACACACAGTTAGCAGCAGTGGGAGAAGGAGGTTGCAGACTGAGCAGGAGCAAGAGATTATGGCAGATCAGGCAGGAAGCCAGAAGTCCTCCCAAAAGAGGAAGCCCAAATTCACCACCACAGAACTACAGGTGCTGGTTGAGGAGGTGGTGAGGGTGCACCGCCAGCTCTTTGGCAAGCTGTCCCTCAACGTGCCAGACAGCACCAAGAGGCGATTGTGGGCAGAGATCGCCCAGAAGGTAAATGCTGCTGGAGTCACCCCCAGGTCCATTGAGGAACTTAAGAAAAGGTTCTATGACCTCCGCAGCCTCACCAAGAGGAAGC
Organism: Lissotriton vulgaris; assembly: GCF_964263255.1. Lineage (NCBI taxonomy): Eukaryota > Metazoa > Chordata > Amphibia > Caudata > Salamandridae > Lissotriton > Lissotriton vulgaris. The sequence goes on from NC_141697.1 coordinate 21,796,449, forward strand.
TGGCCGACCTCCAAAGGCAGGCAGGACTCACCGGAGGAGGCAAGAACCCGGCGCCACCCCTCACCGAGCTGGAGGAAATTGTCTCCAGCACCATCGAGAGGGAGAGCATTGTAGGGATCGGGACCCTGGACAGCACAGCGATGGCCACAGCTACAGGTAAGAAGCATGCGCATCATGACACACCCTACCAGACACCTCCCCATTATACACAATGCATAGGCAAACACCAGCACTGTACTGTCACCAACATACAAGAGACAAGCATCATGGTACATGTAGTCAGCAGGAGTTAGCCAAATATGTCAGTGCAGAATCACAAGACAGGAAACAGTGTGACACGGTGTAAGGAGATGCAAGGACATGTGGAATGCCATAATTGTACTGACTGTAATACATCGGCACTCAGTTTACAAATGCTTCTTTGTACCTAGGGGCACCATCAGGCGGCACCACTGTGGCAGCAGAGGGAGCTACGACTTCACATACTGCAGTGGCAGGGCCGAGCACCAGCCAGCCTGGCCAGGAGGAGGAGGAAGAGGATGAGGAAGGAGACACCCCAGGGCTTGGAATGGAGGGAGTCCTGGTGATTGATTTCCAGGCAGTGCACTCCCCAGTACTGCCCAGCTCACCCCCCTTGGAATTTTCCCCATCCAACTCCCCAACACGGCAGACCATTCCGCCGACAACATCTCCTGCCACAACCGTGGCCTTGCCACCCGTCCTACCTGTCCTGGGAGCAGGGGCTCCGGGACCGGCCAGCACCACACCACCACCAGTGGCACCCCAGCCCACTCAGCAGGCCGGAGGCAGCAGTGCCAGACGCCGTGCCACCACCACCACCACCACCACCACCACTGCTGCACCAGCACGGGAGGGCAGTGTGTTCCTGGGCCTGGAGGGCCAGATGGTGAAAATCCAGCGCCAACAGGCCAGATCCACCATGGCCTGCCAACGCCAGCTCCTGCAGCACAACCTGCAGATGGGGGAGTTGGTGAAGGGGTTCCAGGCTGTTGTGGACAGCAACAAGGAGGTGGCAGCAGGGTTGGGCAGGCTGACCACTGCCATCACCCACTCCTCTGCCAGGCAGGAGGAGCATGAGGTTGCGCGCAGGAGGGATGCCCGGGTGCTCAACCGGGCCATGGCCCGCCTTGCAGCGGCGACTGCACAGCTGTGCCAGCGTAGCGCAAATCAGGAGTCGGTGCAGAGTCAGCATACTGCAGAGCTGACCAGGGGGATGGCCAAGATCACCACGGCCATGGAGGCCATGTTAATATCGAACGCCGCCTCCAATCCTGCCCTGGACCTGGGTGATGCTGGTGACAGCAGCAGCCGCAGCAGCCCGGCCAGCGCTGCATCAGAGCCAAGGAGGAGCACCAGGCGCTCCGCTGATGCTGCTGGCCATTCGGAGGGGGCCGAGGGACACCCCAGTGGGTCTGGAAAGCGGGCCAAAAAATAGGCTGGCAAGGGGGGGTGATCATACCAGAAGCCTGGACTTTATTTGTTTTGACAGACTCCATTTTTTTATGCACTTCAGTGATGTAACTGTGGTGCATCACTATTAAAAAGTTTATTTTCCAACCAACATTTAGCTGTCTTTGCATCTGTACTCAGTCAGAAATAGTTCTCAGTGATCTCCTCACGTCTGTATCTGCCATCACATGGCGTACACGCCCCAGCTGGCTGTGTCAGTGGCACAGCTTCGTCGTCGTCATAGTCCTCGTAGTCAGACAACTCCACCTCAGTGCCCTTCTTGACCGCAAGGTTGTGTAACATTGCACATACAGCTATGATCTTGCAGCAGGTGATGGGGGTATACTGCCTTGCACCTCCACTCTTGTGCAGGCATCTGAATCTACTTTTCCAGATGCCAAAGGTCCGTTCAACAACATTCCTGGTGCGTATGTGGGCACGGTTATACCTCCTTTGGCTGGGTGTGGAGGGGTTGAGGTAGGGGGTGAGTATGAATGAGCGGAGGGCATATGCACTGTCGCCTGGAAGAGAAAGGGGTCACATTAGACACATGCATACATGTATTACACCTACCTACTATGTGTTATGGGGGTCTGATGATGTGGCTCACCTAGGAGGTATCCTTCTCCAAAATCGCCAGCCATCAGCCGTGCATATATGCCGCTCTGTTGGAATATATAGGAGTCATGGGTACTCCCTGGAAATTTTGCTACCAGGTCTGTGATGGTGCACTTGGCATTGCAGATCACCTGCACGTTGATGGTGTGTGTCGATTTCCGATTGCGGTATATGTATTCGGTGTCCGCTGGTGGGCAAATCGGAATATGCGTGCCATCTATGCAACCGATGACTTGGGGAAAGTGTGCCATCTGGTAGAAGTCCGCTTTGGTTTGTAGCAGTTCTGCGTGGGTTGCAGGGAATGAGATGTATTGGTCCATCCTGTCTATCATGGCGTCAAGGAATATGTGGAAGAACCTTGACAGGCTGCTCTGGCTCACCCCTCCTGCTGCTGCTGCTCCACTTTGATAGCTGCCAGACGCTACCAGGTGTAGGCTGCATAGCACCTGGACGTGCGCAGGGATGGCGTGTGCCCTTGGGGTGTGGTGGTCCAAGTATGGCTTAAGGTCCCTGATGAGCTCAAGTATGGTGTCAGAGTCCAGCCTGTATCTCTGTAGGATCTCAGCCTCAGTGAGCATGAACAGGGTTATCCTCTGTCTGTAGACCTGTTCATTTCTTAGCCATTCCCTCAGTCCTTCCTGCTGTAGCCGTAGCCGCCTCGCAATGACATAGAAAGCTGCCATCCTGCAAGTTGCAATGCATTTTGGGACTGTTTATATGGGTTGGAGTTGGTTACCACCTGATTGCAATCCATGGTAAATACCGAGTGAATTCTACCGATTTTGAGCCGATTTCGGTGTTTCTGTGCCTCCCTACATCTCCCCAACTGTCGGAATCGGGGAATTTCCCGATCGGAGATTTATACGAATCGGCATGTTTTCCGAATCGGATCATGTCCGAATCGGTATTTTTTCCGATTCGGTAGTGGGACCGAATCGGTGATTTTCCGAATCGGTGTCGCTAACGAATCGGTAGTGGGACCGATTCGGTGATTTTCCGATTCGGTGTCGCTAACGAATCGGTAGTGGGACCGATTCGGTGATTTTCCGATTCGGTGTCGCTAACGAATCGGTAGTGGGACCGAATCGGTGATTTTCCGATTCGGTGTCACTAACGATTTTCGGTATGTACGTATCGGATTCTTTCACATTCGGTACACATTCCGAATCGGTTTTCTATCCGATTCGTTCTGTTTTTGGTCCCCTACATCTCGATGGCTGTTTACCGATCGGTAAGGGCCAAAAATCGGTATTTTCGGCCGATACCGATCGGTAAAGCCCTACCTACATCGGGCCCTTGGTGTATACAAAATGTCATTACTCACAAATAACATATTGTAGAATAGTTACAGAAACATCTTGAAACAATACCACATTACAGAGATTACTGTATTTAGGATTATCAACTAGCGAAATGTCATTGCTCTTGGCGGTACATGTAAAAAATACCTCCTAAATTGTATAATTAAGGGGAGGGGGCGGCTGTAGGGGTGGCAAGTGAAAAAAAAAGAGAAAGCAGGGTAACCTGACCCAGGAGGGGGGAGGAGGGAGGAGAAATGCGTCTCGGCCGGAGCAGGGGGCGGAGCAGGGAGAGCGGGCTTTGAAATGTAATTGACACGGCCGGCCGGTCGTGAAACTGAAAGCATGGCCGGCCGGCCGTGAAAGCCTTTGATGCGGCAGGGGGAAATGCGAGACGGCGGGAAGGGGAGGGGGCGGAGCGGGTAAACAAAGACGGACGTGCACGCGCTTTTAAGCTCAATGCGCATGCGCATTGAGCTTAAAAGTCACGGGCACTGCAAGGAATCGCCACGATTCCTTGCAGTGTGGATAAAGAGTGGATAAGTCCCAATACTCTCGCTTGCTCGATGCGCATGCGCATCGACAGGCGAGACCTAAAAACCTTCTACTAAGGGATCCAATAGCGTCTCTTGTTCACCTCCAAGAAAGAGGAGAAGGAAGGGAGGAATTATAAAGGGGAATAGACTTCTCATTAGTAATATGTACTCTGCACATAAGATAACCAAAGAAGCAGGGAATGTGGACTCAATAGGGCATCTGACCGCTAATTCGATATTTGCCCCTAATTACAAAGGGCTATTAAAGGATATTGATTGCCTCATAAAAGCTCTAATACTCCCACTTACCGAAAGAGTTAAAAGGTTAGGAGAGAAAATGGATCAGATTTTGCTAGAGCAAAAGTCAGCAGCCTGTTATAAACCTAATAACCAAAGTATAATGCATCCGGTAGTAAAACAGCCTACTAGTAATCCACCCAGGCAACAAACTGCCACTCCTACACTAAATAATATGCCTGTCGTAGTAAAACCAAATGAAATGGTGGGCATTAAAACTCCTATAGTTACTGAGTATACAAACAAAGAAAAACCCCATATAGGCATATCAAAAAGAGGCCATACTTTAAATGAACCCCCTGGTAGGCCCACTCTAACAACTAGAACAAAAATCAGAAATGTTGCAGATCTGCCCCCGGAATCATCAAATTATGTTATTGTTCTTACAGGAGTTCCGGTCATGCCAGTTGGAAACACAGAACATAATTCCAGTCTTAAAAATAAAGTTATTCACTGGCTACGAAAAAATAGACCACTTCCTTTGCACTTAAATGGAGATATAGTTTCAGTCAGGCGATGTAATTGGGTGGGACTTCGACCTAAGGATATTGAAGGGGATGTGATCATCGTTAATTTTAAAGATCATAGACTGGTCACATATATCAGTGACTTGTTTCCAGGGAGATGTGAGGGAGGCATCTCTACGCGCAATTTGAGCTACTTCTATCCGGAAGCTCTAATGATGCCCCCAAATAATAATCCACCAACGCTGATCACAAATCATCCCTCAAATAAACGGAGATTTGATGTATTATATAGATCAAATCAAATCTCGAATCAGGTCCATAGACATTATAACGGAAATGACTCCCCTTTTTTCCAACCCATGCATACTCCTCATCTCCCTAAGATGCATAGACCTAATGTACCACATAGATCGCATTTAATCATGAATCCGGCTGCCCATAGTTTTCACAGTAGGAATAACATCCCCTGCTTCCCACCCATGTATCCAAACCAACCATTGTTTAATAACAATAACTTCTACACCAATAATCCCAGGGAAAACTTTTATACCAATAATCCCAGGGAAAACTGGGATATACCACTTTCAAATTTATTCCACCCTTTCTCTGGATTGGATGAGAATGAATGACTCAATGTAACAGGTGTGAGGGAGAAATTGTCCGGTGGGTACCTGATGAATGCTGAAATGACAACAGAAGATGCCCCAAAAGTGTGTAGCAATGGTAATAGTGATGATTCTGGTCAAGTCGAACTTGCCAGTACACTTGAGGAGCTTAGGGCGAATGAAAATCACCAGGAAACCGATACAGGTAACGAAATCTTGGGGATGGGCCTCTCAGAAATTACCAAAGACAGAAAGCGATGTGCTAGTGGTAGATTAGATGAAATCTCTCGGAAAAAATGGTCCATTACTTTCTGGAATATAGCTGGCCTTCGGGCTAAGTTAGAGAATCCTGCATGGAAGCTTTTTACTGAAAATTGTGACGTAATATGCCTACAGGAAACATGGACAGAGGGGGAACATCATTTGAATGGTTTTATAACAGTCTCTATCCCCGCTGTAGCCTCGGTACATGGAAGAGCGAAAGGGGGTTTATGTATGTATATCTCAAATCGCATAAATTTTAAAAAACTACAGCTATATTCCCACACATGCTTTTTAGGTCTCGCCTGTCGATGCGCATGCCCATCGAGCTTGCGAGTCTATGGTGGCTTATCCACTCTTTATCCATCTTGCAAGGAATCGTGGCGATTCCTTGCAGTGCCCGTGACTTTTAAGCTCAATGCGCATGCGCATTGAGCTTAAAAGCACGTGCACATCAGTTCCCTCCCTCCCCTTATCTCTCTTCACTCCGTCTTGTTTTTTTACCCGCTCCGCCCCCTCCCCTGCCCGCCGTGTCGCATTTCTCCTCCCCCCTACCCTTCTCTCTCTTCCCTCCGCATTTCTCCTCCCCCCTTCCCTTATCTGCCTTCCCTCCGTCTGTTCCCTCTCCCCGCTCCGCCCCCTCCCCTGCCCGCCGTGTCGCATTTCTCCTCCCCCCTCCCCTTCTCTCTCTTCCCTCCTTTCCCCCACCCTACAGCCATTAACACGGTTTCGTCTTTTTATTAATATGTGGCGATTCTTAGACTTGTTCTTGTTTCATGTGAAGTGCTCTGTTGCCCATGTGGCTTTGTTTGCGGTAGACAGATACGCCTAAAAAATAAATAAATTAACGACTATTCCCGTTGTACGATTTGGACATGATTTACACGGGACAAGCTGTGCGAAATCCCGTTCGCTCCACTCTCGTGAGGCTGTCTGAAGAAGGATAATTAAGTGAAATTGGCCCATATGTCGGTGCCCAAACTTGTCCATTCATTATCTCGCATACCACGCCTGCTCTCTCTCTTGCCACAGACCCTCCACAGCCCCCCAGTCCTTCATTAGCAAAACATGCTCAACTGTGACTAATACGCTTTTAAAATATAATTAGCAACACGCATCCATCTCAAACTGGGATTCCTGGACATAATTGCTGCCCAAAGCTAGAGTGATTTGGCTAATTATCTATTTTACGTGTAACTGACTCGCAGCTTTCAAATTAATTGGAAAGGATCAATTACTTGTTAGCTTAGCTTTCTCACCCAATCTAATGAAACATTGGTGCGGACTCCTTCCAGGCACTACTGATTAAGACATGAGACGCTGCATCTGCTCTGTGTTGCTTCTGTTAAGCGGCGCACTGAAAAGTAGACTTGCACGAGGGAATGAATATTTAGGATACAAATGACATTAGCCCACACACCTGTTGCCAGGCACACATAGGAGCAGACCTATGTTTTTACATAAATTAGTGTGGGTATAATTTGGTACGACTTTGGCACATAAAACAAAAAACAAAATAGAATGACGTATTTTCCATTTTCACAAGCTATACAAAAAAAGGCGCGCATACATGTAGCTATCAGTGAAGCGGGTGCAGTGGCACCGGGGCCCAAAGATGGCAGGCTTTCCTGCGCTGTATACAGTTATCTAATGGTCCGACTTATTTTCTTTTGTGATTGCCTGCCTACAACAGCTTCGACAACCAACCCGGAAACCAACCCACCCTACCTTGTGCTGAACATTCTCCCCCCGTGAACACCCTTAACGACTGGAACCCAATCTCCACTGAGGACACAATTCGCCTGATGAATTCCATCCACTCAGGATCCCCCACAGACCCATGTCCTCACCACATCTTCAACAAAGCAGACTCCGTCATAGCACCACACCTCCGAGACGTCATCAACAGCTCCCTCAACTCCGCCACCTTCCCGGAAGACTGGAAACACGCTGAACTCACCGCCCTTCTGAAGAAACCCACAGCGGACCCCACCGAACTCAAAAATTACCGCCCCATCTCGCTCCTTCCATTCCCGGCCAAAGTCATCGAGAAAGCTGTCAACAACCAACTCGCCGCCTTCCTCGAAGCCAACAAATCCCTCGACTCCTCACAATCTGGCTTCCGAGCAAAACACAGCACTGAGACCGCCCTCATCGCAGCAACAGACGACATTCGAACTCTACTGGACAATGGAGGCACAGTCGCCCTCATCCTCCTCGACCTCTCTGCAGCATTTGACACAGTCTGCCACAGCACCCTTTTACAACGCCTCAATAACATCGGAATCCAAGGAAAAGCACTTGAATGGATCACCTCGTTCCTCACCGGAAGAACTCAGAAAGTCCGCCTCCCACCATTCAAGTCCGAGGCCACTGAAGTCATCTGTGGCGTACCACAAGGATCCTCACTCAGCCCCACCCTCTTCAACGTATACATGAGCCCCCTCGCGACCATCGCCCGCCAACACAACCTCAACATCATCTCCTACGCGGATGACACTCAACTAATCCTTTCTCTCACCAATGACCCCAGCACCGCCAAAACTAACCTACACGAAGGAATGAAAGAAGTTGCCGAATGGATGAAACAAAGCCGTCTGAAACTGAACTCAGACAAAACAGAAGTCCTCATCTTAGGTACATCCCCCTCTGCATGGGACGACTCCTGGTGGCCGGAAGCCCTCGGAAAGGCACCCATCCCGACAGACCACGCACGGAACTTAGGCATCATACTGGACTCTTCACTCTCAATGAATAGACAAGTCAGCGCCGTATCCTCTTCCTGCTTCAACATTCTTCGCATGCTGAGAAAAACATTTCGCTGGATCCCCACCGAAACAAGGAAAACAGTCACCCATGCTCTGGTCACGAGCCGACTAGACTACGGAAACACCCTCTACGCAGGCATTACCGCCAAACTCCAGAAGAAACTCCAACGAATCCAAAACGCCTCAGCCAGGATCATATTAGACATCCCACGCAACGAACACATCTCCGGTCACCTTAAAGACCTCCACTGGCTACCCGTCAATAAGAGGATCACTTTCCGACTGCTAACCCACGCACACAAATCACTCTACGATATCGGACCAGAATGCCTCAACTCACGACTGTCCTTCTACACCCCCTCCCGCCAACTACGTTCTTCCAGCCAAGCCCTCGCCACTGTACCTCGCATCAACAAGACCACCATGGGCGGCAGATCCTTCTCATACCTGGCTGCTAAAACATGGAACTTACTCCCCGCTTACCTTCGCCTTACCCAGAACCACCTAGCATTCAGAAAGCAGCTTAAAACGTGGATATTTGACAAGTAATCTTCCTCCCCTCTCTAAGCGCCTTGGGACCCTCTGGGTATGTAGTGCGCTATATAAATTCTCTGACTTGACTTGACTTGTGTCCCGGCTCTGTTTTCTCTTCTTCCCGCAGTTGGGATGAGGGAGAGAGTGACGCTGGTGTGTGGTCAGCGAAGCAGCAGGTGTTTTGAGGCTGCCTCAGATGAGCTGCTGCTCGTCATGGTCTAAAATTGAAAATATGTTGGCCTGCTCCAATTGACTCTATATGATTTGCCGCAGAAATCTTCAATAAAGTTCGTTATAAAAAAAGCATGTTTTTCGTGGCACTGAGACTAATAGCGAGGTGACGCCCGGTCCACCACAACGCTGTTAATACCGTCATCATTGCGCACACAGCTTTATCTTTTTAATGCATCTCACACTGTATGGTCCTAATGCTTTAAATAATGATGACTTACGTTGGTGGCGCTAGGCAAGACGCTGCTGCTAAAAGCCGTTCTTTGGCACTTTAGCTTGAATGATTTTAGCGACTCGTAATGTAGCTAAACTGCACCTGTAAAACTTGCTAGCACCAGGACTGCAGATACAGCTCTGACTCCCATGAATGAACTGCAGCTCGAGCGCATCTTCTTATGGCCCCTCGACTAATACTGAGATTAGTTCATGGACCATGAAGCTAAGATCTTTCACAGTATGGGGCAGATCAGAAGACGAGGGTTTGGAAAGTTTCTGTCCCCATTGTGCACAAACTATTTTTTTTTTTAGTTTAAAGAGGATTTTATTGAAATCACAAAATGTATTACACATAGATTAAATTCAAAAGTGAGTAAGCAATACAATGCATGTAAATGTGTTGGGACCCTCAACTCCTCACCCTCACTCACCCTCACCACCTCACCCTCACCCTCACTCACCCTCACCCTCACCCTCACCACCCTCAACCCCTCACCCTCACCCTCACTCACCCTCACCCTCACTCACCCTCACCCTCACTCACCCTCACTCACCCTCAACCCCTCACCCTCACTCACCCTCACCCTCACTCACCCTCACCCTCACTCACCCTCAACCCCTCACCCTCACCCTCACTCACCCTCAACCCCTCACCCTCAACCCCTCACTCACCCTCACTCTCACTCATCCTCACTCACCCTCAACCCCTCACCCTCACTCACCCTCAACCCCTCACCCTAACTCACCCTCACCATCACTCAACCTCAACACCTCACTCACCCTCACCCTCACCCCCTCACCCTCAACCCTCACTCACCCTCACCCTCACTCAACCTCAACCCCTCACTCACCCTCACCCTCACTCACCCTAAACCCCTCACCCTCAACCCCTCACTCACCCTCACTCTCACTCATCCTCACTCACCCTCAACACCTCACCCTCACTCACCCTCAACGCCTCACCCTAACTCACCCTCACCCTCACTCACCCTCAACCCCTCACTCACCCTCACCCTCACTCACCCTCAACACCTCACCCTCAACCTCAACCCCTCACCCTCACTCACCCTCACCCTCACTCACCCTCACCCTCACTCACCCTCACTCTCACTTACCCTCAACCCCTCACCCTCACTCACCCTCACTCACCCTCAACCCCTCACCCTCACTCACCCTCACCCACACCCTCACTCACCCTCAACCCCTCACCCTCACACAGTGCAATAGGTCTCAGACCATTTCAGTTAGAGCTTTTAGAAATGTTTATGGCTTTTTTTATTTGTAATTCTTTAGCATTGGCTACAGGAAACAAAAATGCTAAACATTTACAAAAAAAACCCATAAACAATTCTAAAAGCACTAACTCTAATGGTGCGAGACCTATTGCATTTCCAATGCTTGTTTCACATTGTTGGGGTTCACTTTAGTGCTATTAGAAAAGTGCTTCGAACTGCTCAATCGCTGGAATTCTTTTTCCTCTGCTTGCCACGTCTGGGACTGCGAGATACTCTTCCCTTCCTGTCAACTCCTCGCGGAACCCGCTGCGCGGGTCCCGCTTCGTGTGGGGCGGCTGCTGAAACATCATTGGCGAATCCTGCTGGAAGAGCATGTTTGTTATTGACACTGTGGGGTTGCTGTTGAAGTAAGGGCTGCAGGGCTGCGAGCGAGGGTGGGCGCAGGACTACAAGTCCCAGGAGCGCCCGCCCGCCTCCATTGACAGCACCTGGACGCTCTCCCTGCAGGCTCCTCCCCATTTAGTGCTATTAGAAAAGTGCTTCGAACTGCTCAATCGCTGGAATTCTTTTTCCTCTGCTTGCCACGTCTGGGACTGCGAGATACTCTTCCCTTCCTGTCAACTCCTCGCGGAACCCGCTGCGCGGGTCCCGCTTCGTGTGGGGCGGCTGCCGAAACATCATTGGCGAATCCTGCTGGAAGAGCATGTTTGTTATTGACACTGTGGGGTTGCTGTTGAAGTAAGGGCTGCAGGGCTGCAAGCGAGGGTGGGCGCAGGACTACAAGTCCCAGGAGCGCCCGCCCGCCTCCATTGACAGCACCTGGACGCTCTCCCTGCAGGCTCCTCCCCATTTAGTGCTATTAGAAAAGTGCTTCGAACTGCTCAATCGCTGGAATTCTTTTTCCTCTGCTTGCCACGTCTGGGACTGCGAGATACTCTTCCCTTGCTGTCAACTCCTCGTGGAACCCGCTGCGCGGGTCCCGCTTCGTGTGGGGCGGCTGCTGAAACATCATTGGCGAATCCTGCTGGAAGAGCATGTTTGTTATTGACACTGTGGGGTTGCTGTTGAAGTAAGGGCGAGGGTGGGCGCAGGACTACAAGTCCCAGGAGCGCCCGCCCGCCCGCCTCCATTGACAGCACCTGGACGCTCTCCCTGCAGGCTCCTCCCCTCATGTAGAATAGATAAAATCAACAGCCTGGTCCCGCAGCGCGGGAGCGCCCAGGAGAAGCCCGGGACAAGGGCGGGACCGTCTTTGGCCGTCAGGGGCCGTAGGAGGCTGGGCTGGGCCACCCCCCTGATATTTGGAAAGTGGGACTGTGGTATAGTGTAATGGCTGCCCTTTTCTGGCTCTTTTGAGAGGGAGAATGATGGAGAGTGACTCCAGCCTATCACCCCCATAGCATAGGGATTAGGACTATAGACAGGGCCCCTGTTTTACATATATTAGGGCATTTTCGTGTCACTTTCCTTAATGTAGGGCTTATGAATTTAAGTTAGGGGATAGATATATAAGTATTAGTCATGATTTGCCCATTTGCTAACATGCTAGGATATTTTCCATGGAGTTACGCATATTGTGGGCTCCGTAGGCCTTAAACGAGACAGACTCCATTTTGCTTTCTGCCCGGTAGCTCGAGAAGGCTTTCTAGGTGAAGTGTAATGTTTAGTTTTAAGCTGTTGTTCGCTTGGAGAGAACCGGCTCAGGCTGGCCCTTATCGAAGGAATGTATTTTTCTCCACTCCGAAGACACAACTTCAGGCCGGCCGGCTGGGAACGTGTCCTTGGTACGGGGAGGTACAAGAATTTGGTGGGCGGCAGGTTACTGGCCGTAGCTTTCCATGAAGGAACGGGCTTTGATATTAGCGAAGGTGTTAGTCAGTTTGTCAGTTAGTCCGTAGGCGGCATCTAGCCGTTAGCATCTCTGCCATTAATTATCTCATGGCGGACAGTCGCCATCTTTGAAGTCCGAGAAAGATTTAAGACCGAATCTCTCTGAGAAAGACTGAAGGAGAATTAGCGCGGAGCGCACTGATACAGAGAGAGAGAGAGACGGTAGCTAATAACCAGCAAGGTTCCGGTGCCCTGGCGGGAAGCAGACGAGGTTGAGCCTAGCGGTGCAGACGTGTACTTGTGACGGCTGGGGTGTGACTGCAAGGCGAGCCAGGACACAGAGACGAGAAGGGAACCTAGATGACTGCTGAGTCCAGACTTCATATTAACCAGGTGACCTCCGTCCTTTTCCCACTCTAACCTTTACCTTTTCCTTGCAGAAATTATGTTGCATAGTAATGTGATTTGTGTCTATTGTCAATAAATATCCTAATTCTTATAGAATTATCGTGTGCCTCGTGTTCCTGTTCAATCTCGGTAAATGAAACTTCTAGTTGAGAATTGTTTATGTGAACGGATGTGAAATCCCGATCAGGTAAATGGTGATCGAACAAAGAGGAAGTGAGTGGACCTTTGATGCCAAGAATAGGAGGTACATTATATAATTTGGGAACCGTATCCAAAGTCATTATTATAGTTTTATCCCGAGTAGGTAACTGAGACATTATCCTGATGACTGTTCATAGGAATGTGGTCGTCGCTGATATGCGGCGTTAGTGAGAGCGTTGGGTGGGAGACCAGCGTGGATACCCACAGGATTGTGGCTTGACTAAGTGAGAGCGCTAGGGGGGATACTGGCGTGTAGGTTTGCCGGATTGCGAACCGTTTGGAAAAGGGAGCATCGGGTGCTGCAGGCCCATGCGTAGACGCACCGGATTGTGTGTCATATCTGCCCTAGGGTAGAACGGTCTGGGTCAGGGTGGCCGCGAGACCAACTGATGTGAATAAGATATTGTAGAAAATCTATACATGTATATTGTCATTCCCCATCCTTAGGTGCGACCTGTATATATATCTGTATATCTATCCATTGTGAATACGATCTAAGGAGGGAAGGTGAGTACGTTTTGGTTGGGTCATAGGCCCCTGGGGGCTGATCTCATCTAAGCGGAAAATCCAGCCATTACATATAGTTACAATACTTTGATTTTGATTTTAGCCCCATTTTCCTTGTACTACTGAATGTTATGTCCTACATGACCTGTTATGTTCAAGTGGGTCTGTTACTAATTTGCGCCTTTAGGTTTCTCTCATACACGTTCCCTTTAAACTCTATTCCTATGCCTAAAATGTCTTCACCAGTAGCGAATCCCTTATCTGGCATGGTAGGGGTTTCTATTCTTGGTCCACTGGACAAATATTTTTCTAAAGTGAAGAGTGAGGTTGACAGAGAGATTACGCTTGCAGAGAAGCGAGCTGGGCGCCGTCTCTCTATTGAGTTCTTAAAACAAAGACCACTCCTTGCTCCTCAGAGGGCCGACATATGCACCTCATCAGATCTAACCATACATAAAGAATCTGATGCTGAGTTATTTAGCACAGATAATATTCCGCTTATATTTCAAAATAACCATCCTGCCCTAGATGACATTATAGCCATCCCTGAACTTAATACTTTTGAGTCAACTCAAACATTTAATCAGCCAATTGACTTAAGTACTCCTTTACCTAACGATGTGGTACCCCTTCATGATATAAATGTACCTTGCCCTGTGTTTACACCCCTAGGACCTGACCCTCACCCGATCATTGCACTTGATAAAAAGTCTAAAAAACCTTCTACTAAGGGATCCAATAGCGTCTCTTGTTCACCTCCAAGAAAGAGGAGAAGGAAGGGAGGAATTATAAAGGGGAATAGACTTCTCATTAGTAATATGTACTCTCCACATAAGATAACCAAAGAAGCAGGGAATGTGGACTCAATAGGGCATCTGACCGCTAATTCGATATTTGCCCCTAATTACAAAGGGCTATTAAAGGATATTGATTGCCTCATAAAAGCTCTAATACTCCCACTTACCGAAAGAGTTAAAAGGTTAGGAGAGAAAATGGATCAGATTTTGCTAGAGCAAAAGTCAGCAGCCTGTTATAAACCTAATAACCAAAGTATAATGCATCCGGTAGTAAAACAGCCTACTAGTAATCCACCCAGGCAACAAACTGCCACTCCTACACTAAATAATATGCCTGTCGTAGTAAAACCAAATGAAATGGCGGGCATTAAAACTCCTATAGTTACTGAGTATACAAACAAAGAAAAACCCCATATAGGCATATCAAAAAGAGGCCATACTTTAAATGAACCCCCTGGTAAGCCCACTCTAACAACTAGAACAAAAATCAGAAATGTTGCAGATCTGCCCCCGGAATCATCAAATTATGTTATTGTTCTTACAGGAGTTCCGGTCATGCCAGTTGGAAACACAGAACATAATTCCAGTCTTAAAAATAAAGTTATTCACTGGCTACGAAAAAATAGACCACTTCCTTTGCACTTAAATGGAGATATAGTTTCAGTCAGGCGATGTAATTGGGTGGGACTTCGACCTAAGGATATTGAAGGGGATGTGATCATCGTTAATTTTAAAGATCATAGACTGGTCACATATATCAGTGACTTGTTTCCAGGGAGATGTGAGGGAGGCATCTCTACGCGCAATTTGAGCTACTTCTATCCGGAAGCTCTAATGATGCCCCCAAATAATAATCCACCAACGCTGATCACAAATCATCCCTCAAATAAACGGAGATTTGATGTATTATATAGATCAAATCAAATCTTGAATCAGGTCCATAGACATTATAACGGAAATGACTCCCCTTTTTTCCAACCCATGCATACTCCTCATCTCCCTAAGATGCATAGACCTAATGTACCACATAGATCGCATTTAATCATGAATCCGGCTGCCCATAGTTTTCACAGTAGGAATAACATCCCCTGCTTCCCACCCATGTATCCAAACCAACCATTGTTTAATAACAATAACTTCTACACCAATAATCCCAGGGAAAACTTTTATACCAATAATCCCAGGGAAAACTGGGATATACCACTTTCAAATTTATTCCACCCTTTCTCTGGATTGGATGAGAATGAATGACTCAATGTAACAGGTGTGAGGGAGAAATTGTCCGGTGGGTACCTGATGAATGCTGAAATGACAACAGAAGATGCCCCAAAAGTGTGTAGCAATGGTAATAGTGATGATTCTGGTCAAGTCGAACTTGCCAGTACACTTGAGGAGCTTAGGGCGAATGAAAATCACCATGAAACCGATACAGGTAACGAAATCTTGGGGATGGGCCTCTCAGAAATTACCAAAGACAGAAAGCGATGTGCTAGTGGTAGATTAGATGAAATCTCTCGGAAAAAATGGTCCATTACTTTCTGGAATATAGCTGGCCTTCGGGCTAAGTTAGAGAATCCTGCATGGAAGCTTTTTACTGAAAATTGTGACGTAATATGCCTACAGGAAACATGGACAGAGGGGGAACATCATTTGAATGGTTTTATAACAGTCTCTATCCCCGCTGTAGCCTCGGTACATGGAAGAGCGAAAGGGGGTTTATGTATGTATATCTCAAATCGCATAAATTTTAAAAAACTACAGCTATATTCCCACACATGCTTTTTTCACATTGTTGGGGTTCACTTTAGTGCTATTAGAAAAGTGCTTCGAACTGCTCAATCGCTGGAATTATTTTTCCTCTGCTTGCCACGTCTGGGACTGCGAGATACTCTTCCCTTCCTGTCAACTCCTCGCGGAACCCGCTGCGCGGGTCCCGCTTCGTGTGGGGCGGCTGCTGAAACATCATTGGCGAATCCTGCTGGAAGAGCACGTTAGTTATTGACACTGTGGGGTTGCTGTTGAAGTAAGGGCTGCAGGGCTGCGAGGGTGGGCGCAGGACTACAAGTCCCAGGAGCGCCCGCCCGCCCGCCTCCATTGACAGCACCTGGACGCTCTCCCTGCAGGCTCCTCCCCTCATGTAGAATAGATAAAATCAACAGCCTGGTCCCGCAGCGCGGGAGCGCCCAGGAGAAGCCCGGGACAAGGGCGGGACCGTCTGTGGCCGTCAGGGGCCGTAGGAGGCTGGGCTGGGCCACCCCCCTGATATTTGGAAAGTGGGACTGTGGTATAGTTACAATACTTTGATTTTGATTTTAGCCCCATTTTCCTTGTACTACTGAATGTTATGTCCTACATGACCTGTTATGTTTAAGTGGGTCTGTTACTAATTTGCGCCTTTAGGTTTCTCTCATACACGTTCCCTTTAAACTCTATTCCTATGCCTAAAATGTCTTCACCAGTAGCGAATCCCTGATCTGGCATGGTAGGGGTTTCTATTCTTGGTCCACTAGACAAATATTTTTCTAAAGTGAAGAGTGAGGTTGACAGAGAGATTACGCTTGCAGAGAAGCGAGCTGGGCGCCGTCTCTCTATTGAGCTCTTAAAACAAAGACCACTCCTTGCTCCTCAGAGGGCCGACATATGCACCTCATCAGATCTAACCATACATAAAGAATCTGATGCTGAGTTATTTAGCACAGATAATATTCCGCTTATATTTCAAAATAACCATCCTGCCCTAGATGACATTATAGTCATCCCTGAACTTAATACTTTTGAGTCAACTCAAACATTTAATCAGCCAATTGACTTAAGTACTCCTTTACCTAACGATGTGGTACCCCTTCATGATATAAATGTACCTTGCCCTGTGTTTACACCCCTAGGACCTGACCCTCACCCGATCATTGCACTTGATAAAAAGTCTAAAAAACCTTCTACTAAGGGATCCAATAGCGTCTCTTGTTCACCTCCAAGAAAGAGGAGAAGGAAGGGAGGAATTATAAAGGGGAATAGACTTCTCATTAGTAATATGTACTCTCCACATAAGATAACCAAAGAAGCAGGGAATGTGGACTCAATAGGGCATCTGACCGCTAATTCGATATTTGCCCCTAATTACAAAGGGCTATTAAAGGATATTGATTGCCTCATAAAAGCTCTAATACTCCCACTTACCGAAAGAGTTAAAAGGTTAGGAGAGAAAATGGATCAGATTTTGCTAGAGCAAAAGTCAGCAGCCTGTTATAAACCTAATAACCAAAGTATAATGCATCCGGTAGTAAAACAGCCTACTAGTAATCCACCCAGGCAACAAACTGCCACTCCTACACTAAATAATATGCCTGTCGTAGTAAAACCAAATGAAATGGCGGGCATTAAAAGTCCTATAGTTACTGAGTATACAAACAAAGAAAAACCCCATATAGGCATATCAAAAAGAGGCCATACTTTAAATGAACCCCCTGGTAAGCCCACTCTAACAACTAGAACAAAAATCAGAAATGTTGCAGATCTGCCCCCGGAATCATCAAATTATGTTATTGTTCTTACAGGAGTTCCGGTCATGCCAGTTGGAAACACAGAACATAATTCCAGTCTTAAAAATAAAGTTATTCACTGGCTACGAAAAAATAGACCACTTCCTTTGCACTTAAATGGAGATATAGTTTCAGTCAGGCGATGTAATTGGGTGGGACTTCGACCTAAGGATATTGAAGGGGATGTGATCATCGTTAATTTTAAAGATCATAGACTGGTCACATATATCAGTGACTTGTTTCCAGGGAGATGTGAGGGAGGCATCTCTACGCGCAATTTGAGCTACTTCTATCCGGAAGCTCTAATGATGCCCCCAAATAATAATCCACCAACGCTGATCACAAATCATCCCTCAAATAAACGGAGATTTGATGTATTATATAGATCAAATCAAATCTTGAATCAGGTCCATAGACATTATAACGGAAATGACTCCCCTTTTTTCCAACCCATGCATACTCCTCATCTCCCTAAGATACATAGACCTAATGTACCACATAGATCGCATTTAATCATGAATCCGGCTGCCCATAGTTTTCACAGTAGGAATAACATCCCCTGCTTCCCACCCATGTATCCAAACCAACCATTGTTTAATAACAATAACTTCTACACCAATAATCCCAGGGAAAACTTTTATACCAATAATCCCAGGGAAAACTGGGATATACCACTTTCAAATTTATTCCACCCTTTCTCTGGATTGGATGAGAATGAATGACTCAATGTAACAGGTGTGAGGGAGAAATTGTCCGGTGGGTACCTGATGAATGCTGAAATGACAACAGAAGATGCCCCAAAAGTGTGTAGCAATGGTAATAGTGATGATTCTGGTCAAGTCGAACTTGCCAGTACACTTGAGGAGCTTAGGGCGAATGAAAATCACCATGAAACCGATACAGGTAACGAAATCTTGGGGATGGGCCTCTCAGAAATTACCAAAGACAGAAAGCGATGTGCTAGTGGTAGATTAGATGAAATCTCTCGGAAAAAATGGTCCATTACTTTCTGGAATATAGCTGGCCTTCGGGCTAAGTTAGAGAATCCTGCATGGAAGCTTTTTACTGAAAATTGTGACGTAATATGCCTACAGGAAACATGGACAGAGGGGGAACATCATTTGAATGGTTTTATAACAGTCTCTATCCCCGCTGTAGCCTCGGTACATGGAAGAGCGAAAGGGGGTTTATGTATGTATATCTCAAATCGCATAAATTTTAAAAAACTACAGCTATATTCCCACACATGCTTTTTTCACATTGTTGGGGTTCACTTTAGTGCTATTAGAAAAGTGCTTCGAACTGCTCAATCGCTGGAATTATTTTTCCTCTGCTTGCCACGTCTGGGACTGCGAGATACTCTTCCCTTCCTGTCAACTCCTCGCGGAACCCGCTGCGCGGGTCCCGCTTCGTGTGGGGCGGCTGCTGAAACATCATTGGCGAATCCTGCTGGAAGAGCACGTTAGTTATTGACACTGTGGGGTTGCTGTTGAAGTAAGGGCTGCAGGGCTGCGAGGGTGGGCGCAGGACTACAAGTCCCAGGAGCGCCCGCCCGCCCGCCTCCATTGACAGCACCTGGACGCTCTCCCTGCAGGCTCCTCCCCTCATGTAGAATAGATAAAATCAACAGCCTGGTCCCGCAGCGCGGGAGCGCCCAGGAGAAGCCCGGGACAAGGGCGGGACCGTCTGTGGCCGTCAGGGGCCGTAGGAGGCTGGGCTGGGCCACCCCCCTGATATTTGGAAAGTGGGACTGTGGTATAGTTACAATACTTTGATTTTGATTTTAGCCCCATTTTCCTTGTACTACTGAATGTTATGTCCTACATGACCTGTTATGTTTAAGTGGGTCTGTTACTAATTTGCGCCTTTAGGTTTCTCTCATACACGTTCCCTTTAAACTCTATTCCTATGCCTAAAATGTCTTCACCAGTAGCGAATCCCTGATCTGGCATGGTAGGGGTTTCTATTCTTGGTCCACTAGACAAATATTTTTCTAAAGTGAAGAGTGAGGTTGACAGAGAGATTACGCTTGCAGAGAAGCGAGCTGGGCGCCGTCTCTCTATTGAGCTCTTAAAACAAAGACCACTCCTTGCTCCTCAGAGGGCCGACATATGCACCTCATCAGATCTAACCATACATAAAGAATCTGATGCTGAGTTATTTAGCACAGATAATATTCCGCTTATATTTCAAAATAACCATCCTGCCCTAGATGACATTATAGTCATCCCTGAACTTAATACTTTTGAGTCAACTCAAACATTTAATCAGCCAATTGACTTAAGTACTCCTTTACCTAACGATGTGGTACCCCTTCATGATATAAATGTACCTTTCCCTGTGTTTACACCCCTAGGACCTGACCCTCACCCGATCATTGCACTTGATAAAAAGTCTAAAAAACCTTCTACTAAGGGATCCAATAGCGTCTCTTGTTCACCTCCAAGAAAGAGGAGAAGGAAGGGAGGAATTATAAAGGGGAATAGACTTCTCATTAGTAATATGTACTCTCCACATAAGATAACCAAAGAAGCAGGGAATGTGGACTCAATAGGGCATCTGACCGCTAATTCGATATTTGCCCCTAATTACAAAGGGCTATTAAAGGATATTGATTGCCTCATAAAAGCTCTAATACTCCCACTTACCGAAAGAGTTAAAAGGTTAGGAGAGAAAATGGATCAGATTTTGCTAGAGCAAAAGTCAGCAGCCTGTTATAAACCTAATAACCAAAGTATAATGCATCCGGTAGTAAAACAGCCTACTAGTAATCCACCCAGGCAACAAACTGCCACTCCTACACTAAATAATATGCCTGTCGTAGTAAAACCAAATGAAATGGCGGGCATTAAAACTCCTATAGTTACTGAGTATACAAACAAAGAAAAACCCCATATAGGCATATCAAAAAGAGGCCATACTTTAAATGAACCCCCTGGTAAGCCCACTCTAACAACTAGAACAAAAATCAGAAATGTTGCAGATCTGCCCCCGGAATCATCAAATTATGTTATTGTTCTTACAGGAGTTCCGGTCATGCCAGTTGGAAACACAGAACATAATTCCAGTCTTAAAAATAAAGTTATTCACTGGCTACGAAAAAATAGACCACTTCCTTTGCACTTAAATGGAGATATAGTTTCAGTCAGGCGATGTAATTGGGTGGGACTTCGACCTAAGGATATTGAAGGGGATGTGATCATCGTTAATTTTAAAGATCATAGACTGGTCACATATATCAGTGACTTGTTTCCAGGGAGATGTGAGGGAGGCATCTCTACGCGCAATTTGAGCTACTTCTATCCGGAAGCTCTAATGATGCCCCCAAATAATAATCCACCAACGCTGATCACAAATCATCCCTCAAATAAACGGAGATTTGATGTATTATATAGATCAAATCAAATCTTGAATCAGGTCCATAGACATTATAACGGAAATGACTCCCCTTTTTTCCAACCCATGCATACTCCTCATCTCCCTAAGATGCATAGACCTAATGTACCACATAGATCGCATTTAATCATGAATCCCGCTGCCCATAGTTTTCACAGTAGGAATAACATCCCCTGCTTCCCACCCATGTATCCAAACCAACCATTGTTTAATAACAATAACTTCTACACCAATAATCCCAGGGAAAACTTTTATACCAATAATCCCAGGGAAAACTGGGATATACCACTTTCAAATTTATTCCACCCTTTCTCTGGATTGGATGAGAATGAATGACTCAATGTAACAGGTGTGAGGGAGAAATTGTCCGGTGGGTACCTGATGAATGCTGAAATGACAACAGAAGATGCCCCAAAAGTGTATAGCAATGGTAATAGTGATGATTCTGGTCAAGTCGAACTTGCCAGTACACTTGAGGAGCTTAGGGCGAATGAAAATCACCATGAAACCGATACAGGTAACGAAATCTTGGGGATGGGCCTCTCAGAAATTACCAAAGACAGAAAGCGATGTGCTAGTGGTAGATTAGATGAAATCTCTCGGAAAAAATGGTCCATTACTTTCTGGAATATAGCTGGCCTTCGGGCTAAGTTAGAGAATCCTGCATGGAAGCTTTTTACTGAAAATTGTGACGTAATATGCCTACAGGAAACATGGACAGAGGGGGAACATCATTTGAATGGTTTTATAACAGTCTCTATCCCCGCTGTAGCCTCGGTACATGGAAGAGCGAAAGGGGGTTTATGTATGTATATCTCAAATCGCATAAATTTTCAAAAACTACAGCTATATTCCCACACATGCTTTTTTCACATTGTTGGGGTTCACTTTAGTGCTATTAGAAAAGTGCTTCGAACTGCTCAATCGCTGGAATTCTTTTTCCTCTGCTTGCCACGTCTGGGACTGCGAGATACTCTTCCCTTCCTGTCAACTCCTCGCGGAACCCGCTGCGCGGGTCCCGCTTCGTGTGGGGCGGCTGCTGAAACATCATTGGCGAATCCTGCTGGAAGAGCACGTTTGTTATTGACACTGTGGGGTTGCTGTTGAAGTAAGGGCTGCAGGGCTGCGAGGGTGGGCGCAGGACTACAAGTCCCAGGAGCGCCCGCCCGCCCGCCTCCATTGACAGCACCTGGACGCTCTCCCTGCAGGCTCCTCCCCTCATGTAGAATAGATAAAATCAACAGCCTGGTCCCGCAGCGCGGGAGCGCCCAGGAGAAGCCCGGGACAAGGGCGGGACCGTCTGTGGCCGTCAGGGGCCGTAGGAGGCTGGGCTGGGCCACCCCCCTGATATTTGGAAAGTGGGACTGTGGTATAGTTACAATACTTTGATTTTGATTTTAGCCCCATTTTCCTTGTACTACTGAATGTTATGTCCTACATGACCTGTTATGTTTAAGTGGGTCTGTTACTAATTTGCGCCTTTAGGTTTCTCTCATACACGTTCCCTTTAAATTCTATTCCTATGCCTAAAATGTCTTCACCAGTAGCGAATCCCTTATCTGGCATGGTAGGGGTTTCTATTCTTGGTCCACTAGACAAATATTTTTCTAAAGTGAAGAGTGAGGTTGACAGAGAGATTACGCTTGCAGAGAAGCGAGCTGGGCGCCGTCTCTCTATTGAGCTCTTAAAACAAAGACCACTCCTTGCTCCTCAGAGGGCCGACATATGCACCTCATCAGATCTAACCATACATAAAGAATCTGATGCTGAGTTATTTAGCACAGATAATATTCCGCTTATATTTCAAAATAACCATCCTGCCCTAGATGACATTATAGTCATCCCTGAACTTAATACTTTTGAGTCAACTCAAACATTTAATCAGCCAATTGACTTAAGTACTCCTTTACCTAACGATGTGGTACCCCTTCATGATATAAATGTACCTTGCCCTGTGTTTACACCCCTAGGACCTGACCCTCACCCGATCATTGCACTTGATAAAAAGTCTAAAAAACCTTCTACTAAGGGATCCAATAGCGTCTCTTGTTCACCTCCAAGAAAGAGGAGAAGGAAGGGAGGAATTATAAAGGGGAATAGACTTCTCATTAGTAATATGTACTCTCCACATAAGATAACCAAAGAAGCAGGGAATGTGGACTCAATAGGGCATCTGACCGCTAATTCGATATTTGCCCCTAATTACAAAGGGCTATTAAAGGATATTGATTGCCTCATAAAAGCTCTAATACTCCCACTTACCGAAAGAGTTAAAAGGTTAGGAGAGAAAATGGATCAGATTTTGCTAGAGCAAAAGTCAGCAGCCTGTTATAAACCTAATAACCAAAGTATAATGCATCCGGTAGTAAAACAGCCTACTAGTAATCCACCCAGGCAACAAACTGCCACTCCTACACTAAATAATATGCCTGTCGTAGTAAAACCAAATGAAATGGCGGGCATTAAAACTCCTATAGTTACTGAGTATACAAACAAAGAAAAACCCCATATAGGCATATCAAAAAGAGGCCATACTTTAAATGAACCCCCTGGTAAGCCCACTCTAACAACTAGAACAAAAATCAGAAATGTTGCAGATCTGCCCCCGGAATCATCAAATTATGTTATTGTTCTTACAGGAGTTCCGGTCATGCCAGTTGGAAACACAGAACATAATTCCAGTCTTAAAAATAAAGTTATTCACTGGCTACGAAAAAATAGACCACTTCCTTTGCACTTAAATGGAGATATAGTTTCAGTCAGGCGATGTAATTGGGTGGGACTTCGACCTAAGGATATTGAAGGGGATGTGATCATCGTTAATTTTAAAGATCATAGACTGGTCACATATATCAGTGACTTGTTTCCAGGGAGATGTGAGGGAGGCATCTCTACGCGCAATTTGAGCTACTTCTATCCGGAAGCTCTAATGATGCCCCCAAATAATAATCCACCAACGCTGATCACAAATCATCCCTCAAATAAACGGAGATTTGATGTATTATATAGATCAAATCAAATCTTGAATCAGGTCCATAGACATTATAACGGAAATGACTCCCCTTTTTTCCAACCCATGCATACTCCTCATCTCCCTAAGATGCATAGACCTAATGTACCACATAGCTCGCATTTAATCATGAATCCGGCTGCCCATAGTTTTCACAGTAGGAATAACATCCCCTGCTTCCCACCCATGTATCCAAACCAACCATTGTTTAATAACAATAACTTCTACACCAATAATCCCAGGGAAAACTTTTATACCAATAATCCCAGGGAAAACTGGGATATACCACTTTCAAATTTATTCCACCCTTTCTCTGGATTGGATGAGAATGAATGACTCAATGTAACAGGTGTGAGGGAGAAATTGTCCGGTGGGTACCTGATGAATGCTGAAATGACAACAGAAGATGCCCCAAAAGTGTGTAGCAATGGTAATAGTGATGATTCTGGTCAAGTCGAACTTGCCAGTACACTTGAGGAGCTTAGGGCGAATGAAAATCACCATGAAACCGATACAGGTAACAAAATCTTGGGGATGGGCCTCTCAGAAATTACCAAAGACAGAAAGCGATGTGCTAGTGGTAGATTAGATGAAATCTCTCGGAAAAAATGGTCCATTACTTTCTGGAATATAGCTGGCCTTCGGGCTAAGTTAGAGAATCCTGCATGGAAGCTTTTTACTGAAAATTGTGACGTAATATGCCTACAGGAAACATGGACAGAGGGGGAACATCATTTGAATGGTTTTATAACAGTCTCTATCCCCGCTGTAGCCTCGGTACATGGAAGAGCGAAAGGAGGTTTATGTATGTATATCTCAAATCGCATACATTTTCAAAAACTACAGCTATATTCCCACACATGCTTTTTTCACATTGTTGGGGTTCACTTTAGTGCTATTAGAAAAGTGCTTCGAACTGCTCAATCGCTGGAATTCTTTTTCCTCTGCTTGCCACGTCTGGGACTGCGAGATACTCTTCCCTTCCTGTCAACTCCTCGCGGAACCCGCTGCGCGGGTCCCGCTTCGTGTGGGGCGGCTGCTGAAACATCATTGGCGAATCCTGCTGGAAGAGCACGTTAGTTATTGACACTGTGGGGTTGCTGTTGAAGTAAGGGCTGCAGGGCTGCGAGGGTGGGCGCAGGACTACAAGTCCCAGGAGCGCCCGCCCGCCTCCATTGACAGCACCTGGACGCTCTCCCTGCAGGCTCCTCCCCTCATGTAGAATAGATAAAATCAACAGCCTGGTCCCGCAGCGCGGGAGCGCCCAGGAGAAGCCCGGGACAAGGGCGGGACCGTCTGTGGCCGTCAGGGGCCGTAGGAGGCTGGGCTGGGCCACCCCCCTGATATTTGGAAAGTGGGACTGTGGTATAGTTACAATACTTTGATTTTGATTTTAGCCCCATTTTCCTTGTACTACTGAATGTTATGTCCTACATGACCTGTTATGTTTAAGTGGGTCTGTTACTAATTTGCGCCTTTAGGTTTCTCTCATACACGTTCCCTTTAAACTCTATTCCTATGCCTAAAATGTCTTCACCAGTAGCGAATCCCTTATCTGGCATGGTAGGGGTTTCTATTCTTGGTCCACTAGACAAATATTTTTCTAAAGTGAAGAGTGAGGTTGACAGAGAGATTACGCTTGCAGAGAAGCGAGCTGGGCGCCGTCTCTCTATTGAGCTCTTAAAACAAAGACCACTCCTTGCTCCTCAGAGGGCCGACATATGCACCTCATCAGATCTAACCATACATAAAGAATCTGATGCTGAGTTATTTAGCACAGATAATATTCCGCTTATATTTCAAAATAACCATCCTGCCCTAGATGACATTATAGTCATCCCTGAACTTAATACTTTTGAGTCAACTCAAACATTTAATCAGCCAATTGACTTAAGTACTCCTTTACCTAACGATGTGGTACCCCTTCATGATATAAATGTACCTTGCCCTGTGTTTACACCCCTAGGACCTGACCCTCACCCGATCATTGCACTTGATAAAAAGTCTAAAAAACCTTCTACTAAGGGATCCAATAGCGTCTCTTGTTCACCTCCAAGAAAGAGGAGAAGGAAGGGAGGAATTATAAAGGGGAATAGACTTCTCATTAGTAATATGTACTCTCCACATAAGATAACCAAAGAAGCAGGGAATGTGGACTCAATAGGGCATCTGACCGCTAATTCGATATTTGCCCCTAATTACAAAGGGCTATTAAAGGATATTGATTGCCTCATAAAAGCTCTAATACTCCCACTTACCGAAAGAGTTAAAAGGTTAGGAGAGAAAATGGATCAGATTTTGCTAGAGCAAAAGTCAGCAGCCTGTTATAAACCTAATAACCAAAGTATAATGCATCCGGTAGTAAAACAGCCTACTAGTAATCCACCCAGGCAACAAACTGCCACTCCTACACTAAATAATATGCCTGTCGTAGTAAAACCAAATGAAATGGCGGGCATTAAAACTCCTATAGTTACTGAGTATACAAACAAAGAAAAACCCCATATAGGCATATCAAAAAGAGGCCATACTTTAAATGAACCCCCTGGTAAGCCCACTCTAACAACTAGAACAAAAATCAGAAATGTTGCAGATCTGCCCCCGGAATCATCAAATTATGTTATTGTTCTTACAGGAGTTCCGGTCATGCCAGTTGGAAACACAGAACATAATTCCAGTCTTAAAAATAAAGTTATTCACTGGCTACGAAAAAATAGACCACTTCCTTTGCACTTAAATGGAGATATAGTTTCAGTCAGGCGATGTAATTGGGTGGGACTTCGACCTAAGGATATTGAAGGGGATGTGATCATCGTTAATTTTAAAGATCATAGACTGGTCACATATATCAGTGACTTGTTTCCAGGGAGATGTGAGGGAGGCATCTCTACGCGCAATTTGAGCTACTTCTATCCGGAAGCTCTAATGATGCCCCCATATAATAATCCACCAACGCTGATCACAAATCATCCCTCAAATAAACGGAGATTTGATGTATTATATAGATCAAATCAAATCTTGAATCAGGTCCATAGACATTATAACGGAAATGACTCCCCTTTTTTCCAACCCATGCATACTCCTCATCTCCCTAAGATGCATAGACCTAATGTACCACATAGATCGCATTTAATCATGAATCCGGCTGCCCATAGTTTTCACAGTAGGAATAACATCCCCTGCTTCCCACCCATGTATCCAAACCAACCATTGTTTAATAACAATAACTTCTACACCAATAATCCCAGGGAAAACTTTTATACCAATAATCCCAGGGAAAACTGGGATATACCACTTTCAAATTTATTCCACCCTTTCTCTGGATTGGATGAGAATGAATGACTCAATGTAACAGGTGTGAGGGAGAAATTGTCCGGTGGGTACCTGATGAATGCTGAAATGACAACAGAAGATGCCCCAAAAGTGTGTAGCAATGGTAATAGTGATGATTCTGGTCAAGTCGAACTTGCCAGTACACTTGAGGAGCTTAGGGCGAATGAAAATCACCATGAAACCGATACAGGTAACGAAATCTTGGGGATGGGCCTCTCAGAAATTACCAAAGACAGAAAGCGATGTGCTAGTGGTAGATTAGATGAAATCTCTCGGAAAAAATGGTCCATTACTTTCTGGAATATAGCTGGCCTTCGGGCTAAGTTAGAGAATCCTGCATGGAAGCTTTTTACTGAAAATTGTGACGTAATATGCCTACAGGAAACATGGACAGAGGGGGAACATCATTTGAATGGTTTTATAACAGTCTCTATCCCCGCTGTAGCCTCGGTACATGGAAGAGCGAAAGGGGGTTTATGTATGTATATCTCAAATCGCATAAATTTTCAAAAACTACAGCTATATTCCCACACATGCTTTTTTCACATTGTTGGGGTTCACTTTAGTGCTATTAGAAAAGTGCTTCGAACTGCTCAATCGCTGGAATTCTTTTTCCTCTGCTTGCCACGTCTGGGACTGCGAGATACTCTTCCCTTCCTGTCAACTCCTCGCGGAACCCGCTGCGCGGGTCCCGCTTCGTGTGGGGCGGCTGCTGAAACATCATTGGCGAATCCTGCTGGAAGAGCACGTTTGTTATTGACACTGTGGGGTTGCTGTTGAAGTAAGGGCTGCAGGGCTGCGAGGGTGGGCGCAGGACTACAAGTCCCAGGAGCGCCCGCCCGCCCGCCTCCATTGACAGCACCTGGACGCTCTCCCTGCAGGCTCCTCCCCTCATGTAGAATAGATAAAATCAACAGCCTGGTCCCGCAGCGCGGGAGCGCCCAGGAGAAGCCCGGGACAAGGGCGGGACCGTCTGTGGCCGTCAGGGGCCGTAGGAGGCTGGGCTGGGCCACCCCCCTGATATTTGGAAAGTGGGACTGTGGTATAGTTACAATACTTTGATTTTGATTTTAGCCCCATTTTCCTTGTACTACTGAATGTTATGTCCTACATGACCTGTTATGTTTAAGTGGGTCTGTTACTAATTTGCGCCTTTAGGTTTCTCTCATACACGTTCCCTTTAAACTCTATTCCTATGCCTAAAATGTCTTCACCAGTAGCGAATCCCTTATCTGGCATGGTAGGGGTTTCTATTCTTGGTCCACTAGACAAATATTTTTCTAAAGTGAAGAGTGAGGTTGACAGAGAGATTACGCTTGCAGAGAAGCGAGCTGGGCGCCGTCTCTCTATTGAGCTCTTAAAACAAAGACCACTCCTTGCTCCTCAGAGGGCCGACATATGCACCTCATCAGATCTAACCATACATAAAGAATCTGATGCTGAGTTATTTAGCACAGATAATATTCCGCTTATATTTCAAAATAACCATCCTGCCCTAGATGACATTATAGTCATCCCTGAACTTAATACTTTTGAGTCAACTCAAACATTTAATCAGCCAATTGACTTAAGTACTCCTTTACCTAACGATGTGGTACCCCTTCATGATATAAATGTACCTTGCCCTGTGTTTACACCCCTAGGACCTGACCCTCACCCGATCATTGCACTTGATAAAAAGTCTAAAAAACCTTCTACTAAGGGATCCAATAGCGTCTCTTGTTCACCTCCAAGAAAGAGGAGAAGGAAGGGAGGAATTATAAAGGGGAATAGACTTCTCATTAGTAATATGTACTCTCCACATAAGATAACCAAAGAA
The DNA here is from genome assembly GCF_964263255.1 of Lissotriton vulgaris. Classification (NCBI taxonomy): domain Eukaryota; kingdom Metazoa; phylum Chordata; class Amphibia; order Caudata; family Salamandridae; genus Lissotriton; species Lissotriton vulgaris. Next base: position 21,825,825 of record NC_141697.1, read on the forward strand.
GCAGGGAATGTGGACTCAATAGGGCATCTGACCGCTAATTCGATATTTGCCCCTAATTACAAAGGGCTATTAAAGGATATTGATTGCCTCATAAAAGCTCTAATACTCCCACTTACCGAAAGAGTTAAAAGGTTAGGAGAGAAAATGGATCAGATTTTGCTAGAGCAAAAGTCAGCAGCCTGTTATAAACCTAATAACCAAAGTATAATGCATCCGGTAGTAAAACAGCCTACTAGTAATCCACCCAGGCAACAAACTGCCACTCCTACACTAAATAATATGCCTGTCGTAGTAAAACCAAATGAAATGGCGGGCATTAAAACTCCTATAGTTACTGAGTATACAAACAAAGAAAAACCCCATATAGGCATATCAAAAAGAGGCCATACTTTAAATGAACCCCCTGGTAAGCCCACTCTAACAACTAGAACAAAAATCAGAAATGTTGCAGATCTGCCCCCGGAATCATCAAATTATGTTATTGTTCTTACAGGAGTTCCGGTCATGCCAGTTGGAAACACAGAACATAATTCCAGTCTTAAAAATAAAGTTATTCACTGGCTACGAAAAAATAGACCACTTCCTTTGCACTTAAATGGAGATATAGTTTCAGTCAGGCGATGTAATTGGGTGGGACTTCGACCTAAGGATATTGAAGGGGATGTGATCATCGTTAATTTTAAAGATCATAGACTGGTCACATATATCAGTGACTTGTTTCCAGGGAGATGTGAGGGAGGCATCTCTACACGCAATTTGAGCTACTTCTATCCGGAAGCTCTAATGATGCCCCCAAATAATAATCCACCAACGCTGATCACAAATCATCCCTCAAATAAACGGAGATTTGATGTATTATATAGATCAAATCAAATCTTGAATCAGGTCCATAGACATTATAACGGAAATGACTCCCCTTTTTTCCAACCCATGCATACTCCTCATCTCCCTAAGATGCATAGACCTAATGTACCACATAGATCGCATTTAATCATGAATCCGGCTGCCCATAGTTTTCACAGTAGGAATAACATCCCCTGCTTCCCACCCATGTATCCAAACCAACCATTGTTTAATAACAATAACTTCTACACCAATAATCCCAGGGAAAACTTTTATACCAATAATCCCAGGGAAAACTGGGATATACCACTTTCAAATTTATTCCACCCTTTCTCTGGATTGGATGAGAATGAATGACTCAATGTAACAGGTGTGAGGGAGAAATTGTCCGGTGGGTACCTGATGAATGCTGAAATGACAACAGAAGATGCCCCAAAAGTGTGTAGCAATGGTAATAGTGATGATTCTGGTCAAGTCGAACTTGCCAGTACACTTGAGGAGCTTAGGGCGAATGAAAATCACCATGAAACCGATACAGGTAACGAAATCTTGGGGATGGGCCTCTCAGAAATTACCAAAGACAGAAAGCGATGTGCTAGTGGTAGATTAGATGAAATCTCTCGGAAAAAATGGTCCATTACTTTCTGGAATATAGCTGGCCTTCGGGCTAAGTTAGAGAATCCTGCATGGAAGCTTTTTACTGAAAATTGTGACGTAATATGCCTACAGGAAACATGGACAGAGGGGGAACATCATTTGAATGGTTTTATAACAGTCTCTATCCCCGCTGTAGCCTCGGTACATGGAAGAGCGAAAGGGGGTTTATGTATGTATATCTCAAATCGCATAAATTTTCAAAAACTACAGCTATATTCCCACACATGCTTTTTTCACATTGTTGGGGTTCACTTTAGTGCTATTAGAAAAGTGCTTCGAACTGCTCAATCGCTGGAATTCTTTTTCCTCTGCTTGCCACGTCTGGGACTGCGAGATACTCTTCCCTTCCTGTCAACTCCTCGCGGAACCCGCTGCGCGGGTCCCGCTTCGTGTGGGGCGGCTGCTGAAACATCATTGGCGAATCCTGCTGGAAGAGCACGTTTGTTATTGACACTGTGGGGTTGCTGTTGAAGTAAGGGCTGCAGGGCTGCGAGGGTGGGCGCAGGACTACAAGTCCCAGGAGCGCCCGCCCGCCCGCCTCCATTGACAGCACCTGGACGCTCTCCCTGCAGGCTCCTCCCCTCATGTAGAATAGATAAAATCAACAGCCTGGTCCCGCAGCGCGGGAGCGCCCAGGAGAAGCCCGGGACAAGGGCGGGACCGTCTGTGGCCGTCAGGGGCCGTAGGAGGCTGGGCTGGGCCACCCCCCTGATATTTGGAAAGTGGGACTGTGGTATAGTTACAATACTTTGATTTTGATTTTAGCCCCATTTTCCTTGTACTACTGAATGTTATGTCCTACATGACCTGTTATGTTTAAGTGGGTCTGTTACTAATTTGCGCCTTTAGGTTTCTCTCATACACGTTCCCTTTAAACTCTATTCCTATGCCTAAAATGTCTTCACCAGTAGCGAATCCCTTATCTGGCATGGTAGGGGTTTCTATTCTTGGTCCACTAGACAAATATTTTTCTAAAGTGAAGAGTGAGGTTGACAGAGAGATTACGCTTGCAGAGAAGCGAGCTGGGCGCCGTCTCTCTATTGAGCTCTTAAAACAAAGACCACTCCTTGCTCCTCAGAGGGCCGACATATGCACCTCATCAGATCTAACCATACATAAAGAATCTGATGCTGAGTTATTTAGCACAGATAATATTCCGCTTATATTTCAAAATAACCATCCTGCCCTAGATGACATTATAGTCATCCCTGAACTTAATACTTTTGAGTCAACTCAAACATTTAATCAGCCAATTGACTTAAGTACTCCTTTACCTAACGATGTGGTACCCCTTCATGATATAAATGTACCTTGCCCTGTGTTTACACCCCTAGGACCTGACCCTCACCCGATCATTGCACTTGATAAAAAGTCTAAAAAACCTTCTACTAAGGGATCCAATAGCGTCTCTTGTTCACCTCCAAGAAAGAGGAGAAGGAAGGGAGGAATTATAAAGGGGAATAGACTTCTCATTAGTAATATGTACTCTCCACATAAGATAACCAAAGAAGCAGGGAATGTGGACTCAATAGGGCATCTGACCGCTAATTCGATATTTGCCCCTAATTACAAAGGGCTATTAAAGGATATTGATTGCCTCATAAAAGCTCTAATACTCCCACTTACCGAAAGAGTTAAAAGGTTAGGAGAGAAAATGGATCAGATTTTGCTAGAGCAAAAGTCAGCAGCCTGTTATAAACCTAATAACCAAAGTATAATGCATCCGGTAGTAAAACAGCCTACTAGTAATCCACCCAGGCAACAAACTGCCACTCCTACACTAAATAATATGCCTGTCGTAGTAAAACCAAATGAAATGGCGGGCATTAAAACTCCTATAGTTACTGAGTATACAAACAAAGAAAAACCCCATATAGGCATATCAAAAAGAGGCCATACTTTAAATGAACCCCCTGGTAAGCCCACTCTAACAACTAGAACAAAAATCAGAAATGTTGCAGATCTGCCCCCGGAATCATCAAATTATGTTATTGTTCTTACAGGAGTTCCGGTCATGCCAGTTGGAAACACAGAACATAATTCCAGTCTTAAAAATAAAGTTATTCACTGGCTACGAAAAAATAGACCACTTCCTTTGCACTTAAATGGAGATATAGTTTCAGTCAGGCGATGTAATTGGGTGGGACTTCGACCTAAGGATATTGAAGGGGATGTGATCATCGTTAATTTTAAAGATCATAGACTGGTCACATATATCAGTGACTTGTTTCCAGGGAGATGTGAGGGAGGCATCTCTACACGCAATTTGAGCTACTTCTATCCGGAAGCTCTAATGATGCCCCCAAATAATAATCCACCAACGCTGATCACAAATCATCCCTCAAATAAACGGAGATTTGATGTATTATATAGATCAAATCAAATCTTGAATCAGGTCCATAGACATTATAACGGAAATGACTCCCCTTTTTTCCAACCCATGCATACTCCTCATCTCCCTAAGATGCATAGACCTAATGTACCACATAGATCGCATTTAATCATGAATCCGGCTGCCCATAGTTTTCACAGTAGGAATAACATCCCCTGCTTCCCACCCATGTATCCAAACCAACCATTGTTTAATAACAATAACTTCTACACCAATAATCCCAGGGAAAACTTTTATACCAATAATCCCAGGGAAAACTGGGATATACCACTTTCAAATTTATTCCACCCTTTCTCTGGATTGGATGAGAATGAATGACTCAATGTAACAGGTGTGAGGGAGAAATTGTCCGGTGGGTACCTGATGAATGCTGAAATGACAACAGAAGATGCCCCAAAAGTGTGTAGCAATGGTAATAGTGATGATTCTGGTCAAGTCGAACTTGCCAGTACACTTGAGGAGCTTAGGGCGAATGAAAATCACCATGAAACCGATACAGGTAACGAAATCTTGGGGATGGGCCTCTCAGAAATTACCAAAGACAGAAAGCGATGTGCTAGTGGTAGATTAGATGAAATCTCTCGGAAAAAATGGTCCATTACTTTCTGGAATATAGCTGGCCTTCGGGCTAAGTTAGAGAATCCTGCATGGAAGCTTTTTACTGAAAATTGTGACGTAATATGCCTACAGGAAACATGGACAGAGGGGGAACATCATTTGAATGGTTTTATAACAGTCTCTATCCCCGCTGTAGCCTCGGTACATGGAAGAGCGAAAGGGGGTTTATGTATGTATATCTCAAATCGCATAAATTTTCAAAAACTACAGCTATATTCCCACACATGCTTTTTTCACATTGTTGGGGTTCACTTTAGTGCTATTAGAAAAGTGCTTCGAACTGCTCAATCGCTGGAATTCTTTTTCCTCTGCTTGCCACGTCTGGGACTGCGAGATACTCTTCCCTTCCTGTCAACTCCTCGCGGAACCCGCTGCGCGGGTCCCGCTTCGTGTGGGGCGGCTGCTGAAACATCATTGGCGAATCCTGCTGGAAGAGCACGTTTGTTATTGACACTGTGGGGTTGCTGTTGAAGTAAGGGCTGCAGGGCTGCGAGGGTGGGCGCAGGACTACAAGTCCCAGGAGCGCCCGCCCGCCCGCCTCCATTGACAGCACCTGGACGCTCTCCCTGCAGGCTCCTCCCCTCATGTAGAATAGATAAAATCAACAGCCTGGTCCCGCAGCGCGGGAGCGCCCAGGAGAAGCCCGGGACAAGGGCGGGACCGTCTGTGGCCGTCAGGGGCCGTAGGAGGCTGGGCTGGGCCACCCCCCTGATATTTGGAAAGTGGGACTGTGGTATAGTTACAATACTTTGATTTTGATTTTAGCCCCATTTTCCTTGTACTACTGAATGTTATGTCCTACATGACCTGTTATGTTTAAGTGGGTCTGTTACTAATTTGCGCCTTTAGGTTTCTCTCATACACGTTCCCTTTAAACTCTATTCCTATGCCTAAAATGTCTTCACCAGTAGCGAATCCCTTATCTGGCATGGTAGGGGTTTCTATTCTTGGTCCACTAGACAAATATTTTTCTAAAGTGAAGAGTGAGGTTGACAGAGAGATTACGCTTGCAGAGAAGCGAGCTGGGCGCCGTCTCTCTATTGAGCTCTTAAAACAAAGACCACTCCTTGCTCCTCAGAGGGCCGACATATGCACCTCATCAGATCTAACCATACATAAAGAATCTGATGCTGAGTTATTTAGCACAGATAATATTCCGCTTATATTTCAAAATAACCATCCTGCCCTAGATGACATTATAGTCATCCCTGAACTTAATACTTTTGAGTCAACTCAAACATTTAATCAGCCAATTGACTTAAGTACTCCTTTACCTAACGATGTGGTACCCCTTCATGATATAAATGTACCTTGCCCTGTGTTTACACCCCTAGGACCTGACCCTCACCCGATCATTGCACTTGATAAAAAGTCTAAAAAACCTTCTACTAAGGGATCCAATAGCGTCTCTTGTTCACCTCCAAGAAAGAGGAGAAGGAAGGGAGGAATTATAAAGGGGAATAGACTTCTCATTAGTAATATGTACTCTCCACATAAGATAACCAAAGAAGCAGGGAATGTGGACTCAATAGGGCATCTGACCGCTAATTCGATATTTGCCCCTAATTACAAAGGGCTATTAAAGGATATTGATTGCCTCATAAAAGCTCTAATACTCCCACTTACCGAAAGAGTTAAAAGGTTAGGAGAGAAAATGGATCAGATTTTGCTAGAGCAAAAGTCAGCAGCCTGTTATAAACCTAATAACCAAAGTATAATGCATCCGGTAGTAAAACAGCCTACTAGTAATCCACCCAGGCAACAAACTGCCACTCCTACACTAAATAATATGCCTGTCGTAGTAAAACCAAATGAAATGGCGGGCATTAAAACTCCTATAGTTACTGAGTATACAAACAAAGAAAAACCCCATATAGGCATATCAAAAAGAGGCCATACTTTAAATGAACCCCCTGGTAAGCCCACTCTAACAACTAGAACAAAAATAAGAAATGTTGCAGATCTGCCCCCGGAATCATCAAATTATGTTATTGTTCTTACAGGAGTTCCGGTCATGCCAGTTGGAAACACAGAACATAATTCCAGTCTTAAAAATAAAGTTATTCACTGGCTACGAAAAAAGTAGACCACTTCCTTTGCACTTAAATGGAGATATAGTTTCAGTCAGGCGATGTAATTGGGTGGGACTTCGACCTAAGGATATTGAAGGGGATGTGATCATCGTTAATTTTAAAGATCATAGACTGGTCACATATATCAGTGACTTGTTTCCAGGGAGATGTGAGGGAGGCATCTCTACGCGCAATTTGAGCTACTTCTATCCGGAAGCTCTAATGATGCCCCCAAATAATAATCCACCAACGCTGATCACAAATCATCCCTCAAATAAACGGAGATTTGATGTATTATATAGATCAAATCAAATCTTGAATCAGGTCCATAGACATTATAACGGAAATGACTCCCCTTTTTTCCAACCCATGCATACTCCTCATCTCCCTAAGATGCATAGACCTAATGTACCACATAGATCGCATTTAATCATGAATCCGGCTGCCCATAGTTTTCACAGTAGGAATAACATCCCCTGCTTCCCACCCATGTATCCAAACCAACCATTGTTTAATAACAATAACTTCTACACCAATAATCCCAGGGAAAACTTTTATACCAATAATCCCAGGGAAAACTGGGATATACCACTTTCAAATTTATTCCACCCTTTCTCTGGATTGGATGAGAATGAATGACTCAATGTAACAGGTGTGAGGGAGAAATTGTCCGGTGGGTACCTGATGAATGCTGAAATGACAACAGAAGATGCCCCAAAAGTGTGTAGCAATGGTAATAGTGATGATTCTGGTCAAGTCGAACTTGCCAGTACACTTGAGGAGCTTAGGGCGAATGAAAATCACCATGAAACCGATACAGGTAACGAAATCTTGGGGATGGGCCTCTCAGAAATTACCAAAGACAGAAAGCGATGTGCTAGTGGTAGATTAGATGAAATCTCTCGGAAAAAATGGTCCATTACTTTCTGGAATATAGCTGGCCTTCGGGCTAAGTTAGAGAATCCTGCATGGAAGCTTTTTACTGAAAATTGTGACGTAATATGCCTACAGGAAACATGGACAGAGGGGGAACATCATTTGAATGGTTTTATAACAGTCTCTATCCCCGCTGTAGCCTCGGTACATGGAAGAGCGAAAGGGGGTTTATGTATGTATATCTCAAATCGCATAAATTTTCAAAAACTACAGCTATATTCCCACACATGCTTTTTTCACATTGTTGGGGTTCACTTTAGTGCTATTAGAAAAGTGCTTCGAACTGCTCAATCGCTGGAATTCTTTTTCCTCTGCTTGCCACGTCTGGGACTGCGAGATACTCTTCCCTTCCTGTCAACTCCTCGCGGAACCCGCTGCGCGGGTCCCGCTTCGTGTGGGGCGGCTGCTGAAACATCATTGGCGAATCCTGCTGGAAGAGCACGTTTGTTATTGACACTGTGGGGTTGCTGTTGAAGTAAGGGCTGCAGGGCTGCGAGGGTGGGCGCAGGACTACAAGTCCCAGGAGCGCCCGCCCGCCCGCCTCCATTGACAGCACCTGGACGCTCTCCCTGCAGGCTCCTCCCCTCATGTAGAATAGATAAAATCAACAGCCTGGTCCCGCAGCGCGGGAGCGCCCAGGAGAAGCCCGGGACAAGGGCGGGACCGTCTGTGGCCGTCAGGGGCCGTAGGAGGCTGGGCTGGGCCACCCCCCTGATATTTGGAAAGTGGGACTGTGGTATAGTTACAATACTTTGATTTTGATTTTAGCCCCATTTTCCTTGTACTACTGAATGTTATGTCCTACATGACCTGTTATGTTTAAGTGGGTCTGTTACTAATTTGCGCCTTTAGGTTTCTCTCATACACGTTCCCTTTAAACTCTATTCCTATGCCTAAAATGTCTTCACCAGTAGCGAATCCCTTATCTGGCATGGTAGGGGTTTCTATTCTTGGTCCACTAGACAAATATTTTTCTAAAGTGAAGAGTGAGGTTGACAGAGAGATTACGCTTGCAGAGAAGCGAGCTGGGCGCCGTCTCTCTATTGAGCTCTTAAAACAAAGACCACTCCTTGCTCCTCAGAGGGCCGACATATGCACCTCATCAGATCTAACCATACATAAAGAATCTGATGCTGAGTTATTTAGCACAGATAATATTCCGCTTATATTTCAAAATAACCATCCTGCCCTAGATGACATTATAGTCATCCCTGAACTTAATACTTTTGAGTCAACTCAAACATTTAATCAGCCAATTGACTTAAGTACTCCTTTACCTAACGATGTGGTACCCCTTCATGATATAAATGTACCTTGCCCTGTGTTTACACCCCTAGGACCTGACCCTCACCCGATCATTGCACTTGATAAAAAGTCTAAAAAACCTTCTACTAAGGGATCCAATAGCGTCTCTTGTTCACCTCCAAGAAAGAGGAGAAGGAAGGGAGGAATTATAAAGGGGAATAGACTTCTCATTAGTAATATGTACTCTCCACATAAGATAACCAAAGAAGCAGGGAATGTGGACTCAATAGGGCATCTGACCGCTAATTCGATATTTGCCCCTAATTACAAAGGGCTATTAAAGGATATTGATTGCCTCATAAAAGCTCTAATACTCCCACTTACCGAAAGAGTTAAAAGGTTAGGAGAGAAAAGGGATCAGATTTTGCTAGAGCAAAAGTCAGCAGCCTGTTATAAACCTAATAACCAAAGTATAATGCATCCGGTAGTAAAACAGCCTACTAGTAATCCACCCAGGCAACAAACTGCCACTCCTACACTAAATAATATGCCTGTCGTAGTAAAACCAAATGAAATGGCGGGCATTAAAACTCCTATAGTTACTGAGTATACAAACAAAGAAAAACCCCATATAGGCATATCAAAAAGAGGCCATACTTTAAATGAACCCCCTGGTAAGCCCACTCTAACAACTAGAACAAAAATCAGAAATGTTGCAGATCTGCCCCCGGAATCATCAAATTATGTTATTGTTCTTACAGGAGTTCCGGTCATGCCAGTTGGAAACACAGAACATAATTCCAGTCTTAAAAATAAAGTTATTCACTGGCTACGAAAAAATAGACCACTTCCTTTGCACTTAAATGGAGATATAGTTTCAGTCAGGCGATGTAATTGGGTGGGACTTCGACCTAAGGATATTGAAGGGGATGTGATCATCGTTAATTTTAAAGATCATAGACTGGTCACATATATCAGTGACTTGTTTCCAGGGAGATGTGAGGGAGGCATCTCTACGCGCAATTTGAGCTACTTCTATCCGGAAGCTCTAATGATGCCCCCAAATAATAATCCACCAACGCTGATCACAAATCATCCCTCAAATAAACGGAGATTTGATGTATTATATAGATCAAATCAAATCTTGAATCAGGTCCATAGACATTATAACGGAAATGACTCCCCTTTTTTCCAACCCATGCATACTCCTCATCTCCCTAAGATGCATAGACCTAATGTACCACATAGATCGCATTTAATCATGAATCCGGCTGCCCATAGTTTTCACAGTAGGAATAACATCCCCTGCTTCCCACCCATGTATCCAAACCAACCATTGTTTAATAACAATAACTTCTACACCAATAATCCCAGGGAAAACTTTTATACCAATAATCCCAGGGAAAACTGGGATATACCACTTTCAAATTTATTCCACCCTTTCTCTGGATTGGATGAGAATGAATGACTCAATGTAACAGGTGTGAGGGAGAAATTGTCCGGTGGGTACCTGATGAATGCTGAAATGACAACAGAAGATGCCCCAAAAGTGTGTAGCAATGGTAATAGTGATGATTCTGGTCAAGTCGAACTTGCCAGTACACTTGAGGAGCTTAGGGCGAATGAAAATCACCATGAAACCGATACAGGTAACGAAATCTTGGGGATGGGCCTCTCAGAAATTACCAAAGACAGAAAGCGATGTGCTAGTGGTAGATTAGATGAAATCTCTCGGAAAAAATGGTCCATTACTTTCTGGAATATAGCTGGCCTTCGGGCTAAGTTAGAGAATCCTGCATGGAAGCTTTTTACTGAAAATTGTGACGTAATATGCCTACAGGAAACATGGACAGAGGGGGAACATCATTTGAATGGTTTTATAACAGTCTCTATCCCCGCTGTAGCCTCGGTACATGGAAGAGCGAAAGGGGGTTTATGTATGTATATCTCAAATCGCATACATTTTCAAAAACTACAGCTATATTCCCACACATGCTTTTTTCACATTGTTGGGGTTCACTTTAGTGCTATTAGAAAAGTGCTTCGAACTGCTCAATCGCTGGAATTCTTTTTCCTCTGCTTGCCACGTCTGGGACTGCGAGATACTCTTCCCTTCCTGTCAACTCCTCGCGGAACCCGCTGCGCGGGTCCCGCTTCGTGTGGGGCGGCTGCTGAAACATCATTGGCGAATCCTGCTGGAAGAGCACGTTTGTTATTGACACTGTGGGGTTGCTGTTGAAGTAAGGGCTGCAGGGCTGCGAGGGTGGGCGCAGGACTACAAGTCCCAGGAGCGCCCGCCCGCCCGCCTCCATTGACAGCACCTGGACGCTCTCCCTGCAGGCTCCTCCCCTCATGTAGAATAGATAAAATCAACAGCCTGGTCCCGCAGCGCGGGAGCGCCCAGGAGAAGCCCGGGACAAGGGCGGGACCATCTGTGGCCGTCAGGGGCCGTAGGAGGCTGGGCTGGGCCACCCCCCTGATATTTGGAAAGTGGGACTGTGGTATAGTTACAATACTTTGATTTTGATTTTAGCCCCATTTTCCTTGTACTACTGAATGTTATGTCCTACATGACCTGTTATGTTTAAGTGGGTCTGTTACTAATTTGCGCCTTTAGGTTTCTCTCATACACGTTCCCTTTAAACTCTATTCCTATGCCTAAAATGTCTTCACCAGTAGCGAATCTCTTATCTGGCATGGTAGGGGTTTCTATTCTTGGTCCACTAGACAAATATTTTTCTAAAGTGAAGAGTGAGGTTGACAGAGAGATTACGCTTGCAGAGAAGCGAGCTGGGCGCCGTCTCTCTATTGAGCTCTTAAAACAAAGACCACTCCTTGCTCCTCAGAGGGCCGACATATGCACCTCATCAGATCTAACCATACATAAAGAATCTGATGCTGAGTTATTTAGCACAGATAATATTCCGCTTATATTTCAAAATAACCATCCTGCCCTAGATGACATTATAGTCATCCCTGAACTTAATACTTTTGAGTCAACTCAAACATTTAATCAGCCAATTGACTTAAGTACTCCTTTACCTAACGATGTGGTACCCCTTCATGATATAAATGTACCTTGCCCTGTGTTTACACCCCTAGGACCTGACCCTCACCCGATCATTGCACTTGATAAAAAGTCTAAAAAACCTTCTACTAAGGGATCCAATAGCGTCTCTTGTTCACCTCCAAGAAAGAGGAGAAGGAAGGGAGGAATTATAAAGGGGAATAGACTTCTCATTAGTAATATGTACTCTCCACATAAGATAACCAAAGAAGCAGGGAATGTGGACTCAATAGGGCATCTGACCGCTAATTCGATATTTGCCCCTAATTACAAAGGGCTATTAAAGGATATTGATTGCCTCATAAAAGCTCTAATACTCCCACTTACCGAAAGAGTTAAAAGGTTAGGAGAGAAAATGGATCAGATTTTGCTAGAGCAAAAGTCAGCAGCCTGTTATAAACCTAATAACCAAAGTATAATGCATCCGGTAGTAAAACAGCCTACTAGTAATCCACCCAGGCAACAAACTGCCACTCCTACACTAAATAATATGCCTGTCGTAGTAAAACCAAATGAAATGGCGGGCATTAAAACTCCTATAGTTACTGAGTATACAAACAAAGAAAAACCCCATATAGGCATATCAAAAAGAGGCCATACTTTAAATGAACCCCCTGGTAAGCCCACTCTAACAACTAGAACAAAAATCAGAAATGTTGCAGATCTGCCCCCGGAATCATCAAATTATGTTATTGTTCTTACAGGAGTTCCGGTCATGCCAGTTGGAAACACAGAACATAATTCCAGTCTTAAAAATAAAGTTATTCACTGGCTACGAAAAAATAGACCACTTCCTTTGCACTTAAATGGAGATATAGTTTCAGTCAGGCGATGTAATTGGGTGGGACTTCGACCTAAGGATATTGAAGGGGATGTGATCATCGTTAATTTTAAAGATCATAGACTGGTCACATATATCAGTGACTTGTTTCCAGGGAGATGTGAGGGAGGCATCTCTACGCGCAATTTGAGCTACTTCTATCCGGAAGCTCTAATGATGCCCCCAAATAATAATCCACCAACGCTGATCACAAATCATCCCTCAAATAAACGGAGATTTGATGTATTATATAGATCAAATCAAATCTTGAATCAGGTCCATAGACATTATAACGGAAATGACTCCCCTTTTTTCCAACCCATGCATACTCCTCATCTCCCTAAGATGCATAGACCTAATGTACCACATAGATCGCATTTAATCATGAATCCGGCTGCCCATAGTTTTCACAGTAGGAATAACATCCCCTGCTTCCCACCCATGTATCCAAACCAACCATTGTTTAATAACAATAACTTCTACACCAATAATCCCAGGGGAAACTTTTATACCAATAATCCCAGGGAAAACTGGGATATACCACTTTCAAATTTATTCCACCCTTTCTCTGGATTGGATGAGAATGAATGACTCAATGTAACAGGTGTGAGGGAGAAATTGTCCGGTGGGTACCTGATGAATGCTGAAATGACAACAGAAGATGCCCCAAAAGTGTGTAGCAATGGTAATAGTGATGATTCTGGTCAAGTCGAACTTGCCAGTACACTTGAGGAGCTTAGGGCGAATGAAAATCACCATGAAACCGATACAGGTAACGAAATCTTGGGGATGGGCCTCTCAGAAATTACCAAAGACAGAAAGCGATGTGCTAGTGGTAGATTAGATGAAATCTCTCGGAAAAAATGGTCCATTACTTTCTGGACTATAGCTGGCCTTCGGGCTAAGTTAGAGAATCCTGCATGGAAGCTTTTTACTGAAAATTGTGACGTAATATGCCTACAGGAAACATGGACAGAGGGGGAACATCATTTGAATGGTTTTATAACAGTCTCTATCCCCGCTGTAGCCTCGGTACATGGAAGAGCGAAAGGGGGTTTATGTATGTATATCTCAAATCGCATAAATTTTAAAAAACTACAGCTATATTCCCACACATGCTTTTTTCACATTGTTGGGGTTCACTTTAGTGCTATTAGAAAAGTGCTTCGAACTGCTCAATCGCTGGAATTCTTTTTCCTCTGCTTGCCACGTCTGGGACTGCGAGATACTCTTCCCTTCCTGTCAACTCCTCGCGGAACCCGCTGCGCGGGTCCCGCTTCGTGTGGGGCGGCTGCTGAAACATCATTGGCGAATCCTGCTGGAAGAGCACGTTTGTTATTGACACTGTGGGGTTGCTGTTGAAGTAAGGGCTGCAGGGCTGCGAGGGTGGGCGCAGGACTACAAGTCCCAGGAGCGCCCGCCCGCCCGCCTCCATTGACAGCACCTGGACGCTCTCCCTGCAGGCTCCTCCCCTCATGTAGAATAGATAAAATCAACAGCCTGGTCCCGCAGCGCGGGAGCGCCCAGGAGAAGCCCGGGACAAGGGCGGGACCGTCTGTGGCCGTCAGGGGCCGTAGGAGGCTGGGCTGGGCCACCCCCCTGATATTTGGAAAGTGGGACTGTGGTATAGTTACAATACTTTGATTTTGATTTTAGCCCCATTTTCCTTGTACTACTGAATGTTATGTCCTACATGACCTGTTATGTTTAAGTGGGTCTGTTACTAATTTGCGCCTTTAGGTTTCTCTCATACACGTTCCCTTTAAACTCTATTCCTATGCCTAAAATGTCTTCACCAGTAGCGAATCCCTTATCTGGCATGGTAGGGGTTTCTATTCTTGGTCCACTAGACAAATATTTTTCTAAAGTGAAGAGTGAGGTTGACAGAGAGATTACGCTTGCAGAGAAGCGAGCTGGGCGCCGTCTCTCTATTGAGCTCTTAAAACAAAGACCACTCCTTGCTCCTCAGAGGGCCGACATATGCACCTCATCAGATCTAACCATACATAAAGAATCTGATGCTGAGTTATTTAGCACAGATAATATTCCGCTTATATTTCAAAATAACCATCCTGCCCTAGATGACATTATAGTCATCCCTGAACTTAATACTTTTGAGTCAACTCAAACATTTAATCAGCCAATTGACTTAAGTACTCCTTTACCTAACGATGTGGTACCCCTTCATGATATAAATGTACCTTGCCCTGTGTTTACACCCCTAGGACCTGACCCTCACCCGATCATTGCACTTGATAAAAAGTCTAAAAAACCTTCTACTAAGGGATCCAATAGCGTCTCTTGTTCACCTCCAAGAAAGAGGAGAAGGAAGGGAGGAATTATAAAGGGGAATAGACTTCTCATTAGTAATATGTACTCTCCACATAAGATAACCAAAGAAGCAGGGAATGTGGACTCAATAGGGCATCTGACCGCTAATTCGATATTTGCCCCTAATTACAAAGGGCTATTAAAGGATATTGATTGCCTCATAAAAGCTCTAATACTCCCACTTACCGAAAGAGTTAAAAGGTTAGGAGAGAAAATGGATCAGATTTTGCTAGAGCAAAAGTCAGCAGCCTGTTATAAACCTAATAACCAAAGTATAATGCATCCGGTAGTAAAACAGCCTACTAGTAATCCACCCAGGCAACAAACTGCCACTCCTACACTAAATAATATGCCTGTCGTAGTAAAACCAAATGAAATGGCGGGCATTAAAACTCCTATAGTTACTGAGTATACAAACAAAGAAAAACCCCATATAGGCATATCAAAAAGAGGCCATACTTTAAATGAACCCCCTGGTAAGCCCACTCTAACAACTAGAACAAAAATCAGAAATGTTGCAGATCTGCCCCCGGAATCATCAAATTATGTTATTGTTCTTACAGGAGTTCCGGTCATGCCAGTTGGAAACACAGAACATAATTCCAGTCTTAAAAATAAAGTTATTCACTGGCTACGAAAAAATAGACCACTTCCTTTGCACTTAAATGGAGATATAGTTTCAGTCAGGCGATGTAATTGGGTGGGACTTCGACCTAAGGATATTGAAGGGGATGTGATCATCGTTAATTTTAAAGATCATAGACTGGTCACATATATCAGTGACTTGTTTCCAGGGAGATGTGAGGGAGGCATCTCTACGCGCAATTTGAGCTACTTCTATCCGGAAGCTCTAATGATGCCCCCAAATAATAATCCACCAACGCTGATCACAAATCATCCCTCAAATAAACGGAGATTTGATGTATTATATAGATCAAATCAAATCTTGAATCAGGTCCATAGACATTATAACGGAAATGACTCCCCTTTTTTCCAACCCATGCATACTCCTCATCTCCCTAAGATGCATAGACCTAATGTACCACATAGATCGCATTTAATCATGAATCCGGCTGCCCATAGTTTTCACAGTAGGAATAACATCCCCTGCTTCCCACCCATGTATCCAAACCAACCATTGTTTAATAACAATAACTTCTACACCAATAATCCCAGGGAAAACTTTTATACCAATAATCCCAGGGAAAACTGGGATATACCACTTTCAAATTTATTCCACCCTTTCTCTGGATTGGATGAGAATGAATGACTCAATGTAACAGGTGTGAGGGAGAAATTGTCCGGTGGGTACCTGATGAATGCTGAAATGACAACAGAAGATGCCCCAAAAGTGTGTAGCAATGGTAATAGTGATGATTCTGGTCAAGTCGAACTTGCCAGTACACTTGAGGAGCTTAGGGCGAATGAAAATCACCATGAAACCGATACAGGTAACGAAATCTTGGGGATGGGCCTCTCAGAAATTACCAAAGACAGAAAGCGATGTGCTAGTGGTAGATTAGATGAAATCTCTCGGAAAAAATGGTCCATTACTTTCTGGAATATAGCTGGCCTTCGGGCTAAGTTAGAGAATCCTGCATGGAAGCTTTTTACTGAAAATTGTGACGTAATATGCCTACAGGAAACATGGACAGAGGGGGAACATCATTTGAATGGTTTTATAACAGTCTCTATCCCCGCTGTAGCCTCGGTACATGGAAGAGCGAAAGGGGGTTTATGTATGTATATCTCAAATCGCATAAATTTTCAAAAACTACAGCTATATTCCCACACATGCTTTTTTCACATTGTTGGGGTTCACTTTAGTGCTATTAGAAAAGTGCTTCGAACTGCTCAATCGCTGGAATTCTTTTTCCTCTGCTTGCCACGTCTGGGACTGCGAGATACTCTTCCCTTCCTGTCAACTCCTCGCGGAACCCGCTGCGCGGGTCCCGCTTCGTGTGGGGCGGCTGCTGAAACATCATTGGCGAATCCTGCTGGAAGAGCACGTTTGTTATTGACACTGTGGGGTTGCTGTTGAAGTAAGGGCTGCAGGGCTGCGAGGGTGGGCGCAGGACTACAAGTCCCAGGAGCGCCCGCCCGCCCGCCTCCATTGACAGCACCTGGACGCTCTCCCTGCAGGCTCCTCCCCTCATGTAGAATAGATAAAATCAACAGCCTGGTCCCGCAGCGCGGGAGCGCCCAGGAGAAGCCCGGGACAAGGGCGGGACCGTCTGTGGCCGTCAGGGGCCGTAGGAGGCTGGGCTGGGCCACCCCCCTGATATTTGGAAAGTGGGACTGTGGTATAGTTACAATACTTTGATTTTGATTTTAGCCCCATTTTCCTTGTACTACTGAATGTTATGTCCTACATGACCTGTTATGTTTAAGTGGGTCTGTTACTAATTTGCGCCTTTAGGTTTCTCTCATACACGTTCCCTTTAAACTCTATTCCTATGCCTAAAATGTCTTCACCAGTAGCGAATCCCTTATCTGGCATGGTAGGGGTTTCTATTCTTGGTCCACTAGACAAATATTTTTCTAAAGTGAAGAGTGAGGTTGACAGAGAGATTACGCTTGCAGAGAAGCGAGCTGGGCGCCGTCTCTCTATTGAGCTCTTAAAACAAAGACCACTCCTTGCTCCTCAGAGGGCCGACATATGCACCTCATCAGATCTAACCATACATAAAGAATCTGATGCTGAGTTATTTAGCACAGATAATATTCCGCTTATATTTCAAAATAACCATCCTGCCCTAGATGACATTATAGTCATCCCTGAACTTAATACTTTTGAGTCAACTCAAACATTTAATCAGCCAATTGACTTAAGTACTCCTTTACCTAACGATGTGGTACCCCTTCATGATATAAATGTACCTTGCCCTGTGTTTACACCCCTAGGACCTGACCCTCACCCGATCATTGCACTTGATAAAAAGTCTAAAAAACCTTCTACTAAGGGATCCAATAGCGTCTCTTGTTCACCTCCAAGAAAGAGGAGAAGGAAGGGAGGAATTATAAAGGGGAATAGACTTCTCATTAGTAATATGTACTCTCCACATAAGATAACCAAAGAAGCAGGGAATGTGGACTCAATAGGGCATCTGACCGCTAATTCGATATTTGCCCCTAATTACAAAGGGCTATTAAAGGATATTGATTGCCTCATAAAAGCTCTAATACTCCCACTTACCGAAAGAGTTAAAAGGTTAGGAGAGAAAATGGATCAGATTTTGCTAGAGCAAAAGTCAGCAGCCTGTTATAAACCTAATAACCAAAGTATAATGCATCCGGTAGTAAAACAGCCTACTAGTAATCCACCCAGGCAACAAACTGCCACTCCTACACTAAATAATATGCCTGTCGTAGTAAAACCAAATGAAATGGCGGGCATTAAAACTCCTATAGTTACTGAGTATACAAACAAAGAAAAACCCCATATAGGCATATCAAAAAGAGGCCATACTTTAAATGAACCCCCTGGTAAGCCCACTCTAACAACTAGAACAAAAATCAGAAATGTTGCAGATCTGCCCCCGGAATCATCAAATTATGTTATTGTTCTTACAGGAGTTCCGGTCATGCCAGTTGGAAACACAGAACATAATTCCAGTCTTAAAAATAAAGTTATTCACTGGCTACGAAAAAATAGACCACTTCCTTTGCACTTAAATGGAGATATAGTTTCAGTCAGGCGATGTAATTGGGTGGGACTTCGACCTAAGGATATTGAAGGGGATGTGATCATCGTTAATTTTAAAGATCATAGACTGGTCACATATATCAGTGACTTGTTTCCAGGGAGATGTGAGGGAGGCATCTCTACGCGCAATTTGAGCTACTTCTATCCGGAAGCTCTAATGATGCCCCCAAATAATAATCCACCAACGCTGATCACAAATCATCCCTCAAATAAACGGAGATTTGATGTATTATATAGATCAAATCAAATCTTGAATCAGGTCCATAGACATTATAACGGAAATGACTCCCCTTTTTTCCAACCCATGCATACTCCTCATCTCCCTAAGATGCATAGACCTAATGTACCACATAGATCGCATTTAATCATGAATCCGGCTGCCCATAGTTTTCACAGTAGGAATAACATCCCCTGCTTCCCACCCATGTATCCAAACCAACCATTGTTTAATAACAATAACTTCTACACCAATAATCCCAGGGAAAACTTTTATACCAATAATCCCAGGGAAAACTGGGATATACCACTTTCAAATTTATTCCACCCTTTCTCTGGATTGGATGAGAATGAATGACTCAATGTAACAGGTGTGAGGGAGAAATTGTCCGGTGGGTACCTGATGAATGCTGAAATGACAACAGAAGATGCCCCAAAAGTGTGTAGCAATGGTAATAGTGATGATTCTGGTCAAGTCGAACTTGCCAGTACACTTGAGGAGCTTAGGGCGAATGAAAATCACCATGAAACCGATACAGGTAACGAAACCTTGGGGATGGGCCTCTCAGAAATTACCAAAGACAGAAAGCGATGTGCTAGTGGTAGATTAGATGAAATCTCTCGGAAAAAATGGTCCATTACTTTCTGGAATATAGCTGGCCTTCGGGCTAAGTTAGAGAATCCTGCATGGAAGCTTTTTACTGAAAATTGTGACGGAATATGCCTACAGGAAACATGGACAGAGGGGGAACATCATTTGAATGGTTTTATAACAGTCTCTATCCCCGCTGTAGCCTCGGTACATGGAAGAGCGAAAGGGGGTTTATGTATGTATATCTCAAATCGCATAAATTTTAAAAAACTACAGCTATATTCCCACACATGCTTTTTTCACATTGTTGGGGTTCACTTTAGTGCTATTAGAAAAGTGCTTCGAACTGCTCAATCGCTGGAATTCTTTTTCCTCTGCTTGCCACGTCTGGGACTGCGAGATACTCTTCCCTTCCTGTCAACTCCTCGCGGAACCCGCTGCGCGGGTCCCGCTTCGTGTGGGGCGGCTGCTGAAACATTATTGGCGAATCCTGCTGGAAGAGCACGTTTGTTATTGACACTGTGGGGTTGCTGTTGAAGTAAGGGCTGCAGGGCTGCGAGGGTGGGCGCAGGACTACAAGTCCCAGGAGCGCCCGCCCGCCCGCCTCCATTGACAGCACCTGGACGCTCTCCCTGCAGGCTCCTCCCCTCATGTAGAATAGATAAAATCAACAGCCTGGTCCCGCAGCGCGGGAGCGCCCAGGAGAAGCCCGGGACAAGGGCGGGACCGTCTGTGGCCGTCAGGGGCCGTAGGAGGCTGGGCTGGGCCACCCCCCTGATATTTGGAAAGTGGGACTGTGGTATAGTTACAATACTTTGATTTTGATTTTAGCCCCATTTTCCTTGTACTACTGAATGTTATGTCCTACATGACCTGTTATGTTTAAGTGGGTCTGTTACTAATTTGCGCCTTTAGGTTTCTCTCATACACGTTCCCTTTAAACTCTATTCCTATGCCTAAAATGTCTTCACCAGTAGCGAATCCCTTATCTGGCATGGTAGGGGTTTCTATTCTTGGTCCACTAGACAAATATTTTTCTAAAGTGAAGAGTGAGGTTGACAGAGAGATTACGCTTGCAGAGAAGCGAGCTGGGCGCCGTCTCTCTATTGAGCTCTTAAAACAAAGACCACTCCTTGCTCCTCAGAGGGCCGACATATGCACCTCATCAGATCTAACCATACATAAAGAATCTGATGCTGAGTTATTTAGCACAGATAATATTCCGCTTATATTTCAAAATAACCATCCTGCCCTAGATGACATTATAGTCATCCCTGAACTTAATACTTTTGAGTCAACTCAAACATTTAATCAGCCAATTGACTTAAGTACTCCTTTACCTAACGATGTGGTACCCCTTCATGATATAAATGTACCTTGCCCTGTGTTTACACCCCTAGGACCTGACCCTCACCCGATCATTGCACTTGATAAAAAGTCTAAAAAACCTTCTACTAAGGGATCCAATAGCATCTCTTGTTCACCTCCAAGAAAGAGGAGAAGGAAGGGAGGAATTATAAAGGGGAATAGACTTCTCATTAGTAATATGTACTCTCCACATAAGATAACCAAAGAAGCAGGGAATGTGGACTCAATAGGGCATCTGACCGCTAATTCGATATTTGCCCCTAATTACAAAGGGCTATTAAAGGATATTGATTGCCTCATAAAAGCTCTAATACTCCCACTTACCGAAAGAGTTAAAAGGTTAGGAGAGAAAATGGATCAGATTTTGCTAGAGCAAAAGTCAGCAGCCTGTTATAAACCTAATAACCAAAGTATAATGCATCCGGTAGTAAAACAGCCTACTAGTAATCCACCCAGGCAACAAACTGCCACTCCTACACTAAATAATATGCCTGTCGTAGTAAAACCAAATGAAATGGCGGGCATTAAAACTCCTATAGTTACTGAGTATACAAACAAAGAAAAACCCCATATAGGCATATCAAAAAGAGGCCATACTTTAAATGAACCCCCTGGTAAGCCCACTCTAACAACTAGAACAAAAATCAGAAATGTTGCAGATCTGCCCCCGGAATCATCAAATTATGTTATTGTTCTTACAGGAGTTCCGGTCATGCCAGTTGGAAACACAGAACATAATTCCAGTCTTAAAAATAAAGTTATTCACTGGCTACGAAAAAATAGACCACTTCCTTTGCACTTAAATGGAGATATAGTTTCAGTCAGGCGATGTAATTGGGTGGGACTTCGACCTAAGGATATTGAAGGGGATGTGATCATCGTTAATTTTAAAGATCATAGACTGGTCACATATATCAGTGACTTGTTTCCAGGGAGATGTGAGGGAGGCATCTCTACGCGCAATTTGAGCTACTTCTATCCGGAAGCTCTAATGATGCCCCCAAATAATAATCCACCAACGCTGATCACAAATCATCCCTCAAATAAACGGAGATTTGATGTATTATATAGATCAAATCAAATCTTGAATCAGGTCCATAGACATTATAACGGAAATGACTCCCCTTTTTTCCAACCCATGCATACTCCTCATCTCCCTAAGATGCATAGACCTAATGTACCACATAGATCGCATTTAATCATGAATCCGGCTGCCCATAGTTTTCACAGTAGGAATAACATCCCCTGCTTCCCACCCATGTATCCAAACCAACCATTGTTTAATAACAATAACTTCTACACCAATAATCCCAGGGAAAACTTTTATACCAATAATCCCAGGGAAAACTGGGATATACCACTTTCAAATTTATTCCACCCTTTCTCTGGATTGGATGAGAATGAATGACTCAATGTAACAGGTGTGAGGGAGAAATTGTCCGGTGGGTACCTGATGAATGCTGAAATGACAACAGAAGATGCCCCAAAAGTGTGTAGCAATGGTAATAGTGATGATTCTGGTCAAGTCGAACTTGCCAGTACACTTGAGGAGCTTAGGGCGAATGAAAATCACCATGAAACCGATACAGGTAACGAAATCTTGGGGATGGGCCTCTCAGAAATTACCAAAGACAGAAAGCGATGTGCTAGTGGTAGATTAGATGAAATCTCTCGGAAAAAATGGTCCATTACTTTCTGGAATATAGCTGGCCTTCGGGCTAAGTTAGAGAATCCTGCATGGAAGCTTTTTACTGAAAATTGTGACGTAATATGCCTACAGGAAACATGGACAGAGGGGGAACATCATTTGAATGGTTTTATAACAGTCTCTATCCCCGCTGTAGCCTCGGTACATGGAAGAGCGAAAGGGGGTTTATGTATGTATATCTCAAATCGCATAAATTTTAAAAAACTACAGCTATATTCCCACACATGCTTTTTTCACATTGTTGGGGTTCACTTTAGTGCTATTAGAAAAGTGCTTCGAACTGCTCAATCGCTGGAATTCTTTTTCCTCTGCTTGCCACGTCTGGGACTGCGAGATACTCTTCCCTTCCTGTCAACTCCTTGCGGAACCCGCTGCGCGGGTCCCGCTTCGTGTGGGGCGGCTGCTGAAACATCATTGGCGAATCCTGCTGGAAGAGCACGTTTGTTATTGACACTGTGGGGTTGCTGTTGAAGTAAGGGCTGCAGGGCTGCGAGGGTGGGCGCAGGACTACAAGTCCCAGGAGCGCCCGCCCGCCCGCCTCCATTGACAGCACCTGGACGCTCTCCCTGCAGGCTCCTCCCCTCATGTAGAATAGATAAAATCAACAGCCTGGTCCCGCAGCGCGGGAGCGCCCAGGAGAAGCCCGGGACAAGGGCGGGACCGTCTGTGGCCGTCAGGGGCCGTAGGAGGCTGGGCTGGGCCACCCCCCTGATATTTGGAAAGTGGGACTGTGGTATAGTTACAATACTTTGATTTTGATTTTAGCCCCATTTTCCTTGTACTACTGAATGTTATGTCCTACATGACCTGTTATGTTTAAGTGGGTCTGTTACTAATTTGCGCCTTTAGGTTTCTCTCATACACGTTCCCTTTAAACTCTATTCCTATGCCTAAAATGTCTTCACCAGTAGCGAATCCCTTATCTGGCATGGTAGGGGTTTCTATTCTTGGTCCACTAGACAAATATTTTTCTAAAGTGAAGAGTGAGGTTGACAGAGAGATTACGCTTGCAGAGAAGCGAGCTGGGCGCCGTCTCTCTATTGAGCTCTTAAAACAAAGACCACTCCTTGCTCCTCAGAGGGCCGACATATGCACCTCATCAGATCTAACCATACATAAAGAATCTGATGCTGAGTTATTTAGCACAGATAATATTCCGCTTATATTTCAAAATAACCATCCTGCCCTAGATGACATTATAGTCATCCCTGAACTTAATACTTTTGAGTCAACTCAAACATTTAATCAGCCAATTGACTTAAGTACTCCTTTACCTAACGATGTGGTACCCCTTCATGATATAAATGTACCTTGCCCTGTGTTTACACCCCTAGGACCTGACCCTCACCCGATCATTGCACTTGATAAAAAGTCTAAAAAACCTTCTACTAAGGGATCCAATAGCGTCTCTTGTTCACCTCCAAGAAAGAGGAGAAGGAAGGGAGGAATTATAAAGGGGAATAGACTTCTCATTAGTAATATGTACTCTCCACATAAGATAACCAAAGAAGCAGGGAATGTGGACTCAATAGGGCATCTGACCGCTAATTCGATATTTGCCCCTAATTACAAAGGGCTATTAAAGGATATTGATTGCCTCATAAAAGCTCTAATACTCCCACTTACCGAAAGAGTTAAAAGGTTAGGAGAGAAAATGGATCAGATTTTGCTAGAGCAAAAGTCAGCAGCCTGTTATAAACCTAATAACCAAAGTATAATGCATCCGGTAGTAAAACAGCCTACTAGTAATCCACCCAGGCAACAAACTGCCACTCCTACACTAAATAATATGCCTGTCGTAGTAAAACCAAATGAAATAGCGGGCATTAAAACTCCTATAGTTACTGAGTATACAAACAAAGAAAAACCCCATATAGGCATATCAAAAAGAGGCCATACTTTAAATGAACCCCCTGGTAAGCCCACTCTAACAACTAGAACAAAAATCAGAAATGTTGCAGATCTGCCCCCGGAATCATCAAATTATGTTATTGTTCTTACAGGAGTTCCGGTCATGCCAGTTGGAAACACAGAACATAATTCCAGTCTTAAAAATAAAGTTATTCACTGGCTACGAAAAAATAGACCACTTCCTTTGCACTTAAATGGAGATATAGTTTCAGTCAGGCGATGTAATTGGGTGGGACTTCGACCTAAGGATATTGAAGGGGATGTGATCATCGTTAATTTTAAAGATCATAGACTGGTCACATATATCAGTGACTTGTTTCCAGGGAGATGTGAGGGAGGCATCTCTACGCGCAATTTGAGCTACTTCTATCCGGAAGCTCTAATGATGCCCCCAAATAATAATCCACCAACGCTGATCACAAATCATCCCTCAAATAAACGGAGATTTGATGTATTATATAGATCAAATCAAATCTTGAATCAGGTCCATAGACATTATAACGGAAATGACTCCCCTTTTTTCCAACCCATGCATACTCCTCATCTCCCTAAGATGCATAGACCTAATGTACCACATAGATCGCATTTAATCATGAATCCGGCTGCCCATAGTTTTCACAGTAGGAATAACATCCCCTGCTTCCCACCCATGTATCCAAACCAACCATTGTTTAATAACAATAACTTCTACACCAATAATCCCAGGGAAAACTTTTATACCAATAATCCCAGGGAAAACTGGGATATACCACTTTCAAATTTATTCCACCCTTTCTCTGGATTGGATGAGAATGAATGACTCAATGTAACAGGTGTGAGGGAGAAATTGTCCGGTGGGTACCTGATGAATGCTGAAATGACAACAGAAGATGCCCCAAAAGTGTGTAGCAATGGTAATAGTGATGATTCTGGTCAAGTCGAACTTGCCAGTACACTTGAGGAGCTTAGGGCGAATGAAAATCACCATGAAACCGATACAGGTAACGAAATCTTGGGGATGGGCCTCTCAGAAATTACCAAAGACAGAAAGCGATGTGCTAGTGGTAGATTAGATGAAATCTCTCGGAAAAAATGGTCCATTACTTTCTGGAATATAGCTGGCCTTCGGGCTAAGTTAGAGAATCCTGCATGGAAGCTTTTTACTGAAAATTGTGACGGAATATGCCTACAGGAAACATGGACAGAGGGGGAACATCATTTGAATGGTTTTATAACAGTCTCTATCCCCGCTGTAGCCTCGGTACATGGAAGAGCGAAAGGGGGTTTATGTATGTATATCTCAAATCGCATCAATTTAAAAAAACTACAGCTATATTCCCACACATGCTTTTTTCACATTGTTGGGGTTCACTTTAGTAGTTCTGTTTCTTCCTTAATAGTTAATTTTTATCACAACATCCCTTCTGCAAATATATTGTTGGTACTTAAAACCCTGAATAACAAGTTAAATAGTATCATCAATGGTTCTAATAGACTATTTACGATAATATGGGGCGGGGATTTTAATTGTACCTTATGTTCAACATATCACATTTTGAGCATTCAACATTGGGGAACGCATTAAATGATATTCTGTTTACTTATAATTTAGGGTTTGCAAATGAATTATGTCATAACAAAACGCCATTCACTGTAACCTTTAATGGCAGAGGATTGATGTCGACTATTGACTATATCCTCATTTCTACATGCTACCAGGATTGTATTGTCAATTACAATGTCCTGGATGTCCCTCTCAGCGACCATTTCCCGATAAGGATAGAACTATTGGATGTATGTTTAACTGTGCATAAAAGAGCAGAGGTTTTTTCTGTTGATGTTGATATAAACAGACAAAATGGATATGCCCTCAAATGGACTAGGGTGGTCCCTGAGGTATTCTTCAGTAAACTTGTAAATGCTTGCAGTACAAACTTCGACATATGTCTAGACCCGGAAACAAAGGACTCTGAAATTATAACTAATTTCAGAGAGATTATTGCCAACATAAAAAAGGGTCTATGGGTTGATGTTAAGGCTAACAAGTGTAAAGCGAGAAACAAAGGCTGGTTCACACCGGCGTGTAGTAAAGCTCACAAATCGCTAAAACTGGCCCTGCAGCAGCAAGTGAGAAATCAATCCCTGATAAGGATTTTACGTAAGGAGTACAAAACAGCACTTAAAACCCAAAAGGAGTTTTTAAAAAATAAAGCATGGTCTGCCATTTTGGAAGCCTCAGAACTAAAGGACATGACTGCTTTTTGGAAAGCAGTCAATGCTCCTTTTTTTAAAGATAGTTCAAAAGCCCGTATGGAGATAGCCGTAAGCGAGGAGGATTGGGTTAAGCATTTTGAAACTCTTTACAAACCAGTAGTATCCACCATCGATTTAATAAAAGTACCTATGGTTAAGGAGAAATATGTAGGAGGCCACCACCTTAACTTCCAACTTGATGAGGTAATTAAGGGTATCAAGTCTAGTCTCGGGGGCAAAGCACCTGGGCCCGACGGTGTCCCAGTGGACATCTTTAAAAAGAACATCGATCTTTGGGCTCCGATACTTACCAGGATCATTAATGCCACCAGTTCCAAAGGACTACTTGATACATGGTATAAATCGATCATTATTCCGATATTTAAAAAAGGAGATAGATCCAGTTGTGCCTGTTATCGGCCCATATCATTACTCGACTCTACCATAAAAATTATTGGGAGAGTAATTCTAGATAGACTCCAGAAATGGGCAGAGGAACACCATATCATAAGTGATCTCCAATATGGGTTCCGAGAAGGAGTTGGCACAACTGAGCAAGTACTTAATCTATCAATCCTGATTGAGAAATATACCACGGCTAAGGGAGGTAGACTCTATCTAACATTTTTAGACTTGACTTCAGCATTCGATTTTGTAAACCACAGTAAATTATGGACAATCCTAATTAGTCTGGGAGTAGAAGCTAACATCATCAGCTTTTTAAGAGAACTATACAATGGGGCTGGTGCAATGGTCAGATTTGGCTTAAATGGCGAGTGTACAAGGGAATTTAGAGTGGGAAGGGGCGTGAGGCAGGGGTGCGTCCTTGCCTCAATCCTATTCTCTATTTACATCAACAACTTAGAGGACTCACTCCTAAAGGAATGTAATGACATGCCAAGTGC
Organism: Lissotriton vulgaris; assembly: GCF_964263255.1. Classification (NCBI taxonomy): domain Eukaryota; kingdom Metazoa; phylum Chordata; class Amphibia; order Caudata; family Salamandridae; genus Lissotriton; species Lissotriton vulgaris. The sequence continues at coordinate 21,853,444 of NC_141697.1, forward strand.
CACGACACGCCGGTTACCTGCACTTATTTATGCAGATGATACGGTGCTTATGGTCAGAACCCCTTTAGCTATGCAGGCCATGATTTCGCCTTATACTGGTTTTATGGACAAACTCGAATTACAAATTAACTGTACCAAGACATTTGTGATGAATTGTGGCGGAAATGTTCGACAAAAGAAGAAAACAATGTTTATTGGATCGACCCCACTACAGCATACCCCGACTTTTTCATATTTGGGGATTCTATTACAGGACCGGAGGCTTCAGATTATGCTTCTCTTTCGTTTACTGTAAAACTCACAGCAGCCAATAAACATACAGTTTATCAATTTAAAACTACATTATCCATCATGCTTGGCCCAAGCCACGCCTCCTTAGCCCTACAAGAGCCCTGGTAATAGTCCCAGCTTCCTCTTTCTTTGCTGCTCACAGCAAGAGATAAGTGCTGCTCCCATTATTCTCACATTGATTGAACAGTGTTTATTCTTATAAACGAGGGTTATTTGTTGCTATATACATAGTTTGCTGTATTTACCTTATTGGTGTGCTGGTGTACGGCGCTGCCGTTTATTTGCCGATTTTACTTCACTGTGTTACGGCGCTGCCGTTTATTTGCCGATTTTCACTGCATTGTGTTTAAGGGCTGCGCGCGCTTCGCGCTTTGGGGACCCGCTCCTGGGTCGGCGGTTACAACCGCGTTGGTGGTGCTGCTGCGCTTGTGTTGGAGCCTCGCTCCGTTTTTCCTTCACGCGCTTTGCGCGCCTGTACCGGCCCGCCCTGCGGGTGTCTCGTTTCCCCGGCCGCACTCTCCAGGGGCCTGAGGGACGCGCAAGGCTGCCCCTAATCGCCTGAGGCGCATAACAGAGCCGCGAACCACACGGCAAGTGCGTGCAGCCCACACCACGTCCATTGGGCTATTCCTAGTAGGATTTGGACTCGGTTGGGCTGCACACGCTTCGAGCTCGTTTTTCCACCAAATTTGACCGCGTTTATTAGTTAGAGCTGGTAGAGGAGACGCCTAACTGGTTGTAACAGCAGTTGCCTTACTTCAGAGTGTGCACACGCTCTATATATTGTATTTTCAACGGCTCTGACGCCCACTGGGCTGCAATAATAACTATACAGCTTTGCTGAGGGGGTCTGGTACAGGACTTCTGTGTGTATTTGGTGTGCAGTGGGGCTGACCCCCCCCTCTTACTCCCCTTGTGTCTGCCTCATTTTGGTGGTGTCATTCCCACTGTGATTTGCAATGCAGGACTGGGTGTATTTTGACGAGGAGGCAGGGGAAGAAGTTTATGGAGAGCAGCCTGCTGCTGCAGTTGAAGACAAAATTGTGGAGGCCTTAGACGCTTCGGTGCAGGCCTCAGTTAACAAGGCAGTCGAGAGCACAGTGCCTTCTACTGTGCATCAAGCATTGGCAAAGGCTCTTAAGCCTATTACTAAACAGTTGGAGAATTTTGCTAAGAGACATGGTTTCACTAAGGACAAGTCCACTAAGACCACTCCACCAGCTACGCAGGCAGGTAACAGTGATCAATGGCCACATTCAAGCGCTCTGCAATCCCTACCAGCCTCTGGGCAGGCTCAGGCTCTGCAGTTCATACCAGCATCAGGGACAGAGCATGCATACTCTACAGGGGCCAAGGCCAAGAGCAAGCAACATTATGTGAACACGGACACCTCCACCACTACTGGTACTGATACCACTGATACGGATGAGGAGGCCCCGCCGAAGAAGAGAGCAAAACAGGCCTCACCTTTGGCGTCCGTCCCGAAGGTTGCTACACCTTTCACGTTCGATCCTAACGAAATTGTCCATCCCAGGTCATCTGACTGGGTCCTGGCCGCTGCCGTGGCGGATTATCTGCAAGAGAACATCAGGAAAGGTTTTGACAAAGAGGTGCGTAACCGCTTACGCTCAGAATGCCCTCGACCTGACCTGGCCCATAAGGTGGCAGACACCCCTGAGATCGACGTTAGTCTGTTAACATTCTTGAAAAAGTTTGCCAAGGATCCAAAAAAGGGCATTGACCGCACCTGGCGCGGCTGCCAGGATAAACTGTTGGACGTGGTGGGCCCTTTGGCCAAAATACTTGAGATGGCCCTTAAGGCCAAAGAATCCAACGTTCCCGTAGACCCTGATATCCTGGCTGGATGGACCCAGCGGGCCATCTTTTATTAGGAAACGCTAATTGCGCTCTTTCCACGGAGCGGCGAAAATCCCTACTGATGCGAATGGATTCAAACCTGACCGAATTGGCATCCGCGGAACCAGGACCCTTAGCAGAGGGCAACTTGTTTGGTGACCGCTTTGTGAAGGACGTCTCCAAGTACGTGGGGACCTTCACATCGCTGGACAAGGCTCAATCTGGGATAAAAAGAGTATTCCATCAACAGGTTTTCAATAGGGCCGGACGAGGTCGGGGACGCTCGCCAGGCCGCTTCGCCAATCAAGTTCCCCCCAGAGGCGATTTTGGTAGAGGTCGAGGAGACTGGGACTCTACCCGAGGAGGCACTTTCTACCCCACGAGAGGCAGATTCCACAAAGGCAGGTTCCACGGAGGTGGCAACAGAGCAGGCTTCCACAACCAGAACACTTCAGGTGAGCACACTCGATTGTTTTCCCTTTCCACTGGGGGGTCGCCTGAGACACTTCTTTCACAATTGGGTTCTTCTGACACAAGATGCGTGGGTCCTACAAACTGTACAGGGTTTTCAACTGGAATTCTTTCAAACTCCTACGCAGAGGTCTATCCCGAGAACTCTCCTTTTTTCCCAACAAGAGATGACCTTTATAGACAGCGAAGTGGAAGAATTGCTTCAGAAACAGGCTATTGCGGTGTGCACACACAACCCGCAAGGGTTTTGCAGCAATATCTTCCTGGTCCAAAAGAAGGGAGGAGGTCACAGACTTGTGCTGAATTTGCGGGAATTCAACTACTTCCTAGTATACAATCACTTCAAGATGGAGGGCATCCATCTGTTGGCAGATCTTCTCCGGCAGGGCGACTGGTTGGTCCGTTTGGATCTGAAAGACGCCTACCTCTCTATTCCCATTTATCCTCCCCATCGCCGATTCCTGCAGTTTCAGTGGAACGGACGATGGTTCGAATACTCGGCCCTTCCTTTCGGGCTTTCCTCGGCTCCTTGGTGTTTCACCAAGGTGATGAAGCCGGTTGTCTCCCGTCTTCGGGAACAGGGTATTCGGTTAATAATTTACCTGGACGACATCCTGATCATGGCTCAGAGCCCGGATCTGGTGTCGCAACATCTACAGACGACAATTTCGCTGCTCCAGAATCTGGGATTTGTTATAAATCAGACGAAATCCGCTCTGATTCCGTCGCAGACGACGGACTTTCTAGGATTCGTGATCAATTCACAATCTGCTCAGTTGAGCCTTCCGAAATCGAAACTGAAGGATATCAAGAAGGAGATCAGTTCCCTTCTCGCCCGTCAGATGGTATCTCTCAGGACGGTCGCCAGGATAGTAGGTCTATTGGCGTCATCAGTACAAGCAATATTTCCGGGGCCACTTCATTACAGGGCCCTGCAGAGACTGAAGATACAGCACCTCCAGAGGGGGCTAGCGTACTCGGACTTAGTGCCATTGTCACAGGAAGTGAGAGACGAAATGCAGTGGTGGTTGCACCAGGTAGAGGCTTGGAACGGCAGAGCCATTTTTGGTTCTCTTCCCGAGGTGGTCATAGAATCAGACGCCAGCCGTTGGGGCTGGGGAGCGCGCTGTGGCGCGGTTTCCACAGGAGGACGTTGGTCCTCTCAAGAGCTAGATTTACACATAAACTGCTTAGAACTCCTAGCAGGATCCTTCGCTATCAGAACTCTCTCGCCGCATCAGACGTCTTGTTGCATTCTCCTCAGAATGGACAACGTCTCGGCGGTTCGCTATATAAACAAGTTAGGAGGGACAAGATAGTCCATGCTAGTACAAGTAGCCAAGGAATTCTGGCGATACTGCCTCAGCCGTCAGATCACGGTTATTGCAGAATACATACCGGGACAGTCCAATGTAGTGGCGGACTGGAATTCAAGACATCTGAGGGATTACAGCGATTGGAGGCTGCTTCCCCGGATGTTTCTCTGGTTACAGGACCTTTGGGGTCCTTGCCAGATCGACTTGTTTGCATCCCGGCTCAACAGCCAACTGCCCAGGTTCTTCAGCTGGAGGCCGGACCCAGCGGCGGCAGCGACGGATGCATTTCTGCAGGATTGGACGGGGGCAGTGAACTATGCGTTTCCCCCCTTTCTACTCATTCCACGAGTAGCGTCATACATTCTCAAGCAGAAGGCGGAGGTGATCTTAGTGACACCTTTATGGAAGTCGCAACCGTGGTTCCCGACCCTGTTGGGGATGTGCTGCGACCTTCCACGGATGTTGCCCTGGTCGGAGTCCCTGCTTCTGGGTCCTCTGCAGGAGCAGCATCCGTTGATCTTGTCTCAGCGTCTAATGCTGATGGCATGGAGGCTTTCAGGCAACAATGGAGTTTGCCTGGAGTTTCAGGAGCGGCTAATGAATTCATCAAGCAGGCTTGGGCCCCTTCCACGCGAAAGCGATACTCTTCGGCCTGGAAGGGATGGTTACGTTGGTGCGTGGAACGGGACCTGGATCCCGTGGGGGCAGGCCTTTCACATGTCGTGAATTTTCTGACTGAAAAGGCGACGAGCGGTTTAGCCTATAGATCGGTGAACAATTTCCGATCTGCTATTTCAGCGGGTCATTCCCACATTGATGGGAAACCGGTAGGAGTTCACCCTTATGTGTGCAGACTCCTCAAAGGGATTCGGGCTGCGAACCCTCCCAAGCCCAAGTACTCGGGGCTTTGGGATGTTTCTTTGGTCATCAAGCTTTTTGATAGCTGTCCCTCTAACGATTCGCTTTCTAGGAAACAGTTATCGGCCAAGCTCGCTATGCTTTTATGTTTATTGTCGTGCAGGAGATCTTCGGACGTGCGGGCACTGGACCTTGCAGGTAGAGTATTTACTCCGGAGGGAGTTTCCTTTACTATTACAGGCCGCACAAAAACTATGTCTATAATGATTGAATATAATGCCTTTCATAGTAATACTAAACTCTGTGTTGTCCAATGCTTGAAAGCTTACGAGGAGTGTACTCGTTCCCTGAGACCGACTGGTGTAACGCAACTGTTGATTGCGGTTCAGAAACCGTTTAAACCTGTGTCCTCGGCCACCATTGCCAGGTGGCTTAAATTTGTCATGAAAGAGTCGGGAGTTGATGTTCAACTGTTTGGGGCGCACTCTGTGAGGGGTGCTATGGCTTCGAAGTCATACATGTTGGGAGCAAATATTCAGGATATTATGCACTGTGCTGATTGGTCGTCTGAGTCGACATTTAAACACTTTTACTATAAGCCGGTGGGTGACATTTCTTCTGTGGTATTTGATTCAGCGTTGAACTAAGCATAATCTGAAGCCTCCGGTCCTGTAATAGAATCAAAAATTAGCTAGCATTCGCGCCAAGAATTTTCAATTCTATTAAGGACACGGAGGCGAGGATTATCCCACCCGGCTATGTCATGTTATGATCATGCTTACCCACCCGTTGTTATGATTCCTTCTGTTTATACAGACATTACGGGTTCTTTTATCTTTATTCTAGGTTCTGACAAGAAAAAAGAGTGATCCCTCTTCTATGGAAGGCTGCAGATGGGGCGCCATCTTCTATTTCCTCCAGTCGGAGATTTTCTGAAGTTGGAAGTGATTCCGAGTTATTCCACGTTGGAGTTTGTTAAGACTTTTATACTGAACTTATGTTGCATGTTCGTGCAAAGAAAGAGGAAGCTGGGACTATTACCAGGGCTCTTGTAGGGCTAAGGAGGCGTGGCTTGGGCCAAGCATGATGGATAATGTAGTTTTAAATTGATAAACTGTATGTTTATTGGCTGCTGTGAGTTTTACAGTAAACGAAAGAGAAGCATAATCCTCGCCTCCGTGTCCTTAATAGAATTGAAAATTCTTGGCGCGAATGCTAGCTAATTTTTGATTCTTTTTGATCATACTGGGAACTGGAATAGGGCAATACAGGCCAGGAATCTACTATTCTCCAAAGCTATAATGGCCCTCAAGTCCTTTAGCAAAAAGATGGGCAAAAAAACAGTATATATTTACAAGAGTAGTTGTCTCTCAGTGGCACTATATGGGGCTGGTATTTGGGGAAATCTAAATGTTAACAGTTTGCAAATTAGTGAAAACAATTTCTTACGATTCCTATTGGCACTCCCATCAAGTACGTCAAATTATAACTGCCACACAGAACTGGGTATCCCTTTTCTGGAAGACCAAATTAAAATTCAACCGATGCTTCTTTGGCATCGGGTATGGACTACTGAAAGATGCCATTTAAACAGACTTATCTTGGGAGATGTGTTAAAGTTGAATGGGGCCAAAAGGATAAAATGGCTACTCTAAATAAAAACTGTTTTTAATAACATCAAGCACCCAGAGTTTTTTGATAAGCCAGAAACTATGTTTAACATTACTAGGAAGATTTCTATTTCTAGGTTTGGTAAAGCGCAACAGCTACCCCAGCAATGGGGCGTCCCGGCGCTAGAGGCCACTTAAACAACTGTGCCTAGACTTTATGGTGAATCAAAGACAATCAGTTGAAATGGCAAAAAAGACTGTGATTTCCCATCAAACGATTACTAAAGGAGGGACTATTCAGCCTTATCTAAACTTACAAATGAAAGAACATGAAAGGTTCTTATTGACCAGATTTAGATTTGGAATATTGTTTAGATTATTGAGCTTTCCAGTTATAAATGATTGGTCCACGGTTCTGTGTACATGCCCTTGCGACAATGTCTCTGATCAATCGGACATTCATATCTTATTCTTTTGTAGATTTTACGTGATATCTAGAAAGAGATGGATTATCCCAATTTTAAAATATATGAATTTGAGACAGTGTCGTCTTGCATTTCTGGCCATACAGACTCCTGAAGATATCTTTACCGTTTCTTCTGTGGTGGCGTTTCTTAAAAGTGTATTTTATCTGCGCAAAATGATGATAATATGACTTTTGGTTGTGTATTAATATTTTGTATAGATTGTTTATCTTTTCTTACTTTTCCGAATTGATTGTTAACTGATGTTTGACGACTGTAAAATTTTAATGTGATTTTATGTACTTTTTATGGTTATGAAATATAACCGAATAAAGTTATCTGAACTGAACTGACTGGGCACCCATCGCCTATGCCAGTCGGTCTCTAACTGAAACAGAGCAACGATACTCTCAGATAGAGAGAGAGGCGATTGCGATCCATTGGGCCTGCAGACATTTCCATGTCTACGTAAACGGACACCCGTTCACAGTATCAACAGACCACAAACCCCTGATCCCACTGTTCTGGGGGTCAGTTTCCAAACCGCTGCAAAGAATAGAAAAATGGATCCTGCAACTACAAGAATAAGACTACCAAGTAGAATATAAACCAGGAGCGACAAACCCAGCGGACTACCTCTCTAGACATCCCCGCTCTGCCACCAACGTGGAAAAGGAAGACGCAGAGGAAACAGAGGAGTACGTGAAGGTCGTGCTAGAAAGGTCAAGGCCCCTACCGATGAGTTTGGACATGATTATTGAGGCAACTCGTAACAATGAAGTACTCCAGCTGGTGATGAGTGCCCTACAAGCCAACGACTGGAGAACTGTTCAAGCTTCGCTAACAAGAGGACACCACTGTTATGTTGTGCTTTCTTTTATTACTTGCATATTGCTTTAAGGCTCGCGTTAGAGCGTGCCACCATGTAGAATGTCAATTACTGTGCTTGCATTCTTGTTCCATGAAGGGTCAGTTGAAGCCTTCCTCTGCTGCTGTTAGTTGTGCTTCCTGGCTCCACCTGTTTTATCATTTATCTCAAATAAACCTTATGAGATACAACAGCCTCCTTCTCTACTTTACAATTGGCGACGATCGGGATCGACACCCTGCAACCTAAAACCTCGGATTATTTTTTTTTCTCTTTTTCATCGTCTACAAGGGAAAAAGAGAATCGCTTTGCAAAGAATTTATTTTTATCTCTACTATCACCTGAGCCATCTACATTTCAACGGATTCAAAAGCTGGTTCGTATATTTTCCTTTACTGTAAGGAGACTTACTGACTTGCAGGCTCCGGTTGGTCGCGCATGCCGGCATCTTTCAATCGGGAGCCGGGTTCCAAGCACCATCTGACGACGCGCGACCACGGAATGCCTTACGTCAATCACGCGCGCCTGGGTTAATCGCGTGATGACATAATCGCGCTAGGTCACGTTGCGTGACCCTGCGTAGCGGCCATTTTGGGTTGGTCGAAGGAATCTCGGAAGATTCAATTACCGAGGCTCAGTCACCGAGGCAGTTTAAAAAAAAAAAAAAAAAAACGAACTTTATTGAACCAGCGCTAATCCATCATTGGCTCACACCATTGAATAACGTTTCTGTCTACCAAGGAGGATAAAGATAAACAGGTGAGACTGTCGGGGCACTTGTTAATTGTTAATCAACCAAGTGTTGTGTTTTAAACGGGATTACTGCACAAAATCCTTGCATTGTTTATATACATATATGAATTCTGGGGATCAACTCCAAAGTGAAGATATTTCTGAAACAGTAATGGCTCAACAAAGCTTTGTCATTAGCCCCCCACAACCCTTTTGGGCTACTGGATCACAACCAGACATGAAGTGGGTGGAGTGGAAAGAGTATTTTAATAATTACATCTGTGCTATTGATGAAAATGCTAAAATGAAACCGGAGCAAAAGAAAAGAATACTTCTACATTCACTGGGTCCTAAAGGATTAAAAACATATTCACGTATGCAAAAATTAGCTGACGCTGATTCAAGTGAATTTGATAATGCCATTGCTGATATGGATAGATATTTCGCACCTAAAGTGTGTATAGGTGTTGTGAGATACAAATTCTTCCAAAGAAAACAAAAAAAGGATGAATTAGTAGACGAATGGGTTGATGACCTAAAAAAACTGGCTATTGATTGCAAATTTGAAGACTTACACGACGAACTTATTCGAGATCAGCTTGTGATGCACAATGATAATTCTCCTATTCAAGATCGCCTTTGGGTTAATGGCGATGCACCTCTCGACGATGTACTCGCAATAATGAGGAAATCAGAGATGTCGGGAAGATGTGCTACTGTAATTAAAGATACTGTTAAAGATTCTGACAAGGCGTCATCGGCTGTCTTCAAAATCCAAGGAACACCAAAATATCAGAACAAACAATCTTATAACAAAGGTTTTAGTCAACCTTACAAGAACCAAGGAATGGATAACAAGTTGGAAGACAAAAAGTGTTACCGCTGTGGTAGCAAAGAGCATATGGCTTACTACAAGTCATGCCCTGCTTTACGAAAAAAGTGTGGTATTTGTGGTCTCATTGGCCATTTTAGCAAAATGTGCCGTAGGCGTACTAATGTCAAATGTATTTGGAATGAGGATGAGTGTGTTGATGGAAGTAGTGATGATGAAGGTGGTTGTGTAAAGAATATAAGAGGGAATTACATGTTGAACATTACTGAGGAAGGCAATTATATGTTAAACCTTACTGATGAAGCAATGGTGGGCAAACCTATCTGTGAAGTCTCTTTTGGCGGCGTTAAAGTTAAGGTATATGCAGACTCGGGGTCTCCATATACGATTGTCAACGAGGAGATATGGAAAAAGAATTTTACACAGAAAATAGGGGATAAATTAAATGCCTCAGATGTTAGTCCAGTAAGTTATACTGGTGGTAAAATTGAACTTTTAGGGTTCAGATGGCTTACCTTTATATTTAAAGGCAGAATGGCCAGAGGCAAATTATACATTGCAAAAAAAGGACCTTCTGTTCTGGGGTGGTATGACCAGAAAAGTCTCCATATCATCTTAGATCCGAATAGCAAAGAGAAGGTGCTTGTCGTAGATGAGGGCAGCAAATTGGAAGATATTTTAAAACATAAATTCACCAACGTAGTAAGCGGTCAGCTAGGCAAGCTTAGGGGCTTTGAGCATAGAATTATGCTCAAACGCAATGCACAGCCTAAAGTGCATAAGGTTAGGCCTATTCCCCTTTTGATAAGAGACGAAGTCAAGAAGGAAATTCAGGGTCTATTAGCCAAAGGTGTCATCGAGGAGGTAGACTCTTCGGAGTGGATTAGTCCAATAGTCGTAGCGAGGAAACCCAACGGAAAAATCCGTTTGTGTATTGATTTACGCCATCTTAATCAAAATATTGTGATTGAACGTTTTCCCTTGCCCAAAATTAATGAAATGGTTTCTTCCTTAAGGGGAGCGACTTGGTTTTCCACAGTGGACCTTTCCGCTGCATACCACCAGGTAGTTTTGGATCCTGAGTCTAGGCATCTAACAGCCTTCATCACACCATTTGGCTGTTTCCAATTTATAAGGATGCCATTCGGCCTTGCATCAGCCGCGGCTGTTTTCCAACGCCTAATGCACAGATTGTTTGGTGACATGGATGGTATTAGTTTCTTTCAGGATGATGTTCTAATTGCTGGCAACGATAAAGAGGATCATGACACCAAGTTGTGGAAAGTTTTTACCACACTTAGTTCTGCTGGTTTGACTGTTGAACTGTCTAAGTGCAAATTTGGAGAAAGAAATGTCTCATATCTGGGTCATATAATTAGTGAGGAGGGCGTCAGACCAAAAACTTCACTAATAGAATGTATTGTCAACTCACCTGCACCTGATTCCAAAGAAGGAATCAAATCTTTTTTGGGTATGGCTGAGTATTGTGCTAAGTTCATCAAAGGCTTTGCTTCAAAGGTATACAACATCAGATCCCTATTGAAGAAAAATGTAAAATTTGAATGGTCTAAAGAGTGTGAGAATGAGTTTGTTGAAATCAAGCGGGATTTGCAAAAGGTGAGCGCCTTGTCTAGCTTTGACCCTAATCTAGATTGTTATCTGACAACGGACGCAAGTGACAAGGGTTTAGGCGCAGTCTTATCACAGGTTGATGAGAAGGGTAAAGACAGAATAATTTTGTTTGCATCCAGAGCCCTGTCACCTGCTGAAAGCAGATACCCGATTATAGAAAGGGAAGCCTTGGCTTGCGCTTGGGCTTTAGAACATTTTCGTGCATTTGTTTGGGGGAAAATGGTTCACATTAGGACTGATCACAAACCGTTGGTCCACATTTTATCCACTGATGGCACAGCTACTGCTTCGGCCAGGTTGGCAAGGATCTCTATGCGGATGAAGGAATACATTTACGTGATCACATATGTACCTGGTAAAGACAATGTTGTCGCTGATTGTTTGTCTAGACTCCCTTCTCCTCTGGAAGAATGCGTTGATGATCCTTGGGGAAACATTAGTATAGCATTTATTCATGATTCTGGTTTTCCAGCCATTAGCAGGGAGGATTGGTTAAGAGAACACAATGCTGACAAGGAATTAGTGGAAGTTTCAAAGTTTATTTGTCACGGCTGGCCGAAAGAGAGATTTTTGTCAGGCACTGTGAAGCCATTTTGGGAGGTACGTTCTGAATTATCATTTGAAAAAGAGGTTCTAATGAGAGGGGACAGGATTGTCCCACCTTCTGGGCTGAGGAAAAAAGTCTTAGAGTTATGTCACGAGGGACATTTCGGTATAGTAAGGACTAAGCTAGCGGTTAAAAATTTGTTTTGGTGGCCCAAAGTTGACAGTGAAGTGGAAACCTTTGTCAGAGGTTGCTCTGTTTGCAATTCTGCAGACAAGTCCTTGAGGACTCTTAGACCAGCTATGAGTGAGGGACTCATTCCTAACATGCCTTGGGAAACCATCGCAGTAGATATTTTTGGCCCTGTAGGTGACCCAAAGGAATACGGGCTTGTTGCCATTGATCTGTTTACCAAGTGGCCCGTAGTGAAGTTTGTGGACAGTGTGGATACCCAGACCGTGTTAAAGTTTTTGGATAAAATTTTTATTGTGGAAGGTCTACCCGTTAACATCCTAACGGACAATGGTGTACAGTTCTTGTCCAAAGTTGCCCAAGACTATTTTGCAAAATGTGGTATCACACACAAAACGACCTCTTTGTACAATCCCAGTGGGAATGGAACTGTTGAGCGTTTCAATCGAGTTATTAAGGGGATTTTGCAAGCTGCAAATTACAAAGGTTTAGATTGGAAACTGGAAATACAAAAAGCTGTATGGTCTTACAAGGTGACTTTAAATAACTGCACAGGAGTTTCCCCTTTTGTGATGATGCGTGGTAGATTACCTAGGTGTAAATTCAACCCTGGTTGGTTATTCAAAGATAACGTCCAGCAGTGGTCACCTATTGAGGTCAAGAAAAGTTTGGAATTGGTGCATGACAAGAGTAAAGCTTACTATGATCAGCGCCATGGCGTGAAAAATATCATTATAAAAAGTGGTGATTGGGTCAGGATTAAGAAACCGTACAGGGTTTCGAAGGGGGAGAACAAATTTGATTCGCCTAAACAGGTTCTGGAAGTTCTTAGGAACTCAGTCAAGTTAAGTGACGGGAAGGTTTGGAACCTGAAGGATGTGGCTTTGGATATTTGTCAAAACCATGGTGCAGATGAGATTGTAAGAGACAAACTAACTGATTTTGATTGGGTTGAGGATTACTTTCAAGGCAGCAGTTTGCAGTCTCAACTTGCGCCTAATGGATCTCTGCCTCAATTAAGGGAGGGGGATGGGGTAACCGATTCTCCTGTTTCTCACGATTGTCAGACCAATAAGTCCTCACGTAAACCTGACAGTATTGAACAGGAACCCAACTCAGTTGATACTGGTCATGTACATGACAACGTACCCCCCCTTCCAATAGTAACTTCTCCTGCTGTTAATTATGATGCTGCTTCAGCACCCACACTACCTACAGTTAAGGTTTCTAATAGGACACGAGTGTTGCCTTGTTGGCTTAAGGATTATGTGAAGTAGTTTATTATTTCCCTCCTTGTCCCTTCCTCCTTTCCCTTGTTCCCTTGCCTTTCCTCTGCTGTCCCTTTTGCCCATTATTGTGACGGAGGGGGATGTGTTATGTTGTGCTTTCTTTTATTACTTGCATATTGCTTTAAGGCTCGCGTTAGAGCGTGCCACCATGTAGAATGTCAATTACTGTGCTTGCATTCTTGTTCCATGAAGGGTCAGTTGAAGCCTTCCTCTGCTGCTGTTAGTTGTGCTTCCTGGCTCCACCTGTTTTATCATTTATCTCAAATAAACCTTATGAGATACAACAGCCTCCTTCTCTACTTTACAACCACAGGTGAGGAGCTCCCTGGAGATGTTCATGAGGGTAAAAGAAGAACTGTCAGTTGACAGCCAGGGGTGCCTACTGAGAGGGCCACGGATCGTGATGCCCGAAAGCCTAACATGGCAAGCAGTCGAGTTAGTCCACCGCGGACACCAAGGCATAGCGAAAACTAAGAGTAGACTCCGAGCCAAGGTGTGGTTCCCGGACATGGACACCAGAGTGGAACAGACAGTCAAAGAGTGCCGATGGTGCCAGGCCGCGGGGCAACCCGAACGTCCACCCCCAGTCATCACCGAAGACAACCAGCAGAGGCCGTGAAAATGGGTCAGCGCCGATTTCGGACACCTTCCAGATGGGAGATACGTGCTTGTCATCATAGACGATTTCACCAAGTACCCTGAGGTAGAGATCGTAGCAACTCTCACGGCCAAGGAAGTCATAGCAAAATTCGAGAAGGCAATCGCCACGCACGGAATATTCGAATGTGTCAAGACGGACAACGGACCACCGTTTCAAGGACAAGAGTTTGCAGATTACCTCAAAGAGTGGGGAATCCACCACCGGAAAGTGACCCCCCGCTGGCCTCAAGCCAACGGGGAGGTAGAGAGGTTCATGCGCACGCTGAACAAAGTCATCAGAATCGCCCATGCAGAAGAAGCTGCCCTAGAGAGAGCAATCTACACATTCCTGAGGGAGTATCGGCTCACACCACATCGCACCACTGAAGCTGCCCCAGGCCCCTCTGCGATGGTGCGGATAGTAAGAGATACCCTACCCAGCCACCCTACCTGGGCTCCGAACAATGTTGACCCACGGAAGACCTTGTCCAACAGGGTGCGGTCAAATGACTATGCCCGTTTTCGACGAAGGGCCAAAGAGCCGATCATCAGAGAAAGAGATCAAGTCTATGTAAAGGACAGATATCCGGGGAGCAAGTTCCGACTCCCGTTCGAACCTCGACCATGGACAGTCATGCGCCGCACAGGCACCATGGTGACCGCTCAACAAGAGAGGGAAACGGTCACACGCAACATCTCCTTTTTCAAGAGGGCCCCTCAGAGCTCCCCAGGCCCTCAAGTCAAGTCAAGTCAAGTTAGAATTTATATAGCGCACTACATACCCAGAGGGTCTCAAGGCGCTTGAGGGAGGGGGGGGGGGGGGTTTACTTATCGAATATCCAGGTTTTAAGCTGTTTTCTGAAGGCTAGGTGGTTTTGAGTAAGGCGGAGATGGATGGGAAGGGAATTCCAGGTTTTGGCCGCTAAGTAGGAGAAGGATCTTCCCCCCATGGTGGCTTTGTGGATGCGCGGAACAGCGGCGAGGGCTTGGTTGGACGAACGCAGCTGGCGGGTGGGGGTGTAAAAGGAAAGGCGCGTGTTGAGACAATCAGGTCCAAGTTCGTAGAGGGCTTTGTGTGTGTGGGTGAGGAGACGGAACGTTATCCTTTTGTTGACGGGGAGCCGGTGCAGGTCTTTCAGGTGACTGGAAATGTGGTCTTTGCGAGGGATGTCTAGTATGAGTCTGGCTGAAGCATTTTGGATGCGTTGGAGTTTCTTCTGCAGTTTTGCGGTGGTGCCGGCGTACAGGGTGTTTCCGTAGTCCAGACGGCTTGTAACCAGTGCGTGGGTGACCGTTTTTCTTGTTTCGGTGGGGATCCAGCGAAATGTTTTTTTGAGCATGCGTAGGATGTTGAAACATGATGATGAGACTGCGTTGACTTGTCTGGTCATCGAGAGTGAGGAGTCTAGGATGATGCCCAGGTTCCGTGCGTGGTCCGTCGGTATGGGAGCTTTTCCTAGGGCCGTTGGCCACCAAGAGTCGTCCCAGGCGGAAGGGGATGCACCTAAGATGAGGACTTCCATTTTGTCTGAGTTCAGTTTCAGACGGCTGTGCTTCATCCACTCGGCTACTTCTTTCATCCCTTCATGTAGGTTGGTTTTGGGGGTGATTGGGTCTTTGGTGAGTGAGAGGATCAGCTGAGTGTCGTCGGCCTAGGAGATGATGTTGAGGTTGTGTTGGCGTGCGATGGCCGCGAGGGGGCTCATGTAGACGTTGAAGAGGGTGGGGCTGAGTGATGATCCTTGCGGAACGCCGCAGATGACTTCTGTGGCCTCTGATTTAAAAGGGGGGAGGCGGACTCTCTGAGTTCTTCCAGCGAGGAACGAGATGATCCAGTCCAGTGCTTTTCCTTGAATTCCGATGTTGCTGAGGCGTTGTATAAGGGTGCTATGACAGACAGTGTCGAAGGCTGCAGAAAGGTCAAGGAGGATGAGGGCGACTGTGTCTCCGTTGTCCAGTAGTGTTCGAATGTCGCCTGTTGCTGCGATGAGGGCGGTCTCAGTGCTGTCTTTGGCTCTGAAGCCGGACTGAGAGGAGTCGAGTGATTTGTTGAATTCGAGGAAGGCGGCGAGTTGATTGTTGACGGCTTTCTCAATGACTTTGGCAGGTTATGGGAGGAGCGAGATGGGGCGGTAGTTTTTGAGTTCGGTGGGGTCAGCTGTGGGTTTCTTCCGAAGAGCGCTGAGTTCGGCGTGTTTCCAGCTTCTGGGAATGTGGCGGAGTTGAGGGAGCAGTTGATGACGTCTCGGAGATGGGGTGCGATAATGGAGTCTGCTTTGTTGAAGATGTGATGGGGGCATGGGTCTGTAGGGGATCCTGAGTGGATGGAGTTCATCAGGCGAATGGTGTCTTCTGTGGTGATTGGGTTCCAGTCGAAAAGGTTATTCGGAGGCGGTGCAGGTTCGGAGGTGAGTGGGGTGGACTGGTTTACGGGTTGGTTGTCAAAGCTGTTATGAATGTCGGCGATTTTGTCATGGAAGAATGAGGCGAGGGAGTCGCAGAGGACTTGAGAGGGGGTGATGTCGTTGGAGCTGGCGGTGGGGTTGGTGAATTCTTTGATGATGTTGAAAAGTTCCTTGCTGTTGTTGGCGTTGTTGTCTAGTCGGTCTTTGAGTGCTGATTTCTTGGCTGTCCGGATTAGTTGGTGGTGTTTGCGGGTGGCGTTTTTGAAGGCGGCTTGGGTGATAGTGTTTGGGTCTTTTTTCCAAGTTTTCTCAAGGGAGCGACAACACTTCTTGGATCAAGGTCAGGAACCAGAAAATGAAGCATCCAGCCAACCTGAAGGACCGAACAGTCCGGGGGAGACTGAAAATGATACCTTAGGTGATGACAGAGCGGCGAGCCCCACAGCTACTGAAACCCCTAGAGTCAGCAGTCCCCGGTCCCCGGACGATCCATGGGGCGCCAGAGGGTCCCCTCAAGAGACTCCCCGAAGGGCACCTTCCCGCGGAGAAGCAGCAGGATATGGGCTCAGAAGGAATCCGGCCCATTTTCCCAACTGGCAGACTTTGCTGTAGGCTGAACTTTGAACTTTTCATCCATCAGACTGGTAACAGGCCGGATGGCCCAGTATTACTTACTTCTGTACTGTGATCACGAATGACTCATGTTTATTTTGTTTTTCTTAATAAAGGTTAAAAGGAATGTAATGTTTGCGGCCGCGGGTTAGCGGTCTAGTTAGCCGCGCACCGTGGGGTGCCATACGCAGGCGTATTACCTCACGCGCTAGACTATAAAATAAACGGGGCGTGGCCGGCGAAGTTAGTCCGGACCACGCAGTAACTCTAACTGGTGTCCCGAGTCTCATTACTGTCGCAGCGCTAACCACACCATGCGCATGCGGTCCAAAGACTCAACAAGCTCGTCGCCAAAATATGTTGCAGTTAATCCAGACAAATGTCGTTTTCTTCTGAGTTTATTTTCTGCAGCACGGCAGGCGGCGCCGTTCTGACTCCCTCAGGATCTGGAATACGGCTGAAGCACGGGCATACCTGCTAACATACCAATAATATCAAGAATATGCAGGTGCAGTCTGAGGAAGATGCGCGCGCTGACTCAGCACACACAACATTAAATAAGTACTCTCTTAAAAACTACACTGACTAGTGTTTCTCAAAGTAAATAAACAATAACCGTCGTGCTGCCATGGACGGCCGTTGGAATTACGTCACCGTGAAGTATGACACATTCATCCACTCGCCTCGAATTAAAGCCATTTACTAACCGTACTTTCTATGAGAACCAGGGACAGCGCTCCCATTCAAAGATGGCCGCCGTATGTAATGCGGGGTGGTCTGAGCGCACCGCGTGCTCAGACAAAACACAAAAGTGCTTAGTCCGCCCTCTCTGTCCTTGGTGCCGACCCCCGTGTGTCATAGGTCTGCCCCCTCGTTCCCGCCAGGCTGTGAACCTTCAAAGAGGGGCCCAGCATGGCCACGCCCCTCACATCAATACGTAATTGCTCCCTTCCGCGCCCCGCATCTCCGCATGCGCATAGGCAGCCGAGCGGCCGTGCTCACGCGCAGACTGAAGACAGCGGCCGCGCGGCGTTGTTTTCCCGACGGCGCGCAGGCGCAGAGCGGCTGCGCCCGCCCCCGGGCCGCTCTGACAGCGGCGCGCGTGCGCAGTGTGGGTGCGCGCGGGTGTGAGCGGCTCGAGGCCGGGCGCCTGCGCAGTGAGTCTGCGGCGCGCGGACAGAGCAGGGCCGCCACCGACCCCCGCACCATGCCGCTGCTCCACCGCAAGCCCTTCGAGCGGAAGCGGCCCCCGGCCGACCTGCGGCCCGACGAGCACTTCTTCTACTGCCGCGTCACCAACGAGATCTTCCGCGACTACGAGTGAGCTACCGGGGGCTTTCGGGGGTAGAGTGAGGAGGGGGGGCGGGGGGCCCTTCACGGGGGCCACTTGAGCTCACTTGCACTTGTTTTCTCTCTAAACCCTTGTACTTTTCAGAGCCAGGCTGCGCCCACCCCTCTCTTCTGTCTATTCCACCCCCTTTCTGGCCCGGTCACCCTAAGCCCCCACCCCCGGGTCTGCTGTGCCCCCCCACCCCTGTCCGGGGCCGCTGTCTGTTTTGTCTCAGAGGCACCAGAGCAGCTTGAGTGCTGGGCAGAGTGAGGGGCCCCTCCCTGTGGGACCCTCCAACCCTGCAGGATCCCCCTCCCTGTGGTACCCCCCCATCCATGAAATACCCATCCCTGCAGGACCCCCCTCCCTGCAGGACCTCCCCCCCCCCCTACAGGACCCCTTCCTCCCTGCAGGATCCCACCCCTTCCCCGTTGGAGACACCCCTGTGGGACCCCCCCCATCCCGACAGGACCAGCCCCCATCCCTGCAGGACCATCCCCCCATCCCTGCAGGACCACCCCCCCTGCCTGCAGGACCCCCTGGGCAGGGGCCTCTACTTCTGTCAAGGGGGATCCTTGTGCGGTGTCACCTACCTGGAGCTCCCCTGTGCAGGACCCCCAGCTCACATGGACACCCAGTGCTGGACAGTCTGGGGGGCACACCTCTGTAAGGACCCTCAGCTCACAAGGACACACTGGGCTGGACAGTTTGGTGGGGTGGGGGGAAGGCACACCTGTGTAGGACCCCTAGGTCACAAGTGCACACTGTGCTTGACAGTATGTGAGGGGCACAGTCTAAAGGGGTGCCCCAGTGTTAGACCCCCAGATCACAAGGGCACCCTGTGAAGGGCATTCCTCTGTAGGACCCAGCTCACCAGGCTACCCTGTGCTGCCCAGTCTGGGAGAGGTGCCCCTGAGTAGAACCTCCATCTCACAAGGGCACCCTGTGCTTGACAGTCTGTGAGAGGCACCCCTGTGCTGACCAGGGCACATGTGGCTTTTGAGGGGTGCTGTCTTTGAGCCCAGCACTGGCAGAGATGAATACTCTAGAGGCAAAACTATCCGTGGAGAGCCTGCTTTCAGCTCAGATTGGGTGCTGTGCCAGAGCCAGCTGCAGCCTGTTAATGAAAGGACCCCTCTACACACCTGTCCAGCTGGTGGGGCCTGAGCACAGAGTGACTTGATGAAGGGAGGTCCCAGAAGCGGTACAAGCACCTCACCATGTATTGTAATTGCATTTATATATCGCTTACTACCCCTGATGAGGCGTCAAAACACTTTTTCGGCAAGTAGTACGCTATTCCGGAACACTTAAAGGATTAGTGATGAAATTGTATAGTGAAATATGAAAGTCATTTTAGTGTTGGATATGTTAGTTATTTGAGAAGAACACTGGAGGGATAGAACAGGAAAAAAAATGTGCATTTACGTAGCACTTGCTACCCCTGATGGGGTGTTGAAATGCTTTTTTGGTAATTGCATCTACTCTTGAACACAAAGGATTAGTGGTGAATTAGTATAATGAAATGTGAATTAATTTGAGTGGTGGACATGTTGGTCTGTTTGAATTGAAAAGGATAGTGGAGGGATAGAAGAGGTAAGGATTAAGATTTTTTTTTGCTCATAGCAGTAGTAGTAGTCTTGGGATGAATAAAAGGGAGGTGGAAGAGCCATAGGGAAGGGTTTAGAAAGACTTGTTTGGGAGATCTGAATAGTAAAGAATTATGAGATGATGCACAGAGGGGTAGATTCGGGAAGAATCTAAAAAGGGTTATTTTGGTGATCATAGTAGTGGTTTGGGATGAATGAGAGAGTGGAGGTAGAGGATATATTGATAGAGGTATAGGGTGAGAAATGAGGTATGTGCCCATATATCGCGCATTAATAGCCACAATGAGCTCTCTCTGTAATCCCCACTTCACCAGTTTTAACCAAAGGATATTATGGTCATTGCCATCAAAAGCAGCCCTGTAATCAACAAAACAGGTATAAAGTGGCAGCAAAGTAGCTTCTCAAGCCTAAGTTGCCAAATAGGAAAGGGCGCTACAGTGGGCCCATAGTGTAAGAATTTGGTCTGAACCCCGTCTGGTATTGAGGTATGATGTTTCTCACTGATCCAAGCCCTCAGCTCATTCATAATCATTTTCGCACTTACAGACGGGCCAAAAGTGTTGCCTCTGGGATCATGTGCATGCTGCTTGGGGACCGCAGAGGTGTCTCCCTGCTCTTTGGAACACACGTAGGGGCAACAAGAATTCTTCATGAACCAAATGCAGGAAGAAGCTTAGGCCAGGCAATTCATGCACCGTCCTTTCTGGAGAAGCTGTTTCCCTATGGTGACCATGAAATTTATTTTTGAATGGGACACACAAACATTAAGCCATGCCTGGTCTTCCTGCCTACCAAGAAGGGGCATCTTTGTCTGCAAGCTCTCATCCGCACAGGCTGCAGGAGGATGAAAAGGATGCAGTGCCCGGAGAGTGAGAGCAGTCTGCACCTACTGGCCGGCTGCAGCACAGGAGCTGGAGTGCAGTAGGATGAAAAGGGTGCAGTGCTCGCAGAGCAAGGACTGTCAGTACGGAGACAAGTCTGCATCGGCTGGCTGCAGCACATGAGCCTTTGCATCAGCACGGTACGGGGGCTAGAGTGAGCCCACCCTTTCCATACAGTGGTTTACGGACAACCCCAATGTTTGCTCCCAAAGCCTACTGACAAAGCCGTAAAAAAAAAAAAAATAACGAAGTTTTATATAGCGCAAACTTGACACAAAGGTATCTGGTATCAGAGCGCTTTACACGAGCACCCGTTGCGCCCCCCTCCCCTGTTGTGTGTGTCAGCCCGGGCTGAGACAGCTTTCCCGCATACAGTTTTTGAGCTGCTGTATGCTGGCTGGTCTGACGTCGGTCTTATTGTCGTATAGAAACAGGGGTATACCCAAACACAGTCACTGGGACCTGGGTTCTGTGTGATACAATTACAGGTGATCCTAGTGTAGGACCATAGAAGGATACACAAAGAGAGAATGTACAATTCAAGAAGACATACTTTAAACAAGCATTAGAAATGCAATAGGTCTCGCAGCATTAGAGTTAGTGCTTTTAGAATTGTTTATGGGTTTTTTTGTAAATCTTTAGCATGAGGTTGAGGGTGAGTGAGGGTGAGTGAGGGTGAGTGAGGGTGAGGGGTTGAGGGTGAGTGAGGGTGAGGCTGAGGGTGAGGCTGAGGGTGAGTGAGGGGTTGAGGGTGAGGAGTTGAGGGTGAGTGAGGGTGAGGGGTTGAGGGTGGGTGAGGGGTTGAGGGTGAGTGAGGGTGAGGGGTTGAGGGTGAGTGAGGGTGAGGGTGAGTGAGGGTGAGGGTGAGTGAGGGTGAGGGTGAGTGAGGGTGAGGGTGAGTGAGGGTGAGGGTGAGTGAGGGTGGGTGAGTGAGTGTGAGTGAGGGCGAGTGAGGGCGGGTGAGTGTGGGTGAGTGTGGGTGAGGGTGAGGGATTGAGGGTGAGGGATTGAGGGTGAGGGGTTGAGGGTGAGTGAGGGTGAGGGTGAGTGAGGGTGAGGGGATGAGGGTGAGGGGTTGAGGGTGAGGGGTTGAGGGTGAGTGGGGGTGAGGGGTTGAGGGTGAGGGTGAGTGAGGGTGGGTGAGGGTGAGTGAGGGTGGGTGAGGGTGGGTGAGGGAGGGTGAGGGAGGGTGAGGGTGGGTGAGTGTGGGTGAGTGTGGGTGAGTGAGGGTGAGGGATTGAGGGTGAGGGGTTGAGGGTGGGTGAGGGGTTGAGGGTGAGTGAGGGTGAGGGGTTGAGGGTGAGTGGGGGTGAGTGAGGGTGAGGGGTTGAGGGTGAGTGAGGGTGAGGGGTTGAGGGTGAGTGAGGGTGAGGGGTTGAGGGTGAGTGGGGGTGAGTGAGGGTGAGGGGTTGAGGGTGAGTGAGGGTGAGGGGTTGAGGGTGAGTGAGGGTGAGGGGTTGAGGGTGAGTGAGGATGAGGGGTTGAGGGTGAGTGAGGATGGGGGGTTGAGGGTGAGTGAGGATGAGGGGTTGAGGGTGGGTGAGGGTGAGTGTGAGTGAGGGTGAGTGAGGGTGAGGGTGAGTGAAGGTGGGTGAGGGTGAGGGGTTGAGGGTGAGTGAGGGTGAGGGGTTGAGGGTGGGTGAGGGGTTGAGGGTGAGTGAGGGTGAGGGGTTGAGGGTGAGGGGTTGAGGGTGAGTGAGGGTGAGGGTGAGTGAGGGTGAGGGTGAGTGAGGGTGAGGGTGAGGGTGAGTGAGGGTGAGTGAGGGTGAGGGTGAGTGATGGGTGAGTGTGAGTGAGGGGCGAGTGAGGGCGGGTGAGTGTGGGTGAGGGTGAGGGATTGAGGGTGAGGGATTGAGGGTGAGGGATTGAGGGTGAGGGGTTGAGGGTGAGTGAGGGTGAGGGTGAGGGGTTGAGGGTGAGTGAGGGTGAGGGGATGAGGGTGAGGGGTTGAGGGTGAGGGGTTGAGGGTGAGGGGTTGAGGGTGAGGGGTTGAGGGTGAGGGGTTGAGGGTGAGTGGGGGTGAGGGGTTGAGGGTGAGGGTGAGTGAGGGTGGGTGAGGGTGGGTGAGGGAGGGTGAGGGAGGGTGAGGGTGGGTGAGTGTGGGTGAGTGTGGGTGAGTGAGGGTGAGGGATTGAGGGTGAGGGGTTGAGGGTGGGTGAGGGGTTGAGGGTGAGTGAGGGGTTGAGGGTGAGTGAGGGGTTGAGGGTGAGTGAGGGTGAGGGGTTGAGGGTGAGTGGGGGTGAGTGAGGGTGAGGGGTTGAGGGTGAGTGAGGGTGAGGGGTTGAGGGTGAGTGAGGGTGAGGGGTTGAGGGTGAGTGAGGATGAGGGGTTGAGGGTGAGTGAGGATGGGGGGTTGAGGGTGAGTGAGGATGAGGGGTTGAGGGTGGGTGAGGGTGAGTGTGAGTGAGGGTGAGTGAGGGTGAGGGTGAGTGAAGGTGGGTGAGGGTGAGGGGTTGAGGGTGATTGAGGGTGAGGGGTTGAGGGTGATTGAGGGTGAGGCGTTGAGGGTGAGTGAGGGTGAGGGGTTGAGGGTGAGGGTGAGTGAGGGTGAGGGGTTGAGGGTGAGTGAGGGGTTGAGTGAGAGTGAGGGTGAGTGAGGGGTTGAGGGTGAGGGGTTGAGGGTGAGTGAGGGTTTTAGGGTGAGGGGTTGAGGGTGAGGGGTTGAGGGGGAGGGGTCGAGGGGGAGGGGTCGAGGGGTCGGGGTCGAGGGGGAGGGGTCGAGGGGGAGGGGTCGAGGGGGAGGGGTTGAGGGTGAGGGGTTGAGGGTGAGTGAGTGAGGGTGAGGGGTTGAGGGTGGGTGAGTGAGGGTGAGGGGTTGAGGGTGAGTGAGTGAGGGTGAGGGGCTGAGGGTGAGTGAGGGCGAGGGGTTGAGGGTGAGTGAGGTTGAGGGTGGTTGAGTGAGGATGAGTGAGAGTGAGCGTGAGTGAGGGGTTGAGGGTGAGGGGTTGAGGGTGAGTGAGTGAGGGCTTTCCAGTCTTATGTTTTTTCTTTTCTAAAACAAACAGTGGTCAGCAGGAAGGAAATATCTACAGCAACGTATTTAATATTTTACACTCTGATTATTACTGCAGGAAAAACATAAAAATACACACATTGTTAGCTTCAGTTCATTTGTAATGTTGCTCATATTAAATTGATTTTAATAGCAAGAGATTACTAAGTGCTTTGTGCCTGTTCTGGTGGCTCAGTGGACCGATGCATCCACTGCAGGGGTTTGTGTTCGATCTCATAGACACAGGTTCAAATTCTGGCGGGGCCTTTCATCCATCTGAGGTCGATAAAATGAGTACCATTGAGTTGGGAATGTTAGATAGAATCTGTGAGGCACAAAAATAAAATGATCTGTCTGTGCTTAAACGGTCGAAAAGCCTTGAAAGGACTTGCTGAGAAACCAACGTCTCACCTGAAAACCCTGCTCGGATGCAGGGTTTTGGAAGAACCTGTCTGAGCGAGATTTACTGCTGGAGAGATAGAAAGCATGCCGTGTACGCGACACACCCCTGCACCGGATTCCTAAATGTAAAGTCGGCGAAGAGGAAAGTAGCCTAGCTCGCTTCCCGGAGCCTCAGTGGGTGAGTGCAGCATCTGCATGAACAGGCAGAGGTGCACCCGCGAAAGCGGGTGATCGGCTTCAAATCATGCCTGCAGCAGGTACTAGCGCACACAGGCAAACTGCATACCAGGTGGACCGGTGAAAGTAAGAGTGGGAAAGACGCGCTGGTGAAATAGCGGGGCACTACAGGCAGCGTGCACAGGAATGCGGGCTCATTACAGGCAGCGTGCACTGGTGCTCGCGGGCGCACCACAGGCAGTGTATCGGAGAAAGCGAGTTGCAAACCCGCACGGAGGCTATACATTTAAACTCTAGGGGAAACAAAAAAGAAGCCGGAGGGAAGAGAGGGGAGGGGGGAGGAGAAATGCGACACGGCGGGAAGGGGAGGGGGCGGAGCGGGTCAAATAAACAAAAAACAAGCTGGAGGGAAGAGAGGGGAGGGGGGAGGAGAAGTGCGACAGGGGAAATGCGAGACATTTTTTAAAGAAAATACCTAACAAATGCTTTTTGGTCAGTTCCTCACACTGGCCACTATTGCTATAGGTTGCAATTCATGATGGAATGTGTTAGTGCAGCAGTTGCCCTAGATCTCAGACTAGGGATCCCCTCCTAGATCTTAAAATCAGTATTGCAAAAACACCAGAAAGTCAGTTCGCAGGCAGCACTTGTTTCCCGGAAGCAGATTTCACAGCTAATCTTTGTGAGCCATCTTAATCACAAGAATGTTAATTCTGAGTATGGACCTTTAACCCTGAGTTGCTGAGTTTGAACTGTAAAAACCAGGTTCGAATCACGATGTAAGCTCAACATCCCGTGATTTGGGGCAAATCAATTAATCTCCACAAGCCTATCAGAAAATAAATCTGAGCTTGTGTAATGTACCTGGTGCTCATGTAAAGCGCTCCAATGCACTTAACCGAGTGTGTGGTATACAGCACTGGCAGAAACAAAATATATAGATGCTTATTATCAAGAGCCGTATGTCTGTGTAGTGTAGTACAGCTGTCACTCATGAGGGAGATAATGTACAACCCAGTAATTACTATCCCTTTCATTGTTTAGGATAGCCAGAGCACCCTCTGTCTAAGTCTATAACAAAAGATAAATGTAGTATTGGATGCCTGAAAGACACTGCGAGCACTCGCTTGCACGTGCACTGCCTCTTGATATACACTCCTGTGTCTGTACCCAAAACGGCTGATCAAGCTAATTTGCAACGCGTGGTAACACATGTTTTTGTTATAGTGGCGAGTCTGTTCCTGAAACCACGCATTAACGGGAGTGCTGGAGCAAACCAGTGATTTTGCATTGCCTTGACCAAAAGCCAATTATAGATCAAATACACATGCTTTTAAAATAGGAGTTATAGCCAATATCACTATTGTGTTTTTTACATAAAGCCTAATTCTAGGGCAACCTATTTGTGAACCCGGACAAATAGGGGTACTGGTTCATATGGAGAAGAAGTAATTTGCCCAGGGTCACGCGTTATGTGTAGCACTGATGCCAGGAATAGTTTCGATGTATGTCCACAATCTAGTTCCTGAAACACGTCTCCTCTAAAGCTCCACTTTCTTACTAACTGTTCACGCGCTCTCATGACTCAGTGCCATACTGTGATGGCAGACTGCGAGGCACTTTGTGTCTGCCTTCATGCCTGCTGACTGCAGCACCAGCATGACTGCCCAAGTCCGGGAGTCTCAAGTAAACCGCCCGGCAGTACCAAAAGTACAGTATCTGTGGCATGGAAATAAAACAGCATTCGATAAAAAAAAAAGCAGGCACTGGGGAACAGGAGGGAGAAAGGAACAGTGGTTGGGGGATAGGGGAAGAACCAAGATAAGAACATGATTTACAGGCCTGTTCCATGACGGGCGGAGAAGCACAGGGCAAGCAGCCACAGGGGCGGGAAAGGGAACAAGCTGGAGGGAAGAGAGGGGAGGGGGGAGGAGAAGTGCGACAGGGGAAATGCGAGACGGCGGGAAGACGGACATGCACGCGCCCGTGACTTTTAAGGTCAATGCGCATGCGCATAAGCTTAATGCGCATGCGCATTGACCTTAAAAGTCACGGGCACTGCAAGGAATCGCCACGATTCCTTGCAGTGCAGATAAAGAGTGGATAACTCGCAATACTCTCGCCTTGCTCGATGCGCATGCGCATCGACAGGCGAGACCTAAAAATATCGGATTACAATGTTAATTATTCACATAGAATCCACAAAGAGCACAATATGCGTATAAAACGTTACACTTTTAATTGGTAGGTTCAATATTCTTCTAATTTTGACCAAACAAACCGTGACCCGGGGGGGGGGGGGGAGGGAAGGGGGGGAAAGTGAAGGATACGTGAGGATCAGGAAACATCAATAATAGTATAACACTGGTCAGTAAGACCCAACTCATTTAGAAACAATACAAAACATGTTGGCTCTCATATTCAGCCACATTGAGCGCATGAATGATAATCAGCATACATAAAAGCTTCACAACAGATAAACCACTTTGATCATTATCAAAATGTGGACAGATGTGGGTGAAATAGTTTGTCGACGTTTCGACCCCGATGTTCTAGGGAAGTTTGAAACCCTTAGGCTGGGGTCTTCATCAGGACAGAGGCGGAAGGGGGCATGCATCCGTGGATTAGTGAACTTCGCGGTTCAATCACTTCATGGTGTTGTTGGGCCGTAGCTTCAAGCGAGCGAATATAGGAAGGAATAAATAGGGGTATGTGCATTAACAGACCACGCCGCCAAAGGCTGGTCGTGGTAGGTTGTTATATCAAAACACTAGTAACGTGAAACGCGGAGGCCTCCTGACCAAGTCGGGGCTCGCGTTCCTCGGAGCTTCGGAAGTGCCGAGCCGCAAGGTTGTTGGTACGCACATACCCTTATTTATTCCTTCCTATATTCGCTCGCTTGGAGCTACGGCCCAACAACACCATGAAGTGATTGAGCCGTGAAGTTCACTAATCCACGGATGCTTGCCCCCTTCCGCCTCTGTCCTGATGAAGACCCCAGCCTAAGGGTTTCAAAGTTCCCTAGAACATCGGGGGTCGAAACGTCAACGAACTCTATTTCACCCACTTCTGTCCACATTTTGATAATGATCCAAGTGGTTTATCTGTTGTGAGGCTTTTATGTATGCTGATTTATCATTCATGCGCTCAATGTTGCTGAATATGAGAGCCTAAACAAAATTGTCGTGTTGTTCCTAAGTAAGAGAAGAAAATGACAGTCTATGATGCAGATGATTTATGGCAGGGTAACCAGGCGGTAGCCCTGGGAGTCCATTTTGTTGGATTTAATGCCCTCACACACCCTTTGAGGTGTCATGCTTCATCATTTGGGCCTGCTCCTCGTTGGGTCGGCGGTGCAATACCCAACGGGCAACACCTCATAGAGGGGCTCTTTGGCGGAGATCTTTTTCCAACAGCCCTATGGATGAAGCGCGGGTGTGGGGCCAGAACAATAGGGTAGACGTGATGTTGTGAATTAAAATAAAGCTAGTGGTACCAGGAATACTTTATTCAGAAGGGCCACTGCTTTAGTTAAAAGCAATTATTCTAGAGGAGAGTGGTGGAAAATGATGTTTCCAACTGTCATCTAGAATTTGTTGTATAGTCCGGTCAACATGTTTCTCGCTACTGTGCAATTTGTCTAGTGATTCTTCAGGACCCAGTTGACTATTAGCAAGTATCTAATGTTGTAAGACTGTCTGCGCTAATACCCTAGAGTGTGGTGTATGTATGCTCATGTGGCTACCACATTGGTGGGTAAAGGGAAACTTGATATTAGATTACCCTTCTTCTAGTTGTGATTGTCAGTACCTAAAGTTAAAAACAATCAGACGACAGTGTCCAGCGGGTAAAGCTCCAAGGAGTTCTTCCTTCACAAGGTTGGTAATGCCTGGGCTTCGCTGTATGCACCTACCCTTCGCCGCTGGAACCGGGTGGAGGCTTGCCCCCCTTCCGCCTCTGTCCTGATGAAGACCCCAGCCTAAGGGTTTCAAACTTCCCTAGAACATCAGGGGTCGAAACGTTTACAAACTATTTCACCCACTTCTGTCCACATTTTGATAACGATCAAAGTGGTATATCTGTTGTGAAGCTTTTATGTATGTTGATTATCATTCATGCGCTCAATGTGGCTGAATATGAGAGCCAACATGTTTTGTATTGTTTCTAAATGAGTTGGGTCTTACTGACCAGTGTTATACTATTATTGATGTTTCCTGATCCTCACGTATCCTTCACTTTCCACCCTTTCCCTCCCCCCAGGGCACTGTTTGTTTGGTCAAAATTTGAAGAATATTGAACCTACCAATTAAAAGTGTAACGTTTTATACGCATATTGTGCTCTTTGTGGATTCTATGTGAATAATGAAAATTGTAATCCGAAATTTTTGAATGTATGTCTTTTTGAATTGTACTTTCTCTTTTTGTGTGTCCTTCTATGGTCTGTCTTATTGCAGCCACACTTAAGTACTTCACAGGTATTTAAAAGGCCATTTACTTGTTAACAAGGCTCTGTTGTTTTTTCACCCTTTCTTCGAGCCCCTGCATCGCCACTCTGCCTATTGCTGGAAGAATTAGCCCTCCCCCGAAATTTTTATTAGCGGCGTGTGGGATGCCTGCCTGTTTCTGGACCTGGGCACTAATTACCTGCTTGTCCTAGGCTTGTAGACTGTTGCTTGACGGCATTACAGAAGGGATTGTTTCACCAAAGTGTAGATTGGCTTGGGGCGTTTAGTGTTATATGTAAAAACAGATCGGGTTGTTGACATTTAATTCTGGGCGAAGAATTATGATGCCAATCCGTGTTTACATTAGTGTTATTAGAGCATTGTTATTCCAGAAGCGCATTCTGTGTTTAGAAGAGACTAGAATGTCTTGCATTTGTTTTTCAGTGCCTGGTGTGTTTAGTCTTAAAAAGCAATAACATCTCTAATGAGAGGATTGCTTAATAAGTACATCACAGGTGAAATAAAAGCTTTCTGCGCGCCTGCTGTCCTTTGGAAATCCTACAGTTTGCATAATGAACTAGGTCCTTGGTTCTAGCAGGACTTGGATATGCAGAGCAAGAGATTCCCTTTTATTTTATGTAAGGAGAATGTAGATTTTTTCCATTCCTCATCTCGAAGTTAAATAGTAAGATAATAAAGTGGTGTTCCTCTGCTTCCAAGCAGGACAACACATTTAATTGTTCAGAAGTAACCTTTTCGATGCTGTATGCCTAATGGCTACACTTTTGCATCTGCATACATTTTTGTAGGAAGCTGTCTCTCTATATAGTAAACCAAAACGAGGTACACTGCAGAGTACAGGCAACCCTTACTGGTTTACAGAGCTACAAATAACAAATCCAAATGCTCTCTTGTGGTGTGGGCGAACGGTTTAGGCTTATCAAAGGGTAGTGCTAGGCATTTGTTGTACTTAAAGGCAATAAATAAAAAACACACTTTAAAATAAGAATCAGAGACCATTAAAAAAAAAAAACTTTTTAAACGTTTTAATACCATGAACTTCATGATCAAGTAAGTACTTTTCTAGATATTGATTTTCACAGGTAAGTAAAATGTTCACTTAAATGCATCTTTACGCGTTAATGCTTTCCTATGGAGAAAAAGTAATGTACTACATACAGTTAATTGCAATAGGTTTCCGGGGGTTCCCTTCAGGAGGTAGGTTGCCAAGGTCCAAAGAACCACCAGCAGTTAGTCTTTACCTGCCCTGGAGTGTCCGGATGCAGAGGTACTGGTCAAGTTGGTAGCTTTGCGTGCTTTGCCAAAAGAGACTTGAGGGGCACCTACAAACAAGCTGCAGAGGGTGGACTTGGAGACAAATCCTGGAGCTCCCAGCAGGGGCCTCGGTCCGTGAGGGCTCAGGGAGCAAGGGAGCACAATGTTCTTGGGAACCTGGACATGGGGGCTCTGGTGCAGAGGGGTTAGGTCGGCTGGACTTGTCACGTGTGCTCACATTTGTCAGTCTCGCTGGTTGAGGGGACAAAAACAGGCCAGCTAGGCCACTCTCTGGCCTAGCGGTCTTTGAGTTCGGCTTGGACTCAAAACAGACTTTGGTTCCTGCAATAGATGCATTACCCCAGGTACTGGTGCTGTGTTGGTTCTGGCGTCTTCTCACTCACTTGGTGGAAAGACGGAGTTGACTTTCTGGAGCACGATTAACTCTTCTTGGGATGCTGCTGCATCAGTGGATCTGCAGGGCAGCAGAACAATAGATCAAACTTTGCTGTTTGGTGCCTGCAAGCTGCAGGGGAGTGGCTACTCTATGCCAATATCGAATGCTGGCAATTTGCAAAGTCCTGGCAACCCACTGGGGTTCTTGGCAAATGCACAGTGGCAGGCCAAGTTGGTTTGTCCCAATTGTCTGGTCATGTGCAGGCAGGGTTTGGCGCCAATTAGTCCACAGCTTGTGCTCCGTTCTTGCTTTTTTTTGTCCTGCTTGAGTCTGTCGAATCTAGTTTCCTCGTGTCGGAGGGGGGCATCTTAATACTCAATATAGGGGCGTTCAGGGAAGTGAGATTTGTAGCCAATGGACTACTTCCCCCCTGGGGTCACTTCTCTCCCTAGATGACCACTTCCTGCGTGGATTGGGCATCACCCTGTCCCAGAGTTTCTAATTCCACCCCACACAAGATAGTGAAATCCTATCTTTCGTGTTCACTTCACACCTGGCAGTACAACACACCTTCTAATTATCTAATTTCTTGCCTGACTTGGTGCCAAATGAGCCTCAGGGCAGCATCCTCCAGCTCTGGGGGATGCCGTGATCGCATATCAAAGGCAGCAGAGGCTTTGATGCCTCTGTCCTTTATGCTGATTTACTAACCATCCTGTTGACACCTCCAAGAGCAGACACTGATCCTGACCTCAGAGCGTGGCTCTCCCTCTTAATGGGTCAGAAGGGCCTCTGTGAGGAGAGGCTGTTCTGTACCAGTCAGCCAGCACACTAGAAGACTAGTAGGGTTCAGGGGGTACCTCTAAGGTAGCCTCTGGGTGCATAGATTAATACATAACTGGAATCAGTGTGGACTTATTAACGCAAGGTGTTTGATACTAAACACCATAGGTTTAAGTAAAGCCATTATGTACCTGGGTAACTCGTTTTGACCAGTGCCCAGTACATACCTTAAGATGGCTTCCCTCCTCACTTGCAATGTCCATTAATAGAACTAGACATCACAGGGGTATATCTGCTCATGTAGATATGTACTCCCATAAAATATAATTCACCCTGCCTAAGGCTCAAAGGCCTTCTGTAGGGGTGACTTATGTATATTAAATGCGGTGACTTTGGCATTATACACAGGAGTGTCATGTCCATGTTTTCATTCATGCTTTGCACCATGTCACACTGTCTGCAATGGCAGTCTGTGTGGAATTTATGTATTGGTACCTTAGGGTGGCATAAGATACGCTCATCCCTTAGGGACTCTGTTTAGTACCCAAGCCCTAGGTACCATTTACTAGGACTTACAGGGGTGCTAAAGTCTTTAACCAGTTGTAGCACAATTAGACTTTAACTTGTTTTAGGGAAGGAACTCTGGCCCTGAAGTCTGGTTAGTAGGCTTCAGTGCACTGTCAGTCGGAAATCGGCATCTATTATCTAAAAGAGGACAAAAATTGTTGGTACTTCAACAAAAATCCAGTTTCCTACAATTTTGTATTAGTGCATATGCTACACGTCACTCGAGCCTTTTCTTTCCACATAATTTAGTTCTGAGTTGTATGTTCTTGATTACATTGATCCCATCTCGTTTCCTAATGTGTAAACATGGTGGTATGTTTATAAAAATGTGATATTTCCAAAAGTACCTTGCTAGTCTGTAGAACAAAATAGTAGTTTGATGTCTGTGAGGGTAACGCCAAGTGTATGATTGCAGTTTATCTAAAATATGAGCGGTAAGTGAGGCTTAACTGTTTCTCTGTCCTGGACCAGAAGCCACGAGCAGCAATGATCATACTTGACTGAGCCCAGTCTTGCGTTGCGCCCAACCCCAGAAGCAATCCATAATCAAATTACATGGGGGCATTTTCCATTGAGCACAGCTTTTGGCCGTGGGCTTGTATGCACATAATAACATTCACGCAGACTCTGTGTGCGGGGTGGGCATGGCCTGGCCGAAGGCTCAGTACTGTGCTCTGCCCTCACTGAATGTTGCTAAAGGTAGGACTTGTTTGCAAAGCCGGGCTGGCTGGCCATTGTGCTCTGCTCTGTGTGGTCATTAGCCGATGTGCATGGCCTTTCACAGTGTGTGCAGGAGCTGTTATCACGTCCTAAGGCAAAACACTGACCGAAAGTAGTCATTGCTGGAGGTGTTTATGAGGCTTGCAGTTACTTTAGTAGGGTTTGTGGAGCCAAATGGTCTGTGTACTCTGTTTTGAAATCAGCACCTTACTTTTTTGCAGTATGATGTGCTCCTCTGTGTACCTTTCTTTGATCCATTCAATGGGTGAAGAGGAAAGGCTCCCTCTTAAAGCGGGATTCATTATTATGCACCTTTGGGATCCGTGGTCCCTAGTCCATGCAATAGCAGATGTATATAATTCATTAACCCTTTAAAGCCCATCAGACTCCTTTATTATGCAGGTGCATCAGGCTAGTGAACTGGTTTACAGCAAACCTTAAAAGACCCAACTCTGATTAAAGTACTAATTTAAATCCAAGGTTGGCGAAGGAAAAAAACTCTTGTCAGCTAGAATGGAAAACACTACATTGTAATTGTATTTATACAGCGCTCACTACCCCCATACGAGTGTTTGAATCGCTTTGCCATGAGTAACATGCTACTTTGGAACCCAAGATTAGAGTTTAGTAGTTAGTAATGTGTTTTTTTGTTTCCATGTGCATTGGCTGTGCTTGCTCTTGATTTCTTTTGTGTTTTTAATGTAGTTTAGAGTAGCAGTAGGATGATGAGAATGTATTTGGAAGGGAAAGTGGTTTTGTAAGTAGTGGTTGTGTGTGCCTGTTTATTGGTTGAAGGCTAAAAAAGGAGGGGGATGTTTGGGAGTTCATTGTCAAAAAAGTTTGATTTGAGTCTGGTAGGAGGGATGCAACAAAGGTTGAAGAGTGATTTTGTTTATTTAAAAAAAAAAAAAAGGAAATACATTTTTACATATACATGAAACCTGCTTAAGTTTTAGTGGCTGCAATAAACCCCTCTATATATGCACCTATATGTAGACAGAAGTAGCAATATTTAGATGGTCTGTTGAGCACTTTTATCCTGTAGTGAAATGGGCATGTATTTGTTTCAAATAACTGTAATTAACTTATACATACATTTATGCACAGGACACATTCTTGAAACCTCTCCCAAGTTTATCATTCTACCCTGGGCGTATCTGTATGAAACTTAAAATGCTGAAACTTGATCAGTTGTGCTTGTCTGCCAAATGTCATGCAGAATTGTCAAACAGCTCCAAAGTCGCAAGCAGCCTTTACAATGTCAAGCAAGAACTGCACTTATCGATTGCTGACCGTTATGTATAATATATAGGAATACGCAATCACTGAAAAAACATTTAAGGGCAAGTTAAGGTTCATGGATTTGTTAATATGGTCTTCAATACAACCTAAAATAATATACATTTTACAGGTGACGATACCACTGTAATTCACCCTTTCTTTCAAACGTGAAAGGCACCAAGAAGATTTTAATGAGATACCAAGTGTGTTGCTGAGAATTAATTCCTCCACTCCTTTGCCCAATTTGTGGGGGACCTGGACTTTGGGGTTAACAACTCTTAAGTCATACGTCATGCAAGTAGGGCCCTGGCCAGGTAGGCCATACACTTTTAGTGTTGGTCTTACCCCGATTCCAAAGTAGAGTGTGTTCTCTTATTTGGGGGTATTATTAGAAGATAAAATGAATTGAAGGCCCGACTCACCCGTAAGAAAAATGACATCACTCGGGACTCTGCAGCCATTTTTAGGTCTTGCCTAGCAGCGCAGCACATGCGCTGCTCGCCTTGGCGAGACTATTGTCGTAGGTTTGTGTTGGGAAGGGGGACAGGAGCTGTGCACGCGTCCTGACAGGCGATATGCACGTTCATGGCTCTGGCTGTTTTGGGCGCACTGCTCTCCTCCCCAAGCATCCTCTTGAGCTGACTGAAAGCTGCTGCCTCGTTTCTGAGTCGGCCTATTGGAGAAGGGCGCCCTTCGCTGCCCAGGTCATAAGATTGGACAGTTATCGGATGGTGGTAAAGTACCGCAGGGCACAGAAAACAAGTGATGTTGTGACGAGAGATGTACAGCTCGCTGGAATCATGCTTTCAGTAGAGTCTCTGAATCTGGTAGTACTCCGCGAGGAACCCTTCGGCTGCACGCATACTACTGGCTGTAGTGCCGGCACTTCTGGCCACAGGTTCAGAGCAGGCCCTTCTAAAGACAGCAGGGGGAGAGAGAGGAGTGCTGAAGTCAGCAGAGGTTCATTGCCACCAGTACCCGTCGACTGGCGAGAGCGGAGGTGTGTGATATGTGCCAAGGAGAATTGAAGCTAGACGGGGAAACTGTATTGTGATGTCGTGACATGCCACACACAAAGCCCAAAGCAGAGTCCGGAAATGGTATGAAGGGCGAAGTACACTTACGGAAGGATTGAATGTGAAGGACCGTGGCAACAGCAGCAGTTAAAATAGATTGTGACAGGGACTGAGCTCCTGTGCCCTCAGTCATCCCACAACAACTCCCCACCAATTACTCCTGGAACCGATACATTGCGGCATAGGAAAGGGGGCGGAACTTGTATGACGGTCAACTTTTACATTTATTTAAAAAAAAAAATCTGCTGGTAACATTTATGCCTGTACATCTGTTGTAGCTTACTTAAATGGGCTCAAAGAGGTTGCATTTTAAAATATCTTATCGGGGTTGAGATACCTTCTGCAGAGATCTTGGGCTGCTCAGCACTTTTGAGGCGATTATAGTCAGAGAGCGGTATGCCTTGAGTGGGCCGTATAGCCCACTATAGATTTTAACATGGCGCAAAAACAAACAAAAGGATAGGGGCAGTCTACCCTGGCTTCGAGCCATATCCTACCCCAGAAGGGGCATTATAGTATGTACAACTGTTTGCTCCTAAAAGCTGGTAAGATAGTTATCCTAGCACAGCAAACATTTCATTGATGCGGTATTAGAAAGAAAATAAAGGCTTTCTTGCACAGCACGTTTTCCCATTTTTCTACAAAAATTAAAATGTGGTTATATTTGGGTCATTTTCTCAGTTCCCTCTAGGGGAATAAACAAAGGCTGGGTTGTTACCTTTAGAATCGGCAAGATGTTGAGAGAAAATTTTTGCATGTATACCTTTTTTGGGGTGGGAAAAGTTAGTTTAAGTACAAGGTAAACCAAACATCCCAAAAAGGTTTAGCACCAGGGGTGAAAGCTTTCGCAGTCAAGAGGTTAAAGGTTGTTTTTAGGTCGAGTCTGGGCAGCGCTGCTCTGTGGCATGCTGTATTAGTGTGTGGAATAAAAGCACCGCCCACACTCTGCCAATATTTGTCATTGGCTTCTGTCATTGTCCTTTGTAAATGCTTGCTTCTGATTCCTTAATAGGCGTGTTAGTCCCTCTTTAATACCACCTTCCCTTCACTTGTAACCTCCCAGGAGGACTGGCCCTTTTACTTCGGTTGTTACACCATATTTTCTTTAACGAGTTTCTCCTACGGCAGGCACAACATGCTTTCCTGCAACAATCAGCTCACCATGCGACTTTCACTTTCCGAGCAGCCTGGACAATGGCGGTCACTTCTTTGAATATGTCCCGCATTTACAAGAGTTTGAGCTATTGGCATTGTAAATGAAAAGGCCTTTTATGTGTTAATTAGCAAAACGGATAAATTAAAGGCATTGTCATTTACAATGCCAATAGCTTAACTCTCACAAATGCAAGACCTATTGCACTGCAAATGCTTGTTAACTTTGACTCTAGATTGAGGAGAAGACCGATGGGGGCACTCTTAAAGCTTTACAGGAAAAAATGCATCTCAAAGGCCCTCTATGGTAGTGAAATTTTGGGGCACTACTCTATAGATGGTCTTCAAATTGCTGCAAACAATTTCTTGAGACTGCTTTTATCCGTCCCTTAGGGCACTCCCTCTTTTACTGCTCGTGAGGAGCAAGGCGTGTCCTGTCTCTGATCTGAAAGCATTTCGCCCTGTGTCACTCTGGCTAAAAATTTGGGTTGAGAAGGGGACCTCTTTAAATAAAGCGATCGAAAGGATTGCCTGGCTCTTGATCATGCATCTAGGGTACTGTGGCTCAGTTATGTTGAAAGGAGCCTTCTGAGTGTGGGAAGAGGAGATCTCTTTTCCAATCCTGATGCGACGAATAAGACAGTTCTGCCTCTTGTTAAGATAGCCTTTGAGCACCAGTCCATGGTAAGGGAGGAGAAGGAGCTACTGAGGCACAGTGTACGTTGCTTCATCATGTTAAAGACCACCCAGATGGTGGAGCCTTACCTACTGGGGATCATAAACTCATATGACCGTTTTCTTTTGAAAAAGTTCAGGTTTGACCTTTTTTCACTTCTCCTTGCCCACCCCAGGGGTCAGAATAGGTGACAAATCTTGTCGACCTGTGTCTGCGATGAAAAATCTCCATAGGACATCGTTCATTTTGTGATGTTTTGCCAATTTTATGAAACCCTAAGAACATCTTTTTTAATTCCCATTGTGAAAAAGACACATTTTAGACAAGTACGGCCTGCTTTTATCTTTTTACACATGTTGACTGGTAACACTGTCTTATGTGATTATATTTTTAAAATCTGCAATTGGGCTTAGGGCGAGCTGTGATTAACTATCCTGCTCACCGATATTACCCCTGGCATTATGCACTTTCTCGCTCCACTCGCTTGTATAACTAACAACTTGATCTTGCGCATGGTCCCATTGCATCATCTAAAATGATTTATCCATCCCATACCATACGTGTGTTTGTAGAACCTTGTTAATCACAAATTTCTTAATTTGAATATATTATGGTTAACCCGGGTATGTCCTCGTGTGGATTGTATTTATCCTATTTTTTTTATCCTGTGCTCTTATGGTTTTATTACACGAAACAGATTAAAGTTAAATTGAATTGATTCCTCCACTAAGTTGAAATATGACTAAAATCTAAAATTGTGATGGTGTGTGTTGGTAAATCTTGGAATTTATTAAGCATCCACTTTGAGGACATGATCTTTAGGTTTATTGTTGTGCCCATGACTTGTTACCATTCCCCCCCCCCACCTCCCCAATAACCTAATACTGTTTGTATGCTGCTATGTAATACTTTTGTTTATGCCCATAAGTCTGTCTAATCCATGTATAGTTATTTATAGTCAATGTTATGTATTACTGTTTGAAATAATGTGATTTAAAAAGTGAATGTTGGTGGCGAGTGAATGTTGGTGGCGAGTTATGTTAGTGTTGCCTCTACATTTGAATGTCGTTAAGTTTAATAGTCAGGACCATTGGAATTATGATTTGTGCTGGTGAAGTGTTATTCGCTTAAGTATGGACTTGATGCATTAGCCACATAATCCAATGCATAATCTGCAGACTTTACCCCAAAAATGTTTCTAGCTCAAATGGTTCAAAAGTTACTGTAAACATGGCGCTACATGTTCCTGTGCTCTGGAATGCCCTCCACAAAGGTTGACTGGGCTTCTTTAAATTGCGTATTGGTGTATTTGGGTGTTAAATTGGTACTAACAAGGTGAAATCTTTTCCCAAACGTTAAAAATGTCTAAATATGGTTGGGGAGGTAGGGGGGTTCGCGGGAGATGGACAGTTACTTCGTTCACATTGCCACTTACTATTCTACGCACTGTCTTGGTTTCATTCGCTTTTTGTGTGACGTGGCTGTTTATCTGCAATGGGGTCCTAACCCCCTACAAGTTGCTCTTGTATACCTGTATATGTTGTCATCTTTAAAATAAATAGAGATGTTTGACAAAAATGTATAAATATAAGAAGTAATAAGACCACAAAATGTGCCGCATAGGCTGCATGATTTGCCTTTTCTTGCAATATAATTTAGAGAACCCTGCTGCATAATTTTGTTCTCTGTTGCATAATTCCAGTGGCCCTGCATATAGTCTCCCTGCATCATTGATCATTAATTGTTCTAGATGGCATTGGAATTGCAATCATGACCTAAATAGTACCAACTAATTTGTCCTCAAATTGATTCTGGCAGGTGGGCAGATGCTGGTTTTAGGTATGTAGGCAGCACGTCCAGCTCAAGGCATGAGATAGAAGCATCGGGCATATGGGATTGATTCCCTTTACTTCTCCTTGAACAGGCATTCCTATTTCCAGTATTGGCAGAACGTTCCACAGAGCTCACTTTGTGCTTCAAAGTTCTACATCTAAATGTCTTTAGTTTATCAGTTGAATAGATTAGAAGTTGTGGATCTTACTCTTCTGGTTGGACAGTTAAAGACAAGCAACTTCGGCAAGTAATCCAGTGGGTGTTATCTTATTCTTTATGCTGAAAAACAGTGATTTCAAGTTCTTTTCTTGGCTGGGAGCCAGTGGAGGGACTTGAGATATGGTCCCCAAATTCTATGCAGGAAATGAACAGCATGATTCTCCAAATAAATCAGATTTATTTGCTAGAGTCTAGTTAAAGAGGCTGTTGCAATAATCTTTGCTGGATATCACCACACAAGGGTTGGGGCTGTTTTCTGAGAGCACCAAGTTTAGTAGAAGCATGTGGTGAAAAGTGTATTTTCTCCTGTTAATTAGGTTCAGGAACTGATAATGTTTACTTTACCTGTACATTATCAAAATGATTGGCTTTAGCTATTGATGACTAATAACAGCATAGAGTTTGAGTATTAGGGTAAGTGAGCATATTTAGTAGCTGCTCCCCTGCTTTGCTCAAGATGGTAGATGGGGTGGTTGATTTTGTGCCCTCTATACGGCCTTCAAATGCTAGAGCTCAAGCAGTATGTTATAGGCCTGGCCAGGCTTGACTAAAGCTGCAATGCTTATAACTTCATGCGCTGTTGTGACATGTTGAAGGTTGTTTTTACCATGATTTTTCACATAGGCCGATGGAAGCCAAATTCATTAACAGTTCAGAAATGAGATTACCAGAGGAGTAATGAGTCGGTCATGTAGAAGTTTGACATTTTGCCATTGGTGGCCACTGGTGTACCTGCTTGTCGCTCAAGCTGCTGGTAATTATGGTGTTATCTTTTTTGCGGAGATGGGAATTCACTGACAGCTTCCTCGTCCTCTTTTTTTCTGAGATTTGATGTGTTCTCAGTCTTCTGGGGGAAATCAAAGCTTGTTGTCCTACCTGTTGGGGTTGCATGGAATATGCGGATAATCCATTCAAGCTTGAACCCCAAAGCAGCTTGGAAACCGCCTTTCTGTTTGAAATGTTATACTAGCCATTTTGGTTTAAATTGTAATATAAGGTAAACTATCTATGGCTTTGAATGTGAATTCAGTGTCAGAATCCTGGTGAGAGGGTCTTGGGACGAGCAGCGGCCACTGAGCCCAACCATGGCGATTGAGACTTTTAATTCATGCTGTCTCAGAGACTGACCTACTGTGAATCACGAAGAGCCGGGCCAAATACCACCTTCAGCACTTGACTCTCCGTGGTAGTACAGGTCGAGCAGTCCAAGGCTTCTTGTGGGAGGTAGGTGCAAGGCATACACAGATACAAGACTCAAAGTTCGATCAGCAACCCCAACTGACTAATTATTAATTAAATACTCGCCTTTGTGATTAAAAGTAGTATTTAATACAAGTACTCAAAGTATATCGAATACCTTAAATAACATCCATAGTCTCAAGACCGGTGCACTGCTGTCGTCCTGGTCGGACTCCATGAGTCTGTACCCTTCCCCTGCCACCCCCCTCCCCCACAGGGCTGGTTTTTCCACATTAGATAATGGTGGTGCCTTTCAGATGTGGCCTACACTAGTCCCCACACAAGAGTCGTTTTCCGGCCTTAAGGGTAAATTTGCGACTGCTAAACGAAAAAATCATGCAACTCCGAGGAAGGCCCGACAGCCTAGATTAGTTTTACCCGACTTGGGCAGCCGGTGAGTTTGGGGAGCATTGGGTCGCCTCTTGCTGGCAGAAGGCCATACTAGCTTGCTGGCTCTCCTGAATTAGCGATCAGGGCAATTACTGTCTCTGGATGGCCTGCAGTGGTGTCGGACGTCTCCGTATTTGTTAAGTGTTATCATGGACGGTGGTTTGTAGATTAGTCTCTAGGTTGATCCTTCGGCAGTGATTCTATTGACATGATGATCTAAGGCAATGTTTCTAAGCTTCACAATGGCCCTTATAACATACTTTTTGCGAGAGGGGCAGACTGCCGGTAATCTCGCAACTGTCCCTACTGGACATACATATCCCACTTCGTTCCCTGGGGTGCACTCAGCAGGATCCCTGCTGGGCCTCGCTCCCTCCAAACGCTGCCCTCCTCCTCCTCACACGGTCTGCTGATCTTGGAGG
The DNA here is from genome assembly GCF_964263255.1 of Lissotriton vulgaris. Taxonomy (NCBI): domain Eukaryota; kingdom Metazoa; phylum Chordata; class Amphibia; order Caudata; family Salamandridae; genus Lissotriton; species Lissotriton vulgaris. The sequence continues at coordinate 21,893,923 of NC_141697.1, forward strand.
GCAGACAGAAGCATTATGTTCCAGGTCTTGACTTTGAGCGATGGCTTCTCACCCAGCACGAAGACTAGCAGACTTTGGTCCACAGTCCCAGCTGGAGCAGCTCAGTCTTGGTGATCTTCTTTCCACACTGATGGACAGGCACTTGGGCTCCAACCCTTATAGTCCATATCAAGACACGGATGTTATTTAGTGTCCGGTCTTTTGAAATTCGTGTTGTGGGTGTTATCTTTCTTTACTGTCCTTTGCCAAAGGGACAGTCTGTGACAGCAGGAGTATCTGCAATTCAATTGACCCACAATACAGACTGAGGGAGTAACTCGGGATCACTCCAGGTTGTCACCTTCCACTGAAATATGCTCAAGAAGGTTCAGACACCCAAGCCTTCCCGCTCTTTAATAATCTTCCATCTTGCCTGACCATGAATCCAGGCCCTACTGACCCTAACTATTTCCTGCTTGATTCGGAGACCTTTGTGCACACAGGAAGCTCTGCTCTTGTTTCTTGGAGCATCCATCTCTCAAATGTCAGCAATCCACGTCTCGTGTGGAGTTGCTGTCCTCACCTCCAACTAACCTTTTTCAGGTCCTGTTTTTCCAAAATTGAAAGCCACAATCCTCCATGTTCAGTACCACAAACGGGCATTCATTTCGAACAGCACAGCATGCACGTGTAAGCATTGCTCACTGTCCAGCGCTACATACTATCTTCATGTAGGCGAAGGGTCAGTCAAGTAGACAGCAGTTGAACTTGACATCAGTGAACCAGTAGGCGCCACGTCAGTGACACAGGTAAAAGAGGCCTGTTTATGCTACTGATTTATGATATACAAAACTGGTACAACATTGCACTGTTGTCACTTAACCCCTAGCAAGGGCCTGAGCCCTCTACCCCTATAAGGGTATTGCCTGGCTTGCCCTTCCCAGTCTGACAAGACTACATTGCTACGAGTCTGGCCTAAGTTGTGGTGCACATACATGATTGGTGTTAGCCAATAATCAGACATCCATGCCATAGGTTCAGATATCCATGCTGGTGAGTTACTGAAGGTGAGTACGAGTCTGTCGCTGTGCAGGGGGCTTTTTTTTACACCCAAAAATGGGGGGATAATAGCATGGTTAACTGTTTCCATCCAGCTCGGGGTCAGCGCGAAGCCTGTTCTTCGTTAGAACTGCACTTTGGTTCCCAATGAAAAGGGATGTGTTCAACCTCTTGCAATACCTTACTCTTCATACTACCAGGACTAGATTGGACAGAAAGTAATGTCCGCATGTCTTCTGCACACATCATGAAGTCTAGGAATGTTTTAGCGATCTGTGCAACGTACACTCCTTTCATAAAAATGCTTTGTATGTTTTTATTTACTTTGGGATTAACCGTTTTCCTTACCGAAACCTGGATGTCCTAGAGCTCAGCCCTAGATATAGCAATAGCGTTCACTGAAGGATACACCATGCTTCATTGTGACAGAGTAGGAAAAAGAGGTGGTGATGTAGCTATTGTTTTTAAGCACTCTTTCATCACATGCCTTGTTTGAGCTAACCGAACCCTAAGGGGCAGAATAGCTTGGTTTCTGTCTAACACATCAGCCAAAAAAATCCAGAGTTGGGGGGTTCTAGTATTTCGACGCCAAGGAAATTCTTACTTTACAGTCTTAGGTGACTTGAGTCTTCACATAGATAGTCTCTGACCAACAAGGCCGATTACTACTTGAAAACATGACCTCCAAGAATATGAGGCAGTTTGTAAATCAGCCCACTCATTCTACAGATCCCATCCTCGACCCTATTTTTTCAAATTGTCAGGTTGCTGTTTGAGCTATTGCAATGAGTGATGGGACACACCATGCCATGATTCACTTTGTGTGGACGGGGAGCAGGGTACTTTAGGTAGCATGATTAGCTCAGTTTCTGTAAGATAAAGAAGGAATAAAGTCCTTAGTTTAAGGATAATGTCCGTTCTTTGTGACAACATCCCGCCTATGAGTGGAGATATTGAGGCTGATTCTCTGGCGGTTAATGCCTAGTCGCTGCATGTAGCAAATACTGTTGCTCCTAACAAGGAGAGGTCTGCTCTCTCTAAGAGCAGACTCCCTTATCCATGGTTTGATGAGGAACTCTGGAAGCTTCACAAGCAGTGTTTGTAAAATAAAAAAAATGGAAAGGGGTTGGAGAAAGAATTACTTGCTTTTAGATGAGGAACATTATTTTAAAAAACGCTAAAAATTATTACTGATCGATCAAGAGAGCCCAATCGGATTTCTTTGTCAATCGGATTGCTGAATCTGGCAGCAAATCGAGACATTTTTAAGATTGTCTACCACCACCTGAGGAAAACACTGTGAAATAATAATAAACAAATGTATACAATGGCGCAGAGGTGCCCGGGGAGGGCTGTGTAGTCACTTATCAGCTTTTCTCACATCTGCAATTTCTGCCCACTCGGCACTCTTCGGAAGGGGAGTGGGGGGCGTAAGGGAGGGGGGAGGCCAGTGCCGCTGAAAGGCAAGCTCCTAAAACAACTGGAAGAAGCTGTCTGTATAAATGTGAACGATATCGAAAGTACGGTGATTGAAGCAGGCACCACGTTTATCTTTAAAGAAAAATAGAAAGTGCAAGCACCCTGAGTCCACTGGAATCCCTTGTCCTGCCCGTGACCCTGTGCTCCTCTGAGCTCCGTGCCTGCTTCACAGCTGTCGTGAAGACTTTTCCTATCTGCTTGTTAAATAAACAAGCAGATGAGAAAAGTCTTCACTACAGACGTGAAGCAGGTTGCACCAAAAGCCAAAGGGAGGCAACAAAAAACCCTCCTTTCCAATGGGAAGCCAGCGTTTACCATAAACGCTGACGCTACCCAATGGAAATGAGGGGCGGGGCTTCAACCCCTTTTGTAAAAGTCCTCATTAGCAATAAATCTCCCTGAGCGAGCTGTGCATGTGCGCAGCAACGCTAGGCGAGACCTAAACAGTTTACAGAGCCGTAACTGAACGTCTAGGAAAGCTGCATGTGCTCATGAAGGCACGGTGGGAGAGCTGGCGTGCATCGCAAGGGCAGTCGGTCCTGCTCGAGGATGTAAGAGGGTGGGAGGACAGAATGCTTTGATTGTGTGCTATACAAGTGCCAAATGACAATATGCCATTACTATGGCATTTGCTGATACTAGTGAGAAAAACAATTGGCCACCTTGTTCCCCAGTCCAACAGGAAGCCTCCAACGCAACACCACTCATGCTCCAACATAGTGCAAATTCCCCTTCCATTTGGTAATTGCTCTCTCATCAACCTTCACCTACAAAAAAACACACCTTATCTCCGCAAAACAAATACTCCACCAACTTTGCTCTTCCACAAAACTGAATAGGAAACTGGCCTGCAATAGAAACTTCGAAGTCAAAATGCGAAAGGATTGTTTATGAATATAAGGATGTCTGTGATTGAGAACTGGTCTTATGATAAGTAAGTTCTTTAGCCGGAGGAAGTGGGAGAATCCAAAGAATGTAAGCAGGAGTAAAAGAGCAACAAGGCATGAGCACCTGATGTATGTATTGACTTAGTAGGCATCAGCACTTTGAAGAAAAGTTAAAGATCAAGAGTCTGGGTCTGGTGTGAACAAACTAGTCTATATCTTTAAAATTGACATCTGTTAAAACTTTATGAAGGTGCACTAGGGAAATCTGATTTTTGTGCCCTTCATAATGCAGCAGTCTGCCTCTAACAAGGGTGGTTGAGGAACATCTTTAGTGGAAGCAAGATCAGCCACTGTTTGGTTGCCGCCAAACCTGTGCATGCTCCTTTTGTGTTTACTTTTTATCATTTTGTTCATCATTCAAGTTCACTTTTCTACTCACTGAGTGAAAAATACATCCTGTTGATAGTTGATCGAGGAATCTCTTTTGGCAATCTATCAGAAATAATGAAAAAAGGCATGTCTATATGATGGCAATAATTTGAGGGTATACACCCAATCTAGAGTAATTCTGTGTTAGGCTTGCAAGGCATTGGGGTTCATGTGAGTACCTTTACTGACAATCTGATGCCTCTGGATTTATGGTCACCTGTGGATGGCCATGCACTCTGGAACTAAGAGGTTTCTTTGTCCTTTTGTGTTTAAAACTCATCCTGGCCTCACAGTCCAACAGTGCTGACAGCGCTTTACTTTTGTCTTCCTGACAATTCATGTTCACCTATGTGCTGCATTCCACCCCCCCCCGACCCCCCGCTCTCTCTTAATGTTGAAAACTCACTGAATATCAAGGCCCTTTTTAGGTGGTTAGGTTTCAGTGTCTTGTCCGCCTCAATTTTCATGGATTTGGAGGGGCCTGGTGGCATTGCATCGTAGATCAGCAAGATCTGGGTTTTAAGAAAGAAGATCCATGGGGCTGTGATTAAACGGGTTTAATGTTGCGTTAGGGTAGGAAAATTCACACCTTATGGTACGATTTGTCTTGGTAAATTAAACTTTATCCCTGGGTGTGGCAAAGCAAGGGACTTTCCGTGGTGTTTTCCTATTTTGTTGAGGTATCAGCCAGAAAACCAAAATGGAAAGTGACTTCAGGTACAGTTAGAAGTCAGGAAGTGAATTTCCTGTCCCAGTTGAAGGTGTCTGACTTGATTGCCCTACTATTTTAGGAAAGAACTTGACAACTGAAGATCCCCGGAAGGGTTTATGAACTCTGAAAAAGTTGCCTTTGTTCTTTTTCCATTCACATTGCTCCATATAAAGGAAGGTGAGACATTTCACAGTGTTATTTTCAAACTGGGCCAGCAGTACTAAACCTGTTGAGCAACATACCATTGTCCCTCGGCCACTAGGGCACTGTTTTAGCAAGCATTTAACGGACGCACACTCGCACATGATAAATTGTATAGGCAATGGGTGGATTTTAAGGTGCTAGGCTTCGCGCCAAAGAGTCAAGACACAAATATTGCGGTGGGCACAGGCCTCCCAAATGGCTACACGCGAGCCACTGGTTTTGAGAAGGAGATTAGGCTTGGGGGAAGGTCTTTGCCTAGTGATCAGTAATAATGTTCCGGAAAGTAATTCCCAAACTTCTTTTCAGGGCATAATTTGCCTTTTTAATTCTTAATCCGGACATACATTTCAAAAGAAAAACAGCCGACACGTTTTTTAGGTCGAGCAGACCTACTCTCAATGCGTGAGCATTGAGAGTGTCTGCTTCAGACCTTTTTTGCCCCTTATTTAGGAATGTGGACAGCTACCGGACGCGCGCTTTGACGAGGTCAGATTTCACCTCTGTAGCGAGCGTCTGGTAGCTACGCATGCGCGAATCAAATCCCTTGCACACACACACACACACACACACACAGGCAGCCCCCACCCCTCTGCATGCACGCACGCACACACACACACACAGGCGCGCGCATGCAGGCATACGACACACATACAGGCACACATACAGGCACACTATCCCCTACCTCGCATTCTCTCTCAATCAGTCACGCATGCGCGCACACATTCCCACACGCGCACACATTCCCACACGCGCACACACTCCCCCTCCCCCACCCCTCCCAGGCATACACACAGGCACGCACGCACTTCACTTCAGCCCTGGGCCCCACTCACCGACTGCGCTATTCCGGCGGGCTCCTCTCGCGCTCTGCGCGTCTAGTCTCCTCTTCACAATCGGGGCTCCCTCAGGTCCGAGGAGCCCCGCAACAGGCGCCACACTCCTCCTTCTCCCCGGCCCCCTCCTGGGGACCCAGGCTGATTCGGACCGGCAGGGCGCTCCATGCGCCGGCAGGTCGCGGACCTCGGTAGGCGGGACTTCCGGTCGGCCGCGACCGGATTGGCCGGCCGGCTAAGAGCTTCCGGGTCGCCGCGATAATTACTGCTACAAGCCATGGTGTATTATTCCCTGGATTTGACAAGGCTAACTATTAATTTGAGGTTATGCCTGCTAATTGTGTGATGATGTGGCCTAAAAGGGACTATTGCTTCAGGTTATGCCTCATAACTGTGTAAGAATGCGGCGAGAAACTGACTTAGACCATTGTCACAACGACCGATATAGTGTATTGCTTTACAATTGGCGAAGGCGAGATTCCCCCTAGTGTGTGGTTCGCCGATTTCCTTGTCAACATGTCCATGGCGCTCCGGTTAACTCAAATTCCCCTTGATTGAATGTCTTTAAATATGAGGGACACACTATGTGTGATGGAATTTTGCTCCCCTCTACCCTTCCCCTTTTGTAGTTGTTTAAGCCGATTTGGTTGTAGTGATTTTGCTAACCCGGATGCAGGAAGTATGACAAGGACAGAGGGGGCTCTGTGTGTCCTCAGTCCACCATCTCGGCACTGGCACTGCACCTCGCAGCCTTCCTCGCTCGGCACAGCGCCTCGCAGCCCTCCTCGCTCGGCACAGCGCCTCGCAGCCCTCCTCGGCACAGCGCCTCGCAGTACTCTCCTTTGCAGCACAGCACCTCGCAGCTCTTGTCCACTTGTCCGGCTTCCATCAGGACTCTGCAGTGTTTCACGCGCTGCACGTGCTGCGGTGCTCGGCACATTTCAGAGTGGCTGGGGGGTGGGGATTGGATAAAAGGTGTGCTCAGCTGTAGACATTAACAGCCCATAAAGGCCTTTTAATAGCCCTCCTGCCCTGCCTTCCTCAAACACCCCATCCTCAGTTCAGAGGAGGCGTTCATTGCTGGGTTACTGACACCCCTCCTCGCCCCTTCTTGCCCCCTCCCCCACCCAGCAGACGGCACCGTGAGCCCCCGGTGGGGCTGAGTGGGGATTATCTGGGCAAGGGGTGGGGTGTCCAGGTACCACGTGCAAGACCACCTGGCAGAGGCGCCCCCCTCTCCCGGGGGGTATTGTGTGTTTGGGGGGGGGGGGGAGCAGTGTGAATATCTTGGAATATCTGAGAGGGTGACTCCCCCGTCCAGACACCCGAGGCGCTACCCGTGGCACGCCCTTCATCTTGTCTGACGTGGGCTCTCAGCTCAGGCTTTTGGCACCGGGAGGGCAATTTGGCGGGGTGGGGCACTGTAGGGGAACAGTGTGAATACTTTAGAACCTCTGCGAGGGCGCCTCCCCTCTCCAGATACCCGAGGCGCTACCCGTGGCACGCCTTTCATCGTGTTTAAAATGGCTTGTTATTTTCAGTCGGACTCGTATTAAAATTCTTTGCGTTCCAGTCGCTCTCAGTATTACCTAAATATATGTTTTTTCTGTCGATCACCCCTAGAGGATAGAGGGCTGAGTCGCCCTCGCCGCGATTTGAACTGTGATCTGCATATGACCTCACATGTAAGCGGTGAGCGTTCACTTACTGAGCCATATAACATTTTGAAAACGTTATCTGCGGCATGTTTAGCTCAGCTGTGCTATCTCGTGACACTCATGAAAATGATTTTTGCGTTAGTTAGGCGGTGTTGTAGAGGGGCTGTGCTTGGTCTTTAAGTAAATAGTCATTAGTGACCCATATTTTGTAGTCTGCCAATGTAGGCCTAGCGTGTTTTTCTACCCCAGCACGGCATTGCACACCAGACAGTACCACATCGTAGTTGACTAAGTTAAGCCCTTGTCACTGGACATCAAATCGATATTGTTATAGTCGTACCATATCCTACACCATAGTACACTTCTTCCTCAGCACATGTACCCCAACAGTGCAAACTAGACCGCCCCCCACCCAGCGCGTACAACACAACTTCAAGCTACATGTTTGGCCATGTATTTGCCACCTAAACTTCAATTCTATATTAAGCTATAGTCCTACTGAAGCGAGCAGACAGAGTCCTAAAATGAGGTGACCAGATAAAGCTTTGCACGCTCAAAGACAGGTGTGGAATGCTGAAGCGCCTTTATGAGCAAAGATTTCACCCGGCCCCACAATGCCACTCTGACCTTCAGTCAGGGTGCTTCTTTCAGACACCACCGCTAAGCATTCTGGAACTTGTAGTTTAAGGATTCATCAAATTATAAAACGGAATAGTAAGAGTCGGCATGCTTGGATCTGTTGGCTGAAAGTCACGAGGCAATTTGACTGCTAAGTATAGCAAGCACACACCGTGTGCAGTGTCGTTAGTGACAAATGTTTCCCCCCACACAGCAGGCTCCTCCCCATCTGTGGGCTTCGGGTTGCACAATTCACTGTAAAACTGCTTCAAAAGGCCCAGACGGTACTTCACACGGCTGTGTGCGTCCCAGGACAAACATCGGAAATTTCACACCTCCGTGTTTGTTTCCTCACAACATGTGTTCCTCGCCTGTCTTTCTCTCGGATGAGAGAGAATTTGCCCAGACCGTGTGCTAGCTCGTGCCCCACCAAGGAAGGTTTACATTTCATCTCATGTTTAACCGAAGGCCATGCTCCTTTACGTACAGAGATCATCTCGGATTTTGGAATACAACAACTGGTTCTAATATGTTCTCAATGTTTCAAGCTTTATTACAAATGTCACAAAAAATGTTAATATTTCACTTCTGTTCTTGGATTTTCATCACAATAAAATACACTGAAATAATCTTCCCAAAAGTTATTTACAAAAGTTTAAGCTATTGCCATTATAAATTACAATAACTTTTATTTAAGTATTAAGTAACAGCGCATGCCAGTGACTCCCCTGAACTTCGCTGTAATTAGGAATTACCCGGTATGTTTTGTTCTTGTTTTTGAACACCCAGTCGTCCGTCACTATGCACTTCCACGGATCATGACAATACACGTTTAGCATGAATTAATCCAAACAACACTGATATAGTTTGCATGTTTTGCACGTTTTTCCTGTTTTTTTTGCTTCTAATCTTGTGTGATGAATGTCATATATCATGGCGCGGACCAATGATGTTATTTTCACCAACAGAGCTCCTTGAGAAAGGGCCATGCCCGAAATGCATCGGAGCGTTTGTTTTTTCACCATAAATGTGCACTGGAATCCATTAAATGAGTATATGAAATGAAATATTCGATAAATGAAAATGTGACACAAATGAACTGATTGAACCTGTAACAATTAAAAACCAAAATATAAAACAACGGAATCTGTCCTTCGTGACTAACCCAGAGGTGTGCCCAACCGCAGGGACGCACTTACGACGTTTGTGCGCTAACCAAGTATTATTCTTACAAAGCCTCCACATAGACCACCAGTCTCCACTCTTCCTCCCATTGCCAAGAAGAAGTTTTTTTTTTCACAACATAATTTTATTGTTGACAGCCGAGACAGTGGTGGTACAGCCAGGATTACCAGTAATACGCAATAATTAGCAGCAATGCTGATATCAACATTTTCAATATTGAGATACGTTTAGAAATTAGGAGTATCTGAACGAAAAACTTAATAACAAACAGTAGAGCCATGTCCAAAATATAGAGTCTGAAACATGTAGTGCCCAGCCACCCAATTTTGAGAGAAACCTAAACCTAGTCATCATGGCAGCTCCACGATAGCAGACACAGGAGGGACAGGTTCAACATAAATCCCCATATAATACGTCCACCTCCTCCATATTTTGCAATGTTTGAGGGCACCCCTCGCCTTGAAAGCGGGTATCTCCAGACCCATAGAGAAATCTAGGCCCTTCTTCCAGAGTACAGCCGATAGTGGGGATACATCCTCCCAAGCAATATCGTGCGTAGCTAGCATAAGACCAAGAAACAACAAATGGCGCTTGTACCTATTGCCCCCTATTCCCTCTGTAACATGCAGCATGGCCAGATGTGGCGAAAGTGAAATATCCCATCCCAGTGCTTCTGAAAGGCAGGTGATCACCCCCGCCAAAACCTCAACAGCGCTGTGCACTGCTACACCGTGTATGAAGGTGCCCTCTGCAGCCCCACACCGTGGACAGTGGGGGGGATGCGATAAGTCCCATCTGCCAAAGCCTATGCCTAGTGAAGTAGACCAGATGGAGTTATTTAAATTGAATAAGTCCAAGGCGTGTCGCAATAGCAGCACTGCGTGGGGACCCCAGCGCCTCCACCCAATCGTCATCCATGGGGCCCAAATCCAGCTGCCACGCGTCGTGTTTTATTCAGTGTAGTAGGGCTATTGGTCACAAGTGTGCAATATATCTTAGATATCTGATGGTAACCCAATACCCCCATAAAGACTGTGGCCTCAATGGGGTTAAAGTCGGGTATGTCTTCTTGACGGGCTGTGTAGAGGAGAAGGCATATTGGATTTGGAGGTACTTATAAAATTGCGAGCAGGCATGGCATATTCTGTCTGGAGTTCTTGGAAGGACTAAGTTCCGACCATTCAAGACCGCCCATGTTGATCCTAATGGCCTCCCAAACCCGGAAATCTGCGACAGCTGTGTCAAAAGGCCGTCGTGCCATAAGGGAGTTTCCTTTGTCAATCTACCCCACCATCCCATACCACGCAGCGCCCGCCTCCAAGTCAGAAACACTGTCCTGGTCGCAGGGGGTAAAATTATAAGTGTCGGGCCAGAGTATGATATCATATGTAGTGGTGTGGTGTCCATCAGACAACGTTCAACCGTGTATGCTGGATCTCGTCCGTCCCCATACCACCAGTCATTAAGAATGAGATGTGAGGCGCATGGTATGCCTGGATATCTGGAGTCACCATACCCCTGCAATACGTAGACTGTAAGCAAGGTCTTAAAGCCACTCGTGCTGTGCCCCCCGCCAAGAAAAAGCAGGCTAGGATTGCTTTCATTTGTCGAATCAAGGTGGGCAGTATCTGGTATGGGTGGTTCTGAAACTGATACAAAAGACTGGGTAGAGAGACCAACTTAAATATTGCGGATCTGCCTAACCGAGATAATGGTAGGTGCGATCACGAGCGTACCTGTTCCCTGGTCTGTGTCCCTAGTGGGGCCAGATTTCTGTCCCATGAAGTGGACTGGGAAGCCATCAGAAACACCCCTAGATATTTAAACGCGTCTGGGACCACCGTCTCCTCCAGTGTTCATCTGCCCAGTTGGTCCCCCCCCCCCCCACGCAAGGGACACAAAAAGGGTTTACCCGTATTCATTTATAAGCCTGAGTTCTCGCCAAAGATTTGCATTATCCCTAGTAGTCGCTTTTCTGCTTCGCCCACTCAACCCTTATGTAGTCGGGAAGATTCAACATTACAAAATGACACTCATTCTAGTGGCACAGATTTGGGCCTGACATTTGTGGTATTCCTCTCTAGTCGAAACGTCCCCATCTCACAAGTCTTCACTTGGGATGGAGCTTCTCACTGAGCACAAAAGTCTGACCTGGCACCCAGACCCCAAGAGGCTTCCTCTTGCGATTTGACACATGAGGTCTTAGAGTTTGGGTATTTAAATCTTATAGAAGGTATGGCTGTCCTTTGGAAAGCACACAGGCCACCTGTGCATGCTGTGCTTCTGAATGAAAACATTTCAGTTGCAATTGTTAGTAAACGACTCAACCTACTTAGGTTAACTGTGCAATATATATACATGCTTCCATCCTACATCTACAAAAGACAGTGTTTTTTTTTTTTTAATTTTTGAAAACCTTTATTTGAGGAAATGGATGCGTACAAATACGGGCCTACAACCCGGGGGCCAGCCACGGAACAAAACTGGAAAGCACCATCATCAATTAAAGGCACGGAGTGGTTAGATGATATTACCTCACGTTGTAATTCACTGTTATTAACTAACTGGAACCACTCGACATAGGATCAAAGGAGGTTAATTTTCTATATTAAGGAAGAACGAATCGGTTGTATAGGTAGCAACCTGGTGTACGTGGCGGGGAATAATCCAACTGGTTCATTGCAGTACAGCCAAAAAGCAATAATCAGAAAGGTCCATAGCATGCAAAACATAAGTTCGCTTATAGTTCCTCAGTGGTAGTATCCACGCCCGACCACATGTACCCAGAGACAATCTGAACAGCGATTCCGCAGTAATAAAAACCATCAGGGAAACGGATAAGTTGCAATCATTATACATCCCAACCCAAGAAGTAAGAAAACAAGAATACTAAAGAGAAAAGGAAGTAGGGAGAAGTTACTGTACCCGCCCCCCAGTGGTAATGGCGAGCAATAATACAAATAGCGAACGTGCTTGGGTGGCGGATCGAGTAATTCAGGAGAAACAGTGCCATGGGTACCATAGTACCTAAAATACCTATCCCTCCCCTCACAGTAACTCACCCCGCTGGGTTACGCACAGTCGTGGAGATCCAAGAAAAGGACACAAAAGAGCCATAGAAACAAAGAACTACCTAATAAAGCCTGGGGAGAGGAACCATTTAGCAAATGGTACGGCCCCCGCCCCCCGCCCACACACGCCATGAGCGTGGCCCAAAACGAAACTGGCAAGTGTTCAGTAATGCGTAAATACGAAGGAATCAACAAAGTATCACAATGTAGGGCAGTCCATAGCTCCATTCACCGATTAGTAGTCCTCCGAAGTAAGAAACAGGTTCATCCTAGTCCTTTCTTAGCCAACGTCGCAATGTGCATAGATCCAGTGGGCATAGGACATGGCGATGAGGAAAGGCCGTGGAAAAGTTGCTGGACTTTCAATGGAAGCAGCCAATAGAACCCCCTCTCCCGAGAGCAATGCAGAAACTGTTCACACCATCCATGTATACCAGTGTCAATGAACACCAGAGGTTCCACCCGCTCATGTATCGGATTATCGCTACCCCAACCAGAAGGCGGGGAACAATCAACGACCTCAACGGGCCCATCCGCGTCCTCAAGAGCCGACCCGGGAGCAATGGCGGCCATTACATCCCCCTGCGCACAGGAGTCCCGGACCATGGTCTACCTCCAGGTCTTCAAAGCTTGCAGGACGTCGCCAATCGTGGGTTCGAGCTCACCAGTACAGGCCCAAGTGGAGCACAAGGGCAAGAAATGGCAACAGCCGCCATTTTGCGACAATTGCGCCGTCTCTCCGGAATCATCTCCAGGGGTGAGCTCAACAGCAGAACCCCGGCGGGACCCCCCTCAAGCGCACAAGCAGCACCCACAGCACTGAAATGGTGACCACAACAGAGGGGGACCCGCCGGCGACACCGCTCCGCCAAAATCCCTCTTCGCCACCGAGCAAATGAGCCCGGTATGGCCGGACGGCAACAAAGGGGGGAGCCACCAAACTCGGCGTCCCCAACCCACAACTTGCCGCACACCACCTCTGGAGCACCGGACGGTTGTCCCAGGCACGTTCATTTGCCTCCGGGCTCTTCGCACATCGGCATCTTTCGGCCGGCCCCAAACCTCCACTCGAGGCCGCCGCCGACACCGTCTCGCCGGCAACTCGCTAAGGGCGAGGCCCCGGTCTCAACCCCGGGGAGGCCGCTCTTTCCGGGAGGACGCCGCTGTGGATCCACCGAGCACCGGACCCACCAGGATGGATGGTAAGTGACTGCAAAGCTCTGCATATAAGTTGTCGTCCGTTTTGGGCAGGATGAGCGACAGGATATTAGAATTTAGGCACGTAGGACGGCGGAGCCGAGCTAACGTGCGGCCATCCCGTTGTCGAGCTTGGCTCCTCCCCACCTACAAAAGACAGTGTTGACCTACGAATCAGTATTGATCCATGTAACGGCTATTGCTGCATGTATGTAAAATAGAAATTGTTCATCGCTTTTTTCCAGACCCAGTAATAAAAGCTTTTATGAATGCTCTCAAATGAATATCTTAGAGGATGCCAGCAGTCCCAGTGTGGAATTTTATTTATTTTAAAATATTTTTATTTAGGTTTTTTGACATTTTCCGAAGATCAGCACAAATTCATGAACAAGTTTATACAATGAGGTAGAAAAACCAGATTTTCTTAATGATCGTAACATTTCATTACATGGGATCCTCCAGATCCCCTTCCCATTTGGATACCCAGGAATACTGTCATAAACCATGACACTCCAGCCCCCAGTTATCTTAGATTTAAACAATCCAATACCATATATAATACAAAAAAAACTTCCAGGTTTAGAAGCATTTGAGCCAAGATCCCACAAGATATTTTCTCCAGTCTGGCTTTACTTGCAGACCTAGGTTATTTAGCTTCCGATGAGTCCTTCCACCTTGCTAAGTGGGCCCAAATGCGCCGTCCCAGCAGTCTCTCTGTTTTCCCCTTCCTTTCATAGATAGCTCTTTCCATTGTGAACAATGATAGTAAGCGCGAGAACCACTGCTGAAACGTAGGGGGTAGCGAATCGAGCCAGGCGGTAGCGATACTCATCCGGCATACAGCCATGGCCACAAAGAGAAATTGATTGATATGCCGGATCTTGCAGTGCGCTGCTACTCACTCCCAGCAAGATCAGAGCAGGAGTTAGTGTGACTTTCAACCCAAGTTAAAGATCTAAGAATTTCGTGAATGGAATCTAGCACATTTTCGAGGCGTGGGCAGGATGCGAACATGTGTACAAGGTCTGCAGCCGATGCACCACACCGCGGGCATGTAGTCCCTGCTGACTCTCCCCACTGTGCGGTTCTAGTCTGGGTACGGTAAAGCGCATAAATAGTCTTAAAATGCTGCGCTTAGAGCCCAGCCGAGCAGAGAACCATCTGACCTAATTCCAGGGACTCCAAGAACCTCTCTGGTACGACACTCGCCCATTGCATCCATTTTCCCACATGCTTATCCAGGTCGTCTTGTTTTATTGCTACCAATTTGGCATACATTAGCCTGATGACGCCCTTCATGCTACCCATGATATCTATAGCTTTGATTCTACTAAACCCATTAAACCCCCCCCCACCTTCTTACTAAACAAGCATTGGAAATGCAATAGGGCTCGCATTAGGAAAGTTTGAGCTATTGGTCTTATAAATGATTTTTTTTTTATTTATGTGTTATTTTTTTAAACTAGCTAAATTAATAGCTTTGTCATTTACAATGCCAATAGTTATAACTTTCGCAAACACCTATAGCATTTGTAATGCAACATGTTTTGTATTTACGTGACTTAGATGTATTGATATTACAAATCACAATGGCTTTTAATTTTTTAAAATAATTAATACTTAAATAAGTTCTTTAATTTGTAATCGCAATAGCTTAAACTTTTGTAAATAACTTTTGTCAAGATTATGTTCAGTGTTTTATATTGTGACGAAAATCCAAGAACAGAAGTGAAATATTAACATCTTTTTGTGATTTGTAATAAAGCATGAAAGCTTGAAAACAGCTTGAAACATTGAAAGAACATATTTGAACCAGTGATGCTGTGGTTACGCTGAGTGATGCTGTGGTTACGCTGAGTGATGCTGTGGTTACGCTGAGTGATGCTGTGGTTACGCTGAGTGATGCTGTGGTTGCGCTGAGTGATGCTGTGGTTGCGCTGAGTGATGCTGTGGTTGCGCTGAGTGATGCTGTGGTTGCGCTGAGTGATGCTGTGGTTGCGCTGAGTGATGCTGTGGTTGCGCTGAGTGGTGTGTGCATCGGTGGAGCTTAGTGGGTACATCGGTGGAGCTTAGTGGGTACATCGGTGGAGCTTAGTGGGTACATCGGTGGAGCTTAGTGGGTACATCGGTGGAGCTTAGTGGGTACATCGGTGGAGCTTAGTGGGTACATCGGTGGAGCTGTGTGGTGGGTGCATCGGTGGAGCTGTGTGGTGGGTGCCTCGGTGGAGCTGTGTGGTGGGTGCCTCGGCAGAGCTGTGTGGTGGGTGCATCGGTGGAGCTGGGTGCATCGGTGGAGCTGTGTGGTGGGTGCATCGGTGGAGCTGTGTGGTGGGTGCATCGGTGGAGCTGTGTGGTGGGTGCATCGGTGGAGCTGTGTGGTGGAGCTGTGTGGTGGGTGCATCGGTGGAGCTGTGTGGTGGGTGCATCGGTGGAGCTGTGTGGTGGGTGCATCGGTGGAGCTGTGTGGTGGGTGCATCTGTGGAGCTGTGTGGTGGGTGCATCTGTGGAGCTGTGTGGTGGGTACCTCGGTGGAGCTGTGTGGTGGGTGCATCGGTGGAGCTGTGTGGTGGGTGCATCGGTGGAGCTGTGTGGTGGGTGCCTTGGTGGAGCTGTATGGTGGGTGCCTTGGTGGAGCTGTATGGTGGGTGCCTCGGTGGAGCTGTGTGGTGGGTGCATCGGTGGAGCTGTGTGGTGGGTGCATCGGTGGAGCTGTGTGGTGGGTGCATCGGTGGAGCTGTGTCGGTGGAGCTGTGTGGTGGCTGCATCGGTGGAGCTGTGTGGTGGCTGCATCGGTGGAGCTGTGTGGTGGGTGCATCGGTGGAGCTGTGTGGTGGGTGCATCGGTGGAGCTGTGTGGTGGGTGCATCGGTGGAGCTGTGTGGTGGGTGCATCGGTGGAGCTGTGTGGTGGGTGCATCGGTGGAGCTGTGTGGTGGGTGCATCGGTGGAGCTGTGTGGTGGGTGCATCGGTGGAGCTGTGTGGTGGGTGCATCGGTGGAGCTGTGTGGTGGGTGCATCGGTGTAGCTGTGTGGTGGGTGCCTTGGTGGAGCTGTGTGATGGGTGCATCGGTGGAGCTGTGTAGGTGGAGCTGTGTGGTGGGTGCATCGGTGGAGCTGTGTGGTGGGTGCATTGGTGGAGCTGGGTGCATCGGTGGAGCTGTGTGGTGGCTGCATCGGTGGAGCTGTGTGGTGGGTGCATCGGTGGAGCTGTGTGGTGGGTCGTTTGGTGGAGCTGTGTGGTGGGTGCCTCGGTGGAGCTGTGTGGTGGGTGCCTCGGTGGAGCTGTGTGGTGGGTGCATCTGTGGAGCTTTGTGGTGGGTGCCTCGGTAGAGCTGTGTGGTGGGTGCATCGGTGGAGCTGTGTGGTGGGTGCCTTGGTGGAGCTGTATGGTGGGTGGCTCGGTGGAGCTGTGTGTTGGGTGCATCGGTGGAGCTGTGTCGGTGGAGCTGTGTGGTGGGTGCATCAGTGGAGCTGTCGGTGGAGCTGTGTGGTGGGTGCATCAGTGGAGCTGTCGGTGGAGCTGTGTGGTGGCTGCATCGGTGGAGCTGTCGGTGGAGCTGTGTGGTGGCTGCATCGGTGGAGCTGTGTGGTGGCTGCATCGGTGGAGCTGTGTGGTGGGTGCATCGGTGGAGCTGTGTAGGTGGGTGCATCGGTGGAGCTGTGTAGGTGGGTGCATCGGTGGAGCTGTGTGGTGGGTGCATCGGTGGAGCTGTGTGGTGGGTGCATCGGTGGAGCTGTGTGGTGGGTGCATCGGTGGAGCTGTGTGGTGGGTGCATCGGTGGAGCTGTGTGGTGGGTGCATCAGTGGAGCTGTGTAGGTGGAGCTGTGTGGTGGGTGCATCGGTGGAGCTGTGTGGTGGGTGCATTGGTGGTGGTGGGTGCGTCGGGGGAGCTGTGTCGGTGGAGCTGTGTGGTGGGTGCATCAATGGAGCTGTGTGGAGGGTGCATCAGTGGAGCTGTGTAGGTGGATATGTGTGGTGGGTGCATCGGTGGAGCTGGGTGGTGGGTCATTTGGGGGAGATGTGTGGTGGGTGCATCGGTGGAGCTGTGTGGTGGGTGCATCGGTGGAGCTGTGTGGTGGGTGCATCGGTGGAGCTGTGTGGTGGGTGCATCGGTGGAGCTGTGTGGTGGGTGCATCGGTGGAGCTGTGTGGTGGGTGCATTGGTGGAGCTGTGTGGTGGGTGCATCGGTGGAGCTGTGTGGTGGGTGCATCGGTGGAGCTGTGTGGTGGGTGCATCGGTGGAGCTGTGTGGTGGGTGCATCGGTGGAGCTGTGTGGTGGGTGCATCGGTGGAGCTGTGTGGTGGGTGCATCGGTGGAGCTGTGTGGTGGGTGCATCGGTGGAGCTGTGTGGTGGGTGGCTCGGTGGAGCTGTGTGGTGGGTGGCTCGGTGGAGCTGTGTGGTGGGTGGCTCGGTGGAGCTGTGTGTTGGGTGCATCGGTGGAGCTGTGTCGGTGGAGCTGTGTGGTGGGTGCATCGGTGGAGCTGGTTTGTGGGTGCATCGGTGGAGCTGTGTCGGTGGAGCTGTGTGGTGGCTGCATCGGTGGAGCTGTGTCGGTGGGTGCATCGGTGGAGCTGTGTGGTGGGTCGTTTGGTGGAGCTGTGTGGTGGGTGCCTCGGTGGAGCTGTGTGGTGGGTGCCTCGGTGGAGCTGTGTGGTGGGTGCATCTGTGGAGCTTTGTGGTGGGTGCCTCGGTAGAGCTGTGTGGTGGGTGCATCGGTGGAGCTGTGTGGTGGGTGCCTTGGTGGAGCTGTATGGTGGGTGGCTCGGTGGAGCTGTGTGTTGGGTGCATCGGTGGAGCTGTCGGTGGAGCTGTGTGGTGGGTGCATCGGTGGAGCTGTCGGTGGAGCTGTGTGGTGGCTGCATCGGTGGAGCTGTGTGGTGGCTGCATTGGTGGAGCTGTGTGGTGGGTGCATTGGTGGAGCTGTGTGGTGGGTGCATTGGTGGAGCTGTGTGGTGGGTCGTTCGGTGGAGCTGTGTGGTGGGTGCATCAGTGGAGCTGTGTGATGGGTGCATCGGTGGAGCTGTGTAGGTGGGTGCATCGGTGGAGCTGTGTAGGTGGGTGCATCGGTGGAGCTGTGTGGTGGGTGCATCGGTGGAGCTGTGTGGTGGGTGCATTGGTGGTGGTGGGTGCGTCGGGGGAGCTGTGTCGGTGGAGCTGTGTGGTGGCTGCATGTGTGGAGCTGTGTGGTGGGTGCATCAGTGGAGCTGTGTAGGTGGATATGTGTGGTGGGTGCATCGGTGGAGCTGGGTGGTGGGTAATTTGGGGGAGATGTGTGGTGGGTGCCTCAGTGGAGCTGTGTGGTGGGTGCATCTGTGGAGCTTTGTGGTGGGTGCCTCGGTGGAGCTGTGTGGTGGGTGCCTCGGTGGAGCTGTGTGGTGGGTGCCTCGGTGGAGCTGTGTGGTGGGTGCCTCGGTGGAGCTGTGTGGTGGGTGCCTCGGTGGAGCTGTGTGGTGGGTGCATCGGTGGAGCTGTGTGGTGGGTGCATCGGTGGAGCTGTGTGGTGGGTGCATCGGTGGAGCTGTGTGGTGGGTGCATCGGTGGAGCTGTGTGGTGGGTGCATCGGTGGAGCTGTGTGGTGGGTGCATCGGTGGAGCTGTGTGGTGGGTGCATCGGTGGAGCTGTGTGGTGGGTGCATCGGTGGAGCTGTGTGGTGGGTGCATCGGTGGAGCTGTGTGGTGGGTGCATCGGTGGAGCTGTGTGGTGGGTGCATCGGTGGAGCTGTGTGGTGGGTGCATCGGTGGAGCTGTGTGGTGGGTGCATCGGTGGAGCTGTATGGTGGGTGGCTCGGTGGGTGGCTCGGTGGAGCTGTGTGTTGGGTGCATCGGTGGAGCTGTGTGTTGGGTGCATCGGTGGAGCTGTGTTGGTGGAGCTGTGTGGTGGGTGCATCGGTGGAGCTGGGTTGTGGGTGCATCGGTGGAGCTGTGTCTGTGGAGCTGTGTCGGTGGAGCTGTGTGGTGGCTGCATCGGTGGAGCTGTGTGGTGGCTGCATCGGTGGAGCTGTGTGGTTGGTGCATCGGTGGAGCTGTGTGGTTGGTGCATCGGTAGAGCTGTGTGGTTGGTGCATCGGTGGAGCTGTGTGGTTGGTGCATCGGTGGAGCTGTGTGGTTGGTGCATCGGTGGAGCTGTGTGGTTGGTGCATCGGTGGAGCTGTGTGGTTGGTGCATCGGTGGAGCTGTGTGGTTGGTGCATCGGTGGAGCTGTGTGGTTGGTGCATCGGTGGAGCTGTGTGGTTGGTGCATCGGTGGAGCTGTGTGGTTGGTGCATCGGTGGAGCTGTGTGGTTGGTGCATCGGTGGAGCTGTGTGGTAGGTGTGCATCGGTGGAGCTGTGTGGTGGGTGCCTCGGTGGAGCTGCGTTGTGGGTGCATCTGTGGAGCTCTATGGTGGGTGCATCGGTGCATTCTGGGTATTGATGAATTTCACTGAATGCAAAACACCTGAGACCCAATAGAAAAAGTCTAAGGTCCATTCCAAGCTAGGTATGTTTTTTAAAACCGAGGTCTGAAGGTTGAAAGTAATGCTTGCAAAAGGAGCAAAAGCTGGCTCCATTTTAAGTAAGCGCTACGTCCATGAAACCTGCAATTTTGCAATTACAGTACTTTCCGAGTTCACAAGATACCTCGAGCCATTTTCACATGCGCCGCTAATGATGTTTTTGATGTTAGATGTGCTAATTCGACTGTTCCCGAAGAGTACATGCATTTGTCCAGTAAACACGACCTTGATCTCTTTTAGGAAACTGATGTTAATACATCTGAGTGGCATCAAGCAGAGAAAAGTATTTCTATAAACAAGTAGAGGCCTAGTCCAATGCATATGGAGATGGGTTTAAAATACAATGAATTCATCATCTGGCATTATTGGCATAAAAGTATTTTGTAAAATAAAACCACACAATGTATTGCATCAAGGAGCAGCCGTCGGGCCTGCGTTGACACACAGCTTTCTTAGTCATGTTTCAAGAAAAAAAAGAGCACACACTCTTCCCTCCCCCCACCCCCCCCCCCCCCTCCCCCCCCTCACCGATCACCCGGTGTTCCTCTAAGAGACGGTTAGATTTGGTTCAACTATAATAGTGCGCTATATGTGTATGTTACAGTAATTTATTTTACCATAAAAAAGTTCTTTGTCAAGACGACTGTAACCTTTCTTTTCTTTACAATTAAAACAGAGCATCCGGAAATGCATCTTTTGTTTTACGCTATTAAATAAAAAAATGATTTTTTTGTCCATTCCCCTCTATATGTTTTAATTAAAATGCCGCGATTTTGGCAAAGTATAGTAGAGTTACTCTTTAACACTCGTCTAATTTCATGTTGTCCTTAATAATTGCACTTCTTAACAAAGGGATGAAAAGAGCACTTTGCAGCGTCGAGTCGAGCCAGCCAGGATTCGAACCTGGAATCTTCTGCTCCGTAGGCAGACTCGTTATCCATTGCGCCACTGGCCCACTGCTATCTGGAGACGGCGGGGCGGAGTACTAGACCAGTGCATATGCGCTCTGGTATATGGTCGGTAGTGTGCACGCTACAAAGGTTGAATAAGCTGGAAAAATTATAGCTCTTTCACATTAAGTAGTGAAGAGTCAAATACTGAGGTGTATGAAGGGATCACTTAAGGAAGTCACCGAATGTACAGGCAATAAAAGTCACAACAACTTTAACAGCCACTGCTCTCTTGGGCAAAGAGTAGTGATGTCACTTTGTATATTTTGTCCCTTGCTCTGATTAGATCAGTCTTTTCGATTTGGTCAGGCAGCCATTCAGAACTCGCGACTTAACTAGTTCTTTTCCGCTGCAGTGCAAGTGCAGAGGGCGGTGTGGCAGGAAATACAACTGTTTGCGCACATTATACATCGCAACTGGAAAGAACGACTGTTCCGCTGACACAATACATTTGTTATTTATTTTTCTAGAACCGTGGCCAATGGCCATGCACTAGTAGCGCAGATGCCACGTTATTTTGACCAGTTTAAATGGAAAAAGACACTAGCAGCTGAATCCGTGACGGCCATTATGAAGGTCCGTGCCTTCGAGACCACGCTTGTAAAGGTGCTTTTTAAAAAAATTCACTAGCATTTATTGTTCGATGAAAATATTGGAAAACTTAAATATTGTCGTTAAATTCCTAGTATGTAACTTAATTCAAATGCAAAGCTGTTTATGTAACGAAGTTTACAGATCAGTTTATTATAAAATCACACAGGACGGAACTTCATGGTCTAACAGGCGTGATGTAAAGTACGGCCGGCCAGTCGGCCGTGAATAATTAGAGAAGCTGTGGGAGGGAGGCTGGGCTGCCTTTGATGTGGTAATGCGAGGCAGGCAGGCGGCTGGTGGCATTGTGCACGCGCTTTTTAGGGCTTGCGCTTGCGCAATCACCTAAAAAGCACATGCACTGCATGCAATCGCCAGTGGAATCGCCAGTGGTGGTTAACCTCTGGATAAGCCACATTAGAGGTTCGCCAGCTATGCGCATGCGCACAGCAGGCGAGCCCTAAAAAGCTGCGCAGCTTCAAAAATTTGAAAGTTACCTCTATCTAGTCCGAACTCCGACTGAATATCCCCAAACTGGTGGAAGCTTTCATTCTGTATTAGGTTCCCGGCCTTCTGAACCCCCTTCTCTGACCAGACTGCCATAATCTGATCTGAAAAAATTCTGGAAGCGTTGGGTTATTATAAAGCGGAGTATAGTGGTTAAACCTCACTAGACTGGTCTTTTTTTCAGTGCCGCACAGATTTTAAAGGTGGCCGCAAGAGTCTTAAATGTTGCCCTTTTGTAATAGCTTGGCTCCGTGAATTTTATGAAATAGTTCACAGCATGATCCCCAAGCAACAACTTGTATACATCGGGGAGCCCTATTTCCCCATCACCGTCCCCAGATGGTCTACCAAATAATATGCTCCTATATTGGAGAGCTGCAGCCCAATAATACATTCTGAAGTCCGGAACCGTGAACCCTCCTCATTCCCGTGGTAAAGACATAAACCTGAGGGCCATCCTAGTTTTTCCATGCGCCCAAATAAATCGATTTACAATACCTTCCAGAATTACAAACCAATGTTTCCATCGGTATTGCCCTGAACAAGAAAATCATTTTTGGCAGAAACTTCTTCACCATGTTGCAGCGGCCCACTATTGAAAGATGTAAATTATTAATTCTGTCAAAATCGGATCTCTCCTTCCTAATTGCTGGCTCAATATTCTTTGCGACCAGATTCCCCAAATCTGGCATAATCGATATCCCCAGATATACTGCTGAATCTGTGTTGCGAGGATCAACAATGATAGCATGCCTGTTCTTTATAACTTGGGTTTTAGTTCTATTTAAAGCGTACCCGGAAAATCTGCCAAAGTCTTGTGCAACTGACTCCACCACCGTCCGTGCGGAAGAAGGATTTTCTTTAACAATAGCGACATTGTCAGTGTAGGCCAGAACTTTGGATTCCAAGCCCTGACAGACGATAAGAAGCATTCCCTTATTAATCTCGAATAAACGTTATAGAGGGTCAATATATATAGCAAAAAGCAGGGGTGAACATGGGCACCCCTGCTGTGTCCCGCGTTGAATAATAAAGGGGTAAGTATAGTCCCCATTTAACCTTAAACGAGCTATGGGTGCCTCATATAGTACCTGGATAGCTTTGTAAAACCCTCCCCCAGGCCAAACCATTTCATTGTTTCCCACATAAAATCCCAGGAGATCCTATCAAATGCTTTCTCATCCTTCAATAGCAAAGCGGACATAGGGTCTCCTGAGATCTCTGTTGCATCAAAAAGTATTATCACTCGACGCACATGCTGCGTTGTTCCCCGGCTGATTATAAACCCATGTTGGCATGGGTGAATTGTCTTCCTCATGATATTATTTAACCTTTGACATCTCTATTTAGCAGTGTTATAGGCCGGTAAGAGCCTGCCTCCCTCAGTGGTTTGTCCTTTTTAAAAAATAAAAAAACTATATCCGCCCCGGCCCAAGACTCCTGTACAGATTCTCTCTAACCCACACCCCCTTGAGCTTGCCGTATGACCTCGATCAGATCAAGTCCTATAGTGTCCAGAAAAGTTATACAAAACTCTAAAGGGATCTGATCAGGACCAGCAGCCTTGCTAGATGGTTAATCTTGCAGAGCACTCAATATTTCTTCGTGATAGCACCATGTCGAGTGCCGCCCTGTCTGATAGATCGCCCTGTTGCAGAGATATCTCATCTAGATACTCTCGTATTGCCATTAGCATCTCTAAAGATTCTTTACTATACAACAGTTGATAAAATTGCCTGGACGTCTCTGGAATACCTGGGGAGTCAGCTGTTACACCCCTCTTAGCAGCAAAAATTTCTGATATCTCTCCTGAATCTGCTTTTTGTCTTAATCTCACAGCCAAGGTATGCCCCACCCGTTCACTGTACTCGTGGCAGTGCTCTTGTTTTGCCAAATAAGTTTCAGCGGCTTTAACAGCTATACGTTCTCCAGCCTCAGCCTTGTTTATAGCCAGTTGGAGCATTATATCTTTGGTTGGCCTGCCCAAACGAACAGCCGAAGCCAGCACCTATTCTAGCTTGATTAACTTGTTTCTGACCCTCTCCTCAACTGTGCCTCCTTCTTTTGACGGTGCAGGCTATAACCCCGATTGAAATCCCAAAATTCCTTGATCCACCCCTTCATGCGAGACAGATAATCTGGATCATATAGAAGCCTCAGTTCGAACTCCAGCTTTGGATTTGCTTGATCCCCTCCCAGAGAGGCTAACTGTAAGAACTAATGGATTGTCATCCGAGAGTATCCGAGGATACTTCTCGATCCTAGAATTAGAAATAAACTGATGGGATATAAAAAAATTGTCTAATCGGGAAATAGCCTTATGCGGTGCAGAGGAAAAAGTGCTGCCGGGGTCAGTAGGTTTCATATTTGCCCAAGCATCCGTTAGACCATTATTATTAATTTAAATTTATGAAAGCCACAGAGACCCTTCTTTTCCTACCAGAATATCTACTTCCTGGGATGCCCCATTGCACCCCCAGCCCATTAATATTAAAATCCTCACAAACTATCACCGAAGTAGGCCATATTGCAAGATCAGAGTCCAAAAATTCAACTATATCAGGGTCATCACATGTTGATCCATATTCAGATCATCATGTAAACTTTTCTCCTCCCACAGAACATTCTACCATCGCCCCCATTGGTCTTATGACCTTTACATCACTCCTACGTGTGAGAATAGCTACACCTCTTGTGCAGGAGCCTATATCTTAGTTGTTCCAAGATGCGACCTCTTGTACCTTCTATATGTGTCCCTTGAACACAACGGATATCTATACGTAAGGATTTAAACAAATGTGCAGCCCTTTGCCTCTTACTTTGATCATTTAGCCCACAGATGTTAATTGTAGCTATTCGTAGACTCATTGTGCTATATTCCACCGCTTCCTACCAAAACTCCCCAGCTTCCTGCCACCTTTTGATGCATCGATGCTTAACCTTGCTCTAACAACGCTCATTATACTTATGTTTTGCCTCCAAATAATCCTCTCATTCCTTCCCCTCATATATTGTGCTAACCTGTATAATGCTGATCCCGTTCCCAAACCCACACCCCTTACAAGCAGATAGGTCACGCATGACCTATATATGGCAGCTGATCTCACATCTCAGGCAGCGCCCCCCCCCCCCCCCCCGGTGATCCCCCACACCAAATAACCTATATGGACTCACCCCGAATATATCAGTTGAACCCAATAAACGAAAACCCCCAAAGTGTTTACATAACCAAAAAACAACCCCGACAGGCAGTCTTATACTTCGTATCCCTGAGAGTGTCAACACAAAAAAGTTAGTCAGCAGCAGTTGCACCCTCTTGTACTATATGGCCTGTGCCCCTTTGCCGACGAGTTCCCTTTAGCTCAGTGAGATATTCCTGTGCCTTGATTTCTGAGAAAAAATTCTGATCCTCCCATTGTAGATGACCTTTAACTGTGCAGGAAATAACAGGAAAGCCTCCCAGGCAACCCCCTGAAACGAAGTCATCATCTGCCGAAGTCTCCACCTCCGCTCGACCGTCGGGTGGCAAGAGTCAGGCCGAGCAAAAAAGGTATGTCCCTCATAGGAGCGCTTCGAATATGATCTAGCCCGATCTATTATAGCCTGTCTTAATAAAAAGTTACCAACAAAAATCAGAATAGCTCTAGGTCGCTCCCCTTGACTTTTAGCTCGAGTTCTCCTAAATACTGGGAATCGATGTCCCTTCAGCAGTGTGATGACAAAGGACATGAGGTTCACTCAGTCCCACCCTCTTCAACGTTTACATGAGTCCCCTCGAGTCCATCGCGCGACAACACAACATCATCTCCTACGCAGACGACACCCAGCTGATCCTCTCCCTCACCAAAGACCCTAACACCGCCAAAACCAATCTACACGAAGGAATGAAAGAAGTAGCCGAATGGATGAAGAACAGCCGTTTAAAACTAAACTCGGACAAAACAGAAGTCCTCATCTTAGGATCATCCCCCTCTGCCTGGGACGACTCATGGTGGCCACCGGCCCTGGGTACAGCACCCATACCCACAGATCACGCACATAACATGGGCTTCGTCTTAGACTCCTCCCTCTCGATGACCAGACAAGTCAACGCCGTCTCATCTTCATGCTTCAACATCCTACGCATGCTCAAAAAAATCTTCCGTTGGATCCCCAACGAAACAAAAAAGACAGTCACCCACGCACTGGTCACTAGCCGACTCGATTACGGAAATACCCTTACGCCGGAACCACAGCCAAACTACAGAAAAAACTTCAACGCATCCAAAGCGCCTCAGCCAGACTCATACTGGACATACCCTGCCAAGCTCACATTTCCGGGCACCTGAAAGACCTCCACTGGCTCCCCGTCAACAAGAGAATAACGTTCCGTCTCCTCACCCAGGCACACAAGGCCCTCTACGACCTAGGACCCGAATGCCTCAACACACGACTGTCCTTCTACACACCCACCCGCCAACTACGATCATCCAATCAAGCCCTCGCCGCAATTCCGCACATCCATAGATCCACCATGGGAGGAAGATCCTTCTCCTACTTAGCGGCCAAAACCTGGAACTCTCTCCCCACTCACCTCCGCCTCACACAGAACCACCTCTCCGTCAGAAAGCAGCAAAAAACCTGGCTATTTGATAAGTAATACACCCACCCTCCCTCAAGCGCCTTGAGACCCTCTGGTTGAGTAGTGCGCTATACAAATCCCTGAACTTGGACTTCCAAGCCAAGTAGACGCACATTATTGCGGCGTTGCTGATTTTTTTAAATTTTTTTATTTTTTTATTTTTTTTAATTCTTCGAGCTTCCAGCATACATCCAGAGAATGCTTTTCCTGTGAAGCCTTAAATACCTGTAATTTGTCAACTTTAACCTCCACGGCATCACAGCAGTTCTTTCTTCTACTTGAGTAACTCGTTCGGACATATCCGTACACACCTTATTCATCTTACTGATCGCCCCTTGCAGTTTTTGGTGGCCCGTAGCGACCTTCTGCGGTCTTGTCTCGCCTCCCACTGCACCTGCTTAAGAGTAGTATACAAAAACTCCAACGTAGGAGAGGGAGCCACAGTTTCAGAACTGCTGGAGCCACCTGTACCACTTTGTGCGAGATTTCCCAAATCGGATCCACCAGCCATGCTCGTGGTCAGAGTTGTTGCGGAGTAATTCCATTTGAGTTTATGGGTGGCTGAATCTGAAGACCTAGCTATGGCCCATCGCTTTAAGTTAATGGAGCGGCTGCCTTGTGTGTTCTGCGTCGCAGATGACTCCCCGGAAGCCGTCTCCTGTGATGTCTCAAGTTCACTCTGCTCCGATGAATCAGTCATCGTTTAGAGAGAAGAACTTCTTCCCTTCTGGGGAAAGCAGGGGGCACTTGACCGTAATGGGGGTATATCCTGGTTGCTTGACCCACGGGCGTGCTGCTGGCGTTACCCCATCACTTTCCAGAATCCGGTCCAGATTTTACTTCTGCCAGAGCTTTTACCACAGATTGAGGCAAAGAACTACCATGCCCAGAAACCACCTTTTTAGCCGTGGAAGCGTTGGGACCTGCCGTATCCTGGTCTGGTTCATTCGTCTTAGGAGCAGGGGTCCCCCCCAAAACAACTGGGGCACTGTGGCCAGCAGCATTCGCAGCGGCCATTGCTCTGAACACCTCTGCAACTGATGGCTGCCGCAGGGAGCCCCCCCCCGGCGGCAGCAGCAGCAACACGGACTCTGGTGCCGCGTGCCACGCCGACATCCTTCAGCTTTGTTGCGCTATCTTCCCCGTTCCCCTGTCCTGCATCCAGAGATCCATCCTTGGTAGACTTTTAAATCTTTTGGGTCCTTTGAGCATTCGGATCTTTAGCCGATTTACTTGACTTTGGGGGCATACTTGGTTGCCGTCGTCTAGAGACCCTCTGAATAAACTGCGTGATCCACCGAAGGGTTACGCCGATCCGTGCTGGCCAGGAGGAGAGCTGGCACCGACTCAGTGCTCAATACTCGAAGATCGCCTGCCCACGAGATTACCGGCCAAACCCACACCCCCATGTCAGTCCATCCAGCCAAGCATTTCGAGGGAACTCAGGGAAAGTAAGAGGAGAACCGGCGCTTGCCCTCACTGAGGTCCCTCAGCGGCCATCTAGCCCGACCAGCTCCCCTCGGTGACCCAGTGTGGAATTTAAATATAGTACTCTAAAGGCTAATGCGACCACTGTTTGAACCTTTGCACTCTAGTTCATAAGGCTAGAGTAGTATTAAGAATTCACCCAAACTTGTTTTTTACCAAAAGCGATCTCGCCATTCCACGTAAATCAATCTATGGAGTTCGGTTGTCCGTCAAATGCCCATTCCCCCCCCCCACCCCCCCCCCCACCCCCCCCCCCCTCTCCCCGGGAAAATGAAAGTTGCTAAAAGAACCTTGTAGTCACTGGATATTAAGAGTGTTTGTGTACTACATTAAAAGAACAAAAGCATTTAGGAAAACTTAGCATAGGCAACACCACAACATGGGTAAGCTATTTTAAAAGCAGGAAGTGCTAGGTGAATCATGACATTTATTTAAACCTGCTATATAAAACCTAAAATATATTTTCTGTACCTCCAAGAGCACACTAAATGCTTAAAAAATTGAGGAAAAATGCCCTTTTTTTAGGTAAGTCGCTTAGTTGACAAGTAAAGCCGCAACATGGTCAGCAATGCTCACCTTAACTAAATGTGTGGATATACTAGCACAACAATAGGCTGTTGGCAACTGCCCAATAACCATAGCTCGAGGATACTGCTTTACAGTCTATGCAAAGCGTGTGTATCTACAGCTACACATGCTTGGATGGTAACATTTTCCTCTTGTGGCATCTGTTTAGTGTTCAGTGCCGTAGATTCAAGTGTGCCCTTCCCAGCTCCCTATCTGTGGGCAATGTCAACATATGTTTCTTATTTATCATGCAACAGTCCCAATGCTTGGTCTTCACATTTACATATACCTATAAATTATCACTGTTCAGTATTCCCTTGCTTCTGCTGGACGTGAAACAGTCTAAGGTTGGGCGTTCTACTTTCCCTCTGGCCTGGCTGCTGTATTGGAAAGTCAAAGTTGCTTTGACCTGTGGCCAGGTTACATTAGTGCATCAAAGCCCTGATGCACGTCTGAATATACTTGGAATGCATGCTTAAAAGCGATTTTATAGTTCGGCCTCTGTGCAGTAGACTCTTTGTATTGGTGGGTTTTTGGGTTACTTGATTTTGGGGTGGCACAGTTGATAGCCATCTGTACTCGAAACTTAGCATCGAAGTCTTCAACCACCATTGATTGGTTTGTGATAGCTGAGATTTCTATCTGTACCTGTACTCCTTGGATAGCCCCAACCACCCACCTCCAACCATTTCACGGAGATCTGCACGTTCCTCCGTTTACTCAAAGGAGTTACTGGTTTAATGAAAAAACTGGCAAAAGTCTTGTAAAGTTTGGGGGTGTATCTCTTCCTCAGATGCTGCTATGTTATCCTGCTTTTCTTTATTTGCCTTATTTTTTAACTCTTACCTGCCTGTGAATAAAATTGTTTTTCTAAGGAAAAACAAACCAGATTAGATATTCATGTCCTTTTATGGATTTAGGTTAATTGTGCTTCTAACTCTGCTCCACCTCCATCTAATACTTGATTGACAGCCCGTCAAGTGCCAAAACAGATTAAACCATCTATCTGGAGTACATTAGTATTGTGTCCTTTAACCACCCTGGATACTGCCAAGTAACAGCAACTGCTGGCTGACCTCCTACCTCTTACAAAGGTGACCTGTTACTCCATAGACATTTAGCACCCAAAACTGTCATGCAGTGAGCAGATCCTGTCCATCCATAGGGTTACTTCTAAGTTGCGCAGGTGCTTTCTGTATACATACTGAGTCTGCCATCTGAGAGGGTGGAAATGAGTCTTGATGGTATTTGTCAGTCACTAAAATATGCTTTTCTGCACGCTGTATTTGTTGCTCTAGCCTGCACAGGCTGACCCATGTTGTACCCGAGGTGTGCGGGGAGTTTTCACAGTTGCCAACTGCTTTGCCTTACCTGTTCAGTGGTTTGCTTTTGAGTAACTTCAACAAATGGAAAGTGTTCCCTGGGTTTTGTTCGTTAAATGGGGAAACAAATAATCACCATGCAACCCCCTCAGGCCTCATATTACAGCATTCAGTCTCCACATCTTGTGTTTATTCTTGACCCCTTACAATAGTAGAACCACAAAAGCTACATAAATCGACAAAGATATTTATTAAATTAAAAGTGTTGCATAATTAAAAACACATCAATTCATACAAGAGCAAAATGACCATCAGCCTTCTTTCTATTTAATACAGTGCCTAATGCTAGTCAGTGAATGGTCATATATGTACACAATTATGAATACAATTCAAAGTTTAAAAACATATGTAAACAATTTAATACACAATTAAAAATCCCCTTAGGATTGTCGACGTGTTTCGGTGGATAAGGCGCAAGGCCCCACCTTCTTCAGGACAATTTATAGAACATGGATCTGTGAATGAAAGAATCCCATGTAAGAAAGCATTCGCTAGTGCAGTTTCATAATTTACATAGCTTATTTCATTTTTATTTTTTATTTTATACATCCCTGCCTGTTTTGCTATTTGTGGTTATACTATCCTTCTCTTATCAGTGTTGGCCATCCTCCCACCAGGGGGTTCATCTCATTCATGCATCCACAGTTTTTGTCTCTCAAATTTATTTAAAAAGGGGGCACACCCTTCCTTTACACATTCATACTGTTCCCTCTATTCGTTATTTATCAAAGTTCATACCTTAAAAAGATCTTGATAGTATTCGTTGATTAATTGGAATACTTGGTGATTCTTGATAAAAGCAATTCTTTTGGTCACTTTCAGTCAGTTTGGACCTATAGGTAAACACTAGTTAGTCTGTTTGATCTTGGTAAAAGTAAGAACTATACATATGTATTGAAATAGAGAACACACCTGCAATTACTTATAGTCAAATATGCTTCGGTGTATTCATAGACGTTCTTACTTGGCCATATTTTTCATAATTCCATTTGGAACCTTATTGCTAAAAAGGAAACAAAGTGTTTGAGCTCAAGTTATCCTTTTTTATTCATGAATATACAAGGAGGTTCCCACTCACCTATTAGGTTATAAATCGGGTCCATATATTGGGTCCTCTTTTGTTCGGGGACTCTATCTTTGTGCGATACGCTTTTTCAATTATTGCGTTTCTGCTGTATTCAACCAGGATTTTGGACAAGAAACAAAAGGGAGAGAACCGGGCCATAAATAACCTCATATTAAGGTATCCTGTCATCATATGGCTTTCGTATCGCGTTTAATCTCACCTTAATTAAATGTGAAGACCTACGCTGTTTGTCCGTTTAATGTTTTTCTTTTTTCTTAAGTTCGATTAATGGATGTTGGTTACCTGTATTGGGAAGATTTGCATTGTATCAATGATCAATTATAGATACATTCTCTGAGCGCATGTAGTTGCATTTAAGTGCAACCCGTATGATTTTTATCTTAAAAGTCACTCATCTCTCATTTTTCTGTTTTTTCTTTTTATTTACTAGGTGTAGGCCTTATACTTCTAAGCATGATGATCTAACATCTCTATAGCGCACTTGTTCTCTGCCTTCTATTTATGAGCCATTCACGTTGTATATACGAAGAGGCAGACCCGAGCCTTCATTTACGCAGTAGGGGAAAACTGGTTTACATTACTGAGTGTTACTTTACTTCAAGGGCCACTTTGTGCGGCTCTGCGATGTTTAAAATCATTCGACAGTTTACCAAAGCTGTGCAGTTTTGTGGGCATGGCACACATCCCTGTGTGCCATGCCCATAAAACCACTGCCCTAGTATACACCAGTCACCCCTCTAGCTGGGTGCGCTATGCCAGTGGTGTGGGCTCAGGTGCATAAGCCCTGTGCCCTTACAGTACCCAGGGCCATTCCTTGGCACTGTAAGTGCAGTGATGCCATTAAGAGTATATGGTGCTGGTAGGTTGTCATTACGAACTCCACAGCACCATAATGGCTACACTGAACACTGAGAAGTTTGATATCAAACTTCTCAGCACATTAAACCCACAATGATGCCAGTGTGGGATTTAATGCCAAATGCACTACAGAGGGCAACTTTAAAGTTGCCCTCTGAACCTAACCTACAATCCACTTTTTGTTTGAGAGGTTGCCTGGGCTGCCACACAGCAGACATGTTGCTGTACGCCTTGGTAGAGAGCCATCTGCTCTCCTGGGCCTGGAACAATGCAAGTCCTGGGCAAGGTGCTAGGTCTTCTCCCCCAGGATGGGCAAGGGGAGCTTCAAAGGCAGCCTTTGTGAGCTTCTCCAAGCCACTTGCTGTACTTAGCAACTGGCCCCCACCAGTTCTGAGCCCCACTCTGGCGGGAAGACTGGTGGGAAACCCCAAGGAAGGAAAGGGGGTGTGCCAGCCTCTGCCAACCCCACCCCTCAGGTGGGAGAGTCGAGGTGAAGCACATCTCTGGGCTCTCGCCATCTTGAGATTGGGGAGCCCTGCCCAATCAGAGATATGCTCCTGCCCCCCCCCCCCCCCCCCCCCCCCCCCCCCACAGGAGAGGAGCAGGATAGGGGGTGTACTCACCCCAGGACAGGGACCCATTGGTCCCTGCCCGCACCCTACCTGTAACACCCCTAAATTTAATATTTAGGGGCACCCTGAACTTTCCTTCCTCAGATCCCGATTTGAAAACAAGAAAGAAGATCAAGAAGACCTGCTGTGTAGCTGCCAACAAGAGGACGACACCAACTGACTTGGCCCCAGAATCCGACCGGCCTGTTGAGCCTTGAACCTGCTCCTGCTAAATCCTGGCTTCTCCTGCGGACAGAAACCTTGAAAACCCAGAAGGACCTACCTGCCTGCCTTGATCCTCTAAAGACTGGGACTCCCACGAGCAGTGATTCAGCGCAAACAGCAACAACCCCTAGTGCCAGCCAGTAACTGCGAATCCAGCACACTCTGCACCCGCCCGGCCTGTGCCTGAGTGAACAAAGACCACGAGGACATCCCCCGGCGACTGTGACCCGGAATTTAGTGCCCAAAGACCCTCCTCGACGATCCTGAGAACGCCTGCAGCCTCACAACCCAGGACCCCTCCAACCGCGACCAGCTGAGGGTACGTTTTCCCGACATCCAAAGACACCCCTGCGCCCAACTCCTGGGTGCCTACCTATCCTCCAAGATCCCAACTTAACTCTCAAAGTGGTGGTCGCACCTGAAGAATCTCCGTCCACGAGCCTTCAGCCTTTGTTTAATTTCTAAGACTCCCATTGAATAACATTGAGCGCCCAATGGCTCAAGCACCCTGCACCCTGCCGCCCGAGTACCCCTGGCAGTGCAACCTTTGTCCTAATCTACTTCCCCATTTGCCCTGAGCAAGTGACCAGGAGCCCAGCTCCCACAGCCTCGTGGCCTGCTAGCCAGCAGCCACCAACCAAAGGTTCCCTGCCTCCCATAGGATAACATTGGGCCTACTACCTCTGCACCCGTGTGCCCCTGTGCCGCTGAGGGTGTAACAACTGTACCTACCTGACCCTGGGAGACCCCTGAGTCTATGCCCAGTACCTTAATTCTGCCAGTCGAGTACTTACCCAAAAGCTGATAACTCACTTTTCTTCCATAGGGTAACATTGACTGGTTTCACTTGTAAATTCTTCTAAGTGTGGATTTTTGCAACTTTGAAATATTCATCTAAAATCAGCCAAACAACTAATTCCGATTTACTCACCTGTTATCAGGAGAGAACCCAGTGCTGCATCTTTTAGCCCAGCACTGAACCTAAAAAATAACTATAACCGTGATTAACTGTTAACTCGATTTTCCTCCATAGGAATCCATTGTCTGGTTTTCCCCAGAAAAGTTTCGAAGTTTCTAAGTGTCGATTTTCAAAAACTGCAAATATTCCCTAAAAATCGCCCATATGATTTTAAACTCATTCTTTCTTTCAATTGTTTACAGGAGATACACCAGTGCTGGATCCAGGATCCAACACGGAGTAAGAAAAAGTAACAAGAACATGACTTAACTGCTAAGTGAAATTCTTCCTATAGGATAACATTGGTGATTCTATATGAAAAAGTTTCTAAGTGTCAACTTTTAAAATCCAATAATATTCCTTAAAAATCACTACTGTAACCAAAACGCTTTTACTTGACTGTTTACAGTAGATGTCCCAGGACTGAATCTAGGATCCAGTCCTGTGATTAGAAAAGTAATCTATAAAGTAACTAATTGCATTTAACTAGAAATTCCCATTGAGCTCAATGTTGCATTGATTGAAATTGTGTTGCCTATTGTAATCAAAAAGTCTATTGCCTATTTGAAAAGTATTTAACTAAAGTAACTCATTCTGAGAAAGTATATTTTGATACCTTGTTGGTTCTAAAATAAAACTATATATTTTGATACAAAACAATTAGCCTAGAGTTCAGTTCTTGAGTGTGAGACCATTTGCCGACTGAGTACAACAAATGCTTTACACTGTCCTCTGATACTGCCTTACTGCTCGTCCAAACTACCACTTTAGAGCGTAAGGTTATATCTAACTTTATCCTCTGCCAAACCTTTGGGGACTGTGGACTCTGTGCCCACTATACCTTACTTTGGTCCAGTATATACAGGGCCACTATCTTACACACCCTGACACCAGGAACTTAGATTCAACGGATGCTAGAAGAAGAGGACAAAGAAGCGAGTACCAGTTGCAGACTTTTTAGCGCAAAACCCTGCCTGCACCTGTCCAGATAATTGTAACAAACCGACTCCTCCTGCCTCTGTGGGTTTTCCAAGAAACCCGGAAAACTACCAGCCCTTTGCCAACAGTCTCCTTTGGTGTAGAGGAGATACTCCCCTGAAGGCACCAAGCAGCAAAGTTCGGTTGACCGTTCTGCCGCCACTGGTTCCACCGACTCAGCAGCTGCCCAGGAAGACTTAGTCATGCTCCAGAACGTCAGATATGTTTCCCCCACCAAGTAAGATGACGCAAGGACCAACCAAGGCTGCACAGCCGCAATACCTGCGGTACTGGACCCCCTGCAGCAACCAAAGCCTGTTGGATTCCAATCCGGACTCCAGCCCATGCAGCTGAGGAGGGACGTCCGCACTGCAGAGACCCACTTTGAGAGTGGCCCACCTGTTTTTGTCCCCTCACTGGCTAGACAGACAGCTTTGATTGCCCATGACGCACAAGTCTAGCCGACCTAACCACTCTGCACCCGAGTGTCCCTGCCTTGGTTCCCGAGAACCCTCACGAACCAAGCCCCCCGTTCGGAGCTCTCGGCCTTGTCCTTAAAGCCCTCACTGCAGCATGTTTCTAATTGCCTCCATCCACTCCTATGGTGTAGTGTGCAAAGGTACCAAACCGACCAGAACCTTTGCATCTGGACGCTCCAGGGCAGGTAACGACTAGCTGCTGGTGGTTCTTTGGACCTTTGGTCCCGTACCATCTAAAGTTCTGAGGGGGACCCTGGAGACCTATTGCAAGTAACTGTGGGCAGTACATGCCATTTTTCCCCCTCATAGGAAAGCATTGCTGCGTAAAGACCCATCCAAGTGAACATTTTACTTACCTATAAAAATCGAATTCAAAAAGTTCTTACGTAAGATTGGATTTTGTGGAGTTAAAAAAAACCATATAAAGTGTTATTTTTCTAAATTTGTCTCGAGTTTCTTCTTGAGTGTCTCATTTATTGACTGTGTGCAACAAATGCTGTAACACTACCCTCTGATGAACCTTAACTTCTCGCCCACACTACCACAAAAGAGTGTTTGGGATTTATAATGTAAACCATGTCAGCCATTGAGGGTCGTCAGGACTTTCCATATAGTGTACCTCTTTTTGGTACACTAAATAAAAAGCCAGCTTCCTATAATGTGCAACTGCTACTGAATGTGCTTGGTTTATTAAATGTTGTGGAGCCTTACACTGCTGTTTGTGTGACGGTGCCTGGTGTTTTCTTAATTTTGATCAGTCACAGATATACCTCTATTGCTTTTAGGAGTAACTCCCATTTAATGTTGATAAAATCAATCTGAGTGCACAAAAGCTCCTTTTCGTCTGCTGTGTTCTTCCTCTTGGTGTGGCCACTAATTCTTGTTTGCGAGCAGCCTACTCTTGGCTTGAGTGTATGAATGGTCTGTGTTTGATGCTGATGCATTAAACCAAAGCACTCTGATGTGAGTACCTTGCTTGTACTGGTATAAGGCGGTTTTCTTTACTACTCCTAGAAGTAAAGAAACGGTGTACATATATAGTTTGTGGTTAACACATTCCCTAGTTTTGAAAGCTTTGGGCTTCCAGCTTCCTTTTTGCCAGGCACGAAGGATCACATGTACTTTTCATATGCTTCTGTACATGGAATCATAACCTTTTTATTTGATTTGTTCTCCTTTTCCCTGCAGTGAGTTCTTTGAACGCACCATCCTCTGTAACAGCCTTGTATGGAGCTGT
The DNA here is from genome assembly GCF_964263255.1 of Lissotriton vulgaris. NCBI lineage: Eukaryota > Metazoa > Chordata > Amphibia > Caudata > Salamandridae > Lissotriton > Lissotriton vulgaris. The sequence continues at coordinate 21,930,266 of NC_141697.1, forward strand.
GCCATCACTGGCAAGGCTGGCCTCACCTACCAAGAGGCCATGGAGTCTGAGAAAAGAGCCCGCCGCAACATCCAGAATTTCCCAGAACCCTTAATTGGTCCAGTACTGTACCTGGCTAGCCGTACACGCCGAGCTCGCCTTCACGAGGTGTGCGATGATCTCCATTCCTACCTCCACAATCGCTTCTTTGTGGGAGAAACAGTGGAGGTTTTGAGGAACAGTGGTGCAAGGTAAGTGCTGTATTCTCTCTTGTAACACAATGGAATGCACTGGCATGGAGATGTATTTTAGAGGATACGTGTTAAAAATTGGGTAATTAGTTAAGGAGGTACTTACCCTAAGGTATAATCAGAACCTATGTCAGGGTGAACCCTTAAAATCACTAAATTAAAATAAGCTTAACCCCCAATCACTAAACCAGAAGTGTGGCCAGGGAAATGATACTCCCTCTTTTCTGATCACTTAAAACCAGTCCTGGTAGCAGCTCCCCTCCCACTGGGATTGGTGCCTGCCTGATGGGAGAGCAAAAGTTGTTGGAGGCTGTCTAGACGTTTGCCTTTGACTGGGCAGGCCCCTTTCAATTAAATTAAGTTCCTGGGCTCAGCCCAAATGGTCATCCTGCCAGAGAAGCAGAACGCCTCCTCTCTACCAGGCCTTTGTCTCTGCTCTGGGATCAGATTTTACACCTTATTCAGGGCTTAAGCACAGCTGCAATGGAGTCTAATCGGCCTCCAGTGACTTTAGAAAGGGGAAAGATAACTTCCAAAATAACCTGTTAAATTTTTTTTTTTAATTCAGACACCAGTATTGAATTGGAATTTTAATAAATATTAAAACTAAAGGTTTGATTGTGCTTTTAGCGGATTCCTACCCTGAGATAACATTTATTTAGCTTCCACATGTTTCTGTATGGGCCATCCAGTCTTTCTACAAATAAAATAGGTTTTCGGCTCTAGTCACTGTCCGGACATGCTAACATAACATTTCTGCGTATCCTATTTTAGTTTTTAACCTCTTCACTGCAACACATTTCCCCCCCTTCACACCCCAAGGTGCTAAGCCTTTTTTGGCTATTTGGGGGTTGCTCGCTCTTAGGACCCTGCAACCCTTTTGTCTAGATAAGGTATACACCCCAAATTTGCTGTATAGTTCGGAAAAGTAGACTATTCTGAATTCAGCAAGGGGTCATTTGTGTAGATCCTTCAAGGTTTTCCTATATAAACACAGTTAAAATAAAAAAAATATTGAAATTGAGGTGATAAACAAACAGCCATTGTGCCTATGTTTTCATCTGTAACTTCCAAGTATGGCAGATTTTTTTTAAAGCAATATACCATGACAGCAGCTGGACCTTTATGGGTGTGGGGTTATATAGGTCCTGTAGATTCACCAAGAGCCTGAGGTACCCAGAGCCAATAACTGAGCTGTTCCTTGCATTGGTTTTTCATTGTGTACCAGGTTTAAAGCAATTAATTTGGTAAAATATAGTGAAGAAAGGGTATCAAGGAACCCAATTCCTTCTGACCTCTTCTGCCATCCCTGTCGGTGCCTGCAGTGCGAATCCATAGGCTCCCCCCGACCGATACCTGCTCCGGTCAGAAAATGACGCATCCAAAGGCACCCGAAGCCCCCGGGCCTTGGTGAGCTGAACACATGGTGCTTCTACAACCCCCTACATCTGTTTACCTTATCTGTAGTTTGTTTTCCTCCGGCAACCTCCGGTGCCACACCTGTAGCCTCTTTTCTTCCGTCAAGAAGACCCTTATTGAAAAGCATTGGGCGCCTGATGTCAAATTTGCACCCTGCACCCGTCTGCCCCATGTGTTGCTGGTGATGTATGTTTGGTGCTGATTTTTTATACCTACCTGACCCCTGGCCCTTGCTGACTTTTGGCTCCGTTGACTGAAATTGTAAGTTCAATACTTAGCTGTTTAACCGCAAAATTGTTTTCCCTATAGGATAACATTGGACAGTGTGAAAAAGTTGGTGTCGATTTTTGAAAGTATTTTTAATAAAAAAAAGTACTGACCTTATTATGAAGACCTGGGTCTTAAAAAAGAGTGCTAAGTATAATTTTATAAAATTGGTGTGGATCTCCTTGAGTCGTGTGTCCATTCTTGATCACGTGTGCAATACATGTCTTGCTCTCTTCTGTGTAAGGCCCAAGGCTGCTCGCCCACACGACCACTAATAGAGCACTTTGGGTTTTACATTCAGCCATGTACACTTTTGGGGAAGCCCTGGACTCTGCAAGATATTACCAACTACTGGGTATTACCACCTACTGATAATATCCTATACAGAGACTGCTTCCTGCTGAAACGTATACGGAAATAAGGCTAAAAGTAATGTATGGTATTTGAAGTAAACTGGCGTATTCTGTGGTTATTCGAGCTACTGATTGTTCGATTTCATTATCCCCCTGGCTTCTCTACTTGTTCAAAAGAGATGTAGATGGCAACACGCAGGCCTTGTTAGTGTTATTTTTATTTTGGAAGCTTTAGCTTTTAAGCAGATCTTGCTCAGTGTCGATGGACGTAATCCGTACGAGCAGGCAAGATTTCAGTTACATTTGTCACCCCGAGTGGGATGGGTATGCTCAGACGTGAGTCCCATGCTCTCCACACCACTGGAGTCAAGCTATCCTGGCTGAAGACGGCTGATAGCCAGAAACTGGTCCTAGGATGCTTGAATCCGGTCCAGGAAAGACATGGCTTGGCAGTTCGGACTGGACTGTTCCCATGGGGCACAGGGTCAGAGCTGATTTGCATATGGCCATGTCTGAACTGGGGTGGTGTGGAGTGCAAAAAAACGATGGATTTAGGCCCAGATCTCTGTACTCGGGTGAATGTATGTATGACATTGTTCTGCATTCTGTCCATCAACTGTTGGTTTTGAAGATTTCAGTTACACCAGTGCGATTCATGTAATTTAAGAATCACATCACATTCCTTAATTACAGAGTTTGCATCAGAATTATAGTGCAGGACTGCAAAAGCAATGCACACAACTATAATGCAAAGGGCTCTTACCAGCATGTTTATAGAGCTATTTTTTCAGAGCTAAATGTGTCCTTGCGTCCAAAGTGGATGTGTGCATATTTCATGCAAAAATCTAGTGCCGAATGAAGGATTTGCTTCTTGTAGAATTTTGCATGATTTCCCAGAAATTTCGTATAATTACATGAAAACAAATTACACTAAATTCGCTTATCCCTGGTAATAAGAACAGATGTAGCTGAGAGACATTTCTCAGTGTCGAGAGCAAAGGAGTGATGCGGTTTTGTTTTGAGGGGGAAGTGCAAGCATTCTTTGGTTTGTAACGTCATTCGCTCTGCAGGTTACAGTGCATGATCCAGGAGGTGAAGCCCCCACCGAAGGAAAATGGGATGGTGAATGGACACACTGAGAACACACCTGGCGTTGCTTTGGAGACCATCGTCATAAGTGACAGTGATGAGGAGCCAGAGACCCCCAAAGCCTCTGCTCAGAATGGGTGAGCTTCCTGCAAGCATGGTCCATGGAGCCGCCTCCAGGTTTTTTGTGATTCTTGTCCACCCACAGGGTTCACTCATCAGTTGGTGAAGCCGTGAGAAACATTGCATTTTAGGTTTAACCAGGCAGGAGTAAAAGAGCCCATCATGGAAGCAAAGGAGCCCATCACGGGCCTTTGGGGAGGGACGAAAGCCCATAACAAGTCTTTCTGTATGAAGCAGTCTACCCCAGGCTTATGGAGAAGGGAGAAAACAAACAGAACTCGGTGGGATTTGGTGGGCCAGCCCATGACAAACATTTAAAGGGAAGTGTTGGGGGATTCCATCTCAGACTTTCAGAAGGAAAGGAGTGTATCACAGGCTGGTAGTAGTGGAGGAACATAGCTCTCTCCTGGCCAACTGGCTCTGCGACTTAATACAGTAGGCAGAGCTCTTGCGTTTCCCAGATCCACACAGGAGTAGCTCAGCCAATCCAGAATTGTATTTTGGGACTTGTAGTCCTTTTTAAATCCCAAAATGCAAAGCAAATCAAATGAGCTGGAAGCATACTCTGGCATCCAGCGTGGAACCCTGAAAGCTCTGAGAAGGCTTGGTACGACTCTCGGCAGGTTCTCTGGAAGAGTTGAAAGGGTCTTGGCTCAGATTTGTGGTTGGTGACTCCGGGGGTCATGAGGTGCAGTGGGGGAGAACTGGGAGCAGCTTGTTTATTAGAGTTAATAGTAATTCCTCTGTTACTCTGGTAGGTGTTACCATGGTATGAGTTTGAGCTTTCAGGGCTTCCATTAGGGGAACTTCGCATACCGCGTATTAAATTTCAGTGTTTCTTAAATTAGACTGATAGAGAAATAATCTTTCTTTGGTTACTCTTACGTTAAGCACACCTACTCCCAGCATGGGCAGAGCAGCACTGTGTGAAATTATTAAATTCTAGTGTTTTCTTTTCCAGGAAGCGACCCTCTGCTATTGACCCTTCTTTGTTTAAGTACAAGGTAAAGCCGATTAAGCAGGAGCGGTACGAGTCTGTGACGGTGAAGGCGAGCCAGATCAGGTGAGCTCTGGGTGGGCACACTGACCCGATGTTGTGGATCTGGGGAGGGGTGGGATGACGTACTGTCTTCAAGTGTATGTCTCAAATAGGGTGCTGTTTAGAGAAGAGGGAGGTAAACGTGGCTGGTACAGTTAGCAAACCTTCGTCCTGGGGGCTTTTGAGGTGGTTTTTATTCTGGGAGGATGGAGTAAGGATGTGTGGAGAAGGGTCACCCTGAAGAGGACGTTGAGATGGATACTGTTCGGGGTAGAAGCTTCATCCACTAAAGGGGGCGGGTGGGGGGGCATCTATGCAGGGAAATCTTATTCGTGGATTGTTTTCTGAATTCATTTCTGTGCGTATGTAGGTGTGCCTGGAACACGTTTTTAAATGTGCTTTAAGAAAAGGATAGAACACTTGTGCCTTAGTGTTAAAACGTTGTGGTCTGGTTTTGACTGAGCAGCTGTCAAATTGTCATGTTGCAAATACTTTAAATTGAGTGGACTTGAGGTCAACTTTCAGCCATTGGCTTTCTTCAGTCATTAGCTGGAGTCTTCAGTCGAGTCTTGGCTTGCCCCAGTGAAATATTCGTTTGTCGCTCCCAATACGGTGGTCTGTTAGGGTGTATCCTTTAACCTCCATCGAGTGCTTGCATGAAAGACCCCTCTGTTTCTGGTGTTAACGCACGAAGTGTCAGAATGTTAGCGCATTTAAACCAGATGTATTTGCTTCACCAGTGCATGTTTGCGATATCAGTAATGCCAAAAGTCATCGTAATGTACATTTGACTGAAAAGGCCACTCCATAAATTCTTTTTAGGCTGAAAAAATACAGGAGAAGCCGGTGCTGCTATGAGTAGATTTTTATTATGACTGCAGAATGAAGGATGATTCTGGAGGCGCCACTGTCCCATTATGCACAGAAGAGTTGGACATGCTTTTTTTCTCACAGAACAAGAATTTCAGAGCCCTAGCTATTACCAAGGATTTGTATTGATTGAGATTATTTGCTCTTTGTTTCTGCATGTTCAACGTCCTACTGTTTCGCTGATCATTCAGCTGCATTTACGTTTGTTAGCTTGCGTCTTCAAGTGTTATTGGTTCTTTATCTGGTGCCTAGAGAAGGTAAACCTGTGACCCTGACATGAAGACTGTATAGCCTGTTCATTATTTGGTTACACATGGCCTTCAGTTTTCTTCAATCATAAATGCCTTTTCAAAGCACCATATTCCTTAAACAATTTTGAACACAATCCTGAAAGCACTTTAAGCTTTTCCTTGCAGTTAGGATACAATATCCTCATCTTTATTCTGACTGAATTGGTGGTGGCACTCGTTCATACTTATGAGTAGGGCAGAGTCAATCACTTGTCCCATTTTAGCGACTATCACTTAAGGCAAGCTAGTTGCAAACTCGCCCATGGACGACAGTGACCCCGTTTTTCCCTGTAGTAAGGTATCTGAGACCTTGCATTCTTCATGCCTGAGGTCCTTCTGGACTTTCTTGTGGCGGGACCAGTTTCCATACAGCCGGTCACATTGGTCTTGACAAAATTCGGTAGAAAGATTGGTGTGTTTTAGCTTGTATGGTATAGTCCTAAAATGTTTAATCCTACACCGCAGCTCTAAACTGCTCTTTATCAACCATGGAGCTGTTTGCCCTGGATTGGCTTCCCGTAAACAGACCAAGGCTAGTGGCGCAGTTTGCTGCATTGTTGTTTGCTACCAGATAGATGTCAAACTCTAATCTGGCTAGTTAGACCTTATTTCACCAAGTGGAAGAAATTCACTGCTACTCATTAGGAGTGATAGATTCCAAGCATTTATTGGGCATAGATTCATACTTTTGATGAAAAATTCTAAAGACTGCTGTCAGAATGCTCCTCTTGATGGGCCAAACTCTCACAGAAAACGTGTATCCACAATTACTGTGTTTCTGGTTTCCCACTTATGGCTAGAAATTCAGATGTCCTGCCTTGTTCTGCCGCTCATGAATATATCTGAGAATTCTGTGATGGAAAAGAAATGTTTACTTTCTCCGGCGCCTACATCCTGTGCTGAAGAGACAGTTTGTTTTTTTAAGTTTTATCAGATAGTTCCTCTTCTTGGCCTCCAGAAATTAACTGCCAGACTGAACCTAGTGTGCTTGACTAGACTGTTGTGTAATAGAATCCTTTAAGGGGTCGTCTCATAGTATAGCCTAAAGGTTATTCCCTGTTATATTTTTTACATTTTAAAATGAGTTTCTGGAGTGGTGTTTTATTAAGGTTCTTTTTATGTAAAATTATTTTTAAAAATTAAGTGTCTGAATATATTTTCTGTTTATGAATTCAGAGAATATTCCATTCTGGATAGGATTACATATAACTTCCTTTTCCTTCCTTAGTGATGTGTCTGTGAGGTGGCTGGTGTTTGCTGAGGGGGACACAGTTAAATGTGTGGTGGCTTTTGAGTACCGATCATAAAAGTGGATTCTTGAGCTTTATTTCTTCAGTGTTTTGTGATCTGTAGGTGTGAATCTTTTAATGTTTTAATTTCAATAGCCGGAAGCCCACCTTGTTTTCCCGCGAGCGACTGAAGCTCTTCCTGAAGTTACACTGCGAGCTGCACAATGGAGTGCATAGGCCAAAGGTAACCTTTTTATTTTTTGCACTGTGACATGTGGGTCATTAGTCTTGGAATAATTAAACTTCACTGTAGCAGAGGGAGTCGCCGCTGTGCTGCTCTGCTGCTCCTGTTTCTCATTCACTCGATCATAGAGACCTCTGCATTTCAAGAGCTCTTAGAGTTGAGGGAGTAGTTTTTCTCCCCAGTATAAGCAACATGATTTTAGTTTCTTTTATCCACTTTATAATTTAGTAGCCATGCAAATTACTATAAATTGTGGAGTACTTGGCTTAGCCTGGCCTGATCAAAGAGTGGCCGATAAAATTCGAACTACTGCAGGGAGGAGATTTATTTATTTCTTTATTTTGAGAGTTTTATATAGCGCGAACAAGATCTTTGCAGATAACAGAGCGCTTTACACAGGCAGGTGGAAGGGTAGGGGAACAAGGGGGGATAGTAGGGAGGGAGATCATCAAGTTCATGTACATAGCAAAAAACAAATTACGTATAGTACAGGTATGAGGTAGCACGGCCTAGTTGGAGCGTAGGCCATCCAAACGCTGTGAATAATACCGAAATCGATAAAAAACTGATATGAGGTAGCAAGGATCTAAGCACTTTAGACTAATATAAGTCCAGACACACGTACATAGGAATATATAGGCTGTATCATAACAGAATACTGATACTACTGTTCGCAATGTAAATCAAACGAATTGTTCAAGTGTATTTAGCCATAAGGATACTTTTGACTTCTTTCTTAAAAAGAAGGGAGGAAGAGATGAGCCTCGTTTCAGGAGGAAGTGCGTTCCAGATCCTAGGCGCCATTCCAGAGAAGGAGCGTTTGTAAGTTTTTTTCCTTCCGGAATCTTCGCGGTTTCAACAGAAGATTGTTTGTACTCCTGGTAGCTCTGGACCCACCGGACATTGTCAACTTATGAGTGAGGTAGCTGGGTGATTTCAGGTGTATAGCCTTGTGCGTCATGCAGGCAATTTTCAGCTGTATTCTGGCTTCAAGAGGCAGCCAGTTCAAGGATTTGAAGTCAGGGGAGATATGCTTTTTTGATCCAGTGATGAGTCTTGCAGCCGCATTTAGTGACGCTCTGAGGGGGTGCAGTTGTCGTTCGGCAGCGTGGCCCTCTGTGGCCTCCCCCTTAGTCTATGCGAGGGATGACTAGAGCTTGTACTGCTGTTTGGAAGTCTTTTGCTGGGAGGAAGGGTTTCAGTTTCCTCAAGGTATTTATTTGGAAGTTCGCCCCCTTAGTAGCCTTGCTGAGATGTATGTGGGACTCAATATGTAAACACTCGGGAAGAAGTAGGGGGCTTGGGGCAGACTGAGCACCGAGTAGATGTGCATAAGAATGAAAAAACACCACAGGCGACCAGGGCTGGCTGCCAAAACTGAAAGTTTTGTTTGGGGCAGTTCTGTAGGAGGCTGGCTCTTTATATACTATACCAAAATGAGGTATACAAAAGGTTTCTAACCCTCTTACCCCCAACTATAGTGAGTTTTTATTTTTCTAAGACTCTAAAGGGACTTGACCACGGCCCTAACAAGACATTTAGTAATTTAGAAAAATGTGTCAATTCAAAAATCTGAATTTGTAAAAACAATTTAGGAGTTCTGTCGTGTGATCAGGTGTTGACCAAGTAAGTACAACAAATGCAAATTTGTATATCCCACAGCTGGTCCAACAATGAAGAAAGCTGGCTCTGTATATACTATACCAAAATGAGGTATAGTGTGCACAGACTCCAGTAGAAACCAAACGGTAGGCAGAGGTAAAAGTAGATAACACCTCACTCTCTATTTGTGGTAGTGTGGGCGAGCAGTAAGGCTTTATCAGAGGGTAGTGTTCAGCATTTGTTGTACACACTCAATCAGCAAATGATGTCACACACTCAAAGACTGAACTCAGACCAATTTGTATCAAAAATATTATTTAGTTTATTTCAAGAGCCAAGCCAAGCCTGGTGCAGGTAAGTGAAATAACAGTTTCAAAATCTTATGCAATGATATACAGTTGAATGCAGGTTCAAATGCAGTTGTTTGCATTACAAGTAAATAAACAGTTCAAAATTACTTTCCAGTTATTTTACAGATTGCTGTGTATGCTACTTTTTAGATTACTTTTGCTAATCAGTGTGATATGCCTAGATATCACACTGAGACATTTCCTAGACAAAAGGTAAGTTACTCACTTTTGGTACATTTGTAGTTTTTCAATGTTTCATACAAACCAACTCCACAAAGAATTTTCAAGGAAAAACAGTCAATGTAATCCTATGGGAGAAAATAGAGTTAACGGTTTGCAGTTAAGTAATTATTTGTGGGAGTTGGTATTATGGGGTTAGTACTAGGGTTCCCCCAGCGTCGAGGATACACTCTTAGAACACCCTTTTCGGCACTAGGGCGGCTGGGTGCTGAGGCCCAATGTGATCCAATAGGGGATCTTCGGTTGGTGGCTGCTTACGAGCAGGCCACAAGGCTGGTGGCTGCTTATGAGCAGGCCACAAGGTTGTGGGAGCAAAGCTCCTGGTATTAAGCTCAGGGAACAGGGGGATACAGTTTAGCACCCAAGGTACACACAGCAGCACAGGGGCGGCTGGGTGCAGGGTGCTGTTTTGGCATTGGGTGCCCTGTTGATTTTAATGGAGTTTCTCCGGTTGCAACAAACACTGCAGGCTCAGGGCCACGATCTTCTGGAGGTGACCACCAGTTGGAAAGGTAAGTTGGGATGCTGGGACACTTGGTTGGGCCACCCAAGGGGCAGTGGGACGTCTGGTGCAGGGGTGTCTTTAGACGTCGGGTTTTCTTACTAGCTCTGTTCGTGGTCGGGGGGTTGGGAATTCTCCAGAAAGGGGGCTGCAATTGTCGGTTGGAGATTCGAGGCAGGTCAGATCACCAGATCTCCGGTCCGGAGCACCGGGGAGACCACCTTGTTGTGTTGGCCCACTTGACTTCAGGCAGTGGGCGTTTGGTGTAGAGTGGGGCACTCTCACAGATTTGGCTGGAGCCAGAGTCTGAGAGAGCAAATCCAGTGCTCACGGGAGACAGTGTTGGGTTTGGAAGGGAGGGCCTGTCCTTCGGGTTCTTGAGGGCTGCTGACTGCAGGACACCGGGATTTCGCCGACCCCCGAGAGTGGTAGGCTCTCGACCCAGGGGTCTAGAAACATGTCTAGTGGTGGCAGCTGATGAGCTGCCACTCAGCCAGGACACTAGAGTTAGGTCGTTTTCCAGGGGCATCTCTAAGATGCCCTCTGAGTGCATTTTTCATTAAATCACACACTGACATCAGTGTGGGTTTAATGTGCTGAGAAGTTTGATACCAAACTCCCCAGTTTTCAGTAAAGCCATTATTGTGCTGCGGAGTTAATGACAGCACTGCACTTACAATGTCTAAGAATTGGCTTAGACGCTGTAGGGGTACACGGCTCATGCACCTGTACCCCTCACCACTGGTGTAGTGCACCCAGCTAGAGGGGTGGCTGACCTATGCCAGGGTTGTGTGTCATGTCGACTCTTCACTTTGTTCTGCCCCAAAACATGCAGCCTGCAAGGGCAGTGTGTGTGCAATGTACAGGGACTCTTAAGGGTGGCACAGTCAAAGTACATCAACAGTTTGGCAAAAAGCGGGGTCAACCATGCAAAAAGAGGGCCCTTTCTTACAAGGTCCTATTATCAAATAGTGTGAAACTTGTATGAGCTCCTTATTGCTGAATCCCACTGATTTTGGGACTGTCACCCAAGCCTGACCCCACCCCCTTGTATGATACTGTTCCGGAGACAGGTGATGGGTTTCCTTCTTTGGGAACCAGAATTAATAGGCCTGCCGTTTACAAACACAGCACCACCACCTTTTTTCCGCAGACCCCTTTCAGTGAATGTTTGCTACCAACACCCATCGTTCCCTTCCACAGTGATGTCTGCCCTGGAAAGAAAATGTTGTTTCTCAGATAGTGAACACTTAATTTTGTCGCTGTCTTTATGAAGCTACATTCTCAGTTTCTGCTGCTTTTGGTAGGACATCAGCACAAAGTTTGAACTTTTGGCAGAAGTATGATTCTGCTTTGAAGCATCTTTATTGATTGCGTTAAACTATTGACGTAGAGGTGGAGCTGTCTAGCATAATTTTGTCCGTAGCCCAGGTGGGCGTCTACGTCCCACCTTTGGTGTATTTCCGGTGACGTTGGCACGCTTCCTGCGGTAGCTCCCACTCCTGGGCGCCATCTTTGGATTCTTTTTTCTCGTGTTCGTCTTGTTACCGAAGTTATGGTAATGTTCAACTAAAGTTTTTTCACCGCTTTAACCTTTAAGGCTTCTTTTCCAAGTATTGTCCTTGTTTCAACCACCTTATCTCTCCAGCCTCATCTTTCTGGCGGAGGTGGGTGGTTCGCTAGTGAATCCAGAAAGATCAAGCTCCAAAACTACACCGACAGGTAAGAAACTATTCGTTTTGCAGCGTGAATCTTTCTGGATTCACTATGCTGTTCATAGACTTTGTAGCGGTTTCTCATGTTTGTGGCAGCTGGGTGGAAGTTGAGCGTTGGTTATTGAATATGTGTTGAAGCACCCTTTGTCCGACTTGTGCTTCCTTGTTCATCTGTATATCCACACAGTAGTGCTTCGTGAACGTGTGCACAGAAGCCCATGTTGCCGCCAGGCATATGTCCTGAATTGGTGGGTTAGCTAGGAAAGCTATTGTAGCTCCTCTTTTCCTGGTAGAGTGGGCATGTGTCCCCTCTGTTAGTTCCTGACCTGCCTGCTTGTGGCAGAACTGTATTGTTTGGGCGATCCATCGCGCAATTGTACCTTTAGTTACTGGTTTCCCCATGAAACTGTTAGCGAAGGACACAAAGAACTGCTTTGTTTTCCTGTGTTTCTTTGTTCTCTCAATGTAGTGCATGACTGCCCTTCTGGCGTCCAGAGTGTGCAGTGCCCTCTCAGCTCTTGTTGCTGGTTTTTGGAAGAAACTCAGTATCTGTATGGTTTGATTCAAGTGGAACCTTGACACCACCTTTGGCATGAAGTACCCTATCGCTGTGTATCTGTATGTAGGGTTCCTGTAGTGTTAGTGCCTGCAGTTCGCTCACTCTGTGAAGTGATTGCTACCAGGAAAGCTGTTTTCATGGTCACCATTTCTAGGGAGGCCTTGTGAATCTGTTCGAAAGGTTCCTTCATGAGTTCAGCTAGGACCAGGTTTAGGTTCCATGCAGGTGGTGGCACCCTCTTTGGCGGTGCGATCCTCTTTGCTCCCTCCAGGAATCTCTTAACGACCTGTGATGTGAAGAAACTCTTGCACGTTTCTCCTCTCGTGTAAGCGACTATCCCTGCCAAGTGAACCCTCAGTGAGGATGAGCTCAGATTTTTGTCAAGCAGGTGCGTGAGGTACTTTAGCACTGTTGAGTCCTTTTTCATCTTATTGTGTAGCTTTTCCCTCCTGCACCACAGCGTAAATCTCTTCCATTTCGCTACGTAGCACTTCCGTGTGCTGGGTCTCCGTGCCTTCCGAAGTACCCTTAGGGTGCGTTCTGACAGTTTCAAATGCGCAAACTCTATGTCCTCAGGAGCCACGCTACGAGGCTCTGGCTCTCTGGCTCTGGGTGCAGCACTTGTCGGTTTTGCATGGAGAGTAGGTCCTTTCTTCTCCCGAATCTGTGGGGTGCCCTCTGTGTCATCTCCATGATCTGCGAGTACCATGTCTGCCTGGCCCACTGTGGTGCCACCAGTATCAGGGTCATGTTGCTCGCTCTGCACTTGCTGAGCACCTTGTGTATCAGTGGTATCGGGGGGGGAAAAGCGTAAGCAAATGTCCTGGACCAGTCTATCCGTAGGGCATTCCCCAGGGAGCCCTCCCCGGGCTGTTTGGATGTGAAGTTTTGGCATTTTGCATTCTGGCGTGTTGCAAATAGGTCTACCGACGGTGTCCCCCACCTGTCGAAGAGCCTTCTTGTCTCTTGTGCATGGAGGTTCGAGGCATGTGGGCTGCTAAATTCATATCTTAGCATTAGATCGCCGCCTAGTGTTGGGTCCGGATGATCGCACATTGTTGTCCTGGAAGAGTCTTCGAAGTATCCTGAGATAGGTGGCTCCTCCCCTGGACTACAGTGCGCATGGGCATCGGCTCCATCCCCAGATTGTTTTTTTCCGCCATTGGGTTCGGATGCGGTCTCGACGTCTCTCTGTCGGAACCGAGAAAACATAACTTTAAACGGCCAAAAGGCTTTGTGTTCTTTACGTCGGTATTGTTTGCGTGCGGTCTCGAGTTCTTCCGTCTCTCGGAGCCGGAATCAGCGGAGTATTTCCACTCTTCGGACATCGAGGCCTTCTCATCGCGACTCGACACCGAGTTTCCAACATGGAGCGGAGTCCGTTTAAACTCTGTCCGCTCTGTGGGTCCAAATACCCACATATAGACGTGCACCCGGTCTGTAACAAATGCCTTTCGCCAGACCATAACGAAGGAAACTGCAGGGCCTGTGCGAGTTTCAGGTCAAAAAAGACTCTCACGATTCGGCGCGCGGTGCGCCTTGTGGCCAAACAAGCGGCCCCGGATCCAGAAAACATCTTCGACGACCAAGAAGGAGGACCAGAGCCATCATCTTCAAATCTCCCCGCCCGAGACGGAGGTCGAGGCAGATCCGGAGGACGACGACTGAGTCGTGGGTCAAGGCCTTGAATACGTCGACGAGGTAGGGGACGACGAAGAGGTTTATGGGGCCGCGGAAGATAGCTCAGAGGACGAGCTATGCCCCGAAGTTTACGGACATAAAGAGCGGGTCACGGGATCGCCTGTCGGCCTTACCCAAGACCCCGTAGCGCAAGCCACGGCCCCGCCTTCAGGCCCGGCCACGGACATACTTGCTGCGCAGAGGGTATCGAAACCGAAACTGAAAGCAACGGTATCGACTACACCTAAAATGGCCGACCCGAAACCGAAACTTAAGGACTCAGGCGTCCCTAAGATGGCGATCGTAACAACAAAAACGAATAAGCCTGCAGCCTCATCGACTCCGTCGACCTCCGGTCCACAGAAGTCGAAGAAATCTGGCGATTCCACAGGGTCGAAATCGGCGCCGGAGGAGAGATCCTCTAAAAAGGGTGGCACGCACAAGACAAGCGCGGCGGCGCCGGCAAAGCCCGCCAAAGCCAGCACCACAGCTCCGGCTCCGACTGGGACATCTGCGCATCGGTCCAAGGACTCGGGGTCGGCGGACGTGGCATCATCGTCCAACCCTCCAAAAGACCAACAGAACGTCGGATCCGAAGGCAAGGCCACCTCGTCGGTGCCAAAGGCCACTGTCACCGACGCATCTCTCATTGCCTCTTCACTACAACGAATTAGGGAGAAGGCCTCTGCTTCGCCGGCGCCATCGCCGCAGAAGGCGACAGACGTCCCGGTCAAGCCTGCAAGTAAACTCCTCTTCCTTCTGCCGCCAAAAGTGGCGCCGAAGGCTTTTTCATCAAAATCGACGCCAAAGAAGTCGGAATCTTCTATGGCAGGGGCACTTTCAGGTCAAGTTCTCGACTCAGAAGAGGAGTCGGAGTGCTTTATAGACGCAGAAACCGGCAAATTAACCCTTTACAAAAGGAAGATCACTTCACAGCCGGTGGAATCCTATGTCATCCCCCTGAAGAAGAAAAAGTTTCCACAGGACGCCTCAGGCCTCATGGAACCTATCCAGCCCCCTCCAAGAAGGAGCCCAACACCGTCTCCAGACCACTCTGAAAGTGAGGGCTATGATGAAGATGACCAATACACTTTCCCGGTCAATGAACCAGGTGCACAGCCGGATTCATATGATGACATAGGGGACCAAGGCACCCAAAATGTGGGACAAGACCCACAGGCTTTCAGTACACGTGCATCCCCAACAGAGGATTCTGCAGGTTTCCATGCACTCATTGAGAGGGCAGCTGCTAATCATGATGTGGACATGCATGCTGACCCAGTTGAAGAAGACTTTCTATTCGACACTTTTTCAGTTTCGGAAAGAACTGTAAAGACACTGCCTATGCTCAAAGGGGTCCTCAAGCATGCTGCGGACATCCTTAAAGAGCCTACCAGGGCGAGGGTGGTCAATCCACGTATTGAAAAAAAGTACAGACCAGCGCCTGCAGACCCTGCATACATTCGGGGACAGTTGCTGCTTGACTCCCTTGTGGTCGCAAATGCCCGTAAAAGGGCCAACTCCCAGACAACGGGTGAAGCTCCTCCCCCGGATAAGGAGTCCAAAGTGCTAGAGGCAGGAGGCAAAAGAGTGGCTGCGCAAGCTGCCAATTTCTGGCGTATTGCAAATACACAGGCACTACTGGCACGTTATGATAGGTCACATTACGACACACTAGAGCAAATTGTGCAACACCTGCCTCCGCAGTTTCAAGAGGGCACCAAAATGATTATACAGGAAGGACAACTGATCTCCAACGCGGCCATAAAGTGTGCACTTGATGCCGCGGACACAGCCGCTAGGGCCATTAACACTAGTGTCATGCTGAGACGACAGGCGTGGCTCCGCATATCGGGGTTTAAACCTGACATTCAAACAACCATACTTAATCAACCAGTCAATCCTGATAGACTGTTTGGTCCAGATGTTGACACCACCCTAGAAAAAATTAAAAAAGACACCGAAACTGCTAAATCTATGGGGGCCCTACAATCACAGCAGTTTCGTGGCAATAGTTTTCGTCGCTCAGGTGCCCGTGGAGTCACCAGAGGACAGATGGGTCAGCAGTCACAGTTCCCTAGAGGTGGAGCACAATCCTCGTACCCCAAACAGAACAAGAGGGGCTACAGGGGAAACAGCAACAAAGGACGCGGCAGAGGGACCAACAATTCACGCTCCTCTGCCCCAAGCAATCAGTGACTCTCTGTCACTGCCCCCCGACCACTTGACACCTGTCGGGGGGAGACTACAGCAGTTCCTGCCCGTCTGGATCAACATCACCACAGACAGGTGGGTGCGACAACTTATCCAGTACGGTTATTGTCTAGAGTTAAAATCCACTCCACCCAACATTCCACCAAGGCAAAGACCTATGTCCGCAGAGCACTTGCACTTATTGCAGCAGGAAGTGGTGGTGATGCTGCAAAAAGGAGCAATCGAGCTCGTGCCAGTGGGGGAGGAAGGCACAGGGGTATATTCCCTGTACTTCCTCATTCCAAAGAAGGACGGATCTCTCAGACCAATTCTGGATCTCCGTCCCCTCAATCTGTATATACTGTCAGAGCATTTCCATATGCTTACACTGCAACAGATTCTTCCCATGTTAAACAAAGGAGACTTCTTAGCAACCTTAGACCTCAAGGATGCTTATTTCCACATTCCACTACACCCGTCCCACAGAAAGTACCTCAGGTTCACTATCCAAGGCACGCATTATCAGTTCAAAGTTCTACCCTTCGGAGTCACCACAGCCCCAAGGGTGTTTACCAAGTGCCTGGCGACAGTAGCAGCGCACCTCAGGAGGCAGAACATCCATGTCTACCCCTACCTCGACGACTGGCTCGTTCAAGCCAGGTCGGAACAACAGTGCGCCGCGGACATGTCGACTACCATTCACCTCCTTCACGACCTGGGTTTCTCGTTGAATTACCCAAAGTCACACCTTCAGCCGGCACATGTCCGGCAGTTTCTGGGTGCGACAATCAATACCCTGACGGCCAAGGCGCAACCAAACCAGGTCAGGATAGACAGCATGCAGTCTCTAATCCAAAAGTTCAGACCGAGACACTCACTTCCAGCAAGAGTGTTCATGCAGTTGATAGGCATGATGGCCTCCTGCATCTTCATAGTCCCTCACGCACGGTTGCATATGCGCCCGCTCCAGGAGTGCTTAGCAAATCAGTGGACACAGGCTCAGGGACAATTAACAGACCTAGTGTTGGTTACCAGTCGGGCATACAACTCTCTGCATTGGTGGACTCCACACAACCTTTGCAAGGGCCGACTGTTCCAGGAGCCAGTGCCACAGGTTATCCTGACAACGGACGCATCTCTCCAGGGATGGGGAGCTCATCTGCTCACTTACACGGTGCAGGGACTATGGACTACGCAGCAACAGAAGATGCACATCAACTATCTAGAACTGATGGCGATCTTCATGGCGCTCAAGTCCTTCATTGTACATCTGTGCAACAAAGTGGTGTTAGTCCGGACGGACAACATGACCGCGATGTACTACATCCAAAAGCAGGGGGGCACCCACTCACCGCAGCTGTCTCACCTGGCTCAGAGCATGTGGAAGTGGGCCATTCAGAGGAACATCTTCCTCATGGCAGAACACCTCCCAGGGAAGGACAATCAGATGGCGGATCTGCTCAGCAGATACAGCCATCAAATGCACGAGTGGGAGATACATCCATCAGTACTCCAGCCGTACTTCCAAAGGTGGGGTCGTCCAGAGATAGACCTGTTCGCCACAAGGGAGAACGCAAAATGCCAAAGCTTCGCCGCCAGGTTCCCACACCCGCAATCACAGGGCAATGCGATATGGATGAACTGGTCAGGCAAATTTGCGTACGCTTTTCCCCCGACACCTCTGATACCACTGGTGGCGAGAAAACTAAGGCAACACTCGATGACACTCATCCTAGTTGCTCCAACGTGGGCGCGCCAGGCCTGGTACACCACGTTCCTCGAACTCTCAGTGGTACCGCATCAAAGACTGCGCCTCACGCCCAGACTTTTGACGCAGAACCATGGAGAAATTCAGCATCCAGATCCGCACCAGCTCAACCTAGCGATCTGGCTCCTGAAGTCTTAGAGTTTGGATACCTCAACCTACCTCCTGAATGCATGAACATCATCAAGGAGGCGAGGAAGCCGTCAACCAGAGCATGCTATGCCGCAAAATGGAAGCGTTTTGTCATTTACTGTGCAGACAATGACATAAACCCGCTAGATGCATCTATCCCTAACATCATTTGCTATCTGTTACACCTTTATAAGTGCAAACTAGCGTTCACTTCTATTCGGATACATCTATCCGCCATAGCAGCTTACCTTCAAAACAGGCAGCATCTCTCGGTCTTCAGGGTGCCTGCCATTAAAGCGTTTCTTGAAGGTCTGAAACGAGTCATTCCCCCAAGAACACCGCCAGCTCCGGTGTGGAACCTCAATGTGGTCCTCACCAGACTGATGGGACCACCATTTGAGCCACTGCACTCGTGTGAACTACAATTCCTAACGTGGAAAGTAGCTTTCCTAATTGCTATTACGTCACTGAGGCGTGTTAGTGAGCTACAGGCGCTCACAATCCAAGAGCCATTCATTCAGATTCATCCAAATAGGGTAGTGCTACGTACTAACCCCAAATTCCTTCCAAAGGTGGTGTCACATTTTCATCTCAACCAAACTATCGACTTGCCGGCATTCTTCCAGAACCCACAAACAGTGGCGGAAAGAATGCTCCATACGTTAGACGTACGGAGGGCATTGATGTGCTACATAGACAGGACACAACACTTTAGGAAAACAAAACAACTTTTTGTTGCCTTCTCACCACAACACAAAGGCAACCCGATTTCCAAAGCAGGAATAGCCTGATGGATTGTTAAGTGCATTCAAATCTGTTATCAAAAAGCCAAGCGCACTTTAACAATACCCCCAAAGGCGCACTCCACACGCAAATTGGGGGCATCCATGGCTTTCCTAGGAAACATTCCTCTAGAGGACATTTGCAGAGCAGCCACGTGGATTACACCACATACCTTTACAAAACACTACTGTGTTGATGTACATTCCAAACAGCAAGCGGCTGTAGGACAGGCTGTTCTCAAGACACTTTTTCAGGTTTCTGCAGCTGGCACGGGCAACCGCCGCTGATGGAGGGACTGCTATGTATTCTATGCTAAGATATGAATTTAGCAGCCCACATGCCTCGAACTGAATATGCTACTTACCAGTATGCATCTGTTCTTGGCATGTAGGGCTGCTAACATTCATATCGCCCACCCTCCTCCCCGGTGCCTGTCGCAGCTGCAGATATACTATTGTATTCAATCATTAGCATGGACATCCTTTACACTTTTCACTCCATCCTCTGCCACAATGGCGAAAAACAATCTGGGGATGGAGCCGATGCCCATGCGCACTGTAGTCCAGGGGAGGAGCCACCTATCTCAGGATACTTCGAAGACTCTTCCAGGACAACAATGTGCGATCATCCGGACCCAACACTAGGCGGCGATCTAATGCTAAGATATGAATGTTAGCAGCCCTACATGCCAAGAACAGATGCATACTGGTAAGTAGCATATTCATTCCCACACGTGGGATGCCGATGTCTGTCTGCTGAGCCAATCTGCTTCTACATTGTTCTTTCCTGGCAGATGTATGGCTAGCAGTTCTATCTTGCGTGGGATGGCCCATCTCCATATCTCCTGCGCTAGTTTCGAAAGCGGGGCTGCTTGTGTCCCCCCCTGCTTGTTGATGTAAAACATCGCTGTTGTGTTGTCTGTCTGGGTCAACACTCTCCGGTTGTACAGGGCGCAGAGCCGACTTTCGTCGACGAAGGTTTCGGTGCCGAGCTGGCTCTTAGGTCCTTCGTCGATGCTGAAGCGCCCTTCGGGTCCCTTTCCCTCGGCGTCGAACGCTCCTTTTCGGGGGCTATTTTCGACGTCTTCTGCTGTTCTCCAGCTCTCGGCACCTGGGAGTCCTTCTCAGAGGATCCGCTGTGCCTTGGTGTAGCCGCGAATGCCGAAGTTTTCGGCGTCAGCGCTTTCGAGGTTTTTCCCTCAATTTTTCGAGTCTCGGGTCTCTCTGTGTCTTAGGGGCCTTAGAGTCTCCTACCTTCTTTGGAGTCTTCGGAATATTGGTCTCTACGACCGTGTAGCCGTCGTCTTCGGCGGCGTTGTCCTCCTCTTCTGATGATAGCCCCAGATCTCGAAGGGATGGTGGCTGTCCCTTGCCCTGCATGGTGGTGTTGGCTATCCTCTGTCTCTTTCACACTCGAAGAGTCTTCGGCGTGAAGGCGGAGCAGGCGTAGCAGTCCTCGCTCTCGTGTTCGACTGGTAGGCAAAGGTTGCAGACCGGGTGCTGGTCCTTCTGCGCGTACTTGTGGTGGCAGTTATGGCAGAACTTGAAAGGAGTGTTGTCCATCTCATGCGTTCAGGGGGCCCCCTGAGCTTGCATTCTCCGATGGACGTCGAAGTTCTCGAAGTTCTATTTCTCCTTCGTCGTCCTCTTCGATGATGTAGTCTCCTGTATTCTTCTTTTTTTTTCTTGCAAAAGGTGCGTATTTTCTTCTTCTTTCTCCAAAAATGTCTGGAGCCCTTTCGGGAACGATCCAGACCCAACCGCGGAAAAAATAATCTGAAGATGGCGCCCAGGAGTGAGAGCTTCATCAGGAAGCGTGCCGACGTCACCGGAAATACACCAAAGGTGGGACGTCGACGCCCACCTGGGCTACGAAAAAAAAAAAAGAAAATAGAAAAGACTACGAATCCGGACCCAACCACAAGACCGAGGAATAATGCACAGCATAGTGAATCCAGAAAGATTCACGCTGCAAAACTTTAAACTACAAAGGAGGCATCATGGTGCGAGGGAACCTGGAAGGCCATAGGACCAAACAAAGAAAAGTGACAAGGTCCACATAGAAGCTTCAGCTTCTTCCACTGCTGTAGCTTCCTCCTCCTTCTCAGGATTCCTGTAGGGGAAGATTCAAAAAGGGCGAATTGCCATATGACAGTAATCAGTCATTGACATTACCGTTTATTTATTTATTTAAACCGTTCACTCGGTGAAAGGAGCAGCACCGACTTGTGTGCCATTGAGAGCGGTGTCATTGTCCTTGTGTGTCACACATCATGATTGGCACTCCAATAGGCATGTCTAAGATGTTGAAATTCTCAAGCCCATCTCTCAAGACACATTTAACATCAGTCATCTTAACGTAACTGTTAACTGGGCACCATTCGATTTCAAGACCATACTTGCCGTCTGAGCACATTGGATAACATTGGGCCTCCACACTCTGCACCCGGCCACCCTAGTGCCGCTGAGGGTGCACCTTTTGCGCTTCTTTGTTTAACCATTTACCCTTAGCTAAAGTCCAGGAGCTTTGCTTCCACAACCAAGTGGCCTGCTTGTCAGCAGCCACCAACCGAAATCCGAACTCTAAATGGACCGCCAGATCAATGCTGTCTCGTCCTTCTGCTTCCACACCCTTCGCCTCTTACGCAAGACCTTCAAATGGATCCCCCTCGAACACAAAGACCGTCACTCATGCCCTGGTCACCAGCAGACTCTTCTATGGCAATGCACTCTACGCTGGAATAAACAAAAACCTCACACACAAGCTACAAAACATCCAGAACGCCTCCGCAAGACCGGTCCTGAACCTTCAAAGACACTGACATATCTCCCAGCACTTGCGCACACTCCACTGGCTCCCCATCGAAGCTAGTCACCTTCAAGATGCTCACCCATGCTCACAAGGCCCTCCGCGACACCGGACCAGCATACCTGAACAGCCGACTCAAATTCCACACACCCCAAAGGACGCTACGATCAGCCCAGCTCTCCTACACCGAAGTCCCTACAACAGAAAGACCAGATCAGGCGGCCGCTCCTTCTCCTTCCTTGCGGCCAGAGCCTGGAACACCCTGCCGCTCCACCTCAGACAAACAACATCACTCCCCATCTTAACAAGAAACCTCAAAACCTGGCTCTTCGACAGACCCCCTCCTTGATGGACTGGAACCTGCGGGAACCCCCCAAGCACCTTGAGACCCTTAACAAACACTTGATTGTTTGAAACACGTGAGGCGTTGATTCCTGGAGTAAGGGCACTGAGGCCCTTTTCTCACTGAAAAGTGAGGGGGTTACTGCAACAGAAACCCAGTTTCTCCCAGTTGGGAGATGTTTATAGTGCTCATTAGATCAAACTTGTTCGGTAAAAGCTAGAACGTCCACATTAGTCTTCTGGAACTCTGGGCAATAAATTGTACAATCAAATATTTTCAGCCATTGTTCGCAGACAATGTGTCTGATATGGACCGGCAACACTACAACCATGTATCTCCTACAGTAGTTTAGGAAAGAAGATTCAGGACAGTTACCCGATCCCAAACCATCTGGCACTGATTAGTAGTGGTAAGACTGGTAGTTATATGCTAGAAATAAGACAATCCTAGGAGATCGCCTGTAGAGTCTGAGCAATGTCAGAGCAGGTGCATTGAGCAGAGTGTCTTAAGAAAAATCATTGGTTTGGTCTTCACTGAGCTGCCTCGCAACATTCAGCAAGATTGGAGTTTCTCTCAGATAAACCTGTTCACAAACATGGAAAATTAGAAACACCCAACTATACATTGCTTAAATCTGTATCTAAATCCAGAGTCTGCACTCCTTTGATCATCTGGTTGGAGAACTATCTCCTTTTCTGCCAGTGCCATTGAGTCTCACAGACTTCAACAAATTCAGAATGTGGAAAATCTGAATAATCCTGCCCCTCTGATGGTGGTATCCAACACACCATCGGGTGAAATAGCATCAAAGGAGCATACTGAGCATACTAGATATCTTATCTGGACCGTATGTCCAGATCTTAATCCCTGCCCTACCATTGTTCGACTTGGCAGCATGGCTCTTATCTTACTGAATAGCTTTCTGATTTTGCCTTAACACTGGCTAACTTAAAGAAGCTAAACTCCCACCCCACAGGGCATTGTCTGCTAAAAAATGGAAAAGGTTCTGCATGTCCTGTATGCAGCAATTGAAATACTTGCCAGGAGAAAGCAGCCCTGCAATTCCTTCGGTACTTTGCGCTGTCCTGTAGCTCTCCTCTGATACAGGTTATCAAGCTGCTTACCACTCCCTAAAGAAAGTTTGTGGGACATTTTTCATCAGTTGAGTTTATGGCTAGCCTGTAAGGTATCAGTTTTCGCTCCCGTCGGAGGATCCCCTCAACTAGTGGGTGCTTAATATTCTGTTAAAAATATCCTGCCCCCTCTTTCCGACTATGCAACGAGCATTGTTGTAACACTCATCTTGGAAAACTGCTTTCTTAGTGGCCATTATGTTGGCGACAAGGTAATCGAAATACAGGCAATGTGTTTTTATTAGTAATAGTTTTCTACTTAGGTAGAATAGTCTTGAACTCCTCCTTACTTGTTGGGCAGTAGTATCAGAACATACTTTGCTACTACCAAGCAGAACAAAGCCAGATGGGCTGTTTAGAATAGTATACCTGGCTGTTAAGGAAAACACATCTAGCAGTTTCCTAGTAGACTTAAAGCTCACTACGGGAGGAAGGTGTCGATTTCGGACTCCAATGCAGCCGCCCTAGAGGCACTGGCAATTTTCTTTTAATTAACACAACTGCCATAATTGGGGTAAAATTGTTTTTCAGTGCTTATGAAAATTGACCTGTCCGTAAAGAAGGAAAATACATTTTTAGTCCCATTCCTCCATCGTGTGAATGACTTTTCAATGAAGTTGTAAACATTTCTCTTCCAAGAAAGTAGCAATGCTTTTTCTTAGAATTTCCCCTAGGTGTGTCTTTGTTACATGTATTGCAATTCGGGATCCCGCTAACCTATGACAATTAACCAGACCAGCTGCCAGTCCATGTTATTTTGGAACATACCAAGTACTACATTTTAAGGTTAAAAAATCTGCAGGCCCTATTGTTGTATTTACCTTAGTCAGAACTGTTTTTTGTGTGTTTTTTTTTTTAAAGTTCATTACTTGGGAAGTCCACTTTCTGATAACATTCAAAAACTACATTGTCTTCTTTGATAAAGAAAACCTAATGAAATTCACTTGTTGTATGTGCCAATCTAACAAGTGCCCCATGGGACTCATTCGAAAGTGGCACCTTAAGTGTCATAGAAGGAACCCAGAGTTACGCAGACCTATTGATCGGATCAAAATTTATTGCAAAGAAAACAAAATATAGGACTGATACAGTTTGCATGTTGAAATGTTTTAACTCCAAACAAGTGTAACAATCAACAAAGTAAGTGACCATAGTGCAGACGACGCAGTGCTTCAATGGTGATTATAGGTACACCAAGAACGTAGATAACACTGTACAATTTCCAATGGTTGAATGCATTGATAATGTTCATAACCAGGTTTTTCTATGTCTGTGGAATCCCTTGAAGTTAAATTACATGTAACAGCCAAGAGGGAAGGTTTGCAGACGTTTCAATCCCGTGAGACTGTTTTTCGTCAGGATGTAGTAATCTAACAACCACGCCAATCCAAGGTTTCAGTGCCTGGATTTTCTTTAAGCACTAGTACCGATCCACTTCAGGCAAAAAGTGGCGAAGCTGGTCCCATACAGACAGAACCAGTGCCAATATTGCCAAATTGTCATTTCCAAGTTATTCTTCAACAAGCTAATTTCACTTCGTTCGTCACTAATGAAGTGTAATTCTGAATACATTCAAAACTACTTAGTCGTGTATTTGATAAAGGAAACTTAACCGAAACTCACTTGGTGTATACACAAATGAAAAGTATCATTCAGAGTAATTTTCAGAAAGGAAGCATGTTCTGGGATCCTTCACTTGGACACTACTACTTCAGTCATATTTGACTACTGTGACAAGTTGTGTGATGAAGTACTGGTATTACAAGTATTTTTCAATTTTTACTTTTGACAAATGTATTTGAATAAAACATAAACCTAGTGTATTTATACATTGAAGACCATGTTTTAAGAAAGTGCCGTCTTTCTTGCATGGTATGCCCCCACTTTTTGCTGAAGTGCTGATGTTCTTTGACAAAGTGTGCCCTGGGCTCCTGCTAATCGGGTACCCAGGGCCTATATTCCTTCCTTAAAACTGCATTGAAGCCTAAACCCAGTTGGCATCTCTGGCCACATGTCAGCCCCTGGTAAATGGTACCACAGGTACCCAGGGCACTGTGACCAGAGAGGCCTCTAAGGGCTGCAGCACTTATTGTGCCACCCTTAGAGGTCCTGTACCCTGACACTCACACACTGCCCTTTGCAGGCTGCATGTCTTGGGCCAGAACAAAGTGAAGAGTCGACATGGCACACCTCTGTGCACCATGCCCACAAACCACTGCACTGCCATAGATCAGTCATCCCTCTGGCAGGGTGCCCTACACCAGTGGTGAGGATACAGGTGCATGAGTTCTGTACCCCTACAGTGCCCAAGCCCATTCCTGGGCACTGTAAGTGCAGTGCTGCCATTAAGAGTATATTGTGCTGGGAGTTTGTCATTACGAACTCCACAACACCATAATGGTTACACTGAAGACTGGGAAGTTTGATATCAAACTTCTCAGAATATTAAACACACTGATGCCAGTGTGGAATTTATTGTAAAATGCACAACAGAGGGCATCATAGAGATGCCCCCTTAAACTCTACTAACTTCTACGGACCTGGCTGCTTAGGCTGCCACCAACAGACATGTTTCTGGACCCCTGGATCGAGAACATGCTGCTCTTGGGGGCCTGAAACAAGGCACATCCTGGGACGAGGTGCCAAGCCTCCTCCCCCAGGATGGGCAGGGTTCACAGAGGGGAAGCTTCAAAGGCATCCCGCCTTTGTGAGCCTCCCCAGAACATTTGCTGCTTTCAGCAACTGCTCCCCACTGGTTCTACGCCCCACTTTAAGCGGGAGAGCCGACGGGAAAAACAAGTGAGGGAAGGAGGTGTGCCCAACTCTGCCAACTCCACTGCTCAGTTGGGGGAGGCGAGGTGAAGCACAAATCAGAGTCCCTGCCATCCCACGGGAGAGTGGGACGATAAGGGATGTACCCACCCAGGAAGGGACCCATTGGTCCCTGCCCTTACCTACCTGTAACACCCCTAAATCTAGTATTTAGGAGGCACCATGAACCTTGCTTCCTCAGATCCAGCCTGACAACAAGAAGAAAAGACCCGAACAGCCGTGCAGACAGCTAACAAGAGGAAGTCTCCCACTGACTTGGCCCAAGCCCTGCCGTCCTGTCTCCCCTCGAACCTGCTCCTGCTAAATCCCGGTGTACCCTGCAGCCAGCAACCTCAAAAACCCCAGACGACCGACCTGCCTTCACTTCCAAAGACCACTTCTCCTATGAACACTGGATTTGTTCAACAGCAACCTCTGGCAGCAGCCAGGGACCGCTAATCCAACCCACTCTGCACCCGCCTAACCCGGCCCGAGCTAGAGTTGAAAAACACCACGAGGTCGTCACCCCGGCGATCCTGACCCGAGATCCGGTGACCCCTGACCTGCCTTTAGCCTCCAGCTGACGCCTGCAGCCTAAATCCAGAAGGCCCCCCTAACCGCAACCAGGAGCTGGTGAGAAGATCAGACTCCAAAAGGCCCCCCTGCACCTGACGCCCCACGGCCTTGTGTGCCCAAACCGACGGTGCCTAACCAACCCTTAACTTCCAAACTTACCTCTCCAAGTGGTGGTCGCACCCAGGCGTCCTTCGTCTCCCTGCCTGCAGTGCTTTTTCAAATTGGAGGTTCTCCATTGAAAACAGGGCACCCGACTTCAAAACAGCACTCTGCACCCGGCCGCCAACCGGAGGCCCCTATCATCCTTTGGATAACATTGGCCTCAACACTCTGAACCTGGCCGCCCTAGTGCCGCTGAGGGTTCAACAGTGCACCACTGACCCTGAGGGACCCCTGAGCCTAACCCCAAAACCTTAACTCCCACAGCCGATTACTTACCTGTGAACCGATAACCTGTTTTTCTTCCATAGGATAACATTGACAATTTTCTTCCAAAATGTTTAAGTGTGGAGTTTTGAAATCTAAAGATATTATTTAAAAATCATGCGAATAACCAAAACGTAATTACATATCTGTTTACCGGAGATTTCCCAGTGCTGAATCTAGGTATCCAGCACTGAGTTAGAAAAGTAACGTGAAGAGTAACTTACCTGTAATTTACTGAAAGTCTATTTATTTCAATGTACCCTATTTGCTAAGTGTAGCAACCTACTACATCCCCTGTAAATCAAACAAAGTACAATTCCTATTGCATTTTCAAACTGTTCTATATCCAGTAACTTATTACTGAAAAGTTTTTAATGCTTACCTGTGCCAGGCTTGCTTGGTTCTAAAAATAAACAGTGTATTTTTGTTTGAGGCATATGGGCTGCAGACCACACACTATAGCATTAGATCACCATCTGGTGGTGGGCCTGGATGATTACACTTTGTTGTCTTGGAAGAATCTTTGTCTGTTGGATGACTCCTCCCTTAGATTGTAGTGCGCATGGGCATAGACTTTATCCTTAGAATGTTTTTTTCTGCCATCGGGCTCGGATGTCTTTATTGTTCGGTCCCATTACCTATCTCTTTTAGAATCCATAAATCAATCTACAACATCGACACCGTCTTCGACACGGATTCCGGTTACACGCGTCGAAGAAAGGCTATATTTCTCGATTCCAGCGTTCGTCGGGGCCGTCGGGCCCATCTGCGCATTGGGCCTTTGGCTCATGGAAAGAACACCCTTCAAGAAGTGCCTTCAGTGTGGACACAAATTTCCCCACACTGACCTTCATGAGGTTTGCAACCTGTGCTTGTCCCCAGAGCACGAGAGTAGAGACTGTGAGGCCTGCGCTTCATTCCGGTCCAAGAAAACAATCCGGGACTGTCTAGCTCGAAGAGCCATGGAGCAGTCATCGTCGTCGACACCAGACCTCATCGACGAGGCGCCGATCGAGGTAGACGCCGAAGAACAGCAAGAAGACGTCGCTTCTGAAGCGGAGGATTCAGCTTCCGGTGCAGAGGATCGATCCGAAGATGACCATCTTCTTCCAGCTGGTCAACAGGTCGTGAGTAAGAGCGTCGACCCTGTTCACCCACCTTACCGGGACAGGCTTCGGTTCCACCTCCACCTTCGGGTGCAGGTGCACACCGACCAAAACCTTCCGACGCCCCGCCTTCAGGCTCGGCAGCGAAGAGTACTAAAAGGCCTCCAGTCGACTCAGGCTCGAGTCAGTCTGTCGGTCCCGAAAAGCAGAAGATTCTTAAGCCAAAGTCAACACTGGCACCGGAACATCCATCGGTACTGAAAACAGGCGAGCCGAAACCAAGTTCGGCGCTCAGAGGTTCCCAAAGTTACCGAACCGAAAACGACCCCGGTTCCGAAAAAAGTGGACGCGAAGACAGTTCTGATACCGAAACATACTTCGGCTCCAAAGGCTGGCAAATCTAAACACCCGGGAACAAAGGCTTTGGATACAAAAAGCACAGATCCAAAGAAAAGACAAGAAAAGTCTTCGGAATTGAAACCAAAAACAGTTCCAAAGACAATAGAAACTGCGAAGTCTAAACTTTTCGACCCCAAGCAAGATAAATCCGCGCCGAAAAAGGATTTGCCAATAGAAGAGCTTTTCCAACCTGATGCAAGGCAAAATACTCTTAAAATTCATCCAAAGACTGGACATGTATACACAGTGCCTGAAAAGAAGAAAATCTACTATCCTAAACCACCGCCAGTTCCTCTGAAAAAGCATGTTCAAACTTCCCCTATAAAAATTCGTTCACCAGAGGTAGAAATGCCAGTAGAGATCTCTCCTGTACATTCACCAGCTCGTACTCATAGCTTTATACCATAAGATGAGTATTATGGGGATACCTACTCACAAGAGGTAGAGAGTGAGCATCAAATGGATGATATTAATGACCCAGAGGATATGACTGGGCCATCAAGTGACCATTGGGAAGATTATAATGCACCAGATCTACCACAAGACGAGGCATCCTCCAGATGACACGGTTTGGTTCACGCAGCTCATTCACAGAGCAGCCACTTTTTATGGAGTGGACTTACATACAGATCCAGTAGAAGAAGACTTTCTAATGGACACACTGTTAACGTCACATAAAACCACAACCACACTGCCAATACTTAATGGAGTGGTAAGACACGCACCAGAAATATTTAAAGAGCCAGGGTAAATAACCCCAGACTGGAAAAGAAGTACAAAGCGGCTCCAACTGATCCAGCAAACATTAAAGGACAGTTGCCACTAGACTCTCTGGTGGTGTCATGCGAGAAAGAGAGCCAACTCGCAGACAACAGGGGATGCTCCACCCCCGACAAAGAGTCTAAGCTTTTAGATGCGTCAGGAAAACGCACCATCTCACAAGCAGCCAGCATATGGAGGATTGCTAACACTCAAGCCCTGTTAGCGAGATATGACAGAGCTCATTATGAGTTAGAGTCACTCATGCAACAACTGCCAGAACAATATAAGACTGGGGCTTCTGACCTAATACAGGAAGGCAAGGTTATAACAAATACCTCCATAAGATGCGCACTAGACACTGCAGACACAGCTTCTAGAGCAATACATACAGGGGTACTGTTGCTCAGACATGCATGGTTACGCATCTCTGGGTTTAAACCAGAAGTACAAGCCAGTATATTAGACCAACAGCATCTTTTCGGGCCATCAGTGGACAGTGCACTAGAAAAGATGAAGAAAGGTAAAGATACGACAAAATCAATTGGAGCTTTACAAACGCAAGCCCATAGACCTTCCTTTCGTCGCTCCTTATATAGGGGTGCCTCCAAAGGTTTCCAAACTGATATCACCTCCTCTTCTTACAAAGCGCCCAACCAAACCTCTCCCAGTATGGGATATTATAGAGGAGGGTATAGAGGAAACAACAATAAAGGCAGAGGCAACAACAATCGCAACGCCTCTACCCCCAATAAGTGACTTCCCTTCCATCCCCCCAGACCATTCCACTCCTGTCGGGGGGAGATTACAACAGTTCCTACCTGTCTGGAACTCCATCACTACAGACAGGTGGGTGAGACAAATAATTCAGTCAGGTTATTGCCTGGAGCTCACTTCCAACCCTCCAACAATACCACCCAGACAGCATCCCATGTCACAGGAACACCTCCTACTATTAAGACAAGAGGTGGAATCACTACTGTCAAGTCAAGTCAAGAGATTTGTATAGCGCGCTACATACCCGGAGGGTCTCAAGGCGCTTGAAGAAGGGTGGGGAATTACTTGTCAAATATCCAAGTTTTAAGTTGCTTTCTGAATGCTAGGTGGTTCTGAGTGAGACGAAGGTGAGTGGGGAGTGAGTTCCAGGTTTTAGCTGCGAGGTTAGAGAAGGATCTACCTCCCATGGTGGTTTTATTGATGCGAGGTACGGTAGCAAGGGCTTGGTTGGAAGATCGTAGCTGGCTAGAGGGGGTGTAGAAGGAAAGTAGTGTGTTGAGGCATTCGGGTCCAAGTTCGTAAAGTGCTTTGTGTGCGTGGGTTAGGAGGCGGAAAGTAATCCTCTTATTGACGGGGAGCCAGTGGAGGTTTTTCAGGTGACTAGAGATGTGGTCTTTACGCGGGATGTCTAGTATGAGTCTGGCTGATGCGTTCTGGATGCGTTGGAGTTTTTTCTGGAGTTTTGCGGTGATACCGGCGTATAGGGTGTTTCCGTAGTCCAGGCGGCTTGTAATCAGTGCATGGGTGACTGTTTTTCTGGTTTCGGTTGGGATCCAGCGAAATGTTTTTTTGAGCATGCGAAGAATGTTGAAGCATGATGATGAAACGGCGTTGACTTGTCTGTTCATAGAGAGTGAGGAGTCCAGGATAACGCCCTGGTTCCGTGCGTGGTCCGTTGGGATGGGTGCTTTTCCAAGGGCCTCTGGCCACCAAGAGTCATCCCAAGCGGAGGGGGAGGTACCTAAGATAAGGACTTCTGTTTTGTCTGAGTTCAGTTTCAGACGGCTGTGCTTCATCCACTCGGCTACTTCTTTCATTCCTTCATGTAGGTTGGTTTTGGCGGTGTTAGGGTCTTTGGTGAGTGATAGGATCAGTTGAGTGTCATCCGCGATGATGTTGAGGTTGTGTTGGCGTGTGATGGCCGCGAGGGGGCTCATGTATACGTTGAAGAGGGTGGGACTGAGTGAGGACCCTTGGGGTACGCCGCAGATGACTTCAGTGGCCTCTGAGTTGAATGGTGGGAGAACCAGTACCAAAAGAACATTAGAACACAGGTGTTTACACTTTATTTTTTCATACCCAAAAAGGACGGGTCCCTCAGACCTATTCTAGATCCAACACCCCTAAACCTGTACATACAATCAGACCACTTTCATATGGTCACACTACAACAGGTTCTACTGTTGCTAAGGAAAAGCGACTTCCTTGCCACATTAGACCTCAAGGACGCCTACTTCCACATTTCCATTCATCAATCTCACATAGTACTTGCGGTAACTACAGCACTTTGAGTGTTCACAAAGTGTCTAGCAGTAGTAGCAGCACACTTAAGAAGGGACAACATTCATGTCTTCCCATATCTGGACGACTGGTTAATAAAATCCAAGTCATACAACCAATGTGTACAGCACACGCATCAAACGATCTGCCTGCTGTACAACTTAGGATTTACAGTAAATCAAAAGAGGTCACATCTCCAACCGTCCCTGTCCCAGCAGAATCTAGGTGCCACAATAGATACCTCCAAAGCAATAGCATACTCCAACCCAACAAGAATACAAAATATGCAGAATCTCATCAAAAGATTCCAGCCACAACACTCACTACAAGCTCGGGTGTTCATGCAACTAATAGGAATGATGGCATCTTGCATTTTCATAGTACCACATGCAAGACTACAAATGCGCCCCATACAAGAATGCTTGGCAAGTCAATGGAATCAGGCTCAGCAACAAATAACAGACCTGGTGGTGGTAGACGACTGGACATATCGCTCTCTGCAATGGTGGAACACCAAAAACCTTTCCAAGGGCCGGCTGTTTATAGAACCTGTTCCACAAATGGTACTAACCGCAGACTCATCTCTCACAGGATGGGGGGCGCATTTCCAAAGACACACAGTACAAGGTACATGGACAATGACCATCTGGAGTTACTAGCGATTTTTCTAGCTCTAAAATTGTTTCAACATTACCTATCAAACAAAGCTGTACTAGTCCGAACGAACAATATGACAGCAATGTACTACATTCAAAAGCAAGGGGGGACACACTCCCTACAGCTCTCCCAGCTGGCGCAGAGCATATGGAGGTGGGCCATTCCTCAAAACATTTTTCTGTTAGCAGAACATCTACCAGGAGTTCACAATCAAGTTGCAGATCTGTTAAGTCGTCAGAGACAACAGGTACACGAATGGGAATTCATCCTCAAGTTCTTCACCATTTATTCAAAAGTGGGGTCAACCAGAGCGAGATCTGTTTGCTACACATCACAACTCCAAACGCCGCCAGATACCCACACCCATTATCCAAAGGAAATGCGGTATGGATGAACTGGTCAAACAAATTTGCGTACGCTTTTCCACCTCTCCCACTAATTCCATTAGTGGTATGCAAGCTACAGAAACATTCTCTCACATTGATTGTCATAGCACCAACGTGGACAAGACAACCGTGGTACACCACGCTACTAGATTTCTCAGTAGTACCACATCACTAATTAAAACTCTCCTCACATCTACTGACACAGAACCATGGAGAGATTATGCATCCAGACCCAATGCAGCTCAATCTAGCGATTTGGCTCCTGAGGTCTTAGTCTTTGGATATCTAAATTTATCTCCAGATTGCATGAATGTAATTAAAGAAGCAAGACGTCCTACCACTAGAGCATGTTATGCAGCAAAGTGGAAAAGGTTTGTTGTGTATTGTACAAATAACGTCAACCCCATAGATGTTTCCATACAAAACCTCATATGCTACCTGTTACATCTGCAAAGATCTAACTTAGCGTACTCCTCAATTAGGTTACATCTTGCTGCCATAGCAGCATGTCTTCAAAACAGACATTTGCCTTTGTTTAGAGTACCTGCAATCAAAGCGTTTATGTAAGGACTCAAAAGAATAATTCCTCCCAGAATACCACCATCTCCGGTATGGAATTTAAATATTGTCCTCACCAGACTTATGGGTCCTCCTTTCGAACCATTACAGAAGTGTGAATTAGTTTCTTACATGGAAAGTAGCCTTTCTAGAAGCTGTTACCTCACCGTGAAGAGTGAGTGAGATCAAGGCATTAACAATTCAAGAATCATTTATACAACTTCATCACAATAAAGTGGTTCTTAAAACAAATACAAAGTTTCTGCCAAAGGGCATTTCACTGTTCCAACTCAACCAATCTATTGAGTTGCTGGTATTTTTTCCCCAACCGTAAACGGTTGCAGAAAGAGATTTACATATATTAGATGTAAAAAGAGCGCTTCTCTACTACATTGATAGGACAAAACCATTCAGTAAAACTAAACAACTGTTTGTGTCCTTTTCCCCTCCACATAAGGGAAATCCTATTTCAAGATCAGGCATTGCAAGATGGATTGTTAAGTGCTTTCAAATTTGTTACCAAAAAGAAAAACGCACACTATCCATTCCCCCTAGGGCTCATTCTACCCGCAAGTTAGGGGCATCTATGGCATTCTTGGGAAACATACCAATAGATGATATCTGTAAAGCAGCTACATGGTCTATACCGCACCCATTTACAAAACACTACTGTGTAGATGTGCAGGCAAAACAACAAGCAAGTGTGGGCCAGGCTGTACTCAAAATGTTATTTCAGACTACTGCAACAGATACGGGTGGTCGCCGCTAAGGGAAAAACTGCTGTGCAATCTATGCTATAGTGTGTGGTCTGCAGCCATATGCCTCGAACGGAAAATGCTACTTACCAGTATGCATCTGTTCTTGGCATGTAGGGCTGCAGAACCACACACGCCTCCCCGGCTACCTGTATCTGTTCCAGTATTATCTTATTTAGATACTCAACACATGGTCATATTTTTCTGTACTCGTACAACTCCATCATTTGCTCAGTGGCGAAAACAATCTAAGGATGGTGTCGATGCCCATGCGCACTACGGACTAAGGGAGGAGTCATCCAACAGACAAAAGACCCTTCCAAGACAACAACAAAGTGTAATCATCCGGGCCCACCACCAGATGGTGATCTAATG
Organism: Lissotriton vulgaris; assembly: GCF_964263255.1. Lineage (NCBI taxonomy): Eukaryota > Metazoa > Chordata > Amphibia > Caudata > Salamandridae > Lissotriton > Lissotriton vulgaris. The sequence continues at coordinate 21,964,306 of NC_141697.1, forward strand.
CTATAGTGTGTGGTTCTGCAGCCCTACATGACAAGAACAGATGCATACTGGTAAGTAGCATTTTCCATACAAACACAATTGGCCTAGAGTTCAGTTATTGAGTGTTTGAATTAATTTGCCGACTGAGTGTGTACATCAAATGCTTTACACTGTCCTCTGACACTGCCTTACTGCTCGACCACTCTACCACAAATGGAGTTAGGTTCTATCTAACTTTAACCTCTGCTTACCTCTGGGGTCACCTGGACTCTATACAAACTATACCTCATTTTGGTGTAGTGTGTGTATATATATATATATATATATATATATCTAGTTTCCTACAAATGTGTCCACTACTGGTTACTTTTATGCGTCAATTCGCTAAAAGTTTGTGCTATGTTCAGCCTTTTTGATACTTAGTGAGAATAGAGTAAGTTTAGCTTTGCCCAGAAATTATTTAGGTGGATTTCTGATCAAAATTTTCGAGGTTTCTATTTTTAACCAGGAAACTGAGCCCATCTGACCTAGAACTTGAATACATTTTGTCAAAGCAAGCATTTGGTTACACATTGTTACTATAAGTATTCGATTACTTACCCATTAATTTCGGAATGATCATTTAGCTGCTTTTATTTTCTCTGAAGTCCGTTTCTTCTTTATAATTTGTTATTGTCCCTCATTTGATTTGCATATTCTGCCTTTCATGTGCTGCTTTGTTGAGCAGGTGACTATATTCATGTCTCCTTTGTTTAAGGCAACCTCCGTTATCAAGTACAAGGTCTGCGAGAAGTCCTTCTCTCAGGTTTTTCCTGATGATCCACCTGCCTTCGCCTCTTCTCTTCCAGCACCACAGAGGAAGCCTCCCAAAAACCGGGTAGTTGTAAGCCCGGTAGTAAGTCCGATGGTGCGTCCGGTAAGTGCTCCATTGAAGAAGTTGGAATGGTTAAACAACCTGGGATTTCCTTATTCATCTCCCGTCAGTGAGTGCCGCAGGAGTAGCAGTCATTCACAATTACTTGAATATACATTGTGTTATATGTAGCCGACACATAGAATTTGTTCTTGATCACATTGAAAGTGTTCTTCACCTTGATTGTTTTACAATGAGATTACGTCTCTGGTGCTTCTTTTCTTTGATGTAGTCTGTCCCTATTTGTTGAAGCCATTCTGAGCCTTCAAGGGTCTTGTTTGTGAACTCTGCATAAGTATTGTTCTGTGACTATGTACAATAGTGGGCTCTGTTGCACTCGCCTTTTGTCACCTTTCCTCTGCGTGTGTTGCTCACAAGCTGGTATTTTTCCTTTCAGATGGATGGCTTTGTCAATAGGCCAGTTATTGGTGTTGATCAGTATTATGCAGCCATGGAAAGGGAGAAGCTGGTGGCGCTTCGAGAAGAGATGCAGGCGATGGGCAAGTGTCCTACACTCAGACTTATCCCTGTCCCCTTTTCAGATACTACAACTCCATTTCCATGATCAGCCTTGTGAATTATCGTCACACTTTGTTTCAAAGGGTATTCTATAATTAATGGCTATCTCAAAAATGAAAAAGTCCTAACTATAAAGAAGGAAAGTTTTAATTTGATTAAGAACACGGAGGCATCGATTATGCTTTACTTTACTGAATTTTTAAAGCAGCCATCAATAGGCTACAATCCAATTAATACATCAGTAGGCCTTCAAACATGTGACTTGCATAACCATTAATGTCCAGAATACTATGTAATGTAACATCCTCCTGTTGTCCTCTTTCTGTGCGTGAAGGGTGGCATTAGCAATGTGTGCCCTGAAGGATGGTTTTTACCTCCTTAAGAGAAATGCTAACTCCGATACCTATACTTGATAATTGCATCACAAAATACCAATCATCTCAGTGCATTCATTACCATTAAATCCAAGAACAATACATCATCTAAATATTATAACGATTTAACATACTTATCCCCAACGTAGCCAGTTCTGCTTCTGGTAGAACTCTTCAAAAGACTAACGGCGGGATAATCCTTTGTGTCCGTATAAAACTGAAAAGATAGGAATTTCTTCATTCTATGTCCGGATCAGAGGCTCTGATTATACTCTTTTAAAGCATACTTTTTGATTGGGCCAAACGATTACTTGACTGTTCCACGCTTCCTTATGGTTCTATCACCAGGTGTTATGGACACTTCTGTCAGAATCACTTCAGCAGAATAGGAAATTCCCGTCTGAAGGTGCTTAGTTTTCTGTTGTCCTAGGGCCTTATAATATAATGGACCTCGAAAGATCTCTTGGCTAGAAGACAATAGAGGTCCATCTATCCTTACCAGAGTATGAAGAGAAATCCAATCTGATGCAATCACTCTCCTCCGTCCTTTTTTGATGCTTCCTGGGAATCTGTAGCAAAACTGAGAATTCCATCCTGAATTCCAGAATCTGATTCGATTTTAATTGATTTGATGATGAATGCCAAGTCCTCCTGATAGAAAACAGCCAAGTAAGCTTGATTCAGCTGTGTATTCCTGTCTTGTGCCACAAAGATCATGTTTGGGTATCTTCTCAATCTGCAACCCCTTGACCGCAACCAAGCTACCCTTGATTTTAGCAGCTTTGGGAAGCACCATGGGCAGAAGAAAGGCTGAAGAGTATCACTTTGAAGTCCCAAACCTGATCTGACCAGAGGAACTGTAAGAACCTTCGGACAACTGGGGAAAATTGGTATTAACAGGTAAGCGTCCTTCACAACCAACCAGATGGTCAGTCCCCATGCCTGAGAATTGCCATCAAAAGATGGATGCCCTCCATCGAGAAATCTGTAAATCAACCAACTTTTGAACTTCCGCAGATTCATAACTAGAAAACCCCACCCCCCCTTTTTTTTTTTTACTACAAAGGTATTGCTTAAGAATCCCTTTGATTGGGGGGCGTGGCCAACAGCATGGCCGGTTAGGACGTGCAACCGCGGAGCTCCCGATGAGCTGCTTCATGATCTGGCGAAATACCCAGTCCTGCTATCCAAAAATTATGGCAGTGGGTCCAAAGGTGTCCTACATCATATAGCAGCAAGAAAATTGGAGAAGCTCGGTGCTCCGGCGGAGAAAATCGCTCCGGAATCACCCGCTCGTGAGCCCGACTACACCAAGATGGTGGCCGTCGGTGCCGGGATGAGCCGGACACGGTAAAATCTTGTTCCTTGCCCCGCTGCCCAGGGCTGCCACGCGTGGGGGACACAAAGAAGAGCCTACCAGCCCTGAGCAGAACCTGGAAGCGGCCCCCCTGAGGAGACCGGGAGCCGCGAGAACACCTGCACCAAGATGGCGCCCGGAGACGCGGTAATGCTCCGGCGGCGCTGTGGGGCCCGATCCCGGTCCCCGCCTGGATAACGTTGGGAGAGTGGTGGCGGCAAGGGGCCTAGCGGAGCACTGTCACACCCCTGAGAAACGCGGCAAGACACCCTGGCGGCGGCCGAACACCCCTTGGATGTGCGGGGTCAGCCGCACTTAGAAACCTGCACACCAGGCTCAGAGGGGGCAGCAGCCTCTCTTCTACCTGAGCTCAACACACGTTTGGCTCCTGGCGGGATCTGAGGGAGGGACCGGCAAACAACTTTCGCCCGCGACGAGACTGCTGTAACCGGAGGTGGGACTGGCAGGGCCCCGGGACCCCCGCAGGCCACACAGCATCACAACGGGCTCACTCCTGAGGGCTTGGATCTGGATGGGTAGCGGAGGTCTACGGGGAGAGGCCTAGTGTTATCAGACGACAGCCGTACACAGGTGGCTTTACTGTAACAGAGTGGCCGGCTGCTCTCCTCCGCCGAATTGTCCGGCCCCAGGATTGCGACGGAAAGCACAGAGAGACGGGGAGGGCATAAGAGGTGCTACCTGGTCCCCACAAGGCTGCCAATAACTTGGGCACCCCTAAGAGACGCCAACAAACGACAGCGCTAAGAGACAACGCAGGGGTGCGGAGAGCCAGAGACACGAGATCAACAGGCGGAGGTGAAGGGTCTTGGGGGAGCAAGAGACCTAGAGCCTCTTCAGTCTGGCGATGGCTGCTCAGCCGCTTTAGAGCAAGAGAGACTCATCCGGAGAAATGAAATGAAAAGGAATTTATAAAGCGCATGGCTGCCCTCGAGCGTCCCAGCGCTATAACGAAACACAGGACCACCACCAAATGTAACTGTAGAGAAAGCCTACAGGGGGAAAAGGTGAGTCTTCAATGCTTTGCGGAATCTCGCTAGGTTAGGTTCTTTCCGCAGGGCCAGCGGTAGAGCATTCCATAATTGGCCTTCGTTAATGGAGAACCGGCGGCCGCCGGACCTCACCTTTTTTGCTCTGGGTATCACCACAAAGTTACCGTCATCCGAGCGAAGGGCTCGCGTTGGTTTATAAGGGCGAACCAGGTCCCTAAGAATTGGAGGGCCCGATCCTTGCAAAGCTTTAAACACAATGCAGAGGGATTTGAATTTTATGCGAGCTCGGATTGGAAGCCAATGCAAGGCCTTAAGTGCAGGCTTGGCTGAGGATCTTTTGGCAGTACCAGTGAGCATTCGTGCTGCCGCATTCTGAGCTCTTTGGAGCACATTCAAAGTGGATTCTGGTGAGGCAAGGAATAGGGCATTGCTATAATCCAGCCTTGATATAACTAATCCTTGCACCAGTAGTTTCCGGGAATTTTCAGGGAGTAGCGGGAGGATCTTCCGCACCGACCGGAGCAGTCCGTAGCAGGTCCCTGCCACTAGTTTAGCTTGATTACTCATTGACAGCACAGGTTCCAGCCAAACCCCAAGACTTTTTATTGCTTCTTTGGGAGCTGGAGGGGCACCTAGACTGGCCGGCCACATGGATTTAGACAGTGTCGTACACAGGTTGCCAAGGAGCATCCGCTCCGTTTTAGTCCCATTTAGTTTAAGCCGGGAATCCGACATCCATGACATGATGTTAAACATGACGCGAACTTTTCCCCCTGGCTTTCCAAAAGGGACAGCGAGACGATCAGTTGGGTGTCGTCTGCATAGGTTGCGATTTTCACCCCGAAGGGTGAAACCACCGCCTCCAGTGGGGCCATATAGACGTTAAAGAGCGTAGGGCTCAATGAAGAGCCCTGCGGTACTCCGCACTGAAGGGGGGTAGGCAAAGATCTGAAATTGCCTTCGCAAACCTGATAATGTCCGGTCACTCAAGTACTATGTGAGCCGTTTAAGGGCAGATCCTCTCATTCCAATCTTCCCCAAACGGTGGATCAGAATATTATGATCCACCGTGTCAAATGCAGCGCTTAGATCCAGGAGGACCACCGCAGCGGATCCTCCCGAATCCAAAATGCATCTGCCTTCCTCCACCATCGAGATCAGGGCTGAGTCGGTTCCCTGGCCAGGACGAAAGCCCGTCTGCGTCCGACCTAGTAGATCGTTGGATTCCAAGAAGTGCGAGAGCTGGCGATTGGCAAACTTCTCGGCGATCTTATTCAGCCCAGGCAGGAGCGAGATAGGGCGGTAGTTAGCCAGATCAGCCGGGTCAAGGCCTGGCTTTTTCAGAAGGGCCTTGACAATGGCTTGCTTCCAGCTGGGTGGTACTATGCCATAGGTGAATGAGGCATTCAAAAGATCGATTGCTGGGCCTGCAATGATATTCGTGAATTGTTTGAGGATCCGAATGGGCATGGGGTCCGAAGGGGAACCACTCTTTAGAGCTGAGAGCTCCACACAGAAGGCCTCCCTTGAGATGGGGGAAAAGCTGTCAAACACCTTCTCATCCGAAGCGGCCTCCAGGACTGCTTTGTCAATCCTCCCGGTACTCGGAGGAAGACTGGCTAAGATGTTCTGTATTTTGATGTCAAAAAACTGAGCCAGTAGATTGCATTTGTCAGAGTTAACCTCTTGGGTTAACGGGGGAGTGGGGACAGTGAGAAGCTCTTTAAGGATCTGATATGTTTCTCTAGAAGAGTTACATGCCATTCTTATTCTTTCCTCAAAATGGGCGGCTTTGGTCAAATTGCGGGCCGCCTTGTATGCTCTCATCGCTTCACGATAGTTATCTTTGTTGTTAGCCGCCCAGTTCTTCCGCCATTCCCGCTCCAGTTTTTTACATTTTTCTCATACATCCCAATTCAGGGGTGTACCAAGAGGACTTGGTGCCACTCCTTTTGTTTGAAGTGGCTTTAAGAGGTAGAACAGTATCTAATGCTTGGCAGAGCCAATCATGGAATGCGACATTGGCTACCAAAGGATCACATCCGGATGGGGGAACTGATTGTTCAAGGGTACGGGAGAGATTCTCGGCGGATAATTGAGACCAAATTCTCTTGAAGATACGTGGTGCCCTAGGACCTGGAGGAAAAAAAGGGTCCATAGTGAAGTTCAGTTCAAACGGCACCGGAAAGTGATCAGACCAGGGCATGGGGAGGGGAGGGCTCGTCTGAAGATGCGAGATATTAGAAAACACGCAATCCAACAAATGGCCCTTCACATGTGTAGGTTCCAGATTATGTAACCTGAGGTTGGCTGTCATGAGTTCAGATCTAAGGTCAGATGCTATTTTCTCCTCCTGCAGGTCGAAATGAAGATTCAAATCCCCCAATGAAACAAAATTAGGAGAGGATGCTGCTAAAACGGGAACATGGTCCAGAATGGAGGTGGAAAACTGTTTTATCGTCCCCGGGGGGCGATAGACCAGAAGTCCCGATAAGGAATGATTCGGCGACAGCTGAATCCGAAAATAACAGCTTTCTGCGTCTTGAATGGGCCCCTTATCTATTCTACAAGACAACTTCTCCCTGTGGATTATGGCTAAGCCACCTCCCTTTCCTTGCGATCTATGGAAGGACTGAATAAGAAAGCCGGATGGGAGGGCATTGACCAGGTCAAAGTCTGAGCAGGCCGACGTCCAGGTTTCGGTCAGAAACAAGATATCTAGGTCATTGTCTTGAATCAAGTGTAGAATGGCGTGAAAAGAACATCGGATCTGACTCCGTGATGGCAGTTTCGCGAGTTTGACGGCTGTAGAAGGAGTAATTCCTCTTTCGTATATGTGGTGAAAGTGTCATCCGCAACAGGCAGGGTCTCTGGCCTTAGGTCCGTCCTGGCACAGGCGGGCTTGCCTCTGTCGCGCCCGCAGCGCGGGCGACGAAGAGCCGCCATTTATGAAGCGCGAGGTGCAGGAAACGCCCTCGCACTAGACCGCTAACAGTCCGAAAGCCTACCCAAGATGGTGGTTGCAGCAGGTGACGCTAGTCGGCAGCCCGACGGTAAAACAGGAGCCCTAAAACGGCTCTAAGATGCCCCCAAATGTCCCCACAAGTAAAAGCAGCAAGCGCACTACAAATGGTACATTTACAATGAAGAAATTAAATTTTTTATAAAAAGCGAAACGAGTCTTTTTAAAAACAAGTGAGAGCTCGCTAGAGCAGTGGGGTGTGCAGCATAACTCCCAGTGTGTGTAAGGGAGCAGCCTGTGTAAACAACGCGGGCAAACTAGTCAACCCAATTTATAGCGTGAGGGGCAGGAAACGCCCTCGCACTAGACCGCTAACAGTCCGAAAGCCTACCCAAGATGGCGGTTGCAGCAGGTGACGCTAGTCGGCAGCCCGACGGTAAAACAGGAGCCCTAAAACGGCTCTAAGATGCCCCCAAATGTCCCCACAAGTAAAAGCAGCAGGAGGAGAGAGGACGTACAGGAGGGTGAGATGGGGAAAAGACATCCGGTACTCCTGCCTGGGAGGCAGGAGACAGTGGATAATTATGCCACGGCACGCCCACAGAAAGAGGTCCCCCCGGTGACAACTGGAGCACGCTCGGACAGCGCAATGCTGCTGGAAGTGATACAAGCGTCCAGAACGGACATACAAGACTCGAGGGCAGCCTTGGAGGTCAAAATGGGCGAAGTGGGCTCGGAGGTTCTGCTCTTGCGCCAGGATTTCCGGAACCTAACTGAGAGGGTGACCACTGCGGAGACAAGGATAGGAGAAGCGGAAGACTCCCTCAGCATACTGTGGAAGGACATGGCGGAGCTTCAGGCGTCACTCCGGCAATTACTCTGGAAAGTGGATGACGCGGAAAACAGGGCGCGACGCAATAACCTCCGCTTTGTGGGCTTTAGAAAAGGCATCGAGGGGGCGGACATGCCGAATTTTCTGCACTCCTGGTTGAGGAAGACGTTCCCACAGGAGCAATTCTCGAACTGTTTCATTATTGAGCGAGCACACCGGGCACTGTTGGCGAAACCACCGGAGAGAGCGAGGCCGAGACCGGTCATCGCGCATTTCCTGAACTTTGCAGACAGAGACCTAATATTTAGGGAGGCCAGACGGCTGGGAGAGATACGGCTAGAAAACACAAACATAATAATCTTTCCAGACTACAGCCAGGAGGTCCAGAAACAACGCCGCTCCTTCGATACGGTTAAAGCAAAGCTGAGAGACCTACACATGGCGTATATATTGCTGTTTCGGGTAAAATTGAAGGTAATGTTCGAGGGCAAGTCACATTTCTTCAACCGACCGGAAGAGGCCTGGCAGTGGCTTGAGGAACGTCCTATACTTAGAGGGGCAGCAGATTCGCGGCCGCCTGACAAGGGACGAGATGGCAGCCGCGAATCTTAGGAGTAGCCCCCCCAAGACTCAAAGAATCATAAAACCAAGAATAAAGAGGCATACGCAGACCACACCATACCCAGGAACCGACATCTCGGAACGAAGAAGACTGAACTCGTCATTCTCAGTGGGGAAAGCAGCAACAGCGTCTGGATCTAGATTCAGCTGCCTGGCCAATCACAAGACTTCGGAGGAGGACGACGACACGGAAGGTCGGAGGTCAGGAGCGGAGGAAACGGAAGGACATTCGTTACATCCCCTAGAGACTGCTATCCGGGAGCTTGAGAAAGAAACGCCAGGCCAGATGGAGGATCTGGGCAAGGGACACAAGACTCGCAATCCTGATGGGAGACAGGACTGGCACCAGAGAAAGCAGCTCATCGTTGTGGGGGCACGCAAGTTACATACCCCCTTTTTTCTTCTTTAGTGTGTAATTTATTTCAATGTTACGTTCGTTCACATGTTGGGCTGATTGGACGAGGGTGGAAAGCTCAACTGCTATGCAAATTCATCCTCTAGGTTGAGTGGGGGGGGGGCACAGTGGAGGGCGACAGGCCTACTCCGCAAACAGCCTGGGTACTGCGGAAGCTGAGACTGAAGGGGGGGGGGGCAGTTATGGACGTGTCCAGTTAACTGGGGGGGTGGGACAGGAGCCAGGTTGGGGGATGGACAGGGAAGAGGGAGGGGGGGGGGGGGGAGTTGGGAATGGGAGGGGGGACAATCATGTTACAGTGGCCGCATACTTCAGTACTCCAGACGACACCTTCACACACAGGTGACCGACTACACAATGCGACATACCCTCCAGAATGGCAGGTGAGCAAGTAGGTCAATGCCGAGACCGACGGGGATTCAGTGTCCTGACATGGAACGTTAATGGGCTTGGCAGCAAGATTGAGGGGATTGGTGAATTCATACATTAAAAGGCTGCACCCAGACATAATACTGCTGCAGGAAACCCATCTTAAAGGGACTAACTGTGCCTTCTTGGCCAGGGGTCAGTACAAGGTCTTGGCACACGCAGGATACACCACGGACTTGAGAGGGGTGGCAATTATTCTTAAAAAGACTACGCCGTTCTGTATAGCCTAAACATGGACAGACCCGCAGGGGACATACGTAGGAGTTAAGGGGACTTGGAACAGACGCACGTACACAATACTTTCAGTGTATGCCCCCTCAAAGCTACAGGTCAATACGCTCAAGAAAGTGGCAGAGATACTCCTAGACACAGCTGACACCACACAGATTCTTGGGGGAGACTTCAATGATGTGATGGACATAGGGCTGGACCGGACAGGATTGGCATCCAGAGACCGGACCCGGACCCCGTTGGCCCAAATGATGGATAATGTAGGACTTACGGATGTTTGGAGATGGCTGCACCCTTAGCAGAAGACCTACTCCTTTTTCTCGGGTGCACATAAAGTAAACTCGAGGTTGGACTATATGTTCATGTTCCGGCTAAACTTGACAGTAGATGATATGGCGGAATATCAAGCGAGAGGGATTTCCGATCGCTCCCAGTTAGAAACGGTGGGATTGGGGCGTAATAAGAAGGGAGGCTCCTGGAGATTGACGGCGTGGGATCTACAGAATGCAAACGTTCTGAAGTGTCTGAGAGCAGACCTGAAGGTATATATTGCTGAAAATGAAGGGACGGTCCCCTCCAGGGTGATATTCTGGGAGGCATTAAAGGCAGTGATGCGAGACAGGGCACAAAGCAGGCTGGCAGAGGAAAGGAGAAAGCTCCACGCTGAGACGACTGCGTTGGAGGTGACCATTCTAGACCTGGTGAGAAACTACCAGGTTTCAAAAGATTATGAGACACTTAGGAGACTGACAGACCAGCAGAAGCAACATAGAGAACTAGTGACGGGAGAGGCCAGAACCCCGGCCCTGGCCACCCTGCACCGCCTCTATGATGTGGGGGATAAGTCGGGCAAAGTGTTGGCGTGGCTCAGTAAAAAGGAGTGCGCAGCCAGATGGGTAGAGCAACTCAGGGATTTGGAGGGATTGCTTGTTAGGTCTGATGCTCAGATCGCAGAGGTATTTGCTGATCACTACGAATGTTTCTACAGGGCCAGGGACCTGGGGACAGACTAGGTGGCATTACAATACTTGGAACATGTAGAACTGCCTTCCCTGAACCCCGAGGCTCAGCAAACCCTAGAGTCTGACATCACTATGGAGGACACATCGGGAGCCCTGGCTAGATTGCGACCGGGTAAAGCCCCGGGCCCGAACGGGTTCCCAGCGGAATTCTTTAAACGCACGGCGGATCTCCTGACACGCCATCTGAAGGGACTTTTTGAGGGGGCTTTACAAGAAGGGAGACTCCCCCGGACTTGTGCATGGCAACGATAATCCCAATAAGTAAGGAGGGGAAATCGCAGGAAGATTGCGCATCATATTGCCCCATCTCCTTCTTGAATACAGAGGCGAAACTCTTGGCAACGATCCTGGCACTGCAGCTACGTTCGGTGTTATCGGACCTAGTACAACTAGATCAAACGGGTTTCCTTCCGGAGAGGGCCACCAGGTTAAATCTGTCGCACCCACAACTGGCTGCAGGAGGTACAGGGAAGGGAAGACCCACACTGGTTCTTATCCCTTGATGCCGAGAAGGCTTTTGATGCTGTTCATTGGCCGTTTCTTGCGGGTGTCTTGCAGAAGTTCAGGTTTGGTCTCAAATACCGACAGTGGGTTCAGCTGCTCTACACTGAACCTAGCGCCAGGGTAAGAGTGAACGGGGTGATGTCACAAGAGTTCCAGGTTCGGAGGGGGACCCGGCAGGGTTGGCCTATATCTCCCCTCCTCTTTGCGCTAACAATAGAAGTGCTCGCCGCTAAGATACGCCAGAATGTAGCCATTAGGGGATTCAGAGGGGGAGAGCGGGACGCCGCAGAAGAAAAATTATCGCTGTACGCGGATGATATCCTCTTGTATATCACATACCCAGAGACGACAATACCGGAAATGTTCCTGGAGCTAGAACAGTATGGAAAGTACGCGGGTTACCAGATTAACTGGCACAAATAGATTCTCTACGACCCTAAGGGGTAGGGAAACTGGCCGGACCTCCCGGGACGACTGTTGACGACCGTCGAGGGTTTTCAATATCTTGGAGTATATATCACCCTGGACCGACAACGGTCATATCGACAGAACCTGGAACGAATTCTAGTGAACTTTACTACGGACACGACCCGTTGGAGGCAGCTCCCACTCACACTCTTGGGTCGGGCTGCGATGTTCAAGATGATCACATTGCCCAAGTTTTTATGCGCCCTACAGAATGAGTACTATCCACTCCCCTCAAAAGTGTTCGCAACAATACATGCTGAGTTGAGATCCTTCCTTTGGCTGGGTAAACAACCCAGAGTGGTGCTGAACACTCTCCAGAGACACCAATGCAGCGGAGGGATCTCACTCCCGAACTTGGAAGCATACTACTGGGCGGAACACTTAGCCCGATTAATGATTGGGTACACGCGCAGGCAGATCATCCCACGTACGCCCTTTAAAGACACAGGATGTCATCTAGGCCGTTGATTTACTATCTATACGGGGGCACCAGACTGGGGCAGACACTCCCGGCTACAGGACTTACGTTGCAACTCTGGAGTAAGGCGATGAAACGCACTGGGTGGGGAATGAAACCCACACGACAGACGCCGATATGGCATTGTACATGGCTATCAGAATCGAACAAATTAAAGGGCTTCCAGAGGTGGGATGCTATAGGCATCTCCAACTTGGGGGACATAGTGGCCAAGGGGGAACTAAAATCATTCATGGCTCTGAGGTCCGATTTTGGGCTGCATCGTACACAGTTCTTCAAATACGCGCAGCTGAGGCATGCTTGGCGGGCCCAAGGCATCAAGTCGGGTTAACTCCCGGAGTACGCACCTTTAGAGGGACGCCTCTTACAGGAGCGCATCCAGGAAAAAGCGATCTCACTTAAATGACTTTGACAAATAACATGCTAGGTGATCTGGCCAAGCTTAGACTGACGTGGGAGACATGGAGGATATCGACTGGGACATTGTGCTGATGCATCCCAGAGAGGTGGCGATTAAGTCCCGGCTGCGCCTCATTCAATTTAACGTGCTCCACAGAACCTACTATGACCGGGTGCGGCTCCACAAAATGGGAAGGACGGAGAACACGACGTGCCTTAGATGCAGAGACATGGAAGGGGGCTTCTACCACATTATATGGACATGTAGCGAGAGACAGGATTACTGGGGTAAAGTTTTTGAGGAGTTGAGTGAGTTGCTAGAGACCCCTCTCCAACCAGAGCCCAGGTTGGCCCTCTTGGGTATGACTAATGACGTGGACCTACTTCCCAAATATTGCTACTGGTCCCTCACCGAAGATTGCGGTGCACTACACCTTACCGCACATGTGCACTGCTTGCAGCTATCGCCTTTGTTAGTGGCTGTAAATCAATACAATACAAGTCCCTTTGCATGTGCTTGGCAGACCATCTTTGAATGGTCTTCCTACACATTCCAGGGTGTTTCTAGCGAGTGTGTACTAAGTCACGAAAGATGCTTTAGTCAATCTTTTGGGTAGGCTATGTTGCGATGTAAAAATTAGATTAATAGCTGCCACACCTGATATTGCGCTTAAGCCCTTGGGCTGCGGAGAGCACTGGCTAGTGGCATTCTTCATACTTCTGTCTATATATCTACTATGCCCACTATGCTCAGGCATTGCAAATAAACTACATGCACAGAATCTGTGATGGGCTAATAAGTAAATTATAAGTTTCTGAGCACCGGATGTACTTTGCTCCATCCCTATTATCATGTTTAACTTTCTATTGCCATAGTCCCTTGTTTTGCTCCTCGTACAGCTGCCAGTGAATCCTAATGCCCCACAGTATACATTGTTCTGTGCATACAGTTGACCCATGGACAGCAAGTAGAAATGTCTATGTATATGCTGCAATGAAATGAAGGCGATTTGTGAACACCAAATTCTCTGTTGAACAGTCTTATGGATTGCACAAAAGCAAATTGATCATTCCGAAAAATGGGAGAAATAAAACCTACCTGCAGAGGTTGCAGGAGTGACTTGGGAAACCGCTGTGCTTTGCCAGCTAGAAAAGCTATCCGCATTTTCTGTGCTGTCTGATCATACAGAGATTTGTGCTTAATCAAATTTAGCCCCCATTGGTGGTATTCTGGAATTTCAAAATTAAAAATAATGTAGGGATTTCGTTTTTTACATTGTTGGTTGAAGAGGCAGTTGGCCAATGCAGAACTGAAGAGGACGTGCAGTGCAGGATGGTATGGTGCTTGCCTAGTAAACAAAGCATACATAGGTGCTTATTGTTACTGACAAAAAATATTCTGTCCCAAATAGGATGTTCTAGGAAGTCCAGACCTTCAATGTAGCTATCAGTCTTCTGCTATTCTAGTTAAAGCTTGCTTAAATGCCAGCTGAATTTCATAGATTCTGTCCTAATGTCCTTTTCTTGGCCATTGCTCACTGCTGACCCAAAAGGGAAGCAAAGGCATCTTACCCATTCTTTGCCTAAAGTGTTTCATGCAGATATGTTTGAGGACTGTTATTTAAGGCCTTGACCATTGCTGTAGTAGCTGGCCCATCCCCTGTCCCACCAGCCATTCATTTGCCATGTGCACTTTCCATATGTGATGCATTTTTGTTTTTGAGCAGCGTATGAGAAAGCAAAGATGCAGAGAGCACATTTCGATGTGATGGAAGCTGCCAGGAGAAAAGAGCGAGAAGAAAGGGAGAGGGAGAGAGAAGAGCTGAGAAAGCTATGGGAGGAGGAGCGCCTAAAGAAGAAAGAGGAGAAGGAGAGGCAGAAGATGGAGCGTGAGAAGGTCATTCTTACAGGTGTTGGGGATGACAAGGGAGTTGGGAGGGGTATGGTTGAGGGCATGAGCTTTGTTCTCGATCATGTATTATGAACTGCTCATATTCCCTGTTAGAAGCATTTTGTATTCCTTCTGTAGAAAAGCAGTGCACAGTCAATCAATTAGTTCATATTTGTAGAGCGCTGCTTGTCACCACGTAGGGTCTCCAGGTGCTTGCTGCTGGTCTCAGTCAAACATCCAGGTCTTGAGCCCCCTCCTAAACTCTGTCAGCGATGGTGCGGAATTGGAGGGGTAGGATGTTCCATGTTTCGGTGGGGGGATGGGAGAATGAGCGTCCTCCGGTGAGGCTGCGACAAATGCGTGGCATCTCCGCGATGGCGAGATGTGCGGAGCGTTGGTTCCTGTGTGACTGGTGGAAGTGTAGGCGGTGTTTCAAATAGGCAGGTCCTTGGTTGTGGAGAGCTTTGTAGGCGTGGGTCAGGAGCTTAAAATGGCATCTATTCCAAACTGGGATCCAATGGAGGTCTTTGAGGTGTTTGGCAATGTGAGTTCTATTGGGCAGGTTGACTATCAGTTTGGCCACTGTATTCTGGATCGACTGTAGCCTTTGCATGAGTTAGTGGTGGTGCCTGTATAGAATGCGCTGCTGTAGTCCAGTCGGCTGGTAATGAGCACCCGGGTTACCGTTTTCCTGGTGTTGATGGTGAGCCCTTTGAAGATCTTGCGGACCATGCGTAGCGAGTGGAAGCGGGCTGAGGAGACTGCGTTGACTTGACATTCCATGGATAGTTCACGGTCGAGGATGATGGCGAGGTTGCGGGTGTGGTCTTTTGGAGTGGGGGTGGCCACCAGGAGTCATTACAGAGGGTGGTGTACCTGTCAAAGATGAGGATTTCATCTTGTCTGTGTTGAATTTGAGGCAGTTATCTCTCATTCAGGCTGAGGCATTTTTCATACAGTTGTGGAAGTTGGTCTTTGCCGAGGCGGGAGGGGGGGTGGGGCGGTGGGGGCATCTGAGAGTGATAGGATGTGCTGGATATCATTGGCGTAGGAGATATTGATGTGGTGAGATCTGACAATGTCCGTGAGTGATGTCATGTAGATTTTGAAGAGGGGTTGGCTCAGGGATGAAACTTGTGGTTCCCCACAGATGTGTTTTGCCTGTGATGTGAAAGGGGGAATTGGATTTTCTGGGTGCGTCCAGCAATGAAGAATGCCATCCATTTAAGAGCGGCATCTGTGATGCCGACCTGAGAAAGCACTTGATGAGAGTGGTGGGAAACATTGTCAAAGGCTGTGGAGAGGTCGAGCAGGATCAGGGTGGCTAATTTTCCTTTGTCCATTAAGGTGCTAATGTCGTCCACTGTGGCGATCAGGTCTTTCTCAGCGCTGTAGTTGGATTTGAAGCCTGACTGTGATTGGTCAAGAAGGTTGTTTTTCTCCAGTTGTTCAGTGAGTTGGAGGTTGATGGCTTTCTCCAGGACCTTGGCGGGGAAGGGGAGTAGTGAGATGGGTCGGTAGTTCTGGAGCTCTCTTGAGTCTGCTGAGGGTTTCTTGAGGAGTAGTCTGACCTCCGCGTGTTTCTAGGCATCTGGGAAGGTGGCCGTAGATAACAAGACTTGTATGATGGTAGTGAGCTGGCTGCAAATGTTATCTCTGCCGAGGTTGAAGAGCTGGTAGGATCAATCCTATTCTTTACCCTCTTCAACCTCTACATGGAACCTATGCACAGATCCTGAAACAAAGTATGAATTGCCTACCATCTGAATGCAGATGACACCCAATCTATTTCAAAATCGCTTATCTGAAAGACCTCCAACAGCTCAACACTCTCTCCCGGATACACGGATCTTCCATATACACACCTGGCTCAACAACAATCACCAAAAATTATACTCAAAAAAACCGAACTCCTCCTCAAGCCGAAAATAATTCCTGCCCCATCCACCAGCTGATTGACAGTCCAACGGCACAACACTGCAAACTTTCTTCATCCAACTCCGTCAAATCACTTCAGGACCTGAAGACTGTAATCCAATCCCTTCTCCTATCCAAGCTGGATTATGGCAACGCAATGATCACTAGCACTCCATAAGCCCACCTTCTGCCAATGAAGTCCACACTTGGTGCAGTGGCTAGACTGCTCGATGGAGAGAGACGAATGAACCACATCACTCTCACCATCAAGAAACTGGTTACCAGTTGAAGCGAGGACTATACTCATAACATCCTGCATAACACAAAGCTCAACTCGGGAAAACCTACCTACTTTGCCAACAAACTAACTAAAGCAGGGAAAAATAGAGCTCTGCGAAGCTCCCACACCCGTCTCTTCATCCCTCCCAAATTCAAGAAAACCATGGCCTCACGATATCTTCTCTGGTAAAGCACCGAGAATTCGGAATGCTCTTCTCAAAGAACTGCATGACAGACAATCCTACCTCCTCTTCAAGAACAATCGAAAACCCTGTCCTCAAACTCCTAATTTAATCCACCCAATACCTGCCCAACAAAATATCACTCTGAACTCTATCCTAACCCCTCTTTCATCCTGGGTGTGAGAAAGTGTCTCTATTTGCATGGTTAGCTCCCACTTTTTGCCTGGTTTTGATGTGGTTTCAGTTGTAGTGCACAGGGTCCCTGCCATCCAGGTCACCTGTGCCAGTGCTTAATTGAGACTTCTGCCCTCTGAAAGTCCATAGTAAGTGATACCCTGGGTACATAGGGCTTGTGAGCGGAAGAGGGTCCCTTGCGGCCTGTGAGGTGAAACACTAAGTTGACATGGTACCCAACCAGAATGCAATGCCAGCCAGCACTGCCTGAAGGTATAGTTAAGTCACCCCTCTAGCATGCCTTACAGCCCTAAGGCAGGGTGCACTATACCACAGGTGAGGGCATATCTGCATGAGCAGATGTGCCTCTACAATATTAGGGTTAATTCCTTAATGTTAATGTTGTAAGTGCCAGTGAAGCCGTACAGAGTGAATGGGCTAGGAATTCGACCACTCGAGTTCCACAGCACCATGATGGCTTCACTGAACACAGGAGTGTTTGGAACCAAAATACTCCTCTCAATCAATCCACACTGATGCCAGTCAGATGTATTGTACCATGTACTCGGACACCTCAGATGTGCCCCCTGAAAACCTACCAACCCTGTTGTGGTCTCTGACCGGCTGTCGGCAGCCAGCCACCACCAGACATATTTCTGGATCCCTGGGTAGAGAGCCCATGCTCTCTTGGACCAGAAACAATACTCATCCTGGGCAGAGGTGTTGCATCTCCTCTCCCAAGATAGGTCAGTGTTCGAAGGAGTAAGCTTCAAAGGCTCGCCGCCTTTGTAATCTGATCCCCGCCTCTGCTGCCAGCAAAGCAGATGGAAACCCACGGTTAACACCCCCACTTTGGATGGGAAAACCGATGGGTAAACCTAGAATAGATGTGCCCACCTCTGCCATTCCCCCTCCCCCCAACATAGATGTGCCCATCTCTGGAGGGGGCGACTAGGTGAAGCACATCTTTTAGTCCCTGCCATCTTGATGGAGGGGAGACCCCTCTAATCAGGGCTAAGTCTATGCCCTTCCCACAGGAGTGTGGCTTAATAGAGGGTGTAGTCACCCCAGGTAAGGTACGCATTGTCCATACCTGCTACTCCCCGAAACTGCCCCTCGATCTAGTATTTAGGTGGCTCCTCCAGACCTAGAAACTAGATCTGCGATGACCTAAGAAGAAAGACATCCTGGAAGAGCACTGAAGGCGATGACTGCCTTGGCCCCAGCCCTACTGGCCTGTCTCCAGCTTCTGCAAACCTGCGACCTCAGGAAATTCTGGGGGGACAGCTGCTTTCGAAAAGACTCAAATCTCCCGCGGACAGTAGACCTCTCCAGAAGAAATCTACTCCAAGGACCATAGATACGGTCGATCCACATCTCCTGCCCACTCTGCACCTTACGCCTACAGCCTCAGAGTGGCTCGCCTGTGCAGTGAAGTCTCACCAGCGATCCTGACTTTGTGTCCAGCATTGACTGACCTCTCCTGATCTCCAAGGTGGCGCCTACAGCGTGAATTAAGTCTCCCTGGACCGTGACTGGCTCCAGTAAGAAGAGACTGGCGCCAAAAAGCACCCCTGCACCTGAAGTCCTTTGGCCTTGGTGAGCTGAACCACCTGTGCCCCTACGACCTCCTACATCTCTATTTGCCTCTGCTGTCATTGGTCTTCCTCCTGCAACCTCCGGTGCCATGCCTGCAGCTTGTTTTCTAAAAGAAGAATCGCCATTCAAAAGCATTAGGCGCCACGCACTGAAATTGCACTCTGCAACAGTCGGTCCCTGTGCCGCTGATGGCATATGTTGGTTCCTGCTTTGTGTCCCCTCCCCCTTAAAAGCCTTGGGCCGAAGTCTGATTTTGCACCCGGCCTCCCCTGTGCCACCGGCGGTACAACTTTGGGACTCACCTGACACTTTCTGACTTTTGGTTCCGAAGACTAGAATTGTAAGTGGGTTACTTACCTGTTTAACCACAATATTATTTTCCTCATAGGAGAACATTAAACTGTTCGAAAATATTCGAAGTGTCGATTTTTAAAAGTGAAAAGTATTTTTATTTAGAAACATACCTACCATATTGCGATCTTGGTCCTAAAATACAAATTATATTTTTCTAAAATTGGTGGGGGTCTTCTTTTTGAGTTGTGCAGTATAATTAGCTGGAACATCGCAGGGCTTTGATCAAAAAGGGAGGATCAAAGTTGGTTAAAGTTTGTTAAATATAATGATATTATAGCCCTCCACAAGACATGGGAGAAGGAGAGCAGTTTCTGGTTAGACTGATTTAAATCTTATTGTTCGCCTGCTCGTTCAACGTCGGCAGGTAGAGCTAAGGGTGGTTTAATGCTCCTCCTCTCCCTAAACTTAAAAGGGTCTGTAAAGCTGCTGGAGGTAATTTCTCATAATTGTTTGATAGCTGAACTAATTACCCCCAACTACTCTAAAATATTGCTAATCAATTTCTGTAATTCTGGGGATAGTGAATTCAGCAATGAGCATCTTTATTTGAAATGTTTTTTAGAAACATATAGCTTACAGCAAACCACTTTTCTTTATACCATATTTATGGGCGATTTTAATGTGCATCTGTGTGATCTTATTTGTCGAATTGACGATGCCTTTGGACCGGACTATTCGTCGCTACCCCACTTTGAACACACATCTAAGGGGAGGCTCTGGAGGATCTCCTCTTAGGGGCCGAGCTCTATGAACCAGGCTTTCATGACTTTAGTGAGAGGCTAGCAACTTTTAAGGCGAGGGATAGGGAGACCGTTATTGACTACATATTTGTATCCCCCTCTTTGTTAGGGAATGAATGCGAGGCTCTCTCCCTTTAGCGACCACAACCCCGTTATCCTTGAGTTAGATAAAGGTATGGACCTTCTGTGCGCCCCACGCGAGGACAGGGGCCTAACTCCGTGATAACCAGAGACCAAGGGAGGAGGCTAAAATGGTCCAAGGTAGTCCACGATTTTTTTCTTTGCTAATTTATGTATGAAGGTTAAAAACGACATTGCAAAGTGCGTTGATTATTCTACCCTAAAGGATATAGTCCTTAAAGCCTTTGAAGCTATTTGTGGTCAGGTTGCAACAGACTTAACCATTATAAGGAAGCCCAGGCCTAACCCAGGGGAAAGGTGGTTCGACTCTTAAATGCTCTAGGGCTCACCAAAATTTAATAAAAGCACTGCAAAATAAACCTAGAGACAGGGAACAGTTAGTCTCAGAAAAGAATACAAAATTGCAGTCTTTACCCGCAAAAACGAGATTTAATCAGAGGCGTGGAACGCCTTAATGTCCGTAGAAATATTCAAGGACAGCTCAAAGTTTTGGGCTATTGTTAATAGTCCTCTTTTTTTCGGGGCAGGAGAATGGAAGCCAGGAAAATAACATCCCAGAGACCAGTGGCTTTCTCATTTCAGGGCATCAATGGGTCAAACGAGCTACATGATTCTTTTTTAGATTTAGACACTGGTCATGATTTACCCCTGTTGGTCTTTAAAGAGGAAGACGTTGAGAGGGCAATAATAGATTCATCTAGTAGCAAGGCACCTGGCCCTGATGGTGTCCCTGTCGACTTCTAAAAGGGTGACTCTAAATTCTGGGCTACAATTTTAACTAATGTTTTTTTAATTCCACGGTTGTCCAGGGGTTCCCTGCTTGATGGTCCCAGTCCATTATTATTCCAGTTTTTAAAAAGGGGCAGAGAGGGGATCGTAGGTGCTATAGGCCCATTTCACTGATAGACTATGCTGTTAAAATCTTAGGTAAGGTGATTCTGGTCAGTTACTGATTGGGTAAATGAAAATGGGGTTTTATCTAATCTTCAGTATGGTTTTAGACCAGGCAGAAGTACTATGGACCAGTGCCTTAATCTGTATTTACTGATAAACAAATATACTGTAGCTTCCAAAGGCTCCATATATATGGGCTTTATGGATTTATTGTCAGCTTTCGACCTCGTGAACAGATAAAGGCTATGGTTCATTTTACTTGGTATAGGGATTGATCCCAGTCAGGTTTATTTTTTAGCTGACCTACATCGGGATCTTTTTGCGACTGGGTTACACAGGAGGGCAAATGCACACAACACTTTAAGTCTGGTAGAGGTGTTTGCCAAGGCTGTATATTAGCCCCTTTACTTTATACGCTATATATTAATGCCCTAGATAAAACTCTAGATAAGGCTAGTCTGGACATCCCGCGTGTAGGAAATAGGACCATTCCTGTCCTCCTATACGCGAAAGATGCCGTGTTACTAGCATGAACCCCGCTAGGTCTTCAGAGACTCTTAGATGCATTTGGGACCTTCATGAATTCCTTGGATTTGTTGGTAAATATTTCTAAATCCAATGTTTTGACTATGGGTCAACGAAAGAATAAAGTTAAAACCTTTTACTGTAATGGGGCTGAGGTGACCGGAGTGATAGTTTTTACCTACTCGGGGGTTCTATTTGATGATGGATGCTCTTGGGTTCCCCAGCTCAAAGCCAAAAAGAATGCAGTAGTGAGATCGAAGTCAGCACTACTTAGTTTTGCACGGCGACTGGGAGCCAGGCCTTGTGAGGCAATTCTCGCGTTTTATAGGTCGAAATGTTACCTATCGCCACATACGGTGCAGCTATTTGGGGGCACAAACAAGTGGTAGGGGTCCAGATGGCAGAAAATAAAATTTTCCGCTCCCTCTTGTCCGTCCCCCAATCTACCCCAACTTTCGCTATCCACCAGGAACTGGGGATGGGATATGTGACTGAGTTGGTGAGCCTGGCCCCCCTGGTTTGTTGGATAAAAACCTGGCAAACCCAGAACGAATGTTGAACCACCAGATTTTAAGGGATTGTTGTTTTACATCAAGCCAGTAACATTCAGTGGCTGTCATATGTTAAGGATATGTTCACTAAACTTGGGCGACCAGACATTTTTTTTTTTTTGTTTACATTTTTTGAAAACCTTTATTGTGCAAGAAAAACCATACAAATACGGGCCTACAACCAATCAGGCCGGCCACAACACATTACGGGCGCACAGAATAGGATAGAATTTCCCCAGCAGTTCTTCAGCATTCCATAAGCAATCAGTTTACATTAAAAGTCTCAAGTTAACCGCTAGGAGCAGGATAAGAGAAGGTTAATTTTATATTATAATAGGAAGTATAGCAGGAACATTGCAGCTATTAGTTTCCGAATTCCCATGACGGGCAGTTTGTGAAGCAGCAATACAAGGAACGGTGAGAATCAGAAATAGTGGCAACAATTAACGAAGGCAACGCATAGGTCCCACGCCGCCAATCAGTTCCCACCACTGCCCACCCGACACCACTTGAATATGTGCTAGTACCTATCAAAGAAGTCAGAATTACAACACAAAGATAGCCATCCGCTATACCAACCCAAAGAAGGGGAAAAGGAAAGGAAGGGTAAAAGAAGGAATGTGAAAAACAATAAAGAAAGAACGCAGCGTCGCAGTATGCGCCCCACGGCGGATAAGGCACTCAATAAGAGACCCGCAGCCGGGATCAAGGCAAGGAGGATGTGTAAGTGTGCTGTCATTATCATTAACGCAAAGAACACATGTCCTACACTGTCAAAAAACACCCCATGGGGCCTGCGTGCGGACATAGCGTCCCGAGAAAGGGATACAGAAGAGCCATAGAACTAAGAAAAAGAAAAAACAAACAATATACAGACCCCATGCCACCCACACCACCCTGCACCCCTGCAGAAGGCTACGGCCTACCCCCCCAGCAGCGTGCCTGTCGCCCTAAATAGAACCCGAAATGTAGAAGAATCAGAAAGTAAGAAGGAACAATACAGACAAAAAATAGGAAGGAAAAGGGGAAGAGAGAACCAGTGGGAGAGGAGATATGCAATCAGAACCGTCAGCTCCCACCCCCACCTGAACACAATTAGAACCCACGGCGAGATGAAATCAACACAAACTCAAACATCAGGAACATGAAGAAGAATCGGTCATACTGTTACAGCTGCGAGCAGTCCACATATCCACGTATTCAATTAGCAGTCCGCCGAGGCGAGTCCATCTCATCCCTGCCCTCTCCTGACCAGTACTTTAGGCACGGAGTGTGCATAGGATCGGAACAGGGCAGGCCAAGGGTGCAAAGCAGGGGATCCAAGTCTCGAGCAGCAATACAGGTAATGGCGGCCTCGGACCAGACTGGCGAAGAACAACGTCAGGAGCAGCAGGCAGCGTGAGTACAGTCCCGCCGACCAAAGGGGGGAGGTTACCCCCACGGAACAATCACTGGACCCCCTCCAAGCATTTCGAGTCAAAAAATCGCCGGGTACCCCAGCGAGACTGACCTGGACGGACCACGGCGTGTGGCCCTCTCCCACGTCCGCCTCAAGTAAAACCTCCTGGAGACACGGGGCAACAGACATTTGAACTCTCAGACGAACGGCGGTCGCCTTCTCTTCAACAGCCGGGAGAGACCACGCAGCACATTTCCTCGGTCGGGCCGCATACATGGGGGGCGGCTCAACAAGCCCGGCGGACAAGCCACTATCCTGCACAGCTGCAGCAAAAGCCATGGATGCACGCCAGGAACACAAGGCGGCGAAGACATCGCCAATCGTGGGCTCACTCCCACACTCTTCAGCCAACGTGCAGTTCGACAGGCCAGTTTCGCCGCCCCCAACAGGTCTGAGACCCGGGGCGCCGACCGCCATTTTGTCGGCGCAATGAGGCCGCTACTTTCCCCGACCCCGATCCGGGCCGTCAAACAAGGCTCAGCGGGATCTCGCCTGTTCCCGCGAATGGCAATCTTGGTGCAGAAAGATGGGTCGCCAAGACATTGGGGGTAGCCGGCGCCACAGTCTCATGGGCGCCGCCCGCCGATTTCCGGGCGAAGGGCTTCAAGATGGCCGGACAGGAGAACAAAGGAGGGACAAGCCTCCTGTACGGTCAACCCCCGTCCGAGGGAGGCAGCGCCCCGCAGCTGGGTCCCCGGGCCACCAGACCGGGTCCGGTCAGTCGCCACCGGTCCAACCGCACAATGGCCTCTCCAGCCGACCCCTCTCCTCCACCAGGGGTCGGCGTCGATACCCCGCTCCGGCCGACAGTCGCAGGCGAGTCCTCGGCCTGCACGCCACGGAGGCTCCGAAGCAAACAAGGGCACAGCTCAAGATCCGCGGCACCCAGGAGCCCCCGGGACAAATGGTGAGTGCGAGCAGCCTTTCATAGTTCCATATTCCGTCGAATGTGTCTCCTCGGGGCAGGATAAGGTACAGGATTTATGGTTCAGGAAAGAAGGTTGACGGAGCCCAGCTACAACGCGGCCATCACGGTCGCGAGCTTGGCTCCTCCCCCCGACCAGACATTTATAATGCCCCTGAAGGGATCAAGAAAACTGACCTAAAATGGGTAACATCGCAGTTCCTGAATATACTGGGGCTGGAACAGGAGGATGAGGAAATGAAGAAAACCTTTGGTTAGGGCTCTTTATTTAACAACTTCATCGCCATCAATAGAGCCCTACTTAAGAATTGTAAAAAGCCCTTCCACCACTGGCTTCTGACCAGGTTTCGCTTTAACCTGATTCATTTTTCATTGGGTAATTTCTCAGGTCCGTGTAAACCTGAAGACATAGCCCCGTGTAACTGTGATAGTTTATCAAATCAGGACACCATGCACTTAATAATGCTTTGCGATTTTTACTCTATTAGGAAGAAGTTTTTAATTCCGCTCCTGAGAGGAAAGGGCTTCTTACAGGTCAGACCAGCCCTAATGCACCTTCAACTGTTAGATAATACCTGGAACATTTTTAACATCACCAGTTTTCTTGTTGCTGCTGTTCGTCTCAGGAGAAAAAGATTCCTTTTGATGATTGAATCATGAACTTCTTTGAATTTTAACATCATGTAACCGTTTTTATCTGATATATCTCTCTACTTTTAAATTATTTATATATTTGTGTAGAAATTGTTTACATTTATGTATCGCCCATCTGTATTGTGTACCTGTACTTTTATGATTTTAATTATTCGAATAAAGTGGCTTGACTGACTGAGTTGTGCGTCCATTATTGGTCAGTGTCTTACACTCCTCTGTTAGGCCTAAGGCTGCTCGCCCACACGACCACTAATAGAGAACTTTGGGCTTTACGTTGAGCCCTGTATGCTTTTGGGAAACCCCTGGTCTCTGTGCACGGTATGACCACCTGGGGGCATACCATATACAGAGCCAGCTTCCTACAGCAGTCATTAACCTAGATGGGTGTTTAGGTCTGGCAACCATCACCTGACCTTTTATCCTACACAATATTATTGTACAGTTCTTTGCTTCCACACACATGCATATCCATCCAATGCTGCTTACTAGTAATGTGCCACATTAATGGACAACATTCCTTTAAATCCAGACTTTTTGGCATTAGCAATCACTTGTTAGGTTTTTCTTATGCATAAAATTCAGCAACAGCACCAGTTAGCGAAAAGTACTTCAGACCAGAATTGTTGAAGGCCTATAACCTTTTGCCTCTTTATCGCATCCCTCCCCCCGAGAAACGAGGGAATGGATGCAAAAACTTGCTTCTAACAGACAGTTATTTGTTATTAACCTTTAATGTTTTAATTGCAGGAAAGGGAAAAACTTCGTGAAGAGAAGCGAAAACATGCAGAGTATGTGAAGTTATGGAGGAAGCCAAGGGAAGACCTGGAATGCGAGGACCTCAAGGTTTGTGTGCAAGCTTTTATCGGTTGTGGTACATACAGAGCATGTTGTGGAAGTCTCTCACGTTGTGATTCGTTACCTGCGGTCCTTGGACCCCTGGCGGTCTACGAAGCCGACTCAAGGGGTCTGCGACTACCTAAAAAATTAAATATAAACCGATTAATAAAATGTATGTAAATGAAGAAGCGAAATTTAAAGTTGAACATTTTCAAATGTTCTGTAAATAGGACAGAATTTGAAATTGTGGGCTAAAAATTAAGTTTGAATGATTTGTGAGAGCAGTGTAAGTGCATCAAACAGAATACAGTATGGACGATGAGTGGCCTCAATTTAAGTTAGAAACGCTCCAGCATTCCCATTAGAATAGCTTTTTTAAAATATTTGAGTGAAATAAAAAATGTCATTTGTGTATTTGTTTGATGAATGCCGATTTCTGTATTGTTTTGCCATTCAAATCATCGAATGCTTTGGCCGTTGTCCGCAGCTTCCAATAATGACTCCTTGGGGATCCCTATAATATAACCATGGATTAGTAAAGGTCCCTGGGTTCCATTAATGATTAAGTGGCGGTAGTCAAAAGGTTAAGAACCACCTCTCTAGCATTTAATAATTACGTATTTTGTATAGCGCACGACTGCCTGGAGGCATCTCGGCGCTTGTACGAATACCGCTAAGGACCCCTTCCTGGCCTTTCACTGAGAAGTGCCCACTCCTGGGCACCCCTAAGGTGAGGCCAGGCATCCTAGCGTTGTTGGGGCCGGTGTGGAGATTAAGCAAGCTATTGCCCAGAGTTGCAGAGTGGGACCCATGATTAGACTAGGCGCCGAGGATATAATTATCAGGTCCGAGGAAATTCAGCCCAAGACCCGCCGAGGCGAGAATTGAACCCTGGTCCCGGGCCAGACTTCTGCAGCAGGGTCTGCCGCTCTAACCATTGACTTTTTAGGTAAACAAGGGAACCCATTCAGTTAACTGAAGACCGTGGGTGTCAATGAATTAAGGGGAAACAAAGGTCCTTAGTATATCTAGGATCAATATTGGGATAAAACAGGCCACAATGGGAACTATATTTGTCCACTGTCCAGCCGGACAGGGTATTTTATTTTTCAATCAATTGAAAAGACACATAAAGGAATGTTGGTAAGGAACAGTCCTGTACCATACTGAGGACACACAGGGAAGGGAATTTTTCAGGCAAGGGAGAGCATTATTGGCCACTTTTAAGTCAGTGTTAGTTTTAAGTAATGCCAAAAAAGTGCTAGACACAACATTATTCACACATACTAGTCAGGTTGTGAAAACACTTATAAACAAGTCGACGTTTCGATCCCTTATGCTCTAATATGTGGGATCATCATCAGGACTGACAATTGAACATTTGCCTGCCTGGTATAGTCATTTTACAACCGCCCTGATCGGCGAGTTGTGGCCCAGGGATAATATAGGGTGTGAGTTGAGGAATTCTCTGGTATGGCAACCTCCTACTGCAGGGGATCAGGACGAACTTGGCAGAATTCCGGCGGTATCTGAGCGATAACTTATCGACCATTAGAGCCTAGCTTAAGGAGTAAAATTACTTGCAGGTGTGCCAGGGGCTTTGGACCCGTGGGGATCTTAGGAGTACGATGACTGTGGTGTTCCAAGGAACAATGCCCGTTTGTATTCTGCAGGATCGCAGTTACATTGAGCCACACTTCTCCACTAATTTAGGCCTATACAGCTCCGATGGACAGTCCATGGATTCCTGCGCTGCATTGATTGAGGTGATAACTGACTTTCAGGTGCAGTGCGTTTTCTGGCAGGGCTGCTGTTTCACTCTTTGGCAGGCCTTTTATGTACAAACTCCTCTCAAGCCTGTCATTTTAAGAATAGATTTTCTCAAGGTGTAAAGCTGCGATTAATGTTTATTTCTTGATCTCGAATGTCTGGTGTTGCATGGGTCTCTCATAGGGTTGCTGAAAGGCTTCTTATGTTTGTGCATCTGACTATGGCATGGTTGTGGTACTCTAGGGTTCCTACAAAAAGGCAAGCAGCAATAGTCTGGGCTTCAGACTCTGGGCTCAAAATCAGTTATCTTTGACTCACAAGTATCAGTTCTGTGATGACAAGTACACTCTTACACTAACCAAGATTCCAGGACCTGCGAGGGACCACTTGAGGGCCAGGATCCTATCTCCCGGTTAAACAGCAGGGTCCAGGGCCAGTCCAGGGTGAACTGGTCAGCTGGTACTTTGCCAGTGCAGGACGTCTTTAGTTTTTGTGTCCCTGATGCATGACCGATTAGCCAACTAGCCCTTGGAGTCCACTCTCTGGTGATTGGCACAAGTGAGAGCAGTTCCAGCCCTTCTGGTCTCTCCAGCCCTTGGGATGTCGATCCACAAAGTCAACAATTGGAGCAGCCCCCTCAAGTCCTGTCTTTTGTTCAACAGCTGCTGCCTTTCTTTTTAAGGTCACAGGTTCAGCAGGTGCCATCCTGCTTCTGTCCTTTCCGAATCCAGCAGTGATCTAAAAGCCAGGTGTTGCGACTTGTATGTCAATTTTGATTATGTGGGTGGGGAGGACTTTATGCCAGTGGGGTTAAAATTCCCATGTGGCAGTCCCATTTCTTGTGGGCTTGCCACTAAACAATCCCACAGTCTACCTCTGCCCATATCCAATCTGTCAGGACCTTTCTTCCCGGTCACAGAGCCCATGGACACACTCCTTAGGTGTGTCCAGTATAATTAGCCACCTCTTCTGCAAAACTGGAATTGCTGTGAGATTTCCCCCCCTGTGGGGGAGATGCCAGAATATCTACTTGCACAAAGGAGCATGAAGGCTAAGGTATGATTCACATTTGAGTCTCAGAGGTGGTAGCAGCTTTGAATCTGCACCATCTGTGGCCACCACCCTGGGGCCATCCTAACCAGAGGAGGTTACACCTCCTCCCACCAGCAGATCATTTGTTTCCCTTCCTGGGAGTGCTTCACACCTCTTAGCGTGAAGGGAGTAGGCTCCTCATGGGAGAACTGCTGCAGTCAGTGAGAAACGGTTACCAGCTGTTTGGGGAAGGAAGTTGATGGTTTTCTAAAGTCACCTTTGCATTAAAAGTTACTTTCATTCAAACTTCAGCAATAAGGCGAGTGAAATATTTTTGGTGTTGGAGGGCGCTGCAGTGGCGTAGCTGGAGGTGGTGGTTTTGGAGGAACTTGCGCATCCTGTCTGGAATCTGTAAACTCGTAGCATCTCCTGTAAGTCTTGCACTAATTAGGCATATGAATTTGAGATGGACGAGGCGGTGATCTGGGTTGTAAAAGTAATTATGCTGTATATTATAGTGTCCATAATAAGAACCTTCCTTCTCTTCCTCCTGATACTTTACTCTTAGCTTAGATTGGCTATGCGCAGCTCCAAAAGGCCCCATCTCATCTGAATCATCCAGCTCATAAAGTAAACGGTGCAGAGAGAATGGCAACACTTTGCTGGGGGAAGATTCATGAGGTTCCGGAAATATTTGTGTAGGTTTCTTTTGCGTCTACATTTTCGTCAACAGCTCTGAGGGAACATAGCTTGAAGGGTCCTTGTAAGACAGCTTCGGTGATGAGACATCCGGCTCAGACTGCTTCATCGATGGTTCATCTGTTGTCGACTGCTCTGTCGCTGGCTTCGTCAATGAGGGTATTGCAGATTATGCTTTTGACTAAAAGCTTCCGGTGTAGAGTGCGTAGACGAGGAGATGACGGCCAAGAAAATTGGTTGACAACACGGCCTCAGAAGTCTTACTCTGCAATGTTGACTGTGTAGAGACAGTTACTGTGGGGATGGTCTTAGTCATCCACGACTGAGACGTCGACGAGAGGATTTTTGTTGAAGGCACTGAGGCAGTAAGAGTGCTTTGAAGGCTTGAGACCAGGGATTGAAGGTTCTGAAGAGTCCTCATCTGAGGAGACTTTATGCGTTTTCTTCTTTTTTAGGTCTCGCACCTGCCGACGCAGCGCGAAGCGCTGTCGCCAGCGAGACTTTTTGTTGCCGACTTGCCTCGGAAGTGGGACAGGAGATGGGCACGCACAGCTTTTGGCGATTTGAGCAGGTGTACGCGCACGTTCAGCTACGTGGTGTGCACATCTCCTGTCCCCCTTCTGTCCTCACGGCGTTAGATTAACTTTCAGGCTAAAAAACAGTCCCCTTTCCGTCATCACTGTGTTAGATTAACTTTCAGGCTAAAAAACAGTCCCCTTTCCGTCCTCACTGCGTTAGATTAACTTTCAGGCTAAAAAACAGTCCCCTTTCTGTCCTCACGGCGGTAGATTAACTTTCAGGCTAAAAACAGTCCCCTTTCCGTCCTCACGGCGTTAGATTAACTTTCAGGCTAAAAAACAAACACTTGCGTGTTTTGTTAGGTCTCGGCCTATTCCATTCCGCAGGAATGAATAGGACGAGTCTATTGCGGTGAAACTCCGAGTTAAACTAAGCTCTCCAAAAAAGCGGATTTCCACGCGTGCATGTGCTCTCGTGCCAGAGCACGTGTCCGAGCCGCCTGCCTCCAAGAGCTTCACATCCAAGCCATCTGTTACTTCCCCAGCGTGGTGCCGCCAGCAGCTTCACTTCAAGGGGTTCCGCTCCGCCCCCTGCTGCATCAAAGGCTTTTATTTCGCGGACGCTGAGTTTTTTTTTTTTATGCCCCTTCAGGCCACAGACTTGCTCCATTACTTGCGTCCTATTTTTTATGTGATACAAGTCGCATCATAAGTACAAAGTGTGGCGCACAACTTTTATTTTGCGGTTTCCGTCATTGCATCTAAATATATGATACAAGTTTCATGCTTTTGGTGAAATGTATTTCTTTTCCTTTACTGCGCGCAAACACGCAGACCACAGCCTCTCTCTGTCAGCTGCACGTTCGTCTATTCCACCCCCCTTCCCTCTCGTGCACGCTCTTAGCTCTCCAAACCCATTACTCAGGCCACAGACTCCATTACTTGCGTGCTATTCTTTTAGATGATACAAGTAGTCATTGCATCCAAATATGTGATACAAGTCACACGTACAAAGTGTGGCGCACGACTTGTATTTTGCTGTTTCCGTCATTGCATCTAAATGTTCGAGGCATGTGGGCTGCTGAATTCATATCTGTGCATAGATCGCCGCATAGTGTTGGGTCCGGATGATTGCACATTGTTGTCCTGGAAGAGTCTTCGAAGTATCACGAGATAGGTGGCTCCCCCCCTGGACTACAGTTCGCATGCGCATCCTCAGATTGTTTTTTTCCGCCATTGGGTTCGGATGTATATTTGTTAACTCAAGTTCGGAATCGATAGAAAACGTTATATTTGGCCAAAAGGCCTCTAGGTATCGTCGGTATTGTCTTTGCGATCGGTGCCGAGTACTCGTTCCAGCTCGATTCTCGAGCCGAAAGTCAAGAAGCTGCGTGGCTATTCAGCTCCAAAGGCCCAGTCGACGCCAGAGGCCTTATCGACGATTGATAATGGAACGGAGCCCATTCAAGAGATGTCCCAAGTATCCAACTCCAAGTATCCCCACATCGATGTCCACCCGGTGTGCAACAAGTGACTGTCACCGGATCACGATGAAGCCAGCTGTGTGGCTTGTTCTTGGTTCCGGTCCAACAAAACACTTCGCCTTCGACGCGCGGCGCGGAAGGAAGCCCAGCAGACAGCGCCTGACCCGGTGAACATCTTCGATGCTGAGGAAGATGAGGGGGTCGAGCAGGAAGTTTAAGAGAACCAGTCGGATCCTGCGTCAGATTGACTCCAGTTATGACGCAGAGGATGAGGAGATGGTAGAAAATGAAGACGTCGTCGACGAGGTAGGAGACGACGATGAGGCCTTTGGAGCCATAGAAGATAGCTCGAGCAAGGAGCTAGGCCCAACCGTTGGTATGGGGGCCGAGACTGAAACACTATAAGGCTCAGGTCGAGGGATCGCCACATGGCCTTACCCAAGATCAAGCGCATAGTTCTACAGCCTCGCTTCAAGGCCCGGCTACAGACAATTCTAAAAGCCATCGGTTGATCAATCGAAACAAAAAACATTGGTGACCACAAAACCGAAAGCACCGGAAACAAAATCGAAACCGAAAGTACAACTTACTTTGATCGGATCGAAGGCTTCTGAACCATCGGCTCAGACGAAACAAGAGTGCTATCGACCCAGAGATGTCGCTAAAGGGTGTCGAGTCGAAGGCCGGGGCACCGAAGAAAAAGGTCAAGGACATTGACCCAAAGAAGTCGGCGCCGAAGACCGTAGACACGAATAAAGGACTCGAAACACAGGACGTTATCGATCCCAAGCGTCGACTCGACAAAGCGAAAGTCAGCAAAGACCTCGAGCACAAAACAAACAGTGGCTCTAAAGATCCCATCGAGTCGACACGACCATCCGCCTCTTTTTCAAAGCAAGTGTCGGATTCGCTGCAGCGCATTAAGGAAAAAGCTATAGCTGTCGGACCGAACGCCACTCCACCCCCAAAGACAGTCAGTTAGACTCCGAAGGCGTCGGCACCGATTAAGTTTATACTGCCGCCGCCAGTGACACCTAAGGCGTTCGCCCCAAAGACGGACATTGAAGCGGCCAAGAAGGTGTCCATGGGGCAAAAGACTACAACTACTGAAGAGGCCACAAAGCATAGACAGCCTCTGCAGGAAGACCAGTCGAGGCAATTCATCGATGCTGAGACTGGTAGACTTTCCATTCACAAGCGAAAGAGCGTCCCAGAACAGCCGATGGAGTCGTATAAAACTCCATTAAAGAAAAAAAGGGATTCAGCAACATCACCTTCTTTTTGAACCTCTACAAAAATATGGACGAGAACCTGCTCCTTTTTCACCCACACATTCAGATGTGGATGTAGGGGATGCTGACAATGAGGAATACAGTTATCCTGTCGACACTGATCCAGAAGACCACACTGAACCCTGGACAGACGCTGTTGACCCAGGGGAGCCACAAAATGCCCCTGACAGCAATATCTATGCTGTTAAACCCTCACCTACAGAAGACACGGCTGCGTTTATCGCACTTATTGAGAGGGCAGCAAAAAATCACGATGTCCAACTCCATGCTGACCCTATTGAAGAGGACTTTTTATTTGACACCTTCTCAACCTCAGAGAGAACTGTCAAGACTCTGCCCATGCTGAAAGGTGTCCTGAAACACGCTGGAGACCTCTTTAAGGAAACCACAAGGGCAAGAGTGGTAAACCCCAGGATTGAAAAAAAATACAAACCAGCACCTGTGGACCCTACATATATCAGGGGACAGTTGCCATTGGACTCTCTAGTTGTTTCAAATGCTCGTAAAAGAGCGAACTCGCAGACCACGGGTGATGCTCCTCCCCCTGACAAGGAATCTAAAGTGCTAGAAGCCTCAGGGAAAAGGGTGGCAGCTCAAGCGGCCAATGTCTGGCGAATCTCCAACACACAGGCACTCTTAGCCAGATACGACAGGGCTCATTATGATACACTTGAAACCCTGTTACAACACTTGCCAGATGAGTACAAGGAGGCAGCAGAAATGCTAATACAAGAAGGGAAACTTATCCAACGCGTCTATTAAGTGTGCGCTAGACGCAGCAGACACTGCAGCCAGGGCTATTAATACAAGCGTTATGTTACGAAGACACGCCTGGCTGAGAATCTCCGGCTTCAAGCCCGAGATACAAACCACCATACTCAATCAGCCAGTTAACCCGGATTACATATTTGGCCCAGAAGTGGACACCACCTTGGCAAAAATTAAAAAGGACACCGAGACTGCAAAGTCTTTGGGGGCTCTACAGTCGCATCAGTTCAGGGGTTGTTCTTTTGGTCGCTCCAAAAATAGAGGAGCTTCCAGAGGCCAGGTGTCCCAGCAGACACAATACAGTAAAGTAGGCACGCAGACCACCTACAATAAGAACAATAGGGGTGGCTATCGTGGAAACAGCACCAAGGGCAGATGTCGTGGAAACAACAACTCCCGATCCTCCGCCACTAACAAACAGTGACGTCTTGTCACTACCCCCCAGCCAAATAACACCGGTCGGGGGGAGACTACAACAGTTCCTGCTGGTCTGGAAATCCATCACTACAGACAGGTGGGTGAGGCAGCTTATCCAGTACGGTTATTGTCTGGAGTTAACATCCACTCCACCCAACATACCCCCAAGACACCGTCCTATGTCCGCAGAGCATATACAGTTATTACAGCAAGAGGTAGTCCGCATACTGCAAAAAGGAGCCATAGAGCTCGTGCCTGTAGAACAAAGAGGTACAGGGGTGTACTCGCTGTACTTCTTGATCCCAAAAAAGGACGGGTCCCTCAGACCCATACTGGACCTCAGGCCCCTAAACCAATACATCCTGTCAACATTTTCACATGCTCACGTTACAGCAGGTTCTACCGTTACTCAGTCAGGGAGATTTCCTCGCAACACTAGATCTAAAGGATGCATATTTGCATATACCCGTACACCTGTCACACAGAAAATATCTCAGATTTACCATTCAGGATCAGCATTATCAGTTCAGAGTCCTCCCTTTCGGAGTAACAGCACCCAGGGTGTTTACCAAGTGCCTAGCGACAGTGGCTGCACACCTACGGAGACAGAATGTTCACGTCTACCCTTATCTGGACGACTGGCTTATCCAAGAAATGTCGGCCCAGCAATGTGCCACCCACATGTCCCACACCATTCACCTTCTTCACAATCTGGGGTTTTCACTGAATTATCCAAAGTCCCACCTTCAGCCCGCCTACGTACGGCAGTACTTGGGCGCGACAATAGACACTCTGGCAGCCAAAGCATAGCCAAATTCAGTGAGGATCAACAGCGTTCAATTACTGATACGGAAATTCAAACCACAACACTCGCTTCCAGCACGAGTGTTCATGCAGTTGATAGGCATGATGGCCTCCTGCATCTTCATAGTCCCGCACGTGAGACTACACATGCGTCCGCTTCAGGAGTGCTTAGCACGTCAGTGGAATCAGGCTCACGGACAATTGAAAGACCTAGTGTTGGTGACCGGTCGCGCATATAGCTCTCTGCATTGGTGGAACCCACAAAACCTTTGCAGGGGGCGACCGTTCCAAGAGCCTGTACCACAAATAACACTGACAACGGACGCATCTCTCCAGGGATGGGGAGCTCATGTACTCCACTACACAGTGCTGGGACTATGGACAACACAGCAGAAAAAGATGCACATCAACCTTCTGGAACTGATGGCAATCTTCTTGGCATTGAAAGCATTAAAAGTACATTTGTGCAACAAAGTAGTGTTGATCCGGACGGACAACATGACTGCCATGTACTACATACGGAAGCAGGGAGGTACACACTCCACAGTTGTCTCATCTGGCTCAGAGCATGTGGAAGTGGGCCATTCACAGAGACCTCTTCCTCATGGCAGAACACCTCCCAGGCAATGACAATCAGATGGCGAACCTGCTCAGCAGGCACAACCACCAGATACACGAGTGGGAGATACATCCATCAGTACTCCAACCGTGCTTCCAGCAGTGGCGTCATCCAGAGATAGACCTATTCGCCACAAGGAGGAACGTAAAATGCCAAAAACTTTGCTGCCAGGTTCCCACAGTCGCAGGGATATGCGATATGGATGAACTGGTCAGGCATATTTGCGTACGCTTTTCCCCCAGCACCGCTAATACCGCTAGTGGCACACAAACTGAGGCAACACTCGATGACTCTCATCCTGGTTGCTCCAACGTGGGCATGCCAACCATGGTACACCACGTTTCTAGAACTCTCCGTGGTACCGCATCAAAGGCTACAACTCACACCCATAGTTTTGACGCAGAACCGTGGCGACATTCAGCATCCAGATCCGCAACAGCTCAACCTGGCGATCTGGCTCCTGAGGCTTCGAATTTGGCTACCTCAACCTGCCTCCTGACTGTATGGATATCATAAAGGAGGCAAGGAGGCCCACAACTAGAGCATGTTATGCGGCCAAATGGAAGCGATTCGTCATTTATTGTGCCAATAATGACATTAATCCGCTAGATGCATCTACTCACAACATCATCTGTTATCTATTACATCTATGCAAATGCAATCTGGCCTACGCGTCCATACATATACATTTATCCGCAATAGCAGCTTATCTCCAAAACAGGCGGCATCTCTCACTTTTCAGAGTGCCTGCCATCAAAGCTTTTCTGGAAGGACTCAAACGAGTTATTCCTCCCAGACACCCACCAGCACCTGTATGGAACCTAAATGTGGTCCTTACCAGACTGATGGGTCCACCTTTTGAGCCTCTCCACTCATGCGAGATACAATTCTTAACGTGGAAAGTGGCTTTCCTAATAGCAATCACATCACTACGACGAGTTAGTGAACTTCAAGCACTAACTATCCAAGAGCCATTCATACAGATTTCCTCCAACAGGGTGGTACTACGCACTAACCCTAAGTTTCTGCCTAAGGTGGTTTCACAGTTCCATATGAATCCAACTATAGAACTGCCAGTGTTCTTCCAGAATCCAGATTGAGTGGCAGAGAGAATGCTCCACACACTAGATGTCAAAAGAGCTCTCATGTACTACATAGATAGGACAAAAGAATTCAGGAAGACAAAACAACTGTTTGTTGCCTTTTCACCACAACACAAAGGCAACCCCATTTCAAAAGCAGGTATAGCCAGATGGATCGTTAAGTGCATACAGATTTGCTATCAAAAGGCTAAGCGCACATTAACGATTCCCCCAAGAGCCCACTCAACACGAAGGTTAGGGGCATCCATGGCTTTCCTGGGAAACATTCCTTTAGGGGAAATCTGTAGAGCAGCCACATGGTCCACCATACACACATTTACCAAACACTTCTGCGTAGATGTGCACTCCAAACAGCAGGCAGCTGTAGGACAGGCTGTTCTAAAAACACTTTTTCAGACTGCTGCAGCTGGCACAGGCAGCCGCCGCTAATAGAGGGACTGCTATATATTCTATGCACAGATATGAATTCAGCAGCCCACATGCCTCGAACCGAATATGCTACTTACCAGTATGCATCTGTTCTTGGCATGTAGGGCTGATGACATTCATATTGCCCGCCCTCCTCCCCGGCGCCTGTAGCGGCTGCAGCACTCAGAATTACTCTTAGCATGGTCATCACTTACTGTACTACACTCCATCTCTGCCACAGTGGCGAAAAACAATCTGAGGATGGAGAGGATGCCCATGCGCACTGTAGTCCAGGGGAGGAGCCACCTATCTCGTGATACTTCGAAGACTCTTCCAGGACAACAATGTGCAATCATCCGGACGCAACACTAGGCGGCGATCTATGCACAGATATGAATGTCAGCAGCCCTACATGCCAAGAACAGATGCATACTGGTAAGTAGCATATTCGATATGATACAAGTTTCATGCTTTTGGTAAAATGTATTTCTTTTCCATTACTGCGAGCAAACACGCAGACCACAGCTTCTCTGTCAGCTGCACGCTCGTCTATTCCACCCCCCTCCCTCTCATGCACGCTCTTCGCTCTCCAAACCCATTACTCAGGCCACAGACTCCATTACTTGCGTGCTATTCTTTTAGGTGATACAAGTCGTCATTGCATCAAAATATGTGATACAAACTGTGGCGCCTGACTTGTATTTTGCTGTTTTCGTCATTGCATCTAAATATATGATACAAGTTTCATGCTTTTGGTGCATTTAATTTATTTTCCTTTACTGCGCGCGCACACGCAGACCACAGCCTCTCTCTGTCAGCTGCACGTTCGTCTATTCCACCCCCCCACTCTCATGCACGCTCTTCGCTCTACATTTTTTTAATCTTAAACCCCATTACTCAGGCCACAGACTTGATCCACAAATTGTACTTTGCGGTTTCCGTCTTTGATTTCAATTATGTGATACACTTCATAAATTCAAAGTGTGGCGCACAACTTGTATTTTGCAGTTTACGTCATTACATCAAAGTCACACAAGTACAAACTGTGCCGCCCGACTTGTATTTTGCTGTTTCCGTCGTTGCATCTAAATATATGAAACAAGTTTCATGCTTTTTGGTCAATTTTTTCTTTTCCTTTACTGTGTGCAAACACCCAGACCACAGCCTCTCTCTGTCAGCTGCACGTTCGTCCATTCCACCCCCTCCCTCCGTCTCATGCACGCTCTTCGCTCTCCCATTTTTTTTTAATCCAAACCCCATTAATCAGGCAACAGACTTGCTCCATTACTTGAATGCTATTCTTTTAGGTGATACAAGTCCTTGCATCCAAATATGTGATACAAACTGTGGCGCCCGACTTGTATTTTGCTGTTTTCGTCATTGCATCTAAATATATGATACAAGTTTTATGCTTTTGGTACATTTAATTTCTTTTCCTTTACTGCGCGCAAACACCCAGACCACAGCCTCTCTGTCAGCTGCACGTTCGTCTATTCCACCCGACCCCCCCCACTCTCATGCACGCTCATCGCTCTACATTTTTTTTAATCTTAAACCCCATTACTCAGGCCACAGACTTGCTCCATTACTTGCGTGATAGTCATGATTTTTAAAAGTGACATAAGACCTACTCACTATGGCCTCTGCACCACTGAACATTTGTAACAAAGACTAACATAAAGCTCTGCAATTCTGTGTACCATCATGTTATTTTTTTTCGTGGGGGGTGCGGGGGTGTGGCTGGGGACGAAACCACACCAGGATACTGGAGTGCTTTAAGCTCAGCCATAAAGATTCTTATCTGTTGGCGGCCATCCGCTGTGAAATGCAAATCTGACCTAAAGGAAACGAAAAACACAACGGCCCATCCAGTCACATCATAAGTACAAAGTGTGGCGTCTGACTTGTATTTTGCTGTTTCCGTCATTGCATCTAAATATATGAAACAAGTTTCATGCTTTTGGTACATTTCATTTCTTTTCCTTTACTGCGCGCAAACACGCAGACCACAGCCTCTCTCTGTCAGCTGCACGTTCGTCTATTCCACCCCCCACCCCACTCTCATGCACGCTCTTCGCTCTACATTTTTTTTTATCTTAAACCCCATTACTCAGGCCACAGACTTGATCCACAAATGTACTTTGCTGTTTCCGTCTTTAATTTCAATTATGTGATACGCTTCATAAATACAAAGTGTGGCGCACAACTTGTATTTTGCAGTTTACGTCATTACATCAAAATATGTAATACAAATCACATCATAATTGCAAAGTATGGCAAAAGAATTGTATTTTAATGCTTACGTCAAGACATCAAAATATGTGATACAAATCACATCATAAATACAAAGTATGCCGCACAACTTCTAAACATTTACCAATGCTGTTCACTTTTTTAACGCAGGCCAATTAAGTATGCCTTTCAAGTATGAACAAGTCCTAATGTTTCCCAAAACTGCCCACTGCTTCACAATTTTAACGACTACCAGGCCATGTCTCAGATTTCTATTCCCCCCCCTTCCCCCTCACAGCAATACCAAGAGTTTATTGTACTTCCATTCTCCCAGTCTTGTTTTCTTCACAACGATTACGTATTTTTTCTAGTGGAAAAAAAAAGAATTGTAATTATCTAGTACAAAAAAAGGTGGTGTTACTTTGACCACAATACCTACATTTACAACACAAGCATTTTTATCCCTTGTTTTTCTGACCTTCTGCCCTCTATAACACTTTTTTGTGCCTTTCTAGCCTCAGCATCACCACTTCATCACTCAGCGCTAACCCAGCATCACTCAGCACCACCACATTATCACTCAACACCACCACAGCACCACTCATCACCACCACAGCACCACTCATCACCACCACAGCACCACTCATCACCACCACAGCACCACTCATCACCACCACAGCACCACTCATCACCACCACAGCACCACTCATCACCACCACAGCACCACTCATCACCACCACAGCACCACTCATCACCACCACAGCACCACTCAGCACCACCACAGCACCACTCAGCACCACCACAGCACCACTCAGCACCACCACAGCATCACTCTGCACCACCACAGCAAAAGTTATAACTATTAGCATTGTAAATGACATATATATATTACTTTAACTAATTTCAAAACAAAAACATAACAAAAAATTGTCATTTACAAAACCAATAGCTCAAACTTACCTATTGCGAGATCTATTGCCTTGGAAATGCTTGTTTATAACAGCTTGCATGTCAATTGCAAGCAAACCTACCCCACCTTGCACGTCTAGCTGCGGCCAGGATTTTTCGGCCCTTCATATGGTCCACCACCACCACCTCATAATTTTTTCTACGGACCACCAGGTTTTCCACCAAAATACCCTCACCAATCACACAATTTCTGGGACAATACACAAAGACAAGAACAACAGCAGCAACCTTTATCGAGAGGCCGGGGTCAACAAAGAGGAAAAACAAGAAAAACACAACAAGTCCAATGGGCTCAACCACTGGAAACATCCAGGAGTCACACCAGGAGCATGGGACCAGTGGACCAACCAACAAAGAGCAAACCACCAGCTTAGTGGTAAATCTATCTGACATCCAGATCACGGACACACAAAGAAAGGTCCTGGAAAAAGGACTAGGTTTCGTTCCAAACCCCAGTATGGATAAGTTCCTCTTAGCCCGCGAAATGAACGAATTCATAAGGAAAATAAAATTACAGGTCTTCTTTAAAGATAAACCCATAACCAACCTACCTACTACCGACACGGGTTTACACAAAAAATCTACCTTCACACCACCCAGTGCAAACCTTCCTGTGGAGGTGTTAGCCTTTGAAAAAGCGGTAATGAAGGACATTGATGAAATTGACCCTAGAACTATAAAAGTTTTCCACAACCTCAGCAAAGTAGAAAGTGAAGCGCTGAAGAATCTCACATCCATAAAAGAGATAACAGTGAAACCAGCGGACAAGGGGGGTGCGATAGTGTTGCAGAACACGACCACCTACAGAGAAGTCGTCTCAACCTTCTATCTGACAGAAGGAATTATGTGAAAATCACGGAAGACCCTACCAACCGTCTTAAAAAAGAGATTGCATATCTAGTGGAAGAGTCAACTGCCAAAAATTGGCTTACAAAAAAAGAAGCAGATTTTTTAGAAAGTAGGAACCCAGTAACTCCCTACTTCTACACAATACCAAAAATTCATAAATCCATAACACACCTTCCAGGTAGACCGATAGTATCGGGCATAGGATCAATATTGGAACCCTTATCAAAATATGGCGATGCTTTCCAGAGACCACTGATTCAATCTACAGACACCTACCTACAGGACACAAAATCGGTCCTTACAGTACTTCAAGATCTACTATTTGATCCCACGAAGAATATCCTGATTGGATTGGACGTGGAAAGTCTTTATACAAGTTTACCCCACGCAGAGACACTACAAATATTGGAAGATGTCTTATTTGAACAAGTATGGGAATACCAAACACCTCGCCATGTCGTCCTTGAATGCTGTCACCTGGCCTTAACAGAATTTTTTTTTCGTTTTGAAGAATCCCTATTCCGGCAGTCCCATGGTACTAGCATGGGGAGTACTTT
The DNA here is from genome assembly GCF_964263255.1 of Lissotriton vulgaris. Lineage (NCBI taxonomy): Eukaryota > Metazoa > Chordata > Amphibia > Caudata > Salamandridae > Lissotriton > Lissotriton vulgaris. The sequence continues at coordinate 22,005,462 of NC_141697.1, forward strand.
TGCGCCGAGCGTAGCGGGGTTATATGTTTACCAACTAGAAAAAAGAAAAATCCTCAGTGACTTGAATCCTCACAGACAACATGTGAGTCTTTGGAAAAGGTACATCGATGATGTCCTACTCATTTGGGAAGGTACGGAGATAGAGGCACAAGACTTCCTAATATGGCTAAATCAGCAGGATCCATTCCTTAAGTTCACACACACACCATGAGCAGGTCACAGTTGGTGTTCTCGGATTTAAATATCATGGCCAATGGAAACTCCCTCAGTACAACCACCTATTTCAAACCGACTGCAAGAAATTGCCTTTTAGTTTTCGATAGTTTCCATCCGAGACATCTGAAAGAGAACCTACCTTTCGGTCAGTTTTTAAGACTAAGGCGCAACTGCAGTTCTAAGGAAGCATTCAACCAACAAGTTAATGACCTTACAAGAAAACTGCTAGACAGACAATACCCAATGAACTTGGTAAAAAAAGCTAAAAAACGAGCGGCCAACAACAATAGAGGCATTATTGGAACCGAAAATAATCAAAGATTCCTCAGAGAAGAGACCTATATGTATTACCACCTACAACATTGCCTCCAACAAAGTAACCAAAATCATCAAAAAACACTGGCGCACCCTGAACTGTGGGAATCTAGACATACCTAAACCCATGTTTAGTCATAAAAGAGGAAAAAATCTGAAAGACTACCTCGTCCATACTCGTCCTAAAATGGAAAACAGGAACCCAAAGCAAAGAACAATCAGTACAGTACCTAGAGGACATTATCCAGTGTACTGTAGTGTCTGTCATTTGACAAGTATCACGAAGAAAATAACATTCAATAACAACATGACTTGGGAAATAAAAGACTTCACCAATTGCAACACTTCGGGTGTAGTGTATATGATTACTTGTAATTGTAACCTACACTATATTGGTATGACAACCAGAAAAGCCAGTACCAGGATAGTGGAACATAGAAGCAATATCAGACGGAAAAAGAACACGACCAAAATGACATCCCATTTTATTGAATGTAACCACACACCAAATGATATGAAGTGGGTGATCCTTGACAAACTACATGGACAGGATAACTTGGAACAAAGTCTTCTGGAAAAAGAACAGCGTTGGGTGTACAAATTGAAAACTGATACTAAGGGATTAAACGATACCATTCCTTGGGGCCTTTTGGCAAAACAATCCTAATAATATAAAGGGTCTTATTTGTAACATCATAAATATACCCCTTGAGAATGACCACGACCTGATAATCCTACCCTTTTATCTCTTACACGAAAAGATCGTAAAATGAACATTCTTGAAAATAATCATGAGTTCCACTGTGTTTTTTGTTGTCTGTATTTGTAGCTTTATTTATGTTTTATTTTTACTTTATCCCCTTTGCGAGTATTCAAAGATGGCCACCGTTCGGTTCCAATACGAACAGCCATCTTGGATCAGCATACGCGGTCTAGCCACCTACCGGAAGCCAGACCACGACCGGGGAAGCTTGATATTCACCCCGCGAGACTGAGACGGCGTCCGCCGGTCTCAAGGGAAGCCGAGTAGGTTTTCCGTTTGAAAAGAGTCTCGTAACAAGTAAGAACTTTTTTAGACAACTATATGGATTTGTTGCGAGGATCGCGTTTTGAAATACGCAGTACACCCGAACCAACTTGGTAAGACCAAATTAACCCATGATTACTCCACCATACAGGTGTTTACGGGGACTCCATATCCTTCCCGCGATTGACCATGAGGCCCAGTTTAGCCTTTTTAAACGTATGTTTTTCCCTCTGTGTTTGTGATCGTCGTGTTCTGTGTTGTATTAGACACTGCGCTACTTTTGTGTTTTGAATGTAAATACCTTCACAGTATGTTTACACTGGGTGTTCCGGCAATTGGGACCACTCATTTTTTAATGGTGCATGTAAAAGTGGTTCAAGTTTAGACAATTCCTTCTCTATGGGCACAATGCTTATTTCTATGAATATCACAAGATACCTCTGAACTTATAGACTCTTTTGAATGCGAGTACAGAAAAGAAACGTTTTTGAGCCTATAATATTTGAAATGTCTTTTTCTTTACAGATATGCCATTGAATTGCAGAAAAAAATAGTATGTATAATTTCATATTAAATTAGGCTTATCTTTCACACTTTTGGAGTGGCACTCACAGGGCGGGACCCTGTGAAGTCCTGACGAAGAGCTGAGGGGTACAGCTTGAAACTAGTTGACCTTGTTACTAGGGTACTGTTTATCATAATAGAACCAGCCCACCTAGTAAACCACCCCATTTTTAATGTATCCGCTAGGCGCATGAATAAAGTTTGTTTAGCTCACTAGTAGGATATTTTTAACCCTCACCACTCCACTCACTTCCCCCTTTTTTCACATGACACGACACATAGTCTGCACAAAAAAAGTGCTCCTACGCAATATCGTTAGTCGTAGCACGCCTCAACCCGCAGCGGGTTGAGAAGCCCCTATGATGAAGCATGTCACCGTGAGGAAACTCCGGTGAGTGAGGGGACTAAAGAAAAAAAGTTTTTTCCCCTTGCCCAATTTGTTTCTTTTGAGACATATCCAATTTTGGAAATGTCTTATCTGTCAGCTAGGTTTTCTTGATCTGATTCCTTCAGATTTTTTTGCGTACTTTTCTGTTCTTGCCCTTACTCCCTTCAGGAAGTAGTGTTGACCAGTCTCCGGTCTCTCAGGGAGTGGTACATTCTTGTTGACTAGACATTACCCAAACTGGGAGATGGGCTAAGATCATGATTCCCTTGTATATTTATAATAATAATAATAATAAAATCTTTATTCGGCTTATTCACAGTGGAAAAACCATAAAAGTACACAAAATATCATACACAGTAAAAATACACATGTTACATATGTTTCTGGTAAAATTCATTTCATAGTTAAAAGAAAAAAGTTAATCAAAATGTGCAAGGTGCCGCTTATGCTCGAACTGACAGGGTTTTTAGAGGTTCTTTCTATGTTTCATAATACACTTTAGGAAACTACTAATAAAATAACAGACATTTGCCGTTTCCAACATTTGCAGTCTTAAAAGGGCAGGTCTGCACTGTCTCAATCCCCAAGATTTTAATATCGGTAAAAGCCAGGTCTTTCTGTGGGCTTGGTGGTATTTACAGAGCAGGATCACATGCAAGTTCGACTGCGTTGATAGACCGTCACAAGGACAGGGCGGGAGTGTAGCATCCCAACAGTTTTGTGACGGAAAAGTGACCATTCTAAAGAATATGTTTAGCCTAAATCTTGTGATGAGCATCCTCTCGTAAGTTGGTATTTGGAGTTCCAGGTACGGGTGAATGACAAAGGCTACTTGGATCATGTTTGAGTGGATCACTGCCGTTTTTGAGGAATTGGATGCGAGTCTTAACGACTCCAAATGGCGTAGTGCTTGGCGTTTAAGATCTTTTTTTGGCATGTCCGTTATAGATGTCGGGTCTGAGTAGTAGTTCTCAAGGCCTAGATCGGTGAAAAAGTTCCTGACATATAAGAGCCACTTTATTTTTGCAGAATTGTCCATGTTCATTGAGTCTGCGATGATAGCTTGAGTCAGAGCGTTTTTGTTTGATTTCCAAATGCGGCGCCACAACATCAGAGGTTCTATTTTAATTAAGTCCTCTAGGTAGGGTATAGCTAATTCTAGGTGCATTGCGTAGATTGAGGTGCCTTTGGGGGTAGCTAGCAAGAATCTTAGGAAGGTGTTTTCCACCTTCTGAATAGGACTAATGTCAGTATACCCCCAGACTCCTGCACCATATGTTGCGATTGCCTGGCATTTGGCATTATAAATCTTAAGGAGCTCTACTGGTGGTCTTTTGCCTAATCTCTGAGAGAAAGTTATTAGAGCTGCAATTGATCTCCTGAATAAGAGTGCCCTTGTGCTCACTGCTTGCTTCCAACAGAGTTGGTCATCTATCATGACCCCCAAGTAGGGATAGTGGGGGGTAGGTTCAAGCTTTTCGTTGTTGAGGACTATGGGATAGGTTCTTTTTTGGCCTCTGCCAACTGTCATTACGAACGTTTTTTTCACGTTCACCTTTAAGTCTAAATTGCCCATGAAGGACGTGTATCTGCCCACTGCTTTCTGGAGTTCGTTGGGTGTTCGTGCTAGGATGACGGCGTCGTCCGCGTAGAGCAGGGCTGGGATCAGGCGGCGATTTATGCGTGGGAGGTCCTGGGCCCCCCTCAACATCTCCTCCTCCAAGCCATTAGTGTAGAGTGAGAAGAGGAAGGGGGCCAGGACACATCCCTGCCTGACCCCACGCCCTACGCTAAACGGGGACGTCAACTCTCCATTAACGCCGAAGCGTACTCTGGCTGTAGCCCCGGTATAGAGCTCTCTGAGGAAATCTAAAAGGGGTGGATCTACTCCCAATTGTGCTAAGACCCTCCACAGCTTTGTGTGCGAGACGCAGTCAAAAGCTGCGGAAAGGTCGACAAAGACCATATATATCTTAGTGGGGATGGCCTGTGTATATTTCCCCATTATTAGGGTAAGATTGAGGACCTGCTCTAGGGTACCAAAACCTTCTCGGAATCCAAATTGGATATCCGAAATTATGCCCCGGTCCTCGGTCCACTGCTGGAGACGCTCTAGAATCACTCTCCCCACTACTTTCCCGAGCGAATCCAGCAGTGATATGGGCCGGTAGCATTTTACATCTTGTCGGTCCCCCTTTTTGAAAATGGGAACCATTATTGATTTTGTCCAAGAAGTTAAGATTCCCTCACTTGCTGCTGCTGTACATACTCTAGTTAAGATGGGGGCCCAGAGATCTTGGTTGCTTTTAAAAAGGTCCACCGGGACCCCGTCGGGTCCTGGTGCCTTGCCTGATTTGCTGCTCTGCAGAGCGTCTATGAGGTCTGGAATGTCAAAGGGAACCAGGATAGGGTAATTAACCTTGGGGAGTGGGGATTCTGTTGGTAGGGTGTTCTTGAAAATGTCCTCAAAGTGGGAAACCCAGGTATTTTCGTCGATGGCGACTTCTATTTTTGGGGTATCCTTTTCTGTGAGATATGGGGTTCTGACCGTGCGCCAGAAAAGCTCGCTGTTTTGTGAGACTGCACCTTGGTGGAGATCATCCCATAGCTTTTGCTTGAGTTGGGCAGTTCTCAGCTTTCTTTCCCCTGTGTATTGGCGCCTGAGCAGCTGGATCTGAGCCGCATCACGTGGGTTGTTTTTGAGTGCAGATTTTAACTTTGATAGGGCCGCTGTGCAGTTATGATTAAACCACTTTGGTTTTGTGGGGCGGTTTGGTTTAGGTTTTGAGGTGAGCAGGTCCTTTATAGCGTCTAATATTAAGTTAAAATTTCTCAGGACTTCCTTATGACTAGTTGCGAGATCCAGGCATTTCATTATATTTGGGTAGGACCGCGTTATTAATTTTTTCGTTATGTCAGATGGGTTAATTTTAGCCCATCTGATTGTTAGTCCATTACATTTACCAACCTCAATCTTGTTCTGCATGAGAGTGGTCGCCATCTCCGATTTATGGGAGAAGTTGGCAGGTATGAACAGTGTTATTGTTAGGGCTGCGTGATCGCTGAGGGGAGTGACAATGACTTCAAAGTCTTTAAATTTCGTCATTAGGCTTTGGGAAAGAAATATAAAATCTACTGTGGTCTTATGTCCTCTGCCCACATAGGTCGGTATAAATTCATTTGGGTCTGCTTTTACATGATTGGCAATCTGGAGATCCAGATCTGATAGGGCGATGTTAATTATATTTCCTAATTTAGAGTGAGCGAGGTGTGCTAGTGGGACGTTGAAGTCGTCCACGATCCCACAGCACAGTAGGTTGGGAGCTGTGCAGGGATGGAGATTAAAATCGCCCCCCCAAATTAAATGGGTTGCTTTATTTGCAGGGCTCTGGTGGAGTGCTTGTTTCAATTTATCGGTTATAGTAGTGAGGAGAATTATAAAGTTTTCTTCCGATAAATTATTATATATATTGGTCAGAATGATAATGTCTTTGTTGGGAAGGGTAAGTGATAGAATTTGATGATTAGCGTCCTGGGAGAGTGTGACCACTTTATTGAGAGGTAGGGAATTTGAGATGTAGATTGCTAACCCACCTTTTGGTCTGCCCATTGTACTGGTTAGGGCTGGAACATTGTAAGTTTTATAGCCTTGTAGATGAAATTCTTCTACGGACCATGTCTCCTGGAGACAGATTATTTGGCATGGGGTTAGGAACTTCTGCGCAGAGCCATCCTCGATTTTATTTCGGAGGCCCGCGATGTTCCAATAAGAGGCTATGATAAATGAAGAGTCATCGCCAGATTCTGCTTCTAGGGTTATCGTGTCCTTGTTACTGATAAGTGAGGAGGTGGTATTGGGCTGTAGAGGGGAGGATAATTGGATGTCAATGGGAGGGATTTCAGTTAATGGTCAGTCGACCATTTCTAAGCCGCTAAACCTATTGCTTAGCGGAATGTTTTGCCATGGGTCCCATCGTGATTGCTCTCTATGTGGGGGCCAATGTGTATAAGGTCTTCTATCATCCCACCTTCCTCCCTGGCGGCGTTGTCTCACTGTATGCCAAGAGTAGTCTGGCTCGTATAGATTAGGGGGACCATGATATCTGATGTTTGAAAGGTCATCCTGCCTGGGGAATGGGACGGACCAAGGAGGCTCCTGCTCCTGTATATAGCCGTCCACTTGTCTAAAGGGGTAAAAAAAGGAGAGGGACTTGATCTTGATTCCTCCATTTGGGGTGATGTCTTCCCAGGCACAGACATAATCCGCTATTCGAGGGTCCTCGAATGTGATTGTGATACAGTCCCCGGGAATGGTTTTTCGGGTGTTGCCTACCCACGGTACCCTGGCTACAGATCTGATTCTTCCACGCCAAGAGGATGGGATTGGGCGGTTGGTCTGGAGCCAGTGCTGAGCTTTATTTTTTAGGGACCAGACCGGTTCTGGGGTATGATCTGTTAGTTCTGGAACTCCAGCCATAACTACCACATAGGATGAGGCCTCTGGAGGGAAATCTGCTGGGAGTCTTGGAGGACCAGGATTCCCCGCAGTATTTCTCTTGGGCCTGCCCGCAGGTGTTTTTGGTGGTACGGGTGGGGGGGGTAAGGTTTTTGTTGTTGTTTTATGCATGATTTTCCCTGGGGTTTTATTGGCTGTACTGCTTGGTGCCGTCGGAACCGCGGCAGTAGTAGTAGCCACAACTGGGGAAGTCGAAGTGGTGGTCTGTTGTGAATTGCTAGTGGAGCTTTGGGCTACTACAGTTTTTGTTGTTTTGGTCGAATTTGAGGTGTTTTTATTGGTCGGCAGATTTGAAGTGGTTATCCGGAGGGTCTTTTGTTGTGGATTGGGTAAAGATGGATTGACAATAGATGCATTGGTACTTATTGGTTTTTTGCTATTATTTTGTACTGGTTTTTGAGGACATGGTGGTAGAGATGACTGCTGATTTTTTAGAAGTTTAGAAATTTGCGATTCTAGGGTTGCTAACCGGTGTTCTAAGGGTTGTAACGCATGTTTGACTACATTGGCTATACTAGAGAGTGTTAGTTCTTGAGCCTCGACAACATTCAAGTCCACCAGAGTTTGTTTGATGGAGTAAGGGTCCAAGACTATCAGGGAAGATGGCTCCTTCTCTACCTGATGGACCGACGCTAGGATCTCAATATGTGTCGCCCTATCATCTTGGATTTGTGGGATGATTGGTGGTATTGTCAGGTTTTCTGGGGTGGTGGGGTTTCTAGGTACCCTTTTCTTGCTAATTGCTCCCTCCCTCCTACCCCTTTCTAATCTTTTTTCTGACGAAGATATTTGTGCAGGTGTTGTTGGAAGCAGTTCAGGGGTTTTTTCTAGATCAAAGCTGAGTTGAGAGTCCGCTAGCTGAGATACTGACAGGTCTACTGTGTTTGGTAGGCTGCGTCTCTCTCTAGTTGGCGCCAACTCTGCATTTGGGGCTCCTAGTGCTGGGGATCTGGCTTCCGCCAAGATGCCTAATGAGGATCTTTTTGCGAATGCCAGATCTAGGGAGACCCTTTCTTCAATGAGTGATATGCTTTCATCTATGAGAGTGTTTGCCTTCGCTAGAAAATCATCCATAGGCCCAAGCAATTTGCCTGCAGCGCTAGGGGCTTTGGTTTTGGTTTTGTTCCCTCTCGTAAGGACCATTGCTGTTCTCGTTGGGTTGTGGAACTAAAGAAAATCGTGAGAATGTTACTATAAAAAAGGGTCAGATGATAATATTAATGTCAGGGGGGTGGCCCAGTCCAGTCTCTACCAGCCTCTAATGGCCTAAAACGGCCCGGTCTTTGCCCGGTCTTTGCCCGGTCTTCGCCCCGGGCAGCGACCCGCGCGCGACCCGCGGCGCGTTAGAGACTGGCTAGATGTAGGGGAGGAGAAGTGGGCGTGGCCGCCGGGGGAAGAGGCGCCGGCTGCAAAGAGCGGTGGTTTCTGGGCCTCGCAGTCCCCCGGTAGGCTGTTCCTGGGCACAACCAATGCACTGCTACCTGGGCGGGTCGCGCTGAGAGCGAGATGGAAAACTGCCGATTGCAGTGACGCTCCCACCAGCCGACCTCTGCCCCAGGGAATGCGGTTTGGGATTTGGGCAGAAAAGCAGTTCCTCGTATCAGCACAAATGAGCAGGTCAGTGAGCGGCACCCGCGCAGCGGGTGTCGCGAAAGGTTATAAAGCAGCGTTCCAATCAGTGGGCGTGGCCGCCGGGGGAAGAGGCGCCGGCTGCAAAGAGCGGTGGTTTCTGGGCCTCGCAGTCCCCCGGTAGGCTGTTCCTGGGCACAACCAATGCACTGCTACCTGGGCGGGTCGCGCTGAGAGCGAGATGGAAAACTGCCGATTGCAGTGACGCTCCCACCAGCCGACCTCTGCCCCAGGGAATGCGGTTTGGGATTTGGGCAGAAAAGCAGTTCCTCGTATCAGCACAAATGAGCAGGTCAGTGAGCGGCACCCGCGCAGCGGGTGTCGCGAAAGGTTATAAAGCAGCGTTCCAATCAGTGGGCGTGGCCGCCGGGGGAAGAGGCGCCGGCTGCAAAGAGCGGTGGTTTCTGGGCCTCGCAGTCCCCCGGTAGGCTGTTCCTGGGCACAACCAATGCACTGCTACCTGGGCGGGTCGCGCTGAGAGCGAGATGGAAAACTGCCGATTGCAGTGACGCTCCCACCAGCCGACCTCTGCCCCAGGGAATGCGGTTTGGGATTTGGGCAGAAAAGCAGTTCCTCGTATCAGCACAAATGAGCAGGTCAGTGAGCGGTATATTTATGTATTCTCACTTCTAGAGAATTACTGGCAGGAAGCATGATCGAAACAGGGTACCCAGAGATGAAAGTCTTTTAACACAGGGTAAATTCTTATTGAGTCACTATTGTGTTCCACTGATTCACCTATATCAGTTGATCCCCATTTTTAGGTCGAGCCTGGGCAGCGCATGCGCTGCTCTTGAAGACCTGCTGTATTCAGGTATGGACTTGAAACTCCACCCATATTTTTAATTGGCTTGTCATTGTCCTTTGTAAATGTTGGCTTCTGATTTATTGAAAGGCTTCTTAGTACCTGCCTGTCTTCTGTTACCTACCATTAGGACTGGCCTTTTACATGTGTTCTAACTCGGGAGCTTACGTTAGAAGTTTGGAGAACTATTTTATATTTTATATCTTGATATAGACCGGACTCTCGGGATGCCAGCAATGGCGGCCGCTTATATGTATTAGCAGCGTGCCATGCTCTCTTTAAGTGTGGCTGCCCCCCATCACTTGCGGGACGCCGGCAATGGTGGCCTCTTCTATGTATGACCAGCTCGCCATGCACGCTTTTACTGTGGCAGTGCAATGGGTCTCACATTCGCGAGAGTTGCAGCTATTGGCATTGTAAATGACACTGCCTTTTATTTATGTGTTGGTTTTTAAAACATAAATAAAAAGTATTGTCATTTACAGTGCCAGTAGCTTAAACTCTCGCAAATGCGAGACCTATTGCATTGCAAATGCTTGTTTCAACTAGTTAGAAAGACCCATGCTGTGAGGTCTTCTGAATCTTTCCGCTGCCGTCTGAGGTTTCTTGGTCATAAGACCTTTCCTTCTTTTGATGCTTAGAAGAGTCACTGTCCTCACCTGAGGAGACTGACCGACTTCTGGAGCCACAATTCACTTGCCTCTGTTGCGAAGAGTCTTGGAAGATAAAAATGCGACACTCTACAATCCTTCATAGAGTGGTGTGGGTGAAAGCAATAAAGGCTCTTTATGTGGGTCGTCCACATACAATATCTTCTTCCTTCATGACTTGCAGGATCTGACAATCGTTTTTTGTTAAAAATCAAACATACTGAAATACATGAACAGCTGACTGAAGAAGAAACTGAGCATTAGACTCCTGAGGTTGGACTCCACGACGTGGAGTACAACATCTGAGGAAAACTGTCTCTGTTGGGAAGGTTCTAGAGGGTGCTGTCGCCTGATTGGTCATAGTTCAAAGTTTGGTTCTTTAAAAAAAAAAAAGAAATAGGCTGCTAAACGAACCTTCTATTGCCATTATAGCCTATTGTAAAACTACTAACTGCTTTGTTATTGTATTGTGGGACTCCCACTTTGATGACCGAGAATGATTCAAGCATGTGAATGTATGAAAGATAGCAAAACTGGATATCTGAAGTTACAGGTAAGTAACTGGTTTTCTTCTTAGACTTCTGGTAGGGAGCCACTTGCCAATATTTATTCCACACCACAAAGCTCAAGACCTTATCTTTAGGGAAATGAGGGGTACGAGCCCCCCTGGAGTTCGTCTCCCCCTAGCTAGCACCTTCTTTGGCCCCAGGGCTTTCTCCTGGGTAAAGAAGGCATTTCCGTATAGGCAAGGCAGAGCCCACAAAGTGGCATTTGCTCTGCTTGTAAGCCACACTCACAATCCAATCAACTTGACACGGGTGTGAGCCCGATCTCTCCTGTATCCGATTGGGAACCTCAGGTTTTATTTAACAAGACTACGATTTAGCCTACTGCACCTGATAGTTGCCTCCCTAGGAATTTAGTCTGGGGAGATCAACTACCAAGATGTTCGTGCAATTACACAGCTACTCAAAGCACATTGCACTTTATGGTATTTTGCACTCTGTATGCACACGCTAGGAAGTGATTTCTGAGCCAATTTTTCGCTCCCTTAATATGAACTTTAATAAGGAGACTTTTGAGGGATTGCAAAGGCTGGAGAATGAGACTTTCCATGACCGTGGGACATTTTGTCCGCCTTTCACTGGGTGTTAAAAACAAATATGACTCAATATAGGTAGTCCACCCTTATCATATTTGTATGTTATGGTCTGATCTCATTATTTTTTGTGTGTTTTAAACTGTTAATCATTAGTCTGAGACCCTTTTGGGCCTTTTTTTATATGTTTTATAAATCTTATTGTTAGTGTGTACCCTATGTTGGGGTTTCCTTGAAATTAACTGTATTATCCCTGGATGTGTCCTGAAACTTGTAACGCTGTTATATTTATGAAATGTTTTTATCATCTGCACTTTTATGGCTACGATTGGTCGGATAAAGTTTTTTTGACTGACCTTGCTGTTCCTGAACATGGTTTTTGCTGTAGCTAGGCCAGCCTCTGCTTCGCCTGTGCTATCCTTTTTAGGTTTCGCCTGGGGCACGGAGCTCCTAGCTCCGCCCCCAGGAGAAATCTTTAGTTTTCAGTATGGGGGACTTGAATCCGCCCTCTGTTCCATTGGCTAGCTCCATAAATGGAGGCTAGCCATTGGAACAGAGATCTGTCCGTCATTCTCGGACCAGATTCGTGGGCACTCCCGCGATTCTTTCCCTGGGCGTTCCCTCTGTGTAGTCATGCGGCGGTGGGCGGAGTTTTTCTTTTTGTTTTCTCGGCATCCAGCTCATTCCGCGGCCGACCGCCGCCGCCAGAGGAAGTCCAGTTCCAGGTGAGTGCTTTTGATTCCGCCCCCCTCCCGCTGTCCATTTGCCCGTTACCGCCCCCCCTCCCGCTGTCCATTTGCCCGTTACCGCCCCCCCTCCCGCTGTCCGTGTCTTCCCCGCCCCCCTCCCGCTGTCCGTGTGCTTTCCCGCCCCCCCTCCCGCTGTCCGTGCCTTTCCTTGTTGTCCTCTGCGCTTGTTATTACTACCAGTGAGCTACTTCGTTTGGGGCAAAAAATGATATTGGTCACGGTCGGGCAGTTTGAGTCCGTCTTCTATTCCTATAAGAAGGAAGAGGTGATTAGGCCGAGGAGTAACATAGGTATAATTATATAGACTGATCGGGATCAAATGGATCTAATAAGTGTGTATGTCATTAAAGAACATGGCAAAATGCTCATGGACGGCAGAACGAAGAACTGCAAAGGCATGTTTAATTTACATAATCGTGGTCACTGATTGGCTAGACAGTCTTTTTGCTATATCTAGTTTCAAGAATAAATACTCAAAATACGTTAAAACATGTTTCTCTTTAAATCATTCACGTGTCTTTTCTTTGAACAGTGAAAAGTTAACCATTACAAGATGGCCATAATTGAGGAAACCAGGAAAACGAAACAACTGTACCCCCCTGCCCACCACCCTTCCCCCTCCCCCTCCCACACAAGCACACCTTTCCTTGGGTATATGGGATGGTGCTGTGTTCAACTGAATGCATATTAGAAGGTTTCCTCTGATTCATGGGCAATTCTTTGTGTGGTTGCGACCCGGTTTTGTGTGTGCCTCTGTTGCTTGCTTGCAGTCCGGTTTTGTGTGTGCCTATGTTGCCTGCTTGCGACCCGGTTTTGTGTGTGCCTCTGTTGCCTGCTTGTGATCCAGTTTTGTGTGTGCCTCTGTTGCCTGCTTGCGACCCGGTTTTGTGTGTGCCTATGTTGCCTGCTTGCAGTCCGGTTTTGTGTGTGCCTCTGTTGCCTGCTTGTGATCCAGTTTTGTGTGTGCCTCTGTTGCCTGCTTGCGACCCAGTTTTGTGTGTGCCTCTGTTGCCTGCTTGCGACCCGGTTTTGTGTGTGCCTATGTTGCCTGCTTGCAGTCCGGTTTTGTGTGTGCCTCTGTTGCCTGCTTGTGATCCAGTTTTGTGTGTGCCTCTGTTGCCTGCTTGCGACCCGGTTTTGTGTGTGCCTCTGTTGCCTGCTTGTGATCCAGTTTTGTGTGCGCCTCTGTTGCCTGCTTGCGACCCGGTTTTGTGTGTGCCTCTGTTGCCTGCTTGCAGTCTGGTTTTGTGTGTGCCTCTGTTGCCTGCTTGTGACCCGGTTTTGTGTGTGCCTCTGTTCCCTTCTTGTGATCCAGTTTTGTGTGTGTGTGTGGGTCAAATGCAATAGGTGTCGCATTGCGAGAGATTAGGCTATTGGCTTAGTAAATGACAATGCCATTTATTTATGTTTTCAAATCAAACACATAAATAAAAATGTTGTCATTTACAATGCCAATAGCTCTAACTTTTCCAAAGGCGAAACCGTTGCATTGTAAATGCTTGTTATTTTATCCAGTGTCATGACCAACCTTCTCCAGGGTCTCGGCAAGCCCTTTCCAAAGGCCAGCCACTTCTTCTCCTGCTGTGACTTATACTGTCTTTCTACCTACTTGTCCTTGAATTAAGTCTGCTGGCTTGTTCTTGAATAGTAGCTGGTGGAGTGTCTGTTCTGAGGGGCTCGCGCTGCTACGGAAGTACACAAGGCTCACAGTCCTGGAATGTGTACATGTGGTGTTGGGACCGCTTGCCACCTGTGGTATTTACTTGTGGAGCATTTCATTCTCTCCTAGAGTGATCTGTCGTGGTACCTCTTCCTAGGCTTAGAGAGCTTTCAGGTAGTCTTCGTTTGTGGCCTTGTTGCTCAGCTTCTGGTGCCTCTCTGTATCCATCGCCTTGATCTCTCACACAGTAAGGTCCTCCGGGGTTGTCAGATAAACCTCCATGTTACCAATTGAAGATGCAAGAACTGTAGATAAAAAAGTTAAAATACATTTAGAATTCTCCTATTCAAACTTAAATGACTATTTTGAAGTCAAGAAAATCAATTTTTGCTCTACAAATTGTATAGGAATTTTGATGTACCTTTAAACCTGTGCAGCACTGCAAACCTCAAGTGTAGATCCCACCTCTCAACACAAGTGTTGGGAAGCAGATTATTATTAGGGATATACAAGTGCCCTTCTCAAAGGATGAGGCTACCACCTACTAAATGTCCCAAATTAAATGATGTAAAACCATGCTCAAACCCTGTTAATGTGGCACAAAGCAATCGAGTTGAAATCCAAAGCAATGTGTCCAGTATTTAAGGACACCCAGATTAGAAAACAAAATCACTGTGATAGAGTGCCTCTTTTTGCATGGTTAGCCCCCACTTTACACACACATGTTCACATACATACACACACATACATACACACATACATACACACACACATACACACACACATACACACACATACACACATACACACACACATACACACACACACACACACACACTAACACTACACACACTAACACTACACACACTAACACTACACACACACACTACACACACACACACTACGCACAAACACTACACACACACACTACACACACACAACACACACACACAACACACACAACACACACACAACACACACCACATACACCACACACCACACACACCACACACCACACACCACACACCACACACACACTACACACACACACACTACACACACACACACAACACACACACACACTACACACACACACACACACACTAGACACACACACTACACCCACCCCCAGGTGAGGTACAGCACATTTTTCAGTCCCTGCCATCTTGAAGATGGTGAGGCCCCTCCAATCAGAGCTATGTCTGTGCTCCCCTCTTACAAGAGGGTGGCATAATAGAGGGTGTAGCCACCCAGTTAAGGTGCTCATTGACCCTACCTGCTAGGCCCCTAAAACTAGCATTTAGGTTGCTCCCCAAGACCTGGAAAGTAGACAGAAGACAACTGCCTTCGCCCCAGCTTTACTCCCCTGTCTTGAGCTTTGACGACCCTGCAACCTGTCTTGCCGCCAGTGACCTCTGAAACCCCTGGGAGAACTGCTGCCTTCACTGAACACATTTTCTCTGATGCCTAAACAGTTCTAAAGATGGCTGCTATTTCTATATTTTTTGTCAGTCAGTCAGGATATCTTTATTAGACTTATTCCAAGTCATACAAAGAAACAAAAAGACAATAAAACATGACATAGGATACATACATAACCCCACGTTGTCCTAAAAAGCATCAGACTACATGCGCATTTAAAATACTATATACAAAATTAAGAAAATACAATTACAATTCATGTCAAAAGAAACATGGTAACCCTTTAAAATTGCTAAGGCGAAATTTGACCAGCAGCTTTCACCCTAGCTGCAGCCACTAAAAAATTAGCAATGCAGAAGGTTGTGCGGGGATTTGTCAGAAGCTGTAAATGAAGCAGCGCCGGGCGTACCTGTGTAAAACCCGCTTCTTTCAGGATGGGGAGCAAGTATTTTTTCCTCTGCTCATGATACAAGCTACAAAACATGACAAAGTGCATTGTATCCTGCACCGAAAAATCATCATAACTGCAAGGTGGGGCTAGGTCTGGCTTCTGCCAGCACTTAAAAGAACCTAAGTAGTAGTGTATCAGGTTAAACCTAAACTTGGTTAGTAAGAACCTGTGATAAGGGAATGTAACGAAACTAAGATAAGGTGCGAGAGAGGGGACACTAACCAAAAGGTTGTGTGACCTAACTGTTGGCTTCAGTAGTTCGACATCCTCGCGTCGCGCTTCCTTCCTTTCCCTGAATGCCTTTTTTATATAACCTATGTCCAAAGCCCTGATTTTTTCTGGGCATGAAAAAAGTTCTGGGCGACCCAAATCTGTGAATGATTTAATTAAATAGGCCAGCCATGGAATACTACTATATTTGTCTAAAGATAGAACATCTTTCAGTATTTTATGGTTCAGTGGGAGGTCTTCATTCAACCACATTTTCAGCCATAGGATCAGGGGCGCTAAGCTCAATAAATCTGTCAAGTAGGGTAAGCCCACCTCTTGATGGATCGAAAGAGTTGGGGTTGACTGAGGTACAGAGAGAAGAGATCTAATGAATCTATTTTCAGCTCTCTGGATAGGGTCAAGATTTACATAGCCCCACAAAGGAGAACCATATAGTGCAATGGCCACTGGCTTACACTTATAGATCTTTAGAAGGGCTTCCATGGGCCTAGCTCCCAACT
Source organism: Lissotriton vulgaris (assembly GCF_964263255.1). Lineage (NCBI taxonomy): Eukaryota > Metazoa > Chordata > Amphibia > Caudata > Salamandridae > Lissotriton > Lissotriton vulgaris. Next base: position 22,021,684 of record NC_141697.1, read on the forward strand.
TACCCGCAAAACCCAAGATCGCTGAAGAAGATCTAGTTACCGCCAACCTTTTTGCTCTTGTCTGTGGCCCCCATGTTCCCTTTTGATCAAACAATACACCCAAATAGGGGAATGTAGTTACCTTTGAAACAGGGACCCCTCTGCAAAAGAATGATTCATGTCTTTTTTTGGTACACTCGCGCCCCATTACCATCGTATGTGATTTAGAAACATTTACCTTCAGGTCCAAATTATCCATAAAAGAGCCAAAGGCATCCAAGAGGAGCTGAAGTCCAACACCAGTGCGGGCGATCAACACGGCGTCATCCGCGTACAGGAGTGCCGGAATTTGTGCATCTCCTGCACGCGGGACGTCCGCGTCCTGACCACGCAGGTGTGCCCCCAGGCCATTAATGTAGATGGTAAAAAGCGAGGGGGCTAAAATGCAGCCTTGCCGTACCCCCTTTAAAGATTTAAACAGTGGAGTACATCTACCATTCTTTGACACTCGTACGGCAGCAAAGAGCTCCTGATGCATAGTGGCCATAAACGTAACCAAGGCCTCATCGATGCCCAACTCCAACAGGATCGCCCACAGTTTTGACCTATTGACGAGGTCGAACGCCGATGAAAGGTCCATAAATGCAAGAAACACAGAACCCTCCTTGGCCACCGTGTACTTAGAGATGAGTAAGTGCAGATTAATACATTGTTCAATAGTTCCTTTTCTCTCTCTAAAGCCATATTGCAGTTCAGACAACCCGCCACAACCCTCAACGTTCTCCCTCAATCTGGATAAGAGGACTCTGCCCAGTATTTTTATGGTTGAGTCCAAGAGGGATATGGGCCTATAAAATGCGGGATCGTCCCGCCGTCCTTTATTTTTAAAAATGGAGACTATGGTAGATATGGCCCACGAGGCGGGGGCTGAATTGCCGTTAACTGCATTAAACACATTTGACATAACCTCAGCCCACAGTTTAGGTGAAAACATGAAAAAGTCAGCGGGGACTCCGTCTGGACCAGGTGCCTTATGTTTAGTGGTTGCCAGGAGAGCTTTTTCCAATTCTTGAGGATTAAAGATGATAGGATGTACATCTTTGTTGGGCAGTTGACCTTTTTTAGTTCCTTCATCTTCGCCCCCATATACATTTTCAAAAAAAGACAGCCATGTTTCGTCGGTAATCACGCAATCCATGGGTGCATTGCTATCATCCGAAAATAGGGGCTGTTTGATGATCTCCCAAAATCTCCTGCTGTCCTTCAGTACTGCCGCTGAAAGGAGATTGTCCCATGTTTCACGTTTAATAATGTCTTTACGGTTCTTTATGTCTGCTTTGTAAATTTTCCTTACTCGAAATATCATCTTTGACCCTAGGAACAGATTTTAGTGCCGCCAGCAATTCTCTGTGGGCTTTCGAGCATGCAGGATCAAACCACCGCTTATGTCCTTGGGCTCCCTGGATGGGTTTGGCTAGAAGATCCTTAGAGACCTGATCGCATATTGCCTCATAAGCTGCTACTATAATATTCCCTTGAGTGCCCTGATTTCTACAAAGCTCAACCTGTGCTTTAATGTTAGGGAAGCATTTTTCATAAAAGTTTACCGGGATCACTTTAGCCCACTTTACTCGTCTATCTTGGTCAGAGGTCCTCAGGAGATGTGCCATTTTTGCGATTACTGGTGGTGCCCCCATATGGGCTCCCCAGGCCACTTCGAGTAGTACTGGGTTGTGGTCACTGTAGTGTGTTGAAACTGTGCGGTAGACCATAGACCGATTTAGAATGCCGGAGACAAAAATGTAATCGATCACTGTTCCATATTGGGCACCAATAAAAGTTTTAATTTCTTTGGCCACAGTCAGGTTCATGTAAGTCATAGTTGGCAAGTAGATCTTCAAGCTTCTGCCCCTCTGCAGAGTGTTCAAAGTGAGGTCCCTGTTGTGAGAAGGTGGCCTGATATGCAGTGGTCACTATTCTAGTGAACACTATGTATCAGTCCAGCAACCCTTATTGATGATTGGTTGTAAGTCAACCTTATAGACCAGCTATCCTAGTAGCGTGGATACGAGCAGTCTAAGGCTAAAGACTCGAGAGGGCGTGTTAAGCCAGCTGTTATACCACATATACCCCTTGAACACCAAGTGAAAGGACACCACACAAGTGTTATGAAAATAAACAGTTATTTATTAAAGATCACAACAGCCCTGTACTCTTTATGAGGACAGGGTACTAAGCACAAACCAAAACCCTTACAAAAATACTTAAGTTAGCACAGTATATACAAATGCCCGAGGGGCACGGAAAACCATATACTTGAAAAGTGGAATGCGAAATTACTAGCAGGTAAGTACAGTACTAATAGGCTTTGGAATCGCTAGGACTTGACTATAGAATCGTTAGATTACTTCTAGGAGACCCAGGGGACTCGGGTGCAGTGTGTGCACTCTCACGCGAGATGCGGGACAAAGTCTATGGTAGCTAGAATTTGCAAAGTTAGTGTTCTCGGGCGAACCCGACCTGGTAGGAGGAAAACGAAAGTAGATTCTGACCCTTGGATAGTGAGGCTATGCTGGGGCACCGAAATGCCGAAGTTACCTAGCCCAGGGGCTGCAGCTGCATAGGACTCAAAAGACGTCGGGAATCCTCGTTGACGGACCAGGAGCCTGGAAGAAAGAAGTTGCTGGCAGGCGACCAGTGAAGAAAGTTCGGTGGATCCAAGCCTGGATCGATGGAAGATGACACCTGAAAGCAGAGGGGACCAAGTTCGAGACTACTAGCCAGTAGTCAGTGGGCACCAGGAGGGCACCGGATGGTAGCCACCTCGACAAGGCGTGTGGGTGACGCTGGGCTCGGAGATCTCACGGACCAGGAGGCGTTGTCGGCGACCAGGAAGGAGGATCGAGCTGTCCCACGAAGATAGAAGCTGTCGGCGTCGCTGGACCCAGGATTGGGCAACAAAGCCTTGGCAAATTCAAGCCCACGCGGTGGACCTAAAATGGCGTCTGGAGTGGACCAGGAGGGTCCGGGGTGCCTCTCTTCAAGAAGGAAGCAAGGGCCAGTCTGGAGCAACCAGACCAGCAGCATTGATGTCGTCGGGCGTCGTTCAGAAGGCCACAAGCCAGCCGGCTAGTAGCCAAACAACGCGGTGCACAGCAAACAGCAGAAGGGCCCCACGCAGATCGTGGAGATGCAGGGAGGCTGATCTTGGGTGCTGGAGCTGCGCAGGGTTGGGGCTTCTCGGACCCCAAAGCACTCACCCGTGGAGGACACGGTGGGCTTGCAGTAAAGATGTCGTGCAGTCTTGGCGATCGTCGGTCCCTCGAGGTCTCGTCGCACTCACGGTTCTCAGCTTGGCTGTAGAGGTGAGTAGAGGTCAGAGGTGCCAGGGAAGCCGGGTCTCGTCGAGCTGGGTCGTCGGATTCGTGATGAAGGACTTGCAGCAGACCGCAGTGTTCTTTAGGATGGTGCCTGCAGATGCAGGGTGACTACTCCTTAGCCACAAGGGAGAATCTTGAGGAAGAAATCTTGAAGTCCTTTCGCAGAAAGTCGTGTCTTGATTCCAAAGATGATCTAATTTTAACAGGGGGCCCGCTCCCATCTTTATACTAAAAAAGGGGGCTGACCCGGTGACTAGGTCCTGCCTATGGGTGGGACTAGGAGGGGGGTGGTTACACCCCTCTGCCATGCCGGACTTCCCCAGGCCAGGGGCTGGTGTGCCCCTGGAACTGGTTCAGACCGGCCTATGCGTAGTGAGCACCGGGGTGCCACTCAGCAGTCACCTTCCTGAAAAGCCCTGCCTACCCAGGATACACAAAACCATGTCTGGGACGGTGCTAGCACCGCCCCGGACAGGAAACCCTTTGTCCAGGCCTCCCTCGCTGGAAGGACTCCCAGCAGCAGGGGGTCAGACTCGTGTCTGTGGTGGCAGCATCCATTTTGTGGAGCTGAGGCTTCAGTTAACTTTAACCGGGGTTCACAGTTACATACATGTCGTGTCCCTCTAGAAGGGTGGAATGCTAACCCCGTCGCCAGAATTGGCGAGGGGTTAGTATTCCAATTCGTATGACACCTTACTCGACATGTTTTGATAAAGCAATACCAAAGTTAGCATTTAACCGCGAGGATTATAATGCACTTAAGAGTATATGGTATGCGATATCATGGAACAGCTATTAGGACTTGGTTCCGCAAGCTGCAGACAGGCTCAGCTCATGCCAGAGCACCATCTCACACGATTCCAAGCACTCTGCCTTCAGGATTGTCAAGGCCTGCCATAGGAGTGACTGATAGGAATCTGTGTGTCCATTTTAGGGTTAGGTATAGGTATACTACACCTACAGCAAAGGGTGATTACACGACTTTGCCCCAGCTGTCATGCAGCCAGTTGTGTCAAAATTTAGGAGGCCAGCCAGGGGTGGCATAATACATGCTGCAGCCCCTGGCAGCCCTGGGTACACCTATGCCCGGAGTTACAGGGTCTGATAAGGTGGCCCAGTACCAATTGGTAAATGCACCTAGGGTACATGGAATCCATTTTAAAGAGAGAGCAGTAGGCCTGGGGTCCTGATTGGCAGGGTCCCAGGTCGACTATGTCCAAAACCAGCTAAAACACAGGGCAAAAAGTTGGGGGCAACCATAGTCAGGAGGTACCTTCCTACACAACCCCCCCCCCCCCCAAACGAAAGGAGATGAGGCTATCCTTGTCCAGGTAAGCCTCTATTACCTAAGTGGCCATATAAGGAAGGACCAGCTCTGGCTTGGTTTCCCCCTGTGTCATGGTCCACTAGGCAACCCCTCACCCTAAGGGTATCTGAGGGTCTCCACCATAGGGAATCTCTGTCTCTGGTGTGTCTTGGGAAAGAATAAGGCTGATGCTGGGATGGAGTACTGAAGTGAGGCTCCTCTACCTTTGGGCTCAACTTCCTCCAATCACCATTCATCATGTGTGCCTTTCTTTCTTTAGCTGAGATGCACTGAGCTCTCAGGGTCAGCCTCTGGCTACCTAAAGCTGGAGGCTGAGTCCCTCTGTTTGGCTTACTGGAGGGACAGGTCAGGTCTGGGGTTTTTAGGCCCCAGGTTTGGCTGTGCCCAACAGTGTCCAGCTGTGGGAGTTCCCTAACTATTTTTAAGGGGGATCCCTCAGGAGTCTGTTTTATTTTCACTTGGCTAGGTTTACCAGCTTCAGTGATCCTAATCTGCTGATTAAGGGGTTCTTTTGGACAGGGGGCCCTTTGGGGTCCACCACTGGCCTCCCTGATCTCTTCAGCCCTGGGCTGACTGAGGCAGGGTAGAGAGGTGCAGGTTACCTGCTCCAGACTGGGTCCCACCTGGGAAGGGTCCACTGCCATCAGGGGCTCTGCCAGGCCAGGCCTGACTACCTCTGGGGCAGTTCCTTCAACAGGGGTAGAGTCAGTTCCCTGAGGAGGCTGGCTCTCACCTAGTGTCTGGGAGGGGGAAGACTCTTCTTCCTCCTCAATGCTCTCTGTTTGAGTGGAGTGATCCATTGTTTCAGGCTTCACAACCTCACTATCTGTTTGAGTAGAGGCTGAGACCATTTCAACCATGCCAACCTTTTCAGGAGGGCACTCAGTCTGTGTTTGGGCTGTGACTGTCACAGCCCTCCTATCCTGTTCTGGAAAGTCTGTCTGAGCCTGGGCAGTGGCTACCACTGCCCTTCCAACCTTTTCAGGGAGGAATGGTGCTTGGACTGGGGCTGCAGCTATTACTGCCCCACTAACCTGTCTGGATAGGCCTATCATTCTGGAGTGAGTTTCTTGTTCCACCTCAGCCCATGCTGAGAGTTCCAGGTCATTCCCCAGTAAGCAATCTACAGGTAGGTTATCTGTCACTGCCACTCTCATGGGCCCTGTGACATTACCCCAGCTGAGCTTGACTACTGCCATGGGATGCCTTCTCTTCATTCCATGAATGTCTGTCACCTGATAAGTAAAACCAGGGGTCAGTTGAGCAGAGGGGACCAGATGGTCACTCACCATGGTGAGGCTGGCCCCTGTGTCTCTGAATGCCTCAACTTTCTGATCATTCACTAAAACTTCTTGTCTATACTTTCCCAAAATGTGGGGTCCAGTAGTGAAGTTGGCAAACCCCATGCCAGTCTCACAGACAAGAGTGTGGTCAGGGAACCTGGCTAGGCCATAGTCCTCCTGATTGCCCAAAGTAATGCCCACCACATTCTTGGGGGCACTCCCACCACCTGGGGGATTACCACTAGTGGTAACAGGAGGTTTAGGAGTATTACCTGGGGGTATATTTCCCTTATTACCATTTTTAGGGCAACTGGCATCACTTTTGTAATGACCCACCTGTTTACAGGTATGGCAATAAGGTTTCTTCTGTTCTGAAGGAGTGTTCTGGGACCCACCACCCTTGTTGGAGTTTTGGGGCCCTTGGGAAGTCTTCTCTGTGGATTTATCCCCACCCTTCTCTTGAGGCTTGGTTGATTCCTTTTTCTGGTCACCACCCTGGTTTTTAGGCCTAACCCTGGTTCTGACCCATTTGTCTGCCCTCTTACCCAATTCCTGTGGAGAGGTCAACTCAGAGTCTACCAGGTGCTGATGTAATAGCTGGTTCTGACAATTATTTAAGATTTGCTCCCTCATAATTAGATTGTACAATCCTTTAAAATCAGTAACCTTACTACCCAGTAGCCAGCCTTCAAAAGCCTTAGTGGCACAATCAACAAAGTCAGTCCAATCTTGAGACTGAGTTTTCTGGGTGTCTCTGAACAGCATCCTGTATTGTTCAGTGGTTAAACCAAACCCATCAACCAGTGTATTCTTCAAGATTTGGTAATTGTTAGCATCCTCAACTCTAGTAGTGAGGAGCTTATCTCTACCTTTACCATCAAAGGAGAGCCACAAGATAGCTGCCCACTTACTTTGGGGAACACCCTGCACAGTGCAGGCTCTCTCCAAAGCAGTAATCCATTTGTGGATGTCATCCCCTTCTTTAAAGGGGGGCACTATCTTATTCAGGTGCTTTGTATCAAAACTCCTTTCCCTATTGCTAGGTTTATTGCTGCCACCAGTGGGCTGTAGCCCACATAATTCTTGCTCTCTAGCAAGGGCAAGTCTCTTTTTGGCCAGGGCAAGTTCTTCCCTTTCAATCCTCAGTTTGACTGCCTTTTCTTCAGCTTCATACACTCTCCTCTTAGGGGAAGACATTCCTCTGTGAGAAGAGTTGAGAGAGCCATTGGTTCGAAAGGATCTGTTAGAGCCTCTTGATAGAGACCTAACTCGTCCATTCCCAATGTTAAGCTGACCTGAGAGTGGGCCCAGGAGTCCCCCAGTACCAAGCTCATGTCTGCTTAAGTTGGACCTGGTTAGTCTAATGACTTCTACCTGTCCCTTATCTGCCTCATCCCCTGACAACTGGTCATCATCCTCAGCATCATCTGCTTCCTGGAGGGGATGTTCCTGGCTATCAAAGGGTCCCTGTAAGGAGGGCAAACTTCCTTCTGGATTAGAAGGGTCTGGGTTACCAGCCCTACTGGCATCATAAGCCTCTAAGAGACCAATCAGAAAGGAAGTGGTGGGGTTAGACCCCTGTTTTAGTTTCCTGAGAGTACACACTTGTCTCATCTCATGGAAGCTAAGAGCAGCATATTTTGAAGTAAGGACCTGTGGAGGGTCCACTGACACAAGGGGATACTCAGAGTTTCCTCCTTTGTCTGACATGCTGATTCTAGTGTGGTGTAAGTGATGCACCTACCTACACTATGTGTTTACCTACTGATCCCTTGCTAAGAGTTGCAGCCAAGGTGTGCTAAGCCTTGAGGAGCTGCAACAGCTGGTTCAGTAGAACTCAGAGTATTCTAAGCTTAGTTATATGTACTAACAGTACTTATGTGATCTTTCAACAAGATATTCTTAGGATACGTGTGGTAAAACAGCAAGCTCAAATCCCAACCGCTGCTCACCAATGTGAGAAGGTGGCCTGATATGCAGTGGTCACTATTCTAGTGAACACTATGTATCAGTCCAGCAACCCTTATTGATGATTGGTTGTAAGTCAACCTTATAGACCAGCTATCCTAGTAGCGTGGATACGAGCAGTCTAAGGCTAAAGACTCGAGAGGGCGTGTTAAGCCAGCTGTTATACCACATATACCCCTTGAACACCAAGTGAAAGGACACCACACAAGTGTTATGAAAATAAACAGTTATTTATTAAAGATCACAACAGCCCTGTACTCTTTATGAGGACAGGGTACTAAGCACAAACCAAAACTCTTACAAAAATACTTAAGTTAGCACAGTATATACAAATGCCCGAGGGGCACGGAAAACCATATACTTGAAAAGTGGAATGCGAAATTACTAGCAGGTAAGTACAGTACTAATAGGCTTTGGAATCGCTAGGACTTGACTATAGAATCGTTAGATTACTTCTAGGAGACCCAGGGGACTAGGGTGCAGTGTGTGCACTCTCACGCGAGATGCGGGACAAAGTCTATGGTAGCTAGAATTTGCAAAGTTAGTGTTCTCGGGCGAACCCGACCTGGTAGGAGGAAAACGAAAGTAGATTCTGACCCTTGGATAGTGAGGCTATGCTGGGGCACCGAAATGCCGAAGTTACCTAGCCCAGGGGCTGCAGCTGCATAGAACTCAAAAGACGTCGGGAATCCTCGTTGACGGACCAGGAGCCTGGAAGAAAGAAGTTGCTGGCAGGCGACCAGTGAAGAAAGTTCGGTGGATCCAAGCCTGGATCGATGGAAGATGACACCTGAAAGCAGAGGGGACCAAGTTCGAGACTACTAGCCAGTAGTCAGTGGGCACCAGGAGGGCACCGGATGGTAGCCACCTCGACAAGGCGTGTGGGTGACGCTGGGCTCGGAGATCTCACGGACCAGGAGGCGTTGTCGGCGACCAGGAAGGAGGATCGAGCTGTCCCACGAAGATAGAAGCTGTCGGCGTCGCTGGACCCAGGATTGGGCAACAAAGCCTTGGCAAATTCAAGCCCACGCGGTGGACCTAAAATGGCGTCTGGAGTGGACCAGGAGGGTCCGGGGTGCCTCTCTTCAAGAAGGAAGCAAGGGCCAGTCTGGAGCAACCAGACCAGCAGCAGTGATGTCGTCGGGCGTCGTTCAGAAGGCCACAAGCCAGCCGGCTAGTAGCCAAACAACGCGGTGCACAGCAAACAGCAGAAGGGCCCCACGCAGATCGTGGAGATGCAGGGAGGCTGATCTTGGGTGCTGGAGCTGCGCAGGGTTGGGTCTTCTCGGACCCCAAAGCACTCACCCGTGGAGGACACGGTGGGCTTGCAGTAAAGATGTCGTGCAGTCTTGGCGATCGTCGGCCCCTCGGTCTCGTCGCACTCACGGTTCTCAGCTTGGCTGTAGAGGTGAGTAGAGGTCAGAGGTGCCAGGGAAGCCGGGTCTCGTCGAGCTGGGTCGTCGGATTCGTGATGAAGGACTTGCAGCAGACCGCAGTGTTCTTTAGGATGGTGCCTGCGGATGCAGGGTGACTACTCCTTAGCCACAAGGGAGAATCTTGAGGAAGAAATCTTGAAGTCCTTTCGCAGAAAGTCGTGTCTTGATTCCAAAGATCTAATTTTAACAGGGGGCCTGCTCCCATCTTTATACTTAAAAAGGGGGCTGACCCGGTGACTAGGTCCTGCCTATGGGTGGGACTAGGAGGGGGGTGGTTACACCCCTCTGCCATGCCGGACTTCCCCAGGCCAGGGGCTGGTGTGCCCCTGGAATTGGTTCAGACCGGCCTATGCGTAGTGAGCACCGGGGTGCCACTCAGCAGTCACCTTCCTGAAAAGCCCTGCCTACCCAGGATACACAAAACCATGTCTGGGACGGTGCTAGCACCGCCCCGGACAGGAAACCCTTTGTCCAGGCCTCCCTCGCTGGAAGGACTCCCAGCAGCAGGGGGTCAGACTCGTGTCTGTGGTGGCAGCATCCATTTTGTGGAGCTGAGGCTTTAGTTAACTTTAACCGGGGTTCACAGTTACATACATGTCGTGTCCCTCTAGAAGGGTGGAATGCTAACCCCGTCGCCAGAATTGGCGAGGGGTTAGTATTCCAATTCGTATGACACCTTACTCGACATGTTTTGATAAAGCAATACCAAAGTTAGCATTTAACCGCGAGGATTATAATGCACTTAAGAGTATATGGTATGCGATATCATGGAACAGCTATTAGGACTTGGTTCCGCAAGCTGCAGACAGGCTCAGCTCATGCCAGAGCACCATCTCACACGATTCCAAGCACTCTGCCTTCAGGATTGTCAAGGCCTGCCATAGGAGTGACTGATAGGAATCTGTGTGTCCATTTTAGGGTTAGGTATAGGTATACTACACCTACAGCAAAGGGTGATTACACGACTTTGCCCCAGCTGTCATGCAGCCAGTTGTGTCAAAATTTAGGAGGCCAGCCAGGGGTGGCATAATACATGCTGCAGCCCCTGGCAGCCCTGGGTACACCTATGCCCTGAGTTACAGGGTCTGATAAGGTGGCCCAGTACCAATTGGTAAATGCACCTAGGGTACATGGAATCCATTTTAAAGAGAGAGCAGTAGGCCTGGGGTCCTGATTGGCAGGGTCCCAGGTCGACTATGTCCAAAACCAGCTAAAACACAGGGCAAAAAGTTGGGGGCAACCATAGTCAGGAGGTACCTTCCTACACCTGTAGGGCTGCGTCATCGGCCTCGTTGACATCTCTACCCTTGCAGGCTAATTTACATAAATGAATATTAAAATCGCCTAATAAAATGAACTCAAAAACTAAGTTGATATCCTGTGATACTGTGTTTAAAATATTATCCAAGCTACCGATATTACGGCCACTGTATTCGCTATTCCTAGAATTATAAAAGTTGACATATAATGTCCTGCTATCTTTGCTGATCACCCTTTCGACCATTAAGATGTTATCAGAATCAGAGCTGATCTGCCTATAGCTACCTTTTAGAGCCAATGAAAACAAAATCACCAAACCCCCTTTAGCTCTGCCCGCTCTGCTAGGGACTGCAGGTTTAGTAAAGCTGGTGAACCCGTCCCACCAGAGGTTGTTAGATATGTCCCAAGTTTCTTGCAGGGCGATGATATGATATTTGGAGACAAAGCTCAGCCAAGCTTGATCCTGACGCTTGGCGTTTAAACCTGCTACATTCCAGCTTATGATCTTACAAGAGTCAGTGGGTAACCTTGAATCATTTACGCCCTCTGATACTCCTTCAGCTATTTGTTGCGATACCAGACCACCACTTATTGGTAATGGATCGTTCGACACCTCCCTTTCTTGATCTACTCCTGGTTCAAGTCAATCACAGGTATTTAAATCAGATAAAGGAGCAAACCTATTGCCAGTACCAAAACCCCACTCAAAGGGAGTAGCTACCTGACCCTGACCATATGGAGCTGAGTTCCACATGGGTTGTGGGGTTTTTGGATGTGTCAAGAACTGATCGTTTCTCTGCAAGTGTGTTGGCCTGAAGCCCCGGGAGCTATGATCATAACCCTGGAAGCCAGAACCCCAAACATTTCCTCTTGGCTCCTGTGCCAAGACAGGCCTGATGTTTAACTCATTTGGGCGATGGAATCTTCCTGGCTCCCGATGTGCTATATGCTGAAACCAGTCATTAAGATGTCGAAATCTGGGGCCCCCTCCCCATCTACTAATATTAGTATGTCTATTATAATTGGGGAATTTGGGTAAGGTGACAAACTTATTCTCATCAAAGAAGAACTTGAGGGTGAGAGGAATTATAGAGCCACTGCGACGTTGGGGTGGGAAAACGTTGCTTAGAATGTCTGGAAGGACCTCAGCATTAGCAAAGTTAAGAATAACGCAATCCCCTTTAAACTTTTTTGGCTTACTGCCGATCCACGATACCCTCCTAGACATGACGATGTCCCCTGCCAGCTTATCAAACCCTTGTTCTGTCATATGCATATTATTAGTGAGCCAATGTAACGCTTTGTCTTTTAAATCCTGGTTGGACTCTACTTTGTCTTGTGTTAGAGCAGGGACATTTGCCAGCACCAGAACTACCGGAGAGGCTTCCAAGATAAATTGGGCTGAAACATCCTCTTGATGTGTTCCCGCTGTGGCGGCAGTTGTGCTAATACGGGGGTCTACAGCGTCTACGTCCTGTCCAAATACAGGTAATAATGGTAATGGAGGCGGAAGCAGCGGCCCTTGCTGGATGGGTTGCGAATTACTTTCAGTTGGAGTAACCTCCACATTTGTGGGTATTAGATTTGTAACGAGGGAAGATAAGTTTTCAACCTAGTCAGCCAACTTACTATGTACCGCGCCCAACTTTTTGACCTCAGATGTTAGTTTATCCAGTTTCCCGATCAGGGGTTTAATTATAGTCCTGATTTTGATGTCTATCATATCTTGGATCCTGTTAAAAAGGTCATCATCAATAATACTTCTTGACTCAGTATCAATATCAGGATCAACGTGTTTCCCTACCCGACTAGGGGGTGGGGTAGTGGCCTTTTTCCTACCTAGATGTTTTCCCCCCCCGTTTAGCTGCAGATTTTCAACAAGCCCTGACAGCCCGTGTAGCGGGCTGCAGGGGTTGTAGGGGTTCGTCCGTAACAGCTATCTGATGGTTTGAATCATTGATGGCATTATCTGATAAATCTATTAAATCTAGTCTATCTATTCGAGGGTCGGAATCAACTTCATCCACAGTTCCGATATCTTGAGAGTTCAAATCTGCTGGGTTTAGTGGAAGATTTTCTAGCGGTAGTTCAGATATCGCTGTACTTAAAACGCTTGTCGAGGGGCTTTCTGACGGCAAGATAGGTGATTGGCTCAAACCTAAAGATTGCCTTCGCTTATTGTTAATATCATTGACCACTTGTACGAGATATGAATCTAAAGTATTCACAGTCTCAGCCGGGGCAGGTACCCGTTTTTTCACCATTATTGGGGCTGTAGCTGTAGACAGCCTACAGAAAGCTTAGCTCAGATGGATTTAGATAGAAATCAATGGAAGGAAGTGATATGGCTGGCAGTCAGTGACAGGACAATGGCGGGCAAGTAACAACAATGCAGTATGTTGAACAAAATATCAGACTGGGAAAAGTACCTTAGTAATCAGCCGGAAGATGTCATGGGAATGGCCTAGCCTGGCCTTTTCGTGCCTCTGAGGGCCACAGAGGGCCCGCCCTTTGCCCGGGCTTAGCCCCGGGCGTCCCGCTCGCGTCCCGCGTAGCTGGGGGCTGATTGATTTTGTACGCCCCTCCTGGCGCCTTGGATCGGCGTCAGGGAACGCGCCTCCGCCGCAAAGACTGCCGGGACCTGTAGTCCCGGAGCGGCGGTGGCGTGCCTGGTGCTCGCGGTCTCCGGTCTCCGTTCGCTGGTTCCTCCTGGGCAATGCTATGGCGTGGTGTGGAACAGGTATTTACCCCTGTTTTCTCGTGTTGTTTTCTGCGCTCCGCAGTCAATAGCTCTGATGTACTCCCCCCGCTACACCGAGGGCTGATTGATTTTGTACGCCCCTCCTGGCGCCTTGGATCGGCGTCAGGGAACGCGCCTCCGCCGCAAAGACTGCCGGGACCTGTAGTCCCGGAGCGGCGGTGGCGTGCCTGGTGCTCGCGGTCTCCGGTCTCCGTTCGCTGGTTCCTCCTGGGCAATGCTATGGCGTGGCGTGGAACAGGTATTTACCCCTGTTTTCTCGTGTTGTTTTCTGCGCTCCGCAGTCAATAGCTCTGATGTACTCACATACATACACACACACACATACATACACACACACACATACATACACACACATACATACACACACACACTACACACACACTACACACACTACACACACACACACTACACGCAAACACTACACACACACTACACACACACTACACACACACACACTACACACACACACTACACACACACACTACACACACACACTACACACACACACTACACACACACACTACACACACACACAACACACACACACCACACACCACACACCACACACACCACACACACCACACACACCACACACCACACACACCACACACACCACACACCACACACACACCACACACCACACTCACTACACACACACACTACACACACACACACACACTACACACACACACACACACTAGACACACACACTACACCCACCCCCAGGTGAGGTACAGCACATTTTTCAGTCCCTGCCATCTTGAAGATGGTGAGGCCCCTCCAATCAGAGCTATGTCTGTGCTCCCCTCTTACAAGAGGGTGGCATAATAGAGGGTGTAGCCACCCAGTTAAGGTGCTCATTGACCCTACCTGCTAGGCCCCTAAAACTAGCATTTAGGTTGCTCCCCAAGACCTGGAAAGTAGACAGAAGACAACTGCCTTCGCCCCAGCTTTACTCCCCTGTCTTGAGCTTTGACGACCCTGCAACCTGTCTTGCCGCCAGTGACCTCTGAAACCCCTGGGAGAACTGCTGCCTTCACTGAACACATTTTCTCTGATGCCTAAACAGTTCTAAAGATGGCTGCTATTTCTATATATTGGTGTGGCTCTCCTGGAGCCGTCATTTATTGATTGTGTGCATTTGCAGATGTCTTGCACTCCTCTCGGTTAAGCCTAAGGCTGCTCGACCGCACTACCCCCTAATAGAGCACTTTGCGATTGTGTAGCAAGCTCCTGTCCACTCATAAGGGAACCCCTGGACTCTTTACAAGGCATGTCAGGTTCTTGATCTATTTCATAAAGAACCAGCTTCATACACTCTCAAATTCCACTCAGTTTCTAGGAGCGGCTCTTCCAGGTGGATCCACATACCTTCACCAGAGACTGTTGTGCAAATATCCTAACTTGCCAACAGGCCAGGGTTGGTCAACCTGTCCTAAAGACGGTTTCAAACCTCTCTACCATCCACTGGTTTAATCGATGGTTAGGAGAGTACTGTTATCCAGTCTTTTTAGAGCTTTTGCATCTACAGCGTCACATCCTATGTACAAAATGTTACCCTGTAAATGCCTGTTCGTAGCATATACTGCTTTAGATTCACATGCTCCCACACTCCACCGTGGGAGCCAATGGTTGTTTTATATGCCTTTTCTTTTTCCACACAAATTTTCGCCTGGTCGCCACACTGTCTTGCTTGCTTCCCCATGTGTATGAAAAACCATCTAATAATTGAGCCGGTGCAGATCCGGATCACCAATCGAGTGTACAGGTGCACCTTACCTCGTGACTCGAAAGACTTCTTTGAAGGAATACACGTTGCAACGTCCTAGCCTAACACTCGATGGCAGGGGTATGCAAAGCTCGTGAATCTACAGTACTACACTCTATAAACAAATGCTTACAGGATAAGTAGCGTTTTCATTACTGTTGGGACACTTATTTCCTTTTTGTCTTCTGCCTGCACGTCCGTTATAACTATTGTTCCCCATGCTCGGAACTGCAAGAAATGTATCTTGACGAACCTTAGCTGGCTATGCTCAGCGAGTTAGATTTTTTGCAAATTAAACTATTGCTAGCAAAGTTTTAGTCAAATGAAAAGCTCTGCTTTAATGAGACAAGTTTTTTAAGTGTAACTAAAGCTTTGTTTGATAGCACGTTGTCATTTAGTTAGCACACATTGAAATGGTCATGAATAAAATTATTTAATTCAAATGATAACGTGTAAAATCAGGTTTCTGTGAATATTTATTTTTTGTGCATCACCAAGTAAAGTGTCTTATTTGTCCTGATCCATTTAAAATCTTTCATCAAACTTCAGAGTTAAAGTCCTATTTTTTGGTTTCATGAATGTGTGTACAGTTCATTTTCATTTTGTTGCAAATAAATTACATCCTGCAGCCTTTCCGTTCACATTTCATTTTCCCCAAAAAGATTGACATTCACTTTACATTCATTTGTCTGACTGAAAAAGGCGGGAGTTTGTTAACACCAGTGCCCATGTTAAAAAAGTAAATAGCAGAAAACATATCCTGATATTTATCCCTTGCCTTTGAAGTGCAGCAAATGTGAGAAAGTAATTACAGAATTTAAAAGCATCTTTATTTAATGTTTGGAGTTTTGTGACCCACAGTTTGTGAAACACTCCCTTATTGATTATTTAAAACTAACCTACTGTTACCCAACTGTAAAGCTAACTCAGTTTTTTACCTAATTAAACGAGTTTCATTTAGATCTAAAATAACTATTGTTCTTATGTACATTGTGAACTATTCTCCTTTTATTTAAGTCAAAGTGAAGGCAGTGCAAGTAATGAATTTCAAGTGGAGCGGAACCAGGATTTGCATTGCAGGCCTTTCTAGAGGGATCATGTATTTATCAGCTTGTCCATGTTTTTAATGTAGGAGCTGCCTGCCCCCACTCCGGTGAAGACTCGCCTGCCTCCAGAGTGTTTTGGCGATGCCCTAATGGTGTTGGAGTTTCTACACGCTTTTGGCGAACTCTTTGATCTACAAGATGAGTTTCCCGAAGGAATCTCGCTGGGTATGTATTTTTTATTTATTTTAATCAGGTTTGTTTTATTTTTGGCTTTGTCTTCAGTGAAATGTGTTGACGGCATCTGAATCTACTGTTGTTGAATTTTCTCCCTTAGTATTCTGTTTGTTCCTGATGTCGTCCTTTTTCTTTGGAGCCTCATGTTACTAGAGCATCTTGTTGCGTGTTTGGTGGAGTGCTGTAGTGTGGCGGAGGTCAGGTTGTTTTAGGATGCATGTCCCTGAAAGCTGCATCTTTCCCTTTTGGGCTTCTGAAATATTTGTTGTGAAGACCAGAAAATAATGTACCCTACAAAGTTATTTATTTTTTAAAATTAAGAAATTGTGACATTAGTAATAGGATTGAAGTCTACTCCAGCCCTCCGAAACAGAAACATTCAGGCATTTAAATCTTAAAAAAATCATTGAAAATTGTCATCTGCATGAGGCCTTTTTTGGAGATCCTAGGCTACTTGGTAGTGCCCTTTGTGTGACGAGTGTAGGAAGATTGGTTTCTGTTCCAGTACTGATCTCCCTCTCACACTTTTTGTCATTTTTGTAATGCACTTTGACTTGATGTGCCCTGGGTCCCTGCCAATCCTGTTCGCAGGGCCTGGGTTCTTTCCCAAAATTCTACCTTGATACCCCCCAATTGGCACCTTTCTGGTCACATGTAAGTCCCTTGTAAAATGGCACTGTGCTCTCTAAAGGCTGCAGCACATATAGTGCAACCCTTAGGGGTGATGTACCTTCACACGCGCGCACACGCACACCTGCACACACACACACACACACACACACACACACACACACACACACACACACACACACACACACACACACACACACACACACACACACACACACACACACACACACACACACACACACACACACACACACACACACACACACACACACACACACACACACACACACACACACACACACACACACACACACACACACACACACACACACTCACTCACTCACTCTTTTGGTGCAGAGAAAAGTGAAGTTGGCATGGCACACATCCCTGTGTGCCATGCCTGCAATCCACTGCCTATGGTATAGGTAAGACACCCCTCTAACTGGGTGCACTATACCACTTGTGAACAGCACCATAACGGCTTTACTGAATTCTGGGAAGTTTGGTAGTAAACTAATCACTGAAGCCAATGTGGGATTTATTATACCATGCACTTAGAGGGCATCTCAGAGATTCCCCCTGAAAAACGACCAGCCTCTGGTGGGGTCTCTGACTGGTAAACACCACCCTGCCACCATGAGACATGTGTTTGAGGCATGTGTGCTGTAGATACACGTGCTTTGCATACTCCTGCCATCTATGTTGGGTCCAAATGTTTGCAAGTTGGTGTTCTTCTAAGAAGTCTTTCCTAGGCACGAGTTCCGGTGATAATGCACATGGGCATCAACTCAATTGTTAAATAGTTTTTTTTTCCGCCATCGGGTTCGGGCGTGTATTGCTGCCCTCGGGTTCAAAACCATCTTTCGGGTTCCCCTCGGTGCGCAATCAACTGTTGTAGAAAGCTGGCTCTGTATATACTATACCAGAGTGAGGTATAGTGTGCACAGTCCAGTGGCCCCCAAAGGTAGGCAGAGGTAAAAGTAGATAGCACCTTACTCTTTATTTGTGGTAGTGTGGGCGAGCAGTAAGGCTTTATTAGAGGGTAGTGTTAAGCATTTGTTGTACCCACTCAGCAGCAAATGTGTCGCACTCCAAAACTGAACTCAGACCAATTTTTTTTGTATCAAAAATAGTATTGTTATTTTATTGCTAGAAACCAGCCAAGACTGGCACAGGTAAGTGAAATAAATGCTTTGCAAAATATTATGCAATGTTTACAAGTAAATGCAAGTTCAAAATGCTGTTATTTGAAATACAGGTAAGTCAAGGTATTGAAATACTGTACAGATGACCTTTTAGTTACTTATTAGATTACTTTTTCTACTCCGTGTGATATGCCTAGACATCACACTGGGACATTTCCCGGAGAAACAGTAAGTAAAAACTGTTTTGCACAATTGTACTTTTGCAGGTTTCCATACAAATCAACTCCACACGTAGAATTTTTTTCAGAGAAAAACGGTCAATAGGTTCCTGCGGACAGAAATTAAGTTAATGGTTACCAGGTAAGTACTCGGTCTTTAAGATTGAGTTTCTGCGGTAAGAACGAGGGATCTGCCAGGGTCAAGGATGCACTCTTGTTACACCCTTAGCGGCATTAGGGCGGTTGGGTGCAGAGTGCTGAGGCCCAATGTTATCCAATGAGGAATAGGGGGCCTCCGGTTGTTGGCTGCTTTTGAGCTGGCCACTGGGTTGTGGGAGCAATGCTCTTGGTGTTGGGCTCAGGGCAAAGGGGGATCCTGTTTAGCACAAAAAGTGCAGTGGTACAGGGTGCTGGTTTGGCGTTGGGTGCCCTGTTGATTGCAATGGGGATTATCCGGTTTCAACAAAGACTACAGGCTCCGGACAAATCTTCTGGAGGTGGCCACCGGTTGGAAATTTAAGTTGGGATGCTGGGAAACCGTCGTTTAGGCCTCCCGAGGCCGTGGGGCTTCGGGTGCAGGGGTGTCTTTAGGTGCCTGTTTTCTCTTGCCAGCTCCGGTCGCGGGTGGGGGGTGGGGGGAGGGGGGGTAAGAGGGTTGGGCAGGGAGTCTCCAGAAAGAGGCTGCAGGTGTCGTTTGGAATCGAGGCAGGTCCGAGAGCCGGGGAGACCTCCTCATGGTGTTGGGCCTCTCGAACTCTGGCAGTAGGCGACTGGTGCAGACTTGCAAATTTGGCCAGAGCCTGTGAGTGAACAAACCTGGTGTTTGAGTGACAGTCTTTTCCTTGGAAGGTAGGGTAGGTGGCTGCTGCCTTTGTGAGCTTCCCCAGGCCAATTGCTGCTCTCAGCAACTGGTCCCCACTGGTTCTGACCCCCACTTTGGGCGGGAGAACCGGTGGGAAAAACAAGTGAGGAAGAGAGGTGTGTCCAACTCTGCCAACTCCACCCATCAGGTGGGAGAGGTGAGCTGAAGCACAACTCAGTCCACGTCATCTTGAAGATGGGGAAGGGGAGGGGGAGGGGGGGGGAAACTTAGCCAACCAGGGACAGGCTCATGCCCTCCTCCCACTGGAGGGTGGGATAATAGAGGGTGTACCCACCACAGGGAAGTGACCAAATGGTCCCTGACTTTTACTTACCTGTAATGCCTCCACGTCTAGTAATTAGGGGCACCCCTGAACTATGCTTCCTCCGACCAGAAGAAACTACAAGGAGGACCGAACAGCCTTGCAGCAGCTAAAAAGAGGGAGATGTCCACTGACTTGGCCCCATCCCTACCCGCTTGTCTCCCCCTCGAACCTGCTCCTGCGAAATCCCGGTGTGTCCTGCAGCCAGCAACCTCCAAAACACCTGAGGACCTGCCTGCGCTCATCCACAAAGACTTTGTCTCCAGTGAACACCGGGTTTGTTCATCTGCAACTTCCGGCCTTGGCACGAATCCACGAATCGCACGACGCTGCACCTGCCATCCACGGCCCGAGCTCGAGTGGGCAAACCACGAGGAGGTCAGCCCAGCGATCCTGACCAGAGATCCGGCGACCCCTGACCTGCCTCAAGCCGACACCTGCAGTCTAAATCCTTGAGGCCCCTCTAACCGCGACCAAGAACTGGTAAGAAGATCCGACCCCAAAAGGCATCCCTGCACCCGACACCCCACGGCCTTGTGTGCCCAAACTGACTGTGCCTAACCAACCCCTAACTTCCCAACTTACCTCTCGAAGTGGTGGCTGCACCCATAATACCTTCGTCCCCAAACCGGAGGTTCTCCATTGAAAAAAGGGCATTTGACTAAGAAACAGCACCCTGCACCCGGCCGCCCTAGTGCCGCTGAGGGTGCACCATTGGTACTAATTTGTTCCCCCTTTGCCCTGAGCTAAAGTCCAGGAGCTTTGCTCCCACAACAGAGTGGCCTGCTCGTCAGCAGCCACCAACCAGAGGCCCCTTGTAGGAAGGTACATCCTGACTATGGTTGCCCCCAACTTTTTGCCCTGTGTTTTAGCTGGTTTTTGACATAGTCGACCTGGGATCCTGCCAAACAGGACCCCAGGCCTACTGCTCTCTCTTTAAAATGGATTCCATGTACCCTAGGTACATTTCCAATCGGGACTGGGCCACCTTATCAGACCCTGTAACTCAGGGCATAGGTGTACCCAGGGCCTACCAGGGGCTGAAGCATGTATTATGCCACCCCTGGCTGGCCTCCTAAATTTGACACAACTAGCTGCATGACAGCTGGGGCAAAGTCGTGTAATCACCCTTTGCTATAGATATAGTATACCTATATCTAACCCTAAAATGGACACACAGATTCCTATCAGTCACTCCTATGGCAGGCCTTGACAATCCTGAAGGCAGAGTGCTTGGAATCGTGTGAGATGGTGCTCTGGCATGAGCTGAGCCTGTCTGCAGCTTGCGGAACCAAGTCCTAATAGCTGTTCCATGATATCGCATACCATATACTCTTCAGTGCATTATAATCCTCGCGGTTAAATGCTATCTTTGGTATTGCTTTATCAAAACATGTCGAGTAAGGTGTCATACGAATTGGAATACTAACCCCTCGCCAATTCTGGCGACGGGGTTAGCATTCCACCCTTCTAGAGGGACACGACATGTATGTAACTGTGAACCCCGGTTAAAGTTAAACGAAGCCTCAGCTCCACAAAATGGATGCTGCCACCACAGACACGAGTCTGACCCCCTGCAGCTGGGAGTCCTTCCAGCGAGAGGAGCCTGGACAAAGGGTTTCCTGTCAGGGGCGGTGCTAGCACCGTCCCAGACATGGCTTTGTGTATCCTGGGTAGGCAGGGCTTTACAGGAAGGTGACTGCTGAGTGGCACCCCGGTGCTCACTACGCATAGGCCGGTCAGAACCAGTTCCAGGGGCACACCAGCCCCTTGCCTGGGGAAAGTCCGGCATGGCAGAGGGGTGTAACCACCCCCCCCCTAGTCCCACCCATAGGCAGGACCTAGTCACCGGGTCAGCCCCCTTTTTTAGTATAAAGATGGGAGCGGGCCCCCTGTTCAAATTAGATCATCTTTGGAATCAAGACACGACTTTCTGCGAAAGGACATCAAGATTTCTTCAAGATTCTCCCTTGTGGCTAAGGAGTAGTCACCCTGCATCAGGCGGGCACCATCCTAAGAACACTGCGGTTTGCTGCAAGTCCTTCTTCACGAATCCGACGACCCAGCTCGACGAGACCCGGCTTCCCTGGCACCTCTGACCTCTACTCACCTCTACAGCAAAGCTGAGAACCGTGAGTGCGACGAGACCTCGAGGGACCGACGATCGCCAAGACTGCACGACTTCTTTGTAACAAGCCCACCGTGTGCTCCACTGGTGAGTGCTTTGGGGTCCGAGAAGCCCCAACCCTGAGCAGCTCCAGCACCGAAGATCAGCCCTCCAGCATCTCCACGATCTGCGTGGGGCCCTTCTGCTTTTGCGTGCTCACCGCGCTGTGTGGCTACTAGCCGGCTGGCTTGTGGCCTTCTTCACGACGCCCGATGACATCACTGCTGCTGGTCTGGTTGCTCCAGACTGGCCCTTGCTTCCTTCTTCAAGAGAGGCACCCCGGACCCTCCTGGTCCACTCCAGACGCCATTTTGAGTCCACCGCGTGGGCTTGAATTTGCCAAGGCTTTGTTGCCCAATCCTGGGTCCAGCGACGCCGACAGCTTCATCCATCGTGGGACAGCTCGCTCCTCCATCCTGGTCGCCGACAACGCCTCCTGGTCCGTGAGATCTGCGAGCACAGCGTCACCCACTCACCTTGTCGAGGTGGCTACCATCCGGTGCCCTCCTGGTGCCCACTGACTACTGGCTAGTAGTCTCGAACTTGGTCCCCTCTGCTTTCAGGTGTCATCTTCCTTCGATCCAGGCTTGGATCCATCGAACTTTCTTCACTGGTCGCCTGCCAGCAACTTCTTTCTTCCAGGCTCCTGGTCCGTCTACGAGGATTCCCGACGTCTTTTGAGACCTATGCAGCCCCTGGGCTAGGTAACTTCGGCATTTCGGTGCCCCAGCATAGCCTCACTATCCAAGGGTCAGAATCCACTTTCGTTTTCCTCCTACCAGGTCGGGTTCGCCCGAGAACACTAACTTTGTCATTACTAGCTACCATAGACTTTGTCCCGCATCACGCGTGAGAGTGCACACTCTGCACCCGAGTCCCCTGGGTCTCCTTGAAGTAATCTAACGATTCTATAGTCAAGTCCTAGCGATTCCAAAGGCTATTAGTACTGTACTTACCTGCTAGTAATTTCGCATTCCACTTTCAGAGTATATGGTTTTCCGTGCCCCTCGGGCATTTGTATATACTGTGCTAACTTAAGTATTTTCGTAAGAGTTTTGGTTTGTGCTTAGTACCCTGTCCTCATAAAGAGTACAGGGCTGTTGTGATTCTTAATAAATATCTTGTTTATTTTCATAACACTTGTGTGGTGTCCTTTCACTGGGTATTCAAGGGGTATATGTGTGGTATAACAGCTGGCTTAACACGCCCTCTCGAGTCTTTAGCCTTAGACTGCTCGTATCCACGCTACTAGGATAGCTGGTCAATAAGGTTGACTTACAACCAATCATCAATAAGGGTTGCTGGACTGATACATAGTGTTCACTAGAATAGTGACCACTGCATATCAGGCCACCTTCCCACACCCCTATCCCCCATTGGATAACATTGGGCCTCAGCACTCTGCACCAGGCCGCCCTAGTGCCGCTGAGGGTGTAACAAGAGTGCATCCCTCAGTCTACCCCCAGGACCTCAACTCCCACTACTAAATAGCTACCTCAAAACTGATAACACGATTTTCACCATAGGATTACATTGACTGTTTTTCTGTGAAAAGTTTGAGACACTAAAGAAATTCTTTAAAATTGCATAATCTAACAAAAACTATTTTACTTGTTTTCATGAAGTGTTCCAGAGTAGTACCTAGGTATACTACTCTGTTAGCCTAGTAATCTAAAAAGTTACTTACCTGCTATTTTACTAAAAAGCCTAAAAAGCCTATTCAATTATCCAGTATTCGGGTATCTTTCATAGATTCTCATGCCTGAATCATTCCCCGTCGTCTGGATGGGAGTCCCCGGTACATAAATAAAGTAATGTCTCCTTAGACATATAGAGGAATAGGTCAAGGGACTCCCCTTAGTAAGTAATATCCATGTATGAAGTAAAACACTGGAAATCCAGAAAATGAGTAAAGCTGAGCAGAGCTCAGAGGAGACTCCCTTAGCACGACGTGTGGTAGAAAATCTGAGGGACTAGAGCTCCTTCCAGGAAGGTTTCAGAGAGTGGTGATAGCTGATTGGCTCTACTCCAAAGTTTGGTTCTTTTTACAAGGACATGGGTACGTTACTAAGGTGAGGCCCTTGGCCTATTACTCTGTCTAAGGAGACATCACTGTTCGAGGCATAGGAGCTGCAGATCGTGCACTATGCATTCGATCGCCACCTGGTGTTGGGCTCGGATGATTGCAGGTTGTTGTCTTCTTGGAGAAGTCTTTGTAGTCACGATATAGGTGACTCCTCCCTTGAATAATTCTGCGCATGGGCATCGGCTCCATTCTTAGATTGTTTTTTCCCGCCACTGGGTTCGGAAGAAAGTTTCTCCGCTCCGGCTAGAAAAACTTTTCCAGCAACTTTGAAGCACAAAAACTTCCGACAAACAATATCGATGACGACTATACAACTTTCGACGCCATCACCTCGATTTTGGTTCATCGACGCGGGCCGCTGAGCCGATCTATGCCATGTGGCCTACACCACATGGAAAGAACTCAGTTCAAGAAATGCCCGAAATGCCAGGCAAAATTCCCGCATAGCGATCATCACGAGGTTTGCAACCTCTGTCTATCGCCGGATCACAACGAGTTGACCGGCACAGCTTGTGCGTCCTTCCGATCAAAGAAGACCATCCGAGATCGGAGGGCCCGTCGACACAAGATGGGGAGATCAGCATCAGCCCCGGAGAATATCTTCGATGACGAGGTTCCGCTTGTTCCAGAGAAGATCCGCCGGATCTCCAGATAATCTCGGAGGCAGAGGACTCTGATGACTCTATTCCATCCCGTCAACCCGTGAGTACCTCTGCAGCTGCCCCGCATACACTGCCCAAGCCAAAGGCGAAGGTCAGCACTCCGCCCAAGGGGCCCAGTCGAGACCAAGTGCTCCCTCCTAAAGCCCAGACTTCGAGCTCGGCTCCGAGGAACACAACTACGCCTTCAGGTGCTTCGGCACCGAGCAAACCACACGTGCTGATTCCACCACCTCCATCGGCACCGAAGTCCAAAGATCCTTCGGCACCGAAGGCAAAAGACTCTTCGGCACCGAAAGATTCTTTGACGCCAAAAGCGAAAGACCCTTCGGCACCGAAAGACCCTTCCGTACAGAAATCAAAAGATACTTCGGCACCGCAGCCTAAAGTGGGACCGAAAGAAGCTCCGGCTCCGAAGCAGTCGACTTCCAAAGCTAACGATGGAAAGTCAGTGGCCGACGCCTCAAAGCCGGCGAGGCCACCTTCCACTCCGAAGACTCCCGTTCCGGTGACAACACCTGCAAAGCCTGATTCCGAGGTTCCTAAGCCCTCGGACACGCCTGCCAAGCCGAAAGCAACACCTTCGGCACCAAGAACTTTGCCACAGGACGCTGTAACACCCCCCAAGGCAAAACGACAAAAACAACCTTTGTCGGAACCGAAAAAATAGACGCCGAAAAAGGTTGTAGAGGAAGAAGAGGAAGAATTGTACAGACCAGATCCTAAACAATAGGATCTACATAAACCCAAAGACTGGACATGTAGTTGCTATACCGCATAAAAAGAGATCAGCAGAAACACCACCTCCACCTGTGGTGCCTGCCAAGAAGGACTGTGCAACTTCCCCTATGCACCCTCCCTCTCCTGTATCGCCTTCCTCTCCTATCCCTCCTTACATTTCACCTCAAATCTCTCCTGTACCCTCTCCTGCATCCTCACATTCACCACAGACTGATGAGTATGATTTAGGTGGTGGGGAGGATCCACATGCAGACCCAAACACATATCCTTTAGATGAGGATATCTATACTCTTCCACCACATAATGTGCCTGATGTCCCGGATCCACAGCTATACCCATCAAAGCCTTCTCCTCCAGAGGACAGCATTGGCTTTAATCACCTTTTACACAGAGCTGCTCTCTACCACAATGTTACAATGCATTCTGATGACATTGAGGAGGATTTTCTGTTGGATACTTTTGAGCCATCACACAGATCCACTCAAATTCTTCCCATGATCAAAGAAGTCATTAAGCACGCTCCAGAGATATTCAAAGATCCTGTACGTGCTAAGGTACTGAATCCAAGAATAGAGAAGAAATAATAGGCCTGCACCCACCTATATTAAGAGACATCCTCCTCTAGACTCTTTAGTGGTGTCCAATGCAAGAAAAAGAGCAAATTCAGACTTATGGTGAAACGCCCCCACCTGACAAGGAATCCAAACTTATTGATGCGTCAGGTAAAAGGATAGCTGCACAAGCTACAAATATATGGCGCATTGCGAATACACAAGCCCTTCTCTCACGTTATGACAGAGCTCATTACGATCAATTGGAGACACTACTACAACACCTCCTAGATCAATATAAAGATCAGGCAACTGAGCTCATTCAAGAAGGCAAATTAATTTCAAATGCCTCAATCAAATGTGCACTAGATGTCGCAGACACAGCTGCTAGGGCTGTAAATACTAGCGTAATACTCAGAAGACATGCATGGCTCCGCATTTCTGGGTTCAAACAAGAGGTGCAAACTACAATTTTGAACCAGCCTTTTAACCAAAACCAGTTATTTGGTCCAGAAGTAGACACTACACTGGAGAAAATGAAAAGACACAGCAAAGTCAATGGGAGCTCTGCAGTCCACACAGACTAGAGGTTCTTTTCGTTGCTCCTTTTATAGAGGAGGCTCCAAGCAAACTGTAGCAGACACAACAACATCTTTCAAGACTCAAACACAAACATCCTCTAACAAACGCTATTTTAGGGGAGGATACAGAGGCAATAATAACAAGGGAAGAGGTCGCGGTAACAACAATTGCTCCTCCTCCTCAACTAAACAGTGACTTCCCTCTGCTCCCCCAACAGCATTCCACTCCTGTGGGGGGCAGATTAACACAGTTCCTGCCTGTCTGGAACTCCATCACAACGGACAGGTGGGTGAGACAGATTATCCAACATGGCTACTGCCTAGAACTTACAGCAACCCCCCCAAACATACCACCCACGCAGCGTCCTATGTCTACAGACCACCTGACTCCTAGCACTTCTACAAAAAAGATGCTATTCAACTAGTCCCATTAGAGGAACAGGGGATGGGGGTTTACTCGCTGTATTTTCTAATTCTCAAAAAGGATGGGACACTGAGACCAATTCTCGACCTTCAGGCCCCTCAACCATTACATACAATCAGATCATTTTCATATGATCACTCTGCAACAAGTGCTCCCACTATTGCAACAAGGCGATTTCCTTTCAACGCTAGACCTGAAGGACGCCTATTTTCACATCCCAATACATCCTGCTCACAGGAAGTACATACAGTTTGTAATACAATGACAGCACTATCAGTTCAAAGTCCTTCCATTTGGTGTCACAACAGCTCCACGGGTGTTCACAAAGTTCTTAGCAGTAGTAGCAGCACATTTCAGAAGACAACAGATACACATCTTCCCTTACCTGGACGATTGGCTCCTAAAAGCCAAATCATTCCACCAATGTGTACAACACACTCAACCGATAATTCAATTGTTGCACGACTTTGGGTTTACGTTCAACTACACAAAGTCGCACCTTGAGCCTTCGCACGTGCATCAGTATCTAGGAGCTACCATAAACACATCTACAGCTCTAGCGTATCCCAGTCCAGCCAGGATACAGAGCATTCAAGCCTTAGTCTCAACTTTTCAACACCAACAGTCTCTCCAAGCAAGAGTGTTCATGAGATTAATAGGCATGATGGCATCTTGCATCTTCATAGTGCCACATGCAAGACTGCAAATGCGTCCATTACAAGAATGTCTGGCACACCAGTGGAATCTGGCTCAAGGTCAGCTCACAGACATGGTGTTGGTAGACAGCCGTATGCATCACTCTCTGCAATGGTGGAACACCAAAAATTTGACAAGAGGACTGCCGTTCCTCGAGCCTGTTCCATAAATAGTGCTCATAACAGACGCATCCCTCACAGGATGGGGAGCCCATCTCTTACACCACACTACTCAAGGTCGATTGAACGACCAGCAAAAGCTGTTACATATCAACCATCTAGAGTTGCTAGCGATATTCTTAGCACTCGAAACTTTTCAACTTCCGGTACAGAACAAAGCTGTCTTAATCTGGACGGACAATATGACAGCAATGTAGTATATACAAAAACGGGGGGACACACTCTCTGCAACTGTCCCAGCTCGCACAGAACATTTGGAGATGGGCCATTCCTCAAAACATATATCTGTTAGCGGAACACCTTCCGGGGGTTCACAATCAGATAGCGGATCTGTTAAGTCGGCATTCACAACAGATTCACGAATGGGAACTACATCCACAAGTTCTTCAACCATTCTTCCAACAGTGGGGGCACCCACACATAGACCTGTTTGCCACCCACGAAAATGCCAAATGCCCAACTTTCGCCGCCAGGTTCCCACACCCATGGTCAGAGGGCAATGCAATATGGATGAACTGGTCAGGCAGATTTGCGTACGCTTTTCCGCCTCTCCCCCTCATTCCACTAGTGGTGCGCAATCTCAAACAGTCTCTCAAGCTCATTCTAGTAGCTCCCAAATGGGCACGCCAGCCGTGGTTCACCACACTAGGAGATCTCTCTAGTTCAATATCAAAAGTTACAGCTCACACCCTCGCTGTTAACACAGAACCATGGAGAAATCAGACACCCAGACCCGAACCAACTGAATTTGGCGATCTGGCTCCTGAAGTCTTAGTTTGGGTATCTTAACCTACCACCAGACTGCATGAATATCATTAAAGAGGCTAGGAAACCCGCTAGCAGAGCGTGTTATGCCGCCAAATGAAAAATATTTGCAATATATTGCAAACATAATCACATTGATCCACTGGATGCTTCCAACCAAAATATCATTTGTTACCTTTTACATCTACAAAGGTCTAATTTGGCATACTCTTCCATACGCCTACATCTTGCAGCAATTGCAGCCGATTTACATAACAGACTAGACAACACCTGTCTCTTTTTAGGGTACCTGCAATCAAAGCATTTAAGGAAGGATTAAAAAGAATAATCCCTCCCAGGCTGCCACCTTCCCCAGTATGGAACCTAAATCTTGTCCTTACGAGACTCATGGGACCCCCTTTTGAGCCTCTGCATAAATGTGAACTGCAATTTCTCACATGGAAAACTGCTTTCCTTGTTGCCATCACCTCTCTCAGAAGAGTAAGTGAAATACAATTGTTCACTATACAAGAACCATTCTTTCAAATACATACTAATAGTCAAGTCAAGTCAGAGAATTTATATAGCGCACTACATACCCAGAGGGTCCCAAGGCGCTTAGAGAGGGGAGGAAGATTACTTGTCAAATATCCACGTTTTAAGTTGCTTTCTGAATGCTAGGTGGTTCTGGGTAAGGCGAAGGTAAGCGGGGAGTGAGTTCCATGTTTTTGCAGCCAGGTATGAGAAGGATCTGCCGCCCATGGGGTCTTGTTGATGTGAGGTACAGTGGCGAGGGCTTGGCTGGGAGAACGTAGTTGGCGGGAGGGGGTGTAGAAGGACAGTCGTGAGTTGAGGCATTCTGGTCCTATGTCGTAGAGTGATTTGTGTGCGTGGGTTAGCAGTCGGAAAGTGATCCTCTTATTGACGGGTAGCCAGTGGAGGTCTTTAAGGTGACCGGAGATGTGTTCGTTGCGTGGGATGTCTAATATGATCCTGGCTGAGGCGTTTTGGATTTGTTGGAGTTTCTTCTGGAGTTTAGCGGTAATGCCTGCGTAGAGGGTGTTTCCGTAGTCCAGTCGGCTCGTGACCAGAGCATGGGTGACTGTTTTCCTTGTTTCGGTGGGGATCCAGCGAAATGTTTTTCTGAGCATGCGAAGAATGTTGAAGCAGGAAGAGGATACGGCGCTGACTTGTCTATTCATTGAGAGTGAAGAGTCCAGTATGATGCCTAAGTTCCGTGCGTGGTCTGTCGGGATGGGTGCCTTTCCGATGGCTTCCGGCCACCAGGAGTCGTCCCATGCAGAGGGGGATGTACCTAAGATGAGGACTTCTGTTTTGTCTGAGTTCAGTTTCAGACGGCTTTGTTTCATCCATTCGGCAACTTCTTTCATTCCTTCGTGTAGGTTAGTTTTGGCGGTGCTGGGGTCATTGGTGAGAGAAAGGATTAGTTGAGTGTCATCCGCGTAAGAGATGATGTTGAGGTTGTGTTGGCGGGCGATGGTCGCGAGGGGGCTCATGTATACGTTGAAGAGGGTGGGGCTGAGTGAGGATCCTTGTGGTACGCCACAGATGACTTCAGTGGCCTCGGACTTGAATGGTGGGAGGCGGACTCTCTGGGTTCTTCCGGTGAGGAACGAGGTGATCCATTCAAGGGCTTTTCCTTGTATTCCGATGTTATTGAGGCGTTGTAAAAGGGTGCTGTGGCAGACTGTGTCAAATGCTGCAGAGAGGTCGAGGAGGATGAGGGCGACTGTGTCTCCATTGTCCAGTAGAGTTCGAATGTTGTCTGTTGCTGCGATGGGGGCAGTCTCAGTGCTGTGTTTTGCTCGGAAGCCAGATTGTGAGGAGTCGAGGGATTTGTTGGCTTCGAGGAAAGCGGCGAGTTGGTTGTTCACGGCTTTCTCGATGACTTTGGCCGGGAATGGAAGGAGCGAGATGGGGCGGTAGTTTTTGAGTTCGGTGGGGTCCGCTGTGGGTTTTTTCAGAAGGGCGGTGAGTTCAGCGTGTTTCCAGTCTTCCGGGAAGGTGGCGGAGTTGAGGGAGCTGTTGATGACGTCTCGGAGGTGCGGTGCTATGACGGAGTCTGCTTTGTTGAAGATGTGGTGAGGACATGGGTCTGTGGGGGATCCTGAGTGGATGGAATTAATCAGGCGGATTGTGTCCTCAGTGGAGATTGGGTTCCAGTCGTTAAGGGTGTTCACGGGGGGAGAATGTTCAGCAAAAGGTAGGGTGGGTTGGTTTCCGGGTTGGTTGTCGAAGCTGTTGTGGATGTCTGCAATCTTGTTGTGGAAGAATGAGGCTAGGGAGTCGCAGAGGGCTTGAGAGGGGGTGATGTCGTTGGAGTTGGCCGAGGGATTGGAAAATTCCTTGACGATGTTGAAAAGTTCCTTGCTGTTGTGGGCGTTGTTGTCAAGTCGATCCTTGAATGCTGTTTTCTTGGCCTTTCGGATTAGTTGGTGGTGAGTGCGGGTGGCGTTTTTGAAGGCGTCCTTGGTGCTAGTGGTTGGGTCTTTTTTCCAGGCCTTTTCGAGGGAGCGGCAGAGTTTCTTGGACTTCTTAAGATCATCGTTAAACCATGAGGCCTTTTTGCTGGCAGGTTTGTTTTGACGTTTCTTCAGTGGTGCTAAGGTGTCGGCGGTGTTGGATAACCATAGGGTGAGGTTGGCGGCGGCTTCGTTTGCGTTAGAAGAGTGGGGTGTTTAGAAGGAGCGATGCGGAGATCTGGTCCGTGGGGATTTTGTTCCAGTTTCTTTGCAGAGTTGGTTGGAGGTGGTTGGTGGGTTTTGGTTTGTTGTAGGTGAAGTGAACGCAGCTGTGGTCATTCCAGAGGAGCTCCGTAGTGTGGCTGAAGGAGACATGATTGCTGGAGGTGAAGATGGGGTCGAGTGTGTGACCTGCGATGTGGGTGGGGGATGTGACCAGTTGTTTAAGTCAGAGGTTGGCGAGATTGTCCGAGAGGGTGGTGGTGTTGCGGTCGTTGATCTTTTCAAGGTGAAAATTGAGGTCTCCCAGAAGGATGTAGTCTTTGGAGGGGAGCGCGTGAGGAGTGATGAAGTCCGTGATGTCTTCACTGAATTTTGCGAGGGGTCCTGGTGGTCTGTAGAGGAGGGTGCCTCTGAGTGTGGTCTTGGGGTCGATGTGGATCTGGAAGTGAAGGTGTTCAGAGTTGGTGAGATTGGCGTCAGAGCTGGTTGAGATGCGGATTGACTTCTTATGGACGATAGCGATTCCTCCTCCTGTGTGGCCGGTGCGGTCCTTACGAATGATCTTATAATCTTCAGGGATGGCAATGGTGATGTCTGGGGCGGAGGAAGCGTTCATCCAAGTTTCTGTAAGGAAGGCGACGTCCGGGGAGATGGTGTCTAGTAGATTCCATAGGTCAATGGCGTGTCTGTGGACTGATCGGGTGTTGAGAAGGATGCATTGTAGGTGGTTGGGGTCAGGGGTCTGTGTTGTGGTCGTAGCGGAGATGTTGTCGGTGCCGATGAATTTGCAGGAGTAGCAGGAGAAAGGTCCATGGGTGTGTCCAGGAGCGGCTTGGACGCAGTTGGGGGCGCGACCGGGTTTAAGGGCTAGGAGGGTGGCGGCATCGTAGGTAATGCGGGAGGGCTGGGGAGCGCGAGGGGCAGGGTTAAATAAATAAAGTGGTTCTCAGGTCTAATCCAAAATTTCTTCCAAAGGTTATCACACCTTTTCACTTAAACCAATCTGTAGAGTTACCTGTGTTTTTCCAAAACCCAGACTCTGTAGCAGAAAGAGCCTTACACATGTTAGATGTTAAGAGCTCTGCTATACTACATAGATAGAACTAAATCCTTTAGAAAGACAAAATTGTTTTTTTTTCATTTATTTTGAAAGTTTTATATAGCGCGAACAAGATCTTTGCAGATATCAGAGCGCTTTACAAGATACGGGGGTGATAGAGTAATACAATGTAATAGTTGAGGTAGTTAGGTAGTTACATAGTAGTTACATAGTTACATAGGTAGGTCAAAAAAACTTGAGGTAGGTCACAGGTGAGGTAGTGTCGGTACAAGGTGCATAGTCAAACAGTTGTGCCAATAATATAAAGTACAAAAATAAGGAGCATATACGTGCTTAAGCGTGTTTAAAAATTTTTGGAGATAGCGTCAAGGAGGGCATAGTTGAGGTGGGTGAGTGCAGGATGTGTAGTCACATAGGTGCATCAGTAGTACAAGAGTAGGGATCGTTGAGGTGGTGTTGGTACAGTGTGCAAAGTCAGGCAGGTGCGTCAACAATATAACAATATACAAAGAGGGAACGTAAACAATCAAGTAAGTCGATAATACAAGTAATACATAAAGACCAAGGTGGTCAGGCAGGTCTTAC
Organism: Lissotriton vulgaris; assembly: GCF_964263255.1. Taxonomy (NCBI): domain Eukaryota; kingdom Metazoa; phylum Chordata; class Amphibia; order Caudata; family Salamandridae; genus Lissotriton; species Lissotriton vulgaris. The sequence goes on from NC_141697.1 coordinate 22,054,481, forward strand.
AGAGCAGATTCATGAGAGATACAGAATAATAGATCATGTGTGTTTAGCCATGAGGAACGCTTTTACTTCTTTCTTAAAAAGTTTGTTGGAGGAGATGAGCCTGGTTTCAGGTGGGAGTGAGTTCCAGATCCTGGGTGCCATTCCTGAAAAGGAGCGTTTATAGGTTTTTTCCTTCCAAAATCTTCGAGGCTTCAGTAGAAGATTGTTTGTGCTTCTAGTAGTTCTAGAGCCCCCCGAAATTGTCAGCTTTTGAGTGAGGTAGGCGGGTGAGTTCATGTGTACAGCCTTGTGTGTCATGCAGGCGATTTTCAGATGAATTCTGGCTTCAAAAGGTAGCCAGTTCAGGGATTTAAAGTCAGGGGAAATATGCGAGTGTTTTTTTGAACCAGTGATGAGTCTCGCTGCAGCGTTAAGGGACGCTCTTAGGGGTGTCGTTGTAGTTAGGGGGAGCCCGCAGAGGGCGTTGCTACCATATTCTATGTGCGGGATGACTATAGATTGTACTGCACTTTGGAAGTCTTTAGCTGGAAGGAAGGGTTTAAGTTTTCTCAAGGTATTGATTTGGGAGTTTGCTCCTTTAGTTGCCTTGCTGATGTGCTGCTGCATGTCGAGATTGGCATCGAGTGTTATGCCTAGAGATTTTGCCGAGTCTACGACGGTAGGTTGTACATTTAGAGCCGTTAAGTGTTTAAGCCATGTTTGGGCCGTAGAGATTTTTGCGGGAGGTGAGATCAGGAGGAACTCAGTCTTCAGCGCATTGAGTTTGAGGTGATTCTCGGCAAGCCAGGATTGGGTGTTTCTGATCGTGGTGTTCAGAAGCATGATGTCCTTGGGAGATTGTATTTTGAGATAAAGTTGGGTGTCGTCGGCATACATGTGAAAGTGAGCATTTGATGTCTGTAGCAAAGTAGTGAGAGGTTCCATAACTAGGTTGAACAGTGTTGGGGAGAGGGAGGATCCTTGAGGGACGCCTAACGATACAGGTACCGGAGGGGACAACAGGTTGTTACTTTTGAATCTTTGTGACCGGTTGTGTAGAAAGGAGGTGAACCACTTGAGTACAGTCCCAGAAATGCCCATTCTTGTGTTTAACAGTTCGAGTAAGTTCTCATGTTTGACTGTATCGAATGCTGAGGAGAGATCCAGAAGGATGAGGAGGCAGGTATCGTTTTGGTCTAGGATTTGGAGGGCGTCGTCCACTGTGAGTCATGGCAGTTTCGGTACTGTGCCCTGCTCGGAAGCCTGACTGATGGGCGTTGAGGAGATCAAACTTATCTATGTGTTTAGTCAGTTGTAGCTGTATGCATTTCTCCAACAGTTTAGGGAGGGTGGGAATATTTGTGATAGGGCGGTAATTGTTTAGATCAGTGGGGTCTGCTGTTGTTTTTTTTTGTAGCGGTGTGACTTGCCCGACTTTGAGGGCGTTAGGGATGGATCCTTGTTGAAGAGAGCTATTGATGATCTTAGTCCAGAGTGGGAGGAGCAAAGGGGTAAAGTCTTTTACAGCGTAAGCAGGAAGGGGGTCAGTGAGGTGATTGGATGGTTTCAGGGTGCTGAGCAATCTGCCAATTTCTTATTCGGAGTAGGTGCCAAAGGATGACCATGTAGCATTGTTCTTTGGTTCAGGCATAGCTGTGTGTTGGGGGTTGGAGTAAAGGATTGCGTCATTGAGGAGATCGCTTCTTATGTTGTCAGTTTTTTGGATAAAGAAAGCAGAGAAGTCTTCACAGGAAGGTGTAACGCCCATGGTGCTGAGTGTCTGGGGTTGTTCTTTGGATTGTGTTCTGATTAAGTCAAATAATTTTCTTGGGCGGTTTTTTGCTTGGGCGAGCTGGAGGCTGAAGAAATCTCTTTTTGAACGTTTTATTTTCCTGAAGTAGGCGTTTCTCTGTTTCTTCAATCTTTTTAGGTGCACTGCAGAAGGGGCTGACCTCCAAGTGCGCTCTGCCAATCGCATGGCCCGTCTATCCTCATTGAGGCTCCCGTCATACCATGGGTTGGAAATCTTGGACGAAACTCTTTTCAGTTGCATGGGTGCAGCCTCATTGATTGATCATTTGACTCCACACAAAGGCAACCCTATCTCTAAGGGTGGAATTGCCAGGTGGATTGTTAAGTGTATACAGATATGCTATCAAAAAGCTAAACGCACACTAACAGATCCTCCTAGAGCACACTCCACTCGCAAGCTAGGAGCCACTATGGCTTTCTTAGGAAATATACCATTAGAGGACATATGCAAGGCAGCAACATGGTCTACACCACACACCTGCACTAAACACTATTGTGTTGATGTGCAAGCCAAGCAGCAAGCTGCATTAGGCCAGGCTTTCCTTAGAACACTATTTCAGACTGCCATGGATACAAGCGACCACCGCTAGGGGAGACACTGCTGCACAATCGATGCTAAGTGTACGATCTGCAGCTCATATGCCTCGAACGGAAAATGCTACTTACCAGTATGCATCTGTTCTTGGCATGTAGAGCTGCAGAGTCGTACACGCCTTCTCGCCTCCTCGGACTTGTATCCATTCCAGTTCTCATCTTACTTCGATGCACACGCATGGACATCCTTTTTTTCTTACGGTATCTCTACTGACTCCATTTCCAATCATGGCGAAAAACAATCTAAGTATGGAGCCGATGCCCATGCGCAGTATTGTCCAAGGGAGGAGTCACCTATCCTGTGACTACAAAGACTTCTCCAAGAAGACAACAATCTGCAATCATCCGAGCCCAACACCAGGTGGCGATCAAATGCATAGTGTACGACTCTGCAGCTCTACATGCCAAGAACAGATGCATACTGGTAAGTAGCATTTTCCTTATTTATGTACCGGGGACTCCCATCCCGACGACGCGAAATGATTCAGGCATGTGAATCTATGAAAGATACCAATACTGGATAACTGCAGTTACAGGTAAGTAACGCATTCCATCTATGTACTGCATTTACTAAGTATTGCATTTCTCTGCCTCCATACTGTAAATCAAATCAAAGTGCATATACAATTATCATTCAAACTGTATTTCAATTGCATTACTGCTGTAAAGTACTTGGTGCTTACCTGTGCCAGGCTTGTTTGGTTGTAAAAAATAAAATCAAAGAATATTTTTATACAAAAACAATTGGGCTGAAGTTAAGTCTTTGAGTGTGTGAATTCATTTGCTGACTGAGTGTGTACAACAAATGCTTAACAATGTCCTCTGATAAAGCCTTACTGTTCGACCACGCTACCACATAGAGAGTAAGGTGCTCTTTACTTTTACCTCTGCCTGCCTTTGGGGTTCCACTGGACTCTGTGCACACTATACCTCACTTTGGTATAGTATATACAGAGCCAGCTTCCTACAAATAGATGCTGTGATATTTCTAAAGTTGTCAGGGTATTTTCCCTGTCTGTTAAAGGATAAAGCATACTCTTTTTATTTTTTGTTTTTTATTGTTGTCAAGATGTTGCTTCCCCAGAAGTGGGTGGGCTCCTAGAAAATATATATTGAAATGTATTCTGTGTCCCAACTTTTTTTTGCTGGCAGAGGTTCTGGAAGAAGCTCTTGTGGGAAATAATGCAGACGGTCCACTCTGCGAGCTTCTCTTTTTCTTCCTGACTGCTATTTTTGAGGCCATGGCAGAAGAGGAGGAGGAAGTGGCGAAGGATCAGATTGCGGAGGCAGATACTAAAGGTTGGAGGTCGCATCTCTTGGTCATGACAAGTTATGAGCTTGTGTTTAATCTAGAACTGTTTCCCTTTCTGTCCGGTATTTCATGTGTGCTCGTCTATGGGAAGGTGTTTGTCTTGTATGTGTCTTGCTCTGAATAAAGCAGCATGTTTGCTGTGTGCGCTTTTCTGAGATTGGGTTTGAGCATGGTATTTGTTTGTGTCATGCTTGCATGTTTGTTGTAGTCTCCATGTGCCAATAGTGAGATTTCTAATTTTGCAAACGTGGTGTTGTGGGTATGCAGTTGAGAATTGTGCTATTTGCTTTTATTTTATTTGTTGCTATTGTGGCATTAGATTGGATGCTTTGCAAGAGATGGTCTGCATACAGTGACTGGCATGGCAGGTGCCTGGAACCTTTTGCAGGGCTCATGTTGACTGCATAGGAGTGTTAGACCAATGTGAGTGGTACAGTTGATATTTTGGTTGTAAGTTAGAAGGTTTAAGTAAGAGGGAGTGTTTGGGTTGAGGCAGAGTTTCCATCTGCGTGTCTTGTGCTTGAAGCTGCTGTCTGTGTATTCAGCAGAATGTAGTTTGTGCAGAAATTGGGTGTCTGTGTTGGTGGTTGTGTTACACTGTCCCAGTTCCTTGCTTTGATGTGATCTTGGCTTTTGTTGCAGATTTAACAGAGGCTTTGGATGAAGATGCTGACCCTACGAAAACTGCTCTATCTGCAGTGGCTTCTCTGGCTGCAGCTTGGCCACAGTTACACCAAGGTAGTAGAGACTTCATTGTTTGTGGACTGTGTGTATTGTGCCTTCTCTTTATTCAAAACTTATCACCATCGCTGCTGGAGGAATTCCCCTCCTGTGCTGCATGATCTCTATTCCCATTGTTCATGACGAGCTCAGCTCGTCATCAGCACAGCTCAACTGTGCCTCATGACGAGCTGAGCTCGTCATGAGCATCGAAGGGGTTAATATTTCATAAAAAATTTGCAGAAACTCATCAGTGTTTTGTTTTGCCTCAATCGTTAATCTGTCCATGTATTTGAGATGCGTATTGGTTACCAGTTGTACTGTTAATCCTGCAATTGCTTGATTGTAGTAGCCTAGTTGTGCATTTCTGCAAACCAATTCTGTCACTGTGAGAACTTGTGGTTTGAGGCATGTGGGCTGCTGAATTCATATCTTGTGCATAGATCGCTGCCTAGTGTTGGGTCCGGATGATTGCACCTTGTTGCACTGGAAGAGTCTTAGAAGTATCACAAGATAGGTGACTCCTCCCCTGGACTACAGTGCGCATGGGCATCTTCTCCATCCTCCGATTGTTTTTTTCCGCCATTGGGTTCGGATGTTATTCCTCTACTCCGAACCGAAACTAAACTTCTTTAAAAGGCCTTCGACTTCAACGGTATTGTTCTCGCTCTGTACTTCTTGACTCGACCAAACTTTCCATCTTGATCCGGTCGTCGACGTCGCGGGCTGTTGGGCCTTCCGACGCCACCTGGGCCTGCTGTCGATGGAAGGGAGCCCGTTCAAAAGGGGCCCACATTTCCACTCCAAATTCCCGCATACTGACAAACATACAGTGCGCAACAAGTGCTTTGCACAACAAAGAAAATTGCCCAGCTTGTGCCCAATTCCGTTCTAAGAAGACCATCCGGATTCGACGGCCCGCTAGGCAAGAGATGCAACGACCGGAACCGGAGAACATCTTCGATGATGAACACGACCTCCCAGAAGCAGCGGACTCGGATCTAGAGAGAGTCACCGTTGAGGACCAGTCTGTCTCCGATGACCTGATCCCGCTGGGGCAAACCATGAGTACACAGCCCCCAACGCCGCTTATCCCGAAACCGAAGGCTCCGGTCGAAGCATCGCCTAAAGGTCTAAGTTGAGATCGACAAGCTCCTTCAGAAGCCCCGCCTTCCGGCTCGGCTCCGAAGCCAAAAACAAAGCCTTCCGATAGCCTAGGTCCAAGTAACGTTCTCCCCAAGAAGGTTCTCGAACCCAAGAGGGTCGTCGAACCGAAGGTGGTCGAACCGAAGAAGGCCGTAGAGCCAAAGGTCGTCGAACCGAAGAAAGTGGTCGAACCAAAGTAGGTCGCCCAACCAAAAAAGGTTTTCGAGTCCAAGGCTATCGAGCCGAAGAAAAGCCTCGAACCAAAGTGGGTCGTCAATCCAAAAGGAACATACGACCCAAAGAAGGCAGTCGATCCTAAAGAGTGTGGATCAACACAACCACAGGATCACACCACAAAACCTGTCGAACCGAAGAAAGTCATCAGGTCGACAAAAAACATTGAGCCTAAGAAAGCCGTCTAGCATAAAAAGCGTATCGAACCAAAAGCTCCGGTCGACCCGAAACAGGTCGTCGACCCAAACAGTCGTCGAGCTGAAAGACTGCTAAACCACAAAAGACGTCGAACCGAAAAAGGTTACCAACCCCAAAGCAACAGTCGAGCTGAAAAAGACTCCACAACCAAAGGCCCTCGAACCAAAAAGTCACAAAACAGTCAGTAAGCCAAAAACATCGGCACCAAAGACACGGACACGGGAAGAAGAACTCTTCCATCCCGATCCGGAATCAAAGGAACAATCTAAACTGTATATAAACCCTGAGACTGGCAAAGTTACAGTTTATTACCGGAAAAAGAGACCATTGGACACACACTCCTTCCCCTGTTCCTCCGAAGAAAAAGGACTGCAGGACTTCTCCCTCTAGGCCTTTTACTCCTCCTCCTTTCTATCCCAATATGCCTTTTGTGCCCTACACATTCAGATTATAATGATGAGGAAAACATGGGGGAAGATCCTCAAGATGATTTTAACGAACCAGAGGATCCACATCCACAGGATGACACATGGGAGGATCAGAATGATCCATATGACACACAACCCATCCCTGACACCTCCCCATACCCTACAAAGCCATCGCCTACCGACGACACCATTGTGTTTAACCAACTGCTAGATAGGGCAGCAAAATACCACAAAGTCGACATGCACACTGACCCAATACAAGAAGATTATCTATTTGACACTTTTCCTACCTCTGAGAAAAATGTCAGGACACTTCCTATGCTGAAAGGAGTACTAAAACACGCGCCAGATATATTCAAAGATCCAGCCAGAGCACGTGTACTCAATCCCAGGATTGAAAAGAAATATAAGGCGGCCCCTACAGACCCTGATTACATTAAGGGCCAGCTGCCTGTAGACTCACTGGTAGTAGCAAACGCTCGCAAAAGAGCTTACTCGCAAACAACAAGAGATGCTCCACCTCCTGTCAAGGAGTCTAAGATATTGGAAGCCTCAGGCAAAAGAGTGGCCTCACAGGCTTCTAATTCATGGAGGATTGCAAACACACAGGCTCTACTAGCTCGCTACGATCGAGAACACTATGACCAGCTTGAGGGTTTACTGCAACACCTTCCAGAACCTTACAAAGCTCAGGCTAACGACCTCATACAAGAAGGCAAATTTATTACCAATGCTTCCATTAAATGTGCGCTTGACGCAGCCGACACAGCAGCCAGGTCCATTAATACTAGCGTATTACTACGCAGACACGCGTGGCTACGCATCTCTAGTTTTAAGAATGAGGTGCAATCCACCATCCTCAACCAACCAGTTAATCAAGACTTCCTGTTTGGCCCTGCAGTAGATACCATTTTAGATAAAGTGAAAAAAGATACCGAAACTGCTAAATCTGTGGGCGCACTGCAGTTTCAACAACACAGAGGTTCCTTTCGTCGCTCCTCCTACAGAGGCACCGCACGAGGCAACACTTCACAGACTTTCTCTACATATAAAAGCAACACCCAAATTTCCTTTAACAAAGGCTCTAACAGGGGAGGTTATAGGGGTAATAATAACAAGGGCAGAGACGTTGCGGCAATAACACCAGAGCCTCCACTGCCACCAAACAGTGACTTCATCACACTCCCTCCAGACCATCTAACACCAGTCGGAGGCAGGGTCAAACAATTCCTACCAGTCTGGAACGCAATTACCACAGGCAGGTGGGTGAGACAAATTATCCAGTATGGTTATTGCCTGGAACTCACTTCTACTCCACCCAACATACCACTCAAACACCGTCCTATGTCCAAAGAACACATCAACCTGTTACAACAAGAGGTAAAATCCATGCTAGAAAAGGGGGCCATTGAGCTAGTCCCTATTCAACACCAAAGGACAGGAGTATACTCACTATACTTCTTCTTCCCAAAAAGGACGGGTCCCTCAGACCAATATTGGATCTCAGACCTCTGAACCAATACATACTCTCGGAGCACTTCCACATGATCACTCTTCAACAAGTACTCCCGTTACTCCAGCAAGGCGACTTCCTAGCAACATTAGACCTCAAGGATGCATATTTTCACATACCTATACACCCAGCTCACAGGAAATACCTCAGGTTCACAATAGAAGGTCAACATTATCAGTTCAAGGTTCTCCCCTTTGGGGTAACCACAGCCCCAAGGGTATTCACAAAATGTTTAGCGGTAGTAGCTGCACACCTCAGAAGGCAACACATCCACGTGTTTCCATACCTGGACGATTGGCTCATAAAAGCAAACTCGTACGCGCAGTGTGCAAGCCATACGTCTCAGACACTCCAGCTGCTACACAGCCTGGGTTTTTCCATAAACTACCCAAAATCGCATCTACAGCCCTCCCACATACAGCAATATCTGGGAGCTACAATAGATACCTCAGTAGCAAAGGCATATCCAAATCCAGCCAGGATAGCCAACATGCAGACTCTCATTCAAAGATTTCAGCCACAACACTCTTTGCCAGCTCGAGTGTTCATGCAGCTCATAGGCGTGATGGCCTCCTGCATATTAATTGTCCCTCATGCCAGACTTCAAATGCATCCACTGCAAGAATGCCTAGCACGGCAATTAGAACCAGGCTCAAGGACAACTAAAAGACCTAGTGTGGTAGACAGTCGCGCTTACAACTCTCTGCAGTGGTGGAACCCACAAAACCTATCCAAGGGGCGACTGTTCCAAGAGCCAGTTCCACAATTAGTACCAACAGCGGCAGCCTCATTGACAGGTTGGGAAGCCCACTTACTTCAATACACAGTCCAACGGCTCTGGACAATCAAACAAAAGACACTGCATACCAACTAACTAGAGTTGCTAGCAATATTTCTGGCACTAAAAGCATTCCAGAAATACTTGTACAACAAGGCTGTGTTGATCCAGACGGACAACATGACAGCCATGTATTACATCCAGAAACAAGGAGGGACACTCTCCACAGCTGTCCCACTTAGCACAGAGCATATGGAGGTGGACAATTCCAAGAAACCTTTTTCTCCTAGCAGAACACCTGCCAGGGAAAGACAATCAAGTAGCGGATCTGCTAAGCAGACACAGCCAACAGCTACACGAATGGGAGATTCACCCCCAAGTTCTCCAACCATTCTTCCAGAAATGGGGGCACCCAGAGATAGACCTGTTTGCCACAAACGAAAACTCAAAATGCCAGTACTTTGCCGCCAGGTTCCCACAACCGTTGTCACAGGGCAATGCGATATGGATGAACTGGTCTGGCAGATTTGCGTACGCTTTTCCACCTGCTCCACTGATTCCGCTGGTAGCGCGCAAACTACGTCAGCAGTCACTCACAATGATCCTGGTTGCTACCACATGGGCAAAACAGCCATGGTACACAACGTTCCTGAAACTTTCAGTAGTTCCCCATCAAAAACTGCGCCTCTCGCCCCATCTTTTAACTGCGAACCATGGAGAAATCAAACACCCAGATCCCAATCAGATGAACCTAGCGATCTGGCTCCTGAGGTCTTAGAGTTCCGATACCTTAACTTACCTCCTGATTGCATGAACATTATCAAGGAGGCAAGACGGCCAACTACTAGAGCATGCTATGCAGCTAAATGGAAAGATTTGTAATTTATTGCAACAATAACCAAATCAATAACCAAATCAATCCATTAGATGCTTCCATACAAAACATTATATGTTACCTCTTGCATCTTCAAAGATGCAATCTAGCATACTCTTCTATAAGGCTACATCTTCCTGCTATAGCAGCATATCTCCAGAACAGGCAACACCTTTCCCTGTTTGAGGTACCACCAAGCAAGGCTTTTATGGAGGGTCTTAAAAGGATAATCCCTCCAAAGCACCCACCTTCACCAGTCTGGAACTTAAATTTGGTACTTACCAGACTTATGGGACCTCCTTTCGAACCACTCCACTCATGTGAATTGCAATTTCTAACATGGAAGGTGGCATTCTTGATTGCCATTACCTCCCTCAGGCGAGTAAGTGAGCTTCAGGCACTAACAATTCAAGAACCCTTCATGCAAATACATGCAAATAAGGTAGTACTTAGGACAAACCTTAAGTTTATGCCAAAAGTCATATCCACTTTCCATATCAATCAATCAATAAAACTGCCAGTTTTCTTCCAAAACCCACAGTCAGTAGCCAAAAGAGCCCTACACACACTGGATGTAAGGAGAGCTCTGCTATATTATGTTGACCGGACTAAATCATTTCGGAAAACAAAGCAACTGTTTGTTGCTTTTTCACCACAACATAAAGGTAATCCCATCTCAAAATCAGGAATAGCCAGATGGATAGTTAAATGCATTCAGATATGCTATCGAAAAGCTAAACGCACTCTTAACAGTTCCCCCAAGAGTGCGCACTAAGCGTAAAATGGGGGCATCCCTGGCTTTCTTAGGGAATATTCCCCTTGAAGACATGTGTAGGGCAGCTACATGGTCTACCATAAACACTTTCACAAAACACTACTGTGTAGACGTACAAGCAAACCAGCAAGCTGCTGTAGGCCAGGCTGTCCTTAAAACTCTTTCAAACTGCTGCAGCGGGCACAGGTAACCACCGTTGGAGGAGATACTGCTATACAGTCTATGCACAAGATATGAATTCAGAGGGCCACATGCCTCGAACGGTATATGCTACTTACCAGTATGCATCTGTTCTTGGCATGTAGGGCTGCTGACATTCATATCGCCCGCCCTCCTCCCCGGTGCCTTTTGCAGCTGCAGCATTATCTTTTGCATGGCCATCTCTTACTTTACTATCTCCATCTCTGCCACAATGGCGAAAAACAATCTGAGGATGGAGAAGATGCCCATGTGCACTGTAGTCCAGGGGAGGAGTCCCCTATCTCGTGATACTTCGAAGACTCTTCCAGGACAACAATGTGCGATCATCCGGACCCAACACTAGGCGGCGATCTATGCACAGATATGAATGTCAGCAGCCCTACATGGCACGAACAGATGCATACTGGTAAGTAGCATATTCCTTCTGGAGCAGTCACTGGGCACTACCAGTGTGTGGGCACTATTTACTGCTTTTGTCCTAGGGCCTACTCTCTTATTGCACTTCAGTTACGTAGGCAAGTTACTCACTTAACATACTTGATTCTTCAGGTGCAGCAGAATGAAGGCTTACGCTAGGGTTTGGTAGCAGCTGGAAACCCAGACACAGCATCGCACAATAAATTACACTAAATTCACTGTCCCGCCAGTGCTACTATATCTTAAATAAAAAAAACTTGTATATTCATGTAAGTGAAAAAGCTGAGAAACCCCTGAAATGCTAGCGCCTTCTGAGGCTGAGATTGAACAGCAGCACTAGCGTTCATGCACCAGGTTTTCTTAAACATTGGTCTCTGTCTTGCTCTCTTATGGGGATGTGCACATGTTGGAGAGATGGCCTTTGGGAATTTTACTTCCCCCGTCTCCAAAACCTTGACAATTAAACTGAGGCCTTGTGTTCAAGTGATGACTGTGAGTCCCTGCAGGAGACAACTTGTGACCTTTAGAAGTGGTAAAGCCCCATCTTCTGTTCATGGGGGACACATGTAGCAGTAGGTGTACGCATACTCTAAAAATAAAATCATGCCCATGGGGAATTTTCTGGTGTTTTTAGCACCCACAGGCCTGTTAGGGCACACGCTGGACCTCCCTGCTTAACCAGTTCCCACCAAGAACTGACCTTTAGGAACCAGTCCTTACTGCAAGCTTTATATTCTCTTGAGCACAGTAAGGGTTAGAGAGACACTTAAAACCGTGCTTGTATTGGGATGGCGGTTGTTCCAATAAAAGGAGCTGGCTGAGGGGTGATACCCTGAAACCGGTTCCAGGATGTTTGTTTCCGGTCCAGAGAGGACCTAGCTTCGCAGTTCGGACTGTTTCCATGATGAGCAGGGTCAAGACTGTTTTGCATTTGGCTGGGTCCAAAGTGGAGTGGTGTGGAGTCCAAAAAAAAGATAGATTAAACCCGGATCTTTAACTGGTTGAATGTTTCCATTGTGCAGTATTCCAGCCATCATCAGTACTTTTTGTTGCCCAAGATGATTTCACAACATAAGATATTAGCTTTTGGCCTTCAGTAACAAAAAGGTGAAAGTTACCTGCAGGAAAGAATATATGATAAGTCTCCACCCCTCGGCTTGTAAGCTTATTTTGCAGTTTTTCTTTTTACTCTGTAGTGCACTGGGCCCTTCTGTCCATACCTTATTGCATGTGCTCGGAGCCGGAGCTCGTGGGGCATACTCGATTGGCTCATTTGCTTTACCTAGGAGCCCCTGGAGGTGCCCAGGGCTAGTACGTAAAATGTTGCTCGTTGTAAGGAATTTGTCCATTAGTTGTGTGGCCTGCACAAGTAATGGGTCCATCATCCCCTTTCTTGGAACCAAACAACCCAATATAATGCTTGACTGTTTAGCGAAGCAGAGCAGCCCAAGGCCTACTCATGAGAGGTGCTGTGGATAGTAACTACCATTCACTGGCACACAGTAACACTCAATAAATGATTGTCCAGTCAGTACTTTTCCGTTGAAAAATGAAAAGTGCATTTATTATGCACTACTTATTCTGTGCAGTAATTTATAAATATACATAAGACTGGTGGAAATACCTTTGATAACATTCCATTGGATCCCTAAAGGATAATGACTCCAGAAATCACAGTAAACCCTTTCCCATACAATAAATAAAGCAGATCTATTGGCTTTGTCAATGTTATTCCACTTAAAGACCAGAATCTCGTGCTATTGCATCACTCGGTCACAGACTTCAGCAATCAACTGCAAGCGTTCTAATTAAGGCTCCCTGTTTTCTGTTTTTAATGGATTGTTACTGATGATACAGACCGAAAACAATGTGTTTTCTGTCTGCGTTTATTTTAATAAGTGGCTAAAGAAAATTGTGCTTCTTTTAAGTGACTTTCCATATTGCCTTTCATGAATTATAGACCAGCAGCTGAGCAGATGGACAGCATGGGAAATTAAAAAAATGATTTCTGTAAATAAAGGCATATGTCAACATACATTTATGGTATAATGCTAGTATTTACCAGTGATGTATTATGTAATATTTGGCAGCTTAAATTGTTAATATACAACACACATCAAAGTATAAATGTTCGTCTATCCGTTAGATATGGAAATATACAGTTTTACCACTTCATTTATACTTAAAACATAAAACAAATATGGATGTTCGAGGCATGTGGGCTGCTGAATTCATATCTGTGCATAGATCGCCGCCTATTGTTGGGTCCGGATGATCGCACATTGTTGTCCTGGAAGAGTCTTTGAAGTATCACGAGATAGGTGGCTCCTCCCCTGGACTACAATGCGCATGGGCATCGACTCCATCCTCAGATTGTTTTTTTCCGCCATTGGGTTAGGATGTCTTTGAATTCCCTCTTGTCGAAATCGATAAACTTTCTTGAGACCAAAAGGTCTTTAGTCTAATCGTCGGTATAGTCTTGCGTTCCGTCTTAGTTGTTCCAGCTCGGTCCCGAGCCGGATTCCCTACACCCGCGTGCTTTGACGCGGAAGGCCCAGTCAACGCTTCAGACCTTATTGACCGTTCATCATGGAACGTAGTCCATTTAAAAGATGTCCTGTCTGCAACTCGAAGTATCCCCACATCGACGTCCACCCGGTGTGCAACAAGTGTCTGTCGCCGGACCATGATGAAGCCAAGTGTATGGCTTGTTCCCCCTTCAGGTCCAAGAAGACGCTTAAGCTTCGACGAGCTGAGCGCCAGGAGGCCCAGCATGCTGCACCGGCGCCTGTGGACATCTTCGATGCAGGGGATGTCGAGGAAGAATCTACCAGGGACATCAGTGAGTCGAACCCCGCGTCGGACGTAGACTACGACGTGGATGCTGAAATGTTTGAAGCCGAAGAGGTCGTCGACTAGGTAGGAGACGACGACGGGGCCCTCGGGGCCATGGAGGATAGCTCGGATGAAGACCTTCCTCACACTGACTCTGGGGCCGTGCCAATTCATAAGGCTCAGGTCGAGGGATCGCCATTAGGCCTTACCCAAGATCTTACGATGGGTTCTACGGCCCCACCTTCGGGCTCGGCCACGGACATTGCTGTTGAGCCGCACCCTCTCAAATCAAAACAGAAAGTGAAACCTACGGTCTCGACACAAGAAACTGCGCAGGTGCCGTCCTCGAAACCGAAAGTGCGCATCGCTTTGGTCGGATCCAAGGCCTCGGAGCCCTTGGCGCCGAAGAAGCAGAAGGGTGCTGTCGAGCAGAAGGCTCAAGTCAAGGGCGTCGAGACGAAGTCTGCCGCGCCGAATACTAAAGTCGAGGTGGTCGAGCCGAGTGCGTCGGCGCCGAAGACCCGAAGAAAGGACTACATGACCCGAAGGTTCTTGAGACTCCGCGTCAACAGGACAGGGCCAAGAGCGGAGCACCCGAGAGTCTACTCCTGGTGAGGCCTCGAAGGCTTCCGTAGAACCGGCGCGCCCGTCCGCCGCTTTCACCAAGAAGGTAACGGACTCCCTGCAGCGCATCAGGGACAAGACCTTATCGGTCGGACCGAAGGATCCTCCGAAGCCGGTTGAGAAACCTCATTAGGCGTCCACGCCCATTCATTTTACGTTGCCGCTGAAGACGGCGCCGAAGGCTTTCGCTCCTAAGGCGGTCGCCAGCGTCCCCGAGAAGGTTTCCTCGGCGCCGAAGTAGTCAACGGTGGTCCCCATCTCACAGCCTCGACTACCTTCGGTGGACGAGCATCAAGAACACTTCATTGATGCTGAAACGGGCAGGCTTTCCCTCCTCAAGCGGAAAATTGCCCCAGAACGTCCAATGGAGTCCTACAAAATTCCTCTCGAAAAAGGACTCTGCTTTCACTCCTGTCTTGGTGGAACCACTTTCTCCACAGACTCATAATGTTTCACCCACTTACCCTGATGTGGACGCTGGGGAGGGCGATGATGAGGATGAGTACAGCTATCCTGTCTATACAGACCCTGAGGATACCAATGAACCCTGGGCCACTGGTGCTGACCCAAGTGATCCTCATTCAGGACAGGACCCTTAACTATTTTCTGCGAAAACGTCTCCTACAGAAGACTCTGCTGCTTTCAATGCCCTCATTGAACGGGCAGCTACCAATCACAACGTCCAGCTCCATGCTGACCCTGTTGATGTCGACTTCCTTTTTGATACCTTCTCAGTCTCAGAGAGAACTGTCAAGACTCTGCCTATGCTGAAAGGTGTCTTGAAACATGCTGGTGAGATCTTTAAGGAGCCTACCAGGGCGAGGGTGATAAACCCTAGGATCGAAAAGAAGTATAAGTCAGCGCCTACTGATCCAACCTACATCAAAGGACAGTTGCCTCTGGACTCCCTTGTCATCTCGAATGACCGGAAGAGGGCTAATTCTCAGACTACGGGTGATGCTCCTCCCCCAGACAAAGAATCTAAGGTCTTTGAGGCATCGGGGAAGAGGGTAGCAGCACAGGCGGCCAACATCTGGCGCATTTCAAATACACAAGCGCTTCTGGCGAGGTATGACAGGGCACACTATGACACGCTGGAGACCCTGTTGCAGCACCTGCCTGATGAATACAAGGAGGCAGCTGAGATGCTTATTCAGGAAGGGAAGCTGATCTCGAAGGCTTCCATTAAGTGCGCTCTGGACGCGGCTGACACCGCAGCCAGGGCTGTCAATACTAGTGTTATGCTGCAACGACACGCCTGGATGAGAATCTCTGGATTTAAGCCGGAAATACAAACCACCATCCTTAATCAAACAGTGAATCCAGATCACCTGTTTGGCCCGGAGGTTGACACCACCTTAGAAAAAATTAAAAAGGACACGGAAACTGCTAAATCCATGGGGGCCTTGCAGTCCCAGCAGTTTCGGGGTGGGTCTTTTCGTCGCTCAAGCACTAGAGGCGTTTCCAGGGGCCAGCTCTCCCAGTCCACGCAGTACTACAAAGGCAACACTCAGTCCACATACACCAACAAGAGTCGAGGTGGATATCGTGGTAACAGTGCCAAGGGCAGAGGTCGTGGAAACAACTACTCCAGATCCTCTGCCACCAACAAACAGTGACGCCTTGTCACTGCCCCCAGACCACGCAACACCGGTCGGGGGGAGACTCCAGCAGTTCCTGCCAGTCTGGAAAACCATCACCACAGACAGGTGGGTCACAAAACCTATACAATACTGTTATTGTCTGGAGTTAATATCCACTCCACCCAACATACCCCCAAGACATCGTCCTATGTCTGCCGAGCATTTGCACTTATTGCAGCAGGAGGTCATCGTCCTGCTGCAAAAAGGGGCAATAGAGCTTGTGCCTGTGCAGGAAAGCGGCACAGGGGTCTACTCCCTGTACTTCTTAATACCAAAAAAGGACGGATCCCTCAATTCCATCCTCGACCTCAGGCCCCTCAACTACTACATCCTGTCGGAGCACTTCCATATGCTGACCCTGCAGCAAGTGCTCCCGTTGCTCAGTCGGGGGGATTTTCTCGCAACTTTGGACCTGAAGGATGCATACTTTCACATTCCCCTGCACCCTTCACACAGGAAGTACCTCCTGTTCACCATCCAAAACCAGCACTACCAGTTCAAGGTTTTGCCTTTCGGAGTCACTATGGCACCCAGGGTGTTCACAAAGTGCCTAGCGACAGTGGCGGCGCACTTAAGGAGACAAAACATCCATGTCTACCCTTATCTGGACGACTGGCTCGTCTAGGCGAAGTCAGCCCAGCAGTGTGCCGCCCACATGTCCCACACCATTCACCACCTTCACGATCTGGGATTCTCACTGAATTACCCAAAATCCCACCTCCAACCCGCCCGCATACGGCAGAATCTGGGTGCGACTATAAACACTCTGGCAGCCACAGCACAGCTGAATTCTGTGAGGGTCTGCAGCATTCAATCGCTGATACAGAAAATCAGACCTCAACACTCGCTTCCAGCGAGAGTGTTCATGCAGTTGATAGGCATGATGGCCTCCTGCATCTCCATAGTCCCGCACGCGAGACTATATATGCGTCCGCTTCAGGAGTGCTTAGCACGTCAGTGGACTCAGGCTCACGGGCAGTTGAAAGTCCTAGTGTTGGTGAGCGGTCGGGCATAAGACTCTCTGCATTGGTGGAATCCACGAAACCTTTGCAAGGGGCGACCGTTCCAAGAGCCTGTGCCACAGACCATCCTGACGACTGACTCTTCTCTCCAGGCATGGGGAGCTCATGTACTCCATTACACTGTGCAGGGACTATGGACACCGCAGCAAAGGAAGATGCACATCAATGTTCTGGAACGGATGGCGATCTTCATGGCACTCAAGGCCTTCAAAGTACATTTGTGCAACAAGGTCGTGTTGATCCGGACGGACAACATGACGGCCATGTACTACATTCAAAAGCAGGGAGGAACACACTCTCCGCAGCTGTCTCATCTGGCTCAGAGCATGTGGAAGTGGGCAATTCAGAGAAACATCTTCCTCATGGCAGAACACCTCCCAGGCAAGGACAACCAGATGGCGGACCTGCTCAGCAGGTACAGCCACCAAATGCACGAGTGGGAGATACATCCATCAGTACTCAAACCGTATTTCCAAAGGTGGGGTCATCCGGAGATAGACCTGTTCGCCACAAGGGAGAACGCAAAATGCCAAAGCTTCGCCGCCAGGTTCCCACACCCACCTTCGCAGGGCAATGCGATATGGATGAACTGGTCAGGCAAATTTGCGTACGCTTTTCCCCCAGCACCTCTGATACCGCTGGTGGCACGCAAGCTCAGGCAGCATTCGATGACTCTCATCCTGGTTGCTCCAACGTGGGCTCGCCAACCATGGTACACCACGTTTCTGGAACTGTCCGTGGTGCCGCATCAAAGGCTACGCCTCATACCCAGCCTTCTGACGCAGAGCCATGGCGACATTCAGCATCCAGATCCGCAACAGCTCAACCTGGCGATCTGGCTCCTGAGGTCTTAGAATTTGGCTACCTAAACTTGCCTCCCGCCTGCATGGACATCATCCGGGAGGCGAGGAAGCCCACCACTAGAGCATGCTACGCGGCGAAGTGGAAGCGGTTTGTCATTTACTGTGCAGACCACAACATTAACCCGCTAGATGCATCTATTCAGAACATAATTTGTTATCTTTTCCATCTGTACAAATGTAATTTGGCCTATGCTTCCATTCGCATACATCTATCTGCGATGGCTGCTTATCTCCAAAACAGGCAGCACCTCTCACTTTTCAGGGTGCCTGCTATTAAGGCCTTCCTAGAAGAGCTCAAGCGAGTTATTCCTCCGCGGACTCCGCCAGGTCCGGAATGGAACCTCAATGAGGTCCTCAACAGGCTGATGGGTCCCCCTTTGAACCGCTGCATTCCTGCGAGCTTCAGTTCTTGACATGGAAAGCGGCTTTCCTTATTGCGATTACATCACTGCGATGAGTTAGTGAGCTCCAGGCGCTAACTATACAAGAGCCATTTATTCAAATTCATTCCAACAGGGTGGTGCTTCGCACTAAGCCTAAATTCCTTCCTAAAGTAGTGTCTCAATTCCATATTACCAAACTATTGAATTACCTGTGTTCTTCACGCAATCACCGCACGGAGGCGGTTCCAGCTCCCGGAGGATCCCAGCGCCAACCACAGCAGCACCGCACGGGACTCCAGAGTCCAGGAGCCCGTGCGTGACCAGGTGCTAGAGGAGGCACGCCCAACTGCCCGCCGGTGATAAAACAACAGGTCGACGCAGCGCGGGACGCAGCGCGGGACGAAGCCTGGACAAAGTGCGGGCCGTCTGTGGCCGTCAGGGGCCGGAGGAGGCTGGGCTGGGCTGGGCCACCCCCCTTATTCATACCAGCAAAGGTACTGTCCTTTTACCATTTTGGTTCACTGTTTCTTGTATAATGGGGAAAAGGAAGAATACTGAGGAACTTACTGATGCTGGAGGGCATACCAAGGGAGGAAAACAACTGAAAAGACAAAAATGCAAGCCTACCAGAAAGCGCCAACTACATGCAGCAGGGAACTGTGTAATGGACAGAATTGATGACCTACTTGCAGACTGTTCTGACTTACTAACAACCTCCTCTAATGAAGGGGTTGATGACCATGTGGCTACTGGCATAGGAATTGTAAAGGATGGAAAGATTGCTACAAGGGGACCAGTGGTAATACCTGAAATGTTTATGTCCAAGCCACAATCAGGGGTTAAATCCTCACCACAGGAAATATCAGATGAAAGCCTAGCGAGTGTGACTGGAAACATCGTAAATGTTTTAAACATTCCTTGTTCCAATAAATTTGCTATTCTAGCTCAAAATGAAAATTCGCATCTAGACAAGGAGCCAGATATGACAAATCCTGGTCCTAGCGAGTCAGTAACCATTCTGCAGGGTGATCCCGAGGTAGATGATCGAACTAATAATCCTCTGTATAAACTTGTAACTCATTTATGTGATCTAATTAAGGGGATGCAAGTCAAAATTGATGATTTAACCGCAGTTGTTAGCAATCTAAATGTAAATAAGAAAGCCCTTACAGCCCCCCAAGCTCCAAGAATAAGCCAGGGTGGTGTATTAGTACAGACAGGAAACACTGCCCCAAAATCAGGCGAAAAGCCAGAAACAGACACAGCTGTATTTAGACACTTCAAAAATAGCGAGACACCTAAAACTGGGTCCCAATCGCCTGGTGGAAATCAGCTATCACACCCTACTGCCGCAATTCCATCAAGTAATATACCAGGTTTATTGGGACCCAACCAACCCCTTAGGCCGAAACAAGCTGGTAGCAACATTGTATCTAGTCATCAAAAAAGTACTGGCCCTATCCCAAAAAATTCTGGGACCAGTAAACTGGACCGAAATATTTCCAAGTCGCCTCCAGTATACCTGATCAATATACTTAAACTCCCTGTCGGTAGAGATCGTGAATCACCTGACGCCTTAACTAATAAAGCCATCCATTGGATTAGACATGTAAGGGGTTGCAAATCGGTGATCAGGGAAGACATTCTCCGAGCAAGTAGGCTTACCTCTAAGGGCGATGCCTACGATTGCATTGAACTTATTCTAAAAAATCCAGGGATAGCCGGAGAATTGTTAAACTTAGAATTTAGATCCTGCTCCCCAGATTATTCCAGGATGCAAATGAGAGCTACTCCCCTACAATCCTGGAAGTCTGCGGGGGAGAAAAAGGAGGATATTGTACCTGGGGAAAGTTCAGGTTTGGACTCCAACGATTGACTCCAATTGCAATCTTTATTATCATCTTCCATCGATACAGAATTATGTGGGCAGGAACCCATTGGTGTTATAGCAAACTCATCAGAGGAACAAATTTCACCACCTTGTTCCTCAGCTGAGGTTAGTCCCCCAGTTATTAATTTGGAGCTCTTGGAGCAACCTAGTCCCGTGCTCACTAGTGGTAGATCGGGGTCTGTTCTTTCCTGGAACATAGCTGGCCTAAGGTCTAAGTTGGAGTCACCGGAGTGGGCATTATTTATTAGAGAACATGAAATATGCTTATTCCAGGAAACATGGGCACTAGAAGACCTGTACATGACCGATTACTTGAATTATAGTATCCCTGCAGTGAAGGAAGGGAGAGGGAGACCAGCCGGAGGGCTTACGATTTGGATAAGGCAAGATCTGGGTGTATTAATAAAAACCATTCCGACTAACCACAGGGATCTCCAGATACTAAGTCTCAAGTTTCCAAATGACAAATCAGTCTATGTTTGTAATATTTATGCGAGAAGTACGGGGGGTAGAAAATCTGAGGTTTTACTAGTATTGGAAGACTTTTTGGAAAGTCGACACTTGCCCTCCAATGTAATTGTTGGGGGGGATTTTAACGTAAATTTTGAGCCTCTTTTGAAAGGAAGTTGGAACAGGTCGGAGGAGGAGGATAGGGAATGGGGGATTCCCAAATTGGATCTTGACCCAGTAAACAAATGGACAGATATAGTGGTCCAAATGAATTCTATCTGCTTAAATAAAGGTCTAAGATCAACTAATGGTAGGACCACTGGCGATAAATCTGGTGTATGTACATTTATAAGTGGCAATCGCAAGAGCAGAATAGACTACATTTTGATTAACCTGGGTGAATGGAAATATCTTGAAGACATGGTAGTCATAGATAGGGTAGAGAGTGACCACAATCCCCGGTCTGAGTCTTACTTACTGGGAATCTCCTGAACATCTTGGGGCTAAGATGGTTCCTATCTCCTCCCACGATATTGTAATATCTAATGACATGCGCCACATTCGGTGGTCCAAAGTTTCACTCCTTAAAGAGAACATGGATTTTATAAGCAGCAAGCTTGAACAGGCAAAATGTGATCTATTGATGTTATCTGAACCAGTCAATAATACCTTAAAATTAGGTGAGGGGACCAGGATTCATGAGGTTCTCTTTGGGGAATTAAAGAGCCTTTTTGTTAAGCCCTGCCGGCGGAATCCCTCCCGAGTCCCAGAACCATCTCGGTGGTATTCTAGCGAATGCAGGAAGGCCCCCCTAAATCTGGGAGAAGCAATCAAATCAGAGATAACTGAGAATATTAGAGCAGCTAGACTAACATATAAAAACACTGTCTTAAGTACCAAGCGAGACTGGGATGAAAAAAGGTGGAATGACCTCAAGGAGGCAGGATCTTCTAAAGACACGCGAAAATTCTGGAATGTCTACAAATGGGGTGTAGACGCAAATCCGGATAAACCGCAAAATTGGGTCCCCCAAGAAAAATGGGTAGAATATTTCCAGCCCCAGTAAGCTAAAGGCAAAGACTCCCAACCAGTAGTGGAAGTACCCCTGGAAATTCTAACGGAAGACTTCTTCACTCTGAAAGATGTACAGTGTGCTCTAGACTTAGCGGTCCCTGGTAGAGCGCCAGGCATCGATGGCATACCTGCAGATCTATTTTTACAAGATAAGAACTCCTGGGGCAACTACCTATTTCTCCTGTCAAATATGATCGCTAGGGGAGCTCCAATACCAAGCTCCTGGAACGGAGCAGAGAGGTATTCACCTGTTACAACGCATTTTTTACTCCGCACTACCACTACAACGCGGGCATTACAACGCATACCGTTACAACGCATTGCGCTGGGGGGCGCTCTAAGATAAGATGTAAGTTTAATTTACTATCCAACACCTTCCCTAGGGTCCACGGGGACTGGAGTTAGAATAGTAAATTATACTTACCACTATCCAGCACCCCAAAGCGCTATGCGTTGTAGCGGTATGCGTTGTAAATACCGCGTTGTAATGGTACGCGGAGTAAAAGTATGCGTTGTAACGACATACATCCGAGCAGAGATCATACCCGTTTACAAAAAAGGGGATAGGTCCCAGCCAGGAAATTACCGGCCAATCAGCCTGATTGATACATCCCAAAAAATATTTGGCAGGCTGGTTTTAAACAAAATCCTAGACTGAGAACGTGATAATAAGATCTTATCACACCTTCAGGCAGGGTTTAGAAACTCAATTAGCACTATCGACCAGGTGTTGCATTTCGCAATGCTCTACTGGAAGATAGTGACAATTGGTCATGGAAGCCTTTATGCCGCTTTCATAGATTTAAGAGCGGCATTCGACCTGGTCCCTCGCTCCACACTATGGAATGTTCTTAATAACATGGGTATGCCAGGGACTCTTTTATCCCTGGTAAAAAGATTGCACGAACAGAATTACGCACAGATTAGGTGGGGGAGTCCCGGTAATGTTACCCCACATTTCCCAGTGGAAACTGGAGTACGACAGGGCTGCGTCTTGGCCCCAACCCTATTTTCTTTATACATTAATGATGTGGCACAAATTTTAATTGATTCCAACGTTGATGCACCTACCATTGCTGGAGCCAAAGTGCCCATTTTAATGTTTGCTGACGATTGTCTTTTAATTGCAAAAACTCCAAGTGGGATTCAAAAAAGTTTAGGTCTCTTTGAAGATTTTTGTATAGCACGTGGGTTAGAGGTAAATGTTCAAAAATCAAAATTTATGACTTTTAATGAGTCTAAATCTTTTAAGGGAACCGTGCTTATGAATAAGCGCCCGCTGGAAAGGGTCCAATCCTTCACCTATTTGGGAGTTTGTATCCGGAACCAACAAATTGAGCTGGCTACCCTCAAGCATAGACAGCTAGCGGGTGCTCTGACTGTAGAACATGCCAAATCCCTTACTAAACCTATATCCCCAGTATTGCAAGTTTATAATGGCAAAGTGGTTAGTTCCACTCTGTACGGGGTTGAAATGTGGGGAACTGAAAATCTCAAGGGGATGCCAATCTCAGAGAATGCCTTTTTAAGGAATCTAATAAAATTGCCTAAGAGTACCCCCTTGAACTCTTTTTTATGATTTAGGCATGTTCCCAATAGCACTTATAGCTTCTCTACGCCCTATTTTGTATTGGAGGAGGATTTGGACCACCCCGGAACTGGAAACCTACTCAAGGGGTTTACTTGATATAATCAGTAGTGACACCTATCACAAAATAAAGTGGTTAAGACACATTAGGTGCCTACTGTTTGATTTGGGTTTGCGGGATTTGTGGGATGACCCCACTAACAGTAGGTTTCCTCCCCAAAAGGCACTTAAGAAATTATACTGGCAGTTTGTGGCTTCCAGGTCTTTTAGGTCTATCGATCAAGGGTCTTTGACAGGTCTGTTTATGGATGTTAAAAACGTACCCAATTTGGAAGCCTTTTGGGATGTGATCCTAAAACCCCTGGATCGTAAATTGTATTTTCAACTGAGAATTGGGAGCCTACCGGTTGGGGCATTTACCAGCAGCTGGTCTAAGTCAGCCAAGACGGCATGTCCGTCCTGCTCAGCACCTATGGAAACTATAGGCCATCTGCTTTTTGAATGCCCAATGTACGCAGTTCCCCGGAGAATATGGCTCGCCCAATGTGCAGGTTGATGGGCACCGCTAGAGGTTCGGTGGCAATTAGAATTATCCGCTCCTGCACTGATATGCCAGTTTACATACCTGTGGCAAAATTCTTAGGCTGGGCCTGGACCATTAGAAACAGATTGTTAAGTGATTAATTTGTACCCAAGGTGTTAAATTTAAATTTTAAATCAATGTACAATGATGAAATGGATATATATTTTTAAATGTAATGTACCTAGAAATTTTGTATCTAAAAAATCTTTCATTCTGATATATGTTCATATTTATTTGTACGTTGCTTTTATGACAATCGTCGAATAAAGCTTGTTTTGACTTGACCTGTGTTCTTCCAAAATCCTGAGTCATTGGCGTAGAGAATGCTCCACACCCTTGACGTCAAAAGGGCCTTGATGTATTACATTGATAGGACCAAGGATTTTAGGAAAACTAAACAACTCTTTGTTGCCTTTGCACCACAACACAAAGGTAACCCCATTTCCAAGGCTGGTATAGCTAGGTGGATAGTTAAATGTATTCAGCTATCTGAAAGCCAAACGTACTCTCACCATTCCACCGCGGGCCCACTCCACACGGAAGTTGGGGGCCTCCATGGCTTTCCTTGGAAATATCCCTTTGGAAGACATATGTAGAGCAGCCACATGGTCTACCACACACACATTTACGAAGCATTATTGTGTTGATGTGCACTCCAAACAGCAGGCAGCTGTAGGGCAAGCTGTTCTAAAAACACTTTTCCAAACTGCTGCAGCTGGCACGGGCGGCCGCCGTTAATGGAGGGACTGCTATGTATTCTATGCTCAGATATGAATTCAGCAGCCCACATGCCTCGAACCGAATATGCTACTTACCAGTATGCTTCTGTTCTTGGCATGTAGGGCTGCTGACATTCATATCGCCCGCCCTCCTCCCCGGCGCCTGTAGCAGCTGCAGAATTCACATATACTTCTAGCATGGTCATCATTCACTTAATTTCACTCTATCTTGTCCACAATGGCTAAAAACAATCTGAGGATGGAGTCGATGCCCATGCGCACTGTAGTCCAGGGGAGGAGCCACCTATCTCGTGATACTTCGAAGACTCTTCCAGGACAACAATGTGCGATCATCCGGACCCAACACTAGGCGGCGATCTATGCACAGATATGAATGTCAGCAGCCCTACATGCCAAGAATAGATGCATACTGGTAAGTAGCATATTCGAAATACAGATAGTAAAAAAAGTAAATATGGGTAAATATAGACGGAATAGCCTAAAAGTAAATACCATAAAAACGGAGCCTATGAGGTTTCTCCTTTCAGTGGTCCACCACTGCTGCTGTCCAGTCCTAATGTTCAGCTCCAACAAAATGTCTACTCTTTGTTGTGGACAAAATTAATTTGGGGTGTAAAGTTCAAGAAACCAGGCACTCCTGGCTAATCCTAGGGAGTCATATCATGTCTTAAAGTGTAGTTTTGCTTTCCTTTGCCTACTGAGGCACATTTCATCACTGTGTGGGTAATATTGTCACTGCAGACAAGACTGTAACCCACTCTGGCTGTCCCTATGACAGCCCACTGTTATTAGAAGTCCTACCCCAGATCAATATCCATGCAGAGTCCCCTCTACGCACGTGGTCATGTGTAAGAAGCCAAGTGCCCCTTACTGCGTTGTAGCGGCCGTATCTGAAAAGGCAGGCGCTAGTGGTAAACATAAGCAGTCCTTTTACACGGCGGAGAGTCACCAGTTGTGCGACTCACAAACAATAAAATGTCCAGAGCCAGGTGATTTAAAAGTGAAAAATCCGAGGTAGTTGTGAAACTCATTTCGTCACACTAATTTATTGTTCCTCAGAGAAGTTGGATAAGCATCTATTGGACTCTAAGCTGTCCAAACCAGAGACCTAGGTAGGATAACCGATTACTGGTAAGTACAAGGTTATCCAAGCAGTCCTAGGGGGGCGATCTTAGGAAAGGGGAATGAGGGAGTGTTGGAAAACGAGGCAGCATCTGTGAGGCCTGCACAAATAACCTGACTACATTTGTCCTTCACTGGGAACCCGACACCCAATTGTAGCCCCTGACTCTCAAAGGGGAGCGTTGCAGAGCAGTCTGAGGCTTACTCAAGGGAGGTGGTGTGGGCTAGTAATCGCCAGTTCGAGGCATGTGGGCTGCTAAATTCATATCTTAGCATTAGATCGCCGCCTAGTGTTCGGTCCGGATGATCGCACATTGTTGTCCTGGAAGAGTCTTCGAAGTATCCTGAGATAGGTGGCTCCTCCCCTGGACTACAGTGCGCATGGGCATCGGCTCCATCCCCAGATTGTTTTTTTCCGCCATTGGGTTCGGATGCGGTCTCGACGTCTCTCTGTCGGAACCGAGAAAACATAACTTTAAACGGCCAAAAGGCTTTGTGTTCTTTACGTCGGTATTGTTTGCGTGCGGTCTCGAGTTCTTCCGTCTCTCGGAGCCGGAATCAGCGGAGTATTTCCACTCTTCGGACATCGAGGCCTTCTCATCGCGACTCGACACCGAGTTTCCAACATGGAGCGGAGTCCGTTTAAACTCTGTCCGCTCTGTGGGTCCAAATACCCACATATAGACGTGCACCCGGTCTGTAACAAATGCCTTTCGCCAGACCATAACGAAGGAAACTGCAGGGCCTGTGCGAGTTTCAGGTCAAAAAAGACTCTCACGATTCGGCGCGCGGTGCGCCTTGTGGCCAAACAAGCGGCCCCGGATCCAGAAAACATCTTCGACGACCAAGAAGAGGAGGACCAGAGCCATCATCTTCAAATCTCCCCGCCCGAGACGGAGGTCGAGGCAGATCCGGAGGACGACGACGGAGTCGTGGGTCAAGGCCTTGAATACGTCGACGAGGTAGGGGACGACGAAGAGGTTTATGGGGCCGCGGAAGATAGCTCAGAGGACGAGCTATGCCCCGAAGTTTACGGACATAAAGAGCGGGTCACGGGATCGCCTGTCGGCCTTACCCAAGACCCCGTAGCGCAAGCCACGGCCCCGCCTTCAGGCCCGGCCACGGACATACTTGCTGCGCAGAGGGTATCGAAACCGAAACTGAAAGCAACGGTATCGACTACACCTAAAATGGCCGACCCGAAACCGAAACCGAAACTTAAGGACTCAGGCGTCCCTAAGATGGCGATCGTAACAACAAAAACGAATAAGCCTGCAGCCTCATCGACTCCGTCGACCTCCGGTCCACAGAAGTCGAAGAAATCTGGCGATTCCACAGGGTCGAAATCGGCGCCGGAGGAGAGATCCTCTAAAAAGGGTGGCACGCACAAGACAAGCGCGGCGGCGCCGGCAAAGCCCGCCAAAGCCAGCACCACAGCTCCGGCTCCGACTGGGACATCTGCGCATCGGTCCAAGGACTCGGGGTCGGCGGACGTGGCATCATCGTCCAACCCTCCAAAAGACCAACAGAACGTCGGATCCGAAGGCAAGGCCACCTCGTCGGTGCCAAAGGCCACTGTCACCGACGCATCTCTCATTGCCTCTTCACTACAACGAATTAGGGAGAAGGCCTCTGCTTCGTCGGCGCCGGCGCCATCGCCGCAGAAGGCGACAGACGTCCCGGTCAAGCCTGCAAGTAAACCCCTCTTCCTTCTGCCGCCAAAAGTGGCGCCGAAGGCTTTTTCATCAAAATCGACGCCAAAGAAGTCGGAATCTTCTACGGCAGGGGCACTTTCAGGTCAAGTTCTCGACTCAGAAGAGGAGTCGGAGTGCTTTATAGACGCAGAAACGGGCAAATTAACCCTTTACAAAAGGAAGATCACTTCACAGCCGGTGGAATCCTATGTCATCCCCCTGAAGAAGAAAAAGTTTCCACAGGACGCCTCAGGCCTCATGGAACCTATCCAGCCCCCTCCAAGAAGGAGCCCAACACCGTCTCCAGACCACTCTGAAAGTGAGGGCTATGATGAAGATGACCAATACACTTTCCCGGTCAATGAACCAGGTGCACAGCCGGATTCATATGAGGACATTGGGGACCAAGGCACCCAAAATGTGGGACAAGACCCACAGGCTTTCAGTACACGTGCATCCCCAACAGAGGATTCTGCAGGTTTCCATGCACTCATTGAGAGGGCAGCTGCTAATCATGATGTGGACATGCATGCTGACCCAGTTGAAGAAGACTTTCTATTCGACACTTTTTCAGTTTCGGAAAGAACTGTAAAGACACTGCCTATGCTCAAAGGGGTCCTCAAGCATGCTGCGGACATCTTTAAAGAGCCTACCAGGGCGAGGGTGGTCAATCCACGTATTGAAAAAAAGTACAGACCAGCGCCTGCAGACCCTGCATACATTCGGGGACAGTTGCCGCTTGACTCCCTTGTGGTCGCAAATGCCCGTAAAAGGGCCAACTCCCAGACAACGGGTGAAGCTCCTCCCCCGGATAAGGAGTCCAAAGTGCTAGAGGCAGGAGGCAAAAGAGTGGCTGCGCAAGCTGCCAATTTCTGGCGTATTGCAAATACACAGGCACTACTGGCACGTTATGATAGGTCACATTACGACACACTAGAGCAAATTGTGCAACACCTGCCTCCGCAGTTTCAAGAGGGCACCAAAATGATTATACAGGAAGGACAACTGATCTCCAACGCGGCCATAAAGTGTGCACTTGATGCCGCGGACACAGCCGCTAGGGCCATTAACACTAGTGTCATGCTGAGACGACAGGCGTGGCTCCGCATATCGGGGTTTAAACCTGACATTCAAACAACCATACTTAATCAACCAGTCAATCCTGATAGACTGTTTGGTCCAGATGTTGACACCACCCTAGAAAAAATTAAAAAAGACACCGAAACTGCTAAATCTATGGGGGCCCTACAATCACAGCAGTTTCGTGGCAATAGTTTTCGTCGCTCAGGTGCCCGTGGAGTCACCAGAGGACAGATGGGTCAGCAGTCACAGTTCCCTAGAGGTGGAGCACAATCCTCGTACCCCAAACAGAACAAGAGGGGCTACAGGGGAAACAGCAACAAAGGACGCGGCAGAGGGACCAACAATTCACGCTCCTCTGCCCCAAGCAATCAGTGACTCTCTGTCACTGCCCCCCGACCACTTGACACCTGTCGGGGGGAGACTACAGCAGTTCCTGCCCGTCTGGATCAACATCACCACAGACAGGTGGGTGCGACAACTTATCCAGTACGGTTATTGTCTAGAGTTAAAATCCACTCCACCCAACATTCCACCAAGGCAAAGACCTATGTCCGCAGAGCACTTGCACTTATTGCAGCAGGAAGTGGTGGTGATGCTGCAAAAAGGAGCAATCGAGCTCGTGCCAGTGGGGGAGGAAGGCACAGGGGTATGTTCCCTGTACTTCCTCATTCCAAAGAAGGACGGATCTCTCAGACCAATTCTGGATCTCCGTCCCCTCAATCTGTATATACTGTCAGAGCATTTCCATATGCTTACACTGCAACAGATTCTTCCCATGTTAAACAAAGGAGACTTCTTAGCAACCTTAGACCTCAAGGATGCTTATTTCCACATTCCACTACACCCGTCCCACAGAAAGTACCTCAGGTTCACTATCCAAGGCACGCATTATCAGTTCAAAGTTCTACCCTTCGGAGTCACCACAGCCCCAAGGGTGTTTACCAAGTGCCTGGCGACAGTAGCAGCGCACCTCAGGAGGCAGAACATCCATGTCTACCCCTACCTCGACGACTGGCTCGTTCAAGCCAGGTCGGAACAACAGTGCGCCGCGGACATGTCGACTACCATTCACCTCCTTCACGACCTGGGTTTCTCGTTGAATTACCCAAAGTCACACCTTCAGCCGGCACATGTCCGGCAGTTTCTGGGTGCGACAATCAATACCCTGACGGCCAAGGCGCAACCAAACCAGGTCAGGATAGACAGCATGCAGTCTCTAATCCAAAAGTTCAGACCGAGACACTCACTTCCAGCAAGAGTGTTCATGCAGTTGATAGGCATGATGGCCTCCTGCATCTTCATAGTCCCTCACGCACGGTTGCATATGCGCCCGCTCCAGGAGTGCTTAGCAAATCAGTGGACACAGGCTCAGGGACAATTAACAGACCTAGTGTTGGTTACCAGTCGGGCATACAACTCTCTGCATTGGTGGACTCCACACAACCTTTGCAAGGGCCGACTGTTCCAGGAGCCAGTGCCACAGGTTATCCTGACAACGGACGCATCTCTCCAGGGATGGGGAGCTCATCTGCTCACTTACACGGTGCAGGGACTATGGACTACGCAGCAACAGAAGATGCACATCAACTATCTAGAACTGATGGCGATCTTCATGGCGCTCAAGTCCTTCATTGTACATCTGTGCAACAAAGTGGTGTTAGTCCGGACGGACAACATGACCGCGATGTACTACATCCAAAAGCAGGGGGGCACCCACTCACCGCAGCTGTCTCACCTGGCTCAGAGCATGTGGAAGTGGGCCATTCAGAGGAACATCTTCCTCATGGCAGAACACCTCCCAGGGAAGGACAATCAGATGGCGGATCTGCTCAGCAGATACAGCCATCAAATGCACGAGTGGGAGATACATCCATCAGTACTCCAGCCGTACTTCCAAAGGTGGGGTCGTCCAGAGATAGACCTGTTCGCCACAAGGGAGAACGCAAAATGCCAAAGCTTCGCCGCCAGGTTCCCACACCCGCAATCACAGGGCAATGCGATATGGATGAACTGGTCAGGCAAATTTGCGTACGCTTTTCCCCCCGACACCTCTGATACCACTGGTGGCGAGAAAACTAAGGCAACACTCGATGACACTCATCCTAGTTGCTCCAACGTGGGCGCGCCAGGCCTGGTACACCACGTTCCTCGAACTCTCAGTGGTACCGCATCAAAGACTGCGCCTCACGCCCAGACTTTTGACGCAGAACCATGGAGAAATTCAGCATCCAGATCCGCACCAGCTCAACCTAGCGATCTGGCTCCTGAAGTCTTAGAGTTTGGATACCTCAACCTACCTCCTGAATGCATGAACATCATCAAGGAGGCGAGGAAGCCGTCAACCAGAGCATGCTATGCCGCAAAATGGAAGCGTTTTGTCATTTACTGTGCAGACAATGACATAAACCCGCTAGATGCATCTATCCCTAACATCATTTGCTATCTGTTACACCTTTATAAGTGCAAACTAGCGTTCACTTCTATTCGGATACATCTATCCGCCATAGCAGCTTACCTTCAAAACAGGCAGCATCTCTCGGTCTTCAGGGTGCCTGCCATTAAAGCGTTTCTTGAAGGTCTGAAACGAGTCATTCCCCCAAGAACACCGCCAGCTCCGGTGTGGAACCTCAATGTGGTCCTCACCAGACTGATGGGACCACCATTTGAACCACTGCACTCGTGTGAACTACAATTCCTAACGTGGAAAGTAGCTTTCCTAATTGCTATTACGTCACTGAGGCGTGTTAGTGAGCTACAGGCGCTCACAATCCAAGAGCCATTCATTCAGATTCATCCAAATAGGGTAGTGCTACGTACTAACCCCAAATTCCTTCCAAAGGTGGTGTCACATTTTCATCTCAACCAAACTATCGACTTGCCGGCATTCTTCCAGAACCCACAAACAGTGGCGGAAAGAATGCTCCATACGTTAGACGTACGGAGGGCATTGATGTACTACATAGACAGGACACAACACTTTAGGAAAACAAAACAACTTTTTGTTGCCTTCTCACCACAACACAAAGGCAACCCGATTTCCAAAGCAGGAATAGCCAGATGGATTGTTAAGTGCATTCAAATCTGTTATCAAAAAGCCAAACGCACTTTAACAATACCCCCAAAGGCGCACTCCACACGCAAATTGGGGGCATCCATGGCTTTCCTAGGAAACATTCCTCTAGAGGACATTTGCAGAGCAGCCACGTGGATTACACCACATACCTTTACAAAACACTACTGTGTTGATGTACATTCCAAACAGCAAGCGGCTGTAGGACAGGCTGTTCTCAAGACACTTTTTCAGGTTTCTGCAGCTGGCACGGGCAACCGCCGCTGATGGAGGGACTGCTATGTATTCTATGCTAAGATATGAATTTAGCAGCCCACATGCCTCGAACTGAATATGCTACTTACCAGTATGCATCTGTTCTTGGCATGTAGGGCTGCTAACATTCATATCGCCCACCCTCCTCCCCGGTGCCTGTCGCAGCTGCAGATATACTATTGTATTCAATCATTAGCATGGACATCCTTTACACTTTTCACTCCATCCTCTGCCACAATGGCGAAAAACAATCTGGGGATGGAGCCGATGCCCATGCGCACTGTAGTCCAGGGGAGGAGCCACCTATCTCAGGATACTTCGAAGACTCTTCCAGGACAACAATGTGCGATCATCCGGACCCAACACTAGGCGGCGATCTAATGCTAAGATATGAATGTTAGCAGCCCTACATGCCAAGAACAGATGCATACTGGTAAGTAGCATATTCATTTGCAGGGCTGCAAAAATAACACTCAATAATTGATTGTCCAGTCTGTGCTTTGCTTTATAAAAGTAAGAGTACATTTATTAAACACACACACTACTCAATACTATGCACCAATTTACAAATATATATAAGCTGTTGGAATTACTTTGTGACATTGCATAACATCTCCACCCCTCCTGCAAGGAGGGTGGGGTCTAGTACCACCACTCCCATGTATGCACATCATCTTGCCCCCAATGCAGTGAATTTGTCTTAACCTGGAGCGAGGGCCCTGCGCACAGCACCATCCCAGTGGCGACCCCCCCCACCCCCCTTGTTACTTCAACCAGCATTAAAAATGGTTACACTTGCCTTGGTGACACATAACCCTGACTGAGCATCTCCTACTGACCATAAAGTATGCACCTCTACATCTTAAGGGCTAACAGTCTGGGTTGTTCCTCCCCTAACAGCAGCAACAAGAATACATGTTTAAGCACCACTTTAGAACGATCGTACTCATAACATTTGGATAACATTAAAAATGCATTGCTATTGCATCTCCTTAATGCATCCCAGATGATCACATGATTAAGTATATAAGGTCAGACACCCTAGCAGGAGTGTCTAGCCACTTGAATCCACTTTGCTTATGACTCCACCTTAATCATGTACTACACATGAACTCCAGTCCCTCTATAAAGAATAACATTAGTAAAAGTATTTGTGGTGCAATTACACCTCTTCACCTCCAGGGGATGTCCTTCTCCAGACATCCATCACCTCAGCCCTTTACTCCATGAAGCACTTTTCAATTCACCCTCAGCTGAAGAACAAAAGTTCCAGCCCAGAAGGTGATAAATGCTGGCTGAGCCTGGAAACCGGTAATTTACTTACCTGCCATCGGATAACATGGAATTATTTTGACTCGAACATTTTTAAGTGTGAAGTTTTGAAATCTGAAAATATTCACATAAAATCAGCCAAAGTCCGAATTCCGAAGTACTCACCTGTGACCAGGGGAGAAGCCAGTACTGCCCCCCTCTCTGGCGGAAGACTGGCGGGAAAATCTACGTCCGGAATGGGGGTGTGCCAGCCTGTGCCAACCCCACCCCTCAGGTGGGGGAGACGAGTTGACGCACGACCCCGGGCTCCGGCCATCTTGAAGATGGGGGGCCCTGCCCAATCACAGCTAGGCTCCTGCTCCCTCCCACAGGAGAGGAGCAGGCTAGGGGGTGTACTCACCCCAGGGCAGGGACCCATTGGTCACTGTCCTTGCCCTACCTGTAACACCCCTAAATTCAGTATTTAGGGTCTCCTTGAGCCTTCCTTCCTCAGATCCCGATACGAAAAGAAGATCAAGAGGAATACCTGCAGTGCAGCTGCTAACAGGACGACAACAACTTACTTGGCCCCAGCCCTACCGACCTGTCGATCCTGGAACCTGCTCCTGCTTAATCCCGGCGACTCCTGTGGACAGCAACTTTTGGACACCTGGGGGACCTGCCTGCCTTGACCCTCTTGAAGACTGGAACTCCCCATCAGCAGAGGCTCTGCTGCAACAACCCACCTGGTGCCAACCAGGAAGCTCCAGACCAGCCCACTCTGCACCCACCGGGCCAGGCCCAACCGAACCAAGACCACAAGGACATCCCCCCCGGTGACTGGGACCTGAAGTCCAGTGCCCAAAGACCCTCCTCGATAAACCAGCCGCGCCTGCAGACTTGGAACCAGGGGCCACCCCAACCGCGACCAGCCGAGGGTAAGCTTTTCCGACACTCAAAGACACCCCTGCACCCGGCGCCTTGCAGCCCCCTGTACCTCCCTTTGGGGTACCTACAAGTGCTCCAAGATCCCAACTTACTTCTCGAAGTGCTGGTCGCCCCTGGAGAGACTCTGTCCCTGAACCTGCAGCCTTTGGTACTTTTTGACCTTTCCTATTGGATAACATTGAGCACCCAATGGCTCAAAAGCACCCTGCACCCAGCTGCCAGAGTGCCGCTGGCTGCGACCCCTGTGTCCTATCCTACTCCCCCCCCCCCCCCCCCCCCCGCCCTGAGCAAGTGACCAGGAGTCCAGCTGCTACAGCCGCCAACCGAAGGCCCCCCTTCCCTCATTGGATATCATTGGGCCTACCTACCTCTGCACCCGGCCGCCCCTGTGCCGCTGGGAGTGAACTAACTGTGCTTAACTGACCTTGGGGGACCCCTAAGTCTGTGCCCAGAACCTTAACTTCACCAACCAATTACTCACCTGGAAACCGGTAATTTACTTGCCATTGGATAACATGGACTCAATTTGGCTCGAAAATTTTCTAAGTGTGAAGTTTTGAAATCTGAAAATATTCACATAAAATCAACTAAGTCCGAATTCCGAAGTACTCACCTGTGGCCAGGGGAGAAGCCAGTGCTGTACCTTTCAGCCCAGTACTGAACCGCAAAAGTAATCCCCAGCGGGGTTACTAGTAATCTGTATTTTCTCTATAAGAATCCATTGTCTGCTTTTCTATGAAATTTCTTCTGTCTACTTTTGAAAACTTGAAATATTCTTTAAAATTCACAACGAAATACTGAAACGCAATTACCTACCTGTTTTAAGTTGAGACCCCAGTGCTGGCCCTAGGAGACCAATGCTGGGTAACAAAAGTAACGCGAGCGTACTTTAACTGCAACCTGAATTTTCTCCCATTGAATAACATTGACAGATTTCCATTGAAAAGTTTCTAAGTGTGAACTTTTTAAAAAAAAATCTTTTTATTGAAACAGAAGAGCTCCATCGAGATACACATCAAATCGGCAGTGGAAGTGCTTTGGCAGGATCACAGTATATGAATACAGAAATGAAAAGTCCCCTTCAACTTACATGCTAATGGTCCATCCCCTGATCAGGCCCCAACGAAGTCGAATATTTACACCAAAACATCCTTACCACCCGGTCTAGTCCCCCTCCCCAGTCTGAATCCCACCCAGCGCTCCCTCTCTAATCAACCCTTCCCTCTTCATATTCAGTACCTCACACAATTGCAGACTAGTGGCCTTCCAGCAAATGGGGCTTCTGACTGTACATAATACACAGTGCTCAGTGGGGGAGGTCCCATAGAAAGTTCCCTCAATCCGTCGGGGAAGCCTCCGGGGTATCCGGCCATTCCCCCCCTTTACCTTCTCCATGCCTGCCATATCTTTTCCCACTTCTTGGGGCAGCCCCGGCTATTATAAATAACTTTCTCTGCCCTCTGACACCAGTCAAGATCACATTCCCATTCCTCTACCGTTGGTGACAGGTCGCTCCCCCAGAGTCTAGCTATGTTCCTTTTGGCCACCATACTTGCGAAGGCCAACCATGTTTTGTTCCATTTGGGCCAATCAACATCCCCCGTCACTCCCAGGACGTGCCATCGAGCCTCCAACGGCACCTCTGCCCCGACCACCTCCTCCATGATGTCTTTCAGTCTGACCCAGTATGCACGGATTCTAGGGCAGTCCCACAAAATGTGGAAGAAGGTGCCCTCCTCTCCACAGCCCCTCAAACAGGATTGAGTTATTGCATACCCCATCTTGTATTGAACCGTTCGTGGGTGTACGACTTGTGGAGGATGCGCAGCTGAACCAATCTGAATCGAGCTCGGACCGCCACCTCCCTAGGACACTGCAAGGCCTCAATCCAGTCATCGTCCTCCAACAAGCCAAGGTCCGATTCCCACTTTACCCTCAGTGGCCCTAGTATGTCCGGAATGTTATTTATGAGCTTTTTGTAGGTAAGTGAGATAGCTTTATCTATCATAGGGTCTAATAACAGTCTGTCCTCAAGTGGGGCATATTCAGGCAGTTGGTCCCCTGGTGTTATGTGTGTGCAGGGCATGTTTGTTGGTAATGTAGAAATTTGCCATCACCCATTTGGAATTCTGTCTGTAGGGTCCCGAAGTCCAACAAGTGCCCCCTCTTCCATACGTCCCCCAGCGTATCTATGCCTATCAGGCTCCACTGACGCAGGTCACAAAGTTTCACTACCTCCCTTAGGAAGTCACCTTTCCATAAAGGCTTTTGGGCCGTCAGCTTCGCCTCCCACCCAAGCAATTTCGTTGCCCGTTTCCACACCCCTACCACCACCGCAGTCTGGGGAGGCAAGGACTGGCTGTGCCTGGTCTTAGAGTATAAAGCTGCCAAATATGAGCCCACACCCAGGGCCATACGGTCAACCCGGTAAGCGGGCTCCTCCTGTGGGGCAAACACCCAACTATTTACGTTAACCAACTGTGTCGCCCAATAGTATAGGCGGATGTCAGGTAGTGCCAGCCCCACTCATAAGGACCCAGCTGCAGTTTCCGAAGAGCAATTCTCGGACACCCTCCACTCCACAATAGGGAGCGTTGTTCAGACTCCACCGTTTTAAAAACATGATCTGGGATCGGAAAGGGCGAGCTCTGCAATACATAGAGCAAGCGCGGCAAGGCCATCATTTTGAATAGCGCGGCCCTGCCCATTAGTGAGACCGGAAGGGTCCTCCAGTGCATCACATCACTGTGAAGGCGGTCCAGTTGCGCCTGTATATTCAGCTGGAGGAATTCAGAGTCAGACTGTGTGATCCATATGCCCAGATATCGAAACGTGGTGCGCCAGACTAGGCCCTCGCAGCCGTCCACGGTGTGAGGCTGGGGTCCCGCCAGGACATAGCCCAAGGGATTTGCTCCAGTTGATGCGGTACCTGGAACAGTCCCCGAACGTGCACAACATGACCATCAGCCTCTGTATGGATTCAGACAGTCGCTGGGTATACAGCAAGATGTCATAGGCATATAGAGATATGCGCTCCTCCCATCCGCCCCCCAGGTCTATGCCCCGCACCTCAGGGTTCGTCCGAACCCAATGTGCCAGTGGCTCCAGCGCTAGGGCAAAGAGTTGGGGAGAGGGGGCATCCTTGTCTTGTGCCGCTCCCTAGCCGGAACTCTCGCGACATAGCCCCATTGACCCGGACCCTTGCCAGTGGTTCCTTATACAGTAATTTCACCCATGCACAGAAGTTGGCCCCAAAGCCCAATTTCTCCAGAACTGCGTAGATGTAACGCCATTCGATGCTGTCGAAGGCCATATGGGCATCGAGAGGCAGCAAAGCCGCTGGCACTTCCCGGCGTGTGGCTAATTTCTGTAGGACACCGAAGAGGCGTTGCAAATTTAGTTGCGTGCTCCTGTGGGGCATAAAGCCTGACTGGTCCGGGTGGACTAGCGATTGTATCACCGCCCCTAGGCGCGTGGCCAGGATCTTAACCAGGACCTTTGTTTCATATTTAAGGAGGGAAATAGGTCTGTAGGAGCTGCAGTCCTCCTGTGGTTTTCCCGTCTTATGAATCACAACGATCGTTGGTCCCTCTGGTGCCGCCCCGTCTCCCGCGCCTCAAGAAACATATTGCATAAGTGTGGCGCCGTGCGGCTAGCCACACACCCAAACGCCTCCGCCGGGAACCCATTGGGACCCGGGGCCTTTCCTGTCTGCAGGTCCCCCATGGGCTCCTCCACCTCTTTGACCGTTATATCTGCTTCCAACACGTCCCTTTCCGCGGACTCTAGTATGGGCAGCTGCAAGGGGGCCAGGAAGTCGCGCATTCCTGTTCATCCATAGTCGTGTGTGATCAGTAGACCTCCTCATAATACCTCGCAAAATCCTCCGCTATTGCTTAGCTCGTGGTGTTCACTGACCCATCCGGTCGCTCTATCCTCGGAACCCAGTTGTGGTCCCGGTCTCTTCTCCAGCCAGGCGATCATTTTATTCGCCTTGTCCCCCAAATCGTACACCCTCCGCTGAGTGGCGAGTGCATGTGATCGCGCCTGTTCCTTCAGGACATCCCTTATCTCCTTACCTAGGAGGCGCACCCTGTGTCGTCTTTCCCTCTCCGGAGCCTGAGTAAGCCCTATCTGACCCTCCAGAGCATGGAGCTCCAATTCCAGTGTCTCTATCTGTGCATGCTTGTTTTTGCGCCGCCTCCCTACCTCGGCCTGTACAAAATCCCTGCTCACTGTCTTGTACGCCTCCCATACTATCCCAGGGGAGCTCACAGAGCCTACATTGTCATCGAAATACTGATGCACCCGCTCCCGGAACCTCTCCTGAAACTCCCTGTCCTTAAACAAATAAGAATCAAGCCGAGGTGGGACATTTCAGTTTCGCCTGGGACCCAACAGCTGAACCCCCACCGGGGCATGGTCAGAGATCCCTCTAGCTTTATGGTGTCCATCTCTAAAGAGGTTCATGCCGTGTGCTAGTGTAAATATGTAATCAATTTTAGATGACGACCCATGGGCCGCGGAGATGTGCGTGTATTGTCTAGCTTGTGAGTTATGCGTCCTCCAGAGATCGACCAAGCCTAACGCCTGTGCAAAGTCCCT
This sequence comes from Lissotriton vulgaris, assembly GCF_964263255.1. NCBI lineage: Eukaryota > Metazoa > Chordata > Amphibia > Caudata > Salamandridae > Lissotriton > Lissotriton vulgaris. The sequence goes on from NC_141697.1 coordinate 22,093,186, forward strand.
GAGGTGGGCAGTCCACCCCCCCCACCACCTATCCAGTGTGATGGATGATCTATCCAGTTCTCTAGCCATCACATCGTTCATGTACCCACCCAGGACCAATGTCCCCGTAGGCATGTCCAACAGCAACGTTCGAGGCATGTGGGCTGCTGAATTCATATCTGTGCATAGACCGCAACCTAGTGTTGGGTCCGGATGATTGCACACTTTTGTCCTGGAAGATTCTTCGAAGTATCACGAGATAGGTGGCTCCTCCTTCGGACTACAGTGCGCATGGGCATCCTCTCCATCCTCAGATTGTTTTTTTCCGCCATTGGGTTCGGATGTACTTTCCAACTCTCTAAGTTCGGAATTAACTAAACTCTTCTCTAAAGGCCAAAAGGCCTTCGGATCCGTCGGTATTGTTCAGCGCTCGGTACCGATACACTTTCTAAACATCTATTGCACTTTGGTCGTCGAATCGGGCCGTGAGGCCTTCTCAACACCACGTGGACCAGCCGTCGATGGAACGAAGTCCATTCAAATACTGCCCGCAGTGCAACTCTAAGTTCCCGCACACAGATAAGCATCCCGTGTGCAACAAATGCCTATCTCCAGATCACAAAGAAGATAGTTGCCTGGCCTGTGCCGAGTTCCGGTCAAAAAAGACTATCCGGAATCGACGGGCGGCGAGGCAAGAAATGCGGCGGTTGGCACCAGAGCCCGATAATATCTTAGACGTTGAGGAAGAACTAGCGAGCGCCGAAGAATCTGATCGAGACGAAGACCAGTACTCAGAGCACGACTCCGATGATTACCTCGAGGAGGAGGACTAAATCGTCGATCTCGAAGAATACGATCAAGACATCGTAGCTGTTGAAGACGACTCCGATGACGACGAGGGGCGAACCGTGAGTACACCGCCCCATATAGACACTGTAACGATATCAGAGATTCAGGTCGCGGCATCGCCAGCAGGCCTTAGCCAAGATCAACATTCTAGTTCTACAGCCCCGCTATACCGCCCGGCTAAGAACATATTCAAAGAGCTCTCTGAGACACACCATACGGCACCAGTTCCATTGAAACCGAAACTAGTCGACAACACAGTCTTCGGACAGAAAGTCATCGAAACAAAAGTTTTTAACCCCTTCCATGCTGGTGACGAACCCCAGCCGTCATGCACTACGGTGCTCGTGTACTGATGACGGCTGGGGTTCGTCATGGCCCACCCGTGTTCGGCCGGCGGCCGCACACGGGGTAAAAAAGCGGCCGCATCGAAGGGGTTAAACCAAAGGTCATCGAGCCGAAGGCCATAGCTCCAACACAGCCTTCGAAGCCAAAGACCGTCGAGTCGACATCGAAGATCAAAGCTGTCGAGCTCAAAGCCGAAAGCCGTCGAGTCCACATCGCAGCCAAAAAACGTCGATTCGACGCCTAATCAAAAGCACATCGAATCGAACCCAAAAACAAAGCACGTCGAATCGAGCAAAGTAGCATCAAATATCGACAAGGGGACAAGAACAGTCGACGAAAGTAAAAGGCCTACGCCCAAAACTAACGTCGAACCGTAAGTGAAACCTAGGGTGGAACAGAATAAAGCAGTCGAGCCGAAGGACATCAAACCAAAAAAGGGCACTGAACCAAGACCTCAAACACCTAAAACTCCTAAGGACACCGTCGAACCGACCAAACCGCTCGGTCCGAAAAAGGTGGTGAAGCCAGCCAAAGACGTTCAACCAACAAAACCTGTCGACAAACATCAAAAAACGATCCAACCACAAAAAACGGTCGAACCCACTAAACATATCGACCCGAAAACAACCAAACCAAAAGCTACTGCACCAAAGCCTAAAACTGTGGAGGGCGAGCTTATTCACCCAGACCCCGACACAGAAGACCAGTCAAAACTGTATATTAACCCAGTAACTGGTAAAGTGACTGTTTAAACAAAAAAGAAAAGGCCTTTGCCAATAGAAGACTTTCCTAGAATACCACTCAAAAAGAAGACTGTGCTACCTCTCCAATACTTTTTGAACCTATCAATCCAGCTATGCCTACAATCCCATATACCCCAACATCACCTTACTACAACCCAGATGAAGATCAGGATGCAGATGTGGGGTTTGGTTATCCACAAAACCCAACTGGAGACCCCAACCTACAGCCATGGGGTGCAGGAGGAGAACCAGACAATGAAGGGGCTCTGCCCATTACAGAACCTGCACTTTACCCAACTAAGCCATCATACGGTGGCCTTTAATTCTTTACTTGATAGAGCCGCTACCTCCCATAATGTAGATATGCACTCTGATGCTATTGAAGAAGACTTTCTCTTTGATACACTAACAACATCTGAGAGACATGTAAAAACACTCCCCATGTTGAAGGGCGTCTTAAAACACGCACATTACATTTTTAAGGACACCGCTAGGGCACGGGTCATAAACCCTAGAATTGAAAAGAAATGTAGGTCTGCACCTATAGATCCTACATACATCAAGGGTCAGCTACCCTAGACTCCCTAGTGGTATCCAACGCACGTAAACGGGCTAATTCCCAAACTACCGGAGAGGCTGCTCCTCCGGACAAAGAGTCCAAAATCTTTGAGGCATCAGGCAAAAGAGTAGCTGCTCAAGCAGCAAACTCATGGAGAATTGCCAATACACAGGCCTTGCTGGCCAGATATGACAGGGCGCACTACCACAGCTTAGAAGAAATTCTCCAACACTTACCTGATCCTTACAAATGGCAGACAGATGAACTTATACAGGAGGGAAAGCTCATCACCAATGCCTCAATTAAATGTGCCCTGGACGCGGCGGATACAGCTGCCAGATCCATCAATACAAGCGTGCTGCTAAGGCGACACGCATGGCTCCGCATATCAGGTTTTAAGAATGAAGTTCAATCCACAATTCTTAATCAGCCCATCAACCCAGACTTTTTATTTGGTCCAGCAGTTGACTCAATTCTGGACAAAATTAAAAAGGATGCGGAAACAGCAAAGTCCATGGGAGCTCTCCAGTCCCAACAACACCGGGGCTCCTTTCGTCGCTCCAATTATAGAGGAGGAGCGCGAAGTAATACATCACAGCAATCCTCAATCTACAAAAGTAACACGCAATCCACATACATCAAAAACACTAACAGGGGTGGATACAGAGGCAATAACACCAAAGGAAGGGGTCGTGGAGGAAATGCAAATAGATCCTCCACTAACACCAAACAGTGACTTCTTGGCACTACCCCCAGACCATATAACACCGGTCGGGGGAAGACTACAACAATTTCTGCCAATCTGGTTAAATATCACAACAGACAAGTGGGTCAGTCAAATTATCCAACATGGCGATTGCCTAGAACTCACCTCGACCCCACCCAACATACCACCCGTGCACCGTCCAATGTCACAGGAACATATAACACTACTGCAGCAAGAGGTCATCAGTATGCTGCAAAAGGGGGCCATAGAACCAGTCCCACTACAACATCAGGGAACAAGAGTATACTCCCTAAATCCAAAGAAGGACGGTCTCTCAGACCAATATTGGACCTCAGGCCCCTCAACCTGTATATTTGGTCGGAGCATTTTCATATGCTCACTCTCCAGCAAGTCCTACCATTGCTCCGCAAGGGAGACTTCCTAGCAACTCTGGACCTCAGACGCATACTTTCATATACCAATACACCCTGCTCACAGAAAGTATCTCAGGTTCACCATACAAGGACAGCACTACCAGTTCAAAGTACTACCATTTTGTGTCACAACAGCTCCACGCGTCTTCACCAAATGTCTAGCTACAGTGGCTGCACATCTCAGGAGGCAACACATCCATGGATATCCATATCTGGACGATTGGCTAATACACGCGCCATCGGCCCAGCAGTGCGCCAAACACATGTCAAAAACATCCATCTCCTGCACAGTTTAGGCTTCTCGCTAAACTACCCGAAGTCGCATCTGCAACCCTCCCATGTACAACAATCCCTGGGAGCAACTATAGATACACTGGCAGCAAAAGCATATCCCAATGCAGCACGGATCAACGGCATGCAAGCATTGATCCAAAGATTCAGGCCCCAACACTCAGTACCAGCTCGAGTGTTTATGCAACTAATAGGCATGATGGCCTCGTGCATGTTCATAGTCCCTCATGCCAGACTACACATGCGTCCTCTCCAAGAGTGCCTAGCAAGGCAGTGGAACCAGGCTCAAGGGCAATTACAGGACCTAGTGTTGGTGACCAGTCGGGCATACAACTCTCTGCATTGGTGGAATCCACAAAACCTTTGCAAAGGACGACTGTTCCAAGAGCCTGTCCCACAAATTGTGTTAACCGCGGACGCATCCTTACTAGGATGGGGAGCCCATGTCCTACACTACACAGTACAGGGTCTATGGACTGTACAACAAAAGAAGATGCACATCAACCTTCTAGAGCTGATTGCTATCTTTCTAGCTCTAAAAGCATTCAAGACACACTTATGCAACAAAACCGTGTTTATCTGGACGGACAACATGACAGCTATGTATTACATTAAAAAACAGGGAGGAACACACTCGACACAGCTGTCGCACCTAGCTCAAGCAATGTGGAAGTGGGCCATTCAAAGGAACATGTTTCTTATGGCAGAGCACCTCCCAGGCAAGGACAATCAAGTAGCCGACCTGCTCAGCAGGCACAGTCATCAAATGCACGAATGGGAGATTCACCCCTAAGTGCTCCAACCATTCTTCCGGAAGTGGGGACACCCGGAGATAGATCTGTTTGCCACAAGCGAAAACGCAAAATGCCAGTACTTTGCCGCCAGGTTCCCACATCCACAGTCGCAAGGCAATGCGATATGGATGAACTGGTCAGGCAAATTTGCGTACGCTTTTCCCCCAGCTCCATTAATACCGCTAGTGGCACCCAAACTACGTCAACATTCAGTGACGCTAATCCTAGTTGCTCCCACATGGGCGAGGCAACCATGGTACACAACGTTCCTAGAACTGTCAGTGGTGCCTCATCAAAGACTGAGACTCACACCCAATCTTCTAACTCAGAGCCATGGAGAAATCCAGCATCCAGATCCGCAACAGCTGAACCTGGCGATCTGGCTCCTGAAATCCTAGAGTTTGGATACCTGAACTTGCCTCCAAACTGTATGAACATTATCAAGGAGGCAAGAAAACCCACTACCAGGGCATGTTATGCAGCTAAGTGGAAACGTTACGTCATTTACTGCAGAAACAATGATATAAACCCACTTGATGCTTCTACTCAAAACATCATTTGCCATCTCTTGCACCTACAACGCTGCAATTTAGCCATTCATCCATCAGGATACATTTAGCTGCGTTAGCAGCATATCTTCAAAACAGGCAACACCTTTCACTATTTAGGGTGCCAGCAATTAAAGCGTTTATGGAAGGACTCAAATGCGTAATTCCTCCAAGACACCCACCTTCACCAGTCTGGAATCTGAACATTGTTTTAACCAGACTTATGGGACCACCTTTTGAACCACTACACTCATGCGAAATACAATTTCTTACTTGGAAGGTGGCTTTCCTCATTGCCTTTACTTCGCTTCGAAGAGTTAGCGAGCTTCAAGCCCTAACTATTCAAGAGCCATTCATCCAAATACATGCAAATAGAATAGTTCTCAGAACAAACCTTAAATTCATACCAAGGGTGGTATCCCATTTCCACATAAATCAAACCAAACCATCGAACTGCCAGCGTTCTTTCAAAATCCACAGACAGTAGCTGAAAGGGCCTTGCATACTCTAGATGTCAAGAGTTCTGCTATACTATATAGACAGAACTAAGGCATTTCGAAAGACAAAACAGTTGTTTGTTGCTTTCTCACCGCAACACGAAGGCAATCCTATTTCAAAATCAGGTATAGCCAGATGGATCGTTAAATGCATCCAAATATGTAATTTAAAAGCCAAACGCACCTTAACAGTTCCCCATAGGGTGCATTCCACACGCAAGCTATGGGGCATCCATGGCTTTCCTGGGTAATATTCCTTTACACGAAATTTGTAAAGCAGCCTCGTGGACAACAACCCATACATTTACAAAACACTATTGTGTAGATGTACATTCAAAACAGCAAGCTGCTGTAGGACAGGTTGTTCTCAAAACTCTTTTTCAGACTGCTGCAGCTGACACAGGTAGCCACCACTAAGGGAGATACTGCTATACATTCTATGCACAGATATGAATTCAGCAGCCCACATGCCTCGAACGGAGTATGCTACTTACCAGTATGCATCTGTTCTTGGCATGTAGGGCTGCTGACATTCATATCGCCCACCCACCTCCCAGGTGCCTGTCGCAGCTGCAGCATTCACTCTTTGCATGGATATCTCTTACTGTACTATACTCCATCTCTGCCACAATGGCGAAAACAATCTGAGGATGGAGAGGATGCCCATGCGCACTCTAGTACTAAGGAGGAGCCACCAATCTCGTGATACTTCGAAGACTCTTCCAGGACAACAGTGTGCAATCATCCGGACCCAAAACTAGGTGGCGATCTATGCACAGATATGAATGTCAGCAGCCCTACATACCAAGAACAGATGCATACTTGCAAGTAGCATATTCATTTCCAATATCAGGGAAGGTAGTCGCATAGAGCTTCGGTGGGATGTATACCGAGCAGAAGTTTAGGGTGCGGCCCTCCCATTGCGCGGATAACACCGCATAGCGACCCAGGGGATCGGACCAGCAGCGGCCCAAAATCCATGGCAGAGTTTTTAATTAGGATGCCCACTCCCCTTGAGCCCGTTGTAAAGCCAGAGTGGGCACGCAGTGTATAATAAAACCTATTTAGTGCCTTGCAGTGATTCCCCATCAGGTGCGTCTCCTGTAGGAGTACATCATCAGGGCCATGCCTTCGTATGTATTGAAGTACAACAGTGCGCTTGATCTTATTCTGCAGGCAGTTCACATTCCAGGACATTATATCGAGGTGCTGCTTCCTAGGTGTGTGTGACCCAGCCATTGTCCTCACAAAATCTAAGGGATAGTGACCGAATCCCCCTACTGCCCCCCTCCCACCCGCCGACTGAATGTGTTGGAGTCGAAACAAGCATGCAACACATTTTTAAACTACCTCCTTCGTGCAAAATGGCTGGGGCCATAAAACTGAAGCTATAAATCCCCTACGGTATCTTTGATGTCTGCGAGGCTCCTCAGCTTACCTCCCCCACACAAGACCACCAGAAATAGAGATAAGACTCCCTCCCAGCAAGCTATGAGCAGTGCTTGCTCAAATAGAAAGTGATATTGCCCTTCCCGGGGCTCAAAGCAATAGCAGCAGACAGAGGACCAACATTTCTATCTCCCCTTTCGGTTCGGCCTTCTTAGTCTGTCTATCTTTGGGCAACCATCATGGGCTAATCATCTCTACCATCGGACTTATGGCCTTTTTAGACTACTCTTATCGGTTGCACAATGTACACTGCTTGGTGCTTTCACGTCGGACTATGATAGTGTCTGCCTTTTATAGTGGTATTATATTATATTACTATACTCCTAACTGTATCCAGCACATTTCACTTTATCTGCACCTGTAATGCACCGATTGCTACCTCATATATTTTTGCCGTTTACAGTGGTATTCTATTTTTTATATTCCTAATTGTATCTTGCACCGATTGCTACCTCATATATTTTTGCCTTCTACAGTGGTATTGTATTTTTTATATTCCTAATTGTATCTTGCACGTCCCACTTTTGCGTCACCTGTAATGCACCGATTGCTACCACGTATATTTTTGGGCTGCTCACAAGTGTCACTTGTCTCATGTGACTTTTGTTTGCCATTGTATTTTGCTACTGACTCATGTACCTCACATATTTTTGACTACTCACTGTCCATTTCGATTCAGGTATTTTACTGTCTGCATAGGTATTTTATTTTATTCCAGTATATTATTAGTATTTATGTATTTATTTATTTATTTTGAAAGTTTTATATAGCGCTAACAAGATCTTCGCAGATATCAGAGCGCTTTACAGAGGAGGGGAGCATATATACACAGATACATCAATAGTGTTAAAAGTACAGTGTAGTGATATCATAAACAATCAAGTAAGTCAATTTCAAAGTCATACAAAAATGCAAAGGGTTCGAACAAGTAGTACAGATCAGTATCGAGTCTTTGAAGTTGATCCCCAGTAGTGGTTCAAGTGTATTTAGGAAAACAGAACAGGTTGGCTGGACAGGAAAATTAACAAGAAAATTCTACAGACACGCAGTCAATATGTACCACGTGACCGCTGGATTTGTATTCCAAACAAATTTATTTTCTTTTTTACTAGGATTCTCAAAGTTTCAAAAACACAAGCACAAACAAAAGACCATCAGAACAGTGGGTTCATGTATACAGTATCTACAAAAATACAAATTTACAAATATACAGTACTTACAACAATAGAGTCAAACGAGGCAAATAATAACACACCAAAAGAGTAAAACATACATTGATTCAATTAAATTGCAGTTATCTACAGTGCAAAATTGATGCATGAAACAGAAAAGAGAACCAGTCCTTAGAACTATGAAACCAAGGGACAGGCGGGATTGAGATGGAAAGGAGTGCCTGCCTGTCTACCAGAACCTGTGGTCAAATATTTATATGGGGTTGCACGGCTAGGGTCCAAAGTGGTGAAATGAATTATATCCTAGCAGCACCCTTTGAGATTGCCACAGGGTGGGAGTGTCGACGTGTTTCGAACCTAGATGTTGTAGGTTCTCTTCAGGACAGGGACTGGGGACGGTAAATCTGCACAGGGGCACAAAAGTTGCCGTAGTGTGGGTAAATCTCAGTAAGCAGTCAATTCTGTAATTCACACAGTGATGGACTGAAGACGTGATGCACGCCACGCGGTGCACACTCGTGGTTGGTGAACAGCTCACATTTTGCAGCACAGGTGTAGTTGACTGAATTCCAAAATAACGGTAATAGGGGCGCCTGGTCACTGAACCAAATTCAAGCCGGCAGGCGGTGTCGATTTAACCGAGGCCCGTCGTGTGGAAGGAATCAATCGGTCATTTCCAAAAGAAGTTCAGTCTGTAGACCGTTGATTCCACACGACGGGCCTCCCACCCACAGCCCCCAACGACCCCCACTCACAGCACTCTCAGTCCTATCACCCTTGACTTCACAGCCCCCAACCACAACCATTCTATCCTAGCTCAGCCCCTAAACGACACGCACCTCTCCTCTACCCCCGGCACCATAGTCATTCATCCACTTACTGTAGCCACCTCACACTCAATCACAGACTCAGACCTCTACCCCACATACACCAGCCGCACCCCCTCCCCCCCACCAACACCTTCACCCCCACTCATACCACTCCCATTCCGCTCACCCCTGACCCCTCAGCCCACAACCACAACGCCTCTAACCTAGCTCAGCCCCAAAACGACACGCACCTCTCCTTTACCACCGGCACCTTAGTCATGCACCCATCTACTGCTGCTACCCCACACCCCTCAATCACAGACATAGATCTTTCCCCCACATACACCAGCCATACCCCCTCCCCACATACACCAGCCCACATTCCCATTCTCTTCACCCATGACATCACAGTTCCCACCCACATCCCGCCTAATCAAGCTCAGCATCAGATCGACACTCACACAGACAAACCCCACCCTTTATCCCCCCCATTCTCAGCCCCCACTTCCACCCATTAACCAATCACACAGAATACGCCGCCTCGATCAATTCAACTCCGCCTCCTCAAAAAAGAACCACATACAATCCCACTTCCCCCCCATTCTCACCCCCCACTACCCTACATGCGCCCCCATCACCACTAACATACGCCCATCCTCCACCCTGCACTCTCCGCCTACCACCAATACCCTCTTCCTTACCAACAACCTCCCCCCTATGTCATCCACCCACAACCCTCCCATCCCCACCACCAACACATATCCCACACTAGAGTACGTCATGGCCTCCCTCCACCAGCTCAAAGAAGACATTCACATCATCAAACAACTACTCTGCACACACTCCAGTCACTCCTCACCCACCACCCTCCTCAAGCTCAAAGAAGACATTCACATCATCAAACAACTACTCTGCACACATCCCAGACACCCCTCACCCGCCTCCTCCACCAGCACCACCCCTCCCAACAGGACCTCCACCCGGTCGGCTGACTCCTACTCAACGCCCCTCACACTGGACCTCAATCCCCGTTCGCGATCGTGAAAACCGTCCCCACTGCTCCTGCAATCGACTATCGGACCTCGACACAATCACCCTCCTCCGCTCCTACGACCCAGCTCCCCATAACAACACACCCACCACCCTCCGCGCCATTCCAACGATTCATCCAAACCCCCTTACACCCCCCACACTGAACAACAGAATTTCTATCCTTAGTAACCTGAGAAAAGTCCCCCTCTCTCTAGAACCCCCCTCCACCTTCGACGCACCCAGTCTCAAATGCACCCTCCTCAACTGCAGATCGGCCTCTAGGCACTCCTCCGCAATCGCTGATCTCAACCTAAAACTGGACCTTGACCTAATCATCATGACGGAAACCTGGCTAACTGAATCTTCTACACCTATAATGGACATACTGGTTCCCCCCAACTACCACATCACTAGACTAGACCGGGTTGGTCAAAAAGGTGGTGGTGTCGCATGCATACACAGGAGTAACCTCTCTGTCCTGAAAGTAACCTCCCCTTCCCTACCCTCCCCAACCTCCTATGAATACATCTGCCTCGATATTATCAGTGAGGGCAAACCGATATGCACTCTTCACAGCATTTACCACCCACCAGGGGACAACCGTACCTTCTCGCAACAAATTATGGATTTGATTTCAACCAATTCCGGTCGACAACTCACACAAATATACCTTGGTGACTTCAACCTCCATTGGAACGATCATAATGACGCGGTGGTAAATAGTCTTAAAAATTTCCTCAACGCCCTTGACCTCACCCAAATATGCGACAGCCCGACCCACGAGAAAGGCTCTATCCTTGACCTTATCTCCAAAGAGGACTCTATCCAACTTGAATCTATCCAACCCTGTGACTGGTCAGATCATCATATTGTCACATTCTTCATCAAGGAAAAAGTCAAATTTAACCCGGTTCAATCCTTCAAGCCCAAAGTCTGGAAAAGAGACCTGAAAAAACTCAATCCAAACTCTCTACCCCCCAACAGCTGCAACCTCCTACTTCCTCCTACCGGCGTCACGGATGTCCAAGCTTTGACTGATCACTATCTCAACGCTATGACCTCAATAGTTAATGAAGCTGCACCTATGCAGCTAAAAAGAGCCTCCACAAAAATGTCCAATCCCTGGTACGACGGGAGTCTCAATGACGATAGACAGGCTATGCGAATGGCAGAGCGCACCTGGAGATCAGCTCCCTCCGCACTGCACCTAAAAACGCTGAAGAAAAAGAGAAATGCCTACTTCAGGAAAATAAAACGCTCAAAATAAGATTTTTTCAGCCGTCAGCTCGACCAAGCCAAAAATCGTCCGAGAAAGCTGTTTGAGCTAATCAGAACACAATCCAAGGAACAACCCCAACCACTCAGCACTTTGGACAAAGCACCCTCCTGTGAAGACTTTGCCTCTTTCTTTATCCAAAAAACCGATAACATAAAGAACGATCTCCTCATTGATGTAAGTCTTTACTCCAAACCCCATTGCACAGCACCCACTGAACCAAAAAACAATGCCACATGGTCATCCTTTGCCACCTATTCGGAAGAAGAAATTGGAAGACTGCTCAGCACTGTGAAACCAGCCAATCACCTCACGGACCCCCTTCCTGCTAACGCTGTCAAAGACCTTACCCCGTCGCTCCTCCCACTCTGGACTAAAATTATTAACAGTTCACTTCAACAAGGGACCATCCCCGACGCCCTTAAAGTTGGACAAATCACACCTCTACTAAAGAAACCTACAGCCGACCCCTCTGATCTAAATAATTACCGTCCCATTACCAATATTCCGACTCTAGCCAAACTGTTGGAAAAATGCGCACAAGTACAATTGACTAAACACATTATTCAGTTTGATCTACTCAACACTCATCAATCAGGCTTCAGAGCAGATCACAGTACAGAAACTGCTATGACTCACATAATTGACGACGCCCTTCAAATCCTAGATCAAAATGATACCTGCCTCCTCATCCTTCTTGATCTCTCGTCTGCATTCGACACCGTCAAACATGAGAATTTACTCGAACTATTACACACAAGAATGGGTCTATCTGGAACTGTGCTCAAATGGTTCACGTCCTTTCTACACAACAGATCGCAGAAATTCAAGAGTAACAACTTGATGTCTTCGCCAATACCTGTATCGCTAGGCGTCCCACAAGGATCCTCCCTTTCCCCAACTTTGTTTAACCTAGTTATGGAGCCTCTCACCACCTTGCTAGAAGCATCCAATGTTCACTTCCACATGTACGCCGATGACACCCAACTGTATCTCAAATTACAATTACCCAAAGACATTATGCTCTTGAATTCTACGATCAGAAGCACCCAATCCTGGCTGGCCGCTAATCATCTCAAACTCAATGCTCTTAAAACAGAGTTCCTCTTGATCTCACCTCCCGCGAAGATCACTACCGCTCAAATTTGGCTTAAACACCTAACGGCACTCAATGTTCAGCCCACCATTGTGGACTCAGCAAAATCTTTAGGCATAACACTTGACACCAACCTCAACATGCAGGAACACATCAACAAAGCAACTAAGGGTGCGAACTATCAGATCAATACCCTAAGGAAACTCAAACCCTTCCTTCCAGCCAAAGATTTCCAAACTGCGGTACAAGCACTAGTCATCCCTCGAATAGATTACGGCAGCATCGCCCTCTGCGGTCTCCCACTAACTACTACGGCACCCATAAGAGCTTCTCTAAACGCAGCAGCGAGACTCATCACTGGATCAAAAAAACACACATTTCCCCTGACCTGAAATCGCTGAACTGGCTGCCTTTTGAAGCCAGAATACACTTGAAAATCGCTTGTTTGACGCACAAGGCTATCCACCTGAGCTCACCCAGATACCTCGCTCAAGCTGACGATTTCTGGAGGCCCCAGAAACACTAGAGGCACAAACAATCTTTTGCTAAAGCCCCAAAAATTCCGCAAGGAAAAAACCTATAAACGCTTCTTCTCAGGAATGGCACCTAGGATCTGGAACTCGCTCCCCCCTGAAACCAGGCTCATCTCCTCCACCATACTTTTAAAGAAAGAAGTCAAGGCTATCCTTATGGCTAAATACACTTGAATTATCACTAGGGAAGATTTTTACAAACGCTGAACCATCCTGTTCTACTGATCTTTTTGCATTTTTGTATGACTCGTGTTATTGACTTACCTGATTGTTTACGCTACCACCTATTTTTATTTTTATCACCATTGATGTATCTATCTGACTACGCTCCTGCATTTACCCTCCTCACCCCAATTGTTATTTACTCACATGTTGTACCCCTCGTCTGTAAAGCGCTCTGATATCTGCAAAGATCTTGTTCGCGCTATATAAAACTTTCAAAATAAATAAATAAAAACACATCATGAGAACCAGAACACAGCTCCAATCCCCTACCCTACCCTCCAACCCCCCACCCTGCTACCCTGCCATGTCGGCCAACAGCGCCAGACATCCCAAACAAGCAGAGTGCCTGTAGGCCTTGTCACAAAAAACTTAGAGGGCAAGTGTCACACCAAGTCCAACATTAGAGGCCCCCGTCTGACCCCAAGTCCAGAACATGAGCAACTCTACCATGTGTCCCAGCACGTGGCGGGGTTCCAAAGAGTAGGGAACAATTCAAGGATCTTGCTCAGGAGTACCCAACCAAATATGATGCGTGGTCCTCCGGCTTTCCTCCCCTAGGGCCTCCAGCCATTTAACAACCTCCCACTCATTACCCACCCAGGAGAAGCAGCGCCTAAAGCACCAATATACGTTACGTGTCCCATGAAATGACGGGCAGTTCACCACCTGCGGCTTCAGCTCTTCACCCCATGTCCGGCGATGCTGAAATGCTGCGGGCCCGTCTCCCGCCCATCCCGCCGCTGTTGCGATCCCACAGTAGATGCCACGGATGACACCGGAGACTGGGGCACCGCACTCCTCCAGCTGCCCCCTCGGTCCGGGCTCTGCTGCGGACGCCCGTGTTCCTCCAGCCAGGCATGCACCTCCTCCGGGGCAGTGAAGGACTTCCCCTCCACCAAAATCTAGAGCCGCGCAGGGAAGAACATCATGTATTTCAGTCCGCGCTCCCTGAGCACTCTCTTGACACCATCAAACGATCGACGCTCCTGCTGTACCTTCAGCATAAAGTCTGGAAAGAACCGGATAGTGGCGTTGTCAACACGTAGGTCCCCATGTTGGCGGGCGGCCTGCAAAATGGAATCCCGGTCTCTGTAATTGAGGATTCGTGCAATGATGGTGCGCGGTGGATTGCCCTGTCGCGGCGGTGGCACCGGAGCCCTGTGTGCCCGCTCAATTACAAAGAATTTAGACAGTCTCTTGGGCTGCAGGGTATTAAGAATAAGGTCTTCCAGAAAGAGCTCTACTCTAGCCCCCTCCATTTTTTCCGGCACACCAACCACTCGGAGGTTATTGCTGCAGGCCTTTCCTTCCTGATCCTCCAGCCGCGCCGTCATCTGCCTCTGCTGGTGCGTGAGCTGCTGGACCTGCTGCTTTTTGGTGGTCTCCTGAAGTTCCGCAACTGCCGTGGCGTTTTGCGTGGCTTTTTCCGATGTTTTATTCAGATCCGCCCGTTGGTGCGTCAGATCAATAGACATCTTATCTATCTTGGATTCCAGGGTGGTACCCAAGGATTGTATGGCCTGCATTATGGAGGTTAAAGAAGGTTCTGCGGGTCCCTCTGCAGTTCCAGGGCGAGTCGCCGTCCCTGCCCCCTGCTCCGCCGTGTAATTATCCATGGTATTCGATTGTGTCACCGTAGATTTCTTGTTCCTCATGGCCTTGCGTGGCGGCGAGTCCCTGGTCTATTGCCCACGCCGCACGCCGTTCAGGGTATGTAAGGGCGAGGCTCTCTAGTTTCATACAGCTCCCACAGTGGGTTACCACCCGTGTAGTGGCCCAGCCGCCTGCCCCGGGCCTCACTCCGCCTCCGCCGATCCGGGCTCCGGGGCCGACCCCCACCGCCGGTCCACTAAGTGATATCAGGGCCCAGTCGGCCCCTCGCGCTTGGGGACGTCAACGGGGAATTGGACTCCACTCTCCACTTCACCAGTGGTCCCACGTATCAGGGGCAGTACCCCTCTACTCCCAGGCCGGTACAACACTCCTGCATTCGCCGGGGGGGGGGGGGGCGGCGGATCACAAGGGGTCAGTATAGTATCTCCCCGCCGTGCCACACCGTGGCTGCCCGTCACCTCTCCAAGCAGGCCGATGCAGCCCCAATTCAAGGTCGGCGCTGCAGGCTCTGCTCCCAGCCGCTCCTCACTTCAATGGTCAAACGTAGTAGGGGGACCGCACGTAGCCAGGGGGCCGCACCACTGTTCCTAGCAATTCTCGGCCCACACAGCACCTCCGCAGGCTGACAGGTCCGGCCCCAACACTATGCCGGTGCCGCGGAGTCAGTCTCCAGTCGTTCGCCGCTTCCTCGATGGCCCACGTATCGGGGATGCCTCTCCTCAGTCACCCGGCCAGTTGCGGCCCGCTCAGCACCACTCCGACCAGTCCTGCAGAGTGTTTAAGGCTTCACAGGGGAGGAGGGGTGTGGGGGGGGGGGGGGGTGGGGGAGGAACCGTGACTTCGGTCCCCCAGCCCGCGGCCGCTCGCCTGCGCTCCTTCTCAGGTCTGGTCCCAACTTGAGGCCGGTGCTGCAAAATCTATCTTCGGCCACCTAGGCCCAATCTCGCCGATTACCGGTATTGGACTTCCCAGGGTCGGAGCAGGTCCAGAGGCACACTATTCTCCGTGGGAGGATAGCGGCATACCAATGCTGCTGTCAATGTCGCTCAGATGAAAGGATTAATGACGGATATCAGGGGTCTTTAGTCGGGTCCCTGGAGCGCCGCAAAACTATGCGGCCATCTTGGTCGCTACCAAGCCACGCCCCCTCTAAGTGTGAACTTTTAAAACCGCTTTATATTCATGAAAATTCACTACAGTAACTAAAACGTTTTTGCTAATCTGGTTTCAGCTTAGACCCCCGGACTGAATCTAAGATCTAGTCCTGGGACTACTAAAGTAATCTATATAGTAATCAATGTACTTGCATGTGGAAAACCCATTGAGCTCAATGCTATAGTGTGTTTTAGGATTGTGTTGCGTACTGTCAATACTGTATTAATTGTGTGCACAAACTTTATTGCTCCTTTGCAAAGTAATTACATGAGAGAACTCATAACAAGAAAAGTATATTTTTTATAACTGTTGATTCTAAAAATAAAACACCTATATCTGTGGATATAAAACAATTGGCCTGGAGTTCAGTCCTTGAGTGTGTGAAACCTTTTGCTGACTGAGTGTGTACAACAAATGCTTTACACTGTCCTCTGGTACTGCCTTACTGCTAGGCCAAGCTACCACTTTGGAGAGTAAGGTCCGTTCTGACTTTAACCTCTGTTATACCTCTGGGGTTGGTGGACTCTCTACACACTGTACTTCATTCTAGTCCAGTATATATAGAGCCACTTTCTCACAGTGTCAGATTGTAATAATGCAGAGTCTGCTGCAGAATCCTATGCTTCAATGGGCGCTGGGGGCATACCTTTCTTCCTCCATGTAACCTCTTTCCAAAATGTGAGTATTGTAACAGACTGCAGTAGTATTTCCCAATCAGCAAGAAAAAGTAATTAGCTGCAACTTTTTTCTGTTTCAAGGTTGCAGTTTAAAAGGCTTGGACCTGGACAGCTGCACTCTTTCAGAAATTCTCCGCCTGCACATCCTGGCGTCTGGTGCAGATGTGACTGCCAACAACGCCAAGTACCGTTACCAAAAGCGTGGTGGCTTTGATGCCACGGATGATGCCGGCATGGAATTGAGGTTGAATCATCCGGGCCTGCTGAAGAAGCTCTCCACCACTTCTGTATACGATTTGTCTCCAGGTAACCCAGACCGCAAGCCATGAGGCCAATTGCTGGAACTACATAACCATAAGTTGAAGTGCACTTTCCTGGCACTCAAGTCAGAGCTTGGGGCCCTGATGGGAACCTTCTCCCTGTTGTAGAACTTGTTCTCCCTACCTTTTCCTGTCCCTTGGTAACACAGAAACTGATGGCATCAACCCTTGTAGATAGAATGGCTCTGCAGACCATATCTAGGATTTATCCCCAGCAAATGCAGGACCACAGGTCATCTTGTTTAAAGTAGAGCGTTTAGGCCACCTTCCATTTAAATATAGCCCTTTCCAAGCAAACCAGAAAAGCACAGGATCTCTGTACACAGCAGGTTTTATGTTTACTAACCTGCATGTCGCCTCTAGTCTGACCTACTCATGTAACTCAGAAAACCATGTCATTTTGCATTGTATGTAAAAGGTCATAAATAGCACCTTAGTTTGACCTTTAGCCAATGCCGTCCATAACCTGTTTACTACTGTAGCATGACGCTGCTGGCACTGATCTCAAGTACCATTTGGCCACACCCGAGTTAATCCAAAGCACCTTTGTACCCTCCAATGCAAGACTCAAAGTGTTGGGCTAACTGACAAATTTCGGATGTCTCCAGTGTTTTGAAACCCACAGCATACATATGGTTTTATAGAACTTTGATTTTGTGGCATGGCTGGTGTGAGCTCTCCAGCTTTCCTTGGCATCATTCCTTGTACATAGTAGGGCATCCGAAGGATAACATGGTGTTAATGTTAATTTGTCTCCAGAGCATTTATCCACTTTGCTTAGCTTTCCTCCCTTCCCACAGTAGGCTAATGTTCTTTGAACCACTATCCACCAATCTAGGGTTCAAGCTAGCAACACTTTCCACTTCTGTATCAATCTATTTGCATCTGGCTTGTTTGTGGTTCTAAGCTCGACCCTGTTTATGCATCTCTCTTCTGGGATTTCCTGAGGAGCCACATCACCTCTCTATCCCTGTCTCGACACTCCTGTTCGGCATTGTGGGACATTTAAAGATGGCATCATCCAAGAGTCAAGGGTCGCATATCTGGGGTTTCAGCTCCATCCCTCTGTTATCACTGCCAGGGCTTTTCTCACCAAAAGCTCAAAAGGAAGCCTCATCCTGTGTTGTCTCCATCCTTTGTTAGGTGTCATTGGCTGTCCCATGCCTGGTTCAGTGCGACAGCGAATTGATGAATGCAGATTTTCTCCTCTACCCCTTTCCTTCTCAGGAGCGGAGTGTAGCACTGTTGATTTATCCCTTTGTGTGGAGAGGCCTTTGTTAGCTCGGCTGGAGAGCAATGTAATTATTTTGGCCCAGCAGGGTGACAACAGGCCTGGGCTCTGATTCCTGGCAATCTCAGATTATTGACCATTCTGGGTGACCCATGAGGTATACAGGCATCTTCTTGAAACTAGTAGATTTTTTCTTAGCGCACGTTTCACCCCTTATTAATATACTGATGGACTTAGATTGCAGTTTTGCTTTCCGTGGTCTACTAAGGCAGATTCCCCCATGTTTATAATAGTGTCACTGCAGACAAGACAGTAAACCACACTGACTTCCCTATAAGTGTCCACTATTATTTTAAGGCTTTCCCCAGTTCAATATCGAACCATGCAGAGTACCCTCTGTGCCAGGCTATCTGCTGTCACTGATCCGGTACCTCCTAGACTGTTATACCCGCAGTGTGTGCCGCAGGCTCCTGTGAGATCTACAGTATGAAGGATTTCCTTTTAAACATATATTACATGATCATGTTAATCTTTTACCTGCTAATTGTTTACTCTGTAATTTTCTTCCTCAGATGAAAAGCTGAAAATTCTTCATGCACTCTGTGGAAAACTCCTAACTCTAGTCTCTACAAGGGACTTCATTGAGGACTACATGGAAATATTGCGACAGTCAAAGCAAGAATTTCGAGAACTGAAGGCTGAGCAGAACCGACGGGAAAGAGGGGAGGCGGCTGCAAAGTGAGTATAGCCTCAACCTCCTATGGAGCAAAGCGTAGGACAGATATGCTTCTTCCCTGAACAGGGCTGAGAGCAGGAGCACTGGGCCCAGAGTTGGCACCACTCTCCCTTTTACTAAAACATATCCGGAGCACCTTTTTCCTTTCACTTGATTGATAACGGGGGTGATCCTCTTGTCAAAGGGTCTGTGCCTGGAACTCCTTGTCCTATTGTATGCAGTCATTACATGTAGCCCATCTTCCTGTCACGTGACCCATTTCAGCAGCCCATCATCCCCTTATAAGGTCCAGATCTGAAGCCCATCTTTTTAGTATAGGGCCATGAAATGTCAGGTTCGAGGCATGTGGGCTGCTGAATTCATATCTGTGCATAGATCGCCGCCTAGTGTTGGGTCCGGATGATTGCACATTGTTGTCCTGGAAGAGTCTTCGAAGTATCACGAGATAGGTGGCTCCTCCCCTGGACTACAGTGCGCATGGGCATCGCCTCCATCCCTAGATTGTTTTTTTCCGCCATTGGGTTCGGATGTGTTTCGGTTCCCTCTGTCGGAATCGATAGTTGTAAAATTTGTCTAACTCGAGACCAAAAGGTCTTTAGGCTGGGCGTCGGTATCGTTTCGTTCGGGTTTTTGTCTGTTCTCAGCTCCGAACTCTTGCTACCCATCCCCGTGCTCTCGGCGCGGACGGGCCTACTCGACGCTCCAGACATGGAACGAACTCCGTTCAAAAGGTGCCCGGTGTGCACCTCCAAGTATTCACACCTCGATGTGCACCCTGTGTGCAACAAATGTTTGTCACCGGACCATGATGAGGCCAGGTGTATGGCCTGCTCGAAGTTCCGGTGTAAGAAGACTCTCAAGATTCGTCGGGCCACTAGACTCCAGGCCCAGTTATTGGCAACCCCGGCGCCCCCGCCGGACGACATCTTCGAAGAATCTGTTGAAGACGACGATGTCATGCGGGTTTCGGACTCTATCCCCGCGTCTGAAGGGGATGCCTACGACGCGGGAGACGAGGACTTTGACGAAGCCGGCGACGAGGTAGGGGACGACGATGGGGCCATTGCCACCGTGGGGGACAGCTCGGAGGAAGAGCGTCCCCAGACTGACTCAGGGGTCAATCCCCTTCATGCAGCCCAGGTCGAGGGATCGCCTTCGGGCCTTACCCAAGACCTCGTTACTAGTCCAGCAGCCCCGCCTCCGGGCCCGGTCACGGACATTTCTGATGCGCCACTCACGTTAACAAAAACGAAAGTGAAGCCATTGGGATCCACTCCTCCGGTTTCGAAACCGAAAGTGAAAGCTGCACTGGTGCAGAAGGCTCTGGAGGCATCGACTTCCCAAAAATTCAAAATGGCCGACCTGAAGAGCCGTGCCAAGATGGCCGACCCGAGGGCCTCGGGGTCGACGCCGAAGGCGAAGTCGACCGACGCGGCCGCGTCGGCGCCGAAGATGGTCGAGGTCGATGACCCGAAGAAAGCTTCGAAGAAGCGTCAAGACGATTCCACGGCTCCGCCCGTCGGGGACAAGGAACGTGAAGTGTCGGCTCCGAAGACGGTGCCTCTCGCCGACCCGACTCCCGACTCGGGGAGATCGCTCGAGCCGGTCAAGCCCTCCCCGGCCTTGACGAAGAAGGTCGCGGAGTCCCTGCAACGGATTCGGAAGGACGCTGTGGTTCCCGAACCAGGGGATGTGGTGCCGAAGCACACAACAAAGCCCACAAAGGCGCAAACGCCTATCCGCTTTACCCTGCCGCCGAAGTCGACGCCGAAGGCTTTCGCTCCGAAGCATGGGGCAGGCGTGCCCTCGAAGCAGGTGTCGACGCCCAAAGCGGCACTGGTGGTGTCGAAGCCTCGGCTCCAGCCGCTTGCAGAGGAAGAGCGTCGAGAGGTCATCATCGACGCCAATACCGGAAAACTGTCTCTCCTCAAGAGGAAAATCACCACGGAGCCGGTGTTGGAACATTTTCGTATTCCTCTCAAAAACAAGAAGGATTCTGCGGGTACTTCGGCCCCGATAGAGCCTGCCTCTCCACAAGCTTTAGAGCATTCGCCAACGCGTTCCAACGCAGGGCATGGTGACGATGAGGAGGTAGAGTACAACTATCCGGCGTACTCGGATCCGGAGGAGGAACATGAGCCTTGGTCTGCCGGAGGCGACCCGGACGACCCGCAATCGGGTCAGGAACCGCAGCTCTTTGCGGCAAAGACCTCACCGACAGAGGACTCGGCAGCCTTCAACGCTTTGATTGAGCGAGCTGCAGCTAACCATGATGTCGAGCTGCATTCGGATCCTGTGGATGTGGACTTTTTGTTTGACACTTTCTCAGTGGCTGAAAAGTCAGTCAAGACATTGCCAATGCTCAAGGGAGTGCTAAAGCACGCGACTGAGGTCTTCAAAGAGTCCACTCGGGCGCGTGTCATCAATCCTCGCATTGACAAAAAATATAAGGCAGCGCCCTCGGATCCAACATACATCAAGGGACACTTGCCACTGGACTCGTTGGTGGTATCCAACGCACGCAAGAGGGCGATCTCGCAGACCACTGGTGACGCTCCTCCCCCAGACAAAGAGTCTAAAATATTTGAGGCCTCAGGGAAACGGATTGCTGCACAGGCAGCTAATATTTGGCGAATCTCAAACACGCAGGCCCTACTTGCACGCTACGATAGGGCTCATTATGACACCCTAGAAACACTGCTGCAACACTTGCCTGACCAGTACAAGGAGGCAGGGGAAATGTTAATTCAGGAAGGAAAGTTCATCACAAACGCTTCCATCAAATGTGCGCTGGACGTGGCTGATACAGCCTCCAGGGCAATCAACACTAGTGTGTTGCTGAGAAGACATGCATGGCTTAGGATATCAGGTTTCAAACCGGATATACAGACAACCATCCTGAACCAAACAGTTAATCCTGACCACCTGTTCGGCCCTGAGGTGGATGCGACACTGGAAAAAATGAAGGACACAGACACTGCTAAGTCTATGGGGGCCCTCCAGTCTCAGCAGTTTCGGGGTGGTTCCTTTCGCCGCTCCAATACCAGAGGCACCTCAAGGGGTCAGGCATCGCAGTCCACACAGTATTATAAAAGTAATACCCAAACCTCATACACCAACAAGGGTAGAGGTGGCTACAGAGGCAACAACATCAAAGGCAGGGGACGTGGAAACAACAGCTCCAGGTCCACCACCGCCAACAAGCAGTGACGTCTTGTCACTGCCCCCCGACCACACACCGGTCGGGGGGAGACTCCAGCAGTTTCTGCCCGCGTGGAAATCCATCACCACGGACAGGTGGGTCAAGTCTCTTATCCAGTACGGTTACTGTCTGGAACTTACTTCCACTCCACCAAACATACCTCCAAGAAGCCGTCCTATGTCCGGCGAGCACTTGCACTTGTTGCAGCAGGAAGTTCAAGTCATGCTGCAAAAAGGGGCAATAGAGCTCGTCCCACTGCAAGAAAGTGGAACGGGGGTTTACTCCCTGTATTTTCTGATCCCCAAAAAGGACGGATCCCTCAGGCCCATCCTGGACCTCAGGCCCCTCAACTGGTACATTCTCTCGGAGCACTTCCATATGCTCACGTTACAGCAGGTACTCCCTCTGCTTCAACAGGGGGACTTCCTGGCTACGCTGGATCTAAAAGATGCATACTTTCATATCCCCCTGCATCCTTCCCACAGGAAGTATCTCAGATTCACAATTCAAGACCAGCACTACCAGTTCAGGGTTCTGCCGTTCGGGGTCACCACAGCGCCGAGGGTCTTTACAAAGTGCCTGGCGACTGTGGCGGCGCATCTGCGACGCCAAAACGTCCACGTCTATCCCTATCTGGACGATTGGCTCATTCAGGCAAAGACAGAACAGCAGTGCGCGGACCATGTGTCCCGCACCATTCATCTCCTGCACGATCTGGGATTCTCGCTGAACTATCCAAAATCCCATCGCCAACCCGCCCATATACGGCAGTATCTGGGCGCGACAATAGACACTCTGGCAGCCACTGCGCAGCCAAATTCAGTGAGAATCGCCAGTATCCAAACGCTGATCCAACGATTCAGACCTCAGCACTCGCTTCCAGCGAAGGTGTTCATGCAGTTGATAGGCATGATGGCCTCCTGCATCTCCATCGTCCCGCACGCGCGACTACATATGCGTCCGCTTCAGGAGTGCCTGGCACATCAGTGGACTCAGGCTCATGGGCAACTGACAGACCTAGTGTGGGTGAGCGGTCGGGCGTACAACTCTCTGCATTGGTGGAATCCACAAAACCTTTGCAAGGGCCGACCGTTCCAGGAGCCTGTGCCACAGATTATCCTGACAACGGACGCTTCTCTCCAGGGATGGGGAGCGCATGTACTCCACTACACAGTGCAGGGACTATGGACACTACAGCAAAGGAAGATGCACATCAACGTTTTGGAACTGATGGCAATCTTCATGGCCTTGAAGGCATTCAAAGTACATTTGTGCAACAAGGTCGTGTTGATCCGGACGGACAACATGACGGCCATGTACTACATCCAGAAGCAGGGAGGTACACACTCTCCACAGCTGTCTCATCTGGCTCAGAGCATGTGGAAGTGGGCCATTCAGAGGAACATCTTCCTCATGGCAGAGCATCTCCCGGGCAAGGACAATCAGATGGCGGACCTGCTCAGCAGGCACAGCCACCAAATGCACGAGTGGGAGATACATCCATCAGTACTCCAACCGTACTTCCAAAGGTGGGGTCATCCAGAGATAGACCTGTTCGCCACAAAGGAGAACGCAAAATGCCAAAGCTTCGCCGCCAGATTCCCACACCCGCAATCGCAGGGCAATGCGATGTGGATGAACTGGTCAGGCAGATTTGCGTACGCTTTTCCCCCAGCACCTCTGATACCGCTGGTGGCACGCAAACTCAGGCAGCACTCGATGACTCTCATCCTGGTTGCTCAAACGTGGGCTCGCCAACCATGGTACACCACGTTTCTGGAACTCTCCGTGGTGCCGCATCAAAGGCTTCATCTCACTCCCAGCCTTCTGACGCAGAGCCATGGCGACATTCAGCACCCAGATCCGCAACAGCTCAACCTGGCGATCTGGCTCCTGAAGTCCTAGAGTTTGGCTACCTCAATCTTCCTCCCGATTGCATGAACATCATTCGGGAGGCAAGGAAGCCCACCACTAGAGCTTGTTATGCGGCTAAATGGAAGAGGTTTGTCATTTACTGTGTAAACCACGGTATTGACCCGCTAGATGCTTCCATTCAAAACATAATTTGTTACCTGTTCCACCTGTATCAATGCAATTTGGCGTACTCTTCCATCCGCATTCACCTGTCTGCTATGGCAGCATACCTCCAGAATAGGCAACACCTGTCACTTTTTAAGGTCCCTGCTATCAAGGCTTTTCTGGAAGGACTCAAGAGAGTCATTCCACCAAGGACCCCACCAGCTCCGGAATGGAACCTCAATGTGGTTCTTACGAGACTGATGGGTCCTCCCTTCGAGCCACTGCACTCTTGTGAGCTTCAGTTTCTGACTTGGAAGGTTGCTTTCTTAGTAGCAATTACATCGCTACGGAGGGTTAGCGAGTTGCAGGCGCTCACCATCCAAGAACCTTTCTTCCAAGTACATGCTAACAGGGTTGTGCTCCGCACTAACCCTAAATTCTTACCCAAGGTTGTATCTCAATTCCATATGAACCAGACAATTGAGTTGCCAGTGTTTTTCCAAAACCCAGAGACGCTGGCGGAGCGGATGCTCCACACCCTTGACGTTAAAAGAGCCTTGATGTACTACGTGGACAGGACAAAAGATTTTCGCAAAACCAAGCAGCTTTTCGTTGCTTTTGCCTCACACCACAAGGGAAACGCTATCTCTAAAGCTGGGATCGCTAGGTGGATCGTGAAATGCATTCAAATCTGTTACGCTAAAGCTAAACGCACTCTCACTATCCCACCAAGAGCCCACTCCACCAGGAAGTTGGGGGCCTCTATGGCTTTCCTAGGTAACATTCCCTTAGAAGATATTTGTAGAGCAGCTACATGGTCTACCACACATACTTTCACTAAACATTACTGTGTAGACGTGCACTCCAAACAGCAGGCAGCTGTTGGTCAGGCTGTTCTCAAAACACTTTTTCAGACTGCTGCAGCTGGCACGGGCGGCCGCCGCTAATGGAGGGACTGCTATGTATTCTATCCACAGATATGAATTCAGCAGCCCACATGCCTCGAACTGCAAATGCTACTTACCAGTATGCATCTGTTTTTGGCATGTAGGGCTGCTGACATTCATATCGCCCACCCTCCTCCCCGGCGCCTGTAGCAGCTGCAGTCTTCATACATATATATATATTCATATATCTGCTCGCAGCATAGGCATCACTCACATACTTCACTCCATCTCTGCCAATGGCTAAAAACAATCTGGGGATGGAGGCGATGCCCATGCGCACTGTAGTCCAGGGGAGGAGCCACCTATCTCGTGATACTTCGAAGACTCTTCCAGGACAACAATGTGCAATCATCCGGACCCAACACTAGGCGGCGATCTATGCACAGATATGAATGTCAGCAGCCCTACATGCCAAGAACAGATGCATACTGGTAAGTAGCATTTGCATTATCTGAAAGAGACACGTCAGTGATAGATTTCTTACCTTAGAATATCCCCAGGCGTCAGACTGGATCCGGAAATATTTTCGCGTAGCAGTACCCATGCGCGTCGGTAGGCGTTGTCCGCGGCTCCGCGTCCGCCATCGGGGTCGTGGGCGCCATGATGACGTTGTCGGAGTACTTAGACGCCGCCTCCGCGCGCTGACGTCAGTTCTTATTCTTTTTTCCTCACCAGCAAGCGCAGTTCCGGAAAAAGTTGTACCCTAGTCAATTTTTGACTAACTTTTTACGATCCTTTTGATCTACTTTCGAAGTCTCTTGACTCCAATGGTGCCGGTAGGGATGCCCGGGTTCCAGCCCTGCGCCGACTGCAACCGACTGATGTCGGTTACCGACCCACCATCGCCTGTGCCTGCACTGTCTAGGCCCGGACCACGACGACAAGTCCTGCTCCGACTGCCAGGCCCTGACGTCTAAAGCTAGACAGGAGCGGTCACGTAAGCGACTCGAGCTTCGGCAGTCCGCCCCGCGCCGCTCGAGGTCCCGGTCCGAAAGGAGGTAGAGGGACCGGTCGCGGGAGTATTCATCGGTCTTCGCGCTCGAAATCCTCAGGTAAGAGGCACAAGAAGTCGAAGAGGCCCCATCGCTCTTCTGACTCCCCCCGACGCGGCTGGGGGTTCGGGCGACATGGCCCACGCGGCTCGCTGAAGCTGCGGGCGTCGCAGCAAGCTCCATACCCGCCGGTACCTGGGCAGCACGCAACGCCGGAAGAGATCGAGGCCTTCCTCTCGGCCATGAGGTCGCTGACTCCTCCGTCGGGTTCCCCAGCGGGCCGGATGCTTCGGCGTCATCGGGTGCTTCGGCCCCGGCGACATCGGTCCCGATGCCGCAGGGCCCCACTGGATCCGGCTCTGGATCTGGGTCGCCGCTGGTCGACCTCACGACCTCGCCAGCGCCGGCCCCGGCCCCAAGGGTGTCGCCCTCGGCGCCGTCCCAGGGCGACGCCGTCCCAGGTCCTACCCTCGATTTGGGTCCGGCGTCAGAGCGGCGCCGCTCGACGCCGTATCAGACGCCGTTTGGAGATTTCTATTTCTATGACCTGGCCCCATCCTTTTAGCCTCAGTACCAGGCGATGGGTGACGAGGGGGATTGGAAGGGGTCTGAGGACCCTCTGGCACGTGAGTGTCAGTCTTCTGCGGACTGAACAGGAGAGCTTTGGGATGCCAGTGGTCTGGACACTTCGCCCGACACTGGTTTTGTCTCCCCTCCTAGCGTGGCTACGGAGGAGGGAGCTGCTTATAGCGTGGTGCTGATCAGGGCGGCCAAGGCCTTGGGCCCCCCGTCGCAGCCATGAGGACTAACCTCCTCACTGAGGTCCTTGAACCACAGTCAAGCTCGGCCGAGCCTCTGCTGCCTTTTAATGAGGCCTTATCAGACATTCTTCTGGGCACTTGGTCCAAGCCCGCTACAGGTCAGCCTGTGGATAGGAACGTGGCCAGGTGCCACCGCCTGGCTCCGGGCGACCCTTGCTTTCTGTCTACCCACCCCACCACCGAGATCCAGGTTATCCAGGCCTCTAAATCCCAGACCGCATTCCCGGAGGCTCCCCCCGATCGGGAATCCAGGAGGTACGAGCAATACGGGAAGAAAGTATTCTCCTCCCTGAGTTTGCGATTGCAGTCAATCAACACCGCGTGCCTCTTGGGCCGCTACACCCACTCTGTGGGATACGGTCGCGTAAGTGCTGCCAGAATGCCCGGTGGAGGTCCGGGCTAAACTCGGCCAAGCCCTTGTGGAAGGTCGAGATGCGGCGCGTTACTCCATCCGGTGTGGGCTGGACACTACTGACTCACTGGGCAGAGCGATGGCAACGACTGTGGCGATTCCTCGCCACGCCTGGTTGAGTTCCGCCAACTTCTCGGCTTATGTCCAAAATACACTTATGGACATGCCGTTCAAAGGCCGTCTCCTCTATGGCGACAAGGCAGACCATGCACTTGAGCGCTTTAAGGACTCCAGGGCTACGGCCAAGACCATGGGCCTCTCGGCCCCGCGCCAGCAAACTGCTGCCTTTCGCTCTTTTCGTGGCCAAGGAAGGGGTGCCCCCACACGTCCAGATAGCCGCGGGACGCAGACTACCACCCAACGCGGTGACGGACGTGGGAACCGCCGTGGCGGCGGTCGGGGACAACAGCGAGGCCAGTCCACACCTACCCCTGCAGCATCCGCCTCAAAACCCTCCTTGTCCGAGCTTTAAGGCCCATGTGACCCAGTGGGGGGCATGGTTCGCCATCGCCATCACCACCACCACCACCACCACCACCACCACTGGCGCACTGTCACATCGGACAGGTGGGTGCTGCAAATCATCCAAAGGGGCTACTCCCTCCCCTTCGAGATGTCCCACGTCTTGGGGGATCACTTGAAACTTCTGCTGGAGGAAGTTACGGCCCTCTTGGCCAAGGGGGCCATCGAGCGCGTTCCTGGGCCAGAAGTAGGGTGTGGATGTTACTTCCGCTACTTTCTGGTACCCAAGAAGGGCAAAGGGGGCCTACGCCCTATCTTGGACCTACGGAACGCAACGGCTTTCTCCGGAAGGAGAAATTCAAGATGCTGACATTGGCTCAGGTCTTAGCTGCCCTAGACCCTGGAGACTGGATGGGAGCGTTGGACTTGCAGGACGGTTATTTTCACATCCCCGTCCTGCCGGCCCACCGGCGTTACCTGCGGTTCACGGTAGGCCACGAGCACTTTCAGTTTACCGTGGTCCCCTTCGGCCTTGCCAGCGCCCCACGGGTGTTCACGAAAGTGTTTGCGGTGGTCGCAGCTCATCTGCGCAGGTTAGGGGTTTCAATCTTCCCCTACCTCGACGACTGGTTGTTGAAGGCGGGCTCGCCCCAGACAGTCGTCAGCCACCTCCAGACTACGGCCGACCTCCTGCACCTGCTGGGGTTCTACATCAATGTGCGGAAGTCACACCTGTGTCCCTCTCAGAAGCTCCTCTTCACCGGAGCGGTTCTAGACTCAGCGCAGTTTCGGGTTTATCCTCCCGAACGGCGGGTTCGGAATATTCAGGCTCTGATTCCGATCTTTCAGCCTTTATCCCGAATCTCGGTCAGGTTGACGCTGCGGCTTCTGGGGCTAATGGGCTCCTGCATCCTTCTGGTGCATCACACCTGGTGGCGGATGCGGGCTCTGCAGTGGGACCTGAAGTTTCAGTGGGCCCAGCATCAGGACAATTTGTCCGACCATGTCTTGATCTCGGAGGGCACTGCAAGACCGTTGCAGTGGTGGCTCATGGACCGCGATTGGGTCAGCGGAAGATCTCTTTCCCTACCCCAACCGGAGCACGTAGTTGTGACTTACGCGTCCCTCCAGGGCTGGGGGGCCACATGGGAGAGGCGGAGATCAGAGGCCTCTGGTCTCCGGCGGAGTCCCAGCTCCACATCAACCTTCTGGAGCTGCGGGCCATCCGGCTTGCACTAAAGACATTCCTGCCCTCTGTCCATGGGAGTGTAGTGCAGGTGTTCACAGACCACCGCCATGTGGTATGCAACAACCAGGCCTGGGTGGGGTCGTGGACCCTATGCCAGGAGGCTCTGCGCCTCTGGAAGTGGCTGGAACATCAGGGCGTGACCCTGGTGGTTCAAAACCTGGCAGGTTCACTGAACGCCAGGGTGGACGAACTCAGCCGTTGGTGCATGATGGATCACGAATGGCGTCTGAACTCTGACGTGGCGCAAGGGGTCTTTCAGCAGTGGGGAGAGCCTTGGTTAGGTCTATTCGCCACAGAAGAGAACGCGCAATGTCATCAGTTCTGCGAGTTGGAATTTCCAAGGCAGCACTCGCTCGGAGACGCTTTTCGTTGCGAGTGGAGTTGCGGTCTGTTGTACGACTTTCCGCCTATACCACTTCTGCCCGGAGTGCTGAAGAAGATCAGGCGCTATCGGGCTCAGGTTGTCCTTGTGGCTCCGGACTGGGCACGAAGATATTGGTATCCAGAGCTACTCAGCATGTCTGTCGATTCCCCCGATTCGTCTGCCTCTTCAGGAGGACCTTCTGTCGCAGCAGCAGAGGACGGTCCTCCACCCGAACCTGTCCAGTCTCCACCTCCATGCTTGGCGCTTGTGCGGCGACAGTTGAGGCCATTTGACTTGCCTCCTGAGTTTTGTAATGTGATTCTGGCAGCCAGGCGTCCCTCCACAAAGTCGATATACGCCTGCAGGTGGAACAGATTTGTGGCATGGTGCACAGCAAAGGCTGTGGATCCACTCTCTGCCCCCCTTTCTGAGGTTCTCCTCTTCCTTCATTCTCTTGCCCAGCAGGGCTCTGCTCTGGACACTATCAAGGGCTACCTTTCTGCCCTTTCCGCCTTCTTAGGGCTACCTGATCCGCCTTCTGTGTTCAAGTCCCCGTTTGTTAACAGATTCTTAAAGGGCATCACTCATATGTTCCCTCCTGTTCCTTTTGTGATGCCCCAGTGGGACTTGAACCTGGTTCTAACTTACCTGATGTGCGCTCCCTTTGACCCGCTTCATAACTGTCCTCTCCGTCTTCTTACACTTAAGACTGCTGTTCGAGGCATGTGTGAGAAGGTGGCCTGATATGCAGTGCTCACTATTCTAGTGAACACTATGTATCAGTCCAGCAACCCTTATTGATGATTGGTTGTAAGTCAACCTTATAGACCAGCTATCCTAGTAGCGTGGATACGAGCAGTCTAAGGCTAAAGACTCGAGAGGGCGTGTTAAGCCAGCTGTTATACCACACATATATCCCTTGAATACCAAGTGAAAGGACACCACACAAGTGTTATGAAAATAAACAGTGTATTTATTAAAATCACAACAGCCCTGTACTCTTTATGAGGACAGGGTACTAAGCACAAAACAAAACTCTTACGAAAATACTTAAGTTAGCACAGTATATACAAATGCCCGAGGGGCACGGAAAACCATATACTCTGGAAGTGGAATGCGAAATTACTAGCAGGTAAGTACAGTACTAATAGGCTTTGGAATCGCTAGGTCTTGACTATAGAATCTTCAGATTACTTCTAGGAGGCCTAGGGGACTCGGGTGCAGAGTGTGCACTCTCACGCATGATGCGGGACAAAGTCTATGGTAGCTAGATTTCACAGAGTTAGTGTTCTCGAGCGAACCCGACCTGGTAGGAGGAAAACAAAAGTGGATTCGGACCCTTGGATAGTGAGGCTATGCTGGGGCACCGAAATGCCAAAGTTACCTAGCCCAGGGGCTGCAGCTGCATAGGTCTCAAAAGACGTCAGGAATCCTCGTAGACGGACCAGGAGCCTGGAAGAAAGATGCTGGCAGGCGACCAGTGAAGAGTTCGAAGTGATCCAAGCCTGGATCTTGAAGATAGATGACACCTGAAAGCAGAGGGGACCAAGTTCGTGACTACTAGCCAGTAGTCAGGTGGCACCAGGAGGGCACCGGATGGTAGTCACCTCGACTAGGTGAGTGGGTGACGCTGTGCTCGCAGATCTCACGGACCAGGAGGCGTTGTCGGCGACCAGGATGGAGGAGCGAGCTGTCCCACGATGGATGAAGCTGTCGGCGTCGCTGGACCCAGGATTGGGCAACAAAGCCTTGGCAAATTCAAGCCCACGCGGTGGACTCAAAATGGCGTCTGGAGTGGACCAGGAGGGTCCGGGGTGCCTCTCTTGAAGAAGGAAGCAAGGGCCAGTCTGGAGCAACCAGACCAGCAGCAGTGATGTCGTCGGGCGTCGTGAAGAAGGCCACAAGCCAGCCGGCTAGTAGCCACACAGCGCGGTGAGCAGGCAAAAGCAGAAGGGCCCCACGCAGATCGTGGAGATGCTGGAGGGCTGATCTTCGGTGCTGGAGCAGCTCAGGGTTGGGGCTTCTCGGACCCCAAAGCACTCACCAGTGGAGCACACGGTGGGCTTGTTGCAAAGAAGTCATGCAGTCTTGGCGATCGTCGGTCCCTCGAGGTCTCGTCGCACTCACGGTTCTCAGCTTGGCTGTAGAGGTGAGTAGAGGTCAGAGGTGCCAGGGAAGCCGGGTCTCGTCGAGCTGGGCAGTCGGATTCTGGAGGAAGGACTTGCAGCAGACCGCAGTGTTCTTAGGATGGTGCCCGCTTGATGCAGGGTGACTACTCCTTAGCCACAAGGGAGAATCTTGAAGAAGAAATCTTGATGTCCTTTCGCAGAAAGTCGTGTCTTGATTCCAAAGATGATCTAATTTGAACAGGGGGCCCGCTCCTATCTTTATACTAAGAAAAGGGGCTGACCCGGTGACTAGGTCCTGCCTAAGGGGGGGACTAGGAGGGGGGTGGTTACACCCCTCTCCCATGCCGGACTTTCCCCAGGCCAGGGGCTGGTGTGCCCCTGGAACTGGTTCTGACCGGCCTATGCGTAGTGTGCCACTCAGCAGTCACCTTCCTGTAAAGCCCTGCCTACCCAGGATACACAAAACCCTGTCTGGGACGGTGCTAGCACCGCCCTCGACAGGAAACCCTTTGTCCAGGCTCCCCTCGCTGGAAGGACTCCCAGCTGCAGGGGGTCAGACTCGTGTCTGTGGTGGCAGCGTCCATTTTGTGGAGCTGAGGCTTTGTTTAACTTTAACCGGGGTTCACAGTTACATACATGTCGTGTCCCTCTAGAAGGGTGGAATGCTAACCCCGTCGCCAGAATTGGCGAGGGGTTAGTATTCCAATTCGTATGACACCTTACTCGACATGTTTTGATAAAGCAATACCAAAGATAGCATTTAACCGCGAGGATTATAATGTACTTAAGAGTATATGGTATGCGATATCCGGGAACAGCTATTAGGACTTGGTTCCGCAAGCTGCAGACAGGCTCAGCTCATGCCAGAGCACCATCTCACACGATTCCAAGCACTCTGCCTTCAGGATTGTCAAGGCCTGCCATAGGAGTGACTGATAGGAATCTGTGTGTCCATTTTAGGGTTAGATATAGGTATACTATATCTACAGCAACGGGTGATTACACGACTTTGCCCCAGCTGTCATGCAGCCAGTTGTGTCAAATTTAGGAGGCCAGCCAGGGGTGGCATAATACATGCTTCAGCCCCTGGTAGGCCCTGGGTACACCTATGCCCTGAGTTACAGGGTCTGAAAAGGTGGCCCAGTACCAATTGGAAATGTACCTAGGGTACATGGAATCCTTTTTACAGAGAGAGCAGTAGGCCTGGGGTCCTGATTGGCAGGGTCCCAGGTCGACTATGTCAAAAACCAGCTAAAACACAGGGCAAAAAGTTGGGGGCAACCATAGTCAGGAGGTACCTTCCTACAATGTGGGCTGCTGAATTTATATCTGTGCATAAATCGCCGCCTAGTGTTGGGTCCGAATGATTGCACTTTGTTGTCCTGGAAGAGTCTTTGAAATATCACGAGATAGGTGACTCCTCCCCTGGACTACAGTGCGCATGGGCATCTTCTCCATCCTCAGATTGTTTTTCTCCGCCATTGTGTTCGGATGTTATTCCTACACTCCAAATTCGGAATCGAAACAAAACTTTTCTACAGCCCAAAACGCCTTCTACTTCGACGGTATTGTTCTCGCTCGGTACCTCTTGACTCGATAAAGCTTTCCATCTTGATCCAGTCGTCGACGCAGGCTGTTGGGCCTTTTCGACGCCACGTGGACCTACTGTCGATGGAAAGGAGCCCGTTTAAAAGGTGCCCACAATGCCACTCCAAGTTCCCGCATACTGACAAGCATTCAGTATGCAACAAGTGCCTTTCTCCAGACCATAAGGAAGACACCTGCCCGGCCTGCGCCCAGTTTCGATCGGAAAAAACCATACGGAATCGACGGGCCGCTAGGCAAGAGATGCAGCGACAGGCACCGGAACCGGACAACATCTTCGATGATGTCCAGGAACTTCCAGAAGCTCAAGACTCTGACCTAGAGATCGTCACCCTCGAGGACTACTCGGACTCCGATGACGAGATCCCACCTGGGCAAATCGTGAGTACACTGCCCCCGACACCGATTACCCCGTTACCGAAGGCTCCGGTCGAGGCATCGCCAAAAGGCCTTAGCCAAGATTAAAAGAAACATTTGCCAGCCCCACCATCCGGCTCGGCTCCGAAACCTAAGCCTTCAGAGACCCCAGGGCCAAGTACCGCAATCCCAAAGAAGGTTCAAGAACCTAAAAAGGTTGTCGACCCGAACAAAAGCGTACAGCCCAAAAGCGTCGACCCAAATAAAAACGTCGACCCGAATAAGGCCGTGCAGCCTAAAGGCGTCGACCCCAAGAAAACAGTCGACCCAAAAATGGCCGTCGAGCCGAAGGGCATAGACTCCAAATAGGTCGTCGAGCTCCGAAAGGACACCAAGCAGCCAAAGAGCGCCAACACCAAAAAAGACGTCGAGCCAAAAAAGCAAGCTGTGACAAAGGTCGCCGAACCAAAGAAGGTCGCCGACAGAAAGGGTGCCGTACCGAAGCCTATATTCCGCCCGGAAAAGGCTATTGACCCGAAAACAAGTGCTCCGAAGACACCAGTCGATCCGAAAAAGACCATTGACTCGGTAAAGGACAGCCAACCAAAGAAGCCTGTCGAGCACGAACAAAGTGTCAAACCAAAAGACACGGTCGACGCAAAGACACGCGCCGACCCTAAAAAAGGGCCCGACCCGAAGAAAAGCACTAAGGCACCGAGAGTCGTTGAGGCTGAAGGTGGTATTGACCCAAAGGAGTCACAACCAAGAACAGTGGAGGAAGAACTCTTCCATCCTGACCCAGCAGACGACCAGGCAAAAATATACATTAATCCTGAGACTGGTAAAGTCACAATCCTACGCAGGAAGAAGAGGCCTCTAGACACTGACTCCCAAACCCCTATTCCATTGAAAAAGAAGGACTTTGGGACCTCTCCGTCTAGACCCTTCATTCCCTTCTATCCTATTATGCCTACTACTCCTTTTGCTCCTTATTCTCCTTCTCACCATGGGGATCATGAGGGGAACACTGGGGAGGATCCTCAGGCTGATTATGAATATCCGCAGGAGCCTGAGCCACAAAATGTACCTTGGGAGGAGCCAACTGACCCTTATAACACCCATCCCATCCCTGATGTCTCCTCCTATCCAAAAGAGCCTTCACCCACTGATGACACCATAGTTTTCAACCAATTAATAGACCGGGCAGCACTATACCACAATGTAGATATGCACAATGACCCTGTCGAAGAAGACTTCTTATTTGACACCTTCCCAACATCAGAAAAGATTGTCGGGACACTTCCCATGCTGAAGGGAGTGCTAAAACATGCACCGGACATTTTTAAAGATACAGCCAGGGCATGGGTAATTAATCCCAGGATTGAAAAAAAGTATAGGGCAGCCCCAACAGACCCTACCTACATCAGAGGGCAGTTACCATTAGACTCACTAGTGGTGGCTAATGCACGCAAAAGGGCTAGCTCACAGACAACGGGGGAAGCCCCTCCCCCCGATAAGGAATCAAAGATATTAGAAGCCTCAGGTAAAAGGGTAGCAGCACAGGCCTCCAATTCATCGAGTATAGCCAACACACAAGCTCTGCTAGGCCGTTACGACAGGGCGCATTATGATCAGCTTGAAAGCTTAATGCAACACCTACCCGAGCCTTTTAAAGCCCAGGCTGATGACCTCATACAGGAGGGAAAGTTCATCACAAACGCCTCCATCAAATGTGCACTTGATGCAGCAGACACCGCAGCCAGATCTATTAACACCAGTGTTCTACTAAGGCGACATGCATGGCTGCGTATTTCAGGCTTTAAGAACGAAGTGCAGTCCACTATTCTTAATCAGCCAGTCAACCAAGACTTCCTCTTTGGCCCTGCTGTCGACACCATTTTAGATAAAATGAAAAAGGACACAAACCGCAAAGTCAATGGGAGCATTGCAGTTTCAGCAACATAGAAGTTCCTTTCGACGCTCCTCATACAGGGCAGCTACACGAGGCAATACTTCCCAAACGTCATCATCATACAAAGGCAACACACAAAGTTCCTTTACCAAAAACTCCAACAGAGGGGGTTATAGAGGAAACGATAATAAGGGAAGAGGACGTGGAGGCAATAACACCAGAGCCTCCACTGCCACAAAAAAGTGACTTCATCACGCTACCTCCAGACCACCTAACACCGGTCGGAGGCAGACTCCAACAATTCTTACCTGTCTGGAACGCAATTACCACGGACAGGTGGGTCAGACAAATTATCCAGTATGGTTATTGCCTGGAACTCACTTCTACCCCACCAAACATACCCCCCCAGGCACCGTCCTATATCCAAAGAACACATCACCCTGCTACAACAAGAGGTGAAATGCATGCTGAAAAGGGGGCCATAGAGCCAGTCCCTTTCCAACATCAAGGGACAGGAGTATACTCCCTATACTTCCTTATTCCCAAGAAGGACGGTTCCCTCAGACCAATATTGGACCTCAGACCTCTAAATCATTATATACTGTCAGAGCACTTCCATATGATCACACTACAGCAAGTGCTCCCATTACTACAGCAAGGAGACTTCCTAGCAACATTGGACCTCAAGGATGCGTTTTTTCACATACCCATCCATCCATCCATCCGGCTCACAGAAAATACCTCAGGTTCACAATAGAAGGGCAACACTACCAATTCAAGGTCTTGCCCTTCGGGGTAACCACAGCTCCGAGAGTGTTTACAAAATGCTTAGTGACAGTAGCAGCACACCTCAGGAGGCAATGCATCCACGTGTTCCCGTATCTGGACGGATGGCTAATACAAGCGAAATCGTACCAACAGTGTGCAGAAGACACGTCCCAAACCCTTCAGCTGCTGCACAGCCTAGGTTTCTTGAGAAACTACCCAAAATCGCATCTGCAACCGTCCCACATACAACAATATCTGGGAGCCACTATAGATACCTCAGTGGCAAAGGCATACCCAAACTCCGCGAGGATAGCCAGCATGCAGATGCTCATTTGTAAATTTCTGCCACAACGCACTCTGCCAGCTCGAGTCTTCATGCAACTCATAGGCATGATGGCATCCTGCATATTCATAGTTCCCCATGCCAGACTTCAAATGCGCCCATTGCAAGAATGCCTAGCACGGCAATGGAACCAGGCTCAAGGGCAACTAAAAGACCTAGTGTTGGTGGACAGTCGCGCTCACTACTCTCTGCAGTGGTGGAACCCACAAAACCTTTCCAAGGGACGACTGTTCCAAGAGCCGGTTCCACAACTAGTACTAACAGCGGACGCATCACTGACAGGTTGGGGAGCCCACCTCCTTCACTACACAGTACAAGGGCTCTGGACAAACAAACAAAAGAAACTGCGTCTCAGCCAACTAGAGTGGTTGGCGATATTCCTAGCCCTAAAAGCATTCCAAAAATACTTGTGCAGCAAGACCGTGTCTATCAGGACGGACAACATGACCGCAATGTACTATATCGAGAAACGGAGAAGTCTGGAGAAGTGTGGCTCACTGGTTAGAGCAGGCAGACCCTGAAGCAGAGGTCAGACCCGGGACCAGGGTTCAATTCCCGACGCGGCAGGGTCTTGAGCTCAAATGTCCATGGACTCGATAATTCTCGCTTCGGTGCCTGACCTAATCATGGCTTCACACTCTGCAACTCTGGGCATTAAGCTTGCTTAATCTCCACAACGGCCCCCCGCGGCGGGATGCCTGGCTTTCACCTTGGGGATGCCCTGTAGGGGCTATCTCACAGGGAAAAGCCAGGACGGGTTCCCAAGGCAAGCGCGGAGATACCCCTTCGGGGTCGATTCAGGCGCTATATAAGAAACATAATAATAATAATAATAACGGGGAGGAACACTCTCCACAGCTGTCCCACTGGGCACAGAGCATATGGAAGTGGGCAATTCCAAAAGACGTATTTCTCCTAGCAGAACACCTTCTAGGGAAAGACAATCAGATGGCAGACCTGCTCAGCAGGCACAGCCAACAACTGCATGAATGGGAGATTCACCCCAAAGTTCTCCAGCCATTCTTCCAAAAGTGGGGTCACCCAGAAATAGACCGGTTTGCCACAAAAGAGAACTCGAAATGCCAGTACTTTACCGCCAGGTTCCCACATCCGTTGTCACAGGGCAATGCGATATGGATGTACTGGTCAGGCAGACTTGCGTACGCTTTTCCCCCAGCACCGCTGATTCCGCTGGTGGCACGCAAACTGCGGCAGCAGTCACTCACGCTAATCCTAGTTGCTCCCACATGGGCGAGACAACCATGGTGTAGGAGAGTAGGGTCTGCAATCCTATGATCACCCAGATTTTTTGCTTTTGTTTCACTGGTTTACGACTTTCTCTGGCTGTGGGCCTGCCAATCAGACCCACAGCCTGGCTGTTCTCTTTCTAAATTACCACATGTACCCTAGGTGCATTTACCAATTGGTACTGGGCCACCTTATCAGACCCTGTAACTCAGGGCATAGGTGTACCCAGGGCTGCCAGGGGCTGCAGCATGTATTATGCCACCCCTGGCTGGCCTCCTAAATTTTGACACAACTGGCTGCATGACAGCTGGGGCAAAGTCGTGTAATCACCCTTTGCTGTAGGTGTAGTATACCTATACCTAACCCTAAAATGGACACACAGATTCCTATCAGTCACTCCTATGGCAGGCCTTGACAATCCTGAAGGCAGAGTGCTTGGAATCGTGTGAGATGGTGCTTTGGCATGAGCTGAGCCTGTCTGCAGCTTGCGGAACCAAGTCCTAATAGCTGTTCCATGATATCGCATACCATATACTCTTAAGTGCATTATAATCCTCGCGGTTAAATGCTAACTTTGGTATTGCTTTATCAAAA
Source organism: Lissotriton vulgaris (assembly GCF_964263255.1). Taxonomy (NCBI): domain Eukaryota; kingdom Metazoa; phylum Chordata; class Amphibia; order Caudata; family Salamandridae; genus Lissotriton; species Lissotriton vulgaris. Next base: position 22,131,680 of record NC_141697.1, read on the forward strand.
CATGTCGAGTAAGGTGTCATACGAATTGGAATACTAACCCCTCGCCAATTCTGGCGACGGGGTTAGCATTCCACCCTTCTAGAGGGACACGACATGTATGTAACTGTGAACCCCGGTTAAAGTTAACTGAAGCCTCAGCTCCACAAAATGGATGCTGCCACCACAGACACGAGTCTGACCTCCTGCTGCTGGGAGTCCTTCCAGCGAGGGAGGCCTGGACAAAGGTTTCCTGTCCAGGGCGGTGCTAGCACCGTCCCAGACATGGTTTTGTGTATCCTGGGTAGGCAGGGCTTTTCAGGAAGGTGACTGCTGAGTGGCACCCCGGTGCTCACTACGCATAGGCCGGTCAGAACCAGTTCCAGGGGCACACCAGCCCCTGGCCTGGGGAAAGTCCGGCATGGCAGAGGGGTGTAACCACCCCCCTCCTAGTCCCACCCATAGGCAGGACCTAGTCACCGGGTCAGCCCCCTTTTTTAGTATAAAGATGGGAGCGGGCCCCCTGTTCAAATTAGATCATCTTTGGAATCAAGACACGACTTTCTTCGAAAGGACATCAAGATTTCTTCTTCAAGATTCTCCCTTGTGGCTAAGGAGTAGTCACCCTGCATCAAGCGGGCACCATCCTAAGAACACTGCGGTCTGCTGCAAGTCCTTCTTCACGAATCCGACGACCCAGCTCGACGAGACCCGGCTTCCCTGGCACCTCTGACCTCTACTCACCTCTACAGCAAAGCTGAGTACCGTGAGTGCGACGAGACCTCGAGGGACCGACGATCGCCAAGACTGCACGACTTCTTTGTAACAAGCCCACTGAGTCTTCCACTGGTGAGTGCTTTGGGGTCCGAGAAGCCCCAACCCTGCGCAGCTCCAGCACCCAAGATCAGCCTCCCTGCATCTCCACGATCTGCGTGGGGCCCTTCTGCTGTTTGCTGTGCACCGCGTTGTTTGGCTACTAGCCGGTTGGCTTGTGGCCTTCTGAACGACGCCCGACGACATTGCTGCTGGTCTGGTTGCTCCAGACTGGCCCTTGCTTCCTTCCTCAAGAGAGGCACCCCGGACCCTCCTGGTCCACTCCAGACGCCATTTTAGGTCCACCGCGTGGGCTTGAATTTGCCAAGGCTTTGTTGCCCAATCCTGGGTCCAGCGACGCCGACAGCTTCTATCTTCGTGGGACAGCTCGCTCCACCTTCCTGGTCGCCGACAACGCCTCCTGGTCCGTGAGATCTTCGAGCACAGCGTCACCCACTCGCCTAGTCGAGGTGGCTACCATCCGGTGCCCTCCTGGTGCCCACTGACTACTGGCTAGTAGTCTCGAACTTGGTCCCCTCTGCTTTCAGGTGTCATCTTCCATCGATCCAGGCTTGGATCCACCGAACTTTCTTCACTGGTCGCCTGCCAGCAACTTCTTTCTTCCAGGCTCCTGGTCCGTCTACGAGGATTCCCGACGTCCTTTGAGTCCTATGCAGCTGCAGCCCCTGGGCTAGGTAACTTCGGCATTTCGGTGCCCCAGCATAGCCTCACTATCCAAGGGTCAGAATCTACTTTCGTTTTCTCCCTACCAGGTCGGGTTTGCCCGAGAACACTAACTTTGCAATTCCTAGCTACCATAGACTTTGTCCCGCATCTCACGTGAGAGTGCACACACTGCACCCGAGTCCCCTAGGCCTCCTATAAGTAATCTGAAGGTTCTATAGTTAAGTCCTAGCGATTCCTAAGCCTATTAGTACTGTACTTACCTGCTAGTAATTTCGCATTCCACTTTTCAAGTATATGGTTTTCCGTGCCCCTCGGGCATTTGTATATACTGTGCTAACTTAAGTATTTTTGTAAGAGTTTGGTTTGTGCTTAGTACCCTGTCCTCATAAAGAGTACAGGGCTGTTGTTATTCTTAATAAATAACTGTTTATTTTCATAACACTTGTGTGGTGTCCTTTCACTTGGTGTTCAAGGGGTATATGTGGTATAACAGCTGGCTTAACACGCCCTCTCGAGTCTTTAGCCTTAGACTGCTCGTATCCACGCTACTAGGATAGCTGGTCTATAAGGTTGACTTACAACCAATCATCAATAAGGGTTGCTGGACTGATACATAGTGTTCACTAGAATAGTGAGCACTGCATATCAGGCCACCTTCTCACACATGGTACACAACGTTCCTGGAGCTTTCAGTAGTTCCTCATCAAAGGCTGTGCCTAGCACCCCATCTTCTAACTCAGAACCATGGAGAAATCAGGCACCCAGATCCCAATCAGATAAACCTAGTGATCTGGCTCCTGAAGTCTTAGAGTTCGGATACCTTAACTTACCTCCTGATTGCATGAACATTATCAAGGAGGCTAGACAACCAACTACTGAGCATGCTATGCAGAAAAATGGATAAGATTTGTTATTTACTGTAACAATAACCAAATCAACCCATTAGATGCTTCCATACAAAACATTATAGGTTACCTACTGCATCTTCAGAGATGCAACTTAGCATACTCTTCAATAAGACTACACCTAGCTGCTCTAGCAGCATACCTTCAAAACAGGCAACACCTTTCACTGTTTAGAGTACCAGCAATTTATGGAAGGTCTTAAAAGGGTAATCCCTCCAAGACACCCTCCTTCCACAGTCTGGAATCTAAATATTGTACTTACCAGACTTATGGGACCTCCTTTCGAACCTCTACACTCATGCGAACTGCAATTCTTAACGTGGAAGGTGGCTTTCTTGATTGTCATTACCTCACTCAGACGAGTTAGCGAATTACAAGCACTAACAATTCAAGAACTTTACATGCAAGTACTGCTAACAGGGTAGTTCTTAGAACAAACCCTAAGTTCATGCAAAAAGTGGTATCAAATTTCCATATTAATCAATCTATAGAACTGCCAGTGTTCTTCCAAAATCCCCAGTCAGTAGTCGAGAGAGCCCTACACACACTAGATGTAAAGAGCTCTGCTTTACTATGTGGACAGAACGAAATCATTTAGAAAAACAAAGCAACTATTTGTTGCTTTTGTATCACAACATAAAGGGAATCCAAAATCAGTCAGGAATAGCCAGATGGATAGTTAAATGCATTCAAATATGCTATCAAAAAGCCAAACGCACTTTAACCGTCCCCCAAGAGCGCACACTACAAGAAAAATGGGGGCATCCATGGTTTTCCTAGGGAATATTCCTCTTGAAGACATATGTAGAGCAGCCACATGGACCACAAAACACATTTTCACAAAACACTACTGGGTAGACGTGCAAGCAAAGCAGCAAGCTGCTGTAGGCCAAGCTGTCCTGAAAACTCTTTTTCAAACTGCTGCAGCTGGCACAGGTAGCCACCGCTAGAGGAGATACTGCTATACAGTCTATGCACAGATATGAATTCAGCAGCCCAAATGCCTCAAACGGAATATGCTACTTACCAGTATGCATCTGTTCTTGGCATGTAGGGCTGCTGACATTCATATCGCCCGCCCTCCTCCCCGGTGCCTGTCGCAGCTGCAGCATTATCTTTCTTTACTATCTCCATCTCTGCCACAATGGCGAAAAACAATCTGAGGATGGAGAAGATGCCCATGCGCACTGTAGTCCAGGGGAGGAGTCACCTATCTCGTGATACTTCGAAGACTCTACCAGGACAACAAAGTGCAATCATTCGGACCCAACACTAGGCGGCGATCTATGCACAGATATGAATGTCAGCAGCCCTACATGCCAAGAACCGATGCATACTGGTAAGTAGCATATTCCTTCCTGGTTGCCATCACCTCTGCCAGAAGAGTGAGTGAGCTCCAGGCTCTTTCCTCTAAACCTCCTTTCCTGTCTGTCAATCCGGACAAGGTTGTGTTGCGGACAAAACCCTCTTTCCTGCCCAAGGTAGTCACAGCCCTCCACATCGGGCAGTCCATCACCTTGCCCACCTTCTTTCTGCCTGAGTATCACTCGAAAGAGGAAGAGAGGCTCCACCGTCTGGACCCAAAACGTGTGCTCTCTTACTATCTGGATCGCACACGCCAGTTCTGGGTGGATAGCCAACTCTTTGTTGGTTACGTGGGCGCTCAGAAAGGACGTGCGGTGCACAAGCGGACCATCTCTCGGTGGATCGTGTTGTGCATCCATGCGTGCTACTCTTTTGCTAAAAAGGAACCACCTGTTGGGCTGAGGGCCCACTCCACTCAGGCCACGGCGACTACTACTGCCCTGGGCCGAGGAGTCCCCTTGCAGGACATCTGTCAGGCAGCTAGGTGGGCCTCGCTGCACACATTCGCAAGACACTACTGCCTGGACAGCCAAGTCCGGAGGGATGGCTTCTTTGGCCGTTCCGTCCTCCAGGACTTTCTGGTGTGATTATTGGTTCGCAGACCCACCACCAGGGTTGGTATTGCTGGGGTATCTATTCTAAGGTAAGGAATCTATTACTAACGTGTCTCTTTCAGATGCACAAGTTACTACTTGTGTAACAATATATCTGTAAGAGACATTAGTTAGTGATAGATTCCTTACCGACCCACCTATCCTCCCGGTTCTGCGAATCGATATCTAGGGTTAAGGTCATTCCCTTTCAGGGCCCTAGTTTCATGGCACCAGTGTTGGTTTTTATCATGGCTCTGCGTGTCTGGTGCGGAGAAGCTGTGTATAAGAACGGACGTCAGCGTGTGGAGGCGGCATCCAAGTACTCCGACGTCATCACGGTGCCCGCGACCCTGACGACGGATGCGGAGCAGCGGACGACGCCTACCGTCGCGCATGGGTACTGCTACGTGAAAAAATTTCTTGATACAGTCTGACGCCTGGGGATATTCTAAGGTAAGGAATCTATCACTAACTTATGTCTCTTACAGATATATTGTTACACAAGTAGTAACTTGTGCATTAAGGTGGGGTGGGGGGCCTCTTTATATTAAGGGGTCGTATTTGGTTTCCATCTTTCTGTCAAAGTACTGTAACTGCTGTGCTACTAAGTCATGAGGCCAACTGCTGGAACTACATAACCATAAGTTGAAGTGCACTTTCCTGGCACTCAAGAGAGCTTGGGGCCCTGATGGGAACCTTCTCCCTGATAGGGGCCCATGACTATTGGCAAGCTTCTTGTCATGTAAGCCACCTTCCTATCACGAGGCTTGAGTTGGAGACCAAAGTCCTGTCACTGGGAAGCATAGCTGGCACACCTCCACTAGTGCTCTGGCCTCGGCAGTCTTGAAAAGCGGCAAAGTACAGGCGCAGGTAACATGACATTCTTGCTGAAAATGCTGTTGTCCTTGTATGTGTTAAGTAGCTGCTTGCAGATGCAGCAAGTAGATAAAATGTAAACTCCGTTCTGCATTGCAAGACCTTTATGATCAGTCGCTAATCTTGGGGCCACAATAACTAGTGAATCCCTGGGGGAACCCGACTCTTGACAGTGTTGCTTCTGCTTTAGCCTGCAGTCTCACCACCCTCTCCTTGCCCCCCTCCTCCTCTGAGCGTGGTTACTCTACTTGGCTTTGTAATGTGCTACAGTTTGTAGAAAACTTTCTTTTGAAAAGAGGTATTTTATAAGGTGTCACAGCTTTCCACATCTAGGTAAAGCCAGGCTTTGTGGCAGGTTGGCAAAGGACTAGTTCTTACCTTGGGTGGCTGTAGTGGCACCTGCTCTATATTCTCCTGCCATAGTGTTGGGCTTGTACATTACTTGTTTTTCTTCGAAGTGTACAGCCATGGGATGTCCTGTGACTCCTCCTATAGTTTATAATGTGCTTTGGCACTAACTGTACCCTATATTGTTGTTTTCCCACCATCAGGTTCAGACATGGGCAAGGACACTTTATAGGCTCTTTGAATGTGTCCTGGTCTGTTTTTAGCGTGTCCTCGAGCATAGGCAGGAAGTGACGTGCACTCACTTTTAGAGTGTCTCCACAAAGACGCCCCCTCCGACTGTGGGGAGCTGCCCTGAGTGACATCACCGCATGGTGTGGTATTTTTATTTATTTATTTTTATTTATTCAAAGTTTTATATAGCGCAAACAAGATCTTTGCAGATATCAGAGCGCTTTACCGAGCCATGGATAGGGGCAACAGGAGGGTGATTAAATACAATATTGGGTACAATATGATAGCATAGTGGAATAGGATAACAATCGAGTACATATATGAGAACCAATAAACGATCAAGTAACTAATAAAACAAAAAGCGGTGCAGAGACTTAGATCCAACAATAGAGATCAGGTGAGCTTAGGCCAAACGGATGGCTATTACCTTTTTCTTAATGCTTGCAGGAACAAGGGGTAGGGGCAACAGGAAGGTAGTTGGAACCAACTATTAGGAACAAAATAGTAGTCGGTAGTAAGTGAAATAGCATGATAGGATATCAGTCATGTACAAATATACTACAATAGACAAACTGGTAACCAGTACTGCAGCAACGATACAGAAGTCTCTGTTCCAGCAGCAGAAGAGTTCAGGTGAACTTGGCCATAAGGATGGCTTTTACCTCTTTCTTAAAAAGTGCCGTGGAGGAGATATGCCTAGTTTCAGGCGGGAGTGCGTTCCAGATCCTAGGCGCCATTCCTGAGAAGGAGCGTTTATGTTTTTTCCTTCTGGAATCTACGAGGTTTGTGGAGTAGATTTTTTGTACTTCTATTGGATCTCGCGCCTCCTGATATGGTCAGCTTTTGGGTGAGGTAGCTGGGTGACTTGTGGTGAACGGCCGAGTGTGTCATAACGGCTATTTTCAGCTGTGTTCTGTCCTCAAAGGGCAGCCAGTTCAGAGATTTTAAATCAAGGGATATATGCAAGTGTTTCCTTGAACCAGTGATGAGTCTCGCGGCAGCGTTCAGGGAGGCTCTTAGGGGAGCGGTTGTTGAAAAAGGGAGTCCGCTAAGGGTCACAATTCCATAGTCTATGCGAGGGATGACTAGGGCCTGTACAGCAGTTTGGAAGTCCTTAGCTGGGAGGAAGGGTTTAAGTTTCCTCAAAGTGTTGACTTGGAAGTTAGCTCCTTTAGTGGCTTTGCTAATGTGCTGCTGCATGTTGAGCTTGGCGTCAAGTGTAATGCCTAAGGATTTCGCAGATTCCACAATGGTGGGTTGGACATTGAGCGCAGTTAGCTGATTGAGCCAGGTTTGGGTGATGGCAATTTTCGTGGGGGGTGAGATCAGAAGGAACTCAGTTTTCAGAGCATTTAATTTGAGGTGATTATCGGTCAACCATGATTGGGTGTCTGAGTGTGGAGTTCAGAAGCTTGATGTCTTCCGGGGATTGTAGCTTGAGGTAAAGTTGAGTGTCATCGGCGTACATATGGAAAAGTACATTAGATGCTTGAAGCAAGGTGGTGAGTGGTTCCATGATGAGGTTGAACAATGTGGGGGATAGGGAGGAGCCTTGTGGGACGCCTAAAGTTACCGGCACCGGTGAGGATAGCACGTTGTTGATCTTGAACTTCTGTTATGTAGGAAGGAAGTGAACCATTTGAGAACAGTCCCGGATAGACCCATTCTGGTATTTAGCAGGTTCGAGGCATGTGGGCTGCTGAATTCATATCTGTGCATAGATCGCCACCAAGTGTTGGGTCCGGATGATTGCACATTGTTGTCCTGGAAGAGTCTTCGAAGTATCACAAGATAGGTGGCTCCTCCCCTGGACTACAGTGCGCATGGGCATCGCCTCCATCCCCAGATTGTTTTTTTCCGCCATTGGGTTCGGATGTGTTTCGGTTCCCTCTGTCGGAACCGATAGTTGTTTAACTTCTACTCGAGACCAAAAGGTCTTTAGGCTGGGCGTCGGTATAGTTGCGTACGGGTTTCTATCTGACTCTCAGCTCCGATCTCTTGCTGCCCTTCCACGTGCTTTCGGCGCGGTCGGGCCTGTACTACACTCTTGCTATGGAGAGAACTCCGTTTAAGAAGTGCCCTTTGTGTCACTCTAAATACTCGCACCTCGACGTGCACCCGGTGTGCAATACCTGCTTGTCGCCGGATCACCGCGAGGACACCTGCATGGCGTGTTCGAAATTCAGGAGCAAGAAGACTTTAAAGATTCGTCGAGCCAATAGGCTCCAGGCTAGGTTATCGGCCACGGCGCCCCCACCGGACGACATTTTCCAAGAATATGTCGAGGGAGAAGACGACGTGCAAGGTTCGGACTCTAATCCCGCATCCGAGGGAGAGTCCTACGACGCGGGTGAGGAGAACTTTGACGAAGTCACCGACGAGGTAGGGGGCGACGAACAAACTTTTACCACGATGGGAGATAGCTCGGAGGAAGAGCATCCCCAAACTGACTCAGGGGTTGTTCCCCTTCATACGGCCCAGGTCGAGGGATCGCCTTCGGGCCTTACCCAAGATCTAACTATGAGTCCTACGTCCCCGCCTCCGGGCCCGGTCACGGACACTTATGACCCATCACTTACGTCGAAGAAAACGAAAGTGAAGCCGACTGGTCACGCATCCTCGGATGCGAAACCGAAAGTGAAAGTGGCGCAGGTGAAGAAGGTTCTGGAGGTGTCCACTTCCAAGAAAACCAAAATGGCCGACTTGAAGAGCCACGCCAAAATGGCCGACCCGAAGCCCTCGGGGTCGGCGCCGAAGGCGAAGTCCTCCGACGCGGCTGCGTCGGCGCCGAAAGGGGTCGCGGACCCGAAGACTGCTTCGATGAAGCGTCAGGGCGACGACGCGCATAGGCAGGGGGCGTCGGCCCCGAAGACGGTGCCTGCCGGCGCACAGGCTCTCGAAGATGAGGGGTCGCTCGAACCGACCCAGCCCTCTCCGGCCTGGACAAAGAAGGTGGCAGAATCCTTGCAACGGATTCGAAAGGCCAGTGTGGTTCCCGCACAGGACACCAGTGCGCCGAAGCCGACGACTAAGTCTGCGAGGGAGCAAACGCCTATCCGTTTCACCCTGCCGCCCAAGTCGGCGCCGAAGGCCTTCGCACCGAAACAGGGCGGACCCTCGATGGAGGTGCTAACGCCGAAGGCTGCCTGGCGGTGTCGAAGCTGCGTCTCCAGCCGCTTGCGGAGGAGGAACGTCGTGCGGTGATAATCGACGCCAACACCGGAAAGCTGTCGCTCCTCAAACGGAAGATCACGACGGAGCCGACGTTGGAACCCTTTAAGATTCCTCTCAAAAACAAGAGGGACTCTGAGGACTCTCCGGCTTTGGTGGAACCTGTGTCCCCGCAAACCCTGGGACACTCGCCGACTCATTCCGCTGCAGCCGATGCGGACGAGGAAGGTGACGAGTACAACTATCCGGCGTACTCGGATCCGGAGGAGGAGCACGTACCGTGGTCCGCCGGAGGCGACACGGAGGACCCGCAGTCGGCTCAAGACACTCAACTTTTCGCGGCCAAAACGTCCCCGTCTGAGGACTCGGCGGCCTTCAATGCTCTGATAGAGAGAGCTGCTGCTAACCACGACGTCGAGCTCCACTCGGACCCCGTGGATGTGGACTTCTTGGTCGACACCTTCTCGGTACCCGAAAAGACTGTCAAAACGCTACCGATGCTTAAGGGGATGCTGAAGCATGCAACGGAGGTTTTCAAGGAGCCCACCCGAGCGCGTGTGGTCAACCCTCGCATCGACAGGAAATATAAGGCAGCGCCCACGGATCCTACATATATCAAGGGTCACTTGCCATTGGACTCCTTGGTTGTTTCCAACGCTCGGAAGAGGGCGAACTCTCAAACTACTGGTGACGCTCCTCCCCCGGACAAAGAGTCCAAGATCTTTGAGGCCTCAGGCAAACTAATTGCTGCACAGGCAGCTAACATCTGGAGAATCTCTAACACCCAAGCATTACTTGCACGTTATGATAGGGCCCATTATGACACATTAGAGGCCATACTGCAACACTTGCCTGACCAATACAAGGAGGCGGGGGAGATGCTCATTCAGGAGGGTAAACTCATTACGAATGCATCCATCAAATGTGCACTGGATGTGGCAGACACAGCCTCCAGGGCTATCAATATACCAGTGTGCTGCTTCGACGCCATGCCTGGCTTAGAATTTCGGGGTTCAAACCCGACATTCAAACTACGATCCTCAATCAAACAGTGAATCCTGACCACCTGTTTGGCCCTGAGGTGGATGCCACACTTGAGAAAATGAAAAAAGATACGGAAACTGCCAAGTCTATGGGGGCTCTACAAAGTCAGCAGTTTCGGAGTGGTTCCTTTCGCCGCTCAAACTCCAGAGGCACCTCAAGGGGACAGGCGTCCCAGTCAACCCAATATTACAAAAGTAACACACAAGCCTCGTATAACAACAAGGGTCGAGGTGGTTACAGAGGCAATAATGTCAAGGGCAGGGGACGTGGAAACAATAGTTCCAGGTCCACCACCACCAACAAACAGTGACGTCTTGTCACTGCCCCCCGACCATGCAACACCGGTCGGGGGGAGACTCCAGCAGTTCCCCTGCGTGGAAAAACATCACCACGGACAGGTGGGTGAGGTCTATTATCCAGTACGGGTACTGTCTAGAACTTACGTCCATTCCACCGGACATACCCCCAAGGGGCCGTCCTATGTCAGGCGAGCACTTGACCTTGTTGCAGCAAGAAGTTCTTGTCATGCTGCAAAAAGGGGCAATAGAGCTCGTTCCATTGCAAGAGCGGGGAACAGGGGTTTACTCCCTGTATTTTCTGATTCCCAAGAAGGACGGATCCCTCAGGCCGATCCTGGACCTCAGGCCCCTGAACTGGTACATCCTCTCGGAGCACTTCCATATGCTCACGTTGCAGCAGGTGCTTCCCCTGCTTCAACAGGGGGACTTCCTGGCTACGCTGGATCTGAAAGATGCCTATTTTCATATCCCCCTCCATCCTTCCCACAGGAAGTATCTCAGATTCACGATCTTAGACCAGCATTACCAGTTCAAGGTTCTGCCGTTCGGGGTCACCACGGCACCGAGAGTGTTTACCAAGTGCCTAGCGACTGTGGCAGCGCATCTCCGTCGCCAGCACGTCCACGTCTTTCCCTACCTGGACGACTGGCTCATTCAAGCAAGGACAGAACAGCAGTGCGTAGACCACATGTCACGCACCATTCATCTCCTGCACGATCTGGGATTCTCTCTGAACTACCCAAAGTCCCATCTCCAGCCCGCCCACGTGCGACAGTACCTGGGCGCGACGATCAACACTCTGGCAGCCACCGCGCAGCCAAATTCAGTGAGAATCGCCAGTATCCAAGCGCTGATCCAACGATTCAGACCCCAACACTCGCTTCCAGCGAAGGTGTTCATGCAGTTGATAGGCATGATGGCCTCCTGCATCTCCATTGTCCCGCACGCGAGACTACATATGCGTCCGCTTCAGGAGTGCCTTGCACGTCAGTGGACTCAGGCTCATGGGCAACTGACAGACCTAGTGTTGGTGAGCGGTCGGGCATAAAACTCTCTGCATTGGTGGAATCCACACAACCTTTGCAAGGGCCGACCATTCCAAGAGCCTGTCCCACAGATTATCCTGACGACGGACGCCTCTCTCCAGGGATGGGGAGCGCATGTACTCCAGTACACAGTGCAGGGACTATGGACACTACAGCAAAGGAAGATGCACATCAATGTGTTGGAACTGATGGCAATCTTCATGGCCTTGAAGGCGTTCAAAGTACATCTGTGCAACAAAGTCGTGTTGATCCGGACGGACAACATGACAGCCATGTACTACATTCAGAAGCAGGGAGGCACACACTCTCCACAGCTGTCTCATCTGGCTCAGAGCATGTGGAAGTGGGCCATTCAGAGGAACATCTTCCTCATGGCAGAGCATCTCCCTGGCAAGGACAATCAAATGGCGGATCTGCTCAGCAGGCACAGCCATCAGATGCACGAGTGGGAGATACATCCATCAGTACTCCAACCGTACTTCCAAAGGTGGGGTCATCCAGAGATAGACCTGTTCGCAACAAGGGAGAACGCAAAATGCCAAAGCTTCGCCGCTAGATTCCCACACCCCCAGTCACAGGGCAATGCGATGTGGATGAACTGGTCAGGCAGATTTGCGTACGCTTTTCCCCCAGCACCTCTGATACCGCTGGTGGCACGCAAGCTCAGGCAGCACTCAATGACTCTCATCCTGGTTGCTCCAACGTGGGCTCGCCAACCATGGTACACCACGTTTCTAGAACTCTCCGTGGTGCCGCATCAAAGGCTTCATCTCACTCCCAGCCTTCTGACGCAGAGCCATGGCGACATTCAGCACCCAGATCCGCAACAGCTCAACCTGGCGATCTGGCTCCTGAAGTCCTAGAGTTTGGCTACCTCAATCTTCCTCCCGATTGCATGAACATCATTCGGGAGGCAAGGAAGCCCACTACCAGAGCTTGTTATGCGGCTAAATGGAAGAGGTTTGTCATCTACTGTGCTAACCACAATATTGACCCTCTAGATGCTTCCATTCAAAACATCATTTGCTATCTTTTCCACCTGTATCAATGCAACCTGGCATACTCTTCCATCCGCATTCACCTGTCTGCTATGGCAGCATACCTCCAGAATAGGCAACACCTGTCACTCTTCAAGGTCCCTGCTATCAAGGCCTTTCTGGAAGGACTCAAAAGGGTCATTCCACCAAGGACCCCACCAGCTCCAGAATGGAACCTCAATGTGGTTCTTACGAGGCTGATGGGTCCTCCCTTTGAGCCACTGCATTCTTGTGAGCTTCAGTTTCTGACTTGGAAGGTTGCGTTCTTAGTAGCAATCACATCGCTACGGAGGGTTAGCGAGCTGCAGGCGCTCACCATCCAAGAACCTTTCTTCCAGGTACATGCTAACAGGGTGGTGCTCCGCACTAACCCTAAATTCCTACCCAAAGTGGTATCCCAATTCCACTTAAACCAGACAATTGAATTGCCGGTGTTTTTCCAAAACCCGGAGACGCTGGCGGAGCGCATGCTCCACACCCTTGATGTTAAGAGGGCCTTGATGTATTATGTAGACAGGACAAAAGATTTTCGCAAAACCAAGCAGCTTTTTCTTGCTTTTGCCACACACCACAAGGGAAACGCTATCTCAAAAGCAGGGATTGCTAGGTGGATAGTAAAGTGCATTCAGATCTGTTACGCTAAAGCTAAGCGCACCCTCACTATCCCACCGAGGGCCCACTCCACCAGGAAGTTGGGGGCCTCTATGGCTTTCCTAGGTAACATTCCCTTAGAAGATATCTGTAGAGCAGCCACATGGTCTACCACACATACTTTCACTAAGCACTACTGTGTAGACGTGCATTCCAAACAGCAGGCAGCTGTTGGTCAAGCTGTTCTAAAAACACTTTCAGACCGCTGCAGCTGGCATGGGCGGCCGCCAATAATGGAGGGACTGCTATGTATTCTATGCACAGATATGAATTCAGCAGCCCACATGCCTTCGAACTGCAAATGCTACTTACCAGTATGCATCTGTTCTTGGCATGTAGGGCTGCTGACATTCATATCGCCCGCCCTCCTCCCCGGCGCCTGTAGCAGCTGCAGTATTCATTCATATATATACATATGCTCATAGCATGGTCATCACTCACATTCTTCACTCCATCTCTGCCAATGGCTAAAAACAATCTGGGGATGGAGGCGATGCCCATGCGCACTGTAGTCCAGGGGAGGAGCCACCTATCTCGTGATACTTCGAAGACTCTTCCAGGACAACAATGTGCAATCATCCGGACCCAACACTAGGTGGCGATCTATGCACAGATATGAATGTCAGCAGCCCTACATGCCAAGAACAGATGCATACTGGTAAGTAGCATTTGCATTCCAGTAGGTTCTCATGTTTGACAGTATCAAAAGCTGAGGAGAGGTCAAGAAGGATGAGGAGGCAGGAATCGTTGCGGTCAAGGATTTGGAGGGCGTCCTCAATTATGTGAGTCATAGCCGTTTCCGTGCTGTGTTTCGCTCGCAAGCCTGATTGATGAGGGTTAAGGAGGTCAAACTGATCAATGTGTTTTGTCAGTTGGAGTTGTACACATTTTTCCAGAAGCTTGGCCAAGGTGGGGATATTGGTGATAGGGCGATAGTTGTTCAGGTCAGCCGGGTCAGCTGTAGGTTTCTTGAGTATAGGTGTGACTTGCCCCACCTTGAGGGAGTCTGGGATGATGCCTTGTTGAAGGGAGCTGTTAATGATTTTGGTCCAGAGTGGAAGGAGCAGGGGGGTGAAGTCTTTCACAGCATTAGCAGGTAGGGGGTCAGTGAAGTGATTAGAGGGCTTCAAGGTGCTGAGCAGTTTGTGAATTGCTTCTTCAGTGTAGGTGTCGAAAGACGTCCATGATGCGTTGTTTTAGGGTGAGTGGTAGTCATGCTGATGGGGCTGGAGTATCGGCTTGCATCAATGAGAAGATCACTTCTTATGTTGTCGGTCTTTAGCTTAAAGAATGCAGAAAAGTCTTCACAGTGTGGAGTATCGCTTGTTACGCTGTTTGATTGTGAGGGTTGCATCTTGGTTTGAGATTTGACTAGATCGAACAGTTTTCTTGGTCGGTTCTTTGCTTGGTCCAGCTGGAGACTAAAGAAGTCTGATTTCGAACGCTTGATTTTCCTAAAGTAGGCATTTCTCTTGTTCTTTCACGTTTTAAGGTGCAGTGCTGAGGGGTCAGATCTCCAAGTGCGCTCTGCCATTCGCAAAGCACGTCTGTCTTCATTGAGTCTGCCATCATACCAAGGGTTCGATTTCTTGGCGGAGACTCTGTTCAGTTGCAGGGGGGCAGCTTCGTTGATTATTGAGTTCATAGAATCGAGGTAGAGGTCAGTCAATGATTGAACATCAGGGCGCCCACAGGGGAAGGAGGAGACTGCAAGTGTGAGAAGGCAGGCAGTTCGGGTTGAGATTCTTCATGTCCCTTTTCCAGATCTTGGATTTGGTGAGTTGAGCCATGTTAGGTTTAACTTTTTCGTTGATGAAGAAAGTGATAATGTGGTGGTCGGACCAGTCACAGGGTTGGATCGACCCCAATTGGGTAGCGTCTTCTTTGGCGATGATCAGGTCGAGGATCGCGCCTTTGTCGTGTTTCGGGCTGTTACAGATTTGGGTGAGGTCAAGCGCATTAAGGAAAGTTTTGAGACTATTCACCACTGCGTCTTTCTGATCGTTCCAATGGAGATTGAAGTCACCCAGGTAGATTTGAGTGGTCTGCCGACCGGCATTGGATGAGATCGTGTCCATGAGTTGTTGGGTGAAGGTGAGGTTGTCCCCGGGCGGGTGGTAGATGACCTGTAAAGATCATACAGGTTTGCCCTCGCTGGAGATATCGAGGCAGAAGAGTTCACAGGAAGTGAGGGAGGGGGAGGTGACTTTAATCACAGAGAGGTTGCTCCTAAAAATGCATGCAATTCCACCGCCCGTCTTGCCGTTCCTGTCGAGCCTAATGATGTGGTAGTTGGGGGGGACTAATATGTCCATTATAGGCGTAGAAGTTTCAGTTAGCCACGTTTCAGTCAGAATGGCAAGGCCAAGGTCCAGTGCTATAATGAGATCCGCGATGTCGGAGGAGTGTCTCGGGGCTGATCTACAATTGAGTAGGATGCATTTGAGTCTGGGGGAGAGAAGGGTGATCGAGTGTTCTAGAGAGAGGGGGACTTCTCTGAGATTATTGGGGACGGAACTTCTGTTGCTCAGAGTGGGGGCCTAAGGGGATTAGTGAGGATTGTGGGAATGGGGAGGTGTGTAGCGGTTGTGTGTTTTAAGGGACCAGGGCCAAATGAGCGAAGGAGGGTGCATAGGTCATGGTCCGAAAGGGGGTTGAGGGCACGACGGGGTCGAGTGTGATTGCGGGCGGGGATAGAGGGCCAACGCGGGGAGTATGATTTGTGAGGGTAAGTAGGGTGGGTGGGGGGCTTGTTGCGTGAAGGGGCGGTGGTAGGTAGGGGTTGTCTGGTGAGTGTGGTAAGTAGATCTTTGATGTTGTGGAGCTCTTCTTTGAGTTGTAATAGGGTGGATATAATCATGTCCAGAGGTGGGTTGGGGGTGTAGTGGGGGATGGGCGCCGTGGGCGAGTCGTTGATTAGGGAGCTGGAAAGGTGACTGGCTAGGGGGGGGATATGCTAGCGTTGGTGCAGGGCTCTGAGGTAATAGTGAGTGGGGTGTCATTCGATGGGTGTGAGAGAATGTGGGTGAGGGGTGTGGATGGGGAAGGGGGGGTGTAGGAGGCATAGGTGGGGGTGCTGGAGGGGGCGTAGCAAGTGAGTTGAGGGGTGGGGGGAGGCTGGAGACTGGGGGTGTGTGGAGGGTATTGGGGGCTGAGAGTGGGGGGGGGGGAGTGAGGAGTAGGGGTTGAGGTAGGGGAGGTGGTGTGTTCCGCGACTCTGGTTGGGAGAGTGGGGTAGTGGGGAGTAAGCGTGGGAGGGGAGATAGTGTGGGAGATGGACCTGCCGCGGGGCGGGGGGGATAAGTTCCCGAGATTCATAGGCGGTGAGAGTTGGGGGGTAGGGAAGGTGGGGGTATGGAGGATGTATGAGGGGGAGAAATCTCCGCCATTGGGTGAGGGGTGTGGAGAGGTTATATCAGGTAGGTGACCGACTACAGCTCTTGGGGTGTATGAGGGGAAGTAGTCCTCGCGCGTGGATGAGGTGTGGTGAGGTTACAACTGGTGGGTGATTGACTACAGCGCAGGGGGAATGGGAGAGGTGTGTGTCGTTCAGCTGATGTGCTAGGATAGGCAAGTTAGATTGAAGATTGGAAATGGGAGTGGGGGGGGGTTGTGTAGCTTGAGACGTTAGGAGAGGAGGTGCGCCGGTTAGAGATGTGTTCGAAGAAGGTGGGGAACAAATTTTCGAGCAGGTCCAGGTTCTTATCAGTGGATTGGAATAGGATGGTACCGTTGTTGTAGATGGTGATGGTGGCTCTACCTGGGAAAGTTTGGGATGGGGTGGTAGTAAGTGTTAGGCCATGAGCGGATTTTCTGGTGGTGGAGATAGTGAGAATGGAGAGGAGGGCTTTCCTCCACTGTGCTCTGCGTAGAGTGTAAAGAATGAAGTCAGTGCTCGTGGCACCATTGATCAGAGAAAAATAGGTGTCCACAAACGGGGTTTCAGGGTGGGCCTTCAGGAAGTTGTGTTTGGCGTTTTTTTTGGATAACTCGGGTGGGTAGTTAATTTTGTATGTGTGCTTGCCCATGCGTTCCATGATAGCGGAGGAGTAGGTAGGTAGAAGAGGGGGGGGTGTGCGTAGATGAGTGTGAGGTTAGTGGTGTAGGCCTGAAAAAGAAAAGAGAATGAATATAGTCTTAGGTGTGGGCAGTTGTTGAGGATGACTAATCTAAGATGGCCACCAAAGTGGAGGACTAGTCAAAGATGGCCGCCAGAGTAGCATATACAGGGACCAGAGTCCTTTGTAGTAGTCCTTTGTCTATTGTTGATGTCTTTTAGAGAGTTTAGTTTCTCTTTCTATCCAGGACAGGTCGAGTTAGTCCATCATCTATGTTGCTAGGCGGGGAGGAGAGAGTACAGCTTCAGAGTTGCATGGAGGTGAGGAGAGAGACTTATCTCTGTTTTGGTGACCCCTGAACGCAATGGTATGCAGCCTCATGGTCATCTGGTGGGCAGTGGAGGCGATTTATGGCTCCTGTTTATGGCCCCCGCCATTTTAGGTAATGGAAAGTGCAGGGACTGCTGTGTCCGCAAAAGTAATTTTACATGCAGGTACCCCTATAGGAAACCGTAAAGATTGTTCGAAATAATATTTTTTGTGCAGATACCTTCAGGAACAGTGTGCTCATTGTGGTCGCCAGGCAGCATTGATGTTGTACAAATCCGGCGCTTCAAGGCAGTGTTGCGTTGACGCTGTCCGATCACCCAGGCTGAGCACACCGGGGACGTTCTGATTGCCCAGCTCGCCTGTGTGTAAGCGAGCAGTTGGGGGCAGACTCCACTCTCGCCGATCCTCTATTGGGGGTAGGGGACGACGGAAGAGGCAACCGGCTGAACACAGGACGCGAGCGAACGTTCCTCTCCCCCAAGATGGTCTCCACAGAGGTGGGGTCGCTCTCGCTCGCCTGCGCCAGGTCAGACCGCTCTGCCTCTCTTCTGCTTGGATCCCGAACGCGGATCCACGATACCACTAGGGCTGGGGTGGGGGGTGGGTGGGGGGGGGGCGGGGGGGGGGAGGGTTCATCGTGCTCACCCTGGCAGCAGGGCGCCAACTTCCTCTGATGTCGCTGAGGTGCGCAGGACTTAGCCCCAGAGCGAGCAAACAGACCAGCACACCGCTCACAAGGCGAAATAGGGCGAACACCCCCAACGTGAGCGGGATACTGGGGTGGTCTCAGCGGTAATCGCAGGCAGGCAGGAACAACTCCGCAGTGGGGCTCCCGTCGTCCGTCCGGCGCCAGCAGTGATCCAGGTCCGGGTCCCTTTCCACGACCGTACCTCTACAGCTGGACTCGCAGGCAACCACAACGTGCAGCAGTTGTCCACGGCGTCCTCCAGGCTATCTGATGGGGAAGGCTTTGCTGGGTATGGCTCCAGAAGAGGGTCATCTGTTGGGTCGACTTTATATTCTTTCCAGGAGTTGTCCCCATCCCCACGCCCTTGGAACTGGTCCTATAGGTCTTCATACCCATTAGGACTGCATAGGTCTGAGCACGATTGCACTAATCTCTGGTGATTATAGTGGCGTGTGGTGGTGAACAATATTGTCAATGCAGAGTCCAGCCCTTCAGAGTCACTATAGCTTTCATGGTGTTCACACAGTGCTTGGTAGAGGTGGCAGTGCATCGGCACAGATGCTGCATTCATATCTGCCCAAACCTCATTTGGCTGATCAAGGGCAGCAGCAAGCAACAAAGCTTAGCACTTAGCGGTGGCCCTATTTCACACCATAAATTCACTGTAAACATAAAGGAGTGCCACCTTCAGCCCCAACATGTGCTGCCCTTTTTGTGGTTAGTGTTAATTGCTCTCACAGGGAAAGCCAGTGGCCAGAGTGCACTGGCATTTTGCAGGTGCTGCATCTTTTTCGTCTGGTTATTCCTCTCACTGGAAGGACTGTAGTGAAACTTTTAGGTATGATTGCTTCTTGCATAGCAACTGTACCACATGCCATACTACACGTTTCTCTCCCACGAACAGTGCCTCACTCAAATGTTCACATGCAGTCAGTGGAAAGATTCAGTGTTGAAGGCCAGTAGTCACCTCTCTCTGTAGTGGTGGAACAGCAGCAGCATCCTGTGCTCATCAGGTCTTTGTAGACCCACTTCTGTAGGTCACCATGAAGGCATCGCTACCCAGGTGGGGCACATATCTCACCAACATGCTTGTGTAGAGGACCTGGCCCCCTCCACATCAGGATCAGGACATCAACTACCTGCAACTACTGGTAATCTCTCTAGCTCTCAACACTTCGTTCAGACTTGTTTGAGGCAAAGTAGTCTACATAACAGGATAACATGACCGTATTGTATTACATACAGAAAAAGGGCTATTCACTCCCCCAGTTGTTTGAGCTAGCACTGGGCAATTCGCTACAAGATACCTGTCAGTCGAGCAGTTGCACAGGGGTGGACAGTGACTTTACAGACCTGCTAAACAGGAAGTATCAACGAGTCTACACATGGGAAAACAACCTCCAACTCCAACAGCTACTTCCTTCTGTGGATAACCCTGGATTTCGCAAAATGCCTAAGCTTTGCCTCCAGGTGCCTCATCCACCGTCCATGTGTGATATATTATGGATGAACTGGTCAGATATTTTCCTCTTCTCACTCATCCCTCACGTGGTGAAGATGAGGCAGGTGTTCATGACTATCCAAGTGCCCCCTACCTGGCCAGACAGCCCTGTTACTCAGTGATCTGTGTAGATGTCCATCAGTTCCCAAGAGAAACTGCAAGTCAGGCGAGGCCACCTCATGCAACCACAAGAGCAAATCAGGCACAAGTGGAGAAGTGTGGCTCAATGGTTAGAGCGGCAGACCTTGATGCAGAGCGCTGGCCAGGGACCAGGGTTCGATTCCAGCCTCGGCGGGATCGGGCTTAAATTCCTCTGACCGGATATTCTCGCCTCAGTGCCGAATCTAAGCATGGGCCCCACACTGCAACTCTGGGCAATAGCTTGCTTAGTCTCCACAACGGCCCCCGATACACAAGGGATGCCTGGTTTCACCATGGGATGCCCAGGAGTGGACACCTCACAAGGAAAAGCCAGAAGGGGTTCCCTTGTGGTAGGAGTACAAGCGCCGGGATGCTTACGGGTTACTGTTCGCGCTATACAAATACAACACATTTAACTCTAAGCTGCTCAACCCCCACTGATCCAGCACCTGAGGTCTTGGAGTTCGGCTGTTTAAATCTCCCTGATAAGTGTGAAGCTCTTGACTATGCTTACATGTTAGGCAGCCAAGTGATACATGTCAAAGCAACTATACTCCAAGATTGTGGATTAGGACTATATTCCTTTTTACACCTACAAATGTCCGGCCTTGCATATATTTCAACAAGTGTTCATCTAGCTGCTGTTGTGGCACATTAGTGCATAGTAAGAAAACTCCTTGCTCAACAAAATATATTTATTTCAGCGTTGGAGAGACTCAGACTGTTAATGCCTCTAAGAACACCTCCAACCCCTGTATGTAACCTCCGCATAGTTCCTAGAAGACTTATGGAGGCACTCTTGAAACTCTTCTACTCTTGCATCCTGCAGTTTGTCCTTGAAAGTGGCTTTCTTAGAAGTTATAAACACTCAGACGCATTAGTTGTAAGCACTCGCCGTCAAAGAACTATTCTGTTTGAGACATGTGAGTTGTAAATACACATGCTTTGTATACTCCTGCCATCTAGTGTTGGGTTCGGATGTTTGCAGGTTGTTTTTCTTCAAAGAAGACTTTTCTCGTCATGAGGCAAGGATTACTCCTCCTTTCGGTGATAGTGAGCATGGGCATCGACTCCATTAATAGATTGTTTTCTTTCCTTCATTGGGTTCGGATGTGGTTTGCTGTGCTCCGGGTCGAGACGTCCGTCGAAATCACTTCGGTTTGCAACCCACTGTACCCTCGTCGGTATTGTTTCGAGAGCATTTTCCCAATCTCCGCGTGTTGAAAATCGGAAAACTATCACAGTTGGATCGACTAAACTCCAACCGCGGTCTTCGGGCCTAGCCCGTTCTTTCACTTACACTCGAGAGGTCAACATAGAGTAAATCTGCAGATGGAACAGGCTCCATTCCAATTCTGCCCTTGGTGCCACTGCAGATATCCGCGAACCGACCTGCACAAAGTCTGTATTAGTGCCTACCTAAGGAGCACAAAGTAGCCTGCGATGCTTGTCGTTCTTTGCGTTCGAAAAAGACCCTCGGGGCTCAACGGAAAGAAATGCAGCGACAAAACATCAAAGAGACCCCCGATATCTTCAGCGAATATATCAAACGGGAAGAAATGGTAGCTTCGGCAACAGAGGAAGAAGAGGCCTTCTCCATCCAAGAGTCAGATTCCGAGCTGGAGACGGAATTGGAGTCCCAAGATGTTCTAGCTGGTAAAGCTGCCATGAGTACCAAAACCCCTTTACCCACTAAACCTGCTTCCGTCAAACAAAAGGCTTCTGGACCACCACTGCCATCTGGTCACGGTAGGCACCGAGACACTGCCTCTAACGCCACATCCTCAGGCTCTGCACTGAAAGGACAAGTTAAGCCATCCGGCGCGGGTCCAGATAGTTCGGCACCTGAAGATTTGCCTCCGAAAAACAAAAAAGACAAATCCAGTGCAACAACAAAAATTTCGGTACCAAAACAAAAAAGATAGTATTCATAAGCCTCCAAAGCCAATTTTGGAGACCATGCAGCAAAAGCTGGATCCAAACCAGAAAAAATAGACTTAGGATATAAAATCTGTCTTAAGAAGAAAGACATGGCTACTAGCCTTCTTCATCCTATTTCTCCTACCCTTTGACCAGTACCTCTGTACCACCAGCAGACCCTCTAGACATCACGTCACAGGGCTCTCCTCATACAGATCCTGATACAGGTGATGGGGATGACCATTATGGACAACCACCACCAGATCCATGGGATGGTTGCAATATAGATCCTCCTACAGATAGACCCAGATCTATACCCGCTAAACCTTCCCATCCTGATGACACCTCGTACCAGAAGTTAATTGCCAGGGCAGCCACATACTATGTAGTTGCTTTACATACAGAACCGCACAAAGGACAACAATCATTACCTATGTGAAAAGGAATGATGAGGACATTAAGGTTCCAGTGAGGGCACATATTACAACACCTAGGGTGGATAAAAAATATAAACCTACACCATCTGACCCAATTTTTATTAAGGGCCAGATCCCTTTTGATTCATTGGTTGTATCCAATGCTAGTAAAAGAGCAAATTCGCAAACTACAGTGGATGCACAACCTCCGGCCAGAGGGTCAAATCTAATAGAGGCCTCAGGTAAGATTGGCTGCACAATCCGCCAGCCATCAGCGTATAGCCAATACACAAGGTCTTTTGGCTAAATAGGACTTGGCCTACGGGGACGAAATGGAAGGCTTACTCCAATATCTCCCATAGGAGCACAGAAAAGGAGGACCGGAATTAGTAAGAGGTAAAACTAATTTCTAATTCCTCTATTAGATGTGCGTTAGATGCTGCAGATAATGCAACTAGAGGAGTCAACACTAGGACTTATCCTTAGACAAAACGCATGGTTACAAATCTCGGGTTTTAAACTAGCAGTACAGCAAACCATACTAAATGCCCCGTTCGATAAGGAACATCTATTTGGTTCTCAAGTGGATTAATCACTAAGAAAAAATGAAGAAAGATACAGGATTAGCACATCTACGGGGGCACTACCGTCACCCTCTAACAGAGGTTCCTTTCGCCACTCATTTATAGGGGAGGCTCAACAAGTACCTCTACAGAGGTCAACACATTTCTATGAACCACAAAATCAATCCTCACCCTCAAGAAGATTTTACAAAGGCGGTTACAGAGGGAACCACTTTAAAAGCAGAGATTAGGGTCCCCCAATACTTACCTCTCCATCTCCCAACAAACAGTGACTTCATAACTCCCCCCGATCATCATACACTTGTTGGGGGAAGACTATCAATTCTATTTGGCAGTCCATAACATCAGACAAATGGGTATTGGATATTATCCCACATGGCTATTGCCTGGAGCTCACCAGGAATCCTCACAATATTTCACCTCACTTTCAGAAACTCTCTCTAGCCGCTCCAATGCGGCGCACATTTCCCCGCTGTGCGGGTAAATTCCACGCGTGTGCAAATCGACGCACACGCCCACTGTAACGGGGGCCGTCCAACGCATGGAAGAGGTTAAAGTGCAAACAACTGCTCAAACGAGGCACAAGTCCTAACAAAAGGAGCTATAGAACCAGTTTCAATACAACACCTAGACTTAAAGGACGCGTTCTTTCACATCCCCTTTCAACCAGCACATAGCAAATACCTCAGATTTGTATTAGCAGAAAAACACTATCAATTCAAAGTACTCCCATTCGGAGGGATTGCTGCACCCATATTATCAAAATATCTAGCAGCAGCTCATGTAAGAAGAAAACAAATTCATTACTTCCCATACCTAGATGATTGGCTCATAAACACCAACACACATCTCAAGTATTTACAACACACTCAAATTAAAATAAATAGTCATCAAATGGGTTTCAAAGTCAGTGTATACAAATCTGATCTTCAACCTACACAGCTGCAACCCTATCTCGGAGCGATCCTAAACACTCAAACTGGTATCGCCTATCCCTATGCAGCCCGAATTCACATTTTTCAAACACTGCTGCTTCAATTTCAAAGCAATCAGTATCTAACAGTGAGAACTTTCATGCAACCATTAGGGATGATGGCACCATGCATTGCCATAGTACCTCATGCGAGATTAAACATGTGTCCTCTACAGGAATGCCTAGCGTGTCAATGATACATCAACTACCCAGAGCTTCTTGCTGTTCAACTAGTGCTTAAGGCATTTCTACCTCACCTAATAGGGAAAGTTGTCTTAGTCCAGACGGGCAAGATCAAAGCTATGTACATAATCAGGGGGGGGGACATACACACACTCTATAGTTACCACACCTCTATCAGACCATTTGGCGTTGGGCAATTTATCACAAAATCTAGTTGCTCGCGGAACCGCTTCCAAGGACGGACAACAAATTTGCCGACCTCTGCAGGATCCGACAAGTGCACGTGTGATAACTCCGCCCCAAGTCCTCCCATATTTCCACAAATGTTTTTTTTTTTTTTACAGATGAA
Source organism: Lissotriton vulgaris (assembly GCF_964263255.1). Taxonomy (NCBI): domain Eukaryota; kingdom Metazoa; phylum Chordata; class Amphibia; order Caudata; family Salamandridae; genus Lissotriton; species Lissotriton vulgaris. Next base: position 22,155,865 of record NC_141697.1, read on the forward strand.
TCTATTCGCAACAGCAGAGTACACAAAATGCCCAAACTTTGTCTCTAGGTTCCCACATCCTCTATCCAAAAGAAAGGCCCTATAGATGAATTGGTATGGGATATTTTCTAACGCTTTTTCGCCGGTCCCTCTTCAATTTCTGGTTCGGAAGCTCAGACAAACATCTTTCACCTTTATTCTAGTGGCTCCCACATTGGTCGTCAACCATGGTTCACACTTCTAGACCTCTCAGTAGTTCCACATCAAAAGCTTCACCTCACCTCAGACCACCTTACTCAGAACCATGGAGAAATCGGACATCCAAACCCTAGGGTGGTCTACCTAGCGATTTGGCTCATGAAGTCAGAGTTCGGCTCCCTAATTTTAGTGCCATATTGTATGACCGTTCTTAAAGAAATAAGAAAGCCTACTGTTAGGGCATGCTATGCAGCCAAATGGAAAAGGTTTGTTACATATTGTAATAACCAAACCATTGATCCATTAGATGCTTGTATACAACAAATCATTTATCTATTGCAACTAGACTGTACAGACAGACTGCAGCTGGTACAAAACTCTGCAACTAGACTTCTTTGCAGAGTCCCTAGTACCACTTCCATCTCTGGCCATCTCCGTGATCTGCACTGGCTCAGAGTGGAAAACTGCATCAAATTCAAAACTCTCAGCTGCATGTTTAAGATCAAATGGGGTTCTGCTCCACAATACTTGCAGTCTCTTGTCCAGCCTTACATCCCTACACGCCACCTTCGTTCTGGCAAATTGGTTCAATCTCGCTAGGATGGGTGGCCGGTCTTTTTCTTATCTTGGCCCAATGCTCTGGAACACCCTCCCGATCACTATCCGCAAAGAAATCATCTATACCAGTTTCCGCAAATCTTTAAAGACCTGGTTGTTTAACCAGTAATGTCTTTCACCATGATTCCTCTGTATTCTGCTTCGTCCAGGCGCCGGGAAACCCTTTTTGGGTAGGTGTTGCGCCCCGCAAATTCAATAAATAAATAAATTACAATGTGCAGGCCTTACCTACACACCCATACGTCCACACTTTGTTTTGAAGATATGCCGCTACTTCTGCAGACATTTCCCTATAGTCAAAGTACCAGTCATTAAAGCCTTTATGGAAGGACTTAAAAGAGCAATACCACCAAAAGTCCCACCTGCACTTAATATTGTACTAACCAGACTTATGGGTTCACCATTTTAACCATTACACAATTGTCCACTGCAGTTCCTTTCTTGGAAAATTGCTTTCTTGATTGCGATCACTTCACTAAGACTTGTCAGTGAGATTCAGACATTAACCTTAGAAGAACAATTATTCCAGCTCCATAAAGACAGAGCGATTCTTCGCGCTATCCCAAAGTTCCTTTCAAAAGAAGTCTCTGCTTTTCATATTAACAAATCAGTTGAGTTACCCGTTTCTTTCCCTCAACCTGATTCAGTAGCTGAAAGAGCACTACATACAAAAGATGTCAAAAGTGCATTATTGTATTCTATTGATGGAACAAACTATTTTATCATAACAAAACAGTTGCTTTTGCTCCCCTTCATAAAGGGAAGTCTCTAGATGTGGCATTTCTAGATGTATTGTTGAATGTATCCAAACAGGCTATATTATATCTATACCTCCTAGAGCATATTCTACTCGTAAAATAGGAGCATGCATGGCCTTTTTAGGTAACGTTCACATAGCGGACATATGTAAGGCAGGTACATGGTCTACACCCTGCACTTTACCATACATTATTGTGTGGATGTACCAGCACATCAACAAGAAATGTAGGACAAACCGTGCTAAAAAGACTCGTTCAAACCACTACAACGCCCACTGGTTAGCCACCGCTTTTGGAGGATTCTGCTCTACAGTCTATGCAAAGCGTGTGTATCTACAGCACACATGCCTCAAACGGATTATGTTACTTACCCTGTAAGCAATTGTTCTTGACATGAAGAATGGTTGATTCACATGTGACCAACCTCCTCCCCGGACCCCTATGGTTGTTGCAGTTCTTATTGCTTACATTATACATGCATGGACATCTCTATAGTACACTAAATTATTCCATTCTCACCCTCTTGCCGGAACACAATCTACAATCGAGGCGATGCCCATGTGCGCTATCATCTAAAGGAGTCACCTTGCCTTGTGACTGGAAAAGACTTCTTCGAAGAAAAACATCTTGCAAATATCCGGACCCAACACTAAATGGCTGGAGTATGCAAAGCATGTGAATCTACAGCTCTACATGCCAAGAACAGATGCTTATTGGGTAAGTAACCTCCTTACATGATGTGTAGTCCTGTAGATTGACATGCAAACCCTCCTTACCAGAAGCTAGCATTTTCACATTATTTAACTACTAACAGTGCACATGATGCACATTATATTCTTACTCTAACCCCCGTGGTCACTGCTCACCTGCTGAGTGGAAATCAATCTAGATTGGAGTCTTTGTCCTTGCACATTGTGGACATGGGGAGGAGTCCTGTGAAGCGAAAACACGTTATGTCACAGCTCAACACTAGACAGCTGGAGTATGCCGAGCATATGAATCTGCAGCACTATACGATATGAACAGATGCTTACACTGTAACTTACATTTAGGGTACCGATTAATCCGGCATGTGGGCTTTAAGATACCTCTGTATTTGCTGGCCATCAGATCGCTGATGAGGTAACCACCTGAAGGGCAAGGTGTAAAGTACTCTAGCGTAGGAAAGCTAGATGGATTGTAAGTTAATGAATGCACCCACAGAACCATTGTCCAATGTGTTCAAGGGGAACCAATAGGTACAGCAAATTCCTCCCTTAATTCTTTCACCGTGCTCCGCTGCAGTGCTCTGGTTATTCTGAAAAATCTGTCTGCTTGGTTGCTCCTATTCAATAATTCTATATTTTGGCCTTTATGGCCATAAAAGCACAGAAGAAAAAATACAGCACAGTTTATACATATATAAATCTTAAAAAGAAAGTGCGCGTGCATTCCAGTATTTAAAAAAAGAATTCTGAATATGAATATTAAAGTACTAAAGTATACACATTTTAGAACGTTTAAAAAGGGAGTTAGAAATGATGAATGTTTTGTTTACAATCAAAAACTAAAATTATCCAATTGACCCAGTTTTTAATATGGATAGACGTACACACCACATAGAGAATAAATATCGGGAGACTGAATACGAAATGGGCAGACAGATGTCATATTTTAGGAGACTATAGGACTCCACACAATGCTTTGTCCCAATGTTCCGGCATACCTGTTGTAGCCATCGGTATCTAACCTTCTTGTATGCCGGGCAGACAAATAATACATGTTGATCTGTCTCTGGATTAGCTGCACAGACCGGACAGCCCTGGGTCAGAGTGTTTCCCCATTTATTTATAAAGGCACGGAGTGGTAATGCACTGTGCCTAAATTGTAAATAGTTTTTTAGCAAGGGAGGCTGTATGACATCAAGAACAGGTTCTAACTTATATTGATATTAGGCCTCTAATAAAGCTAGGGTCAGTGTGCCAGTCTCGGAATTGGCCATTATCTGGTTGAGTTTAAATTCTCTACAAATCTTCGACAAGGCCTTCTTGGAAGTTATCTTGCAGATTACTCATAGGTCTCCCATCCTCATAGCAGCCACAGTGTTTTTAATATAGGACAGCTGTGGGATTTTGCCAGCTTTCTGTAAACTTAGCACCTCCTTAAGCTCTTCTCTAAAAAAAACTCAAGCTCTGGAGTACTCCAGAGACGTCTCCAATAAAGGAGGGGCCAAAGGGCAGCTTCCTCTGCAATTGGGCTGACCCCAAGGTCCATACGGAGTGGCGTCAGTGGTGTACTTTTAGGGAGACCTAGTAGCTGCCAAATAAGAGTCCTCATTCTTGGATAGTGGATCAGATGGTCGATGGCCCCAGATTTCTGCCCCATACAAGGCCGCTCCCCTACCCTGGGCCTTGTAAATTCCCATTGCTGGACCAACCATTTTGTGGGTGCACTTCCTAGACGTCTGTGCTATCCCCCCAGCTGTCTGAGCCAGTTTTAAGCTAGCCTTCTTGATTTGTGTGTTCCACTCCGTTTTATCAGCGAGTGTTAGGCCTAAGTAGTCTAAAACGGTCACTTTCTCCAGTGGTTTCCCATCTAAAAGAGGGTTTGGTCACATGGTGTTACCTGCATTAAAAAACATACATTTTGTTTTTAGTGAGTTTATCTCCAAACCCCTATTTTTACAAAAGATGAAAAATATCCAAGGCCCTTGGGGACTTGGATATTAAGAGGGTATCATTGGTGAACATCCGGGCCGGAACCTTGTTCGCCAGCCTAGGGGCATCAATGTTCCTCCCTCCCAGCAGTCAGAACCTCCACCAGACCATTGATAAATAGGCAAAAGAGGGTCGGGGCCAAGACGCATTCTTATCTTACCCCTCTGTCTATTGGAATGGGATCAGTAAGCTCACCGTTTTTACCGTACCTAACTTGAGCGTAGTTGTGTTCGTGAAGCCGCTTCATCTGGTAACCGAGGTAAGGGAGACCCCCAAATCTAATAAGATGTACCACAATTTGTCCCTATTCTCTGTACTGACTAATTATTCCTGCATATGTAATTGTGGATTCTCTCTGCATATCGCTGAAGGGTTACCCCGCATATGTAATTGCTGGTTTTCTCAGCATTTTGCTGACTTCTCGTCCCTCTGATTACTGTATATACCCTGGGTTCGAGGCATGTGGGCTGCTGAATTCATATCTGTGCATAGATCGCCGCCTAGTGTTGGGTCCGGATGATCGCACATTGTTGTCCTTGAAGAGTCTTCGAAGTATCACGAGATAGGTGGCTCCTCCCCTGGACTACAGTGCGCATGGGCATCGACTCCATCCCCAGATTGTTTTTTCCCGCCATTGGGTTCGGATGTATATTGGTTCACTCTAGTCGGAATCAATATAAAAGTTTTCTTAAGGCCAAAAGGACTTTAGGTTTTCGTCTGTATAGTCTTGCGTTCGGTGCCCGATTCTTTCCTGCTCCATTCTGAGCCGGATTTCCGGAAAAGCTGCGGGCTTTTCGACGCTGAAGGCCCGGTCGACGCCAGAGGCCTTATCGACGAACCATCATGGAACGGAGCCCGTTCAAGAGATGTCCCGTGTGCAACTCCGAGTATCCCCACATCGACGTCCACCCGGTGTGCAACAAGTGTCTTTCGCCGGATCATGATGAAGCCAGCTGCATGGCTTGTTCCCGTTTTCGATCCAAGAAGACTCTTCTGCATCGACGTGCTGCGCGCCAGGAAGCCCAGCAGACTGAACCGGCGCCTGTGGACATAGTCGATGCTGGTGATGATGATGGAGCTGACCGGGAGGTTCGTATCCCACTTCGGAGGTCGTCTCCAACTACGACGTGGATGCTGAAACGCTTGAAGCGGAAGAAGTCGTCGACGAGGTAGGAGACGACAACGGGGCCTTTGGGGCCTTGAAAGATAGCTCGAGCGAGGAGCTAACTCAAACTGACATTGGGGCCGAAACGCTTCGTAAGGCTCAGGTCGAGGGATCGCCAAGATCTTCCAATAAGTTCTACGGCCCCGCCTTCGGGCTCGGCTTCGGACATTGCTAAGGAGCCGCTACCTTCGAAACCGGAAGTGAAAGCTCCGGTCTCGACGCACGTGAAAGCACTGGTGCCTCCATCGGAACCAAAAGTGCGGATTGCTTTGGTCGGCTCTAAGTCCTCGGACCTGTCGGCACCGACAAAGCAGACGGGCGTTGTCGACCCGAAGAAGCGGCTCAAGGGCATTGAGACAAAGTCTATCGCGCCGAAGACAAAGGTCAAGGCAGTCGTCCCGAACAAATCTGCGCCGAAGGCGGTCGACACCGACAAAGGGCTCGGTGATCCGAAGGTTCTCGAACCTCCACGTCGACAAGACCAGGCCAAAAGCGTCTACGTCTGGTGGTGCCTCGAAGGATTCCGTCAAGTCGACGCAGCCGTCCGCCTCATTCTCCAAGCAGGTGGCAGACTCCCTGAAGCGCATCAAGGATAAGAGCTCAAGTGTCGGGCCAAAGGATCCTCCACCTTCAAAGCCTGTCGACAAACCTCAGAAGACGTCGACGCCCATCCTCTTCATGCTGCCGCCGAAAGTGGCGCCGAAGGCTTTCGCCCCTAAAATGGCCACCGACCTGCCCGAGAAGGTGTCCTCGGTGCCGAAGTAGACAACGGTGGTCCCGACCATAAAGCATCGACAGTCCTCGTTGGAAGAGCAACAGGAACAGTTTATCTATGCCGAAACAGGCAGACTTTCCCTTTATAAACGGAAAATCGCCCCAAAACAGCCAATGGAGTCCTATTAGATCCACTGAAGGTTCTTGTGGAACCTGTATCTCTGCGTGGTCGGGATGTCTCACCCACTTATTCAGATGTGGACACTGGGGAAGGTGATGATAAGGAATACAGCTATCCAGTATACACTGCTCCAGATGATACCAATGAGCCCTGGGCAGCTGGTGCTGACCCGGGGATCCTCACTCTACCCCAGACACTCAAATGTATGCTGTAAAAACGTCACCTACTGAGGATTCGGCAGCGTTTAATGCCCTCATTGAAAGAGCGGCTAAGAACCACGACGTCCAGCTACATGCTGACCCCATTGGGGTGGACTTTCTTTTTGACACCTTTTCCGTCTCTGAGAGGACTGTCAAGACTCTGCCTATGTTGAAGGGCGTCTTGAAGCATGCTGGGGAAATCTTTAAGGAGCCTACCAGAGCCAGGGTGATAAACCCCAGAATTGAAAAGAAGTACAAACCAGCGCCTGGGGACCCTACTTACATCAAGGGACAGTTGCCGTTGGACTCTCTTGTTGTGTCTAATGCCCGGAAGAGGGCTAATTCACAAACAACGGGTGATGCTCCTCCCCCAGATAAGGAATCTAAGGTGTTTGAGGCATCAGGGAAAAGGGTGGCGGCTCAAGCGGCCAATATCTGGCGCATTTCAAATACTCAGGCGCTTCTAGCCAGGTATGCCAGGGCACATTACGACACACTTGAGACCCTGTTACAGCACCTGCCAGATGAATACAAAGAGGCGGCTGAGATGCTCATCCAAGAAGGGAAGCTCGTATCAAATGCTTCTATCAAATGTGCACTGGACGCAGCAGACACCGCGGCCAGAGCTGTTAACACCAGTGTCATGCTGAGACGACATGCCTGGCTCAGAATCTCCGGGTTCAAGCCAGAAATACAGACCACCATTCTGAATCAGACAGTAAACCCTGATCATCTATTTGGCCCAGAGGTGTACACCACCTTGGAAAAAATCAAAAAGGACACTGAAACTGCTAAGTCCATGGGGGCTCTGCAGTTCCAGGGTGGTTCTTTTCGTCGCTCAGGCACTAGAGGTGTTTCCAGAGGCCAGCTCTCCCAAACCACACAGTACTATAAGGGCGGCACGCAGAGCACATACACCAAACAAAGTCGAGGTGGATATCGTGGAAACAGCGCCAAAGGCAGAGGTCGTGGAAACCACAACTCCCGAGCCTCCGCCACTAACAAACAGTGATGCCTTTTCACTGCCCCCTGACCACACAACACCTGTCGGGGGTGGAGACTTCAACAGTTCCTGCCGGTCTGGAAGTCCATCACCACAGACAGGTGGGTCACACAGCTTATACAGTACGGTTATTGTCTGGAGTTAACATCCACTCCACCCAACATACCCCCAAGAAACCGTCCTATGTCCGCCGAGCATTTGCACTTATTGCAGCAAGAGGTCCTCGTCATGCTGCAAAAAGGGGCGATCGAGCTCGTGCCTGTGGAAGAGAGGCACAAGAGTTTACTCACTGTACTTCTTAATACCAAAAAAAGACGGGTCCCTCAGACCCATACTGGACCTCAGACCCCTCAATCAGTACATTCTATCAGAGCAGTTTCACATGCTGACCCTGCAGCAAGTCCTCCAGTTGCTCAGTCAGGGGGATTTTCTCGCTACTTTAGATCTAAAGGATGCGTATTTTCACGTTCTGCTGCACCCGTCACACAAAAAATACCTCCGGTTCACCATCCAAAACCAATATTACCAGTTCAAGGTTTTGCCTTTCGGGGTCACCACGGCACCCAGGGTGTTTACAAAATGTCTGGAGACAGTGGCGGCGCACCTAAGGAGACAAAACATTCACGTCTACCCTTATCTGGAAGACTGGCTCATCCAAGCAAAGTCAGCCCAGCAGTGTGCCGCCCACATGTCCCACACCATTCACCTTCTTCACGATCTGGGATTCTCACTGAATTACCCAAAGTCCCACCTGCAGCCCGCCCACATACGGCAGTATCTGGGTACGACGATAAAAACTCTGGCAGCCACAGCACAGCCAAACTCAGTGAGGGTCAGCAGCATTCATTCGCTGATACAAAAATTCAGACCTCAACACTCGCTTCCAGCGCGAGTGTTCATGCAGTTGATAGGCATGATGGCCTCCTGCATCTCCATAGTCCTGCACGCGAGACTACATATGCGTCCGCTTCAGGAGTGCTTAGCACGTCAGTGGACTCAGGCTCACGGACAGTTGAAAGACCTAGTGTTGGTGACCGGTCGTGCGTCCAACTCTCTGCATTGGTGTAATCCACAAAACCTTTGCAGGGGACGACCGTTCCAAGAGCCTGTGCCACAGATCATTCTGACGACGGATGCTTCTCTCCAGGGTTGGGGAGCTCATGTACTCCACTACACTGTGCAGGGACTATGGACACCGCAGCAGAGGAAGATGCACATCAATGTTCTAGAACTGATGGCTATCTTCATGGCAATGAAAGCTTTCAAAGTACATCTGTGCAACAAGGTCGTGTTGATCCGGACGGACAACATGAAGGCCATGTACTACATTCAGAAGCAGGGAGGGACACACTCCTCAACTCTCATCAATCAGGATTCCGAGCGAAACATAGCACGGAAACAGCTATGACACACATAATTGATGACACCCTCCAAATTCTTGATCGCAATGAGTCCTGCCTCCTCATCCTTCTTGACCTCTCGTCAGCTTTTGACACGGTCAAACATGAGAACTTGCTGGAGCTGCTAAGCACTAGAATGGGTCTATCGGGAACGGTTCTCAAATGGTTTTCGTCCTTCCTTCACAACCGGTCTCAGAAGTTCAAGATCGACAATGTGCTATCTTCACCTGTGCCTGCCGATCTAGGTGTTCCACAAGGATCCTCCCTCTCCCCCACATTGTTCAACCTCGTCATGGAACCGCTCGCCACCTTGCTCCAAGCTTCTAATGCCCAATTCCATATGTACGCCGACGACACACAACTGTACCTAAAGCTTCAATCTCCGGAAGATATCAAACATCTGAATTCCACGCTTATAAACACTCAATCTTGGCTAGCCGATAATCACCTCAAACTAAATGCTCTGAAAACTGAGTTCCTCCTCATCTCACCCTCGGCGAAAATTTCCACCACCCAAACATGGCTCAACAACCTATCAGCACTCAATGTCCAACCCACCATCGTGGACTCAGCGAAATCCCTAGGCATCACACTAGACGCCAAGCTCAACATGCAGCAGCACATCAGCAAAGCCACAAAAGCAGCTAATTTCCAAATCAACACACTGAGGAAAATTAAACCCTTCCTCCCTACTGAAGACTTCCAAACTGCTGTACAAGTGTTAGTCATCCCTCGAATAGACTACGGAATTGTGGCCCTCAGCGGACTCCCGCTATCCACAACAGCACCCTTAAGAGCCTCCCTGAACGCTGCCGCAAGACTCATTACTGGCTCAAGAAAACATTCACATATTTCCCCAGACTTAAAGTCCCTAAAATGGCTGCCTTTTGAAGCCAGAATACAACTAAAAATTGCAGTTATGACACACGCGGCCGTGCAACACAATGCACCCAACTACCTCGCTCAAAAGCTGTCTATATCAGGAGGTTCGAGATCCAATAGAAGCTCAAAAAATCTACTCCTGAAACCCCGTAGATTCCGGAAAGAGAAAACTTATAAGCGCTCCTTCTCAGGAATGGCACCCAGGATCTGGAATGCGCTCCCTCCTGAAACCAGGCGTATCTCCTCCACTGCACTCTTCAAGAAAGAGGTGAAAACCATCCTTCTGGCCAAGATCTCCTGAACCTTATAGGTGCTGGATCAGAGACTCTGCATTGCCTTGTGTCAATACTCACCTTGTCCTTTGGCACTATACCTCTACTTGATGGAGACACTACTACGCTACTTTCTTACTATATATGATACACGTTGGGTCACTGATTCACCCTCCCGGTTGCCCCCACTCAGTGCTCTCTCTATACTAAAACACTGGTATAAGCCTTCCACACACCCAAAGTGTACCTGAACACCTCTGTAGTGGGATCAATGACTTGTGCCGTCTTATACTACCTGTTTACCTAACTGTTTACTGATATGTTACCTGACTGTATATTGATATGTTTTATGTATGTTATTATTTTCCTTTCATGTTAGTGACTACTACATTGCTCCCATTACCCCTGTTCATTCCTACTGCCATGTCACTGTGAAGCGCTCTGATATCTGTAAGGATCTTGTTCGCGCTATATAAAACTTTGAATAAATAAATAAATACTCTCCACAGTTGTCTCATCTGGCTCAGAGCATGTGGAAGTGGGCCATTCAGAGAAACATCTTCCTCATGGCCGAACACCTCCCAGGCAAGGACAATCAGTTGGCGGACCTGCTCAGCAGGTACAGCAACCAGATGCACGAGTGGGAGATACATCCATCAGTACTCCACCCGTACTTCCTAAGGTGGGGTCATCCAGCGATAGACCTGTTCGCCACGAAGGAAAACACCAAATGCCTAAGCTTTGCCGCCAGGTTCCCACAGTCGCAGGGCAATGGGATATGGATGAACTGGTCAGGCAAATTTGCGTACGCTTTTCCCCCAGCACCTCTAATACCGCTGGTGGCACGCAATCTGAAGCAGCACTCGATGACTCTCATCTTGGTTGCTCCGACGTGGGCTCGCCAACCATGGTACACCACGTTTCTGGAACTGTCCGTGGTGCAGCATCAAAGGCTGCACCTCACACCCAGGCTTTTGACGCAGAGCCATGGCGACATTCCGCAACCAGATCCGCAACAGCTCAACCTGGCAATCTGGCTCCTGAGGTCTTAGAGTTTGGCTACCTCAACTTACCTCCTGACTGTATGGACATAATCAGGGAGGCAAGGAAGCCCACCACCAGAGCATGCTATGCGGCGAAATGGAAGCGGTTTGTCATTTATTGTGCAGACCACAACATTAACCCGCTTGATGCCTCTATTCAGGACATCATTTGTTATCTCTTACATCTGTACAAATGTAATCTAGCCTATGCTTCCATTCGTAAACATCTATCCCCATTGGCTGCTTATCTCCAAAACAGATAGCACCTCTCACTTTTCAGAGTGCCTGCCATTAGAGCCTTTCTGGAAGGACTCAAACGAGTCATTCCTCCGCGGACGCCACCTGCTCCCGAGTGGAACCTAAATGTGGTCGTCACCAGGCTGATGGGTCCCCCTTTCGAACCACTGTATTCCTGCGAGATTCAGTTCTTGACATGGAAATTGGCTTTCCTTATAGCGATTACATCGCTGCGACGAGTTAGTGAGCTCCAGGCACTAACTATCCAAGAGCCATTTATTCAAATTCATTCCAACAGGGTGGTGCTTCCCACTAACCCTAAATTCCTTCCTAAGGTAGTTTCCCAGTTCCATATCGACCAAACTATAGAACTACCTGTGTTCGTCCAAAATCCAGAGTCAGTTGCGGAAAGGATGCTCCACACACTTGACGTCAAAAGGGGCCTAATGTACTACATTGATAGGACCAAAGATTTTCAGAAGACGAAACAACTATTTGTTGCCTTTTCGCCACAACACAAAGGCAACCTCATTTCCAAGGCTGGTGTAGCTAGGTGGATCGTTAAATGTATTCAAATCTGCTATCAGAAAGCCAAGCGCACTCTCACCATTCCACCACGAGCCCACTCCACCCGAAAGTTGGTGGCATCCATGGCTTTCCTTGGAAATATGCCTTTGGAAGACATATGTAGAGCAGCCACATGGTCTACCACACACACATTTACCAAACACTACTGTGTTGATGTGCACTCCAAACAGCAGGCAGCTGTAGGGCAGGCTGTTCTAAAAACACTTTTCCAAACTGCTGCAGCTGGCACAGGCGGCGCCGATAATGGAGGGACTGCTATGTATTCTATGCACAGATATGAATTCAGCAGCCCACATGCCTCGAACCGAATATGCTACTTACCAGTATGCATCTGTTCTTGGCATGTAGGGCTGCTGACATTCATATCGCCCGCCCTCCTCCCCGGCGCCTGTAGCGGCTGCAGCATTCACACATACTTCTAGCATGGTCATCATTCACATAGTTTCACTCCATCTTGGCCACAATGGCAAAAAACAATCTGGGGATGGAGTCGATGCCCATGCGCACTGTAGTCCAGGGGAGGAGCCACCTATCTCGTGATACTTCGAAGACTCTTCCAGGACAACAATGTGCGATCATCCGGACCCAACACTAGGCGGCGATCTATGCACAGATATGAATGTCAGCAGCCTTACATGCCAAGAACAGATGCATACTGGTAAGTAGCATATTCGTTATTGTCGAATGTATTCACTTCCCTCTATCCGTGATTTTTTTTGCATGTGTCGAACCTGTATACATGTTTTCCCTGTAAAGCGCTCTGATACCCTAACGGGTCACATTTGCGCTCTATAAAACCTTAAGTAAATACATTAATAAATAAATACAGGTACCAGGGGTGACAGGAAAGGCGGTTCAGGGGGGCAGGCACCTACCTTATCTTATAGTGAAGTCCGCATAGGATGCTGGACTTGACCGTTAAGTACCTTGGCCTTGACTAGATATAGAGAGAGGATGTTGAGTTCTAGTAGTTGAAACACTTAAATGTTGCGCACCCTGGCCCAACTGCTACTGCGCAATGAGATGTGATGCTTTTTGATACTGTCCTCCAAGACGATTCTTAGGCTGTGGCAGTAATTGCAGTTCTTCCTTTGCTTACTTAGGATTCGTAAGCGTAAAGAGGAGAAGCTGAAGGAACAGGAGATGAAGATGAAAGAGATACAAGCAAGACTAAAGGAGCACGAGAACAGAGTCTTAAATGAAGCTGGGTGAGTAGAAAGACTTGAGAAATTAATCCTGATGTTTGCATTTGCCCTTTCAACGCGTTTGTGAGTGTGATTGTAGACTGCTTGAAAATGTTAGAGCTTCGGCTCTGTAGGCAGGAATTTTAATGTAGGTGGGCTGAACAAATGATGAATACAGTGCACTCCTCTTTCTTACTGAAGTTCTGGTAATGGAAGGAGGAGTTTTTAAATACATGACAGCAATGGATGGCAAACGCATTAGGGCAGAATGGGAAAAAAAGCATTTTTCTTCATTGTCTTGGCTCAGTCAAGTGATATTTAGAGCACTTCCACAAATTGTACCACTTGAAGGACAAGATGATATGAACATCTACAAAGAGGCAATTTTACGGATGGAACAAATATTTAAGCCATCAACTAACATTGCTTTAAACCGACTCAAATTTCACACGAGCACAGAAGAAGGGCGAGTCTTTCGATTTTCTAACAGCTTTGAGGTCACTGAGCATGCTTTGTAATTTTGGAATAATGACAGATGAAATGATAAGAGACCAGGTTATTGTACATGTGAGAAATTAGAAACCGCAGTGCAATTATGGGTCGTGGGAGATCCCTAATTGTCAGACTATCTCACCTGCAAAGGCACTGGAACAGTCTGAAAAATGGATGCAAACCTGTTAAGAAAACTAGTATGAGTGCGGAAAGTGTTGAAGTATGTGTGATGAAGCGTACTGATGGGTTGCAATCGAAGTCTCCTTTTTGGTATACTGGAGCAAGAGTAAACAATGCTGGTAATGTCAGAAGGTACGAGAAATTTGATAAGCAAAATGCGTATTACAAGTGTGGCAGCATGTGAGAAAGTGCCATCTTTCTTGCATTGGTATGCTCCCACTTTTTGCTGAATTGCTGATGTGCCTTGACTGAGTGTGCCATGGGTTCCTGCCAACCAGGTGCCCAGGGCCGGTGTTCCTTCCCTGAAACTGTGTTGAAACTAAAACCCAATTGGCATCTTTGGCCACCTGACGCGGATGACACTCAACTAATCCTTTCTCTCACCAATGACCCCAGCACCGCCAAAACTAACCTACACGAAGGAATGAAAGAAGTTGCCGAATGGATGAAACAAAGCCGTCTAAAACTAAACTCAGACAAAGCAGAAGTCCTCATCTTAGGTAAATCTCCCTCTGCATGGGACGACTCCTGGTGGCCGGAAGCCCTCGGAAATGCACCCATCCCGACAGACCACGCACGGAACCTTGGCGTCATCCTGGATTCTTCACTCTCTATGAACAGACAAGTCAGCGCCGTATCCTCTTCCTGCTTCAACATTCTTCGCATGCTCAGAAAAACATTTCGCTGGATCCCCACCGAAACAAGGAAAACAGTCACCCATGCCCTGGTCACGAGCCGACTGGACTACGGAAACACCCTCTACGCAGGTACCACCGCTAAACTCCAGAAGAAACTACAACGAATCCAAAACGCCTCAGCCAGGCTCATATTAGACATCCCACGCAACGAACACATCTCTGGTCACCTTAAAGACCTCCACTGGCTACCCGTCAATAAGAGGATCACTTTCCGTCTGCTCACCCGCGCACACAAATCACTCTACGACATCGGACCAGATTGCCTCAACTCTCGACTGTCCTTCTACACCCCCTCCCGCCAACTTCGATCTTCCAGCCAAGCCCTCGCCACTGTACCTCGCATCAACAAGACCACCATGGGAGGCAGATCCTTTTCATACCTGGCTGCCAGAACATGGAACTCACTCCCCGCTTACCTTCGCCTCACCCAGAATCATCTAGCGTTCAGAAAACAGCTTAAAACGTGGATTTTTGACAAATAACCCTCCCCCCTTCCTAAGCGCCTTGAAACCCTCTGGGTATGTAGTGCGCTATATAAATTTTATGACTTGACTTGACTTATGCCACCCTTAGGGGCCCTGTGCCCTGACAACCACATACTGCCTTGCAGGCGGATTGTCTAGGTGCAGAACTAAAACAGTCAACATGGCACACATCCCTTTGTGCCATGCCCACAAGCTCGCTGCCCTGGCATCCATCAGTCTCCCCTCTAGCTGGGTGCCCTACACCAATGGTGTGGGCACAGGTGCATAAGCTCTGTGCCCCTACAGTGCCAAGGGCCATTCCTGGGCACTAAGTGCAGTGCTGCCATTAAGAGTATATGGTGCTGGGAGGTTGTCATTACGAACTCCACAGCACCATGATGGCTTCACTGAAGACTAAGAAGTTTGATATCAAACTTCTCAGCACAATAAACTTGCACTGATGCAAGTGTGGGATTTAATGTAAAATGCACCAGAGGGCATCTTAAAGATGCCCCCTGAAACCTAACCTACAATCCCTGTCTGGTCTGAGGCTGCCACACAGCAGACATGTTGCTGGACCCCTGGGTGGAGAGCCCCCTCTCACCTGGGCCTGCAACAATGCACATCCTGGGCGAGGTGCTAGGTCTCCTCCCCCAGGATGGGCAGCGGGAAGCTTCAAAGGCATGCCGCCTTTTTGAGCTTCTCCAGACCACTTGCTGTACTCAGCAACTGGCCCCCACCAGTTCTGACCCCCACTCTGGCGGGAAGACTGGTGGGAAACCCTACGTCAGGAAGGGGGCGTGCCAGCCTGTTGACGTGTATTTAACAAGGACCCCCTGAAAGAATGGATACGATGGTTCCTAGGTCAGGGAAAACAAGGCTTTCGACAAAAAACAACCTAGGCAACTAATGTTTTAAGACATACAACAATATATAATATATAAGGACAATTGGCTACAGCTTACTGCAAAAATACTTATTTTATTATTGGTTTTAGACATTTAGGAAAATCAATGACACAATGCAATTAAAAACGAAAAAATGACAGAATTAGAATCATATATAATACAATGTCAATAGAAATCATACATTCAAAACATTTTATATGAACACAGGTTAAAAAGATTAAAAAATAAGTGGCACAATAAGTCTCTACGCGCGTTTCGGCGAACCAGCGCCTTCTTCTGGAGCAGCCACGTAAACTCTAAAAAATACATACAGAGAGAAATCCATAATTATACATTGATAATTTAAAAACAACAACACAGTATCGCTAGTTATAACTTAGTAGCCAATTCGTACCTTTTCTAATCACAATGATCATACACAACTTTGATAGGATTATTTATCCTTTTCATTTCCTTGCAGTATCTAGGAGCTTATCATTAGGATAAGGGGTCAAGGGAGGACTGATAAAAACAGACTCAATCTCTGTTCATCAACAAGGATTTATGGGGAACTGATGCACAATGAGTGAACACATGTACACTATAGGCAAATGTGCCCCAACGGTTACTGTAACCTTTTGATGTATTCCCTAGATTGCCACAAATTGACTCATTGTGCATCAGTTCCCCATAAATCCTTGTTGATGAACAGAGATTGAGTCTGTTTTTATCAGTCCTCCCTTGACCCCTTATCCTAATAATAAGCTCCTAGATACTGCAAGGAAATGAAAAGGATAAATAATCCTATCAAAGTTGTGTATGATCATTGTGATTAGAAAAGGTACGAATTGGCTACTAAGTTATAACTAGCGATACTGTGTTGTTATTTTTAAATGATCAATGTATAATTATGGATTTCTCTCTGTATGTATTTTTTAGAGTTTACGTGGCTGCTCCAGAAGAAGGCGCTGGTTCGCCGAAACGCGCGTAGAGACTTATTGTGCCACTTATTTTTTAATCTTTTTAACCTGTGTTCATATAAAATGTTTTGAATGTATGATTTCTATTGACATTGTATTATATATGATTCTAATTCTGTCATTTTGTCGTTTTTAATTGCATTGTGTTATTGACTTTCCTAAATGTCTAAAACCAATAATAAAATAAGTATTTTTGCAGTAAGCTGTAGCCAATTGTCCTTGTATATTATATATTGTTGTATGTCTTAAAACATTAGTTGCCTAGGTTGTTTTTTGTCGAAGGCGTGCCAGCCTGTGCCAACCCCACCCCTCAGGTGGAGGAGGCGAGGTGAAGCACGACTCCGGGCTCCGGCCATCTTTAAGATGGGGAGCTCTGCCCAATCACAGCTAGGCTCCTGCCCCCCTCCCAGAGGAGAGGAGCAGGCTAGGGGGTGTACCCACCCCAGGACAGGGATCTATTGGACCCTGTACTTGCCCTACCTGTAACGCCCCTAAAGTCAGTATTTAGGGGGTCCCTGAACCGTCCTTCCTCAGCTCCCGAAAGAAGATCAAGAGGAAGAAGACCTGCCGTGCAGCTCCTAACAGGACGACAACAACTGACTTGGCCCCAGCCCTACCGGCCTGTCGATCCTTGAACCTGCTCCTGCCTAAATTCCCAGCGACTCCTGCGGACAGTAACCTTGGGACACCCAGAGGACCTGCCTGCCTAGACCCTCCTAAAGACTGGGACTCCCATTAGCAGAGGCTCTGCTGCAACAACTCCCCCCCCCCCCCCCCCTGGTGCCAGCCAGGAGGCTCCGGACCAGCCCACTCTGCACCCGCCAACCCGGGCCGTGGCCATCTGAACCAAGACCACAAGGACGTCCCCCTGGCGACTGGGACCCGAAGTCCAGTGCCCAAAGACCCTCCTCGACGAACTAGACGACGCCTGCAGACTCAGAACCAGGGGACACCCCAACCGCGACCAGCTGAGGGTAAGCTTTTCCGACACCCAAAGACCACCCGGAGCCCTACAGCCCCCTGTGCCTCCCTTTGGGGTACCTACCTGTGCTCCAAGATCCGACTTACCTCTCGAAGTGCTGGTCGCCCTTGGAGAGTCTCCGTCCCCGAGCCTGCAGCCTTTGTTCCTTTTTGACCTTTCCCATTGGATAACATTGAGCGCCCGACGGCTCAAAAGCACCCTGCACCCAGCCGCCCGAGTGCCGCTGGCTGTGCCACCTTTTTCCTACCCTACTTCCCCCTTTGCCCTGAGCAAGTGACCTGGAGCCCAGCTCCCACAGCCGCGTGGCCTGCTAGCCAGCAGCCACCAACCGGAGGCCCCCTTTTCCTCATTGGATAACATTGGGCCTAACTACCTCTGCACCCGGCCGCCCTTGTGATGCGGAGGGTGAACTAACTCTACCTACCTGACCCTGGGGGACCCCTGAGTCTATGCCCAGAACCTTAACTTCACCAGCCAAGTACTCACCTGGAAACCGGTAACTCACTTACCTGCCATTGTATAACATTGACTGGTTTTGGCTCGAAAATGTTCTTAGTGTGAAGTTTTGGTAACTGAAAATATTCATATAAAATGAGCCGAATTCCAAAGTACTCACCTGTGATCAGTGGTGAAGTCAGTACTGTACCTTGCAGCCCAGTACTGAACCGCAAAAGTAATCCTTACCGGGTTTACTAGTAATCTGTATTTTCTCCATAGGAACCCATTGTCTGCTTTTCTATGAAATTTCTTTTAAGTGTCTACTTTTGAAAACTTGAAATATTCTTTAAAAATTATACGAAACACTGAAATGCAAACACCTACCTGTTTTAAGTTAAGACCCCAGTGCTGGCCCTAGGAGCCCAGTACTGGATTACAAAAGTAACGCAATCGTACTTTACCTGCAACCTGAATTTTCTCCCTTTGAATAACATTGGCAGATTTTCATTGAAAAGTTTCCAAGTGTGAACTTTTAAACCCGCTTTATACTCATGAAAATTCACTACAGTAACTAAAACGTTTTTGATAACTTGGTTTCAGCTTAGACCCCAGGACTGAATCTAAGATCTAGTCCTGGAACTACTAAAGTAATCTGTATTGTAATCAACTGTACTTATATGATGAAAACCCATTGAGCTCAATGCTAAAGTGTGTTTAGATTTGTGTTGCCTACTGCATCCCCTGTATCTATTGTGTTCACAAACTTCATTGCTTCCTTGAAAAGTAATTACATGAGTACTCCTATTGAGAACAGTATATTTTCATACCTGTTGGTTCTAGAAATAAAACAACCGTATCTATGGATATAAAAACCATTGGCCTGGAGTTCAGTCCTTGAGTGTGTGAAACCATATACAACAAATGCTTTACACTGTCCTCTGGTACTGCCTTACTGCTCGACCAAGCCACCACATTTGAGAGTAAGGTCAGTCCTGACTTTAACCTCTGTTATACCTCTGAGGTTTGTGGACTCTATACACACTGTACCTTATTCTGGTCCAGTATATATAGAGCCACTTTCTCACACTGTGCCCTGGGCACCCCCAACCTTTCTGCTGACTGATGCTGGAGTTTACTGATTTTGACTGACCCTGGGCTCTGCCTAACCAGGCCCAGTGCTGAGCTGAAAGGAACACATAAGAATACAGTTAAAACACCAGGGTACACTATGGTATGGTGGGGTACCCCTGTAATTGGCATGACTTACCCCCTAAGCCCCTTGTATATAATGGTGCAGGGGATTGAAACTACCTAGAAGTCCCCAGTACCCTGAGGCATGGCAGTTTAGAGGCCAGCAGCTTTTTGCTGAAGCCTGAGGTCAGTTTAAAAGCAGCACTGGGTGCTAGGACTGCTTTTAAACAGTAAATGTTGCCCAAACTCGACTTTGGTGGTAGGGTCACCTAAAAATTGAAAACCTACAATGTTTTGGCATATTACGGACCCCCAGGGTCTCCCCTAGGTATCCCAGGGGTGGAGGGTCAGTTTTGCAGCGTGAATCTTTCTGGATTCACTATGCTGTGCATTATTCCGCGATCTGGTTGTTGGGTCCGGATTCGTAGTCTTTTTTCTCTTTTTTTTTTTTGTAGCCCAGGTGGGCGTCGACGTCCCACCATTTGGTGCACCTTCGTGACGTCGGCACACTTCCTGCGGAAGCTCCCACCCTTGGGCGCCATCTTCAGATTCTTTTTTCCGCCGTTGGCTCTGGATCGTCGCATGAAGCTCCGGAGAAGTTTCAGGAGAAAAGAAGGAAATACACCAAGTTTTTGAGAGAAAAGGACCAAGGAAAGTCGGAGAAGAAGACCTCCTAGAGCCAGAACGAAGAAAGAGGAGAAAACCTCGTGATATTCGACGGCCAAGGAGAAAGCGCGCGCAGGGGGCCCCCTGAGGGAGCACATGGACAACACTCCATTCAAGTTCTGCCGTAATTGCCACCACAAGTACGCGCTGAAGGACCAGCATCCGGTCTGCAACCTCTGCCTGCCGATCGACCACTCCAGCGAGGATTGCAACGCCTGTTCAATCTTCACGCCGAAGACTTTGAGAGATCGAGAGAGACAGAGGGTGGCCCACCACACGATGCAAGGGAAAGGGACCACGCCGACCCTCTACCAGCTGGGTGCCTCCTCCGACGAAGAGGAGAACATCGCCGAGGGACCAGATGACTTCACGGTCGCAGAGACCGATGTGAGACCTTCAAAAAAGGTAGGAGAGTCTACGACCCCGAAACCCAGACCGGGCCTAGAAAGCCTGAGGGAGAACCCCGAAAAACAGAGGCTAAGTCCTCGAAAGGAGCACCGGCGACGAAAGTTTCGACGTCCGAAGCTGCATCCTCCGAAAGGCCCAGCGGATCCTTCGAAAAGGACTCCCAGATGGCAAAGACCAGCGAAAAGCAAAGGTTGTAGAAGCAGACCCTCAGAAGGGACCCTGGAGCGAGAAGACACTCAGAATGGCCTCGACGTCGAAGGTACCGTCAAAGACCAGCCGAAAAGCTCGACGCCGAGCAAGCGGCAGAGATGGAGAAAAAGAGAAGGAGGCTCGAGGCCGAAATGGAGTATGCTCCAGAGGAAGAGAGACTTCGACGAGAAAATGAAGAACTACTCGATTCCCTCGAAGACCGCTGCGGCCGCCGAAGAGGTAGAGGTGCAGGAGGATTTCGAGGCCGAGGAGCCTCCGAAAACTCCAAACCCCACAGATGAGGTAGAAGAGGAGGACTTCTACCGCTCGGAAGGAGATTACCTTCGCCAGAGCTACTACTCAGAATCCTCGGTGTAGCTAGAGGAAGAATGGCAGGATCTCGAGGCCGATAACCCCGAGGAACCTGTGGAGACGTACCCTTCGAGGCCTTCGCCGCCGGACGACATCGGGGCTTACTATGAGGTCGTCAAGAAGGCTGCAACAGTCTACAATGTGAAACTGGAGGAGGAACAGACAAAGGCAGACTTCCTGCTAGAAACTTTGCTCCCCTCACAGACGAAAAGCAGTTTCCTGCCCATGCTAAAGAGCGTCACGGCCCAAGGGACTGAAGCCTTCAAGGAACCGGCTACATGCAGGTCAGTGACCCCGAGGACGGAGAAGAAATACAAGTTCTCCGACGACCCCCCTTATATCAAGGGCACCGTGGCAGCTGACTCTATAATCGCGGCAACGGCCAGGAGAAGGGCCAACGTGCCAACCACATCTGGGCCTCCACCTGATAAGGAAAGCAGGAGGATGGACCTCACTGGAAGAAAAATAGAAAGAAATGCTGCTATGCATTGGAGGATGGCGAACTCCAATGCTCTCCTGAATAGACACCAATATCAGCACTGGGATGAGATGAGCCAGTTGCTCAAACACATGCCTGAGGAGTACAGGCAGAGGGCAGCCCACCTCGTGGAGGGAGGAAAGGACATAGCGAACGCATGCCTGAAGACAGCCCTAGATGGGGCAGAAACATCAAGCAGGCTGATGGCCATAGGTATCACTGAGAGAAGGCAGGCCTGGCTCAGAATATCAGGCTTCAAGGCAGAAGTGCAGAACAACATCCTGAACACCCCCTTCAACGGGGAGACGCTGTTCGGAGCATCAGTGGATGACAAACTGGCTCAGCTGAAGAAGGACAATGAGACAGCCAATCGATGGGAGCCCTACAATTCAGGGGGATGCGGAGAGGCACCCCCACAAGGAGACCAAATGGTAGAGGTGGAAACCAGCAATCACATTCGCAACAGTCGCACCACCATGGTGAACAGAGTGACAACCAATGGCACCAGGGTCAACAGAGGCAGAATTGAAACTCCCAGAATAGGGGCCAGTCCTTTCGAGGGAGAGGAAGCGGACTGGGCCAGAGACGGAGAGGTGGTGATCAACCCCCCCAAAAGTGACTCCATGAAGGAGGCGCTCACCCACCCAAACCCTCCGGGGGGAGAGCACCAACAGCTAAGGAGAGGCTCACACGGACACAGCTCAAGAGAACACACAACACCAGTAGGGGGAAGGTTGAGATTTTTTCTACACGAGTGGAGAAAAATAACCACAGACAAGTGGATACTAAACATTATACAGCACGGATACTGCATAGAGTTGGAAAGATATCCACCAAACAGAAAGCCAAAGAGAAGGGGTCTCAAGGGCAAAGAACTGCAGTTGCTCCAAGAGGAAGCTCAAGAACTGCTCCTCAAAGAGGCCATAGAACCAGTCCCGCACAGAGAACGGAACAAAGGGGTGTACTCAAACTACTTCCTAGTACCAAAGGTGGACGAAAGCCTAAGGCCCATCCTGGACCTACGGTTCCTGAACACCTACGTAAAAACTCAAAAGTTCAAGATGACTTTCCTGCAAGAGGTGATCCCACAAATAAGGGCCGGGGACTACTTGTCCACCATAGACCTAAAAGACGCATACCTGCAATCCCCATGAACAGGAAACACAAACACATGTTAAGATTCAAGGTGAACGAAGACCACTACCAGTTCACAACCCTGGCTTTCGGACTCAAGTCAGCGCCAAGGGTCTTTACCAAATGCCTCGCGGCGGTGGCCGCACACCTACGAAGGGAGGGTATACATGTGTTCGAGGCATGTGGGCTGCTGAATTCATATCTGTGCATAGTCCGCCACCTAGTGTTGGGTCCGGATGATTGCACATTGTTGTCCTGGAAGAGTCTTCGAAGTATCACCAAGATGGCCGACGGAGCAGGAGCTTGCTAAAGAGCTCCCGGTGCTTGGGATCCCACTTGTTGGATTTATCCCTGTCAGCACCCACCGCTCCGTGGAAACCGACTACATAAGAGTAATAGGATTACAACCAGCATATTTTTATTTTTATTTTTATTCTCCCCACCTTGTACGGCGGAGGGCTGACACCCACTCGTCTCTCAATCCGGATCGCCTCCATCGCGCTGCTGGACTGTGCAGCTGAAGCCCCGGGAGCCTGCCGAGCCTCCTTCTCCCTGCGGACCAGTGCTGTGATCGGCAGAGGAGCCCCCGCGGCGCCGGAGGTCAGAGAGGCCCCCTCCCGCCGCTTCATGGATGAGGACACAGGCTGTGGTGCCGGGAACAATCGCGCTGCTGGACTGTGCAGCTGAAGCCGACCACCCCGCTGCACCGGAGCACCTGAGAGCTGGCTCTGGGCTAAGCGGCCGAGGCTTCCTGCGCCCGCCTCAAGGCGCTGGTCTGGAGACACAGGCTGTGGTGCTGGGAACAATAGCGCTGCTGGACTGTGAAGCCGACCACCCCGCTGCACCGGAGCACCTGGGAGCCGACTCTGAGCTAAGCGGCCGAGGCTTCCTTCGCCCGCCTCAAGGCGCTGGTCTGGAGACACAGGCTGTGGTGCCGGGAACAATAGCGCTGCTGGTCTCAAGGCGCTGGTCGAGGCCACGAAGCCGGACCCCTCCCGCCCGCCCCACAGCACCGGAGGATCAAGAGAGCCCCCCCCCCCTCCCGCCCGCTTCGAGGCGCTATCGCTGAGTGCTCTGCCTGGTCGTGACGAGGCCACGAAGACGGACCCCTCCCGTCCGCTCCACAGCACCGGAGGATCGAGAGAACCGCCCCCCCCCCCCTGCTTCAAGGCGCTGGTAGAGGACACGAAGACGGACCCCATTCGCCCGACCCACAGCACTGGAGGATCAAAGGAGGCCCCCCCCTCCCGCCCGACTCAAGGCGCTGGTCGAGGCCACGAAAACGGAGACGGACCCCGCCCGCCCGCCCCACAACTCCGGAGGACTGAGTGAGCCCCCCCCCCCCCCCCCCCCGCCCGCTTCAAGGCGCTATGCGTTGGGTGCCTTGCCTGGCCGGAACCGCTGGGTCATCGATCAGAATGAGGCCATGACAGCGCCCCCGGAGGTGTGGCGCCACTGACCGGTGTAGCATATGAAACGAGCCCTGGAAAACGGGAAAACGAGATCTAGGGGGCCGACAGGAGCCTGCCCCCACCGGCACTGGGCATGGATTCTCGCTGAGGAGTCACCCCACCGCTCAGGAAACACAGGTTTGGATTTCTGGAGGTAGTCAGTTTGAGGTCACCCTGGAAGGTTTGGAGCCCTGCGGCAAAAAACGCACAGCTCACTTATAACTGCCTTGAGACACTTGTCTAAAACACTGAATCTGCACAACCCTGCTGGCAAGCCTTACACGCTTATGGAGGCATAAGGTATTTATTTCAGCCCACCTGACTGCACACATTTTTAACTACCTCCTTGTTGCAATATGGCTGGAGCCATTAAACTGCACACACTTTGAGCTACCTCCTTTGTGCAAAATGGCTGGGGCCATAAAACTGTAGACATAAATCCCCTTCGGTATCCAGATGGCCGCGAGGCTCCCCAGTTTGCCTCCCCCTCGCATGACCAACAGAAATAGAGATAAGACTCCCTTCCAGCAAGCCATGAGCAATGCACAATGTACACCACTGGGCGCTACCACGTCGGACTATGATAGTGTCTGCCTTTCATAGTGGTACTATATTATATTACTATACCCCTTACTGTATCCAGCACTTTCATAGAGGTTCTATATTATATTACTATACCCCTTACTGTATCCAGCACTTTTCACTTTATCTGCACATGTAATGCACCGATTACTACCTCATATATTTGTGCCGTTCATAGTGGTATTATATTTTTATTTTTATATTCCTAACTGTATCCTGCACCGAGGGCTACCTCATATATTTTTTGCAGTTTATTGTGGTTTTATATTCCTAACTGTATCTGGCACTGATTGCTACCTCATATCTCTGTGCCGTTTATAGTGGTACTATACTTTTATATTTTTATATTCCTAACTGTATCCTGCACCGAGGGCTACCTCATATATTTTTTTGCAGTTTATTGTGGTTTTATATTCCTAACTGTATCTTGCACTGATTGCTACCTCATATCTCTGTGCCGTTTATAGTGGTACTATATTTTTATACTCCCAATTGTATCCTGCACCGAGGGCTACCTCATATATTTTTGCAGTCTATTGTGGTTTTATATTCCTAATTGTATCCTGCACCGAGGGCTACCTTATATGTTGGCCTTCTACAGTGGTATTGTATTTAGCGCCACCTGTCTCATGTGACTCATGTTATCAATTGTATCTGGCTATTGATTCATGTACCTCACATATTTTTGACTATTTCTGACTTCTCACTATTGCTCACCTTCGACCCAGGTATTTTACAGTTTGCATAGGTACCTTATTCCAGCATATTTTTAGTATTGTACGTCTACCTTATTCTGCATTTGACTTTTGTTTGCAAGTGTATTTCGCTACCGACACATACTCACTTCTGTCACTTTCGATTCAGGTTTTTTACTGCCTGCATAGGTATTTTATTTTATTCCTGCATAATTTTCTGCACTCATTACACCTCACTACCTCGCTACCCTGTTTACGTTGACGACTACCTCACATACCCTGGCTGTTACTTGTGTCACTGTTACCTGTGTCACTATTACTCCCGGCAACCGGCGTCTACTGGGCACCCACACGCCCCTACCTATTCCGTCACCATATCATGGAGCTCATCGGCAAGCACACATATAGAATCAACTACCCACCCGCACTCACCAAAAACGCTGCAAAACGCTTTAAACACAATCTACTGAGGTCCCACCCTGAAACCCCCTTTGCAGACACCTACTTCTCACCGGTCAATGGTGCCGTAAACATTGATATCATCTTCCACACCACACGAAGAGCTCAATGGAGAAAAACGTTCCTCTCCCTACTCACCGTCTCCAATGCTAGGAAATCCGCTCATGGCCGAACACTCACCATCACACCTTCCCAACTCTTCCCGGGCAGAACCACCATCACTATTTATAACAACGGGATTGTCCTTATCCAATCCACGGACAGGAACCTGGAACTACTAGACAACCTGTTCCCCACTTTCATACAGCACCTCTCCAAACCACGGACCCCCACTCACAGCACACACAGCACTCTCAGTCCTATCACCCGTGATTTCACAGCCCCTAATCACAACCATTCTCTCCTAGCTCAGCCCCTAAACGACACGCACCTCTCCTCTACCCCCGTCACCACAGTCATTCCTCCACTTACTGTAGCCACACCACATTCCTCACTCACAGACTCAGACCTTTCCCCCTCGCACACCAGCCACACCCCCCCCCCCACCAACATCTTGACCCCCACTCATACCACAACCATTCCACTCACCCCTGACACCACTTCCCATACCAACAACGCCGCTAATCTAGCGCAGCCCCAAAACGACACGCACCTCTCCTATACCACCGGCACCTTAGCCATGCTCCCATCCACTGCTGCTACCCCACACCCCTCAATCACTGACATTGATCTTGGCCCCGCATACACCAGCCGTACCCCCTCCCCCCATATTCCATCCCACATTCCCATTCTTGTCACCCAGGACATCACAGCCCCCACCCACATCCCGCCTAATCAAGCTAAGCATCTGATCGACAAGCTCACAGTTAAACCCCACCCTTTGTCCCCCCCCATTCTCAGCCCTCACCCCCACTCATTAACCAACCACGCAGAACACGCTACCCCTAACTCTTCAACTACGACTCCTCAACAAAGAACCGCATACAACCCCACCTCCCCCCCCATTCTCACCCCGCACTACCGTACATGCGCCCCCTCCACCACTAATAAACGCCCATCCTCCACCCTTCACTCTCCGCCTACCACCAATACTCTCAACCACACCTCCAACATCTCCCCGTTGTCACCCACGCCCGAACCTCCCATCCTCACCCCCACCACAACGACCGACCCTCCCATCCCCACCTCCAACACATCTCTCACACTGGACTGCACTACGACCTCCCTCCTCCAGCTCAAAGAAGACATGCACATCATCAAACAACATCTACTCTGCCTATCACAATCCAGTCACCCCTCACCCAACACCCTCCACCAGATCAAACAAGACATTCACATCATCAAACAACTACTCAGCACTCATCCCAGACAGCCCGCACGCGCCTCCACCATCACCTCCCCTCCCAACTGGTCCTCCACCCGGGTGGCGAACTCTCGCACTCGACTCCCACCGCACTGGACCACAATCCCTGTTCACAACCGCGAAAACCGCCCCCATCGCTCCTGTAATCCTCTCTCGGACCTAGACACAATCGCCCTCCTCCGCTCCTACGACCCAGCTCCCCATAGCAATACACCCGACACTCTCACTGCCATTCCCACGATTCACTCCAATCCCCTTAGACCCCCCACACTGAACAACAGAATAGCTATCCATAGTAACCTGAGTAAAGTCCCTCTCGCTCTAGAACCCCCTTCCTCCCTCGACACACCCCGTCTCAAATGCACTCTCCTCAACTGCAGATCAGCCGCAAAACACTCCTTCGCTATCGCCGATCTCATCCTAAAACTGGATCTTGACTTAATCATCATGACTGAAACATGGCTAACAGAATCTTCTACACCTATAATGGACATTCTGGTTCCCCCCAACTACCACATCACCAGACTTGACAGGACTGGCAATAAAAAAGGTGGCGGAATCGCATGTATACACAGGCGCAACCTCTCTGTCCTGAAAGTAACTTCCCCCTCCCTACCCTCCCCAACCTCCTGTGAATACATCTGCCTCAATATTATCAGTGAGGGCAAACCGATTTGCACTCTTCACGGCGTGTATCACCCACCCGGCGACAACCTTACCTTCTCCCAGCAAATCATGGATATGATCTCAACCAACTCCGGGCGACAACTCACACAAATATACCTTGGTGACTTCAACCTCCACTGGAACGATCACAATGATGCGGTGGTAAAAGGTCTGAAGAATTTCCTTAACGCCCTTGACCTCACTCAAATCTGCAATAGTCCAACTCACAAGAAAGGCTCTATCCTCGACCTTATCATCTCCAAAGAAGCCTCTATCCATCTCGAATCTATCCAACCCTGTGACTGGTCAGACCATCACATTATCACATTCTTCATCAATGTAAAAGTTAAATTTAACCCTGTTCAATCCGCCAGGCCCAAAATCTGGAAAAGAGACATGAAAAAACTAAACTCAAACCCTCTGCCCCCCAACAGCTGCAATTCACTACTTCCTCCCACTGGCGTTAAGGACGTCCAATCCTTGACTGATCACTATCTTAATACTATGTCCTCAATAATTAATGAAGTCGCACCCTTGCAGCTAAAAAAAGCCTCCGCAAAAATCTCCAATCCCTGGTACGACGGGAGTCTCAATGACGACAGACGCGCCATGCGAATGGCAGAGCGCACCTGGAGATCAGCTCCCTCTGCACTGAACCTAAAAACCCTGAAGAAAAAGAGAAATGCCTACTTCAGGAAAATAAAACGCTCAAAATCAGTCTTCTTCAGCCGTCAGCTTGACCTAGCCAAAAATCGTCCGAGAAAGCTGTTTGAGCTTATCCGAACGCAATCCAAAGAACACCCCCAACCTCTCAACACTATGGGTGAAGCTCCCTCCTGTGAAGACTTCGCCTCTTTCTTTATCCAAAAAACTGACAATATAAAGAATGACCTTCTCATGGATGCAAGCCGCTACCCCAAACCCCTCTACATAGCACCAACTAAACCAAAAAACAATGCCATCTGGTCAACCTTTGTCACCTACACGGAAGAAGAAATTGGCAAACTGCTCAGCACACTGAAACCTTCCAACCACCTCACGGACCCCCTTCCTGCTAACGCTGTCAAAGCCCTTACCCCGTCGCTCCTTCCACTCTGGACTAAAATCATTAACAGCTCACTTCAACAAGGGTCCATTCCCGACTCCCTCAAAGTGGGGCAAGTCACGCCCTTGCTAAAGAAACCTACAGCCGACCCCTCAGACCTCAACAACTACCGCCCCATCACCAACATTCCGACTCTTGCCAAACTGCTGGAAAAATGCGTACAAATACAATTGTCTAAACACATTACTCAGTTTGATCTTCTCAACTCTCATCAATCAGGCTTCAGAGCAAATCACAGTACTGAAACTGCTATGACTCACATAATCGATGACGCCCTCCAAATCCTAGATAACAACGATACCTGCCTCCTAATCCTCCTTGATCTCTCCTCCGCATTTGACACCGTCAAACATGAGAATCTACTCGACCTATTAAACACAAGAATGGGCCTATCTGGAACTGTGCTCAAATGGTTCACGTCCTTTCTGCATAACAGGTCGCAGAAATTCAAGAGCAACAACTTGATGTCCGCGCCAAGACCTGTATCGCTAGGCGTACCACAAGGGTCCTCCCTATCCCCAACTCTGTTCAACCTAGTTATGGAACCTCTCACCACCTTGCTACAAGAATCCAATGTGCACTTCCACATGTATGCTGATGACACCCAACTTTATCTCAAACTTCAATCACCCAATGACATCACACTCTTGAATTCAACGATCAGTAGCACCCAATCCTGGTTGGCCGCTAATCATCTCAAACTTAATGCCCTCAAAACAGAGTTCCTTTTGATCTCACCTCCCGCGAAGATCACTACCGCACAAATATGGCTTAAACACCTAACGGCACTCAATGTTCAACCCACCATCGTGGACTCAGCAAAATCCTTGGGCATAACACTCGACACCAATCTCAGCATGCAGGAACACATCAACAAAGCAACTAAGGGAGCAAATTTCCAAATCAACACCCTTAGGAAACTTAAACCCTTCCTTCCAGCCAAAGATTTCCAAACTGCGGTACAATCACTTGTCATTCCTCGAATAGAATACGGCAGCACCGCCCTCTGCGGTCTCCCCCAAGCTACTACGGCACCCATAAGAGCCTCTTTAAACGCCGCAGCGAGACTTATCACTGGATCAAAAAAACACTCACACATCTCCCCTGACTTCAAATCCCTGAACTGGCTGCCTTTTGAAGCCAGGATACACCTGAAAATCGCTTGTCTGACACACAAGGCTGTCCACCTTAGCTCACCTAGATACCTCGCTCAGAAGCTGACGATTTCTGGAGGATCCAGAAACACTAGAGGCACAAACAATCTTTTGCTAAAGCCTAAAAGATTCCGCAAAGAAAAAACCTACAAACGCTCTTTCTCAGGAATGGCTCCCAGGATTTGGAACTCACTCCCCCCTGAAATCAGACTCATCCCATCTACCATTCTTTTCAAGAAAGAAGTAAAAGCGATCCTCATGGCTAAATGCACCTGAAACACTACTGGGGATCAACTTCAAAGACTCAGTGCTCATCTGTACTACTTGTTCGAACCCTTTGCTTTTCTGTATGACTTTGAAATTGACTACTTGATTGTTTATGATATCATTTCACTGTACTTTTAACACTATAGATGTTTCTGTGTATATTCTGCTATTCACCTATGTAAAGCGCTCTGATATCTGCGAAGATCTTGTTCGCGCTATATAAAACTTTCAAAATAAATAAATAAATAAAATATCACGAGATAGGTGGCTCCTCCCCTGGACTACAGTGCGCATGGGCATCGCCTCCATCCCCAGATTGTTTTTTTCCGCCATAGGGTTCGGATGTGTTTTCGGTTCCCTCCTTCGGAACCGATAGTTGTTCGATTTTACTTGAGACCAAAAGGTCTTTAGGCTGGGCGTCGGTATAGTTGCGTTCGGGTTCTCTTACTGACTCTCAGCTCCAATATCCTACTGCCCTTCCACGTGCTTCGACGCGGACGGGCCTACACTACCGTATTTGCGATGGAGCGGACTCCATTCAAGAAGTGTCCGCTATGTCACTCGAAATATTCGCACCTCGACGTGCACCCTGTGTGCAACACATGCTTGTCACCGGATCACCGTGAAGACACCTGCATGGCGTGTTCAAAGTTTAGGAGTAAGAAAACTTTGAAGATTCGCCGGGCCAATCGACTCCAGGCACAGTTGTCGGCTTCGGCACCCCCACCTGATGACATCTTTCAGGAATCGATCGAGGAGGAGGCCGGCGTACAAGAGTCGGACTCTGGCCCCGCGTCCGAGGAAGAGGCCTACGACGCGGACGAAGAGGCCTGCGACGAAGTCTCCGGTGAGGTAGGGGACGACGAACTGATTTGTGCCGCGATGGGAGATAGCTCAGAGGAAGAGCATCCCCAAACGGACTCCGGGGTTTCCCCCCGTCATACGGCCCAGGTTGAGGGATCGCCTTCGGGCCTTACCCGAGATCTTACTATAAGTCCTACGTCCCCGCCTCCGGGCCCGGTCACGGACATTTCTGGCAAGAAACCGAGAGTGAAGCCAACCGGTCCCGCACCCTCGGATGCGAAACCGAAACCGAAACTGGCGTTGGTAAAGAAGGTTCTGGAGGCGTCAACTTCCACAAAACCCAAAATGGCCGACTCGAAGAGCCACGCCAAGATGGCCGACCACAAAAGCCGCGCCAAAATGGCCGACCCGAAGTCCTCTGGGTCGGCACCTAAGGTGAAGACTTCCGACGCGGCTGCGTCGGCACCGAGAGGGGTCGCGGACCCGAAGACGGCTTCGAAGAAGCGTCACGCCGACGGTGCGACAGGCCAGGGGGCGTCGGCACCGAAGAAGAGGCCTGCCGGCGACCGGGCTCTCGGAGACGAAGAGTCGCTCGAGACGGTTCAGCCCTCGGCATCCCTTACTAAGAAGGTGGGAGAATCCTTGAAGCGGATCCAACAGTACACTGTGGTTCCCAGCCAGGACACTGTCGTGCCTAGGCCCACGCCGAAGCCTGCCAAGGAACAAACGCCCATCCGTTTTACCCTTCCTCCCAAGTCGGCGCCGAAGGCCTTCGCGCCTAAGCAGAGCGGACATTCTCAGGAAGTATTGACGCCGAAAGCTGCCTTGGTGGTATCGAAGCTTCGGCTCCAACCGCTCGCGGTGGAGGAACGTCGAGAGGTGACAATCGACGCCAACACTGGAAAATTGTCGCTCCTCAAACGAAAGATTACGTCGGAGCCGCCATTGGAACCTTTTAGGATTCCACTTAAGAGCAAAAAGTACTCTGCGGACTCTTCGGCTCTGATGGAACCTCTGTCTCCACAAGCCATGGAACGCTCGCCGGACCATTCCCCAGTGCCTGAGGTGGACGAGGAGGACGACGAGTACAACTATCCTGCGTACTCGGATCCGGACGAGGAGCAGGTGCCCTGGGCGGCAGGAGGCGACACGGACGACCTGCAGTCAGGTCAGGACACTCAACTTTTCGCCACAAAGACGTCCCCGACGGAGGACTCGGCGGCGTTTAATGCATTAATAGAGAGAGCTGCAGCGAACCATGACGTCGAACTGCACTCAGACCCTGTGGATGCGGACTTCTTGGTCGACACCTTCTCGGTAGCCGAAAAGCAAGTCAAGACGCTACCTATGCTCAAAGGGGTGCTGAAGCATGCACAGGAGGTATTCAAGGAGCCCACCCGGGCGCGGGTGGTCAATCCTCGCATCGACAGGAAGTATAAGGCGGCGCCCACGGATCCCACGTATATTAAGGGACATTTGCCATTGGACTCCCTGGTGGTGTCCAACGCTCGTAAGAGGGCGAATTCGCAGACTACTGGTGATGCTCCTCCCCCAGACAAAGAGTCAAAGATCTTTGAGGCATCAGGCAAACGCATTGCTGCACAGGCAGCAAACATCTGGAGGATTTCTAACACCCAAGCCCTGCTTGCACGTTATGATAGGGACCATTATGACACATTAGAGGCCATCCTACAACACTTGCCTGACCAATACAAGGAGGCGGGGGAGATGCTCATTCAGGAGGGTAAACTCATTACTAATGCATCCATCAAATGTGCCCTAGATGTAGCAGACACTGCCTCCAGGGCTATCAATACAAGCGTGTTACTCAGACGCCATGCCTGGCTTCGAATTTCTGGGTTCAAGCCCGACATACAAACCACATTACTGGGTCAGACGGTGAATCCTGACCATCTGTTCGGCCCTGAGGTGGATGCCTCCCTAGAGAAAATGAAGAAAGATACCGAAACGGCCAAGTCTATGGGGGCTTTACAAAGTCAGCAGTTTCGGGGTGGTTCTTTTCGCCGCTCCAATTCAAGAGGCACCTCAAGAGGCCAGGCATCCCAGTCCACGCAATACTACAGGGGTAACACCCAGTCCTCGTATAACAACAACAAGGGCAGGGGTGGCTACAGAGGCAATAATATCAAGGGCAGAGGACGTGGAAACAATGCCTCCAGGTCCACCGCCTCCAACAAGCAGTGACGTCTTGTCACTTCCCCCCGATCACACAACACCTGTCGGGGGGAGACTACAGCAGTTCCTGCCGGCGTGGAGGTCCATCACCACGGACAGGTGGGTGAGGTCTCTTATCCAGTACGGGTACTGTCTAGAACTTACGTCCATTCCACCGGACATACCGCCAAGAGGCCGTGCTATGTCCGACGAGCACTTGACCTTGTTGCAGCAAGAAGTACTAATCATGCTGCAAAAAGGGGCGATAGAGCTCGTTCCATTGCAAGAACGGGGAACAGGGGTTTACTCCCTGTATTTTCTAATTCCCAAAAAGGACGGATCACTCAGGCCGATCCTGGACCTCAGGCCCCTGAACTGGTACATCAACTCAGAGCACTTCCATATGCTCACATTGCAGCAGGTGCTTCCCCTGCTTCAACGGGGGGACTTCCTAGCCACGCTGGATCTGAAGGATGCCTATTTCCATATTCCCCTGCATCCTTCACACAGGAAGTATCTCAGATTCAAGATCTTAGACCAGCATTACCAGTTCAGAGTCCTGCCGTTCGGGGTCACCACGGCACCAAGAGTTTTCACCAAATGCCTAGCGACTGTAGCAGCGCATCTCCGTCGCCAGCACGTCCATGTCTTTCCATACCTAGACGACTGGCTTATTCAGGCAAAGACGGAACAGCAGTGCGTAGACCACGTGTCACGCACCATTCACCTCCTGCACGATCTGGGATTCTCTCTGAACTACCCAAAGTCCCATCTCCAGCCCGCCCACGTGCGACAGTATCTGGGCGCGACAATCAACACTCTGGCGGCCACTGCGCAGCCGAGTTCAGTGAGAATCGCCGGTATCCAGGCGCTGATCCAACGATTCAGACCCCAGACCTCGCTTCCGGCGAGGGTGTTCATGCAGCTGATAGGCATGATGGCCTCCTGCATCTCCATTGTCCCGCACGCGAGACTACATATGCGTCCGCTTCAGGAGTGCTTGGCACGTCAGTGGACTCAGGCTCATGGGCAACTGACAGACCTAGTGTTGGTGAGCGGTCGGGCTTACAACTCTCTGCATTGGTGGAATCCACAAAACCTTTGCAAGGGCCGACCATTCCAAGAGCCTGTCCCACAGATCATCCTGACAACGGACGCCTCTCTCCAGGGATGGGGAGCGCATGTACTCCATTACACAGTGCAGGGGCTATGGACACTTCAGCAAAGGAAGATGCACATCAATGTGTTGGAACTGATGGCAGTCTTCATGGCCTTAAAGGCGTTCAAAGTACATCTGTGCAACAAGGTCGTGTTGATCCGGACGGACAACATGACGGCCATGTACTACATCCAGAAGCAAGGGGGAACACACTCTCCACAGCTGTCTCATCTGGCTCAGAGCATGTGGAAGTGGGCCATTCAGAGGAACATCTTCCTCATGGCAGAACATCTCCCAGGCAAGGACAACCAAATGGCGGATCTGCTCAGCAGACACAGCCATCAGATGCACGAGTGGGAGTTACATCCATCAGTACTCCAACCGTACTTCCAAAGGTGGGGTCATCCAGAGATAGACCTGTTCGCCACAAAGGAGAACGCAAAATGCCAAAGCTTCGCCGCCAGGTTCCCACACCCCCAATCACAGGGCAATGCGATGTGGATGAACTGGTCAGGCAGATTTGCGTACGCTTTTCCCCCAGCGCCTCTGATTCCGCTGGTGGCACGCAAGCTCAGGCAGCACTCGATGACTCTCATCCTGGTTGCTCCAACGTGGGCTCGCCAACCGTGGTACACCACGTTTCTGGAACTCTCCGTGGTACCGCATCAAAGGCTTCATCTCACTCCCAGCCTTCTGACGCAGAGCCATGGCGACATTCAGCACCCAGATCCGCAACAGCTCAACCTGGCGATCTGGCTCCTGAAGTCCTAGAGTTTGGCTACCTCAATCTTCCTCCCGATTGCATGGACATCATTCGGGAGGCAAGGAAGCCCACTACTAGAGCTTGTTACGCGGCTAAATGGAAGAGATTTGTCATCTACTGTGTGGACCACAGCATTGACCCGCTAGATGCTTCCATTCAGAACATCATATGTTACCTTTTTCATCTGTATCGATGTAATCTAGCGTACTCTTCCATCCGCATTCACCTGTCTGCTATGGCAGCATACCTCCAGAATAGGCAGCACCTGTCTCTCTTTAAGGTCCCTGCTATCAAGGCTTTTCTGGAAGGACTCAAAAGGGTCATTCCACCAAGGACTCCACCAGCTCCAGAATGGAACCTCAATGTGGTTCTTACAAGGCTGATGGGTCCTCCCTTTGAGCCACTGCACTCTTGTGAGCTCCAGTTTTTGACTTGGAAGGTTGCGTTCTTAGTAGCAATTACATCGCTACGGAGGGTAAGCGAGCTGCAGGCGCTCACCATCCAAGAACCTTTCTTCCAGGTACATGCTAACAGGGTGGTGCTCCGCACTAACCCTAAGTTCTTACCAAAAGTGGTCTCACATTTTCACATAAACCAAACCATTGAATTGCCGGTGTTTTTCCAAAACCCAGAGACGCTGGCGGAGCGGATGCTCCACACTCTTGATGTGAAGAGGGCCTTGATGTATTATGTGGACAGGACAAAAGATTTCCGCAAAACCAAACAACTTTTTGTTGCTTTTGCCACTCAACACAAGGGAAACGCAATCTCCAAAGCAGGAATAGCTAGATGGATAGTAAAGTGCATTCAGATCTGCTACGCTAAAGCAAAGCGCACTCTCACTATACCACCGAGGGCCCACTCCACTAGGAAGTTGGGGGCCTCTATGGCGTTCTTAGGTAACATTCCCTTAGAAGACATCTGTAGAGCAGCCACATGGTCTACCACTCATACTTTCACCAAGCACTACTGTGTAGACGTGCATTCAAAACAACAGGCAGCTGTTGGTCAGGCTGTTCTAAAAACGCTTTTTCAGACTGCTGCAGCTGGCACGGGCGGCCGCCGCTAATGGAGGGACTGCTATGTATTCTATGCACAGATATGAATTCAGCAGCCCACATGCCTCGAACTGCAAATGCTACTTACCAGTATGCATCTGTTCTTGGCATGTAGGGCTGCTGACATTCATATCGCCCGCCCTCCTCCCCGGC
Organism: Lissotriton vulgaris; assembly: GCF_964263255.1. NCBI lineage: Eukaryota > Metazoa > Chordata > Amphibia > Caudata > Salamandridae > Lissotriton > Lissotriton vulgaris. Next base: position 22,192,396 of record NC_141697.1, read on the forward strand.
GCCTGTCGCAGCTGCAGTATGTATTCATATACAAACATATGCTCATAGCATGGTCATCACTCACTTCTTCACTCCATCTCTGCCTATGGCTCAAAACAATCTGGGGATGGAGGCGATGCCCATGCGCACTGTAGTCCAGGGGAGGAGCCACCTATCTCGTGATACTTCGAAGACTCTTCCAGGACAACAATGTGCAATCATCCGGACCCAACACTAGGTGGCGGACTATGCACAGATATGAATGTCAGCAGCCCTACATGCCAAGAACAGATGCATACTGGTAAGTAGCATTTGCAGTACCCCTACCTGGACGACTGGCTTGTGAAAGCAAGCTCTTACACGAGGTTCAAACTTCACGCAGAACAAGTCACAAGAACGCTCACGAACCTGGGCTTCTCCATCCACTGGAGAAAGTGCTCCATGGACCCAGAACAAGTGAAAATCTTCCTGGGAGCCCTGATCAACACGGTCGAATGCAGAGTAACACCCAGCGAGAAGAGAACACTCAGCCTGCTGAGGGAGAAACGTCACTACCAGAGGGGGCAAGTTCTGACAGTGAGGACGGTGAGCAAGATCTTGGGGATGATGGCGTCATGCATCCACCTGGTCCCCAATGTTCGTCTAAAGATGAGACCACTACAGGAGTGGCTGCAACAGCAATGGTCACAAGCAGAAGGGAGTTGGGAAGATCTAGTGGTTGTTACGCACAATGTGCAGGAGGAGATGAAATGGTGGACGAAGGAAAATATAACGATGGGGAAACCTCTAACGCCACCGGACCCAACTGTGACCATCACCACAGACGCATCCCAGAAAGGATGGGGTGCACACATGAACAGGCTAAGAGTGAGGGGTCTGTGGAACCCAGGAGATGCAGTCAAGCACATCAACTACCTGGAACTGAAAACAGTGTTGCTGGCCCTCAGGGCCTTCCAAAAACACCTTTACAACAAAAGGGTGATGATACAGACAGACAACACCACAACAATGTTTTACATCAACAAGCAAGGGGGGACTCGGTCATTCCCCCTGTCGAGCTTGGCTCAAGAAATATGGAGATGGGCGATCCCACTCAGGATAGACCTGCTTGCCATACACCTGCCAGGGAAGGACAATGTGGAGGCGGATTGGCTCAGCAGGCAAGCGTCGGTGTCCCACAAATGGGAGCTGAACAGCCAGGAGACAGAGAAACTGTTCAGGAGGTGGGGCACACCAACAATAGACCTGTTTGCAACACGCCAGAATGCAAAATGCCAACACTTTGCATCGAGGGAACAGGAACCGATGTCCCATGGGAATGCCCTATGGATAAGCTGGTCAAAGAAATTTGCCTACGCTTTTCCACCGACGCCACTGATTCCCCAGAGTCCTGAACAAGTGCAGGTCGAGCAACATGACTCTCATCCTGGTAGCTCCCCAATGGGCGAGGCAGACATGGTACTCTCAGATTATGGAGATGTCGCAGGGCCAAGCACACAAGTTCCCAAAAAGAAGAGACCTTCTCTCCATGGAAGGGGGACAAGTTCTACACCCAGAACCAGAAAGCCTCAGCCTGTCAGCGTGGCTCCTGAGGACTTAGAGTTCGCACATCTAAATCTACCAGAGAGCACCCTTCAGGTGCTGAGAGAAGCAAGGAGACCCAGCACGCGGAAGTGCTATGGGTAAAAATGGAAGAGGTTCACGCAGTGGTGCCATAGGAAGAACCTGCAGAGAAAACTGACGAGAGAGTCTACAGTACTTAGATACCTCACGCACCTGATCAAAGCTAAACTAAGCTCGTCCTCGCTGAGGGTTCACCTGGCAGCGATTGTGGCATACACAAGAGGAGAAACAGGGAGAAGTTTCTTCACTTCCAGAGTAGTTAAAAGGTTCTTGGAAGGAGCGAAGAGAATAGCGCCACCCAAGAGGATGCCGCCGCCGGCATGGAACTTAAACGTTGTACTGACAGAACTCATGAAGCCACCGTTTGAACCCATCCATAAAGCATCACTACAAATGCTGACAATGAAGACAGCCTTTCTAGTAGCAATAACATCGCTACGCAGAGTAAGCGAGCTACAAGCTTTGATGCTGCAAGAACCGTACATACAAATACACAGTGACAGGGTCATGATGAGGACAGACCCGCATTTCATGCCCAAGGTAGTGTCTAAATTCCACATGAACCAGAGTATCCAGATGCCTAGCTTCTTCCAGAAGCCCACGTCAAGCGCGGAGAGGGCGCTCCACACTCTGGACGCAAGTTGGGCAGTAATGCACTATATAGAGAGGACGAAAGAACACAGGAAGACGAAACAATTCTTTGTGTCCTTCGCAAGGAGTTTCCTAGGTAGACCAGTGACTAAGAACACCATAGCAAGATGGATTGCCAAGACAATACAACTCTGCCACAAGCAAGCTGGAGAGGAGCTCACTGAGGGGCCACGAGCCCACTCAACCAGAAAGAAAGGGGCAACGATCGCCTTTCTGGCAAACACGCCCATCCAAGACATATGCCTGGCGGCAACATGGGCTTCAGTGCACACTTTCACTAAACACTATTGCGTAGATGTGCAGATGAACAAGGAAGCACAAGTGGGCCAAAGAGTGCTTCAACATATCTTTAACAACCAACGCTCATCTTCCACCCAGCCGCCACATGAGTGACAAAACCGCTACGAAATCTATGCACAGCATAGTGAATCCAGAAAGATTCACGCTGCAAAACGAATAGTTTCTTACCTGTCGGTGTAGTTTTGCAGCTTGAAGATCTTTCTGGATTCACTAGCGAACCCACCCACCTCCGCCAGAAAGATGAGGCTGGAGAAGGTGGAAGGACATAGAGTAAGATAGGAACGTTTAACAGGACAATATACGTGAAGAAGTTTACGTTGAAGGAAAGTTTAATACACATAGCCATGGATTCACCACAGAGACAGAGAAAAAAGAATCCGAAGATGGCGCCCAAGGGTGGGAGCTTCCGCAGGAAGCGTGCCAACGTCCCGAAGGTGCACCAAATGGTGGGACGTAGACGCCCACCTGGGCTACAAAAAAAAAAAAAGAGAAAAAAGACTACGAATCCGGACCCAACCACCAGATCGCGGAATAATGCACAGCATAGTGAATCCAGAAAGATCTTCAAGCTGCAAAACTACACCGACAGGTAAGAAACTATTCATTATCTATAAGGTACACCCTTATAAAATGAGTTTTTATATGCCTGGGTAAAGTGAAATTTCAAATTTCACTCCCCACATTGTGTTAAAGTGCTGCTCAAATTCGACTTTGATGCTAGGAGCACTGGGTAAGGACGATCTGCAATATTTCTGCAGATTCAGAACCCCTTAAGTCTCCCCTAGTTGCACAGGGGGAGGGGGTCCTGTAAAAATTAGGGAAATACTTATAAAATCTGTTTTTATAAGGCCTGGTCCAAGTAATTTTCCCCATTGCAAATCCCATGGCCCATAGGTTAACATGTCAGGGAGTTATTAAAGAATAACCCCTGATAGGAAGGAGATAGAGCTACCTTTCAAACTCTTACTAGAATGGTAGAGAAAAATCCAACACTATTATATTGTTTAATTTCTCTTAAAATTTACATACATGAAGTTTTGCAGCGTGACTCTTTCTGGATTCACTATGCTGTGCATATTCCGCAATCTGGTGGTTGGATCCGGAATCGTAGTCTTTTTTTTTTTCTTTTTTTTCCGTAGCCCAGCTGGGCGTCGATGTCCCACCATTTGGTGTACCTTTGGTGATGTCGGCATGCTTCCGGCGGAAGCTCCCACCCTTGGGCGCCATCTTCAGATTCTTTTTTCCGCCGTTGGGTCTGGATCCTCGCGTGAAGCTCCAGAAGTTTTGGAGGAGAAAAGGAGAAAAATAAGTGAATTTCTTCAGGAAAAAACTCGAAGACCAGGAGAAGATCATCAGAGCCGGGACGACGAAGGAGAGGAACCTCGAGATCTTCGACGTCCGACGGAGAATGCGCACACAGGGGGCCCCCTGAGCACAGTAATGGACAACACACCATTTAAATTCTGCCGTAATTGCCACCACAAGTACACGCAGAGAGACCAGCACCCGGTCTGCAACCTCTGTCTGCCTATCGACCACGGGAGCAAGGACTGCAACGCCTGCTCAGTCTTCACGCCGAAGACGCTGAGGATTCGGGAAAAACAGAGGATAGCTCACCACCCGATGCAGAGCAAGGGCAAGGCCCTGTCGCTGTACGACCTGGGCCTCTCCACCGACGACGAGGACAACCTCGCCGAAGGTCCAGATGTCTCCACGGTCGCAGAGACCGATAAGAAATCGTCAGACAAGGTAGGAGAGTCTATGACCCCGAAACCCTCGACAGGGCCTCGAAAACCTGAGGCTGACTCTCGAAAATCATAGTCTAGAACCTCGAAGGGAGCACCGGCGTCTAAATCTTCGATGACCGAAGCTGCGGTCCCCGAAAAACAGCCCAGCAGATCCTTCGAGAAGGACTCCCAGGCGGCAAAGACCAGCGAAAAACAAAGGTCGTCGAAGCAAGCTCCCGAAAAGGGATCCTCGACGGAGAAGGAGCCGAGAGCCGCTCCGACGTAGACTGGGCCGTTGAAGAGGACGCTGGAACGCTCGACGCCGAGCAGGCTGCACAGATTGAGAGAAAGAAAAGAAGGCTTGAGGCCGAGATGGAAAACATCATCCAGAGCAAGAAGGACTTCGAAGACAAAATGAAAAGCTTCAGGATGCCCTCGAAGCCCGCGACGGTCCTCGAATAGATAGAAGAACACGAGGAGTTCGATGCCGAAGAGCCGCCAAAAACTCTGGAGCCCTCGGAGCAGGGAGAAGAGGAGGGCCTCCATTACACAGAGGGTGATTATGGGGACCTGCGTTCGAGCTACGACTCTGGATCCTTGACGGCTCAGGACCAGGATTGGCAGGACATCGAGGCCGAAAACGCGGAGGAGGCTGTGGAGACATACCCCTCGAGGCCTTCGCCGCCAGATGACATTGGGGCCTACGATGAGGTCCTCAAAAAGGCTGCAGCAGCTTATGGAGTCAAATTGGAGGAGGAGAAGGCTAAGGCAGATTTCCTGCTGGAAACCTTGCTCCCCGAACAGACAAAAAGCCACTTCCTGCTCATGCTGAAAAGTATTATGGCACAGGGCAAAGAGGCGTTCAGAGAACCAGCTACCTGCAGGTCAGTCACGCCAAGGACGGAGAAAAAGTAAGGTTCTCCTCCCAGGACCCCCCTTACATCCAGGGGACAGTTTCAGCAGACTCAATTATAGCCGCAACGGCCAGAAGAAGGGCCAACGTCCCAACAACATCTGGGCCACCACCTGACAAGGAAAGCAGGACTCGCAAGCAGAACCTCAGGAAGGAGTTCTAACTGGACCCTCCTGCTGGAGAAGGCGGCACAACACAGTGGTGAGAAAATTCTCCAGAACAGTTTCTAAAGGTGTGTCCCTGTCGGAGAAAATGAAATTACTAAAAGGGGCACTTTTGGTTTCTAAGCACTAGAAGGTGACTTAATCTTTAAAAATTCATATCTCTGGTTCCCTACAGTGGATTTTTTTCGTTTTGGTGTCATTTAAAAAATAAAAATATTACCTATTTTTATAAATTGGTGCTGGATTTTTTTTTGTGTTGTGTCCTAATGATTTACTGAAATTTTGTTTTTAAATGCTTTATATACCTGTCTTTGAAGTTAAGCCTGTCTGCTCGCAGCCACGCTACCAAGGGCTGAGCATAGGAATAATTTTCTAAGACCTATGCTGGGCCCTACTATGTTAGTGGTCTTATGTCCAGTGGCAGACCTACATTTGCCCCTACCAATAACCCATTTTCCAACAAATACCCATTGCGCGTGACGTTGGGTGGCTCCATTCGGCTCTGCGTGTCGTCCATGACGTCTGTAGCTTCGGTTATAACACCTTTTGGTAAGACACGCGAGATGGCGTATGCGGGCTCTGCAGTGGGACTTGACGTTCCAATGGGCACAGCATCATGGAAATATCACCAACATGGTTCAGATCTTCGAAGGAAGTGTGAAGGATCTGAAATGGTGGTTAACGAACGAGATTGGGTCAAAGGCAGACCTCTCTCACTTCCCCAACCGGATTTCACAATTGTGACGGATGCATCACTTCTGGGATGGGGCGGCCAATTGGGAGAGATGGAGATCAGGGGTCACTGGTCTCCGGAGGAGTAGGGCTCCACATAAATGTGTTGGAGCTCCGAGCGATTCGCTTGGCATAGAAAGCATTTCTTCCCTCTGTCAAGGGGAAGTTGGTACAGGTGTTCACGGACAACACTACCGCCATGTGGTACTGCAACAAGCAGGGTGGGGTCATGTACCCTTTGTCGAGAGGTCTCTGGACGTGGCTGGAACATCAAGGCATAGCCATGGTGGTTCAACACTTGGCAGGTTCTCTGAACGCCAGGACAGACTATCTCAGCTGTCAATGCCTAGCGGATCACGAATGGCGTCTCCAGTCAGAGGGCAACGCAAGGTCTCTTTTAGCAGTGGGGAGAACCTTGGTTAGATTGTTCGCCTCCGAAGAGTTCTCGCAATGTCAGCAGTCCTGCGCACTGAAGTTTCCAAGGCGGTTTTCGCTCAGCCATGCGTTTTGACACGAGTGGAGCGCTGGCCTATTGTACGCCTTTCCGCCCATACCACTTCTGCCCAGGGTTCTGATGAAGGTCCGAAATGACGGGGCCCAAGTCCAGTCCTCCTTGTGGCGATGGACTAGGCAAGGAGAGTCTGGTATCCATTGCATCTGAGCATGAGTGTCGATCCTCCGATCAGTCTCCCCCTTTGGGAGGATCTTCTGTCGCAGCAGCAGGGGAGGGTTCTCCACCCGAACCGATCAACTCTGTGTCTCCATGCGTGGAGATTGAGCGGCGGCAGTTGATGGCCTTTGACCTTCCTCTCGAAGTCTGTAATGTTATTCTGGCGGCCAGGTGACCCTCCATTAAGTCGGTATATGCCTGCTGTTGGCAGAAATGTGTGTTATACTGTACAGAAAGGTCTATGAACCCTCTTTCTGCTGTTCTTTTATTCATTCTGACCCTTGCCCAGCAGGGCTCTGCCTTGGGTACACTTGGGGGTTACCTTTCTGCTCTGTCTGCTTTTTTGCGGCTGCCAGACCAACCTTCTCTTTAAATCTCCGATTGTAAATAGATTTCTAAAAGGGCTGGTTCACTTGTTTACACCAGCGCCCTTTATTATGCCACAATGGGACCTTCATTTGGTCCTCGTGTATTTGATGTGCGCTCCTTTTGAGCCTTTACACAATTGTGCCCTCCGGCTGTTGACCATCAAAACAACCTTCTTAGTGACGATAACATCAGCCCGGAGGGTGAGTGAGGTACAGGCGTTATCCCGCTCGCCTCCTTATCTTATGTCCTTTCAGGACAAGGTGGTTCTTCGCACCAGGGCATCTTTTTTACCAAAGGTTATGACCCCATTCCGTCTGGGTCAGTCCATTACTTTGCCCACCTTCTTTGCTCCCCCACATCTCTTTAAGGAAGAGGAGCGTCTCCATCGACTGGACACAAAGAGCATTGTCGTTCTACCTTGACCGCATAAGAGTTCCGGGTGGATGACCAACTCTTTGTGTGGTACATGGGAGTAAAGAAGGGAAAGGCAGTGCAGAAAAGAACCATCTCTCGCTGGGTTGTTCTCTGCATGAAAATATGTTAAGCCTTGGCGAAGACGCAGCCCCCTGAGTGATTAAGGGCCCATTCCACCAGGGGAAAAGCTGCGACTACGGTCTTGGCATGGGGTTTCCCAGTCCAAGACATCTGTCAGGCGGCGACGTGGGTATTATTGCACACGTTCGCGAAACATTATTGCCTGATGGTCAAGTGCACAGGGACGGGCACTTTGCCCACTCAGTAAAACAAAATGACCCGCACCAAGGTACATATGTATTTGATATGTACCAGTATAGCAATCTACACACTACTCAGAGAAACAGTCCAATGTTACAAAAAGTCATCATTTCCCAAAGATAAACAATTTCCAGGTCTTGATTGTAGATTTGTTACTTTCTTTATTGATCATCAATTCATTAAAACAATACAGAATAGCCTGTCGCCAACGTGTTTTGTCACCCCTGTGACTTCTTCAGGGCTTAATATACAATATTCTGCGCAGTGATCGCATCAATTTTTCATCTAGTATCTGCACTGATGGTATCTTGTCTTATTGTCAAGTTATCTGGATTCTTTTTTTTTTTTTTTGAAAACCTTTATTTAGCACTGTGCAGAAGACAAATACGGGCCTACAACCATCCGGCCGGCCTCGACACTTCTGAAGCTTAGTAGCAAAGTATACTTCCACTCGGTAGCACGTCAGCACATAGAAGCTTACAACCTGTATTACATTGAATTACACGAGCACCAAGTGTCAGGAGCTATGAAGGTTAATTTTAAAATAATTTTTTATATAAGGAGATACGAAAGCTAGAACGGATCAGTGCACAGAACATCCATCTAAATAAGTGGGCAACGTCCATCAGGAGAGTCAACCAACAATAAACATAGCTAAAATGGCGGCACAGAGCTAGAACCACAGGATGATGAAGTTATCTGGATTCTTGATGAGACTTCGGTATAGTCCCCCCTGGCTATGTCCTTCTTACACCATTAATTTTTAAGCATGGTATCATCCAATCGTGAGCATTCAGGCGTCCATGGTCGAACGGTCTCGCTCCAAAATCCGGTCCTGTCGGTGTCCTGCAAAACTTTTCAGTCTAGTCCATGGGTCCGCAACCCACCGCTGGGATGGCATTGCTTGGGTATCTGATTCAAAAGTAAGGAATCTGCAGCTAGAAGTCTCTATCAGATGAACAAGTTACTTACCTTCAATAACACATTATCTGGTAGAGACTCTATCTAGCTGCAGATTACTTACAGCCCAACCCATGCCTCCCTGCTTTGCGGACTGATGTAGTACATTTAGGGTTACTCCCCTTTCAGGGCCCTAGTTTTGCACACGTTTATGTCAGTCACTTCGTGGCTCTGCACTTCTGGCTTGGAAAAACAAAGTACTGACGTCCGCGCGCCTGGGTGGTGCCTTTGTAGGCACCGGGTCGTCATAACAGACGTCCTAGACATGTGGAGCCGAATGGAGCCACCTGACGTCGCGCTCAAGGGTTATTGCTCAGCAAAAGATTCCGGATCCAGCCTGACGCCTGGGAAATTCAGAGGTAAGTAATCTACAGCTAGATAGTCTCTACCAGATAATGCGTTACCGTTTAGCTTTAGGTAACTTGTTCGATTGTCTAATGACCCCTTTTCAGTTGCCATGTGGTTTGAAATGCAGGCTGTTTGGCCTGGCTGGATGATCTGTTAAAGAACCGTCTCACTTGGAAGCAGAAGTCGTTTGTATTTGAGAGCTATTTTCCTTTGTTTGCTGTTTGTGTACCAACCGTCACCATTTCTCTCTAGGGGAAACATCTTGGATTTAACCACTGAAGTGAAGGAGCAAGGTCGTGACACCAACTCAGAAGACGAGGAGTGTTTTGGAAAAGAAAGTAAAGGTAGGGTCAGTCACTGATTGTGTATTCCTTGCATCTTTTACTCTAAGACACAATATTATGGCTAACATTAGGAGGTACATTTAGTAGAGGATGGTACTTTCATCCACTTTTAGGACCTTAGAAAGCCCCTACAGAAAACTGATTGAAAGCATTTTCTGTAACCAAACTTGGGTGTCTTAGTTTATGCTTTTCAGCCGCACCACATATTGATTCTCCAACCATCCCAGATCTGGTGTTTTTTGACCTGTCAAATTGCAGGGGCAGGTGAGGGGTGAAGGTGATCTACTTCTTTTATGGGTGGTTCTCTGGCACATTGTCTTCGGGAAGGGTTATGTTTTTTTTTTATTGCAATGGTCTTTAAACATTTTTTATTTTCCTTCCTTGTCCTTCATAGTGGGATTTAGCAGTACGGTGTTTGCCACAGGCATTTCTTGACCATTGACCCTCTCAAAATTCAGCCTACATCTCTGAAGAGCAGCTTTCTTGCATTGATGAAGACCGAACCTGGTCTTTTTATGGCCTGGTTTTGCTTAGTTAAGAGGGGCCCAGTTCCAGGCTCAGGGTTCAAGTCAAGAAGTACTTTTGAAAAGACTATTGTTACCAGTGAGCGGTTCGGCACCCCGTTGTGGGGCTCTCTTCTCAAATATTTCTGGGTGCACTATCTTGTGAGCACTTTGAGAGAGGAGTGTCCCAAGATTTAGGAATTGGCCTGTACCGGGTGACCTTTTCTTCCAGGCCGAGGCGAAATAGTGCCCAAGCCCACTGCCAGGCTTCCAAAACAGATTCTCTACAGGAACTCGCTTATTCATTGGCTTAATTGCCTTCGAGTTTGTACCAGTCTCTAACTAGGGTTCCCTAACCAAAGCATTTTTACACAGCGCTTCTTGGGTCCAGTGTTGCTGCCTCATTGTTTTACAATACAAGATGTACTGTCTTTTTGCTCTACTTGAAAGGAGAGTGGTACCCTTCCTCTGAGTGTATGTGGTACGACTACATTATCATAAACGAATAGGGTATTGTGACCCTCACTAAGTGTCAAACTGTGGACCTGACCTTCACCAGAAAGGCTTTCAGTGTCCGGTCTTAGGAGCATCTGTTTGACCCAACTGAGAGACGTGACACGTCTACAAGAACAAAGTGCATGCGAGCAGCACATAGGTATGAATGCGTGCAAGTGTCTTCTTAAGCAGCAACAACCTTTCTGGTCCACCTCCTATCACAGGTGCTGCATCACACACATCCTCCAAAGCTGTTGCCCAAAACTTTCCTGCCCTTTTCACTCTGCAATGAAAAATTGTATGTGTTCTTTGAACTTGTCTCAGTGAGGTGTTAAAATTCAGCAACAAGTAGCCATATCCCATATCCTGAGAATGAACTTCACTGCTACATCCTAATTTAAGAAAGCGAAAGCCCTCTTGAAGATGAAGTGCAGAATCGTGGTTGAAATGAGCAGCTCTCCAGTAGGGACCAAGTGGTGAATAATTTGTCAACCGTGATTGTTATATTCAAACAGAGAACCACCTGAAGTTCCATTGTAGCTTTAACTCGAACACTCAGATTTGCGTATCCTAGACTGCCCCCAACTTACTTGGGTGACTGATGTCACACACTTGTAAGGAACATATCTTGGACCTGAATGCCAAAGTCATCTTTTTGGGCCTATATTTATATTTAGTCCCCCATTGCGAGCCATGATGTAAGTCCCTAGCATACCAAATCCGCAGTTGAAACTGGTACTGCCTGGCATTTGGATCTTTTGAAGCGGAGTCATGTTTGTGTCTCAATTGTTGTATATTATGGTAGGCCTCTTTAAAATGCATTGCTCTTCTCGATCTTACACTTTTAACCTTAAGTTGATTTTGTTAGTTTAATCTAATTTTTTCTTTGTTTTCTTAATGGTTCTTTTTTTTCCCGGAGGGACACTTGAAAAAATACTCAAACTAATATTACAGGTCATATGGTCCCTGATTTTGAACAGGGACCATTTGACATGTAGTAAAAGGGATCAGTCTTCCAGTGTAATGATGTGACCTTGTCATGATCCAGACCTTTAGTTGTTTTCACTGGAGGTTTCACATATGTTATTGAATCTCTATTTGGTGGATGTTTAACTCCTTCTCCAGTATTAGGGGTGTCTTTCATAGATTCACATGCCTGAATCATTCCCCGTCGTCGGAGTGGGAGTCCCACTGTACATAAAAAAGCAATAGTATGCTATAGTAACATTGGAAAAACCAGTAATTCCCAACCAGGAAGTAAAGTAGCCCAAGCTACAGGAGAAAAAACTTCCACACTCATGACTATCCTAGTCATTTTGTATAGTCCAAACTACAGCCAATCAGGCGACAGCACCCACCAGAAGGTTCTCCCCAGAGGCTCAGGCTGTCAGATTTTCTACCGCACGTCGTGTGAAGGGAGTCTCCCTGAGCTCTGCTCAGTTCTTCTCTATTTTCCTTCTGGAATCTAGTGTTTTGAAGAGGTCTTCCAAGAAATCTTTATTCAGACCTTGTGACTCTTGTGGTAAGCTCTGGCTTTTTAAAGAAGATCCCCACAAGAAGTGCATTTATTGCCTTTATCCTGAACATCAAGTAAAGGACTGCAAGGTCTGTAGAACCTTCCCTCAGAAGACCCTCAGAGACAGAGAGGGCCGCCTGCTTTTGTGGCTACAAAAGCTTAAGCATTCGGATTATCCTGCGTCTGAGGAAGGCAGTATTGCCTCTGGTTCTACTTCAGCCTCTAGGAAGAGAGCTGCTACTGAGGTGTTAACTTCTCCTAGGGCTAAAGTTGCTAAGAAACCACTTCCATCTAAGGGGTCTGAGAGGCCTTCCACTTCCAAGCCTACTCCCGCTGTTAAGGAGAAAGTTGGTCCATCTACGCCCCCGAGAAGATCCACCAAGAAGTTACCTCAGACATCTGAGAAGATTTTACCTCCGATTCAGCCCCTGTCGTCGACGATGCCGTCGTCGACTATCTGCGTCGACGCTACATCTACGTCGACGGTAACTTTCATCTCCTAAGCCACAGATGATCATGTCGACGGCGTCTTCATCGCCTACGATGGTCTATGTCACTGTTAGACCTCTTTCGTCGACGGCAGAGTCTTCATCATCTGCCATAGTCGGCGGCTACTCTGAAGAAGATCCCGTTGATGACGTCGTCGACGAAGAAGCTACCGTCGATGGGCTCGTCGGCGAGTTCCACACCGTCTACTAAGACACCATCATCGAACGCTCCGTCCACAACAAAGGCTCCATTGTCGACGAAGGCGTAGACGAAGAGAACACAGTCGACTAAGCCAATTCCGTCGACTAAGCCAATTCCGTCGACGAAGTCCATACCGTCGACGAAGCCTACATCGACTGAACCATCATTGTCGACGACGATAACTGCACCGTCGACTAGGACCTCGTCGTCTAAAGGCAAATCCAGTGCAACGAGTCCTTTAGTGGACCCACAGTCGACGCTGCAACTATCCTCTTGCACCACTTTACAGGTGTGGTCACAGTCTACGGTTTTTCTGACGCCAAAACAATCTTTGCTTCAGAGACATGGTTCAACCTTGGAGTTATCACCTCTGCATATCTCACCACAAAGGGTACCCCTGCAGGTTCCAGACAAACTTCTTGACTCTGAAGACAGTGAGGATGATTCTGTAATTGAAGAATCCTTTGGAACGCCTACAACTCCTTCCGAACTAAATATTAAATATCAGGAGGATGACCAAGAGGAACAACAGTCATCTGAACAGATGACGTCCCCTGTAACAAGTGTCCCTGCCACTCAGGTGCCAATTGCATTGCTCACCAACCTCCAATGCATGCTAGATGACTATTACAGGCGGTTTCCGCCATCGGAATCTACAGGCTCTCTGCCTCCTACTCCTGCGGTGAAAGCGACTTTACCAGTCTTTAGACCTCCAAGGTCTCCTCCACCTGCACCGTCCAATCAGCTGGAAGGACAACAGTCTTCTGACGAAGGAGAAGCTGATGACATGTCGGAGTGGGATGAATACCAAGTACAGACTCCTTCTCCGTCACCTTCGGCTGCCTCGGATTCACCACCAGTAGACGTAGGTGGATTCCACCTTTTAATGGAGCGGGCTACTAAGCGTTTCCATATGAACATGGAACATACAGAGCAGGAATGCTTTCTCTATGATTTTAAGGATCAGCCTAGAAGACAAGTCAAATTTATACCTATTATAGACTTTATCTGGCAGGAGGGTATTAAGGTCATGTTTACTCCAGCCTCCATACCCCCAGTCCTGCAACGGATTGACAAGAAATATAAGGCACCGGAAAAGTCACCTGCGTGCCTTATAGGACAACCAAAACTGGATTCAGTTATTGTTCAAGCTGCTCAGAAGAGGTCTAGGAACCCTTCATCTCCAATTGCAGCCCCACCGGACAGAGATGGCAGGCGCCTCAATGCCATTGGAAAATATGTTTCGACGATGGCCGCTACCACGGTCCGGGCTGCTAATTAATTGGCCATCCTGGGCAGATATGGTCGGATATTGCGCCATACATAGACCAGCTTCCTGAGCCTTCTAGATCTGAAGCGCAGAAGATCTTAAAGGAAGGGGAAAGAATCTCGGCTGAGATTATCGATTCAGCAGTTGACGTTGCCTCGACTGGTTTCAGACAATTAGCAGGTGCTGCTGTTTTACGTAGACAGGGGTGGCTACGATCCACTTCATTCCGTCAGGAAGTTCAAACAAGGGTATTATATATGCCTTATGACGGAGAGTTTCTGTTTGGCCCGCAAGTAGAAGCCTTGCAGACAATGTATACTGAAACAGTGAAATCCTTGGGCACCCTCCAATTTCGTAAACCGCCCTTTCGAGGAGCGAGAGGATCTGGATCGTCCTCCAACAGAGGTGGATACACGCAACAATCCTCCTACAGACAAGGAAATCAGCGCTACCAAACACAGCGCTATCAATCCTACGGTCAACTGAAAAATAATTATTCCCAGAACCGGGGGAAACCGGCCTACCGTGGAAAGGATAAACGTCAATGAGACTTCTCACCTGCCACCGCTACTTACTCAAAATGGTCATCGATAACATCAGACAGGTGGGTCCTGGACATTGTGGCCAAGGGCCATGCCCTAGAATTCGAACAGTTTCCTCCAATGTTCCCCCGAAAGGCCCACCTCCAGCTCACATAAGAGAGCTCTTTGCCCAAATAAATTTGATGCTAAAGAAAGGAGCAATTGAGAGAGTTCCTCAAACTATGAGGGGAACAGGATTCTACTCCAGATTTTTCCTAATAAAGAAGAAATCCGGAGAATGGCGTCCGATTCTGGATCTCCGTGTCCTAAACAAATATCTGAAGAAACTAACATTCTGAATGTTGTCGCTACAGGAAATATTGCATCTTCTAGCAGCGGGAGACTACATGGCCACCTTGGATCTCCAAGATGCTTATTTCCACATCCCCATCTTACCTCGCCACAGAAAGTTCCTGCGATTCAGAGTGGCTGGCAGGGATTATCAGTTCAGAGTACTTCCCTTTGGGCTGCGCTCGGCACCCAGGGTGTTTACAAAAGTCTTGGCCCCAGTAGCGGCTCCCCTCCGGCTGGAGGGGATACAAATATTCCCATATCTAGACGACTGCCTTATCAAGGCAACTTCTTAAGAGGACACAGACAACCATCTACAACAGTGTCTAAACCTCTTTCGGTCTCTGGGTCTCCATCAACATCAGCAAATCCCAGTTGGTACCATCACAAAGACGGGCTTTCCTGGGAGCAACCTTAGACAACCAGCTGCTCCAAGCCTTCGTCTCGGACGTAAGACAAGATACAGAATATGGTTCGGACTCTGCTTTCAAAAAAGACCGTTTCAGTCCGACGGTTCAAATCTTTTCTGGGGATGGTATCATCGTGCATTCCGCTAATACCAAATTGCCGACTCAGAATGAGGCCTCTTCAGGAAGAACTCCGCTTACAATGGCTGCAGGTCTCCAGCTCCTTCGAGGATCTCATTCAGATTAAACCTCGCATACGGGATTCCCTCCTCTGGTGGACACAAAGAAAAAATCTACGGCAGAGTTGTGCATTCCTTCAGGGTGCGCCAAACTTTACAATCACCACGGACGCATCCCTCGAAGGCTGGGGAGCTCATCTTCAGGGCCTGACAATCAGCGGCAAGTGTAGCCCTTTAGGCGGTTCATGTTCCTGGAACAGAGAACGTCCTTGCAGACACACTCAGCAGGACAACAGTGTCCACTCACGAGTGGGAACTTCATCAGCAGACTGTGGATCGGATCTTCCATCTATGGGGTCATCCAGACCTAGACCTCTTTGCAACCAAGAACAGCAAATGCTGATTCTTTGCAAGTTGGCATCCCCATAAAGACTCAGGGGAATGCGTTTTCGATCAACTGGTCTCTGATATATGTGTACGCTTTTCCACCAATACCACTGGTTCCCAGAGTCCTGTGGAAGATGAAGAAGGAACCGTTTCGGCTGATTCTCATTGCTCCCAGATGGCCTCGCCAGTACTGGTTCACCGAGCTCCTTCGGAGTGCAAACAGATTCAGTTGAGTCCAATACCGGACTTGCTCACCATTCAAGACGGCCAGGTTTACCATCCGGATCCAACATCGCTGAGATTAGCGGCCTGGCGCCTGAGTACCGTGAGTTCGCCCATCTAAACATCCCTGCGGACTGCAAGGAAGTTCTAGCCAAAGCAAGGGCACCTGCTACCATAAAGATGTACAGTCTTAAATGGAAACGCTTTTGTGTCTGGTGTCGCTCAGCTGGAATTCATCCTTTTTCAGCTAAACCAGAGGAAATCCTGCCTTTTTTTCCTACATCTAGCAAGATCGGGATTGTCTCATGCAACCCTAAAGGTGTTCCTAGCAGCGATTTCAAGATACCGACAAGATGGGACCAATTTTCTTTATTCTGCGAGAATTATACAACCATTCTTTAAAGGCCTTTTTAGAATGTTCCCTCTGATACGTCGTCCACCTCCATCGTGGCATCTCAATGTAGTGTTGGCGCAACTCATGCATCACCCATCCGAACCTATCCACAGAGCCGATCTGAAATTTCTTGCGTGGAAGGTGTCACTGTTTTTGGCCCTGACCTCTTCTAGGAGAGTCAGCGACATCCAAGCTTTCACTGTTCAGCATCCCCTTCTTACAATTCACAAATGACTCTGTAGTGCTCCGCACTAATCCGAAATTCATCCCTAAAGTGCCTTCGGATTTCCATCTAAATTAACCTGTGATTTTAAAGACATTCTTTCCTAACCCACAAACGCCTGCGGAAAGGGCATTGCATACTCTGGACATTAAGAGATGTCTAAAGTTCTATTTGCAAAGAACATCTACATTGCGCAGATCTGATCAACTATTTATCACCTATGGTGCAATTCGTAAAGGACAGGCAGTTTCCAAGCAAACTATCGCAAGATGGATATCTGCAGCTATTGCCTTTTGCCATGAACAAGCAGGAAGTCCTTTACAAGCAGTTCCTAGAGCGCAATCTACGAGGGCAGTGTCTTCCTCTACGGCCTTATTCGCTGGAGTCCCTCTTCAGCACATCTGCAGAGCGGCAACCTGGGCCAGTCGCCATACTTTCACCAAACACTGTTGTTTGGATGCAGCCAGCGAGGCCGATGCTTTAGTGGGTCGAGCAGTTCTACGAAATCTTTTCAACTAAGGTGAGCCTCTGTTTCCCACCTCCTATTATTGCTGTCAGACGCTTGTTATATTTCTATGGTGCACATGCTCAAGTGATAGCATTCTATTATGCTTTTAATGATGTGCTTATTTACATATTGCATTGCTATGTGCTCTTAATATTGACAAGCTTAAGCTACCTTTAGCGTCTGTCAAGCACGTATATGTACTGCTATCTACTCTGATTCAAGCATGTGAATCTATGAAAGACACCCCTAATACTGGAGAAGAACAATAGTTACTTACCTGTAATCTGTGGTTCTCCAGAATTGGTGTCTTTCATAGATTCACATGCAACCCGCCCACCTCCCCTCAGAGGCTCTCAGGCTACTTTGGTTTACCATCACTCCTTGCGAGAAAATCTAACAGCCTGAGCCTCTGGGGAGAACCACCTGGTGGGTGCTGTCGCCTGATTGGCTGTAGTTTGGACTATACAAAATGACTAGGATAGTCATGAGTGTGGAAGTTTTTTCTCCTGTAGCTTGGGCTACTTTACTTCCTGGTTGGGAATTACTGGTTTTTCCAATGTTACTATAGCATATTATTGCTTTTTTATGTCCGTGGGACTCAAACTCAAACTCAAACGGGGAATGATTCAGGCATGTGAATCTATGAAAGACACCAATACTGGAGAACCACAGATTACAGGTAAGTAACTATTGTTCTTCTCTCTCATTTATGTTTTAATCCATAGAATTTCTCTTGTAATCGAGCATTGAATTTCCTTGGCATATGGCTTTAAAATCTGCCGCTTTAACAAATTCCTGTATCTGAAAATCTTAATATTCTTGCTTAATTCCTGTATCTGAAAATCTTAATATTCTTGCTTAACGTTGAAAGCTTGAGGAGAAATACTATTTAGACCTACTTTAGTTCAAAAGATCATCCCATTTAAGTCCTGGAAAATGAACAAATTTGATCCTAGTGTTTGAAATGTAGGGTCCTTCCACCCAGTCAGTATTCAGCTGGCTAAATGAGGATGGGCTTATCGAATAGATTTACTTAATTTTATTGCATATCTTTACTGGGGATTCTGAACCAGATTACTGCAACTTTCGTAACTGTAGAAAAGTACATCGGTTTGTGTGTATACTCGATTTTCTGTACTGATTTTGTTGCTATCTATTAACTTTTGACTCGGAGGCTTTTCAGCACCTCCCATTGCACATTCTCTGATCCTTCGAAGGTGACAAGTACATTTAGCTGACCCGAATTAGGTTAATTGCTTGCTAGGCTCGCAATAATGGCTCCAAAAATACTGCACGAGTGACCTAAATGTCTAGTGTTGCATGCAGGCCGCAGTGTGGATTTGCACCACTTGCACCACTTGCATGAAGAGTCATGAAAAACTTGGCTCCTACAGATCAAAGCTGCAACAGGCACGAGTCAAAATAAAGCTTTTTGTTTTGTTTGAAAGCCTATGTTCGAGGCATGTGGGCTGCTGAATTCATATCTGTGCATAGATCGCCGCCTAGTGTTGGGTCCGGATGATTGCACATTGTTGTCCTGGAAGAGTCTTCGAAGTATCACGAGATAGGTGGCTCTTCCTTCTGACTACAGTGCGCATGGGCATCCTCTCCATCCTCAGATTGTTTTTTTCCGCCATTGGGTTCGGATGTACTTTCCAACTCTCTAAGTTCGGAATTAACTAAACTCTTCTCTAAAAGCCAAAAGGCCTTCGGATCCGGTGGTATTGTTCAGCACTCGGTACCGATACACTTTCTAAACATCTATTGCACTTTGGTCGTCGAATCGGGCCGTGAGGCCTTCTCGACACCACGTGGACCAGCCGTAGATGGAACGAAGTCCATTCAAATACTGCCCGCAGTGCAACGTTCCCGCACACAGATGAGCATCCCTTGTGCAACAAATGCCTATCTCCAGATCACCAAGAAGATAGTTGCCTGGCCTGTGCCCAGTTGCGGTCAAAAAAGACTATCCGGAATCGACGGGCGGCGAGGCAAGAAATGCAGTGGTCGGCACCAGAGCCCGATAATATCTTCGACGATGAGGAAGAACTAGCGAGCGCCGAAGAATCGGATCGAGACGAAGACCAGTACTCGGAGCACGACTCCGATGATTACCTCGAGGAGGAGGACCAAATCGTCTATCTCGAGGAATAAGATCAAGACATCGTAGCTGTTGAAGACGACTCCGATGACGACGAGGGGCGAACCGTGAGTACACCGCCCCATATAGACACTGTAACGATATCAGAGACTCAGGTCGAGGCATCGCCAGCAGGCCTTAGCCAAGATCAACATTCTAGTTCTACAGCCCCGCTATACCACCCGGCTAAGAACATATTTAAAGAGCTCTCTGAGTCACGCCATACGGCACCGGTTCCATTGAAACCGAAACTCGTCTGCAACACCGTCTTCAGACAGAAAGTCGTCGAAACAAAAGTATTTAAACCAAAGGTCATAGAGCCGAAGGCCGTAGCTCCAACACAGCCTTCGAAGCCAAAGACCGTCGAGTCGACATCGAAGATCAAAGCTGTCGAGTTGAGCTCAAAGCCGAAAGCCGTCTAGTCCACATCGCGGCCAAAAAACGTCGATTCGACGCCAAAGCAAAAGCACATCGAATCGAACCCAAAAACAAAGCACGTCGAATCGAGCAAAGTAGCATCAAATATCGACAAGGGGACAAAAACAGTCGACGAAAGTAAAAGGCCTACGCCCAAAACGAACGTCGAACCGAAAGTGAAACCTAGGGTGGAACAGAATAAAGCAGTCGAGCCGAAGCACCTCGAACCAAAAAAGGGCACTGAGCCAAGACCTCAAACACCTAAAACGCCTAAGGATACCGTCGAACCGACCAAACCGCTCGGTCCGAAAAAGGTGGTGAAGCCAGCCAAAGAGCCAAAGACGTTCAACCAACAAAACCTGTCGACAAACATCAAAAACCGATCCGACCACAAAAAACGGTCGAACCCACTAAACATATCGGCCCGAAAACAACCAAACCAAAAGCTACTGCACCAAAGCCTTAAACAGTGGAGGACGAGCTTATTCACCCAGACCCCGACACAGAAGACCAGTCAAAACTGTATATTAACCCAGTAACTGGCAAAGTGACTGTTTACACAAAAAGAAAAGGCCTTTGCCAATAAAAGACTTTCCTAGAATACCACTCAAAAAGAGACTGTGCTACCTCTCCAATACTTTTTGAACCTATCAATCCAGCTATGCCTACAACCACATATACCCCAAAATCACCTGACTACAACCCACATGAAGATCAGGATGCAGATGTGGGGTTTGGTTATCCACAAAACCCAACTGGAGACCCCAACCTACAGTCATGGGGTGCAGGAGGAGAACCAGACAATGAAGGGGCTCTGCCCATTACAGAACCTGCACTTAACCCCACTAAGCCATCATACTGTGGCCTTTACTTCTTTACTTGATAGAGCCGCTACCTACCATAATGTAGATATGCACTCTGATGCTATTGAAGAAGACTTTCTCTTTGATACACTAACAACATCTGAGAGACATGTAAAAACACTCCCCATGTTGAAGGGCGTCTTAAAACACACACATGACATTTTTAAGGACACTGCTAGGGCACAGGTCATAAACCCTAGAATTGAAAAGAAATATAGGGCTGCACCTATAGATCCTACATACATCAAGGGTCAGCTACCCCTAGACTCCCTAGTGGTATCCAACGCGCATAAACGGGCTAATTCCCAAACTACCGGAGAGGGTGCTCCTCAGGACAAAGAGTCTAAAATCTTTGAGGCATCAGGCAAGAGTAGCTGCTCAAGCAGCAAACTCATGGAGAATTGCCAATACACAGGCCTTGCTGGCCAGATATGACAAGGCACACTACGACAGCTTAGAAGAAATTCTCCAACACTTACCTGATCCTTACAAATGGCAGACAGATGAACTTATACAGGAGGGAAAGCTCATCACCAATGCCTCAATTAAATGTGCCCTAGATGCGGTGGATACAGCGGCCAGATCTATCAATACAAGCGTGCTGCTAAGGCGACACGCATGGCTCCGCATATCAGGCTTTAAGAATGAAGTTCAATCCACAATTATTAATCAGCCCATCAACCCAGACTTTTTATTTGGTCCAGCAGTTGACTCAATTCTGGACAAAATGAAAAAGGATGCGGAAACAGCTAAGTCCATGGGAGCTCTCCGGTCCCAACAACACCGGGGCTCCTTTCGTCGCTCCAATTATAGAGGAGGAGCGCGAAGTAATACATCACAGCAATCCTCCAGCTACAAAAGTAACACGCAATCCACATACAGCAAAAACACTAACAGGGGTGGATACAGAGGCAATAACACCAAAGGAAGGGGTCGTGTAGGAAATGCAAATAGATCCTCCACTAACACCAAATAGTAACTTCTTGGCACTACCCCCAGACCATATAACACTGGTCGGGGGAAGACTACAACAATTTCTGCCAATCTGGTTAAATATCACAACAGGCAAGTGGGTCAGGCAAATTATCCAACAGGGCTATTGCCTAGAACTTACCTCAACCCCACCCAACATACCACCTGTGCACCGTCCAATGTCACAGGAACATATAACACTACTGCAGCAAGAGGTCATCAATATGCTGCAACAGGGGGCCATAGAACCAGTCCCACTACAACATCAGGGAACAGGAGTATACTCCCTATACTTCCTAATTCCAAAGAAGGACGGGTCTCTCAGACCAATATTGGACCTCAGGCCCCTCAACCTGTACATTTTGTCGGAGCATTTTCATATGCTCACTCTCCAGCAAGTCTTACCATTGCTCCGCAAGGGAGACTTCCTAGCAACTCTGGACCTCAAAGACGCATACTTTCATATACCAATACACCCTGCTCACAGAAAATATCTCAGGTTCACCATACAAGGACAGCACTACCAGTTCAAAGTACTACCATTTGGTGTCACAACAGCTCCACGCGTCTTCACCAAATGTCTAGCTACAGTGGCGGCACATCTCAGAAGGCAACACATCCATGTGTACCCATATCTGGACGATTGGCTAATACACGCGCCATCGGCCCAGCAGTGTGCCAACCACATGTCAAAAACCATCCACCTCCTGCACAGTTTAGGCTTCTCGCTAAACTACCCGAAGTCGCATCTGCAACCCTCCCATGTACAACGATACCTGGGAGCAACTATAGATACACTGGCAGCAAAAGCATATCCCAATGCAGCACTGATCAACGGCATGCAAGCATTGATCCAAAAATTCAGGCCTACTGAATGCAACTAATAGGCATGATGGCCTCGTGCATGTTCATAGTTCCTCATGCCAGACTACACATGCTTCCTCTCCAACAGTGCCTAGCAATGCAGTGGAACCAGGCTCAAGGGCAATTACAGGACCTAGTGTTGGTGATCAGTCGGGTATACAACTCTCTGCATTGGTGGAATCCACAAAACCTTTGCAAAGGACGACTGTTCCAAGAGCCTGTCCCACAAATTGTGTTAACCGCGGACGCATCCCTACTAGGATGGGGAGCCCATGTCCTACACTACACAGTACAGGGTCTATGGACTGTACAACAAAAGATGCACATCAACCTTCTAGAGCTGATGGCTATCTTTCTAGCTCTAAAAGCATTCAAGACACACTTATGTAACAAAACCGTGTTGATCCGGACGGACAACATGACAGCTATGTATTACATTCAAAAACAGGGAGGAACACACTCGCCACAGCTGTCGCACCTAGCTCAAGCAATGTGGAAGTGGGCCATTCAAAGGAACATGTTTCTTATGGCAGAGCACCTCCCAGGCAAGGACAATCAAGTAGCCGACCTGCTCAGCAGGCACAGTCAACAAATGCACGAATGGGAGATTCACCCCAAAGTGCTCCAACCATTCTTCCGGAAGTGGGGACACCTGGAGATAGATCTGTTTGCCACAAGCGAAAACGCAAAATGCCAGTACTTTGCCACCAGGTTCCCACATCCACAGTCGCAAGGCAATGCGATATGGATGAACTGGTCAGGCAAATTTGCGTACGCTTTCCCCCCAGCTCCATTAATACCGCTAGTGGCACGCAAACTACGCCAACATTCACTGACGCTAATCCTAGGTGCTCCCACATGGGCGAGGCAACCATGGTACACAACGTTCCTAGTACTGTCAGTGGTGCCTCATCAAAGACTGAGACTCACACCCAATCTTCTAACTCAGAGCCATGGAGAAATCCAACATCCAGATCCGCAACAGCTGAACCTGGCGATCTGGCTCCTGAAATCCTAGAGTTTGGATACCTAAACTTGCCTCCAAACTGTATGAACATTATCAAGGAGGCAAGAAAACCCACTACCAGGGCATGTTATGCAGCTAAGTGGAAACGTTTCGTCATTTACTGCAGAAACAATGATATAAACCCACTTAATGCTTCTAGTCAAAACATCATTTGCTATCTCTTGCACCTACAACGCTGCAATTTAGCCTATTCATCCATCAGGATACATTTAGCTGCGTTAGCAGCATATCTTCAAAACAGGAAACACCTTTCACTATTTAGGGTGCCAGCAATTAAAGCGTTTATGGAAGGACTCAAGCGCGCAATTTCTCCATGACACCCACCTTCACCAGTGTGGAATCTGATCATTATTTTAACCAGACTTATGGGACCACCTTTTGAACCACTACACTCATGCGAAATACAATTTCTTACTTGGAAGTTGGCTTTCCTTATTGCCATTACTTCGCTTCGAAGAGTTAGTGAGCTTCAAGCCCTAACTATTCAAGAGCCATTCATCCAAATAAATGCAAATAGAATAGTTCTCAGAACAAACCCTACATTCATGCCAAAGGTGGTATCCCATTTCCACATAAATCAAACTGCCAGTGTTCTTTCAAAATCCACAGACAGTAGCTGAAAGGGCCTTGCATACTCTAGATGTCAAAAGAGCTCTGCTATACTATATAGACAGAACTAAGGCATTTCGAAAGAGAAAACAGTTGTTTGTTGCTTTCTCACCGCAACACAAAGGCAATCCTATTTCAAAATCAGGTATAGCCAGATGGATCGTTAAATGCATCCAAATATGTTATTTAAAAGCCAAACGCACCTTAACAGTTCCCCCTAGGGCGCATTCCACACGCAAGCTAGGGGCATCAATGGCTTTCCTGGGTAATATTCCTTTACACAAAATTTGTAAAGCAGCCACATGGACAACAACACATACATTTACAAAACACTATTGTGTGGATGTACATTCAAAACAGCAAGCTGCTTTAGGACAGGCTGTTCTCAAGACTCTTTTTAGGTCTCGTAGCGAAAACACAGCGCGTCAGCGCTGTGTCTCGCCAGAGATCTTTTGTTGCTGACTGTGCTTCCCAGGAGACAGTGCCGGCCGCGCGCATCTCGCAAAAGGCGATCGGCGCAGGCCACGCGCGCGCGAACGCGCTGGCCGTGGCTGTCTCCTGGGAAGCATACATACACAGGCACACCCCCCCCCCCCTGCACGCATGCGCACACAGCACCACACACATACACAAGCGCACATACACGCACGGGGAGACGTCCCCCCACCCCTCCGCCGTCGCATACACACACGCACACATACAGGCATTTCCCCCTTCCCCTGAGGGGGTCACATAGCTCCCCACGCTGGAATAAATATGAAAAATGCTCTGACGCGTGGCATGGTTCCTGCTTTACACAGTCATAAAATAAATACCTTAAATTATGGCCCCGCGCACTGCCGCATGTCACCCAGGCTGTCTCCCATCCCGGAAGGGGGGGGAGGGGGGGGTTCGCTCGCTGGTGCCGGGTGCCCCCCTCCCCGGTGTGAGCCGCTCCTTGCGGGCTACCCGCCGGGTCCTCCGCAGTCCTTTCCACCTACTATCTCCTGGGGCCCGCAGCCGCCCCCGCGATCCCAGCCTGCACCGCGCGCCACCGGAGGGAGGACCTCCAGCGATCCCATCGACCAGCGTGCAGCGGGGACTCCGCCTATTACTTCCTGCTTTCCTCTATCATTACCATACATAGCAGCCGGGCCGGCATGAACATAGAAAACGGAGTGGGGCTCTGCGTGGCCTGCGGAGGCAGCCGCCGTCTTTGAAAACTATGCGTTTGGTGTGTGCTCTGGTGGTATAAAAACTTCCAGTGGTGCAGCGAGTGCCCTCTCCGCGGGCACTCACAAGCCTGTATACTGTTTGGCAAAGTCAGGCGTCCCACGGAAAATTGAGCCAGCAGACGTAGGCTCTCTCCCCTCAAGCCATGCTACCGGCTTGTCCCACCGTTCCGATGACCTCTCCTCAAAGATAAGATATGTCACTCTTTCCCTTAAGGGCAAATTCGATCCTCTGGCTCCTGAATGGAGCCCAGCAAGGGTGCAACGTCTCAGGCAGACCCCTTCGCGATCCTGGTGGTTCAGTCAGGTGCCGCCAGCCCCTTGCTCCTTCCAACGCATTCCCCTTCCTCATAGGGTGGCACAGACTGAGTCTTTGGGCTCTGTGGTATCCTCAGCCTTATTAGGATTGGCTACTGTGAATAATAACAGCTGTGAGCCCGTGCCTGAGGTGCATCATCAGAGCTTTTTGTAAGTCTGTTAAAGGCGATTTGAAACGCGCACGCGATCGCATTTGCTGTACAGTACTTCGCGCCCCCTCCCCCAGGAAATGTTGGCGAGTACCCATGATTTAGTCCATGGTGTAATATTCCTTTTTTGTAAGTCTGTTAAACTCTCCAAACCCCTCTATCTGGCGTATTGTATGTAGACATTACTCCGCTTAGCATGCATTGCCCCTTTCTCGGCCCCTAGAGTTTTTGTTTCCCACACTTATGCTTGGTGTTGTCACGCACTTTCTGGAATCACTCGCTTCTCTCTCTCTGTGGCTGAAGTTGTGACCCCTCCCCTCCCCCTGCAGTTGTTGTTACACATGTTTCCTGCCTCCCAGAAGTTGTAGCACACTTCCCCTCCCCTCTCCCTCGTTCCCTCTCTCTCGGCACAGGATCCTCTGGGCTTTGCACATCCCATAGCAGGCGGGGCTGGCGCAGCAGCGCGGCCACCTGAAGAGAGCTGCTCTGCTGGGACTGTCACTCTTCGCGCCACTCTCGCAGAAGGGCCAGCCCGAGAGCGTCCCCTCTCCGCGTGACGTGAGCAGTGACCCCTCCGCGTCACTGTCATCAGGGCCCCCTCTGCCAGCACTGCCCCCTCTTTCTCACTCCCTTGTCTGTGGCCCTCCTTCCCTCCTCAGCAGTGCCCCCCTCTCAGCCCCCTCCACGGAGAGCTGCCGTTCATGGATCCGGACAATGCCCACATTTCTGGTGAACTTGTCTCTCCTGACTGAAGCTCTCGTCGCGGCAGGTAAGAGAGGACGTGTGTGGGGGTGGAATCGGAGAGGTGAAGGAGCCAGGGGCTGTTAAAAGATCTGAGGGGCTACCGGGGATGACGGAGTAGAGTTGAGGGAATGTGTGCAGGGCTTGAGCCGGGGTACCAGGCGGGTGGACGGCGTCCCCCCCACTTATTTTACCAGGAGCTCGATTACTGGAGCAAAAGGAGCTACACATTCACTCTTTGGCCTCTCTGGGGCGAGATCGAATCCCAGACAGAACGCTGCTCATGCACTGGCTTCTCTGAGGCAGTCGCATCTAAGGGGTGAGCGAGGGGAGGCAATGAGTCAGATGGTGCAAGCCACATTTCATGAGGTCACGTCCTGTGACGTGTGCCATGGATGTGTGGATATTGTTGTAGGTCCAGCGCTTTAATGGGCTGAGGGGTCCAGGGGATTTCCTACGTCAGCAGGAGGCTGGCGTGTCGGGGGGGCTTCCATAGGACAAGAGGGGGCGAGAAACTGCTGTGAATTCCCAAGTTCTGGGGCTGGTAGAATAGCGACAAATGAGTGTTAAAGAGCGTAGAGGCGTTGCAGGGATCCGCGAGAGTGTGGGTGCAGTTCGGGTCTTTAAGAGTCGAGGGTCTGTGGCCGCCATTTCTCAAGTGCTAGGAAAGATTTAGTAATTTTCCTTTCAAAGTCACACTGTGGACTGGGGGTACGAGAAGGGGGTTTGGGGGGGTGGGACATGTAGTGGTAAAAGAAGGACCCGAGAGGCGGGATGCTCTGCCTCCAGAGCCTGAGGTTTGTTGTCGGGTTTTGAAACACTGCAACAAGTGTTCCCTCGGCCCTTAATTTTCCTCCCCGCGCCCCCTCCCCTTGCTGTGCAGATCGGATCGATGTCTGCCAGCTTTGTCTGCTTCTCTCTCTGCTGCTACGAACCGGCCTGTGTTTCCAAGTGTTGGAAGTTGCCTTCGTCTTACTTTTCGATGAGTCTTAAGTTGGATATCATCGGCGAAAAGGATTTTTTTTACTCTGCCAAGGACAGCATGCCTGGCAGCATTGTAGATGAGTTAAGTGGGAGATTTGAAAAATAAAGAAAACATATTTGAGAGAAAGTATTTCCCCAATTTATTTCTACTGAAGAAGAGACAATTTCAGAAGGAAACAGCCAATCGACGTGTCTTCAGTTATAACATCTGTGAAAAGGAGAATTTTTAACTCTGCCAAGGAGACAGCAACATTTTTGAAGAGTAAAGTTGGAGATAAAAAAAAAATTGAGAGAATGTATTGCCCATATTGACTTCTACTGAAGAAGCGACAATTTCAATTTCAGGCATGAAACTGCCAAAATAAAGCCATTTTTGGCTTAAAAAAATCCGGAGTCTGCAGCCTGAATCGCGTCTATTAGCATGCATGGGACAGACTCATGTTTTGGGGTTGGTTATCGTCCACGAATACATATCTCTAAACTCACCCACATGTGGAGGTGTGTGTGGGTGGGAGGGTGTCACCTTCCTTGGACCCATCTAACCTGCAACCAATTGAAATGCATCCCATAGTCAGTGTTTAATTTGTAAAATAATGAGTGCCGGTGCTGAAGCACTGCTCAGAAGTCCGCGGTCAGTGCAATTCAGTGTCGGCGTGCCAGATACCAAGGCTTCATAGTCTTGAATTTACCACACGCCTCTTTGAGCCACTCTCTGCCCCTTTGTTTCACTCTTGCAGGTTCTTGCTTTCTTCCTTTTTTGCAGTTTTTTCAGTCTTTCCCATCCTTTTCTGTGTTTCCCCTCTCAGGCTCCTGGTCAGTACCTAATGAGGGAAGATAAGTTCTGGATCCCATGAATGAGTGCTGGTGAGCTCCATTACCACTGGCTCAAATTAAGCACTGGGACTCCCAGACTTTAACACCATCATACCTTCCAAAGAAAACCTGATCACCATTGATTTCAGTGGTCTCACCGGTCAAGCTACCTGACCTACATGCTGATGTGAATATAGTCACTATCCTTACCCTACCTTCTGACCCTACTTTTAACAATAGTATATATATTCATTTGTACAATACGCAGATAAAGACTAAAAGAATTTAATTATTTGGAGTGCTGTAATTAGAACCTCACCTATACAAAGCATTATTTTTGGCTGTACATTCTTGTACATCAATATAGCGCCTCTAGGTAGTAGGCGCCTTGAGTTTCTGGAGCACCCAGTATATACCATTTTAGAATTTGACTTTGTCTATTTATATAACGCGTTTCCATCTTTATGACTATCTAAAATATTCCAATGAATGTTGCGGACTTTTCCATTTTGGACACTACTACCTTTTCTTGTTTAACGGAAAAATTATTTAGGAGTACTACAATAGATTGTGAAAAACAATATCAAAAGCAATACCAAAAGCTCTAACTTAAATACTGCGAGACCTATTGCATTGCAAATGCTTGTTCAGACTGCTGCAGCTGACACAGGTAGCCACCACTAAGGGAGATACTGCTATACATTCTATGCACAGATATGAATTCAGCAGCCTACATGCTTCGAATGGAATATGCTACTTACCAGTATGCATCTGTTCTTGGCATGTAGGGCTGCTGACATTCATATCGCCCACCCACCTCCCCGGTGCCTGTCGCAGCTGCAGCATTCACTCTTTGCATGGATATCTCTTACTGTACTATACTCCATCTCTGCCACAATGGCGAAAACAATCTGAGGATGGAGAGGATGCCCATGCGCACTGTAGTCCGAAGGAGGAGCCACCTATCTCGTGATACTTCGAAGACTCTTCCAGGACAACAATGTGCAATCATCCGGACCCAAAACTAGGCGGCGATCTATGCACAGATATGAAGGTCAGCAGCCCTACATGCCAAGAACAGATGCATACTGGTAAGTAGCATATTCCTTCTCTAATATGAAGGTGTTCCTGCAAAATGTGTCTTGGAGCCCTTAAGGCCTAGGTGAATGTCTAGAAGAGACCTATTCCAAGTGTGTAGCTGGCTTGCTTCTGCCATAACAGAACACAAATCCAAAAGGTGATTTACTGCACTTACTGAAGCAGCCTTTTCAATTAGCAGTGGCCTGTCTAGGTATAAAATCCATATTGCTGTGACTTTTCTTAGGGATGTACAAGAACATCTGTCTAACAAGAATTATCGATTGTTGAACTTTGAATTTTAGTATAAATATTGTATATATACGATTTTTAGAGTTGTAGTTAATCCCTGCCTGAGTCATTGCAGCCCCGTAAACTGGAGCATTAGATTCTTCCTAAAGAACTGTCCATTAGTGTGAGAAGGTGGCATCTTTCTTGCATTGGTATGCCCCCACTTTTTGCTGAATTGCTGATGTGCTTTGACTGAGTGTGCCCTGGGTTCCTGCCAACCAGGTTCCCAGGACCTGTGTTCCTTCAAAAACGGTGTTGAAGCTAAAACCCAATTGGCATCTCTGATCACCTGTCAGCCTCTGGTAAATGGTACCCTAAGTACCCCGGGCATGGTGACCAGAGAAGACCCGTAAGGGCTGCAGCACTTATTGTGCCACCCTTAGGGGCCCTGTACCCTGACACCCACACACTGCCTTGTCTTGGTGCAGAACTAAACCGGGTCGACATGGCACTCATCCCTGTGTGCCATACCCACAAACCCACTGTCCTGGCATACATCAGTCACCCCTTTAGCTGGGTGCCCTATGCCATTGGTGTGGGCCCAGGTGCATGAGCCATGTGCCCCTACAGTACCCCGGGCTATTCCTGGGCACTGTAAGTGCAGTGATGCCCTTAAGAGTATATGGTGCTGGGAGGTTGTCATTACGAACTCCACAGCACCATAACGGCTACACTGAAGACTGACAAGTTTGATATCAAACTTCTCAGCACATTAAACCCACACTGATGCCAGTGTGGGATTTAATGTAAAATGCACCACAGAAGGGCATCTTAGAGATGCCCCCTGAAACCTAACCTGCAATCTTCGTCTTGTCTGAGAGGCTGCCACACAGCAGACATGTTGCTGGACCCCTGGGTGGACAACGCCCAGCTCTCCTGAGCCTGCAACAATGCACATCCTGGGTGAGGTGCTAGGTCTCCTCCCCTAGGATGGGCAGGGGGAAGCTTCAAAGGCATGCCGCCTCTGTGAGCTTCTCCGGACCATTTGCTGTACTCAGGAACTGGGCCCCCACCAGTTCTAACCACCACACTGGTGGGAAGACTACCGGGAAACCCTACGTGAGGAAAGGGGATGTGCCAGCCTGTGCGAACTCAATCCGGTGGGAAAGTCGAGGTAAAGCACAACTCCGGGCTCCGGCCATCATGAGGATGGGGAGCCCTGCCCAATCCGAGATAAGCTCCTGCCCCCCTCTCACAGGAGAGGAGCAGGATAGGGGGTGTACTCACCCCAGGACAGGGACCTATTGGTCCCTGTCCGTCCCCTACCTGTAACGCCCCTAAATATATGTAGGGGCACTCTGAACCTTCCATCCTCAGATCCAGATTTCGAAACAAGAAAGAAGACCAAGAAGAAGACCTGCCATGAAGCTGCTAACAAGAGGACGACACCAACTGACTTCGCCCCAGCCCTACAGGCCTGTTGATCCTTGAACCTGTTCCTGCTAAATCCCTGCGTCTCCTGCGGACCGCACCCTCGAGAACCCCGGAGGACCTGCGTGCCTTCACCCTCTTAAAGACTGGCACTCCCATGAGCAGGGCTCTGCTCAAACAGCAATACCCCTGGTGCCAGCCAGGAACTGCGAATCCTGCACACTCTGCACCCACCGACCCTGGCCTGTGCCTGAGTGAACAAAGACCCCGTGGACGTCCCTCCCCTGTGATTCTGACCTGTAATCCAGTCCCCAAGGACCCTCCTTGACGACCCAGAGGACGCCTTCAGCCTCGGAACCAGGAACCCTCCAACCGCGACCAGCAGAGGGTAAGATTTTCCGACGTCAAAAGACACCCCTGCACCCGGCGCCCTCTGTGCCCAACTCCTGGGTGCCTACCTATCCTCCAAGATCCCAGATTACCCTCGAAGTGTTGGTCGCTCCTTAAGATCCTCCGTCCCCAGGCCTGCAGCCTTTGTTCACTTTGCAAGATCTCCATCAAATAACATTGAGCGCCGGACATCTCAAAAGCACCCTGCACCCAGCTGCCCGAGTGCCCCTGGCAGTGCAACCTTTGCCTTAACCTACTCCCCTATTTGCCCTGAGCAAGTGACCAGGAGCCCAGCTCTCACAGCCGCGTGGCCTGCTAGCCAGCAGCCACCAACCGAAGGCCCCCTGCCTCTCATTGGATAACATTGGGCCTAACTACCTCTGCACCGGGCTGCCCCTGTGCCGCTGAGGGTGTACCAACTGTACCTACCTGACCATGGGAGACCCCTGAGTCTATGCCCAGAATCTTAACTCTGCCAGTCGAGTACTTACCTAAAAGCCGATAACTCACTTTTCTTCCATAGGCTAACATTGACTGGTTTCACTTGGAAATTCTCCTGAGTATGGAGTTTTTGAACTTTAAAATATTCATCTAAAATCAGCCGAACAACGAATACCAATTTACTCCTGTTATCAGGAGAGACCTCAGTGCTGCCCCTTTTAGCCCAGCACTGACCCTGAAAAGTAATTTTAACCATACTTACCAGTAACTTGACTTTCCTTCCTTCCATCATTGACTGCTTTTTGCTGAAAAAGTTTCTAAGTGTCGATTTTTGAAACTTACATATATTCTTTAAAAATCGTACCAACTATAAAAACGTAATTACTTAACTGTTTACAGTTCATGTCCAGGACTGAATCTAGGATCCAGACCTGTGGTTAGAAAAGTAATCTACAAAGTAACTAATTGCATTTAACTAGAAATTCCCATTGAGCTCAATGTTGCACTGTTTGAAATTGTGTTGCCTATTGCAACAACTGTAACTATTGTAATCAAAAAGTCTATTGCCTATTTGAAAGGCATTTAACTAAAGTAATTCATTCTGAGAAAGTATATTTTGATACCTTGTTGGTTCTAAAAATAAAATAACTATCTTTTGATACAAAACAATTGGCCTAGATTTCAGTTCTTGAGTGTGTGAGAGCATTTGCCGACTGAGTGTGTACAACAAATGCTTTACACTGTCCTCCGAAACTGCCTTACTGCTCGACCAAGCTACCACTTTGGAGAGTAGAGTTATATCTAACTTTGACCTCTGCCAAACCTCTGGGGACTGTGGACTCTGTGCACACTGTACCTCACTTTGGTCCAGTATGTACAGAGCCACTTTCTTACAATTAACCTGAAAGAGTCTGGGATGGATTTTGAGGGTCCGGAAAGCTGGCCTTCTGAAATCCATAGGAAGATAAAGGGCAGAAAGAAGCAAACTGGTAATTTTGTAGAAGAACTAGCAGGGGAGTGTGAACTTTGACTTATGTTCCTGCCCTAGTTGTAGAGAGGGGTTGAGCCTGTCTTCCGCTGCTATGTGTGCCTGGTATCCAGGAAATGTTTTGTTGCAGTTTGAGCTATATTTGTGACAAGCAGGAAGATGTTCAGCTTCATTGGAAGCAAGACTGGACTGGTGGCTTCAAATAAAATACACGCAGCTTATTTTTCTAAAATTAGTGTGGATCTCTTTTATGAGTTGTCAAAATTGGTCAATGTTGTGCAATAAATGTCTTATACTCGTCTGTGTTATACCTGCTCGCTCACACTACCACTAATAGAGTACTTTGGGTTCTACATTGAGCCCTGTACAATTTTGGAACACCCTGAACTCTGTGCAAACACATGAAAGTGGCCAAGTTCCAAAGGCAACGTGGGCTATTATGATGTGATTTAATCATGTCCCCACTTTGTAGATCTCATCGCAGAACAATAGATGCAGATTGCTCAGCCACAGTTGAGACACCAGGAATCTATGGGGATTTGCGTGTGGCCCTGCAAACGGGAAGCGTGACCGGTGTTGCGTCTTGGTTTTAGTCCGAGTATGCCATATTGTGTATTGTCAACCATTTGGGACACAGGCGGTCGCTGTATGTGGATACTTGATTAAATGTGTAGATCTCCTAATATGGCGTCCATTAGGTGGTTCACAAGGCCGTTACTTGTCATCTACGGTACTCCGTTTCATCATGGCGGCTATACACGAGTGATTCATTGATAGCTCTTGTAGTCCGACGTATATTTACAGACCACTATGGGAGTGGTGGAAGGCTTTAGAGAATAATGTACAGCCAGGAATTAGGTTGTCTGTACAACGTATTTGACAGACTTGGTGTTTTACACTTTTACACCACTAGAATAGGGCCCCCATCAAGGAAGATGCGAGATATCGCGAGACTACGGGATCATTAAGCACTCCGTGAGCGTCTGCTATTGACATGAAGATGCGTAAAGTGGAGTGTAGCTAAGGAGGTAAGCTCCACATACTATGTTATGATAGCCCATAACATTTTGATGTGGTACGTTGAAGGTTTTTTGATGGGATGTCGTTTTTTACTTTTCTGTCTAAGTATATAGTGGAGCCGTTGCTCTTTTCTTCGAAGAACACAGCGGAATAGTCTATTGTAAGCTCCCGGGTGATTTTGAAGCGGTATGAGCACTCCTGGTGTCTTAATTTTAAACAGGGTGGCTAGAGGGATTTTTATGTCCTGTTTGTTATTTCCTCTTGTTTTAAGAACACAGTGGAGCGGCTGGTCCGTATTGTCAAGAATATAGTGGAGTAGTTGATTGGAAGCTCCTGGGCTATTGAGAAGAGGTATGAGCATTACTTAGATGTTTACAATGACAATAGGATTGTGTGTAATGAAGTCATCAGTATTTGTGCTCTTATAGGTTTCTGCCGATTTTGGTGCATGTTGGTAATCTTTGTAAGGAGTCCCATTATTGTAAGTAAAGGTGTTAAACGCACACATCTTTCATTATATTGGTGGCAAAAGCACTTGGACTTGAACCATCAGTGGGTAATCACGTAACCGTGGTGGCATGTGTGATAATGGTCACAGAAAGGTTGAGTTTCACTATAGGTAATTACATTATGAGAAGGGAGTGTACATGTTGAAATGCATTGAACCACTAATGTACAGTAGTTGATTATTGTTTGTTCTTCAACTGGTTTGCCCCTGACAAAGGGACAGTCGTCCCGAAATGCATTGGGTGCCGATTATTGAATGTTTTCATTAATAATTTAATTTGCGCTGTCAATGTTATGGAATTTCAGACTGTGGTATATTCATATGTTGTATATATATATTGCTGTGAACATATCATGAATAACATTTAAAGAAAAAGAAAATAAACACTAAAGTATAAAATGGACGAATCCGTTTTAAATAATGTACTTTGTGGCGAATAGTCTATATAGCTCTGGACGCTTCACTCCAAGTTGCCTTTGAAACTTGGCCACTTTCATCTGTATGTGGTATGCCACATGGTGGATATACTATGCACAGTTAGGGGTGTTCCCCAAAAGTGTACAGGGCTCAATGTAAAACCCCAAGTGCTGTATTAGTGGTAGTGTGAGCGAGCAGCCTTGGGTATAACAGACGAGTTTAAGACATTTATTGCACAACATTGACCAATAATGGATTCACGACTCAAAAAGGTAACTAACACCAATTTTAGAAATACTTTTTACTTTCAAAAGTCGACACTTAAAACAATTTCTGAACATTTTAATGTTATGCTATGAAGGAAATCAATGTGGTTAAACGGGTAAGTATCAGACTTAGAGTTCCAGTCTTCAGGACCAAAGGTCGGCAAGGGTCAAGTGAGTACCAAAATTGCACCACCAGGTCAATATCGGAGTTTGGCCCAATGCGTTTAAATGGAGACTGGGGGGTGCTTGAAGCCCCACTGCAGGTAAGTAACACTGTTGCAGGGGCCAAGGTTTGGGGGTGAGATCCAGCACAGGGGGCACAAAGCAGCATCCAGCATACACCACCAGCGGCACAGGGCGCAAATTCAGCGTCTGGCACCCAATGCTTTACAATGAGGATTCCGCTTTTGACAAACCGGCTACAGGTGTCACACCGGAGGTTGCAGAAGGATGACCAATGAACGCAGAGATAAGTAGAGATGTTGGAGGGCGTAGGGGCATCGTTGATTCAGCTTACCAAAGTACAGGGCCTTTGGGTTCAGGGATGCCTTTTGATGCCGGATTCCTCTTACTGGGGCCGGTCAGGGGGAGACTCTGGATTCAGGCTGCAGAAGTCGTCGTGGAGTTCAGGAGAGGTCAGCAAACGCTGGATTTGAGGTCTGGATCACTGGGGGAGACTTCACTAGACTGGTGAGCCACTCAGGCCATGGGCATCCGGTGCAGAGTAGGCAGGAGTCGCTGTTCGAGCCGGATCCCGGAAACCTTGGAGTTGGTTCTTTCGAACAGGGCTGCTGTCCACGGGAGATCTGGTCTTTGTTGAAGAGCAGGTTGGCTTCCTCTGAATTCTGGAAGGCGCTGGCCACAGGATATGTGTAGTCTTCTTTGCAGAGTCTTTAAAGCCGGAGACAGGCCAGTAGGGCTGTGGCCAAGTCAGTAGTCTTCTTCGGGGCTTTGTTGCACGGTGCCTTCTTCATAGGTTGCAGGAATGATTTCTAGGTCTGGGGGATCAACCTAAATTCAGGGGGCGTTTCAGGGGAGTAGTAGGTAGAGCCAATGGGCACCTTACCCAGGGTGACTACACCCACAATGATGCCACCCAGGGGTCCAGAAACATGTCTGTGTGGTAGCTGCCTAAAGCCAGTCTGTGCCCCACACCAGGGTCGATACGTTTTCAGAGGGCTCCTCTGAGGTGCCCGGAGTACTTGTTTTAATAAATCTGATACTTGAATCAGTGTGAATTTATTACAAGAAGCTGTTTGGTACCAAACACTTCTGGTTTCATTGAAGCCATCATGGTGCTTGGGAAGTTGAGTGTTCGAGTTTCCAGCTTGTTTACTCGCTGTGGCTTCCCTGGCACTTCCAATATTTACGAGTTGACTAAAGTATTGTAGGGGCTTATCTCCTCATGCAGATATGGCCTCGCCTGTTCTATAGTGCACCCTGCCTTAGGGCTGTAATGCCTGCTAGAGGGGTGACGTACCTGTACCAACAGGCAGTGCTGACTAGCGGGTGCTATGTTGACTTTGTTGTTTCTCCACTTACAAGGGCATGCAAGATCCAAGGGCAGTGGCATGGTCCTAGTGTGTGTGTGTGTCTGGGGGGTGTATCAGGGGACCCTCTTCAGCTTCCAGGCCCTAGGTACCCAGGGTACCACTTACAGCGGGCAGAAGTACCAATTGGCGATTTTTCTTTTAGGGAAGACAATCAAAACCACACCAATTACCAGTCAAAAATTGAGGGCTAACCATGTCAAAAGAGGCACTTTCTTACACACAGCCAGGAAGATGTTGACTTTGAAGATCTCCATTATTTCCTAGGGACACGGTTTGGTTTTCTTTTAACTAGTGGGACTCTTCGTCTCCTTTACCCATTTTTGTTGCGGGGATGTGATGTAATGGGTACATTTGATTCCAAAATAATTGATATGGGTAGTTCTATTGGTTTGTTTACTTTAATGTTTAAATGCTGAGAACATCCTTTATACTCCTTTTTCCAAGAGAAGCATGGGGATTTGAACGACTACTACCAGGCCAAAGCCCAGAATTCCACATTGATACTTGTTTTTTACTGTTAGTTTCCAGGTAACTTGACTATACAGGTCGCCATGCTTTGCTCTCATTCTTAGTTACTAATTATGTTTTGGTAAACCACACACAGGAATGTCCTTCAGGACCTCCACACGCTCTTACTCCAGTACAGAGACTTCCTATTTAGAGCTGCACTACTTGGGTAGATTTGCTTGGGGCTGCAGATATGGGGAGGAAGAGTTACTCTTACTCTTTCGGAGGGACCACCATTGCACTCGTATTTCAAAAATTACCACCACCACAGGGACTACTCATACCTGTAGTGAGGAAATACGGGATGCCTTCATCTATTATGCTGCTTTGAGTCACTCCAGCAGTACTGTTAGCCCCAATCAAACAGTGTTACTTAAATGAAATAGCCCTGGAATGGTTGACTACAGCTACATGCAGTTTCTGGATTCGGCTTACGTTAGATACAGTCCCAGCTGCTATTTACAGCTGAGCTGGATATTGAGTACCAGTGCAAGTAACTACACCGCCGGAATTCGCCATACCTCGCCGGACACTAATGCCTAATAAGTTATAACGTATCGTCAGGGACCTCCTGCTGGCTGATCAATCCACCGCCTCGAGTGCCCTGGGGACAGAGCTACAACACCGCGCGGCCCTGCTGATCCTTTTGTTGCACGGAGAGCGGATTCACAGCGCAGAGGGCCGTTTGCAGCGGATACTCGGTCCCAGGTCAGTAGTACCGTGCTGGGACCTCACGGAAAGAGCAGGGACATACTCTATATGTACAGACCTGTGGCATTGCAACAACACAACCTGTAAACGGAACTGGTCACCCTTGCAGCATTGCGAGGTGCTCACTCCACATAGGGGAATACCACAAGAGGTGTGCCTGTGACTGAAACCATTGTCATTGACTGTGTAAGTGGAATCCTCATACCGCCACCCTGCAGATGCGAGCCATGGGGAAGCACAGGGGCAAAGTGCTGGACCAGGGCACGAATGCAGACGTACAATCCACCGGATCAGAAGACCCACTGGCCTCATCTAACATGGAGATTATACCGCCGACAGGTAAATGCACGCAGGACGCATAACTGGACCTTATACTGGCAGAAATAAAGGCGTCCAGGGAATAACTGGAACTACGTATGGATAACATGGCCACTGGCTTATCGCTCCTAAGGGCTGATCACAACAAACTAGCCGAGAAGGTCTCGGAACGTAAACTCGCGCTCGACGACCTGATACCACAACAGACAGACCACTCCACAAAACTCGAACATGGAGAAACAGATTAAATTACTCTGGGACAAGATGGACGATGCGGAAGGGCGGGCCCGCCGCAACAAGGTGAGAATCTTAGGAATACCCGAGCGAAGCGAAGGGAGGAACCCCACGCAGTTCGTCGAAGACTGGCTGAAGGTGTTGGTAGGCCCGCAAGATCTCTCCGCTATACAGTGTAGAAAGAGCACATAGAATGCCGGCAAGGCCACCAAAACCGGGTGCACCTCCGCGACCGCTGATAGCGCGCCTTCTCCATTACAAGGACAGAGACTCTGTGCTGAGAGTGGCAAGAGAGAAAACGCCGCTGCGGTATGAGGATAAGACCATCTCAGTATATTCGGATTTCACCCCAGCAGTACAGAGAGCCAGGTCGTCGTTCCTAGGAGTAAAGCGCAAACTACGAGACAGGAATTTGAAATATGCCCTACTGTTCCCGGCCCGC
Source organism: Lissotriton vulgaris (assembly GCF_964263255.1). Classification (NCBI taxonomy): domain Eukaryota; kingdom Metazoa; phylum Chordata; class Amphibia; order Caudata; family Salamandridae; genus Lissotriton; species Lissotriton vulgaris. The sequence goes on from NC_141697.1 coordinate 22,231,219, forward strand.
CTCAAGGTCCTATACGAAAATAAATCGCACTTCTTTGACACCCCCGAGGAAGCAGCAGTATGGATGGAAGTGACGCTGACGCCACCGAACACGCAGGACCCTTTTGAGGAGGACCTTGGCGGAGGACCCTCTCGCCAGGAGGATCAACGTACTGCAACAGGAGAAGATTACACGAAAGAGTTGGAGGCACATAGTGAGTCCATGCCGGAGCACACCGGAAAGAAGGCAAAGGTGATGCAACTGACGAAGGCTGCGCTGGCCGCACACGATGCACAAAGCAAATCAACACCGGGAAGCAACACCGATACACACACAGAGGTGTCGGGCTCTGCGGATAGCCTACAGCTCTTTCCCAAAATAACGGCGCAGATGGCAAACAAATTCTGAGTGTTCACAGAAGACTCCGGATGGTAACGTATGAGATACAAGGAAGGTCACGGGTGGGTAGACGGGGAATGGGGACACACTGGCCCTGGGCACGCAGTACCACCACCGACTGGTCCTGTCCGGATGTGAGTGACCTCCACCCCCCACCGTATAGACATGTTATGGTTTGACTATTGCCCACGTTGGGCATCAAGGTTTGGACCTCGTACTTCTTCACTCGAGGACCTTAACGTTAAGGGGTTACACGTTATGAAGGCACTTGAAACATTGTACATACTGCATATGACTCTCCTGGTGCAAGCTCTGGCGAATCCACTCACCACAGACGGTAATGGGGACCCCTTAACACCTACAAACTATGCACCTGGAACGTCAGGGGTATGGGTTCCGTCCACAAGAGGCACAGAATTTTGGCACAGTTTAACCGGCGGAATGTAATGATAGCATGCCTCCAGGAAACTCACTTAAATAGGGCGGAGGGTGCAAAGCTGCTTAAAAAATGGAAAGGCCAACTGTTTGCTACCTCTTATTCTGTGTTTTCAAGGGGGGCGGCCATATGGCTCCGGAACTCAGTACCATTTAAGGTAGTGGAAACAAGACTGGACAATGAGGGCAGATATGTCTTTGTTAGTGGATTATTGGATGGCTCCCCTGTTGTGCTGGGCAGTGTGTACGCACCGAACTCGGGACAATCGGATTTTTGGACTAACATGAACAGAGTGATGGCAGACTGGGCAGGGTATCAGTGGATTGTGGGGGGGATTTTAATTCTGTCCTGGACAGATCTCTGGATAGGTCGCACCCACCATTACATGCCCCTGAAAGCAGGAGACAGGCAGACGCGCTGGCACAGTGAGCAGAGGGATGGGATCTGGCTGATGTATGGCGCTGCAAACACCCGTTAAATAGAGAATACACATTTTACTCCCTGCCCCACAGACTACACACTAGAATAGATAGTCTTCTGTTCCAAACCGTTGTTATAAGCAGCTACTGCAGCGGAACATATGGGCAAGACTTTCTCAGACCATAACCCGGTGGAAGTCACATTGCAATGGGGCAAAATCCCAATACCCATCCCGACATGGCGTCTATCCACGGAACTGCTGGAAGACACTGTATTTAAGGCATCAATGGCAGACGCTATCACAAGCTACTTCAGTACAAACACTGGCACTGCTAGCTCCCGGCTAGTAGAATGGGACGCCTTCAAGGTGTCAATGAGGGGGGCGGCAATGAGCACGCGGACGGCCATGAGACACAATGTGATACACAGACTCCGGGAGGTGGAGGGTCGCCTGGCCATGTTAGAAAGTGAGGCTGCGGGCACAAATCTACCCTTCACGCCGCTACAGGAGGCGCACATACTTCATGCTGAACTTTTGGAGGAGCTACGTGTCCTAGACCACAGGGAATACCTTTGCAGACAAAACGCACAAGCGTACAGGTCGGGGCCCTTGTTGGCTCGCATAGTACGAGATGCCCCAGTACACACGCCTATACTAGAAGTCACAGACCAACATGGGTCGCCAGCCACGACACAAACTGACATTAACACAGAATTTAGAGATTACTACGGGACGCTGTATAGTCCCCACAGTCCGCTCTCTGAGACGGCCCTAGAGGAGTTTGTCAGGGATCGAACTGCCACGCTTAGAAGCCCAACAGGGGGAAGACTTAAAACGTCCTATTACAGTTGCAGAGGTCCGACAGGCCATACGCGCGCTACCTCGGAACAAAACCCCCGGGACCGACGGCCTCCCAGCCGAGTTCTATGAGGCCTATATCGACCTCCTCGCACCACGATTACAGTTAGTGTACCAGGAAGCGCTGCATACACAGGCGCTACCACAGTCGTCCTTACTGGCGATGATAGTATCACTTCTGAAACCAGGCAGGGATGGAATGCACATAGCTAGCTATAGACCCTTGTCCTTACTAAATACGGACTATAAAATACTGAGCAAAATCCTAGCGACGAGACTAGCACAATATATCCCACAACTAATACACACTGATCAGTGCGGCTTCGTACCTGGCCGGAGTACGGCCATGAACCTGAGGAGACTTAGCCAGCTCATGTTATGCGAACAGGCGCAGGAGGGGACAGAGGGCTGCATCTCCCTCGACCTGAAGCAGGCATTTGACTCCCTCAGATGGGACTTCATGTTTGCGTCATTTGAAAAATTTGGGATCCCACCAGAATTTATTACCTGGGTCAAACTCATATACACCCATCCGACAGCCAGGGTGCGCACGAATAAATGCATATTGGCGCAACTAGACATAGCAAAAGGGACTAGACAGGGATGCCCGCTGTCCCCACTCTTGTTTATACTGGCACTTGAGCCTCTACTATGTAAACTCCGGGGATCTGCACAACATCTGGGCAAAGACAGAGCCGGCACACCTCACGTGGTATCGGCATATGCAGATGATATCGTTCTATATTTACGGGACCTGGGGGGGAGCCTAGGCCCTATCCCTGAGATCTTTGAGGATTTCCGTACATTATCGGGCCTCACCATTAGCGAGCCTAAATCATATGGGTTCTACTTCGGCAATGTCGAAACAACCACGCACCTATCCTTTGCGCCTCACAATTTCCGGGTGGCGGAGACAACTTTCCGTTACCTAAGGATACAGATATATAGAGGTGCGACGGATATGATTGATGGCAACTTGGGTAGGGCGATCTCCGCATTAAAATCACAGGTACAATTCTGGACCTCCCTGCCACTGTCGGTGGCGGGCAAAGTAGCCATCTCCAAGATGGTGGTACTACCCAGACTCCTTTACTACTTTACGAACATGCCATTCATGGTCCCTACTACCATGTTCAGGACGTTAAACACACTCCTTACCGAACTAGTGTGGGAACTGACCGAAGACGTATCAGCCTGTCCAAACTACAGCTCACCACTGTGACGGGCGGTATGGGGGTACCAGACTTCCAGGCATACAACTATGCTTGTCAGCTGCAGTGGCTGGTCTACTGGCTGGCGGGGCGCAATTTGCATGAAATTGGCATGTCAGAAACGGATTGGTCTAAGGGAAATGTCCACACCCTGTTATTACCTAGATAAGAGGTCCCCAGGTCGACACCCCCCCCCCCCCTGCTACGCCTTGCTATTACCTACTGGAGAAAGGCAGTGAAATACACGTCCCCTGCCTCCTCCTATGCCCCCACGATTCCGCTGCTAGGGATCCCACTTGGACAAGGAACGCTCTCGAACCAATCACTCACTATGTGGCACGAGGTGGGTGTGACGCAGGTGGGAGATTTATTCGTAGATAACCGAGTAATGTCATTTGAGGACTTTCGTGCCACACACCGGACCCCAGGAGGGATGTTTCTTGTACATGCCGGGATATGTCGATACATAGTGAAGACATGGGCACAGGGTGGAATGGAGCCATCCACTAACCAGTTACACACAATGCAATACCTAATGGGATCAGGTAGCCACTTGACAAAATGGATAACGGCTGGCATTAGGGAGGGGAGGGCGACCTCGTTACTACCCCTGCGAGAAAAGTGGGAAAGGGACGTAGGGAGACCAGTAAGAGACAAGGAATGGGAGAGAATCATCAAATTCCCGAAGAAAGTATCCAGGAACCCGAAATTCAAATTCATTCATTTAATGGTCCTGCATAGGGCATACCTTAACCCCACCGCCTACACACAATGTTCCCAGCCACAGCTGACACTTGCCCCCGATGCGGTGCGGACAATGCGCAGCTAATATACATGATCTGGGACTGCCCCAAACTAGGATACTACTGGAAGACGATCCAGGAGGCACTATTTAAATTAGCTCCTTTCAAACCATACAACGCTATGGAATACACAATACTAGGACTGGGGCCGGTGGAGCGTAAAAAAAAGTGTAGCTACACGGTTCACAGACTTGGCCCTGCTGCTTGCAAAGCGCACAATAACGATGCGCTGGATGTCGGCCAGACCGCCTGACCCTGAACTATGGAGAGCAGAAGTGTTGCGATGGGGAAAGGCAGAGGGGGAGACATTGCAACGCGAGGAGCGCAAGGGACTCAGGAAGATCCCTAGACTGGAATGCCACACTTGGGGCTTTTGAGATGGGTGGGGACATTGCATCTAACTCATCACTTACCCCTGACTAAGAGATGCAATGCTGGGCCTGGTTGCCTCCCCCCTGATGGGCACCGTATAATACACCGATGAAAGAGAACTGGCTCTGGGTGCAGAAAATGCAAATACTATATGTACCATACTGAGTAAGTCCCCAAATGGTCTGTGTTGAAACAATGACTGTACATCAGATTGTTCAGTGGAGTCATGCAATGCAATAATTGTAGGAGAGTAGGGTCTGCAATCCTATGATCACCCAGATTTTTTGCTTTTGTTTCACTGGTTTACGACTTTCTCTGGCTGTGGGCCTGCTAATCAGACCCACAGCCTTGCTGTTCTCTCACTAAATTGACACATGTACCTTAGGTGCATTATCCAATTGGTACTGGGCCACCTTATCAGACCCTGTAACTCAGGGCATAGGTGTACCCAGGGCCTACCAGGGGCTGCAGCATGTATTATGCTACCCCTGGATGGCCATCTAAATCTGACACAACTGGCTGCACGACAGCTGGGGCAAGGTGGTGTAATCACCCTTTGCTTTAGATATAGTATACCTATATCTTACCCTAAAAATGGACACACAGATTCCTATCAGTCACTCCTATGGCAGGCCTTGACAATCCTGAAGGCAGAGTGCTTGGAATCGTGTGAGATGGTGCTCTGGCATGAGCTGAGCCCGTTTGCAGCTTGCGGAACCAAGTCCTAATAGCTGTTCCATGATAACGCATACCATATACTCTTAAGTGCATTATAATCCTCGCGGTTAAATGCTATCTCTGGTATTGCTTTATCAAAACATGTCGAGTAAGGTGTCATACGAATTGGAATACTAACCCCTCGCCAATTCTGGCGACGGGGTTAGCATTCCACCCTTCTAGAGGGACACGACATGTATGTAACTGTGAACCCCGGTTAAAGTCAACTCGAGCCTCAGCATCACAAAATGAATGCTGCCACCACAGACACGAGTCTGACCCCCTGCAGCTGGGAGTCCTTCCAGCGAGGGGAGCTTGGAAAAAGGGTTTCCTGTCAGGGGCGGTGCTAGCACCATCCCAGGCAGGGTTTTGTGTATCCTGGGTAGGCAGGGCTTTACAAGAAGGTGACTGCAAGTGGCACCCCGGTGCTCACTATGCATAGGCCGGCTAGAACCAGTTCCAGGGGCACACCAGCCCCTGGCCTGGGGAAAGTCCGGCATGGGAGAGGGGTGTAACCACCCCCCTTCCTGGTCCCACCCCTAGGGCAGGACCTAGTCGCGTACCCACCCCTTTCTTTAGGATAAAGGCAGGAGCGGGGACCCTTCCAAATTAGATCATCTTTGAATCAAGAAACTACTTTCTACGAAAGGAACTCTCGACTTCTTCTCAAGATTTCTCCCTTGTGGCTAAGGAGTAGTCACCCTGCACCCGCAGGCACCATCAAGAACACTGCGGTTTGCTGCACGTCCTTCCTCCGGAATCCGACTGACCAGCTCGGCGAGACCCGGCTTTCCTAGCACCTCTGACCTCTACCTACCTCTACAGCTAAGCTGAGAACCGTAGGTGCGACGAGACCTCGAGGGACCGGCCATCATCAGAACTGCACGACTTCTATCCAGCACGACCGCCGAGGGATCCTCTGGTGAGTGCTTTGGGGTCCGAGAAGCCCCGACCCTGAGCAGCTCCAGCACCGAAGTCCAGCCCCCCAGCATCCACGAGATCTGCGTGGGGCCCTTCTGCTTTTTGCTGCTCACCGCGTTGTCTGGCTACTAGCCCGCTGGCTTGTGACCTTCCCGGTGACATCACCACTGCTGGTCTGGTTGCTCCAGACTGGACCTTGCTCCCTTCCAAAAGAGGAGCACCCCGGACCCTCCTGGTCCACTCCAGACGCCATCTTGAGTCCACCGCGTGGGCTTGCATTTGCCAAGACTTGTTGCCCCAATCCTGGGTCCAGCGACGTCGACAGCATCAACCATCGTGGGACAGCTCGCACCTCCATCCTGGTCGCCGACAACGCCTTCTGGTCCGTGAAACTGCAGAGCACAGCGTCGCCCACTCACCTGGTCGAGGTGACTTCGCCCGGTGCCATCCTGGTGCCCACACAATCACTGGCTAGCGATTAAGAACTTGGTCCCCTCTGCTTTCAGGTGTCATCCATCTTCGATCCAGGCTTGGATCCATCGAACAATCTTCACTGGTCGCCTGCCAGCAACTTCTTTCTTCAGGCTCCATAGACTGCAACGAGGATTCCCGACGTCTTTCCAGACCTATGCATCCGCAGCCCCTGGGCTAGGTAACTTCGGCATTTCGGTGCCCCAGCATAGCCTCACTATCCAAGGGTCCAGATCCACTTTCGTTTTCAGCCTATCTAGTCGGATTCGTCCGATATCCTTAACTTTGCTTTTACTAGCCTCCATAGACTTTGTCCCGCATCCCGCGTGAGAGTGCACACTCTGCACCCGAGTCCCCTAGGCCTCCTATTAGTAATCTGAAGGTTCAGTAGTCAAGTCCTAGCGATTCGCCCAGTACTTACCTGCTAGTAATTTCGCATTCCACTTTCATAGTATATGGTTTTTCGTGCCCCTCGGGCATTTGTGTAAATTGTGCAACTTATAGTATTTTCGTAAGAGTTTTGTTGTGTGCTTAGTACCCTGTCCTCATAAAGAGTACAGGGCTGTTGTGATCTAAATAAATACACTGTTTATTTTCATAACACTTGTGTGGTGTCCTTTCACTTGGTGTTCAAGGGGTATATGTGTGGTATAACAGCTGGCTTAACACGCCCTCTCGAGTTTAGCCCGAAGACTGCTCGTATCCATGCTACTAGGATAGCTGGTCTATAACGTTGACTTACAACCAATCATCAATAAGGGTTGTTTGGACTGATACAAAGTGCTCACTAGAATAGTGAACATTATATATCAGGCCAACTTCTCACAATAATCAAACAAGTTAAAGTAAAGTGCCGGGGATGGGTGGGCAGGGGTGGGGGGAGTTGGGCTGACTAGTTGTATGGTAAAAACAGAAAAACTGTGATTATTGAACATGTGATTGTTTTGTTGGGACATCCACTGGAGGTACCTTTATTGCGTCAAAAATGTGTTGGTCCTTACTTAACTTGCTGACAATAAAAAGATTTTTAAAAAAAGGGAGTTTGCTTCCCTGGAGTGGACTTTTCTGCTGACTGGTGAAGCATTTGCTATCCCTCTGATTCCTGGCCCTGATACAGCTGTTCTACACCAGTGGCCATGGTGCTTTTTAATGGGCGTACTTCAGTCCCCTTCCTAGTGTCCCTTCGTACAGAACAAGGATGGCCATTGTCATTGTTTATACTTGCTAGGGACCCACTGGCCAGGAAGCTGCAAGATTGTCATTTGAGAGGGGCCTGACCTTTCGAACAGGCCTTATATTGTCAATGTATGCGGACAACTTACCCCTCTTTGTTCAACATTCTACAGACAATCTGTCTGCCCTGATCTGGGAGTTTATATATTATGTAGAACATTCTGACATTTGGATCACTTGGGACAAGGCTGAGCTCTTAACAGATGATGCTGATACATGCTGGCGCTACAGTTCCCTTTTGTTGGGCTGCAGACTCTGTCAAGTATCTAGGGATGCACTTACAAAGAGACAGGGAGGAGTTGGTTAAAAGGAACTACGGCCAGCTATGAGTTATGTCATGATCAAACGATCTGTACTCTTTGTAGGGAATTGCCTCCGTAAAATATCAGAATAACTTTAGCATTCTCTGGATTCCAGTCCATAGAAATTATCTAGCACAAGCACCCTTAAACAATATTTTTTTCAAATCTTGTATTTTCAGTGATACGACCACCGAAGGCCCTGATTGTATATTAAAAACCGAGCTTTGAACGATTCCATTTCCTGCTGAAAGGCAATATTTTTCTCCATGTGGTCCCATACGTGGCATGTCACGCAGTTTGGTGCTTACTTTCCCTCCATGTTTAATAACAGTAGATGTTTCAGCACCCAGGCTAATGTGCTGCTTAGCTAAATACATATAAGGTCCCAAAGGCGAGACCGATTGCTTTGCAAATTCTTGTTTTGTATGGTCACTCCCATGTTGTTGGACTGATGCTGTTGGCTTTCAACTTCGAGTGCATTCTGGCCTGTCAACCAGGCCTCCGTGCTGGTGCCCTGACAGCAAAGTGTGTATGTTACATTGGCTTTACCCAATTGCCATAAGAAACATTACCTGTAAGTACCTAGTAGATGGTAGACAGGGCATTTAAGTTAGTCACCCCAAGGATTGCAGCACTGTTTGTGCCACCCTAGTTGTGACACAGGTAAGAGTCTCCCAGTCTGCCATTTCAGACTGGAAGAGCGTTTTTGAACTGCTAGCCCGACTTTTACCATTTTAAGCTGTGGCAAACTCCTCTATGTCCCCCAGAAACGCATATAAGTCACCCCTATGGTAGGCCCAAAGATTACTATGGCTGAGTGACGTATTTTCTGAATTTAAAAACTTAAAACTGTCATTTTTACCGTGGAAAGACTTAGCACAGCTGAGAGGTCAGTGTTTAACCTGAGCTCCCAAATAAGGCGGCCAACTCCTGAACAGTGCAACCAAAGTTGATATTCCAAGGGATCAAACCGCTTATTACATTAATCCTGACGTGATTCTCAAGTTCAAATTAATGTAACCTGTTTCAGTGTGCTACTTATACAAAGTTGCCCCTTAGTTTGCCTTCAATCTCCTGTGCCCTTAACTGTTGCAGAAGGAGCTTGAGCACGAGACCGCTTCCTGCCCTCCTAGGGAGATGTGTTAACGACTACCGGGAATGGAGACAATAGCGGCCTGCACTGTAGAGGGGGGTTGCCTCCTTGCTGGAAGGTACATATGTGTTGGCAGAAAAGGAGAGCTTCAAAGCTGAAGCCGCCTCTGAAGAGCAAATGGGGATCACTTGGGAAAGGGGCAGATCCGATCTTTAGGCAGACTTGCTGGCAACCAGGAAGGAGAGGCGAATCCTGTTGTCATACTGTATTTGCTGTGACATGTAGACCGATTCATAGCCACACCTCTGGGCTGGACTAGGGAGCACTAGACTTTGGGAGAGGGGTTCTGCCATATAGTGTGCGAGGTGAGTGGTGTATCGTGTAATAGCGAAATGCTACACTTACCACAAAGTGGTCATCAGGAAGCAAGGAGGGAACCTGGTAGCCCATTGGCTACAAACCCTATCTTACCCAGAGGAACTTTTCTGAGCATAAATAGAACACACCTGGCCCCCAGAATTCTGATATTGACTGGACTGGAAGGACTGAAGCACTACCCTGCTGCATTGTGGAGCCAGTAATGAGAGGTTGCATCAGCCAAACCAGGTGGCTAGCAAAGAAGCTTGGACTGAACCTGGTGGATAGCAAAAAGGGACTATGCTTGCTGAGTCTTGCTCTTGGATAAATCCTCTCCAGAGCCCAGCCAAAGCAAACTGGCTCAAAGGGTCAGTTCACTGACCTCCTCTTCACAGCACAGGGCAACAGCAGCTCAGAAACCTGCTGGGTAAGTTAGTCACCCAGAGTCTTCAGACAATTGACAACTGCTGTGTTGCGGCACCAGCGACCCAGAACCGACGCTCAAAGTTGCATCAGAGTTCTCCAAGTCTGGGAGAGACATTGGAGTGGAACTTGGTCACCCTGATGCGGAGCATTCACCCAAAGAAATATTTGGCTGTGGCTGAAATACTGGACAACTGTTAGCTCAGTGGCATCTGGACTTCTTCTAGTACCAAGAAGACTTCAAGAGATGTTGACCCTGTGACTAGGACCACCTCACCCCCTTTGTGGACTGAGGAGTAGATGCAGGAATGCTCTGTCGACTGAATCACATCCCCAGCTTCCTTGAGGATCTTCAGCATCCTTTGCATCATGACCACTTCCATAGGAATTAATTGCAAAGGGGATAAAGTGTCTGGAACTGCCTGGAGACTGCCTCCTCTGTAGAGGTAATCAATCTTGGGGACCTTGCTGCCCCCACCTTACCCACCCCACCCTGTTCTCTGCTGGAGCTGGCTGCCTAAAGACATTCTAAGTGACTGCAGTACAACTATCCAACATTTTGTCAAATTTGTGTATTTGCATTTTCTTTTTGCTGTTGAGTGAAATACTTATGATTTGCTATACCTTGTAAATTCTATGTCATCGAAACCCTCCGATGCATCCTCGATGTGGTGTCTGAAATACAGCTTATTTTTTTAAATTGGTGTTGGATTTTTTGAATGTCTATTTCTTCAATTGTTTGGGTGTTATTTGAATGCTTTGCACTTGTTCCATTGTGCAAGCCTTGCTTCTCAGCCACAGCTACCCAAAATTGAGTAAGAGGTTTGACAGAGAAGACCTACTGGATCTGAAGGGGTTGGTAAGTGTATTACATGGTGAGGTCAAACAGCCACACAATATAACACACCCCTTTTCCTCAAGCTTCTCTAAAGCCAGTGTCACCCTAACCCAAAAATATTTAGGGCCCCACTCACTGGATACCTAACACATGGCCACACTGAACCTGTTGCACAGACCGCCCTCTCTATGGAAGTCACACTGATTGATCTACAACAGCGCCATAAGACACAAGTTGGAAATAGGTCTTTGGTGTTTAATTTTGTGCTCCCCACCCACCTCCTCAACAGTGACAGGCTACTCACCTGCCTGCAACTTGGACGACTTGCACTATGCCACTTATATTTCAAGGCATTGACATCTACCTTGTGTACATGTAATTGTGCGCCGACCCGACTCCCAATCTCCCCCCCACTCCCCTCCAACCCCCCAAAAATATTTACTACTGTAATGTCAGCTCATTTCTGTTCTGACTTGTTAATGTGAACCAATCTAATACAAAAAATTCAGTTTCTCACTTAAACTGTAATCTTGCACAATGGCCTTACCGGAGGGGCATGGGTTTTGCTATGTTTTTGAGGCCACAGTTTCTAAGATCTTCTCCTGATGAACAGTGTTTTTCCCTGATTTACGTTGAACAGTGGACGTTTGTTACTTTTGCGTTAAGTGGACTAAAACTACCTTTATATTGTTATAATATTTTTTACTTGTTTCAGGAAATAAAAGTCAGAATGGCTCGAAGGCCAGGGGCCAAGACCTGGAAGGCGAAGTAGCGGAGCCTCTGAGTGCGGATGAAGAAGGCTCATGGAGGCAGGAGCTGCAGTGCAAGGAGGAGGATCTGCTGGAGAAGATCCAGAGTGCCACCACATGTACCAATGTCTTCCCTTTAGGCCGGGACCGCCTTTATCGACGCTACTGGATCTTTGCTGCAGTCCCGGGACTCTTTGTGGAAGAGGACTACACTGGCTTGACAGAAGATATGCTAATGCATAGACCAAATTCCATATCCCAAAAAACTGAGCAATCTGAAGAACCTATCACTATTGAAGATACCCAGGACTCTATTGAAAGTACTTCCTCTTCCCCTATTGCTGTTGACACTCCCCAGCCAGTAAACAGACCAAATCGCTGGCTCTATTACGGCTCTTCTAGTCAGCTAGATGAGCTGATCGAGTCTCTGAACAATCGTGGGCTTCGAGAGAGCGCCCTTAAGGAAGTCCTTGTACAGGAGAAGTTTCGAATCTGTGAGAAGCTTATTGGGGCCTGTGTGGAGCGGTACCACATCACGGGTAAGAGCGCTACCATTATACTATTTTTTTGTTTTTCTTCTTATAATTGGTCTGTAATGTGCCCAGACTCGTGACTGCATCTTCATCTAGATGTGTTAACTGACTGTTATGTGCAATTTTCCTTTAATACATGAGGTTCAGCTGGCTGTATATGATGAATCCTCTCAAAATTCCATTCTCATTTTCCGAAGCAGTGTCTTAAATGAATGTGGTTAGACGGAGTAATTAAATTCCCATCTTTGCTCATTGTAGAGATCATAGCTAAGAAGTTGTTTATTGTAGTATAAGTCTTTGTCAGCTGTGTGTAATGGGAACTAGCTGTCTGTGCCCAGTCCTCATCTCTTCACCAACATCTGGCAATGAAGCACAAGCGGGAGTCTGTGCCTGCTCATTCCCCGTTGTTGTGCCTGCTCGTGCCCCGTTGTTGTGCCTGCTCGTGCCCCGTTGTTGTGCCTGCTCGTGCCCCGTTGTTGTGCCTGCTCGGGCCCCGTTGTTGTGCCTGCTCGGGCCCCGTTGTTGTGCCTGCTCGGGCCCCGTTGTTGTGCCTGCTCGGGCCCCGTTGTTGTGCCTGCTCGGGCCCCGTTGTTGTGCCTGCTCGGGCCCCGTTGTTGTGCCTGCTCGGGCCCCGCTGTTGTGCCTGCTCGGGCCCCGCTGTTGTGCCCCATGTTCTGACCGTACTTTTTCGTGGTAGCTTGCTCGAGCAGTAAGGCAGTACCAGAGGACAGTGTAAAGCATTTGTTGTACACACTCAGTCAGCAAAAGGTTTCAAACACTCAAGGACTGAACTCCAGGCCAATTGTTTTTACATCAAAAGATATAGTTTTATTTTTAGAACCAACAGGTATAAAAATATACTTTTCTCAATAATGAGTGATCTCAGATAATTACTTTGCAGACAGTTAATGACTTTGTGAACACAATAGGTACAGGGTTGCAGTAGGCAACACAGTTCTAAACACAATTTGGGTTTTTATACACAATTACAGTTGATTACTTTGTAGATTACTTTTGTAACTCCAGGACTGGATCCTAGATTCAGTCCTGGGGTCTAAGCTAAAAACAGTTTAGTAAAAACTTTTTGGTTATTGCAATGATTTTTTTTTTTCATTTCAAAGAATTTTATTATGAAAAAGCAAATGAAGATACACAATACAAGTGTCAGTGATACAATTGATTTAGGATAAAACAATCAAAATATAGTAGGCAAGCATGCGTTGTAAAAGAGACATCTGTAACAAAGGTAGCCCGCCAGAATCAGATAAATAAATTAAGTATGGTAAAAACAATTAATATATATCAGAAACAAGAATCAAGAGTATCACAATCAGAGTACCCAAGGAAAAGAAAGGAAGGGAAAGAGAGATGAGAGAAGAAGAAAAGAGAGAAGAGAAGAAAGAGAGAGAAAAAGCAAGAAAAGAAAGAGAAAGGAGGATTTCCACCGGACCATCCCAACAGACAAGACACCATTCAACCAGACATATCAAAGGGGTATTGTACAACCAACCCTTTGGAAGATAAATCCATGTAGGTATCCAAAGCAGTCCAAACACCACTAGCAATAGACGGAGAAAGATGGGCGTGATCAACCGAGGTATGAGCACTACGTAAATCGGAAACCCAAGCCCACCAAGTATGATAAGAAACTGAAGAAAATGATTTCCACTCCATTAAAATTACTTTAACTGCAACAGTCAATAAAAGATCTAACAGCTGTAATTCCATGGAATCTAAGGGAAGAGGGACTGGGGATGCTAAAGGGCCTAATAGGATTAATGGAAAAGATAGTTGAAACTGAATACCAAAAATGAGCGTGAGGTGTTTGTGAATGAGATCCCAAAAGGGTTGAAGAAGGGAACAGTCAAAGAACATATGAGGAAAATCGCCTGGTAATAAGCCACAACTCCAACAAAGATTGTCCTCTTTGAGATTCAACGAGTGTAAGCGAGTAGGAGTCCAATGGAGAAGGTTAACGGAGAAAAATTTAGATTGCATTAACGATGGGGCGATTTTATTACGAAGAGAAAATTTACCAATCATCTGCCAGGTGTCTGAAGAAATATGGTCCGTGACACTCTGGTCAAAATGGTGTAACCATTTTTGCTGAGCTACAGTATGGGTAGGTATTGAAGTAGATTGTAAAAATTTATAAATTTTAGAAGCTACGTGACCAGTCCTAATCCATAATTGAAAGAGAGTAATCGTAGGGGAAGTAGGATGAAGGCGCAGCTTAGCAAGTGCCACTTTGATCTTGAGAATGGTATAAAAATCTAAATTAGATAAAGAAAACTGTTGAGCTAAAGAGGAAAACGGTAATGGAGCATTATTGGAATCATAAAGATGATTAACAAGCGAGATCCCTTTAGAAGCCCAATAAGACAACAAAGAAGAAGCAATAGTAATTTTAATTTTAGAATTCCGCCAAATAGACGACCACCTAGATTTGTGTAATGGAGTCGCCACCCTCTTGTCCACCGTTTTTACCGCAGCAATAGTATCCAATATAATAGAATGGGAAAAAGGAATAGACAAGGTAGACTTAGTTAAAAAAGAAGCAGTCGGCAAAGGAGAGGCCAGTTCTTGCTCTATTAGCAACCAAGATGGAACATGAATAGGAGGGGATGAAAACCAGAGAGCACCTTGAGATGCCAGAAATGCAGTTTGATATTTTCCCCAATCGGGAAAGTTACAACCTCCCATATCATAAGGTTTTCGTAAGAATTTATAAGCAAATCTAGCCCTTTTATTATTCCATAAAAATTTAGAAGTAAGAACATCAATGTCATGAAAGAAGGAAACAGATAACTTTACTGGGAGCATGGAAGAGACAAAATTAATAATAGGCGTAATCATCATTTTAAGAGTCTGAAGGCGCCCCCACCATGAAATGTGTTTCGGAGACCAGGCGTCCAACAAACGCCGTACTTTAAGAATAGTCTGATTTTCATTATAAGCAACTGTATCATACAAGGTGGAACAAAAATAGATACCCAAATACTTCAATTGCTTAGATTGCCATTTAAAGCCAGCAGAGCCCATATGTGTAGAGAAACAATAAGCATTCAGTGGGAACATCTCAGTCTTGTCCTTATTTAAGGTGTATCCTGAAACCTTTGAAAAAAGAGAGATGGTATCAGAAATAGCAGGAATGGCCAAAGCAATATCATCTGAGAAAATAAGGACATCATTTGCGTAAGCCGCAGTTTTAATCCGGTGAGGGCCAAAAGAAAAACCCTTAATATCTGGATGTATGTCAATTAGTCTAAGGAGGGGATCAATGGATAATAAAAACAACAGTGGAGATGAAGGACATCCCTGTCAAGTGCCCTGGCGAAGATTAACAAGCATTTGCAATGCAATAGGTCTCGGAATATTAAAGTTAGAGCTATTGGCATTGTAAATGGCATTGCC
This sequence comes from Lissotriton vulgaris, assembly GCF_964263255.1. NCBI lineage: Eukaryota > Metazoa > Chordata > Amphibia > Caudata > Salamandridae > Lissotriton > Lissotriton vulgaris. The sequence continues at coordinate 22,246,749 of NC_141697.1, forward strand.
TTTTATTTATGTTTTTGCTTTTAAAACATAAATAAAAGGCATTGTCATTTACAATGCTAATAGCTTAAACTTTCGCAAAAGTGAGACACATTGCATTGCAAATGTTTGTTTAAAGGACGCCCCAGACACTTCTTCCCCAACCTACCAACCTTCAGCGATAGGACAAAACTGCAAGCTTATCTTAGCAAGTCCATACCTGAATACAGCGTGCTTCGAAGAGCAGCACATGCGCTGCTCAGGATCGACCTAAGAAGTCTCTGTTTTAATAGCATTATACAATATGCTCGGGTATACGGGAAAGAGCTGGCAGTGTTGGATAGTTTTGCAGCGTGAATCTTTCCGGCGCTTCGAGACGTGTGCTGTGCCTGGGAGGTCGAGGACCCACCAGAAGGGATACATTTTTAAACCACCTCCTTTGTTCAAAATGGCTGGGGCCATAAAACTGTAGCAATAAATCCCCTCCGGTACCTCTGCTGCCCACGAGGCTCCTCAACTTAACTCCTCCACACAAGACCACCAAAATAGAGATAAGACTCCCTTCCAGCAAGCTAGGAACTGGGCTTGCTCAAATAGAAACTGAAACTGCCCTTCCCTGTTCTTAAAGCAACAACAACTAACAGAGGACTATCGTCTCTATCTCCCCTATTTGGCGGCCATTTTGGACTGATCTCTCTCTCTCTTTGGCGGCCATCATGGACTAGTCATTCTCACTATCTGACCAGACCCTAAGAACTGGCCTTTTTAAACCAATCTCAACTACCGCACACTTACATAGTTCTGTATCTAAACACTCGGGTGATTAAGTGTCTGTCTTTTATTGCAGTATTATACTTCTACTTGTATTTTGTACATTTTTTGTAACCTGCACCCATTTCACTTTTTCTTCACCTGTAATGCACCGATCGCTACCTCATATATTTCTGGTTGCTCACTAGTATCATTTTTGACTCGTGTAGCTTTTTGTTTCCACTTGTATTTTGTTCCAGTATATCATCAGTTTTATACTTCTACTTGTATACTGTACATTTCTGTAAGCCGCACCCATTTCACTTTTATGCCGGTAATGCACTGATTGCTACCTCATATATTTTGTACATTTTTGTAAGCTGCACCCATATCACTCTTGATTCCTGGATTGCACCAATTGCTACCTCTTATATTTTGGTTATTTTGGCTACTCACTAGTGTCACTTTTGTTCCATGTAACTTACTGTTTGCATTTGTTTGCACATGTGTATCACTATCGTTCACCCTCCCATACCCACCTATACCGCCATCCCAACATGGATCCCATCGGCAAGCACACATTTAAAATCAACTACCCTTCCACACTCACCAAAAAAGCCGCTAAACGCTTTAAACACAACTTCCTAAGGTCCCACCCTAAAACCCCCTTTGCCGACACCTACTTCTCACCGGTCAATGGATCCCTGAACATCGACATCATCTTCCACACCACACGCAGAGCTCAATGGAGAAAAGCGTTCCTCACCTTACTCACTGTCTCCACCACCAGGAAATCCGCTCATGGCCTAACTCTCTCCATCACACCATCCCAACTCTTCCCAGGCAGAGCCACCATTACTATCTACAATAACGGGATTGTCCTAATTCAATCCACAGACAGGAACCTGGAACTACTGGACAACCTGTTCCCCACTTTCAAAGAGCACCTCTCCAATCCTCGGACCTCCACACATATCTCCTCCAGTACTATCACCCCTGACTTCACAGCCCCCACCCACAACCCTTCTAACCCAGCTCAGCACCAGAACGACACGCATCTCACCTCTACCCCCAGCACCCTTGTCAATCACCCACCTGCCGTAACCACCCCACACTCCTCAATCACAGACACAAATCTCTCCCCTTCATACACCAGCCGCTCCCCTACCACCAACCCTTGGACCCCCACTCATACCTCTCCCATTCCTCTCTCCCCTGACATCACAGCTCCCACCCACAACCCCTCTAACCTAGTTCAGCACAAGAACGACACACATAACGACAATTCCCACCCTTTATCCCCCCCATTCTCAGTCCCCACTACCACCCTCTAACTAACCACACAGAGCACACCACATCCATTAATTTAACTCCCCCTCCCCACAACAGGACCATCTCCAATCCCATTTCCCCCCCCACTCTCAGCCCCCACTACCCTACCTGCTCCCCCATCACCACTAACATACACTCAACCTCCACCCGGCTCCCACCGCCTGTCACCAATGCCCTCATCTACACCACTAACATCCTCCCCACCTCATCCACACCCATCCCTCCCATCCCTCCCAACCCCTCTCTCCTCTCTAACACCAACCCGTACACCGACGCCACGGAGCCCTGCACGAACACCAACCCACCCCCTCACCCGCACGCTAATTCTCAGGTCAGTCACTCACCCATGATTTCCATCCCCAACTCCAACACTTATCCCACGCTGGACAAGATTATGTTCACCCTCCTCCAGCTCAAAGAAGACATGCACACCATCAAAGAAGACATTCACACCATCAAAGAACTACTCCTCACACATCCCAGACACCCCTCACTCACCACCCCCCCTCCCAACTTGCCCCCCACCCTTCCGGATGACTCTCCCACTCTACCCCCCCCACACTGGACCGCGATCCCTGTCCACAATCGCAACAACCGCCCCCCATGCAACCCTCTTTCGGACCTCGACACACTCACCCTCCTCCGCTCATACGACCCTGTTCCCCTAAACCACACAACCGCCACTCACCTCTCCATTCCCACGATACACTCAAATCCCCGTAGACCCCCCACACTAAACAGAATCTCCGTCCCTAACAACCTTAGAAAAGTCCCTCTCACTCTAGAACCCTCTACCTCCCCTGACACACCCCGTCTCAAATGCACTCTCCTCAACTGCAGATCGGCCTCTAGACCCTCCTCCGCCATTGCTGATCTCATCTTAACATTGGACCTTGACCTAATCATCATGACTGAAACCTGGCTAACCGAATCTTCTACACCTATATTGGACATTCTGGTTCCCCCCCAACTACCACATCATTAGACTTGACAGGTCTGGCAAGATAGGTGGTGGAATCGCATGCATATACAGGAACAACCTTTCTGTTCTGAAAGTCACCGCACCTTCCCTACCCTCCCCAACTTCCTGTGAATACATCTGCCTCGATATCATCAGTGAGGGCAAACCGATTTGCTCTCTTCACGGCATCTACCACCCACCCAGGGACAACCTCACCTACGCCCAACAAATCATGGATATGATCTCTACCAATTCCGGACGACAACTGACCCAAATATACCTTGGTGACTTCAACCTCCACTGGAACGATCACAATGATGCGGTGGTAAATAGTCTTAAAAATTTCCTCAACGCCCTTGACCTCACACAATTATGCAACAGCCCGACCCACGAGAAAGGCTCTATCCTCGACCTTATCATCTCCAAAGAGGACGCTATCCAACTTGAGTCTATTCAACCTTGTGACTGGTCAGATCATCATATTGTCACATTCTTCATCAATGAAAAAGTCAAATTCAACACGGTTCAATCCTCCAAGCCTAAAGTCTGGAAAAGAGACCTGAAAAAACTCAACCCAAAATCCCTACCCCCGAACAGCTGCGACCTCCTACTCGCTCCTACCGGCGCTACGGACGTCCAATCCTTGACTGACCACTATCTCAACGCCATGACCTCAATAATTAATGAGGCTGCACCCATGCAGTTAAAAAGTCTCCGCTAAAATCTCCAATCCATGGTACGACGGGAGTCTCAATGAGGATAGACGAGCCATGTGAATGGCAGAGCACCTGGAGATCAGCTCCCTCTGCACTGCACCTAAAAACCCTGAAGGAAAAGAGAAACGCCTACTTCAGGAAAATAAAGCGCTCAAAATCAGCCTTCTTCAGCCTCCAGCTCGACCAAGCAAAAAACAGTCAGAGAAAACTGTTTGAGCTAATCAGAACACAATCTAAGGAACAACCCCAACCACTCAGCACTGTGCGCGAATCACCCTCCTGTGAAGACTTCGCTGCTTTCTTTATCCAAAAAACTGACAACATAAAGAGTGATCTCCTCATTGACGCAAGCCTTTACTCCAAACCTCACTGCATAGCACCCACTGAACCAACAAGCATTTGCAATGCAATAGGTCTCGCAGCATTAAAGTTTGAGTTATTGGCATTGTGTATGACAATGCGTTGCATACAATTTTTAGCATACTTTGAATTGGTGAACAGTTTGAGTGTGTGCAAGAGTGCTGTTGATCACAGCTGTTATTATTCACGCAGCTCTAATGATGCACCTCATGCACGGGGCTGACGCAGTTATTATTCACCTCACCACGGGGCTGACGCAGTTATTATTCACACAGCTCTGATGATGCACCTTTGGCACGGACTCACAGCTGTCATTATTCAAACAGCTCTGATGATGCATCTCAGGCACGGGCTCACAGCTGTTATTATTCACACAGGTCTGATGATGCACCTCACGCACGGGGCTGACGCAGTTATTATTCACAAAGCTCTGATGATGCACCTCATGTACGGGCTCACAGCTGTTATTATTCACTCAGCTCTAATGATGCACCTTAGGCATGGGCTCACAGCTGTTATTATTCACACAGCTCTAATGATGCATCTCAGGCACGGGCTCCCAGCTATTATTATTCACACAGCTCTGATGATGCATCTCAGCCACGGGCTCACAGCTGTTATTAATCACACAGCTCTGATGATGCACCTCAGCCACAGGCTCACAGCTGTTATTATTCACACAGCTCTGATGATGCACCTCAGCCACAGGCTCACAGCTGTTATTATTTACACAGCTGTAATGATGCACCTCACGCACAGGGCTGCCGCAGTGCCAAGGCAGTGCAGCATCTTCGCTTGCTGCGCTGCATGAACTTTGTATGTTGCGAGGATTATTTGCGAACATCGCCTAAGGCACCATTAATTAAGAAGCAATCGCCTGATTGCACAGCCGTTGACATGTGAAGTCGCATAGCTCGCCACAACCTACCAGTCAATCAAAGACGAAGCTGCACACCAACAGTTCCCAGTGAGGCCGAATTGCACATGATGCATGTGCCCAAGGTCACAGGAGGCGTCAGATGAGAGCAGAGAAGACTGTAGTGACGGATCGCGCAGTCCAACCCTTTAATACGCGCGTTAATGAGATGAGTGATGTGAGCAGTGGCGGTTACTCCATATGGGCGTCGGGGCTCCGCCCTCGTTAAATTAAACAAAAGTGCAACATTTTTATTTAATAAAAAAATACCCGTTTTTTGTTGTCAACTTGTCTTCAATAATGATAAAACACAGGGCACACTCTTCCCCACTCACACCGATACTGCTGCAGTGACAATAGCCATTGTGAAGTCTGAATGCATGTTGTCACGTGATGTGAGTGACTCGCCTTGCAATGCATTCCCCCTGGGCAGTTCGAAAGAAGCTTAAGTGTTTGCCGGCTGAGAACCTCACAGCCCTGAAGGCTGTGATGTCGTCAGCTCGGCAAAGACTTGGCTTCAGGGTCCAGTCTCCACCCCCTAATGGCGTGGAGGTTAAGTTAGCCACGGGCGTTTTAATACCAAGCTCGATATTTATTAGTATTTTGTAAAGCGCCTGGTTACACTAGCAAGTGTGTCCCCGCGCTGTAAATGCCAATAAAAGGTGTTCGTTGCTGACGCTACTTTCGATATTAGTTGTTGTGGAAGAGTATTGTTTTCAGATGTTTCCTAAATTTAGTTTCTGAAGGTTCGGTCCGCAGTTCTACTGGCAGTAGATTCCATTTCTTAGCCGTTTGGACTCTGAAGGATTTTCCGCCCATTTTGGCTGTCTGGACCCTTGGTACATACACCTGTCCCGTCCCCCTTGATCTCAGTTGTCGGGTGGGTTCATACCATTTCAGAAGACCACGGAGGTAACTGGGGCCTTTGTCATGCAGAATGCGATGACCTATGCATAAGGCCTTAAAAGTCACCCGTTCCCTGATCGTGAGCCAGTGGAGGGTTTTCAGAGCTTTTTTAGAAGAAGCTCGCCTGGGAAGTTGTAGGATCAGACGGGCCGCTGCGTTTTGTATTCGTTGGAGTCTGGAAAGACTTTTTTCGTTGGCTCCAAGATACAGAACGTTCCCATAGTCCAGTCTAGATGTTATTAGGCTGTGGACAATGGTCTGGCGCACCGATACGGGCATAAGGTCAAGTGTTTTCCTGAGGACTCGTAGTATCCCGAAGCAGGTTCCTGCTACCTGTTTGGTCTGGTGGTCGAGCGTAAGGTTTTTGTCTAGCCAGACCCCTAGGTTCTTTGCTAAATGGCTAGGTGTGGGCAGATCACCCAGCTCTTCCGGCCACCACGCTGATGTCCAAACTGATGGAGCTTTGCCTATAATCAGTACCTCCGTTTTGTTGCCATTTAAACGAAGGCAGTTGTCTGCCATCCAGCGTGCCACCTTCTGCATACAAGCTGCAAAGTTAGAGGCACTTTGCTTCTCAGGTTGTGTTAGGGTTACAGTCAGTTGCGTGTCGTCCGCATACGACACTGTCTCAACCCCAAACATCTCAGTAATTCCTCCTACGGGGGCTACATATAGATTGAAGAGAGTGGGGCTGAGACTGGAGCCCTGTGGCACTCCCTGATTGAGTTCTATTTCCTTAGACTTGAACTGTCCCTGGGCGACCTGGAAGGTTCGGTCGGTTAGGAAAGATTTCATCCATTCCCAAGCTTTCCCTCTCACTCCTCCATTTTTCAGACACTGTAGCAGTGTGTGGTGGGCTACAGTGTCGAAGGCGGCACTAGGAGCAAGGAGAATCAGTGCCGCCGTCTGGTCCTTGTCAGCATATCCTCGTAGGGCTTCTGTTGAGGACAGTAGGGCTGACTCAGTAGAATGATGGGCTCGAAAACCCGACTGAGAGGGGTGGAGGAGTCCATTGGCTTCAACAAATGCTGATAGCTGCATATTCACAGCTTTCTCAGCAATTTTGGCGAAGTAGGGAAGAAGGGAAATGGGTCTGAGGTTGTCCAATATGTCCATGCTGATGTTGGGTTTTTTTCTCAGAGGCAGGACAGTCGCTTTTTTCCATGCAATGGGGACTTGTCCTGTACTAAAGGAGAGAGCCAGAAGGTGGCTGATACGGGGCTCCAGGATGGAGATGCTGTCATAGAGTCTTCTCGGGGTTGCAGGATCGCTGGGAGATCCAGATTTGATGCTGTTAGCTATACTGCATAGTGTTTCTTTGGGCGGAACTATAAATGCTGAGGCATTTATCCTCCTGTATGTGAGGGTGGTTGTCTACCTGTTCCCCGCCTGCTCTGGCCCTGTCTGGGAAACTAGCGTAAATTTTGTCCACTTTATTAGCGAACAATTCGGCTATTTGGTTGCACGTTTTAATTGATCCAGTCATGGGGGTAACTAGTGAAGTGAGATCGGAGAGTTCCCTGTAAACTAGGAACATTTCCTTCATAGAATTGTCAGCGTCTTTGATTCTGGTACAGAGGTAGGATTTCTTAGTTTTACGAATGAGTGCGTGGTATATTTTGAGCCTGTTCTTATACTCAATTCTGTCTGCCTCATTTTCTCTCATGGTTTTTACATTTTACTTATTGATCTCGGAGTTCACTATTGAACCAAGGGGCAGATTTGGTCCGTCTGACCGGAGCCTTATGGCTCCAAGGTGCTGTATGGTCCAGCGCCTTAACGATCAGTTTGTTAAGATGTAAGCAGGCAGATTCTATATCTTTATCTCCAGAGGGAGCTTCTAGAGTTATGATTTTATTGAAGACCTCTGTGGAGAATTTATCCCATTTTCTGCGTTTGTTAGCGTAGGTGGGTTCCTTGTGTAGTCCATCATCTGGTACCGCCACCCTGAAGGTTATAAGGAGGTGGTCGGACCATATAACTGGAATGGGTGGGTCTATGGTTAAGGCATCCCAGTTGGCAAAGATGGGGTCTAGGAGATGTCCCTGGCAGTGAGTAGGAAGTTCTGATTTGAGTAGCATCTGGATGCCAGCTAGCTCTTGTTTGATTTCCTGGGCCTCGTTGTTCTTGAGGTCATCAAAATGTTAATTTAAATCCCCTAATAGGAGTAGTCTATCATGTTCTAGGACAGAGAGCGTGAGGGTTTCCAGCAGTTGGGTGGGGAAGGTGGCTGCAGGGCCTGGGGGACGGTATATAAGGTATCCCCTGATGCAGTATCCCTGGTGAACTGAGATGGAGAAGAGGCCAGTTTCGCTTTTGTCAAGGTCCCTTCCCTCTAGCGTACAGGTCAGGTCCTGTTTATGAATTATAGCGATTCCTCCCCCTCTCCCCTTAGGTCTGTCTATTCTTTTGATATCATATCCTGGTGGGAGGGCCATCAGAATGTCCGGAGCTGAAGTGGCATTTAGCCACGTTTCCGTGAGAAAGAGGACATCTGTTCTACCATCTATTAAGTAGTCGTGCACCTCCATCGTATGTTTTCCTAGGGAGCGGCAATTTAGTAAGGCCATGTTTAGTATCTTCCCTTTGTGTCTAGATCCCAGGTTTCTTTTGACGGAGAAAGCACAGTGTGCACATTTTTTCTCTTGCGTATTTACATTTATACTATGTCGGCAGGGATAGTCTAGAGGGGGACATAGCTTTCGCAGGTCTAAGGCGCTATAGCTTTTCTGGAGGTTGAAACCAGCAGGTTATTGCTAACCCTCCACGTCAATCAGGGAGTGGAGAGCTTGTTACCACACCCCTTTCCAAACTCATTACAGGGCGTGCTGGGACCCACCCTGTGACGAGTTGGGAAAGGGGTGTGGCAGGCGGAAAGCTGAGGAATCGAGTCTGCGCAGACTCGTGAGTCTCCAGGTTGCTGTTTGGTGTAGGACTGGATTAAAGTTAACTCCAGAGTTTTACCAGCCCAGGTAAGGCCCAGGCGGGCATTTTTTAAAGTTATTTAAGCCCGATTACAAGGGCCTTGTGTCACATGCATAAATAAGAGAGAGCGAGGGCCTGATAAATAACAGCTGCTGCTAACTGAATAAATGTTTCCTAACCAATTCGAAGCCTTATCATGTTGTGTTTGCCAAAACGAAGCATTTGTATGACGTGTTTCACATTATGTTCATTGACAAACCACAAACTTTTTAGAAACATACATCAGTTATATTTTTTAGAAACAGAATATTTAGGCCGACAGCAAACAGACACTGCGCTCTCTACATCAGGCACCCACAAGCATATGACTTACAAAGTTTTTAAAAAGTGCATGACAAAGCTCAACTCTAAAATCAATTCATAGTCAAACATAATTATGCAACACCAAATACTGCCTGCCAGCAGCACTCAGTTTAAGCAAACAGACCTGCAAAAGTCTCACATTTATTCAAGACAAGAAATCCCTTTAGCTCTTTCATTGTGCTTTGGTTCCATTCAAGGAGTGCATTATTAATTACAAGATTAGATACGAGCTTCTCTGAATCCTGCGCATATGCAAGCCTACCAGGAGCTCGGTGTTAATGTGGGCTCAGTCTTTCTCCGAGTGAGTTCCCTAACTGACTCCTGGTGTAACACACACGAACTCAGAACACTCTGCAGCACACATTCCACCTCACAGTCAAGCATGCTCCATTCACTCTTCAAGTACCTCAGACCTAGATACCACGACTTCCTTACAAGGAATGTTGTATACCCAGGCCACAGTCAAGGCACCTATAGGACTGAATGTTGACAAGGGCCGAGGGAGTGCCCCCCTCCCCTCCACCAGGCAGCAATGCTGGTGTTACACAACACGTTTTGCACTCAAAAAAATACCAGCTTCCTGATTGGTCAGCACGGGTTACGTTGATGAGCAGTCAAAACCGAGCAAGCATCGACCATTTCGCAGCAAACAAATTAGCAAAGGAGTTATTTGAACCCTTTCTCTTCCACCTGCTGGAAACACCGACTCACCCTCGCCCGTTCACCTCTCGTGCTGATGCAGTGTGGTGAAAACATCTCGACAGGTGCTTGAGCGCTTTACAAATGCACCCAACATAACCTCTGTAAAACTTAAAACCCCAAAAACTTGTTCCACCGGCTCAGGTAGTAAACATGTATTATTATGTAAATTAGAATTCGATTCAGGGCTTGCCTAACAAATACTGCCTATTCTATCGAAGGGTGCTTATTTTGTCAATGTGTGCTTAAAACTGCTTTTTTAAGCGCTCTCGGTTGTGCAGCCACCGGCGAAAGAAGTGGAGCGTTTGCATTGAGGAGAACGGGACAAACCGGGAAAAGAGCTGGCCAGATGGACAGCAGGCGCAGCACGGCCTCCATCAGGATGGTGAAGCAGGGCGCGGTCAGGAAGACGGCGTTGCTGAGCGTGCCCACCACCTTGGCGCACGCGTAGCCGAAGGTGGCGGCTGGACCGCACAGCACCCGGCGGATGCCATTACTGAGTTTGTGCGTACGCAAAACGAAACCTATCGTGGGGAGGGACTTCCGTTTTGTGAAGCCCGCGCCCACGGAGTGCCTGGAGGAGCAGTGGTGACGCGGGGCTCCCATGCCCGAGGGAGAGCCCCGCGGTCGGAGGCTGCACAAGTCCAGAGTGCCGGTGAGCAGGGAGGGGGGGGGGGGGTGCCTGTATCCGTGCGTTTGTCAGTGTGTGCGAGGGGGGGGGGGGGATGTCTCTCCGTGCGTGTCTGTTTGCTTGTGTATGTGTGTGCGAGGGGGGATGTCTCTCCGTGCGTGTATGTGTGCTTGTGTATGTGTGTGCGCATGCGTGCAGGGGGAGGTGTGCCTGTATATGTTTGCGCTTCCCAGGAGACAGCCACGGCGAGCGCGTTTTTGCGAGATGCACGCGGCCAGGTGCTGTCTCCTGGGAAGCAGAGTCAGTAACAATAGATCTCAGCGAGTACAGCGCTTACGCGCTGTATCGCTACGAGACCTAAAAAACAATGCTATATGGTCATCCTTTGACACCTATTCTGAAGAAGAAATTGGCAAATTGCTCAGCACCTTGAAACCATCCAATCACCTCACGGACCCCCTCCCTGCTAACGCTGTCAAAGACTTCACCCCGTTGCTCCTTCCACTCTGGACTAAAATTATCAACAGCTCACTTCAACAAGGAACCATCCCTGACTCCCTCAAAGTTGGACAAGTCACACCTTTACTAAAGAAACCTACAGCCGACCCATCTGATCTAAACAACTACCGTCCCATTACCAATATTCCCACTCTAGCAAAACTCCTGGAAAAATGCGCACAACTACAATTGACTAAACACATTGATCAGTTTGATCTCCTCAACCCTCATCAATCAGGCTTCCGAGCAGGACACAGTACAGAAACTGCTATGACTCACATAATTGACGATGCCCTTCAAATCCTAGATCAAAATGATACCTGCCTCCTCATCCTTCTTGATCTCTCCTCAGCATTCGACACCGTTAAATATGAGAATTTACTCGAACTTTTAAACACAAGAATGGGTCTATCTGGGACTGTTCTCAAGTTGTTCACTTCCTTTCTGCACAACAGGACGCAGAAATTCAAGAACAACAACCTGATGTCCTCGCCAATACCTGTAGCGTTAGGCGTCCCCCAAGGATCCTCCCTATCCCCAACTTTGTTCAACCTAGTTATGGAACCTCTCACCACCTTGCTACAAGCATCCAATGTACTCTTTCACATGTACGCCGATGACACCCAACTATATCTCAAATTACAATCCCCCAAAGACATTGTACTCCTGACCTCAACGATCAGAAGCACCCAATCCTGGCTTGCCGATAATCATCTCAAACTCAATGCTCTGAAAACAGAGTTCCTTCTGATCTCACCTCCCGCGAAGATCTCTACCACTCAAATTTGGCTTAAACACCTAACTGCACTCAATGTCCAACCCACCATCGTGGACTCAGCAAAATCTCTAGGCATAACACTCGACACCAACCTCAACATGCAGCAACCTATCAGCAAGGCAACTAAAGGAGCGAACTACCAAATCAATACCCTGAGGAAACTTAAACCCTTCCTCCCAGCCAAAGACTTCCAAACTGCAGTACAAGCACTAGTCTTCCCTCGAATAGAATAAGGCAGCATCGCCCTCTGCGGGCTCCCTCTAACTACCACTGCACCCCTAAGAGCTTCTCTAAACGCTGCAGCGAGACTCATCACTGGGTCAAAAAAACACTCGCATATCACCCCTGACTTGAAATCTCTGAACTGGCTGCCTTTTGAAGCCAGAATACATCTGAAAATCGCTTGCATGACACACAAGGCTGTACACTTGAGCTCACCCGGATACCTCACCCAGAAGCTGACAATCTCTGGCGGTTCTAGAAACACTAGAGGCACAAACAATCTTCTGCTAAAACCTCGAAGATTCCGGAAGGAAAAAACTTATAAACGCTCCTTCTCAGGAATGGCACCCAGGATCTGGAACTCACTCCCCCCTGAAACCAGACTCCTCTCCTCCTTCGCACTTTTTAAGAAAGAAGTAAAAGCTATCCTCATAGCTAAATACACTTGATCTATTAACCTGGATTCTTAAAGTCTCTGCACCGATCTGTATTATCTGTTCGATCCCTTCGATGATTCGTATTACTTGTATTATTGACTTACCTGACTGTCTATGCTCACACCTATTTGTATTATTTGCATTATTGATGTACCTGTTTTACTATGCTCCCTCATGTACCTACCCTACCCCACTTATTACCTACAACTACGCTATACCTAATGGCCTGTTATTCACTCTCCTGTTTGTATTCCCCGCTTTGTGAAGCGCTCTGATATCTGCAAAGATCTTGTTTGCGCTATATAAAACTTTCAAAATAAAATAAATAAATAAAATAAAGGGTCTGCAGCTGGATTCCTCTTACTAAGCGACCTGGATAAAAGGCGGAGTGATGCCTGTGACGATCACCTTACTCAGCTCACTGAGCAATCTTTGGCTGTAAAAGTCTCTGCCTCGGATTGCACAGGTGGATCTCTGCAGCAGGAGCACGAACCCCCAGAGCTGTGTTATATTGCAGGATTCCGGATCTATGTAGCGGGCAGATTGTTCATTGAGCTGTCTCACTGGGAATCTCACGCTCTGCAGAAGCTACACTAACACACTGAGCTATCCCACTTGCATTGCACCTAGTGGCTAGGTCTCTGGGGAGGGAGGGTAGACCGGTTGAGCTGCCTTCCTGGGACTGGAACCTGTACACTGCACGCTCTGCAGCAGGTGCATGACTCATCTGAGCTGTCTCACTAGATTAGGGACCCGAGCACGGACTGTCGCATCTACATCTCTGCACACAGGTCTTTAAAATATTGAGCTGTGTGAATGGGGTTGGAACTGGCGCCCTGCTTCATGCACACGAGCTCCGCTGAAGCATTAACCCACCGAGCTATCTTACCTGGACTCCCTGCTGCACGTGCACACAAACCTCAGAGGGTGCATCCGAGCTGTTTTCATTGGTTTGCAACCTTTCATGGTAGTTGCACTGAGATTTCTGCAAGGGGTGCATTAACCCCCGAGCTGCGTGCTAGCAAAAGTTAATAGCTGAATTGTAACGAAGAAAATAGAATAATATAACGTTGCAAAGTGTTCCAGGGCAGCGTGTGACTGACAGTCCTCAAATGAATCACTTTCATTAACTGCAGTTCTCTTTGCCGGGTGCCGGCTGAAATCACACCCAGCCTTCACTGTATGTACCCTGTTTTGTAAAAAAAAATAAAAGGTTTTGAAATACCTCTTCTCCCATTGAAAGGCGGCAGCTGCCTTCCCAGCGTTAAGGCGACCAGCATAAGAACTAAAACAAGTGACTGTAGTCGTGCTTTAAAGTAACTAGGACCCCCCCCCCCCCGCCAGGCACAGTATTATCATAAATAATGTCATTTTAGATATTCCAGCAAGGTTATCAATGATGTCCTAGAACAGGTCATAAGTGATGTAACACGCGAGCTAACTGGCAGATATTAGCTGCAGTTTCAAAGCTCCCATGTTCTGGTTATTTAGATGCCGGAAACAGCCAAGCTGCACAGATATTTTAAAAAGTCACGTCCGAGTCCAGATACGTATAAACCCACCGCCGAGCCCTGCACTGATAACAGGGAAAAATAAAACCCACAGGCCACCACCACACTCCAGGCGAAGTATCTCGTTAACACCATACCCCGGGCACAAACCACAACACTTCTGACCCCAAAAGAAGGGCAGACCGTGTACCTGGCAGCGTCGCCGCATTGCTGCTCCACACTCGCTTCTTCACGGTGTCAACAACATGTCGGGCAAAATGCAGCTGAAGTAAGACTCTAGCGGCTTTATGGAATTACACAGGATTAGGAGCTATATTTGGTTTTAACACTATGCACTTGGAGACGGCCAGTGGCCAGAATGTAAAAACAGCTGGAGAAGGCACATTTCAAATAATAATAGTGAACTAAACTGGTCGAGGGATAGAGATTGCTAGAAGGAATGACAGAATAGAAAAAAACATACTTTGGGAAAGCAAACGGGTATCATCTACGAAAGAGCTATTCTTGGTCAATGTTTTTTTAGTCCTATTGTGTTATGAATGGCTTAAAAAATAAACAAGCCCCCATATGTAAATCCCAGCGCACTGCCACAGTCACTTATCAAAAATAAATAAATACAATCTAAGTCCCATTTCCCTCTTGTGGGTAACTAAGAAAAAGTCAGGATTGCGAGTTAGTGTTTTACCTGCTGCCAAGTTTTTCATGCTCAGTCCGCTGCGGGCAGTGACCACGTTGGCATGTTGCCTCAGCTGTGAAAGAACGTTTATTTAAAATGGTATTATTGGGACACGCTTGCCTGGAGGTGGATAACTCAGACCACCCCTAAAAATGGGCACCCGCATTGCTGTAGTGTTTCTACTTTAAGGTGCGCTTAGGGAGGCCAACAATGTGGTTGTGAACAGGAGGAGAAACGAGGGACCCACGGAGATCGAGGGAGGGTCCTGGTACGTCATCAGTCGCGTGACTCACAGGAAGGAATTTCAGTAAATAGAAATGTACGCCGATTGGTTACAAATAATTAAAGCTCCAGGGATCAAGAAAATAATAAACATCATGTGATTGCGCCAAAGGCATGATGAATATTTTTTATATTCAAACTCCCTTTAAAACAAGTTGCTAGGACTGAAACCGAAACCTTCCATGGGGCGGGACTTCCGTCTTCGGAAGCCTGCCCACGGAGAGAAGCAGTGCTGGTGACGCGGGGCTCCCATGCCCGAGGGAGAGCCCCGCGGAGGCTGCAAGAGTTTATAGTGGCGGTAAGTGGGGCTGGGAGGGGGCGCTTATATGTATGCGGTGGCGGCGGCCGGGGGGCGGGTCTCTGTATGTGTGTGTGCGTGCGTGTGTGTAGGTAGGTGCGCTACTGTGTGTGTGCGGTGGGGGGAAGACGGGGGGTGCGCGCGTGTGTGTGTGCCTTCCTGCCTGCGTGTGCATGTGTGTATGTGTGTGTTCAGGGAATCTGTGGCAGGGGACGTGCACGGCGCCGGGCTGGGCGTGCGCGTTCGTGCACCCAAATCCACACTAACACCCTCCTGTCCCTCATTCCCCCGAGACGGGCAACTATAAGTCTCCAGCTGGACGCATCCTTCGGATGCTATTCCAGGCGAGACCTAAAAAAGGACGACGTAGCGCCATTGACTCTTATGTTGGCTCGGGGTTGTGAATAGAGGGACATGACCATATGAATAAAGGAGTCACCAAGATTATGTGCACATAATACAGCACGTAGAAAAGACCAAGAGACCTTATCGAAGGCCTTTTCTGCATCGAGAGCCAAAGCAGCGGCCGGGAGCTTGGAGCGTTTAGCTGAACTGAGAATATGACAAAAGGTTCTGATATTATCCCGCGCGAGACAACCCTTTACAAAACCCGTTTGAGATGGATGCACCAGTTTAGGAATGAAGGATTCCAAACGCTTAGCTAGGATTTTAGCAAAAATCTTAGCTTCCATGTTAAGAAGGGAAATAGGATGGAAGTTTTTGGTGTCAGAGTGATCTTTTCCCTCTTTTGGAATCACTACAATGGTGGCATCAGCAGAACCAGAAACAGATCCATCCTTAATAAAGGCATCAAAAACAGATTGAAGCTTGGGAACAATCAAAGGAAGAAAGGTTTTGTAAAACAAAATAGGGTATCCATCAGGCCCTGGGGCTTTTCCTGAAAGAGTGGCTTTAATTGCAGCAATAATTTCATCAGAGGTAATTGGTCCATTTAAAGAATTACTATCCTCCACAGAAATAGATTTTACTGGGACAGATTTTAAGAACTCTTGACATTGCTCAAAAGAGGATTGATTAGAAGGAGTATATAGGTTATTATAAAAACCACGAAAAACTTCAAGAATCTCCTCAGTCTGAATTTTGTTATTGCCACGGTGATCATTAATAGAAGAAATCTGAGAAGACTTATAAGAGGATTCCTGAAATTTTAAGGTAGCCGCAAGAATCTTACCAGCTCGGTTTTTTAACAATAGCCTTTTGGATTTCTGAGCCTGAACCCCAATATGGGCTCTCTTGGTGAGTATGGTGTAATATGTATATTTTAATTGCTTAATCGACAGTAGGCAGGATTTATCTTTAGAATGTCGAAAGAGCTTCTAGATTTTTTTATCTCAGTTGCCAAGTCGGTAAGTTCCTTTTTGATAGCAGTATTCCTTTTCGACATACACTTAATAACCTGACCACGGAAAGTACACTTAAACGAATCCCAGAGGACAATTGGGGAAGTAACTGAGCCTTCATTCGCAAGAAAAAAAGTTTCAATTTCATTGGAGAATTCACGAATCTGGGAATCATCATGCAAAATTTCAGTATTTAATCTCCAGGAGCGAGGTCTTGTCTTAGGAGCAAAGGACAGCAACGTAAAAGTAACCGCCTTATGATCAGAAATCAGAATAGGGTGAATAAGCGGAGAGGAGGAAGAAGAAACCAGAGAGGAGTGTACCAATAAATAGTCAATACGCGAAAAGGTAGAATGAGGGGAAGAAAAGAAAGAAAAATCACTACCAGTGGGGTTATGTAGACGCCATATATCCTCAAGATGAGATGTAGAACACATATTAATTAGTTGTTTATGCGATTTAGCAGGGCGAAACTGAAACGCTGAATTTCTATCTAGAATGGGATCCATTGGTAAATTGAAATCCCCACCAACAATAAGATTACCTGAGTGAGGTGTGTCCAATTGTTTGGTAACTGCTTTCCAAAAAGACGGATCATCCTTGTTAGGGGCATAAATAATCATGACATAAAGATCAGCATTGCCATCAGACAGCTTAGTTAATAACCAGCGACCCTCGGTATCGTGCTCAGAAGAGACTATGGACAAGCCCGAATTTTTAGAGATTAAAGTGATAACCCCATTGATTTTACCACAAGCATCGGAGCAGACAACATCTGATACCCACTCCTTCTTTAGGAAGAGTGCCTCTCTGGTAGAGACCTTCGTTTCTCCTGAAAAAGAACTAGATCCGAGGAAAGAGATTTGGAATAATCCAAGATTTTTGACCTCTTGACTGGATGGTTCAAACTCTTAACATTAAGGGACAACACATTCAAGCCAGACATAATCTTGCAGAAAAAAGAAAATACAATACATGGATGAGAGAAAGCAAACAAGCAACACCAATACAAGCAGCCAACCACAAAGCATTAAGACCAAAAAGGGAGAATCCTATGAGGAAATCCAAAAGAGAAAAGAAAGAAGAGAGAAAGAAAAAGATAAAAGTGAGAGAAGATAGAAACAGATAGTCAAGGAAAGGCAAGAGAAGGAGGGAAAAGAACTGAACGAGAAAGGTCTGAAAAAGACCAAATTCATACTAGGGGGAACGTGGGAAGACGAGCAAGGGGACCGTCATGAGGTATAATAACAATCAGCTTGAACAACCCCAATGTAACACATAACTTGTTATGATTAATCAGGAAAAGGAAGACATCTGAAATCTGGGCTGATACTAAGAGGAATATTACAAAAAGAACAATTCAACCGGTAAGTCTATAGAAAAAATATGCATATATCCAGTTACTACATAGGAGGAGAGCGAGAGCACTATGAAAAAATTAATGAAACCGAAGGGAGAAAGACATCAAATAAGTGTGAAACATGCCAATCAATGAAGTGTAAGTAGAAAAAAGACAAGAAGTAATTAAATAGGAAATGGGTAGAAACTAAAATGTATCAAAACAGTAGCTGACTCTAAAGGCTATAGGACCATTATATGAATAAAATCTCAGACTTAGCTTAAATAGATACTAAGACTAAGTAAACTAAGCAAGAGCAAACCTCAAATGCATCAGGAAAAAATGAATAATAAGAAACTAACTACCCAAGAAGACTATAAAATGCAATATAAATACGATAAATTACAATAAAGTAGCCCTAGTAGAGGAAGATATTAAATAGCTGTTAAGCACAACAATCAATGAAACAGCAATGGAGATATGTACAAGAACTAATTATACAGTAAATATTCAAAGGCACGGATAAGCAATTAATTACTGTTCGTAAAATATACAAACCTTGTTATATTTAATCTAATGGAAAAAGGAAGGAACATCTTAAATATATAGTAATATTAAATAGGGTAATAGAAGAAACATCTAACTCATAAGTTTAGAGAGAAAAAATTAATTGCATATGACACCTAGACAAGATAGCAATAAAGTGCAATATAAATAGAATAACTGAGACCTAGTAGAGAAAAGCATCTAATAATGGTAAAGCACACTAATCAGTGAAGCAACAATTAAATAAGCATATAAATAAATATGCAGTGACACGTGGGATCAGTCAATTGACTGTCTACAGGGTACGGGTCAACAAAAAGAACAAACAATATCTGTAACATGGTAAGAACAGCTTAATGCTAGCTATATAGAAATAGATAATAGAAATCTGCGAACAAGTCTTGTAACCAAACAATAAACAGTACAAGAAATTTTCAAGCAAATAATCAATAAAGACATACGAACAATAACGAAACACCAAACGGAAGAACCAAGTGAAAAAACAAGTGAAGAAAATTGACGTTGCAGAAGACTAGAGGAAACCTAAGATCGGGGAGAGAAAAAAGACCAACTCTCACATACGGATGATAGGAACATAAAGGGTACCATAAAGTGAAAGAAACAAAAAGAGGAACCTAGCATGGACATAGACCCTACAAATAGAACAAAAATCAGGTACACGCGAAAAGACTTAGCAGGAATAAGGGCAACCGGAAAAAAGACACTACTACAAAATTGAAAAAGGGAACATAAATGAGATATGCCTAATATAACAATCAATTACATCATAAAGAAGGAAAGGAGAACAAACCATGGGGAAGAAGAAAACACTACCAAAGCCAAAAGACCTTGGCAGGAATAAGGACAACCGAAAAAAAGGCACTACTACAATAATGAAAAAGAGACATAAATTAGAAACACCTAATATACCAATCAACGACATCATAGAGATGGAAAGGAGAGCACACCAGGGAGAAGGAGAAAACACTACCAAAAACTTAACTTACATTACCATGCACAAAACACCAAAGGCGCACCATCAACAGTGGACCAGAAAACCACCACGCAGGTCTAAAAAAGACAAGCTCAATAGATCTGGAAAAGAGAAAAAACATTGCAGGCATAGGAATCGCATCAAGTGCCAGAAGCACCAGGAACAAGCGAAGCCTTCATTTGAAGTTCCATCTGTAGCTCCATCTGATTGTCTAAGAAAGAGGTCAAATCAGCAGGTTCATCGAAGATTCTGGAGCGACCTTTGAAGGTAATGCGGAATTTTGAAGGGCCAGAGAAGGAAAAGGGGATATTCATCTCTGATAGACGTTTCCGGAGATTAAGAAAGCCTTTCTTCCTTATCACCGTGTCTCTGGCAAAGTCTTGAGAAATTGCAATGCGATGACCTTCCCAGGAGACAGCTTTAACCTTCCGCATATGAGCCAAAATTTGTTCCGTGTGTTGATGACGCAGCGGTTTAAAAATGATCGCCCTTGGTTGCGTAGCAGATTTAGAATGAAAGGTGGGGACACAATATGCCCGTTCCAGCTCAAAGTCTCTTTGAAAAGAAATTTGTAGGGTAGAAGGCAACCATTGGTATAAAAAGTCAATCATAGACGGTGCTACTTTCTCGGCTTCTTCAGGAAGGCCAAAAATGCGCAGGTTGGATCTGCGGTTACGGTCCTCCTGCTCAGTGAGATCCCTCCGCAATGCCGCCATTGAGCGCTCTAACTGCAAAAGAGATCGAGATTGCTTTTGCATATTATCCTCTGCACCACTGATACGTGTCTCCGTGGCAGAGACACGAAGGGAGAGAGCCTTAAGATCATTCCTGATGGCTGACACCTCCACCTGTAGCAAATCTGGATTAGTTTTGGTAGACTGCGCAATGCCATGTACATCAGTAAGACGTGTCAGAATAGTCTCCAAAGTGGAATTGGTATCTTTTTGAGAAGATTCAGGTGTTGGAGATACTTGTTTGGACCTCTTAAGAGAGGCTTTGGAATCTTTTGCGTCTTTAGCATTTGGTGACAACCCCATATTTGCAGCCATATAGAGCCCAAAAAACAGAGGGAGAAGAAGAACCACTTTAGATAAATGAGGGAGAGCGAAAGGCCAGAGGATATTGGCGTACTCAGTATGCAAAAAAACGAAATGAGCACAAATAGGAGAGCGCACGTCCAGCAGGTAAAGCAGAGTAATAAATAATGGCGGACTTACACGCAAAAAGAGAGGAATCTCATCACAATAATATCATGACCCTGCAGGTATCAAGAGGACGCCTTCAGAAACCAAAAAACCAAAAAGCAGGGTACCAAAGAGCATATAAGCACCATTGAAAGGCAGTGGAGGCGCTCTGAAGGAAGGTGAAGTAGAATGGAATCCAAAATAGTTTCACTTTAAGCAGCCACGCAGCATGAAGAGTGAAAGAAAACCGTTATAGGCTTATAAAGGATAACAATAGTCACCAGCACCTGATTACCCGCATTCCTGGCAAGTTCTTAGCAATGGCACCGCCGTTTTGTGAAGAAAATCGGAACTTCGTCAGTGAAGAAAAACAAAATGGCGGCCGCTCGTAGAAACACCGAGCGCCACCTTAAAACGGCAAAAAATCAGGCACCAGCAGCGCCAGGCAGCAGGAAGGTCGCCCAAACAGCACTCTGCAGCTTCCGAAACATGAGACCCGCTTTGGACGACTGTGGGGTAACTGGAAGCGGTTGAAAACCTCTGACGGCCCTCGTTCGTCTTGGAGCTCAAGCGCGACCCGCTATCTCGTAGCGGGGCGCAAGCCACGCCCCCCTATTGCAATGATTTTTAAGGAATATAAAGGTATTTTAAAAGTTCACACTTAAAAACTTTTCAGTGAAAATCTAGCAATGTTATCCAATGGGAGAAAATTCAGGTCACTGGTAAAGTACGTTGTTGTTGCTTTTGTAATCCAGTACTGGGCTCCTAGGTCCAGCACTGGGATCTCTACTTACGACAGGTAAGTAATTACGTTTCAATAGTTGGTATGATTTTTAAGTAATATTTCAAGTTTTCAAAAGTAGACAGAAGAAATTTCACAGAAAAGCAGACCGTGGATTCCTATGTAGAAAACTCAGGTTACTAGTAAACCCGGTTAGGATTACTTTTGCGGTTCAGTACTGGCCTACAAGGTACAGTACTGGCTTCTCCCCTGATCACAGGCGAGTACTTCGGAATTCGGTATTCGGCTGATTTATAGGAATATTTTATAGTTTCAAAACTTCTCACTTTGAAGATTTTTCGAGTCAAACCAGTCAGTTATCCTATGGCAGGTAAGTATGCTATCGGTTTCCAGGTGAGTACTCGACTGGTGAAGTTAAGGTTCTGGGCATAGACTCCCCCCAGGGTCAGGTAGGTACAGTTGATACACTCCGCGGCACAGGGGCAGCCGGGTGCAGAGGTAGTTAGGCCCAATGTTATCCAATGAGAGGCAGGGGGCCTTCGGTTGGTGCCTGCTGGCTAGCAGGCCACGCGGCTGTGGGAGCTGGGCTCCTGGTCACTTGCTCAGGTCAAATGGGGAAGTAGGATAGGACACAGGGTGCACTGCCAGAGGCACTCAGGCGGCTGGGTGCAGGGTGCTTTTGAGCAGCCGGGCGCTCAATGTTATTCAATGGGAAAGGGAACAAAGGCTGCAGACTCGGGGACGGTAATTCTTCAGGTGCGACCACCATTTGGAGAGGTAAGTTGGGATCTTAGAGAAGAGGTAGGTACCCCACAGGGCGCCGGGTGCAGGGGTGTCTTTGGGTGTCGGAAAATCTTACCCTCAGCTGGTCGCAGTTGGAGGAGTACCTGGTTCTGGGGCTGCAGGTGTCATCTGGTTCGTCGAAGAGGGTCTTTGGGCACTGGACTTCGGGTCCCAGTGGCAGGGGGGACGTCCTCGTGGTCTTGGATCACTCGGGCATGGGCCGGGCTCGGTGGGTGCAGAGTGGGTTGGTCTTGTGCTTCCTGGCTTGTACCAGGGGTATGGTTGTTGAAGCAGAGCCTCTGCTTATTGGAGTCCCAGTCTTTAAGAGGGTCAAGGCAGGCAGATTCTCCGGGTGACCAAAGGTTACTGTCCGCTGGCTGGAGTCGCCGGGATTAAGCAGGAGCAGGTTCCAGGATTGACAGGCCGGTAGGGCTGGGGCCAAGTCAGTTGGTGGTGTCCTGTTAGCAGCTGCACAGCGGGTCTTCTGCTTGATAGTCTTTCTTTTTTTCTTATCGGAATCTGAGGATGGTTGGTTCAGGGTGCCCCTAAATACTAAGCTTAGGGGCGTTACAGGTAGGGCAAGGGCAGGGACCAATAGGTCCCTGTCCTGGGGTGGGTACACCCCCTAGCCTGCTCCTCTCCTGTGGGAGGGGGGCAGGAGCCTAGCTGTGATTGGGCAGGGCTCCCCATCTTCAAGATGACCGGAGCCCAGGGTCGGGCTTCACCTCGCTTCTCCCACCTGAGGGGTGGGGTTGGCACAGGCTGTCACACCCCCCTTCCTGAAGTAGGGTTTCCCGCCAGTCTTTCCGCCAGAGTGGGGGTTAGAACTGGTGGGGGCCAGTTGCTGAGTACTCTATGTATGACAGGGGAAACCCATTAGACCAAACGGTACCTGGGTAATATAGACTCAAATACGAAAATGGTACCTTGGTTATACGGTATGTATAATAATTTGAAATGATAAGGAATAAAAATAAAATACTCCCTATATTAGTGTTTGTATCACTATGACCACACTAAGTATATTTCTCCTTTATACAGTCTCCTTTCTCATCATGACCCACAGACACGTTAGAGGTTATTATCAAATGATTTTTCTTTTTTCTTTTTGTCAAATAAGAAAGTTTATATATCTCTCATTTCTGGATTCAAACACGTTTGTATATACAAATAATTTTTACATATATACAAAAAATAAATAAAAGCCCTTCGTTTTAAATTAGGATGTCTCACCAAAACCTAAAACAGACATTCCTATTGAGATCACGCAGACTCATATGAGGAAAACAATTAGGTGGAACTCATTTGAACCCAATGTCTTAAAGATCCCTCATCACACTATTCAAATTAATCAAAATTATTTATATGTATCTGCCGTCTCTTTATGGTCGACGCGTTTCAGCCAATCAATTCTGGCCTCTTCAGGACTAGGGCTATTTACAATCCATCTGTACAAACAACAATTAAAAAAGAAGGAAAACAGACATCATTTTTGAGGTCCAAGCATCAATAACCAAACAATCTATCTACATATTTACATGTGGACATTCAATCGAACATAGTTTTTTAGATCTTATTTCTGTGAGCGGACTGACCCTTATAACCTGCCATTTTTTAGTACAATTCAATTCAATTCCTTGAACCAGGCAGGGCATGGAATCTTAGTCTAGCTGATTTTTATAGATACTATCTGTTATTACTGGTCACATGTATTTTTTATTTTTTATTTTTTATTTTTTACCAAGGATTATCTAACCCCGTTGGCATTATCAAAAAAGAGTGGTATTTACCGGGTGTTAGAATCGGCAACCTTTTACAACTTCTCCATGGGCTATTTTTATCAGTGTAGACACTCCCTGCTCGCTTTGTAATCCAATTAAGGGTAATCTTGCTGAGTCGGTAAACCTCACGACTTCAGCATCTATGAAAAAGAGACCACTATCAATACAACAATCATTTGGCTCCCGGTTCCGACCAAGCTTACTAAATGAATGGGGAAACGAACTTACTCGGCTCACGCTCCAAGCGCTTCTTTAGATATTTATTATTGCACAATCACGGGTGAAAACCTCACGACTTCAGCATCTATGGAAAAGAGACCACTATCAATGCCACAATTATTTCGCTCCCGGTTCCAACCACGTTTACTAAATCAATGGGGAAACGCACTTACTCGGCTCGCGCTCCAAGCGCTTCTTTAAATGTTTATTATTGCACAATCACGGGTCAAAACCACAGCCCTGCGTGTTCCTCTCTCCCGGGGTCTGAAAAATATATAAACACGACCCGCTTTCATAAGCACCGCATAGTGTGCAAATCACGTTTGTGCAGTCTTTACCAGGCAAAAAACACTTACATTTCGTATTGTCTCTCCTTGTTTTCGAAAGGGTTGTCTCTCTGGAGTGTTTGTACGTGTCAGCCTCTAAAAGTAAACAACACTAAGGAAGGACTCCCATATCCGTAGTAGTTTATATGGAAACTGAAGAGGGGGACTTTTAGTGCTTCCTGTTTACCTGCATTGACACAAACGAGGGACTATTTCGGTTTTCTTTTCATACAGACATTACTGATGACTACCCTCATTGGGATATTTATGAAGGGACCGGGTTATAAGTTCTATATTTTATATATAGACCATGTTATATTTTAAAGTTTATTAAATTATATATTCTGAAATAATAGTATTTACAGTGGTCAGTCGCTCCTCACAATCTAAACAATGTTTTTATTACTATATTTTCACAGTATCCGTTACATGTCATATCAAGGAACAAATTTACAGTTTGTTACATACCGATTTCACACAGCTTTACAATAAAGACCAGATTTCATCTTTTTCATTCAACTCTGTGGTTGCTGTTTTGTATTTTTCAATTAGTCTTGCTTCTAATCTATTTAGTTTAGATTCAAGTTCTTCTGGTTTCGTCTTATCTAGTACACATAGCACTGACCAGATTATATCCTCTTCTGTATGTTGATGCGCTTCAAAATGCTGTACTAAAGGAGCCCCTGGAGTTTTGCATTTGATACGCGACTTGTGTTGCAGGATGCGTTTCTTGACCATTTGGGTGGTTTGCCCAATGTATGTCTTTTTGCACGGACAGGTAATACAATAAATTGCATTCTTTGTGTTACAATTAGAAAAACTCTTTTGTTGGTGCATTGACCCATTGATCTCTATTTCTTTTGAGTCAGATGATAAATTGCAGGCCACACAATTCAAACACCTATAATGGCCAATTATAGGGGGCAATTTTAACATTCCTCTAAGATCTGTTGTTTTTTTGTCCTCTTTTCTCTCAGCTTTCACAAGCATTTGTCTTATATTTTTGCCTTTTTTGAACGCAAATAGAGGTTTCTGGATTCCTAGATGTTCTATGATTTTCCAATGTTTTTGGATAATCTTTTTGATTTTGTGAGCTTTTGGGTCGAAGGTCAAGACACATGTTAACGGAGACTCTTTTTCCATTATTTTAGGTGTTAATAGATTTTCCCTTGGAGTAAACCACGCTCTTTTGAGAGCGTTTTTCACTAACCTCTTAGGGTAACCTCTGTTAACTAATTTTTCTTTGAGGATTTCTGCACTCAAAAAGTAGTCTTCTTTTTTACTGGAGTTTCTTTTTATCCTCAAGAATTGGCCGTAAGGCAAGTTTTCTTTTAGGGTTCTGGGATGGCAGCTAGAAAAGTGTAATAGTGTATTACGGTCTGTCGTCTTAGTATACAGGCTCACTTGTAGTTCTCCTTCGTTACATTGTACATAGACATCTAGAAAATTCAACTTCTTTTGATGGTATGACATAGTGAAATTAAATTCCACTGTACGGGAATTGAGCCAATTGTGAAAATCCTGTAGCCTGATGCTATCTCCCTCCCAGATTAAAAAAATGTCGTCTATAAAGCGACACCAGTTTTTTATACAATTTCTGAAGGGGTTGGTGTCACTATAAATTAATTTGTTTTCGAATTCTGCCATCACTAGGTTTGCTATCTCTGGTGAGAAGCTACACCCCATTGCTACTCCTGACGTTTGTAAATACAGTTGACCTTTAAAGTTAAAAAAGTTATTCTTTAAACAAATACTGGCCAAGGATACAATAAATTCTGAGGGGACTTGATGTGGTCTCTCTCTGGCATTTAATACACTTGTCATTACCGCTATTGCCTCATCTTGCGGTATATTTGTGTATAATGATTCTATGTCAAATGACACTAGCAATTGGGTTTCTTCATTGAATGGTAATTTTTCAATTTTGGATATAAAATCCATAGTGTCTCTTATGTATGATTTGGTTTGTTTGACAATGGGAATCAGGAAAAAATCTATGTATTTAGCCAAGGGTTCTAATAAGGACCCGCGCGCCGACACAATAGGTCTTCCCGGGGGGTCTATTATTGACTTGTGCACCTTGGGCAGTACATAAATGTTTGGTATTTTACTGTCTTCTGTGTTTAAAAAGTCAAATTCTTTTTTACACAGCCAACCAAGGTCTAAGCCTTCTTTAGTGATATCGAAGATTTTTTCTTTTAGCCCTACTGAAGGATTGGTCTCTAATTTTCTGTAATGTATCCTATTAGACAGCTGTCTATTTACTTCTTGGTCATATTTCTGCACATCCCACAACACAATTCCACCTCCCTTATCAGCGGGTTTTATAATTAAACTCTCGTTTTCTGAAAGGTTTTTTAAGGCTAGTTTCTCCATTTTACTGCAGTTAGTATTATAAAAGATTTTTTAGACTGTAGTTCATCAAGTTCACGTAAAACCACATCTTCAAATACTGAAATGTCTGGCGGCAGTAATACGCTCTCTGGTAGGAATTTAGATTTATTTTTCAAACCACTGATGTTTACCATTTCTTTAGCTTCTCTTTCTAGAAAAAAAGCCTGAAGTCTAATTTTTCTAAGAAAAGTTAATATTTCTCTTTTGGTTTCTATTGGGTTTTGTAGGTTTGTTGGTACAAACGATAGCCCCTTACTTAGGATTGCTGTCTCTATTTCTGTCGGAATGTATTCCGATAAATTGTAAATGGGCATCAAGTTTTTTTCTCTGTTCCTATTTAACAGACTTAACGTCTGTAGGTTTTCTTCCTCGTCCTGAAAGGTTCCTCCTCTTGATTCTGGTATTGATCCTGTTGTGGGTACATCCCTTGTGGTTGTGGTCTCCTCATTTGTTGGTTGTACCCTCTCCATCTGCCGCCCCCTCCCCTTGGTCGAAACCTGCCTCTGCCTAAAAAAGGAGGATAGGGTATAGGGTATTGGCCGTATGGGGCGTATGGGTAAAAACCACCGTATGCCCCTTGATCTGAGTCTGATGAACTTTCAGAAAAAGTGATGAATTTGTTTCTAGATCTACCTCTATATTGTAAGTTGAGAGCACTTGGATTATTGTTAACAAAGAAATCTTCTTTTAGATATGGATATACCTCCTCTAATTTAAAATTCTTTATATCCTTGCCTACCTTAGTTATTTTTAGATTCGTGTTGTATGTTGTAAATTCAACAATAGTTTTCTCTACAGCTTCCAACAATTGTTTAGAGTCTTTAATGGTAGTATCTCCTGATATCTCTTTTTCTAAGTTTTCGATTTCTTTTAACTCTTCTTCATTTAGTCTTAAAGCTGTTTCAACAGATAATACCATCCAATCAATGGAGCATTTTGTACCAACACCTCCAAACCTATTCAAATATGTTTTGTCCCCGATGAATATCACAGGGACATTTTTTACCTGTAATCCTACTGGAATTGTTTTACTTGTCAGGTGTTCAGATAGTACTTTCGCGTGTAACTGAGTTCTTATATTTTTCTTTTTTAATTGCTTAAGTTTTTCAATCTTATCCAACCCACTTGCTGATGTCACTGGTTTATCCCCACTGAACAATGATGGGGTCTTTGATAAGATAGTATCTATTTCATTCTGACTGTAACTCACTGTTATCGGCTCCGACATTTCATGCAACCAATCACTTGAAATTTGTAATACACATTATTTCACTTAAACAAAAATAGATGTCTGTCTCTACTAACAATTCAACCTGTTTTAATATATACAACATGAATTCTGCATATGCATTATACACACCAATTTTAATCCAACAAACGCGGGGGTCAGTCTGAGTAGGGGATCTACAGTAGAATCACCTTATAGACTCAATAAATGTAGTCTAAACAACGTCCTCGCTTGGACCACTCAAACCCACACACTTAACAAAGTTGCTGAGTACAGCAAGTGGCCTGGAGAAGCTCACAAAGGCGGCAGGCCTTTGAAGTTTCCCCCTGCCCATCCTGGGGGAGGAGACCTAGCATCTCGCCCAGGAAGTGCATTGTTGCAGGCCCAGGAAAGCGGGGGGCTGTCCACCCAGGGGTCCAGCAATATGTCTGCTGTGTGGCAGGCTCGGCAGCCACTCAAGACCAGACGTGGATTGTAGGTTAGGTTTCAGGGGGCATCTCTAAGATGCCCTCTGGTGCATTTTACATTAAATCCCACACTTGCCATTAGGTGCTGTGGAGTTCGTAATGACAACCTCTTAATGGCATCACTGCACTTACAGTGCCCAGGAATGGCCCTGGGTACCGTAGGGGCACAGGGCTCATGCACCTGTGCCACACCATTGGCATAGGGCACCCAGCTAGAGGGGTGACATATGTATGCCAGGGCAGTGGGATAGTGGGTTTGTGGGCATGGCACACAGGGATGTGTGCCATGTCGACTCTGTTTAGTTCTGTACTTAGACACTCATCCTGCAAAGGCAGCGTGTGGGTGTCGGGGAACAGGGCTCCTAAGGGTGGCACAATAAGTGCTGCAGCCCTTAGGGGTCTTCTCTGGTCCCCATGCCCTGGGTACCTAGGGTACCATTTACTAGGGGCTGACAGGTAGCCAGATATGCCAATTGGGTTTTAGTTTCAACACAGTTTTAGGGAAGGAACACAGGCACTGGGTACCTGGTTGGCAGGAGCCCAGAGCACACTCAGTCAAAGCACATCAGCAGTTCAGCAAAAAGTGGGGGCATACCAATGCAAGAAAGATGGCACTGTCTCACAGGCAGTACTTATGTCCTTCCACTACTTCCTTTTTAGATGCAACTTACTTTTTTTGGTTTAAGCTCCTTATGAGAGTGCATGTGTATTCCAGTGGTCTTACTTGTGTACTTCTCCCCCTCCACTGCACTCGCTTGTATTGCTCTTGTGCATGTCTGTAATGCAATGCCTTTTTTGTATGGTCACCTTCACATTTTTCATCTGATGCTGGTGTTTCTACTCTGAGGCCTTCTCCGTGCCAGTATCCTAACGTGTATGTCAAATTGGCTATACCCAATTGGACATGGCTAGATGAAGTCCACAGGATGTAGTCGCCAGGTGGGAGGAAACCCTTGTAGCCCATTGGCTACCAACTGCATCCTTCCCTGAGGGCACTTTCCGAGCATAAAGAGGCATCCCTGGCACCTAGACCTCAGATTTCTAGCGACTTGAGAGAAGGACTGAAGGAGGGACTGCCCTGCTGCACCGATGGGCCAGCAAAGGTTTATCTGTTGTTGACAGCGCATTCTTGATAGCGAAGAGAGGGCCTGTGCCTGCTATGTTTTTTTCAACAAGAAGCTGTCTCCAGAGCCAGTCAAGCCAAGAGTTTCAAGTGCCAGCTAACTGGCCTCCTGTTAGCAGCACAGGGACACAACAGCTCAAGAAGCCTTCTGGGCCAAGTTGGTAGCCAAAAGTCTTCAAGCTGCAACCACCACACTGTGTAGCACAGAGAACCAAGACCTGACACATAGAGTGCCACCTGATTTTGCTGAGCCTGGGAGTACTGTTGCAGAGACATTCCAAAGGGAAGTTATCGCCCCAGGATAGATTGGCTTTTGACCATGACAACAGGCGATCGGTAATAGTGGTGACTGGACTTCAGATGGATTGGAGAGGAGTTCTTGGGACGTCTACCCTGCAACCACAACTAGCTCGCCTTTGTGGACCGAGGAATCCCTGCAGGAAGACTCCCGTCGACCCCATTGCATCCACAGCACTATTTCCCCCCCCCTCCGGACGCCCTCCCTACCGTTGCCTGTGATGACTACCATTTGCAATGCAATAGGGCTCGCGTAAATGCAAGACCTATTGCATTGCAAATGCTTGTTTTTAAAGCTATGCTGCACAGCATTGCTAGACCCATTGGCAAAGCCAGTTGTTCCCACATTTCAAGTCGATCTTTACTAGTGCTGGGTTTCTCCTAACAGTCTTTGCTTTTTAACCAACAACAATTTGCATGCTTAGACTTCAATTTAACTCGTACCTTTTGATGAATGCCTTACAAATTGCAGCATTTTTAGTGCTGTTGGTGACAGTTAAGTCTGAGTCAGTGGTGCCAAGCGTGCTGCCAGACTCTCAGGGAATCTAGCTGGTTCTTTTATAGTCCTGGTGACAGAGGAAATCTGCTGGTTCGAGACATGTGGGCTGCTGAATTCATATCTGTGCATAGATCGCCGCCTAGTGTTGGGTCCGGATGATTGCACATTGTTGTCCTGGAAGAGTCTTCCTTCGAAGTATCACAAGATAGGTGGCTCCTCCCCCGGACTACAGTGCGCATGGGCATCCTCTCCATCCTCAGATTGTTTTTTTTTCCGCCATTGGGTTCGGCTGTACTTTCTTAACTCAAGTTCGGAATCTTTACAAGGCCAAAAGGCCTTCGGGGCGTCAGTATTGTCTTTTCGATCGGTGCCGCTGCATGGCCTGTTCTCGGTTCAGGTCAAAGAAGACGCTTAGGCTTCGACGCTTGGCAAGACAGTCGGCGCAAAGAACAGCGCCCGACCCAGAGAACATCTTCGAGGCTGAAGACGACGAGGGCGTCTAAGAGGAGGATCCTGAACAACAGTCTGATCCTGCTTCAGAGCAAAACTCTAACTATGATGAAGCAGAAGAAGAAGAAAACGTCGAAGATGAAGACGTCGTAGAGGTAGGGGACGACGCACAGGCCATCGGAGCCGTCGATGACTAATCGAGCGATGAGCAAAGCCCGAACGTAATTACGGGGGCCAATGATGACAATGAACTTTCAAGGGCTCAGGTCGAAGCTTCGCCAAAAGGCCTTAGCCAAGATCCTCAACAACGTTCTATAGCCCCGCTTCAAGGCCCGGCTAAGAATATATCGAAAGAGCCGTCGGTCAATCAACCACAGTCAATGGTGAAACCGAAACCAACAGAAACAAAACCGAAACTGCTAAAGACAGTCCTCGGATCGAAGACTTCGGATTCATCGGATCCAATGAAACTAGAGTGTCATCGACCCTTCGGGGTCACAAAAGGGTGTCGAACCGAAGATCACGGCGCCGAAGCCTGTGTTTAAGGTCAAGCAAGTCGGACTGATGCCATCGACGTCAACGTCAAAAGACGGCGACACAAATAAGGGACTCCAGTCTCATAAGACTCTCGATCCGAAGCCTCCTGCCTCCAAACAAATAATTGCCAAGACCCTCGAGTCGAAGACCAAGATCGGCTCGACAGAGCACGTCAAGTCGAAGCAGAAGAGCGTGCCTGCTACGCACCAAGAGCTCGAGTCGACGCTAGGCCAGAGACAAACTGGTGACAAGATTAAGTCAGTCGGACCGAAGACGGCGCCTCCCTCGAAGAAGGTCAGTCAGTCTCCGAAGCTTACGCCACCAATTAAGTTCTGACTGCCCCCGACCGCACGACCTAAGGCGTTCGAGCCGAACCAAGGCGTCGAAACTGCCAAAAAGGTGTCGATAGTGAAAAGGACTCAGCCCATAGCAGAGGACATTGTGTTTCAAGCGCCCTCCTATGAGAAGCAGACGAAACTGTTCATAGACTCAGATTCTGGCAGACTCACTATTTATAAAAGAAAGATCATACCAGATAATCCTATGGAGTCATACAAAATCCCGCTCAAGAAGAAAAGGGACTCTTCTACCTCACCTGTTCGTTTGGACAAGAATATACATATTCACCCACACATACTAATGAGGATGTGGGGGAAGGCTACAATAAGGAGGAATTTGATTATCCTGTTGACACAGATCAAGAGGAGTCTCAACCCTGGACAGACCCTGTTGACCCGGGTGAGCCACAGACCACGCCTGACACTCAATCCTACACGGTCAAAACCTCGCCAACTGAAGATACAGCTGCGTTTACAGCATTAATTGAAAGGGCAGCACATAATCATGATGTGGAAATGCATGATGACCCAATAGAGGAAGACTTTTTGTTTGACACTTTCTCAACTTCAGAGAGATCAGTAAAAACATTGCCAATGCTGAAGGGTGTCCTTAAACAAGCTGGTGACATTTTTAAGGAAACCGCAAGGGTTGTGAACCCAAGAATTGAAAGGAAATATCGGCCTGCACCTGTGGACCCTACATATATCAAGGGTCAGCTGCCATTGGACTCCTTAGTAGTATCAAATGCACGTAAGAGAGCGAACTCTCAAACAAGTGGTGATGCTCCTCCTCCGGACTAAGAATCCAAAATCCTGGAAGCTTCGGGAAAACGAGTAGCTGCTCAAGCAGCAAATATTTGGAGAATTTCAAATACACAGGCCCTTTTAGCCAGATATGATAGGGCTCATTACGACACATTAGAGCAACTACTACAACACTTGCCTGATGCTTATAAAGAGGGAGCAGAAATGCTGATACAGGAGGGGAAACTGATATCAAACGCATCCATTAAATGTGCGCTAGTTGCAGCAGACAGAGCAGCTTGGGCCATCAATACAAGTGTGATGCTCAGGAGGCATGCCTGGTTACGCATCTCTGGATTAAAGCCTGAGATTCAAACCACATTACTGAATCAGCCTGTTAACCCTGATTATTTATTTGGTCCTGATGTGGACACAATCCTAGAGAAAATAAAAAAGGACACTGAGACAGCCAAATCCATGGGAGCTTTGCAGTCACAACAGTTCAGGGGAGGTTCCTTTCGTCACTCCGGTAACAGAGGTACCTCAAGAGGTCAGGCATCCCAGCAAGCCCAGTACAACAAAGGAGGTACACAAACCACCTATAACAAGAACAATAGGGGTGGATACCGTGGCAGCAGCACCAAAGGCAGAGGACGCGGAAATAATAACGCCAGATCCTCTGCCAATACTAAACAGTGACGTCTTGTCACTGCCCCCAGACCATATAACACCGGTCGGGGGAAGACTTCAGCAGTTCCTGCCAGTCTGGGAAGGCATTACCACAGACAGATGGGTGAGACAACTTATCCGATACGGCTATTGTCTAGAACTAACCTGCACTCCACCAAACATACCCACAAAACACCGTCCTATGTCCGCAGAGCACATACACTTATTGCAGCAAGAAGTCATCAGCATGCTGCAAAAAGGGGCCCTAGAGCTCGTACCTATAGAGCAACAGGGTACAGGGGTTTACACCCTGTATTTCTTAATCCCCAAAAAGGACGGGTCTCTCAGGCAAATACTGGACCTCAGGCCCCTAAACCAATACATCTTGTCAGAACATTTTCACATGCTCACTTTGCAGCAGATTTTGCCATTGCTCAGTCAGGGAGATTTCCTAGCAACACTAGACCTAAAGGACGCATATTTCCACATACCAATACACCCGGCACACAGGAAATATCTCAGGTTTACCATACAGAACCAGCATTACCAGTTCAAGGTCCTGCCTTTCGGGGTGACAACAGCCCCAGGGTGTTTACCAAGTGCCTCGCGACAGTGGCTGCACAACTATGGAGACAGCATTCACGTCTACCCATATCTGGACGACTGGCTTATCCAAGCAAAGTCAGCCCAGCAATGTGCCAGCCACATGTCCCGCACCATTCACCTCCTACACAGCCTCTGATTCTCATTAAACTACCCAAAGTCTCATCTTCAACCCGCCCACGTACAACAGTACCTGGGAGCGACGATAGGCATTCTGGCAGCAAAGGCACAGCCAAACTCAGCAAGAATCAACAGCATTCAATTACTGATTCAAAAATTCGGACCTCAACACTCGCTCCCAGCACGGGTGTTTATGCAGTTGATAGGCATGATGGCCTCCTGCATCTTCATAGTTCCTCACGCAAGACTACACATGCGTCCGCTTCAAGAGTGCTTAGCACGGCAGTGGACCCAGGCTCAAGGACAATTGAAAGACCTAGTGTTAGTGACCGGTCGTGCATACAACTCTCTGCATTGGTGGAATCCACAAAACCTTTGCAAGGGACGACCGTTGCAAGAGCCTGTACCACAAATAGTGCTGACGACGCACACATCTCTCCTAGGATGGGGAGCGCATGTCCTCCATTACACAGTGCAAGGACTATGGACGACACAGCAGAAGAAGATGCACATCAACCTGCTGATGGCAATCTTCATGACAATGAAGGTGTTCAAGGTACATTTGTGCAACAAAGTTGTGTTGTTCCGGACGGACAACATGACTGCCATGTACTACATCCAGAAGCAGGGAGGGACACACTCTCCACAGTTGTCACACCTAGCGCAAAGCATGTGGAAGTGGGCCATACAGAGGAACATATTCCTCATGGCGGAACACCTCCCGGGCAGAGACAACCAGATGGCGGATCTGCTCAGCAGACACAGCCACCAGATGCACGAGTGGGAAATACATTCCTCAGTGCTGCACCCGTACTTCCAGCAGTGGGGTCATCCAGAGATAGACATGTTCGCCACAAGGGAGAACACAAAATGCCAAAGCTTCGCCGCCAGGTTCCTACATCCGCAGTCTCAGGGCAATGCGATATGGATGAACTGGTCAGGCAGGTTTGCGTACGCTTTCCCCCCAAGCCCCGCTCATACCACTAGTGGCACGCAAACTGCGACAATACTCCATGACACTCATCCTAGTTGCTCCAACATGGGCGAGGCAACCATGGTACACCACGTTCCTAGAACTTTCCGTAGTGCCTCATCAAAGGCTGTGATTAACACCCAGTCTTTTAACGCAGAGCCATGGAGACATTCAGCACCCAGATCCGCAACAGTTGAACCTTGCGATCTGGCTCCTGAAGTCATAGTTTGGTTACCTGAACTTGCCTCCTGACTGTATGAACATTATCAAGGAGGCAAGACGACCTACAACCAGAGCGTGCTATGCGGCTAAGTGGAAACGATTCGTCATCTATTGTAACAATAATGACATTAATCCGCTAGATGCATCTACTCAAAACATCATATGTTACCTGTTACATTTACATAGATGCAATCTAGCCTACAGTTCCATACGTATACACTTAGCTGCGGTGGCGGCTTATCTTCAAAACAGGCAACACATTTCACTCTTCAGAGTACCTGCTATTAAAGCTTTTATGGAGGGACTCAAACGAGTGATTCCTCCAAGACACCCACCTTCACCTGTCTGGAACCTGACCGTTGTTTTAACCAGACTAATGGGACCACCCTTTGAACCTCTACACTCGTGTGAGATACAATTCCTAACATGGAAAGTGGCTTTCTTAGTGGCAATTACATCACTTAGAAGAGTTAGTGAGCTACAAGCCCTAACTATCCAGGAACCATTCATACAGATTCATACAAATAGGGTAGTACTGCGTACAAACCCTAAATTTATGCCAAAGGTGTTATCCCAGTTTCACATCAATCAAACTATCGAACTGCCAGTGTTCTTCCCAAGCCCAGATTCAGTGGCAGAAAGAGCTCTACATACCCTGGACGTTAAAAGTGCTCTCCTGTACTATATAGACAGGACAAAACCTTTCAGAAAAACTAAACAACTGTTTGTTGCCTTCTCACCATAGCACAAAGGCAACCCCATTTCAAAATCAGGTATAGCCAGATGGATCGTTAAGTGCATACAAATTTGTTATCAAAAAGCTAAACGCACATTAACAGTTCCCCCAAGAGCGCATTCCACACGCAAGTTAGGGGCATCCATGGCTTTCCTAGGAAACATTCCTCTAGAAGACATATGTAGAGCAGCCACATGGACTACCATACATACATTTACCAAACACTACTGCGTAGATGTACACTCCAAACAACAGGCAGCTGTAGGACAGGCTGTACTCAGGACTCTTTTTCAGGCTGCTGCAGCTGGCACAGGTAACCACCGCTAGGGGGGATACTGCTATACATTCTATGCACAGATATGAATTCAGCAGCCCACATACCTCGAACGGAATATGCTACTTACCAGTATGCATCTGTTCTTGGCATGTAGGGCTGCTGACATTCATATCGCCCTTCCTCCTCCCCGGTGCCTGTCGCAGCTGTAGCACTCACAATTCTTCTTAGCATGGACATCATTTACTGTATCATACTCCATCACTGCCACAATGGCGAAAAACAATCTGAGGATGCAGAGGATGCCCATGCGCACTGTAGTCCGTAGGAGGTGCTACCTATCTCGTGATACTTCGAAGACTCTTCCAGGACAACAATGTGCAATCATCCGGACCCAACACTAGGCAGCGATCTATGCACAGATATGAATGTCAGCAGCCCTAAATGCCAAGAACAGATGCATACTGGTAAGTAGCATATTCCTTTTCATTAAAATACTTGGAGAGATTTACCAAAGGCAGTTGGGCACCGGCAGAATCAATAAGGGAAATGGGTCGATAACAGGTAGGGTTCCCTCTATTTCCCTTTTTAGGTCTCGCCTCTCAATGCGCATGCATATTGAGCAGAGCGAGACTAAAGGGCTTTAAACAGAGTTTACCCAACTGGCGATTTGGTGCTGTGCCCGTGCCGTTTTAGGTCAATGCGCAAGCGCATTGACCTAAAATGCGCGTGCACAGCACCAAATCGCCGTCTGTTCCCTCAGCCGCACTCCTCCCACACCTCCGCTCCGCCCCCTCCCCTGCCTGCCTGTTCCCTCAGCCGCACTCCTCCCACACCTCTGCTCCGCCCCCTCCCCTGCCTGCCTGCATCCCCTAATTATTCAAAGAAGCAGCATTTGGCTTCTACCTTTTCCCAGCCAGACTCTTCCAAACAAAACCCAGTATATTTTCCTTAAGGGCTCATTCCTGTACGAGTTGATGGTCGTTATTTAAAGTGCCTGCCCAATACGAGCACTTTCAGATTAGAAATAGGGAGATTTATTTACTTTTCAGTTAGTGAAACCCGTAAATGTGTGTTCGTAAAGCTGAATTGCCTGCCTTGCCGCAGTATGGGTGACTCAAGACAAGGGGCTGTTCAGCACGGTCCCACGTCCCTGTTCTCCCAGACCTACATCTCTCTCCGTTCATATGTGTGAAAACGTAAAATAATCGCAACATTGAAAACACGCTTTCCGGTTGTGTTGCAGTGTGTATTTCCTTCCACACAGAAGCTCTCTAACCCGTAACCTAAAATGACCCCCCCCCCCCACTCTTAACACTGCATTTGTGCATGCGACCGGCGACACATTCAGCTTACTAGCTTTCCTTTTTAGTTGCAGTATAACAATGCAGCTTCTCTATTTGCTCGCGGCCATTTACTGGTCAATGACCTTTGGTACAAAACTATATTTTTTGTTTTACGTGATTGTGGAATGACTCCTTAACTAGTGCGTATTTGGATTAATGTAAACCAAAGGCTAAATTGAATAGGAACAATCATTTGGTTTGACACCTACTGTACCTTTTATTATATTGATATGTCCGTTCGATGTGTCCATTAATAACCGTTCTTGGCTGTTAAGGGTGACTGATTTTAGGTATAGCCTAGTTTGGATGTTTGAGCATCATTTTAGGGTTACTGGTTATAGGAAAATGTTCCTCTAAGCTGCTCATAGACACGCCCTGCCTTGTTTACAAAGGCAACAGGTTGCATAACAAAGGCTTTGTCGGTCGAAATAAACTAGTTTGTTCTTCTAGTGTGACTTGCTATCTGTTTCGCATGTTTTCCCTTTAGCATGATATCAAGAGTGTATTGGGATATGTGCCTATTCCCAGTG
The DNA here is from genome assembly GCF_964263255.1 of Lissotriton vulgaris. Classification (NCBI taxonomy): domain Eukaryota; kingdom Metazoa; phylum Chordata; class Amphibia; order Caudata; family Salamandridae; genus Lissotriton; species Lissotriton vulgaris. The sequence goes on from NC_141697.1 coordinate 22,284,811, forward strand.
GAATAAGTTTGACAGCCCCGTCTCCATCTATCGGTAGGTAGATGAATCTGTGGCCTTTTGCATTGTACTTTATCTGAATTGGCATCCAGTTATTTTATTTTACTGGGCAATTGTGTTGTGAGGGTATCTCGAATGGAAGAACTCTTGAAAGCCTCAATGCATGTTTGTTATCAAACATACATATAAAAATAAAGGAGTGGTGCAGTAGCCAGGGCACACCAGCTCTCTTGCTAAAGTACACTCCTGTTTAGGTGGTGGTGAGCATTTGATGCTAAATAAAATTGTATTTGGGTTCTTTCACTTACAGTTGCGTGCATTTATAGAGTATTTTACAGTCCTTTACTGCATTACGTTTCTATTCTTCTCTACCCTACAGCGGGTGTCTGATGTTGGATTAGTTAACAGTGGTATTGCTCACAAAAGGGTTAAGATCGGGTCCTGCTAAATATTTAATTAAATTTCATTAGCATGCCTCTTTCACTTTCCTAACTACCGTTTGCAAGTAATTGGTGCAATAAGTGCTGAATATGGTTTGAAGCAAATTGGTAGCTCTGCATTTTAATAAATGTTCTGTTGAGTTTAGATTTCTCAGGTGTGTTGGGGCAATGATGAAGTGGTGACATTTAAACAATGTAATCCCATTTTTGCCACTTGATTTTATTTTGGTTTATAGATTTATCCGGTCTTTAATTTATTAAAAAATGCAGGGAGAAAACGTTTTCCTGATGAGCCGGCCACTGACCCACACCCACAACCACAACCACACACACAACCACAACCACAACCACACAATCAGACACACACACAACTAAAAGCACACACACAACCACAAACAAACACATATACAACCACACACGCAGGCCACAACCACACACACACACACAACCACACAAAGCATTGGCATAACCAATACGTTTCCCATTTGGGACCTTATAAGAGTTTAGCCCCGCAACAGTTGATGTAGTTGCACAAAGGATATTATACTGCATAAATAAATATTTAGAAGGTCCCAAAAGCAAGCTCTATTGGCCATGCCAATACTTGTTCTCCCTTTCCCCATCTCCCCCTCTGCCTGCTCTCCTCTCTCTCTCCCTCCGCTCTCTCTCCCCTCCGTCCTTCGCTCTCGTCCTCCCCCTCTCTTCTTACCCTCCCTCTACACTCTCTCCCTTTCCCTCTCTCCCTTTCCCTCACTTCCCTCTCCCTCTCTCCCTTTCCCTCTCTTCCCTCTCCTCTCTCCCCATCTCCGTCTCTCTCCTCTCTCTCCTCTCTCCCCCTCTCCCCCTCTCTTCTCTCTCCCCCTCTCTCCTCTCTCTCCCCCTCTCTCCTCTCTCTCCCCCTCTCCTCTCCCTCTCTTTACCCTCTCCCTGCTCTCCTTTTTCTCCCTCTCCCCATCTCCCACTCAGCACCACCACAGCATCACCACAGCATCACTCAGCACCACCACAGCACCACCACAGCACCACCACAGCACCACCACAGCACCACTCAGCACCACCACAGCACCACCACAGCACCACCACAGCACCACTCAGCACCACCACAGCATCAATCGGCAACACCACAGCATCAATCGGCACCACTCACCATCACCACATCATCACTCTGCATCACTCAGCACCACTCAGCATCACCACATCATCACTCAGCGCTACCCCAGCATCACTCAGCGCTACCCCAGCGTCACTCAGCGCTACCCCAGCGTCACTCAGCGCTACCCCAGCGTCACTCAGCGCTACCCCAGCGTCACTCAGCGCTACCCCAGCGTCACTCAGCGCAACCACAGCGTCACTCAGCGCAACCACAGCGTCACTCAGCGCAACCACAGCGTCACTCAGCGCAACCACAGCGTCACTCAGCGCAACCACAGCGTCACTCAGCGCAACCACAGCGTCACTCAGCGCAACCACAGCGTCACTCGGCGCAACCACAGCATCACTCGGCTCAACCACAGCATCACTCGGCGCAACCACAGCATCACTCAGCGTAACCACAGCATCACTCAGCGCAACCACAGCATCACAATAAAAAAAAGGTCATTTATAAGACCAATAGCTCAAACTTTCCTAATGCGAGACCTATTGCATTTCCAATGCTTGTTAAAAATAGGTACTATTACTGATTCAGACAAAGTGCTCGACAATCCCGATTTGCAAGCCTTATTAAAAACATTATACAGTGATTTAGACCATGTCTTGACATCAGATTTAAAAAGGTCAGCTGGGACGCCATCCGGTCCCGGAGCCTTATTACATGTCATCTGATTAATGGCCTCTACCACTTCTGACTCTGTAACAGATAATATATAAGCCTTATTCATAAATGTAGTATTGGCAACACCTCTTGGGTCCACACCTTCGTACACTGACTTAAAGTGAGTACACCAAGCCTGCTCCTGGACACTACAGTCAAGTTGGTTAATGAAGGAGTCTTGGAAGAAGGGTTTATTAACCACTTCCCAGAATTTAGAGCTGTTTTTAAGAACATCAATGGATATTAGCTCATTCCAAGCCTTACTTCTGATCTCCTTTTTCCTGGTTCTAGGACCACTTTATAAGTTTTTGGACCACTTTATAAGTTTTCCTTAAAGCTGCCACAATGGACTTTTCCACCGGGTTTTGCTTCAAAGCCGCCAGCAGTTTCCGATGGGCTGGCGAGCAGTTATGGTCAAACCATCCCTTCCCAGGTGTGTTCTGCACCCTACAAGGCCGTTTAACTTAAGCTGCAACCTGGGCACAGATTTTAGTATAGGCCACAAGGACGTCCTTATCCCCTGCATTTTCATTCATGCACATACGCATATCACAACCAGCCTTGATTAGTAGATTGGCTTGAAAATCCTGTGGCACCAACCGACACCATTTAATTCTGTGGGCTTGATCTCTGGTGCTGAATAGTCACCTTTCTTCTCACCAAGCACAAGATTGGATCTTGAATTTCTAAATGAAATTGCTCCTGTGCACTGCCATGTGAAACTGAACCCTGTGATGAACTTGTTCCGCCCCAATAGTGATGAAACATAACTGCAAATACAAACACCACCCCTGTTCACTGACATATGTCCTTTCTATCTGAATACGCAAATCCGGAGTTCCTCTGCCAGCTTGTAGGTATTCCGACTGATCCAAATTTCAAAAGGGAAGAAGTCTGTAGCCAAACAGGATTCAGCCTTGCCATGACTGCAGGAATGAGATGTCAGCCTGGAACCCTCAAAACAATTATCTGGGCTCTTTCCACAACTCCCTGTTGTGTGATAAGAGTGACCTGATGCACCCAAAGTCTATAAGAGCACAAAGTAAATGTAGCAGAGCACGAGAGGTTGTCCTTGTTTCACCTGTCCTGCTTCAAATCTGGGGAGAGAATGTGGTCCAATAGCTAGATCTATCGACCTTGAAGCTGGGGAACTGGGTTTGAATCTCTGCAGAGACGCTCAAAATGCTGCGATCCTGGTCCAATCACTTAATCTCCTTGTGCCTAACAAAATGAATGTGTCTGTAACGCAACCAGTGCTCATGTAAAGAGCTCTGAAACCTTCAGGTCGAGTTTGCGCTATGTAAAACTCAAACAACTAAAAAGAAAATCACGGTGGTGGTCTCTCTGTAGTTCACAGGCCTGCTCTCACCAAATTATGGTGCCACTCGAAGGTTAATCAGTCCAGAGCATGTCATAAATGCAGGTAGGTGAAGTGGAATTAGTCCCTCTCTATCCGTAGGAAGGCTGCCCTTGGTGCACACCTATAGGAAGCTGGCTCTGTATATGCTATACCAGAGCCCAGTGGAACCCCAAAGGTAGGCAGAGGTAAAGTTAGATAGAACCTTACTCTCTTTGTGGTAGTGTGATCGAGCACTAAGGCAGTATCAGAGGAGACTGTTAAGCATTTGTTGTACACACTTGTGAGAAAGTGCCCTCTTTCTTGAATGGTATGCCCCACTTTTTGCTGAATTACTGATGTTCTTTGAGTGTGCCCTGGGCTCCTGCTAATCAGGTACCCAGGGCCTATGTTCTTTCCCTAAAACTGCATTGAAGCCTAAACCCAATTGGCATATCTGGCCACATGTCGGCCCCTGGTAAATGGTACCATAGCTACCCAGAGGACTGTTACCAGAGAAGGCCTCTAAGGGCTGCAGCACTTATTGTGCCACCCTTAGGGGCCCTGTACCCTGATACTCACACACTGCCTTTGCAGGCTGCGTGTCTTGCTGCAGAACAAAGTGAGGAGGCGACATGGCACACATCCCTGTGTGCCATGCCCACAAACCAGTGCCCTGGCATACATCTGTCACCCCTCTAGCTTGGTGCCCTATGTCAGTGGTGAGGGTACAGGTGCATGAGGCCTGTACCCCTACAGTACCGAGGTCCATTCCTGGGCACTGTAAGTGCAGTGGTGCCATTAAGAGTATATGGTGCTGGGAGTTGGTCATTACGAACTCCACAGCACCATAATGGCTACACTTGGTATCAAACTTCTCAGTACATTAAACCCACACTGATGCCAGTGTGGGGTTTAATGTAAAATGCACGACGGGGGATCTTAGAGATAACCCCTGAAACTGACCTGGCTGAGTGGGTGCTTAGGCTGCCACCACCACCAGACATGTTTCTGGACCTCCTGGGTCGAGAGCTTGCTGCTCTCGGGGGGCCTAAAACAATGCACATCCTGGGACGAGGTGCCAAGCCTCCTCCCCCAGGTTGGGCAGGGTTCACGAAGAAGCTTCAAAGGCTTGCCGCCTTTGTGAACCTCTCCAGACCAGTTGCTGCTTTCAGCAACTGGTCCCCACTGGTTCTACCCCCACTTTAGGCGGGAGAACAGGCGGGAAAAACAAGTGAGGAAGAGATGTGCCCACCTCTGCCAACTCTACCCCTAAGGTGGGGAGGTGAAGCTCAACCTCGAGTCCCTGCCATCTTGAGGATGGGGGAACCCAGCCAACCAGGAACAGGCTAATGCCTCCCTTCCCCTGGAGAGTGGCAGAATAGGGGGTGTACCCACCCAAGGAAAGGAAACCATTGGTCTCTGCCCTTTACCTACCTGTAACACCCCTAAATTTTGTATTAGGGGCACCCTGAACCTTCCTTCCTCAGATCCAGCAACCACAAGAAGAGAAGGACGAGAAGCCGTGCAGAGCTAATAAGAGGACGACGCCCACTGACATGGCCCCAGCCCTACAGGCCAGTCTCCCCTCGAACCTGCTCCTGCAAAACCCCGGCGTGTCCAGCAGCCAGCAACCTCACAAACCCCGGAGGATCTGCCTGCCTTCACTTTTAAGACTGTTTCTCCCGTGAACACCGGACAGGTTTGAACTGTAGCTTCTGGTGCCAGCCAAGAACTGCGACTCCAGCCCACTCTGCACCGCCGAACCCAGCCCGGGCTCTAGTGGAAAAATACCACGAGGTCCCCCTGGCGATCCGGACCTGAGATCCGCCGACCCCTGACCTGCCTCAAGCCTCCTGACTACACCTGAAGCCTCAATCCAGAGGACACTCCCTACTGTGACCAGAGCGGGTAAGAAAATCCGACGTCCAAAGGCACCCCTGCACCAGACGCCCCACGATCTTGTGTGCCAAACTCAGCGGTGCCTAACCATCCCTCTACATCCCAACTTACTCGTCGAAGTGGTGGTCGCTCCTGGAAGATCCTCATCCCTGAGCATGCTGTGTTTTTGTCCCGGAGAATCTCCATTGAAATCAACAGGGCACCCGACCTCAAAACAGTACCCTTGCCCCGGCCGCCCTAGTGCCTTTGGTGCTACTTTGGTCCCCAACTTTCCTGAGCTCACCCCTAGGAGCTTTGCTCCCACAACCTCGTGGCCTGCTTGCCAGCAGCCACCAACTGGAGCCCCCCCTATCCTCCTTAGAATAACATTGGGTCTCAACACTCTGAACCCGACCGCCCTAGTGCCACTGAGGGTGCAACAGTGCATCACTGACCCTGGGAGACCCCTGAACCCTAACTCCAAAGACCGAGTACTTAACTCGAAACCGATAACCTGTTTTTCTTCATAGGATAACATTGACACTTTTTCTCCCAAAAAGTGTCGACATTTGAAAGCTAAGAATATTCTTTAAAACTCATACAAATAACCAAACAGAATTTTCTCAACTATTTGCAGGAAAGGTCCCAGTGCTGAATCTAGGTATCCCATGTAAAGAAGTGGTTCTGTCGGGAGAGTAACCTATTCAGTCTGCTTCCGCACCTACAAGTGATGTACCCACCCCCAGTCCTGATGAAGACCCGCCTGACGTGTTCTTGAACCATTCTCTAAATTTTTAGGTCTCTGCCTAGCGTACACTGCGCAGCAGTGTTCGGGCAGTCAGAGTCCTTTTCTCGGGGTTTTGAAAATGGACCTTGAAATTCCACACAGCTTGTGCGTGTGCATTTCTTTGGTCCATTTTCATTGGGCTTTGCGTGCGTGTACTTTTTTAACAGAGCACGCAATAGGCCATGGGTGGTCTCGTAGCTCTGCCAATTTCCTATTGGTGTCTGTTACGCGCACCAAAGGACATATGTCTTCAATTATCGTGCTGACACGGCGCGATAATTGAAGACATATGCTTCTCAGTGGCGGACGCACACTCGTGGGCTTTTTTTTCTTTTTTCAAAAGCGATCGCTTTCACTGCTGCTTGTTTTTTCTGTGGCAGGCAGTTGAACAATTATCTGTCCTAAACAATGTCTTATTAAATTGTGTTCCGAGCTCCCTGTTTTGAAGAGTGGAGCTGCAGTTCCAAACGCTGATGGCTACATCTCTGGGAGACTCTGTGACCTGCATTTCACCCCAGCACTCGACTTACTCAGATAGGTTGAAGCCACAGAGTTATTGATAAACGCAGAGTTGCATCTCCCGCTTTCTCCGCTGTCCATACAGGCGCGTTGATCTGCCATCTTTTTGTGTCTCCTTCATAACCGGGGCCCGGAGTAAGACTGGTGAAATGCGCATAACTCATTGCTCAGGGACCCCGCAAACTTACAAAACAAAAACATAAAGCAGCAGAGATGGCCCCAGTGAAGTGCCGGTGGTTGACGGGGGGCATCAGATAGGGCTGGATCGGTCTCTGCGAGGGGCAGGGATGTCACTGGACACAGCCGTGTGATCCCTAAAACTCTAAAGTCTGTTATGAAAACTCCGCCTTGGGTCGTTTCGGGCAGTTTAAAAAATAAACTGTCTTTACAAGTTCAACATGCGCAAATATAAAGTCGCGTTTCATTTCAGGTTATTGTTAGATGTTACGTGTTAACACACAATACACACATAGTCACGCACTTACACACACATACCAATGCGCACACACACATGCACCCAAGCATGAACACACACACACGCATGCACATACTCATACACACATACTCATACACACATACTCATACACACATACTCATACACATATACTCATACACACACACATACTCACACACACATACTCACACATACTCACACATACTCACACACACATACTCACACACACATACTCACACACACATACTCACACACACATACTCATACTCATACACACATACTCATACACACATACTCATACACACATACTCATACACACATACTCATACACACATACTCATACACACATACTCATACACACATACTCATACACACATACTCATACGCACATACTCATACGCACATACTCATACGCACATACATACGCACATACAGACACTCGCACACACACACCCACCCATGAACACACTCATGCACAAACACACACTAATGCACAGACACGCGCAAGTGCATGCACATGCATACACGCGGACTGCAGAGGAGACTCGTTTATGTGACGTGAAATCTCTCCTCGAGGAGCGACTGTTGGGACCCCAGAGCAGGGGACGTGCATTACTGAGGTTGCTAGAACTGCAGATGCAACAGTGCAGGAAAACGGATGGCTACTCAGACACGCACCTACACAGACACATACGTGCATGCACATACTCGTACACAGACACACTCGCGCACACACACATGCACACACAAATGCAGTGCAATAGCACGTGCGCCAATTTCCCTTTCTTGGAGCACAGGCTGTCTGTATTCCACCCGGTGTGTTACAACTATGTTAACTGGGCAGGTTGGTTCTCATCGTGCTTTCACAGTAGATCTCCGTTTCCTAAGAGTTTCAGTCTTGTAACTAGGCTCGGCCGCTTTCCATTTACGGATAATGCCCACCCGCAGCCAATGAAACCTGAGTAATCCATACTTGAGCTCAGCCACAAATTAAGCAGGGAAGCTTCTAGCACGAGCAGGCTGACAGCACTGCGCAAGCGTACGTTTTACCACCCAGAGAGAGTATGTGTCTGTGTGGATACCTGGAGAAGCACACTGCACTAGTGCACGCGCCTCTCCTTTTATTTAAAAGCATTCCCAGCTCGAGGCGCACATGTACGCCCGTGTTGGGAGTGTCTCCCGGGGTACATGCGCTCTAACACTATGGAGTCTCAAGGCGAGAGCGGCATGTCCTGTGCCCTGCCCCAGCACAGTCTGTCTGTGTGTGTGTTTGTGTGTATGTGATGTGAGAGTGTGTTCGTATGGGTGTGTGAGAGCGCGAGAGAGTATTTGTCTGTGTGCATACCCAGAGGCGCACACTGCACCAGTGCACGAGCCTCTCCTTTTATTTAAAAGGATACCCAGCTCGAGGCACACAACCACCACACACACACACACAACCACACACACGCAACCACACACGCAACCACACACACACACGCAACCACACACACACACGCAACCACACACACGCAACCACACACACGCAACCACACACACACGCAACCACACACACGCAACCACACACACGCAACCACACACACGCAACCACACACACACACGCAACCACACACACGCAACCACACACACACACGCAACCACACACACGCAACCACACACACGCAACCACACACACGCAACCACACACACGCAACCACACACACGCAACCACACACACAACCACACACACACAACCACACACACACAACCACACACACACAACCACACACACACAACCACACACACACACAACCACACACACACACAACCACACACACACACAACCACACACACACAACCACTTACACACACAACCACACACACACAACCACACACACAACCACCCACAACCACCCACCCACACAACCACACACACACACCACACACACAAACCACACACACACAACCGCGCACACACACAACCAACCACACACACAACCAACCACACACACAACCAACCACACACACAACCAACCACACACACAACCAACCACACACAACCAACCACACACACAACCACACACACACACAACCACACTCACACACAACCACACTCACACACAACCACACTCACACACAACCACACTCACACACAACCACACTCACACACAACCACACTCACACACAACCACACTCACACACAACCACACACACACAACCACACACACACAACCACACACACAACCACACACACAACCACACACACAACCACCCACAACACAACCACACACACACACACAACCACACACACACACACAACCACACACACAAACCACACACACACACAACCGCGCACACACAACCAACCACACACACAACCAACCACACACAAACCAACCACACACACAACCAACCACACACACACAACCAACCAACCACACACACACAACCACACACACACAACCAACCACACACACACAACCAACCACACACACAACCAACCACACGCACCCACACACAACCAACCAACCACACACACACAACCACACACATACACACACACACACATACACACACACACAACCACACACATACACACACACACAACCACACACATACACACACACACAACCACACACATACACACACACACAACCACACACATACACACACACACAACCACACACATACATACACACACACACACACAACCACACACAACCACACACATACACACACAACCACAACCACACACACAACCACAGCTACACCCACAAACACACACACACAGTGCACACTTTCACCGGGCACAAACACCACCAGCCGTCAGTGCACGCTTCCACCAGGCACACACACACACACCACCAGCCGTCAGTGCCCGCTTTCACCAGGCACGCATACCACCAGCCGTCAGTGCCCGCTTTCACCAGGCCCACACAGACACACACCACCAGCCGTCAGTGCCCGCTTTCACCAGGCACACACACACACACACCACCAGCCGTCAGTGCACGCTTTCACCAGGCACACACACATCACCAGCCAGGAGTGCACGCTTTCACCTGGCACGCACACCACCAGCCGTCAGTGCACGCTTTCACCAGGCACGCACACCACCAGCCGTCAGTGCACGCTTTCACCAGGCACGCACACCACCAGCCGTCGGTGCACGCTTTCACCTGGCACGCACACCACCAGCCGTCGGTGCACGCTTTCACCTGGCACGCACACCACCAGCCGTCAGTGCACACATCAATTGTTAACGCATCCACAATTAACTATTGTAGCACTCGCAGTATGGTACACTTTACTTTTAAACATATTCATCTAAAGCGCAGCATGCCACCATTGCTACAAAAATAAATACACATTTTTTTGGCCTACAATTTATAGACTTTTTTTGCAGTTGGTGTTGCAATATTTAGCAATGCCAATTGCTCAAACTTAATTAACCCGAGACCTATTGCATTGTAAATGCTTGTTTACATTACGTTTGTCACGTTTGCTATTGAAAATCAAATATTCAGAATGTATTGCACACATTTAACAAAGGAATTGTCACTCTCCCGACAGAACCACTTCTTTACATATCATACATACCCAGGTTCTGAGGGACACCGGGTTACCCCATTATTGCAAAGAATCTAGGTATCCAGCACTGACTAGGGAAAGTAACGTAAAAATAACTTACTGTGACTTTAATTTCCTTCCATAGGATGACATTGGTGGTTCTATGTGAAACAGTTTCTGTGTCAACTTTTGAAATACAAGAATATTCTTTAAAAACCATACATCCTACTAAATCGCCTTTTCTCAACTGTTTTCAGGAAATGTCTTGGTGCTGAATCTAGGATCCAGCACTGTTAGAAAAAGTAATCCGAAAAGTAATCCGCTGCATTTTACTTAAAAAGCCTATTAATTCCTATGTACTGAGTTTACTAAGTTTGTGCTTTGCATTGCAACCCCAGCAAACTCGAATTGGTACAAAGTCCTACTGTATTTAGAAAGTATTCAGCAACAGTATCTTATATCTGAAAAGTATTTTTATGCTTACCTGTACCAGTCTTGCTTGGTTCCAGAAATAAAACAGTATATTTCTTATTCAAAATCGTACATCTAACTAAAACGCCTTTTCTCAACTGTTTTCAGGAAATGTCCCAGTGCTGAATCTAGGATCCAGCACTGTTGGAAAAAGTAATCCGAAAAGTAATTCATTGCATTTTACTTAAAAAGCCCATTCATACGAATATACTATACCTGCTGTGTTGCAAACTGCTTACTTAAAACTGTAACCATAATCAGTACAAGTTATACGGCAATTTTGAACTGTTCACACAAGTAATTTACTACTGCAAAGTACTTCTATTCTTACCTGTACCAGGCTTGCTTGGTTCTAGAAATAAAACCGTATATTTTCATACAACAACAAATGGCCTAGAGTTCAGTTCTTGAGTGTGTGAATTAATTTGCTGACTGTGTACATCAAATGCTTAACACTGTCCTCTGATACTGCCTTACTGCTCGACCAAGCTACCACTTTAGAGAGTAAGGTGCTATCTAACTTTAACCTCTGTTAAACCTCTAGAGACCCTTGGACTCTATACACACTGTACCTCACTTAGGTGCAGTATATATAGAGCAAGTTTCTTACACAACAAATTTAGGTGGCAGTGCAATCATTCCGGCACGCTCACTCATTTGCTTGGCACTGTCCTAAAATTCACCCGTACTGGGAGGAGGTGCTGGCAGATGTAGATCTGATGTTTGACAGAGAGATCCCCCACTTCCCTAGCTACATCCTCCAGGGTTGCATACTGCGCAGCAAAGCAAGTCCCGCTATCCAAATGGGGATCAGACACAATCCCATCACACTTAGTTTGGCTACATACATTATGGGGCCTGATAGGCATGGAGAAGTTATCAGTGGTGATCAACCATGCCCTGCCCATATTTGAAAAGACCTGGGACTCGTGCATAAAGCTCCTCTCCTCAACTTTCCGCGAACTTACCTGCCCAATATATCTGCACATATTACGCCTTACGTCCAATACTCAAGCTGCTACATAATGACACCATAGAGGGGAATTTGACAATCTTAATTGACTTCATTGAAAAAGACTTTGCAAATATTTTTTGTTGTTGTTTCCTATCTGCTTCTTCTCCCACGGCCCATCCCCCCCCCCCCCCCCCCCCCTTCCTCCCTCCAATAAAATGATACAATGCTAAAATGTACCCTGGGCACTGTGACCAGGGAAGGCCTCTAAGGGCTGCAGCACATTGTGATACCCTTATACCCTTAGATGCCCTGTACCTCAACACACACCCACACACACACACACACGCTGCCATTGCAGGCGGGCAGGGAAAAGTGAAGTTTTTTTAGTTTTTTTTAAACTTTATTTTTTGATTTTGCAACATGGAAAAAAAACAATTCCCCCTCGAACTTGGCATCAATCATCAAGCATGTGTATACAGTACGATAGCCTCATTATGGCACTATATGGTACAGTGAGGACAGTTCAGGCTGTGTTCATGAGTGACATAATGACCACATAAATAACGTGAAATACTGTTGAGGAACAGGCAATGCAACTACATTAGCGCGGGTCCAACCTCCCCACCCCTCCCTCTCAGATCCTGAGTCCCCTGAAGAGAAAAGTTCAGCGCTCGTGACATCTGAATCGCTGTGAGACAACTCCGTGGCACACATGACTCGCCATGCAAGGAGATCTTCCTGCAACCTCACATCCCTGCGGGTCCTCTGCATAGGCGTCTCCTCAGCCAGTGACCCCTCTCTTACATCTTTACCCAACGCTGACAACTCAGGAGCCCTCCGCCCCATCCAGGTGATCGCCACCCTACGCCTCGCCAGCACTAACATTAATTGCAAAGGTTTTTTAGGAAAGGTTTCTCTTCCTAGGTTTAGGGACCAGGGCTAATAGGCAGTGAAGCGGGGTCAGATCAATCCGGAGGCCGGTTACGGTATGGATACGATCCACCACCCCCCTCCAGAAGCTACCGACCAAGGGGCAGTCCCAGGCCAGGTGTAGGAACCCCGTCCCCTCCATCCCACATCTGGGGAAGTTGTCCTCCCTGTCTCCCGAAATACGCCTCAAGGACAGCGGGGTCAAGTAGGTGCGATGCATAAAGTTGAAATGTGTCAATTTGAATATCGCATTGCAGGACACTCTGTGGGGAAGTCTCCCTATGCGCTTACGCTAACCCAGGGTCAGGGTGAGCCCCAGGTCTATCTCCCAGGCCCCCCAGGAAGGTGGAACCGGTGGGGTCGAGTCCTGTCTCATGGCCGAATACAGCAGAGATATCAGCTTGCGCCCTCTGCCGCAAGAGATGAGTATGTTCAGGGTGTGGGACAACGGGGGCGCCTCCGGGAACTGGGGGCACGTCGCTCTTACCACCTCCTGAAGGCCCCGGTAGTGCAAAAAGTGCCCCTCCCCTAGGCCAAAGGCTTCCATGGCTTGCTCAAAGGACACGAATGATTCATTGGGATACAGGTCCGCCAAAGTCTCACAGCCTCCCATTTTCCAATCTCTAAAGGACATTTGTTCCGCCATATCCACTACAGGGGCCAGGATCCACACCGGCAACTCCCTATGAAAGGGGGCTCGCCGTAGTATTTTCTCCACAAACCGCTGCCAGACCGCAGCTGTGTGGCGCACCACGTAGGGCAGGGCCTCATCTGCTCCCCGTCCTCGCATCAATGCCACCTGCAATACTCGCTCGTCAGCCCTGCCGGCCAGTAGACTCATCTCCCAGCTGTCTCCATCCGCGAACCACCGTGCAGCCGGTATATATATATATATATATATATATCCCTGTGTAAAATACTTCTCAAAGCTCTCCCTCAATTTTAGTATATATCTCTAAAGAGAAAAGCTTTTTTTTTTAGCACATCAGAGTTTTTAATAAATAGCTACAATAATAAAGATTTATGATTTTCTTATGTTCTGGGTTTCTAATTGGTGTTGGTCAAGTGAGTTATGATTGGAGGTAGTATGCGTGTGGGACGTGCATAAAAAACAGAGCCAAAGGGATCATTGTTTATAGTGTTTACTATTGGTGTCCTATCCCTTTGGCTGTATTGGACCCCTCTCTTCTACTTTGCAATATATCCCTGTGTGCCATTCCTACAACCCACTGCCTTGGCATACGTAAGCCACCCCTCTAGCTGGGTGCACAATACCACTGGTGAGGGTAGAGGTGCATAAGCCCTGTATCCCTACAATGTACAAGTCCATTCTTAGAAATTGTAAGTGCAGTAAAGCCATAAAGCATGTATGGTCTGGGAGTTTGTCATTACTAACTCCACAGCACCATAATTGCTTTACTGAATTCTGGGAAGTTTGATATCAAACTTTTCAGCACATTAAACCCACACTGATGCCAGTGTGGGATTAATGAATAATAGACTCTTAAAGATGCCCCCTGAAAAACGACCTAACTCTAATGTCCTGACTGATGCCTGCTTGCCAGTTACCACCCCCAGGCATGTTTCTGGACCCCTGGCTCGAGAGCCTCCCGCTCCTGAAATAAAGCGCATCCTGGGCAGAGGTGTCAAGCCTTCTCCCCCAGGATGGGCAGGGTCCTCGAAGGGGAAGCTTCAAAGGCTTGCCGCCTTTGTGTGCTGACCCAGCCATTTGCTGCTCTCAGCAACTGAACCCACTGGTTCTGACCCCCACTTTGGGCGGGAGAATCTGCGGGAAAACCAAGATAGGAGAGTTGTGCCCACCTTTGCCAACCCCACCCCTCAGGTGGGGGAGGTGAGGCGAAGCACAACTCTGTCCAGGCCATCTTGAAGATGGAGGGACCCAGCCAAACAGAGTGAGGCATATGCCCCCCTCCCACAGGAGGGTGTCATAGGGGGTTTACCCACCCCAAGGAAGGGAACAATTGGTCCCAACGTGTAGCTACCTGAAACACCCCTAAATCTAGTATTTAGGGGCAACCCCAAACCTTGCTTCCAGCGACCAGAAAGAAGGAGGACCCAAGAGCTGTGCTGAAGAGGACACCAACTGACTTGACCCAGCCTGTCCCAGAATCCCGGTGTGTCCTGCAGCTAGCAGCCCCCTAGAACCTGCCCTGCGTTCATTAAAAAGGCTGTCTCCCGTGTGCACTGGATTTGCTTACCAACAGACTCTGGCCAAATCTGCGAGTCTGCACCTGATGGCCTGAGTTCAAGTGGTCCAACACCACGAGGACGTCTCCCTGGCAATCCTGACCTGGGATCCGACGACTCCTGCAGTCTCTATCTGGAGGATCCCAGTGACTTGAGCCAGTAAGGAAAACCCAACGCTAAAAGACACCCCTGCACCCGACACCTCACCGCCTTGGGTTGCCCAACCGACTGTGACCAGGCATCCCTCGACATCCCAACTTACCTCTCAAACTGGTAGCCACCTCCAGAAGATCTTAGTGTCCGAGCCTGCAGTGTTTGTTCTGACCGGAGCTTGCCCATTGACACCAACAGGGCTCCTGACCTCGATCCAGCACTTGGCCGCCCCTGTGGGTGGACCTTGTGTGCTATCTTGGATCCCCCCTTAGCTCGGAGTCAAACCCTAGTAGCTTTGCTCCCACATCCAAGTGGTGTGCCAGTGACCCGCCACCAACCGAAGTGCCTCCTATCCCCCTTTGGATAACATTGGCCCTCAGCACTCTGCACCCGGCTGCCCTAATGCCTCTGAGGGTGCTCTTCTTGTGCACCCTTTACCCTGGGGGAAACCCTCACTGTAACCCCAGAAATCCAACTCCCAAGTTGGTTGTTGGTAATTGTTGTGCATTCACATTACTACAGTGATTTGCCGTACTTTTCATTGACTTATGCACAGGTCTAAAATCCCAAGCGGGTTGCAATATGACTCTGGCAGCCCGCATGCACATTAGTTCCTCCAAACATGGCTCCCTCCGCGGCTCAAGCCAAAGCTGCTGCAAATCCACCAAAACACTACAATTACCAACCGGTCACTTGGATGGCCACGCCCACTGAGGTGGGGTATATGATACTTTAAAGGTGCTGAAAATGGCCGTTTTCCTTTTCTTGAAGCCTGCAGCCCATGAGGAAGTGCTTGTTAGCACGAAGCGTATCGGACGGGCTGTACTTTCTGTGAGAAGTTGGCCTGATATGCAGTGCTCACTATTCTAGTGAACACTATGTATCAGTCCAGACAACCCTTATTGATGATTGGTTGTAAGTCAACCTTGTAGACCAGCTATCCTAGTAGCGTGGATACGAGCAGTCTAAGGCTAAGACTCGAGAGGGCGTGTTAAGCCAGCTGTTATACCATCACATATACCCCTTGAACACCAAGTGAAAGGACACCACACAAGTGTTATGAAAATAAACAGTTATTTATTAAAGATCACAACAGCCCTGTACTCTTTATGAGGACAGGGTACTAAGCGCAAAACAAAACTCTTATGAAAATACTTAGGTTAGCACAGTATATACAAATGCCAGAGGGGCACGGAAAACCATATACTCTGAAAGTGGAATGCGAAATTACTACCAGGTAAGTACAGTACTGATAGGCTTTGGAATCGCTAGGTCTTGACTATAGAATCTTTAGATTACTTCTAGGAGGCCTAGGGGACTCAGGTGCAGAGTGGGCACTCTCACGCGGGATGCGGGACAAAGTCTATGGTAGCTAGTAAAGACAAAGTTAGTGTTCTCGGGCGAACCCGACCTGGTAGGAGGAAAACGAAAGTGGATTCTGACCCTTGGATAGTGAGGCTATGCTGGGGCACCGAAATGCTGAGGTTACCTAGCCCAGGGGCTGCAGCTGCATAGGTCTCAAAAGACGTCGGGAATCCTCGTAGACGGACCAGAAGCCTGGAAGAAAGATGCTGGCAGGCGACCAGTGAAGAGAGTTCGATGTGATCCAAGCCTGGATCTTGAAGATAGATGACACCTGAAAGCAGAGGGGACCAAGTTCGTGACTACTAGCCAGTAGTCAGGTGGCACCAGGAGGGCACCGGATGGTAGTCACCTCGACTAGGTGAGTGGGCGACGCTGGGCTCTGCAGATCTCACGGACCAGGAGGCGTTGTCGGCGACCAGGATGGAGGAGCGAGCTGTCCCACGATGGATGAAGCTGTCGGTGTCGCTGGACCCAGGATTGGGCAACAAAGCCTTGGCTAATTCAAGCCCACGCGGTGGACCTAAAATGGCGTCTTGAGTGGACCAGGAGGGTCCGGGGTGCTCCTCTTTTGGAAGGGAGCAAGGGCCAGTCTGGAGCAACCAGACCAGCAGCAGTGATGTCGTCGGGCGTCGTTAAGAAGGCCACAAGCCAGCGGGCTAGTAGCCAAACAACGCGATGAGCAGCAAAAAGCAGAAGGGCCCCACGCAGATCGTGGAGATGCTGGAGGGCTGATCTTCGGTGCTGGAGCTGCTCAGGGTCGGGGCTTCTCGGACCCCAAAGCACTCACCAGTGGATTACTCGGCGGGCTTGCTGTAAAGAAGTTGTGCAGTCTTGAAGATGGCCGGTCCCTCGAGGTCTCGTCGCACTCACGGTTCTCAGCTTTGCTGTAGAGGTGAGTAGAGGTCAGAGGTGCCAGGGAAGCCGGTTCTCGTTGAGCTGGGCAGTCGGATTCCGGAGGAAGGACTTGCAGCAGACCGCAGTGTTCTTAAGATGGTGCCTGCGGATGCAGGGTGACTACTCCTTAGTCACAAGGGAGAATCTTGAAGAAGAAATCTTGAAGTCCTTTCGCAGAAAGTATTCTTGATTCAAAGATCTAATTTGAACAGGGGGCCCGCTCCTATCTTTATACTAAGGAAAGGGGCTGACCCGGTGACTAGGTCCTGCCTATGGGTGGGACTAGGAGGGGGGTGGTTACACCCCTCTCCCATGCCGGACTTTCCCCAGGCCAGGGGCTGGTGTGCCCCTGGAACTGGTTCTGGCCGGCCTATGCGTAGTGAGCACCGGGGTGCCACTCAGCAGTCACCTTCCTGTAAAGCCCTGCCTACCCAGGATACACAAAACTCTGTCTGGGATGGTGCTAGCACCGCCCCGGACAGGAAACCCTTTGTCCAGGCTCTCCTCGCTGGAAGGACTCCCAGCAGCAGGAGGTCAGACTCGTGTCTGTGGTGGCAGCATCCATTTTGTGGAGCTGAGGCTTCAGTTAACTTTAACCGGGGTTCACAGATACATACATGTCGTGTCCCTCTAGAAGGGTGGAATGCTAACCCCGTTGCCAGAATTGGCGAGGGGTTAGTATTCCAATTCGTATGACACCTTACTCGACATGTTTTGATAAAGCAATACCAAAGATAGCATTTAACCGCGAGGATTATAATGCACTTAAGAGTATATGGTATACGTTATCATGGAACAGCTATTAGGACTTGGTTCCGCAAGCTGCAAACGGGCTCAGCTCATGCCAGAGCACCATTTCACACAATTCCAAGCACTCTGCCTTCAGGATTGTCAAGGCCTGCCATAGGAGTGACTGATGGGAATCTGTGTGTCCATTTTTAGGGTTAGATATTGGTATACTATATCTACAGCAAAGGGTGATTACACGACTTTGCCCCAGCTGTCATGCAGCCAGTTGTGTCAGATTTAGGAGGCCAGCCAGGGGTGGCATAATACATGCTTCAGCCCCTGGTAGGCCCTGGGTACACCTATGCCCTGAGTTACAGGGTCTGATAAGGTGGCCCAGTACCAATTGGTAAATGCACCTAGGGTACATGTCGTAATTTAGAGAGCAAACAGCTAGGCTGTGGGTCTGATTGGCAGGCCCACAGCCAGAGAAAGTCGTAAACCAGTTAAACAAAAGCAAAAAAATCTGGGTGATCATAGGATTGCAGACCCTACTCTCCTACACTTTCTATTTGTGGTAGTGTGGACGAGCAGTAAGGCTTTATCAGAGGGTAGGGTTAAGCATTGATTGTACACACTCAGGCAAGAAATTATCAAACACCCAAAGACTGAACTCAGACCAATTTGCTGGTATAAAAACTATTTAGTTATATTTTATTTTCTAGATCCAAGCCGGGCCTGGTACAGGTAAGTATAATAGCACTTTGCAAGATTTATGCAGTGAAATACAAGTTGAAGGCAGTCAGCTGGTTTACAGTAAACAGTCAAAATTACTTTTCAGTTACTTTATAAATTAGTTACTTTTCAGATTACTTTTGCTACTCATTGTGATATGCCTAGATGTCCCAGTGTGACATTTGCTAGACAATAGGTAAGTAATTCAGTTTTTGTACATTTGTAGTTTCATACAAACCAACTCCACACACAAGATTTTTCACAGATAAGCAGTCAATGCAGTCCTATGGGAGAAAACAGTGTTATAAGTTTACAGGTAAGTACTTTGTTTCGAGAGGTTGGTTTTCTGGAGTTAGAAGCAGGGTTCACCCAGGGTCAAGGATGCACTTTCAAAGCAGCCTTAGCGGTACTAGAGCAGCTGGTTGCTGAGGCCCAATGTTATCCAATGGGGGATACAGGGATTTCGCTGTAGCAGATAGAGTTCTGGACAGTCCGGTAGGGCTGGGGCCCAAGTCAGTTGGTGTCCTCCTTCAGCACAGCTCTTCGGTCCTTCTTGTTTATTCTTGTCTGAGGAGGCAAGGTTCAGGGTTGCCCCAAAATACTAAATTTAAGGGAGTTACAGGTAGGTACATACAGGTCTGGACCAATGTGTCCCTCCTTTGTGTGGGTACACCCCCTATTATGCCACCCTCCAGTGGGAAGGGGGCATAAGCCTCAATCTGGTTGGCTGGGTCCGCCCATCTTGAAGATGCCGGGGACTGAGTTGTGTGGGGTGGCGTTGGCAAAGTTGTGCACACCTCTCCTAACTTGGCATGCCCCCCCTCCCCCTCCCCCCCCCCCCCCCCCCCCCCCCATTCCCCCAATCCCCCATCCCCCTCTCGCCTGGTTCTCCTACTAAAACTGAAGGTAATAACTGGGAGCAGCAAATGGCTGGGGTAGCTCACAAAGGCAGCAAGCCTTTGTAGCTTCGTGGACCCTGCCCATCCTGAGGGAGGCGGCTTGGCACCTTGATCCAGGATTTGCTTTGTTTCAGAACCTCGAGAGAGCAGGTTCTCTGCCCTGGGGTCCAGAAACATGTTTGGTGGTGGCAGCTAGCGAGCAGCCACTCACCCAGGACGCTAGAGTTAGGTAGTTTTTCAGAGGGAATCTCTCAAATGCCCTTTGATTGCATTTTTCATTAAATTCCCCACTGGCATCCATGTGGGTTTAATGTGCTGAGAAGTTTGATACCGAACTTCGCAGTTTTCAGTAAAGCCATTATGGTGCTGTGGAGTTCGTAATGACAAACTCCCAGACCATATACTTTTTATGACATTACTGCACTTACAATGTCTATGAAGGGACTTAGACACTGTAGGGGTACAGAGCTTGTGCACCTGTACCCTCGCCACTGGTATAGAGCACCCAGCTAGAGGGGTGGCTTACCTATGCCAGGGTAATGGTTTGTAGGCATGGCACACAGGGATGTGTTATTTCAGAGAGAGGGATGCACACCTCATTTTCATCATATTTTTTGTGTTCTTATATTTATCCACCTTTGTTCACAATTGCGTGCAGATCGGAAAAAGCAAGCCCAACTGCCAAAAGTTAAGAACTATGTATGAGAATGGACTTTGTAGCCCCAAAACCAATTGCACAGCATCACACCGCTTTGAGCGTGCTTGCATTTTCAAAAAACATTTATCCATTTTAATCAATGTCCCAATTTTTAACTATGCATTTTCTTCTTATTCAACCATTTTTTCAATGTAATCCACAAATCCACGACTGGGGTAAGGTGCCAATTTTCAATTTTCTAGTATTCAAACTGTGCCAAGGACTCTTGAAAGAATACGACTGATACTGAAGTCCATCACAAGCAGTCTTTTATTTTATGTAAAAACCCAATGCATTTCGGGCAGCTGTGTGCCCTTCTTCGGGGGTCATTACAATTAATAACAACATAAATAGTATTAAGCACTTTTCATAAAAGGTAAATATGTATGTTCAAAAAAGTTTCATAATGTTTTGCTCAATCAATTAATAATGCAGCTTCCTGGTACATAGTCTAATCAAGTCTTGTTAACATATCTTGGATTCAATCCGCGACCAATCCCTCCTATTCACAATGTAAACTGCCTCCTCCAAACCACCCTTACTCTCACAATCCTATATCGGCACCCTTGTTGTTTACCCTCCATTCCTTTGTACTTAACCCTCAGGGGGCCCTGCAATGCCGTGTAACTCAAAAATACGTTGTTGTTTAAACAGGTTTTATAACAGAATTTATAAGTTTTCAGTACGTGTTAAACACTAAATAATTCGCTCATTGCCGTAATCGCGCTCTGAAACAAAACTACCCTGCGACCTCACACGCATTTCTGATCTTAATGAAGACGTGTCTATCCGCTAATCCTACATACCTCTTCTGCTTGTTTCAGACAACTATCGTCATTGCCATGTTTCTCCAACGGTGAAAGTATTCCTGTTCCCACCCATTCTCTTAAATCCCTCCACTCCCCCCCTGCTCCAACCCGATTGGCCCGAATCTTAATTAATGACACTTCCCATTTGGGACCTAGACACTGTAGGGGTACAGAGCTTTTGCACCTGTACCCTCGCCACTGGTATAGAGCACCCAGCTAGAGGGGTGGCTTACCTATGCCAGGGTAATGGTTTGTAGGCATGGCACACAGGGATGTGTGCCATGTCAACTCTTCACTTTGTTCTGCACCAAAACACGCAGCCTGCAATGGGGGTGGGGTGTATATAAGGGTACCTGGCCTCTAAGGGTGGCACAAGAAGTACTTCAGCCCTTAGAGGTCTTCCCTGATCACAGTGCCCCTGGTACCTGTGGCACCTTTTACAAGGAACTTACATCTGGCTAGAGAGTTTTGCAACAGTACAGTTTAGGGAAAGAACATAGGCCCTGGGTACCTGGTTGGCAGGAACTCAGGACACACTCAAAGTACATCAACATTAGGCAAAAAGTGGGGGGCAACCGTGCAAAAAAAGGGTCACTTTCCTACACGATCCTTTTACCCTAGTACATAAATCCATTCCTCTTGATTCAGTCTATGGAGTTAACAGTTTATTCTTTTGAAACCAGTTTCTGTGGCAGAAAGGGCCTTACAAATGAGATGTTGAGAGCGCTTATGTACTACATTGATAGTACAAAAACATTCAGAATGACTGGTCAGCTATTTGTGCCATATGCAACACCACAAAGAGACCAGGCAGTTTTAAAGCATGATTTGCAAGATGGATTGTAATATGTATTCAGACTGTCTACGCAAAAGCAAAGTGGGTTCTCTGTACCTATGGGACCTAAAAAGGGAACTACTATGAACTTTAAAGGTAATATTTATATTCCATAGCTGAACTATTTAGGCAGCAATGTGATCAACACCCCACACCGTCTCAAAACTTGACTTTGTGTATATTTTAGCATCGCAACATGCTATGGTTGGGACAACCGTGTTGAAAACACTTTTTCAAACATTTGCTTTAACTGGCTGGAGGACAATGCTTTGTGCATTAGCACTTGCTACAAACTGAATGTTATTTACCTTGTAAGCATCTGTTCTAAGCGGGTAGTGATGTGCATTAACATGCATCCTCCCCATACATTTTCTCTATGTAACAATCACAATGTATAGGCTATACGTTTAGATTTGCACTTTACTAAATGGCAGGTGTATGTAAAACATGTGATTCTACAGCACTACAAGCTAAAAACAGATGCTTACAAGGAAAGTAACATATTCCTTTTTATTTCTTGTACTTCCCCCTTCTACAACCCTTGCTTAATTTTTGCCCTTGGCAGTTTTATGGACTGAGTAGGTCTGGATGGCTTGAGTGCTGGACGCTAGCAATGCCTGTGTAAACCCTGTGCGTGGATGCACATGGACATTATTATATACTTTGTTTAATATATAAAGGTTCTGACCTGGGCTGTGCTAAGTTGGGTGTCAAGGTTCACTTCCAATACAGATTAATCTCAAGTTGAGGCAAGGAGAGGCACTCGACTGCAGAACAGGAATCGTGATTACTAATTACTTATTCTTTTTCATTCACACCCTGGTGCTCTTACAAGTGAATGGAAGGAGATGGAACTGAAGTGTGACGTTAGTGTAGCAGAGTTATTTTTGCTTCTCCTCCAGTCCTGGTGACTTGTGAGGCTGTGTATTGACTTTCTGCTATCTTTTTAAGTTAGCGAACTTAACTAGAGTAATATTTCTTATTGTTAAATTCCAGATAAGCCAGCGATAGAGGCGAAGCCACCTGCACGAGGACGAGGGCAGGATATTGCTCCTCTCCCAGCTGAAAAACACATGGAGCTGAGATTGCGGGATCTGCTTCTGGATATTGAAGACCGGATCTACCAGGGCACATTGGGAACGCTGAAGGTAATGAGCTGAAAATGCCATTTGCAAACAGTCTTGTTTCCAGCAATATCTGCTTTATCTGCTGGAGGTCTGGACCAGGCTAAGCACTTGCGTCTGTACTTCCATACATCCACTCCTTGGCAAGCTCAGTTAGCAGAGCTCTGGACAGATACTCACTGACCTAGAACTAAGGCCTGGAGTAGTGGCAAATGTCCTATAGTCCTGTTTGAGGTTTACAGTTAATGTAACGTCTGAGCGTTTAGCAATCAGCCGCCCAGAGGAATGCTGTATATGGATTCATTGTAGACCTGTTTTGGGAATTGGATAATGGATGCGAGACCTGATACATTTGTAAGAATAAATTGTTAATTTAATGTCCTAGTTCAAACATATGTTGCGTAGCATCTTGGTGAGCCCTGACCTCTTGCTTCCGGCTGGTTTTATTGCAAGCACGTGCGGCAAATTCGTTATTGCTGCAAACTTTGTCAGTCATCGAGGGACTGTTTTTATTTTCTACTGTTTACCTCAATTTCACAGTAATTGTAAACACCCACTAGCTTGAGAAGTGGCCTTATTGGGTGTGTTGTGTGTAAGGCTTGTGGAGAAGGTCCAGAAAGTTTTGCTTTGGGGAGGTGGGACTGGTCTCATATGCTTGGGTTCTTCCTCTCTGCGAGGCATTACTGGAACATTATGGTGGCTGGGATTCTTTTTCTTTGATTGAGGACGTTGTTGTTGAAGCTTTTATTGGCTAGTCGAATATACTGTCTGGCAAGAGTCTGAACCCATTTATTGGTTGATATTGTTTTATCTGTGAAGAGCACTGGATCTTCCTCTGCCTTGCGGCATAATATTCCGCGGCTGTTTTTTTTTCCACAGGTATTTGACAGACCGGCATGGAGGGAAGCTCTTGATAGTGGGCGATATGAGCAGCTGGGTGAAGAAATGAAGGAGAACGGCATAACCTATGACAGCCCAGAGATTGACCTCTATGACCAGGCCAAGCTTTCTTTGAAAGAGCGGTAGGACAGCACTTCATTCTGCACCTCACAGTGCTTTTCTATGCTTATGTGCACCACCCCTGCTATGCCAGCTGCTGGGCTCTCATGTGTGCCAGGTGTCGTAACTGGTGTACACATTGTGCACACTGTAGAGTTGAGAATTGAATTTTATGTTGTGAGGAAAATAGTGTACTTGTGAGGTTCCAGGCTGATCCTGCTTTCCAAGAGAGCGCACTGCTCTTAATTGCAGTGAGTTCATCATTTTTCCCTCCCTCAGAGTAGACCCATTTGCGCCTGGTCCTGCTTATATTTCACTTAGAAATATTTTGTTTGTAGTATGTGTGGCTGTAGATATGCATGCTCTGCATACCCCTGCTATCCGATGTTGCCATTAGACATTGCAAATTGTAGGAAAGTTGGTTTATGTTGCAGTAACCTCTCCCCCACCCCTTAACCCCCAACCCCATTGCCAGATTTGTGATGCACTTTGACGGAGTGTGTCCTGGGTCCCTGCCAATTACGTACCCAAGGCCTGTTTTCTTTCCCTAAACCTGTATAATTTTTTCCACAATTGGCACCATTCTACCTCTAAAGTCCATTCTAGGGGGTACCCATCGTACCAAGGGCATGCCACCGTCGGGGCCTCTCACCACAAACATGCCATTGCAGCCTGCGGGATTTGGTGCAGATAATAGTAAAGTCGACATGGCACACATCCCTGTGTTCTCAAGAATCCCTGTGTGCCATGCATGCACAGCACTGCATGAGGCCTAGCTAAGTCACCCTTAAGGCAGGGAGCCCTATACCTTATGTGACGACCTATCTGCATGAGCAGAGAGGTTCCTATAATATCGAAGGCCATTCTTAGATATCATAAGTGCCCAGTAAAGCCATCTTTAGTATATGGTCTAGAAACTGGTAATTGAGTGTTCGAGGCATGCGGGCTGCTGAATTCATATATGTGCATAGATCGCCGCCTAGTGTTGGGTCCGGAGGATTGAACTTTGTTGTCCTGGAAGAATCTTCGAAGTATCACGAGATAGGTGACTCCTCCCCTGGACTACAGTGCGCATGGGCATCTTCTCCATACTCAGATAGTTTTTTTCCGCCATTGGGTTCGGATGTTATTCCTACACTCGTACTTCGGAGTCGAAACAAAACTTTTCTAGAGGCCAGAAGGCCTTCGTCTTCGACGGTATTGTTCTCGCTCGGTACCTCTTGACTCGATTAAGCTTTCCATCTCGATCCGGTCGTCGACGCGGGCCTTTGGGCCTTTTCGACGCCACGTGGACCTACTGTCGATGGAAAGGAGCCCGTTTAAAAGGTGCCCACAATGCCACTCCAAATTCCTGCATACTGACAAGCATTCAGTATGCAACAAGTGCCTTTCTCCAGACCATAAGGAAGAAACCTGCCCGGCCCAGTTTCGATCAAAGAAAAACATACGGCATCGACGAGCCGCTAGGCAAGAGATGCAGCGACAGGAACCGGACAACATCTACGATGATGAGCAGGAACTTCCAGAAGCTCAAGACTCTGACCTAGAGATCGTCACCGTCGAGGACTACTCTGACTCCGATGACGAGATCCCACCGGGGCAAATCGGGAGTACACTGCCCCCGACACCAATTACCCCGTTACCGAAGGCTCCGGTCGAGGCATCGCCAAAAGACCTTAGCCAAGATCAAAAGAAACATGCGTCAGCCCCGCCATCCGGCTCGGCACCGAAACCTAAGCCTTTAGAGACCCCAGGGCCAAGTACCGCAATCCCAAAGAAGGTTCCAGAACCTAAAAAGGTTGTCGACCCGAAAACCGCCGACCCGAACAAGAGCGTACAGCCCAAAAGCGTCGACCCGAATAAAAACGTCAACCCGAAGAAGGCCGTGCAGCCTAAAGGCGTCGACCCCAAGAAAACAGTCGACCCAAAAAAGGCCGTCCAGCCGAAGGGAGCCGACCCCAAACAGGTAGTCGAGCCCAGAAAGGACACTAAGCAGCGGAAGGGCACCAACACCAAAAAAGACGTCGAGCCAAAAAAGCAAGCTGCGCCAAAGGTCGCCGAACCGAAGAAGGTTGCAGACGGAAAGGGTGCCGTACCAAAGCCTACAATCCGCCCGGAGAAGGCTATTGACCCGAAAACAAGTGCTCCGAAGACACCAGTCGATCCGAAAAAGACCATTGACTCTGTAAAGGACAGCCAACCAAAGAAGCCTGTCGAGAACAAAGAGTGTCGAACCAAAAGACACGGTCCACCCAAAAACATGCGCCGACCCTAAAAAAGAGCCCGAGCCGAAGAAAAGCACGTAGGCACCGAGAATCGTCGAAGCTGAAGGTGGTATCGACCCAAAGGAGTCACTACCAAGAACAGTGGAGGAAGAACTCTTCCATCCTGACCCAGCAGACGACCAGGCAAAAATATACATTAATCCTGAGACTGGTAAAGTCGCAATTCTACGCAGGAAGAAGAGGCCACTAGACACTGACTCTCATTCCCCTATTCCATTAAAAAAGGAGGACTTTGGGACCTCTCCGTCTAGACCCTTCATTCCCTTCTATCCTATTATGCCTACTACTCCTTTTGCTCCTTACCCTCATCATCTCCATGGTGAGGAGAGTAACACTGGGGAGGATCCTCAGGCTGATTATGAATATCCACAGGATCCTGAGCCACAAAATGTACCATGGGAGGAGCCAACTGACCCTTACAAC
Source organism: Lissotriton vulgaris (assembly GCF_964263255.1). Classification (NCBI taxonomy): domain Eukaryota; kingdom Metazoa; phylum Chordata; class Amphibia; order Caudata; family Salamandridae; genus Lissotriton; species Lissotriton vulgaris. The sequence continues at coordinate 22,312,095 of NC_141697.1, forward strand.
ACCCATCCCATCCCTGATGTCTCCTCTTATCCAACTAAACCTTCACCCACTGATGACACCATTGTCTTCAGCCAATTAATAGACAGGGCAGCACTATACCACAATGTAGATATGCACAATGACCCTGTCGAAGAAGACTTCTTATTTGACACCTTCCCAACATCAGAAAAGACTGTCGGGACACTTCCCATGCTGAAGGGAGTGCTAAAACACGCACCTGACATTTTTAAAGATACAGCCAGGGCACGGGTAATCAATCCCAGGATTGAAAAAAAGTATAGGGCAGTCCCAACAGACCCTACCTACATCAGAGGGCAGTTACCATTAGACTCACTAGTGGTGGCTAATGCACGCAAAAGGGCTAGCTCACAGACAACGGGGGAAGCCCCTCCCCCCGATAAGGAATCAAAGATATTAGAAGCCTCAGGTAAAAGGGTAGCGGCACAGGCCTCCAATTCATGGAGGATAGCCAACACACAAGCTCTGCTAGGCCGTTACGACAGGGCGCACTATGATCAGTTCGAAAGCTTAATGCAACACCTACCCGAGCCTTTTAAAGCCCAGGCTGATGACCTCATACAGGAGGGAAAGTTCATCACAAACGCCTCCATCAAATGTGCGCTTAATGTAGCAGACACCGCAGCCAGGTCTATTAACACCAGTGTTCTACTAAGGCGACATGCATGGCTGCGTATTTCAGGATTTAAGAACGAAGTGCAGTCCACTATTCTTAATCAGCCAGTCAACCAAGACTTCCTCTTTGGCCCTGCTGTAGACACCATTTTAGATCAAATGAAAAAGGACACAGAAACCGCAAAGTCAATGGGAGCATTGCAGTTTCAGCAACATAGAAGTTCCTTTCGACGCTCCTCATACAGGGCAGCTACACGAGGCAATACTTCCCAAATGTCATCATCATACAAAGGCAACACACAAGGTTCCTTTACCAAAAACACCAACAGAGGAGGTTATAGTGGAAACAATAATGAAGGAAGAGGACGTGGAGGCAATAACACCAGAGCCTCCACTGCCACAAAAAAGTGACTTCATCACGCTAACTCCAGACCACCTAACACTGGTCAGAGGCAGACTCCAACAATCCCTACCTGTCTGGAACGCAATTAACACGGACAGGTGGGTCAGACAAATTATCCAGTATGGTTATTGCCTGGAACTCACTTCTACCCCACCAAACATACCACCCAGGCACCGTCCTATATCCAAAGAACACATCACCGTGCTACAACAAGAGGTGAAATGCATGCTGGAAAAGGGGGCCTTATAGCCAGTCCTTTTCCAACATCAAGGGACAGGAGTAAACTCCCTATACTTCCTTATTCCCAAGAAGGACGGTTCCCTCAGACCAATATTGGACCTCAGACCTCTAAATCAATATATACTATCAGAGCACTTCCATATAATCACACTACAGCAAGTGCTCCCGTTACTGCAGCAAGGAGACTTCCTAGCAACATTGAACCTCAAGGATGCGTATTTTCACGTACCCATCCATCCAGCTCACAGAAAATATCTCAGGTTCACAATAGAAGGCCAACACTACCAATTCAAGGTCTTGCCCTTCGGGGTAACCACAGCTCCGAGAGTGTTTACAAAATGCTTAGCGACAGTAGCAGCACACCTCAGGAGGCAACGCATCCACGTGTTCCCGTATTTGGACGATTGGCTAATACAAGCGAAATCGTACCAACAGTCTGCAGAAGACATGTCCCAAACCCTTCAGCTGCTGCACAGCCTGGGTTTCTCAATAAACTACCCAAAATCGCATCTGCAACCGTCCCACATACAACAATATCTGGGAGCCACTATAGATACCTCAGTGGCAAAGGCATACCCAAACTCCGCGAGGATAGCCAGCATGCAGATGCTAATTCAAAAATTTCAGCCACAACACTCTGCCAGCTCGAGTATTCATGCAACTCATAGGCATGATGGCCTCCTGCATATTCATAGTCCCCCATGCCAGACTTCAAATGCGCCCATTGCAAGAATGCCTAGCACGGCAATGGAACCAGGCTCAAGGGCAACTAAAAGACCTAGTGTTGGTGGACAGTCGCGCTCATTACTCTCTGCAGTGGTGGAACCCACAAAACCTTTCCAGGGGGCGACTGTTCCAAGAGCCGGTTCCACAACTAGTACTAACAGCAGAAGCATCACTGACAGGCTGGGGAGCCCACCTCCTTCACTACACTGTACAAGGGCTCTGGACAAACTAACAAAAGAAACTGCACATCAACCAACTAGAGTTGCTGGCAATATTCCTAGAATTAAAAGCATTCCAAAGATGCTTGTGCAGCAAGACCGTGTTGATCCGGACGGACAACATGACCGCAATGTACTATATCCAGAAACAGGGAGAAACACTCTCCACAGCTGTCCCACTTGGCACAGAGCATATGGAAGTGGGCAATTCCAAAATACATCTTTCTTCTAGCAGAACACCTTCCAGGGAAGGACAATCAGATAGCAGACCTGCTCAGCAGGCACAGCCAACAACTGCACGAATTGGGAGATTCACCCCAAAGTTCTCCAGCCATTCTTCCAAAGGTCGGGTCACCCAGAAATAGACCTGTTTGCCACAAAAGAAAACTCGAAATGCCAGTACTTTGCCGCCAGGTTCCCACATCAGTTGTCACAGGCCAATGCGATATGGATGAACTGGTCAGGCAGATTTGAGTACGCTTTTCCCCCAGCACCACTGATTCCGCTGGTGGCACGCAAACTGCAGCAACAGTCACTCACGCTAATCCTAGTTGCTCCCACAATGGCGAGACAACCATGGTACACAACGTTCCTGGAGCTTTCAGTAGTTCCTCATCAAAGGCTGTGCCTCGCACCCCATCTTCTAACTCAGAACCATGGAGAAGTCAGGCACCCAGATCCCAATCAGATGAACCTAGCGATCTGGTTCCTGAAGTCTTAGAGTTCGGATACCTTAACTTACCTCCTGATTGCATGAACATTATCAAGGAGGCTAGACGACCAACTACTAGAGCATGCTATGCAGCAAAATGGAAAAGATTTGTTATTTACTGCAACAATAACCAAATCAACCCATTAGATGCTTCCATACAAAACATTATATGTTACCTACTGCATCTTCAAAGATGCAACTTAGCATACTCTTCAATAAGACTACACCTAGCTGCTATAGCAGCATACCTTCAAAACAGGCAACACCTTTCACTGTTTAGAGTACCAGCAATCAAGGCCTTTATGGCCTCCAAGACACCCTCCTTCCCCAGTCTGCAATCTTAATATAGTGCTTACTAGACTAATGGGACCTCCTCTCGAACCTCTACACTCATGCGAACTGCAATTCTTAACGTGGAAGGTGGCTTTCTTGATTGCCATTACCTCACTCCGATGGGTTAGCAAATTACAAGCACTAACAATTCAAGAACCTTTCATGCAAGTACATGCTAACAGGGTAGTTCTTAGAACAAACCATAAGTTCATGCCAAAAGTAGTATCAAATTTCCATATAAATCAATCTATAGAACTGCCACTGTTCTTCCAAAATCCACAGTCAGTAGCCGAGAGAGCCCTACACATACTAGATGTAAAGAGAACTCTGCTTTACTACGTGGACAAAACGAAATCATTTAGAAAAACAAAGCAACTATTTGTTGCTTTTGCACCACAGCATAAGGGAAATCCAATATCAAAGTCAGGAATAGCCAGATGGATAGTTAAATGCATTCAAATATGCTATCAAAAAGCCAAACCGTCCCCCCAAGAGCGCACACTACAAGAACAAGCATTTACAATGCAATAGGTCTCCCAGCATTAAAGTTTGAGTTATTGGCATTGTGTATGACAATGCGTTGCATAACATTTTTAGCAAACTTTGAATTGGTGAGCAGTGTGTGCAAGAGTATGCTGTTCTTGAAAGCAGTGTGGAGACCTAAAAATGCACTAAATAAATAAAATATTCTCAGTGACTTCTATTGAAGCATAGGTAATTTCAGCGGTGGAGCAGTCAGACATTTTTGGCTTAAAACATCGGGAGCAAGTCTGTTGGCAGGTATGATGCATTTGTTAGTATGCCCACCCCTAGTGCAAATAAGATGAAATTAATTATACTCCAAAAAAAAGTTGTATTTACAACACGAGAATGCCGCTTTATTAAGCATTCTAAGCACGAGCGCGGCTAGTTAGTCACACACAAATCCGATTACTTCGAAAGGTTTTCTGAGTTCTTTGTTTGTCAAATTTTGCTCTTGCTGTGGAGAAGTGTGGCTCACGGTGTAGAGCAGGCAGACCCGGAAGCTGAGGTCAGACCCGGGACCAGGGTTCAATTCCCGACGCGGCAGGGTCTTGAGCTCAAATGTCCACGGACTCGATAATTCTCGCTTTGGTGCCTGCTCTAATCATGGGTTCTCACTCTGCAACTCTGGGCATTAAGCTTGCTTAATCTCCACAACGGCCCCCTGCGGCGGGATGCCTGGCTTTCACCTTGGGGATGCCCTGTAGGGGCTATCTCACAGGGAAAAGCCAGGACGGGTTCCCAAGGCAAGCGCCGGGAAACCTCCGCGTAGCTGTGCGCTCAATAAATGCAATAATAATAATAATAAAAGTAGGTGGCGGTGCCCGAAAGACACGATCAACCGAGTTGAGGTATGAGTCTGGAAGGTCGCAGTGAAAAGGAGTGTTGGATGTTCGTGACCTCCGCTGCCATCATTGGGGCCCAAGTCTCCCCCACAACGAAAAGCCCGTTGGTTTACACCCGCCCTGGTGGTTTTTGGTTTGGTCCCTTTTTTTTTTTCCTGCGTAGGTTTGGGTCTCTTGTTGTGTCGAGTATCAGCCACCCTGCTGTGCAATGCTGTGTGTGTTAACCACACACGTTTTTGTAAACGGTCTTGCAGTGACTTCCCAGTATCACCACAGAAAGTTGTTGCAGTGTCTACGCGCATTTCAGCACCTCTTTCTGATTTGAACAAGATTCCATGCAGTACATGTGGTACATCATGTAATGTTCTATATTTCCCTCTTAACAAGTGAACCATTTAGCTAGATTTAGTGTAAATTACGTTAAAAACATTTATGCTGGGCTAATCATTATATGCCCTGCTTTCAGAACACTTAACAGGAAAACACCTCATATGACATGTAGTACAAGATTATTGTACTTTTACCCGTCCCTCAGCGCGCGAAACAAAGCGCGGTGAGAGCGAGACAACGTGAGCCTGCTCAATAGAGCGGGCGTTCACGTGCGTGTGGCCCGCTGTAGGTCCTGTCCCCTCTCCTGGGAAGCAGAGTCGCTCACAATAGGTCTCTGGCGAGACCGCGCTTTCGCGCGGTTTAACGCCAGGAGACCTAAAAATTGCCCATTCCCACTCCAGGGGCTGGATCCATGCAATTATCTGACTATTTAAGCAACTAGAGAGTGACTCATTGGTTCCCAATACACGAACAGATACAACTGGACATTCTTTGTCAAATCTGTCACTCAAACTAAACGAATTCATCAAAACATCCACAGAAATGTTTTTGTATTACCACCTACCTACACTTCAGTCTCCATTCCATAAATGACTAACTGGTGAAATGAAATTGTTTATGACAGTCGGGTGCTAGGGCAGAACTTTTAGCTTGTGAGAGGCCTCTTCTTTGGAAAATGTACCAATAACCTGTGTCTCTGCAAAAGTTTCTGATGTGCCTTCAGTTACTGGCAGGTCTTATCTATGGGCGGGATCCTAACTGACCTTAAATCTAAAATAACTCATGATGGGCCCAGTACATGGAATAGCTTTTTATGGTTCTTGAATACGGAATAGACCAGATGAGCCTTGCATATGAAATAGATCCGGATGGGTCTTCCAATTGGAGTAGATCTGGAAGGATCTTATTTATTATTTATTTATTTAGGTAGCTTATACAGCGCGCAGCTACCCCCGAAGGGGTGTCCCGGCGCCAGAAACAGAGCCTCGGGGAAGGAGGGGAGGAAAGCATATTGTAAGGCAGGAATCATATTCTGGAGAACAGCCAGGTTTTTAATTTAGCACGGAAGATGGATTCAGACGGGCAGAACCTTAGATCGATAGGGAGGCAGTTCCATAGTTTGGCAGTGATTACGCTGAACCCTCTGCCGCCCATTCTGGAGCGTCGAAAGCGAGGTGCAATCAGGATGCGTAAATTGTTAGATCTTAGAGATCTGACAGATTGAGAGATTGACACTCGCTTTTTCAGATAATTGGGTCCCAGGCCATTGATAGCTCGAAAGGCGAGGGTGAGGATCTTGAATTGAATACGGCTAGCAATGGGCAGCCAGTGGAGCTCTATGCGATAGGCGGCGACAGACTGACGGTAGGGGATATTGCCGATCAGTCTGGCCGCCGCATTCTGAACGATCTGGAGCCGATCGATCAGATATTGGGGAGCACCGGCATATAAGCTGTTGGCGTAGTCCAGGTGAGAAGTTATGAGGGCCTGAGTGATAGTTCGGCGGGCGTCTAAGGGAAGGTAAGGAAGGATCTTCTTAATCATGCGCAGCTTCGCGAAGCAGGCAGAGGTAACCTTGTTGACTTGTGCCTTGCAAGAGAGAGAGTCATCGAAATGATAGCCCAAGTTGCGTGCTGATTGGACAGGGGTAGGTGCCGGGTCAAAAGCTGTGGGCCACCACAGGCTAGGGGAAATAGGTGTTTTTTGGTTAAAAAACAAGACCTCTGTCTTGTCAGCATTCAGTCATAAGTGATTGTTGGTCATCCAGTCACAGAAGTTGGCAGAGGTGGAGTCTGAGTGGTCTCTAAAGGAAAATGTCAACTGAGTATCATCAGCGTAAGAGACCACCCTGACTCCACAAGCCTCCACCACTGGGGCCAAGGGTGCAAGGTAAACATTAAAAAACAGAGGGCTAAGAGCAGAGCCCTGCGGAACACCGCAAAGCAGGGGTTTACCCTCTGATCTGAACGGCCTAAGCATCACCTTTTGAGTTCTGCCAGTGAGGAAGGATTCAATCCATGCAAGAGCGGAGCCACCGATTCCAATCTGCTTTAGGCGGTCAAGTAGGATTTTGTGAGAGACCGTATCAAAAGCAGCGGATCTTGCATTTGAAATAGATCCAAATGGATTCTGCATTTTGATTCAGATGAGCTTTGTGTATGGAATACATCCGGGTGAACCTTGCCTATGGAATAGCACCTGAGTGTTTTGTATCTCAATGATTTCCTGGAGGACACTGTATCTGAAATAGCTATTGATGGACCTTGTTTCTGGAAAAGCTTGACCTCTTATTCTCCACTCCATCAAATACCTCAAGTTGTTTAGGTAAAAAATAGATCACTACTCTTCAAAGGAGTTCATGCTAGTCTAGGTTTCATGAGGTAGGCAGGTGGCCACTCCTGTCCAAAACCCAACCGCACTCCGAAGCGGCCCAACAAGTGACACTGTAAAAAATAATAATAACATATAACTAATGTTTCTTTAATGCAACTTTAGAAACAAAGGTTTAAATGTATATCTGGTCCCCCTGACCTTTTTTTTTTTAATCTCAAACAACTTATTAAAAAGATGGATAAATCATTTTGGGAACCATAGCAGTCCCAACTTGTTTTCACTCTCACCCTGTCATATGGATTCATTCAGATTTCAACATTACGAGCAGTTTGGCTTTGGAAGGCTGGCCTATTAGAGACAATGGAGTCCTTGGACAGTGTAATCCAGCAAATGCTGACAGAAAAGGAAAGAGTGGGGCAGTAAGCACTATAAAGATGTTCTTACTCACTTTCATCATACTAAGTTTCTTTTTATTTAGAAGCCTTTCCTTTAAGTTAAAAACTTTACTGTGAATATATTGGACTGACAGCTCCAAGCACAGGGGGCAGCCCCAGCACAGCAGTCACCGAGACCTGTCATACCTGTGGCAGGGTTAGCGCTGGCTCTCCTGTTCCTCCGGTTCCCGGCACTATCTCTGAGCTCCCTCAGCTCCTCCTCTTCTTCCTCCAGCCAGGCTTCAGCCATCAGCAGCGCGAGGGGGGGAAAGACATGGAGAATGGGCTGGAGACCACGTCCGAGACCACTCGACCAGCCGGGCTAGAGCAGCACCAGGGCCCTGCAGGCAGACAGGGCCGGGCCTAGGCGAAGGTCCATCTCACCGGGAGGCGGGGAGAAAAGTCCGGGGCAGAGAGCTCAGGTCAGCAGACTACACGGGCGGGGGGGGCGGGCAACCTTGCGCAGTTCCAGCAGCACCTCTCAGAGCAGGCGGTGTCACCTCAGAAGGAAGAGGTGATTTTGGGGGACAGCCAAGGCCTGTCGCTGCTGGGACTCCCCGCTAAACACCCCCACATAAAACTCTGGACTGCACCAGCTCCTCGTTGCACGCGCAGGTCTTTGTTGCCCCTGTCCCTCCTCTGTGCGTGCGCTGCTGCCACCTCTCCTTAGCTCCTCTTCAGCACTTCCTTGTCTGAAAAAGTTTTCCCTGGCTCGGGATTCCTGCTCAGTCTGTCTGTCCTCTTGGACTACGGCAGAGGCCGGGGATGCTGCTGCTGGGAGGGGCTTGAGCCGAGAGCACTGCCTGAAAGGTGAAGGGAACGACTGGCGCTGCCGCTCCTGCACTCCCGGCTAAAACATTCCGGTGTCAACAGGAAATTGGGCTACCTGGGAGGCCGAGGTACCTGCAGCAAGGAAGGCACTGGAGGAAGGGGGGTGCCGAGGGGATGGGAAGTAGAAAAGGCCCCCTGATTGATAGAGGGAGGTGAGTGCATTATTTATCTGAAGAAAGGGGCATTGTGATGCGACTGCTCGGGGTTAGCACACAGGAATCTCGCTTGCATACATTGACATATCCAGCTGGGGCTACTCAGGATTGAAAACCAGCATTGGCTGCGCGTCCGCTAAAGCGAAGATAACGAGACCCGCTCTGTGGTGGTGGTGGGGGGCAGGGGGGGGAGGAGCGTTGAAGCGCCGCGAACGATGCGCAGCCTCACCGGAAGTCAGGCAAGGTCGCCTGTGACGGGGGCGGGGCCGCGTCCGGACCGGAAGAGGAGGCAGGCGGAGTGAAAGCGTCTCGCGGCCCGGGGCTCCTGTGAGCGGTGGAGAGCCCCGGGCCGCCAGAAAGAGGTTGCGCAAGTGTTGCACATGCCCGGTGCCTGCGGAGAGCGGAGTCCCCCGAGATTGGCCCGGTAAGTTGAAAAAGGCTGGGGGGGGGGTCCAGGTGCACGTGTGTGTGTGTGTGTGTGCTCGTGTGTGTATGTGTGCTCGTGTGTGAGTGTGTGCTCGTGTGTGTATGTATGTGTGCGACGGCGGGGGGGCTCGGTGCACTTGTGTGTGTGCCGCGGGTGTGTATGTGTGGGGGGGGGGGCTCTGTATGTGTGTGCGTGCATGGGCGCTCGTGTGTGTGTCTGTGTGTGTGCATGCGTGGGTCTTGGAGCTTTCCAGGAAAGAAGACAGGAGCTGGCCACAGCAAGCGCGTTCGCGTGCGCGTGGCCCGCTCAATTTCCTGCGCATGGCCAGCTCCTGTCCCCTCTCCTGGGAAGCAGAGTCGCTCACAAAAGGTCTCTGGCGGTTAACGCCGGAGACTTAAAAATGGGGGCAGGTAGTACAGAGCAGAGTCCTGAGAAATACAGAGTGATAAATCATGTGTATTTAGCCATGAAGATAGCTTTTACTTCTTTCTTAAAAAGTTTGTTAGAGGAGCTGAGCCTGGTTTCAGGAGGGAGTGAGTTCCAGATCCTGGGCGCCATTCCTGAGAAGGAGTGTTTATAAGTTTTTTCCTTCCGAAATCTTCGAGGCTTCAGCAGAAGATTATTTGTGCTTCTAGTAGTTCTAGAACCGCCAGAAATTGTTAGCTTTTGAGTGAGGTAGCCGGGTGAGTTCATGTGTAAAGCCTTGTGTGTCATACAGGCGATTTTCAGATGTATTTTGGCTTCAAAAGGTAGCCAGTTCAGGGATTTAAAGTCAGGGGAAATATGCAAGTGTTTTTTTGAACCGGTGATGAGTCTCGCTGCAGCGTTAAGGGACGCTCTTAGGGGTGCAATTTTAGTTAGGGGGAGCCCGCAAAGGGCGATGCTGGCGTATTCTATGCGCGGGATGACTATGGATGGTACTGCCATTTGGAAGGCTTTGGCTGGGAGGAAGGGTTTAAGTTTTCTCAAGGTATTGATTTGGAAGTTCGCTCCTTTGGTTGCCTTGCTGATGTGCTGCTGCATGTTGAGATTGGCGTCAAGTGTTCTGCCTAAAGATTTTGCTTAGTCTACGATGGTAGGTTGTACATTGAGAGCAGTTAGGTACTTAAGCCACGTTTGAGCGGTAGAGATTTTTGCGGGTGGTGAGATCAGGAGGAACTCAGTCTTCAGCGCATTGAGTTTGAGGTGATTCTCGGCAAGCCAGTATTGGGTGTTTCTGATCGTCGAGTTCAGGAGCATGATGTCCTTGGGGGATTGTATTTTGAGATAAAGTTGGGTGTCGTCGGCGTACATGTGAAAGTGAACATTGGATGCTTGTAACAAAGTGGTGAGAGGTTCCATGACTAGGTTGAACAGTGTTGAGGAGAGGGAGGATCCTTGAGGGACGCCTAACGATACAGGTACCGGAGAGGACATCAGGTTGTTGCTTTTGAATCTCTGAGACCTGTTGTGTAGAAAGGAAGTGAACCACTTGAGAACAGTCCCAGATAGACCCATTCTTGTGTTTAATAGTTCGAGTAGGCTCTCATGTTTAACTGTGTCGAATGCTGATGAGAGGTCAAGAAGGATGAGGAGGCAGGTATCGTTTTGGTCTAGGATTTGGAGGGCGTCGTCAACTATGTGAGTCATGGCAGTTTCGGTACTGTGCCCTGCTCGGAAGCCTGATTGATGAGGGTTGAGGAGATCAAACTTATCTATGTGTTTAGTCAGTTGTAGCTGTACGCATTTTTCCAACAGTTTAGCGAGAGAGGGAATATTTGTAATAGGACGGTAATTGTTTAGATCAGTGGGGTCTGCTGTTGTTTTTTTGTAGTAGCGGTGTGACTTGTCCGACTTTGAGGGAGTTAGGGATGGTTCCTTGTTGAAGAGAGCTATTGATAATCTTAGTCCAGAGTGGGAGGAGCAGAGGGGTAAAGTATTTTACAGCGTTAGCAGGAAGGGGGTCAGTGAGGTGATTGGATGGTTTCAGGGTGCGGAGTAGTCTGCCAATTTCTTCCTCGGAATAGGTGCCAAAGGATGACCATGTAGCATTGTTCTTTGGTTCAGAGGATGCTGTGTGGTGGGGATTGGAGTAAAGGATTGCGTCATTGAGGAGATCGCTCCTTATGTTGTCGGTTTTTTGGTTAAAGAAAGCAGAGAAGTCTTCACAGGAAGGTGTAACGCCCATGGTGCTGAGTGTCTGGGGTGGTTCTTTGGATTGTGTTCTGATTAGCTCAAACAGTTTTCTTGGGCGGTTTTTTGCTTGGGAGAGCTGGAGGCTGAAGAAATCTCTTTTTGAGCGTTTTATTTTCCTGAAGTAGGCGTTTCTCTGTTTCTTCAACACTTTTAGGTGCAGTGCAGAGGGAGCTGATCTCCATGCGCGCTCTGCCATTCGCATGGCCCGTCTATCTTCATTGAGGCTCCCGTCATACCATGGGTTGGAGATCTTGGACGAGACTCTTTTCAGTTGCATGGGTGCAGTCTCATTGAGTATTGTGGTCATAGCATTGAGATAGTGGTCAGTCAAGGTTTGAACGTCCGTAGCGCCAGGCGGTGGGAGTAGGAGATTGCAACTGTTAGGGGGCAAAGAGCCTGGATTGAGTTTTTTCATGTCCCTTTTCCAGACTTTGGGTTTGCAGAATTGTGCCGGGTTAACTGTGCAGCTACTACCGCTAAAGGAGTGCTTTTCTCCATTGTGCTCTGCGTGTAGTGTATAGGATGATATCAGTGCTCTTGGTTCCATTGTTGAGGGAGAAGTAGGTGTCTACAAAGGGGATTTCAGGGTGGGACTTCAAGAAGTTGTGCTTAAACCTTTTTGCGGTTTTTTTGGTGAGCCCGGGGGGATAATTTATTTTGTAAGTGTGTTTGCCCAAGGGTTCCATGTTGGGAGTAGGGGGACAGGTGGGTAAGGGGGATGCGTGGATGGGTGTAGGAAAGGCGCTATGATGTGTGCGAGGAAAGAGTGGGTGCAGAAGTCAAGGAATGAGGGCGGAGGAGTAGTGATTTAGACTAGTCTAAGATGGCCGCTTCTTTAGGCGTGATGCAGTGATGAGGATTGACTAGCCTAAGATGGCCGCCAAGTTAGAGAGATAGAAGGGTATAGCAGTCCTTTGTTTATTGTTACGTAATGAGAACAGGGAGGTGTGCCAGTTTCAGAAGTTCAAGAAAAGGCAGGTCTAGGAGTCCTATTTCAATCTTACAGGGTGGGTGGAGGGGAGTCCTATGACTATTTTGGCGAGTCAGGGGAAGGCAGAGTGGGTGTTTAGATTAGTTTTGTGGAGGTCTGGCGCTTAGATGTTCTAGATCAGGGGTCTCCAAACCTGTCCTGGATCCATGACAGATTTTTGAAATTACTACATGTATCTCAATGGGGATATCCAAAAAATCTGGCATGGATCCGGCCCTCCAGGACTGGTTTGGAGACCCCTGTTCTAGATTTATGACCCCAGCCATTTTGGGCGAAGGAACCGGTTTTATGTGGGTTTCAGGGAAAATGGAGGCCGGTGAGGCTACAAGTTTTATGGCCCTAGCCATTTTGGGCAGACAGGTCTGAGAAATAAACTCGAGTAATTCGGTGAAAAGGTGATGCAAATTAAATGAAAACACGATACCTTGTCCTGAACCTGGGGGCGTTTTACAAGTGAAGCGATTGCACTGCTGGCTGCATTCTGTCTCTTTTGAGCACTTTGCCAGCGTTAGCATTCCTTCTTTATCCGGCTGAATCCATCCTTAAAACATTAGCGATCTTGGGCACACGATAGTCAATGCCCGTGTTATCGGTGCTGTTTTGTGCCGTTTTAGCTTCCTTTCCTTTAGTGCAGGGGCGGGGCCATGGAGCGACTTAGCTCCGTGTGTGTTGACGAGCTGTGGCAGCATAGAGCCTGCTATTCCCCGGTGCGAGACCCTCGGCAGGAGGGGGGGTCTCGCCGTCTTGCTCTGCAGGGCGTCGGGGCAGTCCAGAGTCCAAGCCACTGCCCGCACTGTCTTGCGGGACCCGGCGAGGCTCGGAGCCTCCGCAGCAGCAGGGGGCTTGCTCCCGAGGCAGTTCAGGGTCTACGCCTCTACCTCGGGCAGCTCCCGGCGTCGTTGGATGAGGAGCGATGCCACAATCAAGACTGAAGGCTCTGCAGGGCATCGGGGCAGCCCGGCGTTGAAGCCATTGCCCTCCTCCTGGTCCCGCAGTGTCTGGCAGCAACCCGGCGAGGCTCGGAGCCTCCGCAGTAGCAGGGGACTTGCTCCGGACCTCCGTTCCAGGTCCCGCGATGACCCGCAGCAGTCTGGCGAGGTGGGTCAGGCTCCAGGCTGTGGCCATCCAGCCGTGAGTGGGCGTCAGGAGCCGGTAGACTCCAACCACCTGTCCCGTCTCCAGCCAGGTCCAATCCGTCCCGGTGCCCCAGCTGATCAGTCCGGTCAGCGCGATGGGGGTGCCTGCAGTGCCGAGTGGGCTCCGGACCTCCGTCCCGGTCCCTCAGTAACCCGCAGCAGCCTGGCGAGGCAGCGTCCCGGCGGTGTCGATGGCGAGGCAGGCTCCCGGCGATGTCCTCCAGAGCGTGTGAGGGAACCACAGCAGGCTCCAGTCCCCGTCACTCAGGTAAGCGTGCGATCCGATTACTTTTAATCGTTCAGTTTCTGAGAGTGGTGGTGGGTGCTAACAGGGATAAATCCAGACTAGGGATCCCAAGCACCAGGAGCTCCTACCAGGCGGCCATCTTTACCTTGCACTACATTCATATCGCCCGCCCTCCTCCCCGGTGACTGTTGCAGCTGCAGCATTATCTTTGGCATGGCCATCTCTTTCTTTACTATCTCCATCTCTGCCACAATGGCGAAAAACAATCGGAGGATGGAGAAGATGCCCATGCGCACTGTAGTCCAGGGGAGGAGTCACCTATTCTCGTGATACTTCGAAGACTCTTCCAGGACAACAAAGTGCAATCATCCGGACCCAACACTAGGCGGCGATCTATGCACGGATATGAATGTCAGCAGCCCTACATGCCAAGAACAGATGCATACTGGTAAGTAGCATATTCCTTCCTGGCACCATAATGGCTTTACTGAATCCTGGGATATTTGGTATCTAACATCTCAAAATAATAAACCTGCCTTGATCCCAGTGTCCGATGTATCATTCCCTGCACTCAGGGCTCCCTTCTAGAGGGGACCCCTGTACCAGACCAACCTCTGGTGGTTTCCTGACTGGTGAACACTAGCCTGCTATCACGAGACAAGTTTCTGGACCCCTGGGGTTGGAGCCTTAGTTCTCTGGGCCCAGAAACAAAGCCTTTCCTGTGGTGTTCACCCCTCCCCCAGGTCAGGAAGAGCCATCTGTGGCAGAGATGCTTCAAAGTCGTTATAGCTTTTGCAAAGCGACCCCCAGCAACTCCTATTGGGAGCAGACCCCTTCCTGTTTCACCCCCACTTCAATAAACACTTGCGATTCTTGGGAACAGCGCCCTGTCCACAGAAGATTGGCCCCTGCGGGACCAAGAATTCCTGCTCCAGGACTTAACTCTGCACCTGGACTTAACTCTGCACCCGTCGTCCACGACCCGTGTCCTGAGGGTCCATCCATTCTGAAGTGGTCCCCCAGCAGCGGTTCTGACCTCCAAACCATCAAGGGGTGTTGCCTCCAACGTTCTGTGCTGACACCTGCAGCTTCTAAACAACGAACCCCTCCACCACAACCAGAGCAGTACATAGATTCCTCACCTCAAAAGGCACCCCTGCAGTCTCTCTGACCGAAGCCTCCTGGCATCAAAGGACATCTCTACTTACCTGCCCAGCTGTTGGTTCCTCCAGGTAGACTTCCTGGGCCAAGCCTGTAGCCGAAATCAAACCAGAAATCTCTGTAGGATTGCAATAGGCTCCCCACACAATCTAAGCACCCTGCACCTGGTTGTCCCTGCACCCCTGGTGGTGTGGACTTAGTGCCAACCTGGGACCCCCCTTTGCCCTGACCTTAATCTCAGAAGTTTGAGGCCCAAGACCAAGTGGCGTGCCCGTGAGCCGCCCCCAACTGAGGTGCCCCATTGACACCCAGCACTGCACATAGCCACCCTAGTGCCGCTGGTGGTGCCCCTTGAGTGCCAACTTGAACCTTGGTTCAACCCCCCCAAAACTCCATTCCTAAAACCATTTACTTACCTTTAAACTTTACACTTAGTTTTTCTCCATAGGATTGTATGGTGGGTTGTCTCTGAAAAATCTTAAGTGTTGAGCTGTCTTGTACTGCAAAAATAGTAACCTAATGCCTTTAAAAGAGTTAGCCTGTTTGCTGATAGACTTTCATGATGTTTTCATGCCAAACTAGTAAAGTAATTACAAAGTAATAAGTAATTACAAGTGTTTTTGAATAGCTTACAAGCCATTTTCTCAACTGAAAATGAATCTTAATAATCCTACCAAATCAGTGCTCTCTTTTGAAAAGTAACCTTGTATGAAAATGTAGTATTTCTAGTTGTATTTCCCTGTGCTTGTTGCATAGCTATGAGATGAGAATCCTGTACTGAGAATGTTCCATGGCAATGTTCTGTTCTACTGTAAGGTTCTGCTATTTGTCAGTTGCCTTTTGACATTCATGTAATGTTGCGCCTCCGCTTGGTAGTCCAGCTTATGATATATTAAATCCTAAAGAAACTTACCTGATTATCATTACGACATCTTTTTGGCGACGGGTGCTGGACTACCTACACGGACCCACGAACACATTTTTTCACACTCTGACTCACGAAGGATTTGAAGCAGACGAAAAGGGGACGCTTCATATGAATGAGTTTCCAAGTGGAAAAGGTGTCGGAAGTATGCGGAAAAGCAGCAAGCTCATAGCGACGGTTTGATGAACAACTAAAACTTCTTCTGATATTATTGAAGATCGAGGCTGTGTTTCGAACTGTCAACCTCACTGTTCAAGGGACGGTAAGCTGTGTGAGGTTTGTTTCTGACGAATCCTTCTCCCTGAATCCTGCTGTCTGTAGCTGCACGGGATGATTGAGTGAGCGGGGCACGACAAGAAGAAGGTTAGTGGCTCTGGTGCAGGAACGCATACCATTCGCGGTGCATTCCAGCAACTGAAGTAATGGATGATTCTACGCGTGACGTCATACGCAGGCACGTTTATATTTTGTCATTGGAACGCAAAGAGCTTATGACATTGCACGTTCTCATGTTTGTGTTCCAACACCATTTATTTTACGTCATAAAGGATTAAATACTCAGAGGAGTTTCCATAACAGCGCCAATAATACAATTGTTGATAGACATTCCTTGAGAGAAAATCTCTTCACATAACGTCACTGTCAAACAAAGGGAGCGGCAGAGTCTTTGTTAAGAGGGTTCTTTTCATTATATCTCAGTGAAACAAAGGGACAGAGTTCTTTTCATTATATCTCAGTGAAACAAAGGGACTTTCTTCTGCTTTTATTTTTAATTCTGTCCTAGGTGGAACTATGGTTGCTTTTTAACTAGAACAATAGAGTTGGAAGAAAATAAAGAAAGGAATGTACAAGTACAAGAAATCTACCTGTAACATACAAAGGTTACTGTAACATCATTCCTTAGTTGTCACTGGTTAACAAACAAAAGTGAATTGTTGCACAAAGTAATATAGTTTTTTTTGTGTTTCTTTAAGCTACGGTTCTATTATGACAATGCAAGCTGTTTCTCCACCCACACCATTTTTAGAAACACCAGGAGATCCACCCATCAAATGGAGAAAGTGGTTTGATGGTTTTGAAACATACCTGGGCGCAATTGGTGCCATGAAATTTCCTGCTGAACGGAAGAAGTACATCCTAATGCATTCGTTAGGTTATGAAGGCAGAGAAATATACAACTTCCCAGTCCAGTTCAAATAGATGGCGGTGATCCTGTTGATGAGTATCAAGAAACAATAAAAAAATTAGACAAGGTTTGATACACAACCCAGTTTAGTTGTACTTCGACATAAGTTTTTTCTGCGGACGCAAAATACCGGCGAAGATGTTGACAACTACATAACTGCATTCAGAAGCCTTGTATCAGACTGTCAGTTTGAGAATTTTACAGAACAACTTGTTCGGGACCGATCAATTCATATCACATTGCTCAGATAAAAGTATCAAACAAAAATTACTGTCGATGGGGAATCCAACTTTAGAAGAAATATTTAGTGGCAAAAAGCATTGAGACATCTCAAATGTCTGTAAAAGAACTAGATGACAAAAAAAAGTGAAGCAGTTACTACCGTAAAAGTTAAAGATACAAAGGTATCTCACAACAAGATACATGATGGACAACAATCGTATGGAAGACAGATTTCATTTTTTTCTAAGACTAACATTTGTTTCAGGTGTGGTTATAGACCACATGGTCCAGGGGGAAGGTGTCCAGCTAAGTTTGTGACATGTAAAATTTGTAACAAAGTAGGCCATTTTGCAAAAGTATGTCAAACAGGAAAAAACTAATTTAACTCAAAGCCTGTTCCAGTGAAATGTGTAATTGATGAGGACACATTAGGAGAGGATGATGAGTCTATAATCAAAGATCTTAGTAACATGGTAGTTGTAGTTCAGGATGAGGGTGTTATTACAGGAGACCCAGATTTGTGTGTTGATCCCTATGTAGAGATCCAAGCAGGGGATTGTGTGTTGAATCTCTTGGTTGATTCCGGAGCACATATCTCCATGATTACATTGGAACTTTATCTAACAAAATGGCCCAATAGAATTCTCATTCCTCCAGACCGGAAAGCTGTCTCTTATGAGGGACGTGAGATTAATCTTTCTGGGTACATTGAGGAAATTTTAGAGTTCAAAGGAAGGAAAATTGTTGGTAAGATATGTGGCCCAGAAAGGATTGAACATTTTAGGCTGTTTTCGCCAAGGCCTATTTGGGATGGTATTAAAGCCTGGTGCTAAAGAACAAGTGCTTGCCATAAGAGAAAGTCCTGATCTCGAAAGTCTAATGATTATCCTCATGTGTTCTCAGGTGAGTTGGGCAAGATAAAGAATTTTCAACATAAGATCACCATAAAAGAAGGTGCCTGTCCAGTAAAACAAACGTAGGAGTGTTCCATTTAGTGTAAGACAGGACCGTGAAAAAGAACTTGATTCCTTATCTTCTAAAGGTCTAATTGAACCAGTGGAGACATCCCTTTGGTTGTCTCCATTAGTTGTAGCTAGAAAACAGAATGGAGAATTAAGGGTTTGTGTTGACCTTCGTTGCCTTAATAAGGAAATATGGGTTGATTCCCATCCCCTTCCAAACATAAATGAGTTACTAACAAATTTGGAAGATGCTAACGTTTTCACCAAACTGGATTTGGCATCTGCCTATCACCAGGTAGAATTAGCGCCTGAATCTAGACCTTTCACTGCGTTTGTATCACCATTTGGTACTTTCCAATATGTGTGTATGCCGTTTGAGCTGGCCTCAGCGGCATCCGTTTTCCAACGTCTCATGTCAAATATGTTGAAGGGGATTGATGGTCTATCTGTGTTCCAGGACGATGTTCTTATTTTTGCACCTGATAGACCTGCACACAATGTTATATTGAAGGAAGTCTTATCAAGATTTCAAAACAATGGAGTAGTTCTTTTCAGAAACAAGTGTGTCTTTTCAACAAATGAAGTAGACTATTTAGGTAATTTGGTCAATGATAAAGGTATTCTTCCAAAGTCCAGTCTTGTTGATTCCATTGTTAAAGCTAGGGCTCCTTCTGACAAAAGCACCCTCAAATCATTCCTTGGTCTATGTGAATTTTATTCAAGGTTCATTCAAAATTATGCTAGTAGATTAAGACCATTATCATGCATGCTTATGAAGGGAGTTGAATTTGTGTGGAGCAAAGAATGTCAGGATGTGTTTGATTGGATGAAAAAACAACTCAGTTCTCCTACAATTTTAAAACATTATGATCCCGCTCCTATGTGCACCCTCACGGTCGATGCAAGCAATGTGGGATTAGGTGCAGTCCTCTCTCAGCAAAACAAAGGGGAATTCCAAACTATTGGGTTTGCATCCCGAGTCTTCTCACCAGCTGAGATGAAGTACTCAGAAGGTTGTGGGCCATCATAAAGTTCAGGAATTTTCTTTGGGGGAGAAAATTCTGTCTAAAGACAGATCATAAACCTTTGATCTTTATAATCAGTGTCAGGAACGTGAGAGATTTCACACCTAGAATTGCACGTCTATCTTCAAAATTGTTGCAATTTGATTTTACTGCTGAATATATTCCAGGGAGCAAAAATGGGTGTGCGGATTTTTTGTCTCGATCTTCTGACATTGTTGAAGAAAAATTAAATGTTGATGAGGATGACAAAGAAGAGTTTCTGGTTGCTGCTGTTGATCTTCCTCAGTTGTGTGCTGTATCAGAAAATGAATGGAGAAGTGCTCTTTTGAATGATGTTTCTCTTTGTAAGGTCATGAAATTTATTAAGGAAGGTTGGCCTAAAGAAAGGAATCTGAGTTTTGATTTTAAGACGTATCTCCAAGTAGTTGACGAGCTTACCATTGTTGGTGGTTTAGTGCTGAGAGGAGATAGGCTTGTTCCTCCTTTGACCTTGAGAACCAAATTGGTAGAGTCTGCACATGAGGGACATCTGGGCGCTACTTTAACAAAAAGAAGAGTGCGACTTTCGTTTTGGTGGCCATCTATGGACAGAGAAATTGATGACTTTTTCACTTCATGTGTAATTTGCTCAAGTTGTGATAAGGTAGCAAAGTTACGTACTCCACCGTTGTCACCCATTCAGTTGCCTTCGGGACCTTGGACTAAATTGGGATTGGACATTGTGTCCTTTCCATGCTCTGGATTCCTCGTCTAAATTTGCTTTGGTCCTCATGGACTATTATTCTAAATGGCCAGAAATTAAGATTGTTAGAGAAGTGTCTGCCAGAACAGTTGTGGAATTTCTTAGTGATATGTTTTTGAAGAAACGTTTCCCGGAATTTTTGGTGACTGATAATGGTACGCAGTTTGTTGCATCTGAGGTTGAAGATTATCTGTGTAAGTGTGGCATTAAACATCTCAAAAGTGCTTTGTATCATCCTCAAACCAACGGTTTGGTTGAACGTATGAACAAGGTTCTGTGGGAGTGTATACAATGGGCTCTGTCTAAATGTGTTGAGTAGTTCTGTGAGGAGCATGTTGTGGTTTTATCTAACTACTCCTCACTCAACTACAGGTGTCTCACCTTTTGAGCTACTACGAGGTCGTAGAGCTTCCACCGTGTCTTGTCCAGGTTGGATGAATAATTGGATAAAAGGAAAACAGTGGAATGATGAGGTGGTAAGAGATCAAGTAGAATGTGTGCAGAATAAACAAAAAATGTATTTTGATTCCAAGAAGTCTGTTGAAGTTGTGGACATATTTCCTGGTGATTATGTTTCCATCAAGACACCTACACATGTAAAGTATGGATTTTCGAAATGCAGTTGCTCTATCAAAGTCAGAGGTTAGAGGAAATTCTGTCAAATTGATCAATGGACAATGGTGGAACAAGAATAGTTTAATAAAAAAATGTCAGACTGATAATTCATTTGATAGAAATACTGATAAAGGTGGTGAAGATGGTACCGGACAATTTGTCTTGAGGCGTAGCCTTCGGCAATCCAAAATTCCTCTTCGTTACAAAGTTTAATCTTATTCTTGTTTGTTTTCTTTTTCGTTATTATTTTCTTTTTCTTTCTTTCTTTCTTTTTATTTTTAAAAGGAAAACCAATGTAGTATTTCTAGTTGTATTTCCCTATGCTTGTTGCATAGCCATGAGATGAGAATCCTGTACTGAGAATGTTCCATGGCAATGTTCTGTTCTACTGTAAGGTTCTGCTATTTGTCAGTTGCCTTTTGACATGCATGTAATGTTGTGCCTCCGCTTTGTAGTCCAGCTTATGATTGATTGAAACTTACTTGATGTTTGTTATCATTACGACAGAAAAATATAACTTACCTGCTACCAAGTACATCTTGTTCCTAGAAACAAAGCAACAAAATAGCTTTTTTTTAACAAATAATTGGTCTGTATTCAGTCTGAGGGCATGACATTTCTTGCCTGAATGTGTTCAACAAATGCTTAACACTACCCTCTGATAACCCTGACTGCTCGTTCACACTACCACAAAAGAGAGTAAGGTATTATCTACTTTAGCTTCTGCTATACCTCTGAGGATCCACTGTACTCTGTGCACACTATACCTTAATTTGGTATGGTATATACAGAGACCGCTTCCTACACAAGTTCTTTGTTGAAAGCAGTCTTTTAACACACTGGATGTTGAGTGACTCCTCCAATCCTAGCAGTCCGTACAGTTCCTCTCAATAGAGCCAGTGCCCAATCGACATCAGGACAAGGGAGTTTACTCCCTATTCTTACTCATCCCCAAAAAGCATCTCTCACAAGGCGCTTTTTAGGGGCAAATGTAGGTCTGTCACTGGTAATAAGGCCACAAACACATGATAGGACTCAGCATAGGTCTTAGGAAATTATTCCTATGCTCAACCCTTGGTAACGTGGCTGCGAGCAGACAGGCTTAACTTCAAAGACCGGTATGTAAAGCATTTAAAAACACCATTTCAGTGAATAATTAAGACACAACACAAAATAAAAGTCCAACACCAATTTATAAAAATAGGTAATATTTGTACTTTTAAATGACACCAAAACGAAAAAAAATCCACTGTAGGGAACCAGAGATTAATTTTTAAAGATTAGTCACTTTCTAGTGCTTAGAAACCAACAGTTCCCCTTTTTAGGCATTTCGTTTTCTCTGTCATGTACACACCTTTTTAAATTGTTCTGAAGAATTTTCTCACCACTGTCGTGGGCTGCCTTCTTCAGCAAGCGGGGTCCAGTTAGAACACTTTCCTGGAGTTCTGCTTGCGGGTCCCAAAGTATCCAACACACAATCCAAGGTTCTGGAATCTCCAAGAGGGTCCTTGAAAGTGTGAAACTTCAGTTCCGCAATCCACTTGAACAAATGCCCTTACAAATCCACTGGTACTCTAGGCTTTGAATTCTTTGTGGGGCTGTCCAGGTGAGCTCTGTTAACCTGTAGCTTGCAGGGAGTTCCACTCTTGAGTCTTTTGGCAGCAAGGTAATCCACAGGGCTATAGTTTCAGCTGGTGCAGTCTTCATAGGTAAGGCCTTAGAGTTCCTTGCTCAGCAAAATCTTCAGCAGAGCACTTCTTGCTTTATTCAGTTTCAAGCAGCAGATCTGGAGGGCTCTGCCCCTCTCAGATACTTATTCAAAATTCTCTGCGTCAAGCACCAGATCACTGCTGTCCAATGAGAGCAGGGCAACTCCTCATAGTTAGGACCACATCCTGTAGAGTGTGGCATTAGTTTGTCCCAGAGTGCATCATTCTTCCAAATCCATAATGGCTGATTTTGCAGCAAGGAGGTAAGAGTTGGCTAAACACACCCCCTGGGATGGCTTATTTCTGTGGACTCTCCCCCTACCATCTGCACATACCTTCCTTAAGCCTAGCCCTGACTCTGGGTCAAGACTGTCAGAGTGAACTGAAACCCAGGCCTCCCCTCTGCCTTTGAAGAGCATAGTTTACGACGCCACCTCCTGGCCTGGCATTCCTATAGACCAGCACACTGCCCTCCCAGCCGCCTGGCTAATCCACTTAACTCTGACCAATCAGGGCAGACCACTGAAAGGCTGAATTTGGACTTGCAAACAAGAAAGTCTCATAACTTCTTGTATGTACACTTTAGGAGAAATTCAACAATATAATATTGTTGGATTTACTACTACCATTCTGGAACGTCTTTGAATGGTCCGGCTAGTCCTCTCCTATCAATAAGTATTAATCAATCACTTCCTACCATGTTAACCTATGGGCCATGGGGTTTGCAATAGGGGAAATGACTTGGGCCACTTTTCAAGAACCAGGGCTTATAAAACCATATTTAATAAGTATTTCACTAATTTCTGTAGTAGGGGATCTCTGTGTATAGTCATAATCTAGTGAATAGTCCCGCCCATGTGCGTGGACCCCGGAGCAATCAAAAATAATCTCTTACGGTGTCGAAAAATGCAGAACTGCACAGACACTTAAGAGATAATTAAAGACAGATATTGCAGCCTATATCACTGTTGGACTTGGCCCTTCTGGCAGGTTCACCCCTAAACATTTTGCTTTTAATGGTGACCTGGTGATAGTCATTTTTGGGTTCTGCGCACTTTCACTGTGTCCCAGTGGAAAGTGCGTGCGCACTCTGAGTGCGTGGAGTGAGGTTGGCCTGCCCTCCCATAGGAATGCATGGGGAATGTCTGTGTCCCTGGTAGTTCCTGATGCGTGAGGCGTGCATGCTCAAGTTTGGTATGTGCGAACTCGTGAGAGTGAATGCTGCGCAATGGTGTGTGCTGCGTGTATGTGTCTAGTGGGGAAGTGCCACTTCTAGACATGGCTGTACGTGTGCTGTGAGGGTGCTGGAGTGTGATTGGCTGGAGCTGGCTGGGATGCCAGGCTCCAGGATGTCTGGATGGGTCTGCCCAGTGGTGAGTGCTGAGATTAGCATGCTGATGTGAGGGGAGGAGTGCACCTGTGTCCTGAATGAGGCTGGGTTTTCCCCACACAATGCAGGCTCCGCCCCCTGTGGGGCGTCTAATGACCCTAGCCCTGCCAGTGAATGAAAGGGGTGGTTGAGCCCATCAAGGGTGCTCCAAAACCAGCTGCGACTGGTTTCTCCCCCACCCTGCACCTATAGACAAAGGGATTTCAAGTATAAGAAAGGGCTGTGTCCCCTTACATGTTGTTCTCTTCCAGGATCCTGAGGGGGCTGCTGCTGGGCAGGAGGACCGCCACTTGGATTGCCTCCCTGCCTGGAGGCCCAGTGAGCTGGCTCTGGGCCCAGCCTTGCCCCCCTGCCCACCAAAGAACTTTGCTGGACTTTGCCAAGCGCCTGGAAGCGCTTCATTTCTCTCCTGAAGCACCTGGGAGCGCTGTAAGGTCCATAGCGCCAAGGAGCGCTCTATTCTTGCCCATAGCGCTTAGGAGCACTTTATTTTGCTTATAGCGCTTGGCAAGCGCTTTATTTGCCTTTTAGCGCTTGGGAGCCAGTTGCCTTTCACTTGCGCTTCAGAGCGCTTATTTCTCCAGAGCGGCTGCCATGCTGCATATTTGCCTGCATTATTTTAATCGAGGGAGGCCACCCCTCTTCAGCCCCGCAGCTGGGAAAAGATTTCATCGCTGGCCCTGGGATTGCTGGGGGGACGCTGTTACCGCCTCCCTGCTCGGGCCGCGCTGTCATTGGCAGCCACCCGAGGCAGGAAGCCAGGCAAACAGAGGAGACGTGGGCCGGCCCACAGGCGAGCCTGAAGTCCTGCCCCCCACAGCCCGAGGAAGCCTGAAGCTGCCCGGGGAAGAGAGAGGGCGGTGCCTGCCTTCCCGGGGCTCCCGGGACCGTGGGAGAGCCCCGGAGTGCAGCCAGGAGGCTGACAGAGAGCCCCGCAGCCAGTGAGGGACCGGCCGCAGCAGAGACGGAGCAGGCGGGGCTCCGGTGCTGGAAGAGAGCCCCGCGCTGTCCAGGGAAGCCCCGCAGCCCAAGAGGAGCCTCGCCGGAGACCGGTGAGTGAAGCCCCGAGGCTCCACCGTGTGGGGCCTATTTGTTTGAGAGCCACGAGGCTTCCAGCGGCATTTTGGCACCACGAGTCCCCAGAGAGGGGACTCCATCATACCTGGGGAATTGATTTGTTTATTAGGAGCCCGAGAGGCTCCGGGGGTATTACCTTGTCTTTCAAGCCCCGAGAGGCTCCACTCGCTCCTGTGCATTGACGAGCCTGTGAGGCTTGAGGCTGCATTTCTGTGTTTAGAGCCCTGAGAAGGCTCTGGGGGCATTTGTTAATTAGGAGCCCCGAGGCTCCAGGGCCCACATTGTGTTTAGAGCCCCAGAAAGGTTCAGGAGTATTGCCTATCGTAGAGCCCAGCGAGGCTCTTTGGGGGAACAGTAGATTTGGCCAGAGCCTGCGAGGCCCCAGCATTGGCCCTCATTATCTACACCAGTTGCCCAGCACTTTGTGGGCAACTGCCACGTTTAGGCCCCCCCTGACACTGGGACACAGGGCGTCCTAGCCCCAACAAGGCCAGTTGGCCTAGAGACAGTCACAGGTGGTGACTTGTGAGTTTGGCGCAATTGTTCTTTTTCTACACCTCTGAATGTGTGTTTATGCATCATGTGTTTCTCTTACACCTCTGAATGTTTGTAGGCATCATGTGTTTTCCTCCCTTACACCTCTGAATGTATGTTATGCATCATGTGTTATGTGCTTATACCCCTACAGGTATTGTGATACTTAGGTGGTTTTTCTCCTAGTGCAGGTGGTGCTAGTGAGGTCCTGGTTCCCTGCGTGACCTGTTCCTAAGGTGGTTAGGATTGCGTAGGTGGTACTTAACCTTTACCAGTAGTTACTGGTTGTGTGCTTATGTTCTATTTTGTGCTACAGTGATTTATATTCATTCTTGGTTCTAAGTGCTAATTCTACCTAGTGCTAAGTTCTAAAAGTGCCTATTCCGGACAGTGGTCCATGTGGCCCTGTCTTGTACATATCCCCTGTAAATTCTGCCTGTGGGCACATTGTAAAGTGTGTGTTTTATCTAATGTGTTTTGGTATAATACAAAGGCTATTTTTATATATAACCTTGTGTGGAGTATCCTTTGTGGTGGGCCTCGGGTGTTGTTGCTGGGGTGCGTGCGCAAATACTTAACTCACATCGCCTCCAAGTTTAGCCTTGCTGCTCGCGCCACGTTACCTAGAGGGTGAGCAGGGGTTATCTTGGCGTGTAACTCCCTTGCCCTGACTTAGGAGTGGTGGTCTCTGAATGACTTTGGCGCAAGCCCTGGCCAGCCAGGGATCCCATTTCTAACAATCACTAGGCTACACTGTCCAGTACTTCAACTAGAAATTCCACCAAAAATCCACAAACAGCAAAGTCTGTCCAGATTTCCCTTGCTTTAGCAGCAAAAACCCTCTGGAATGCTAGAGAGGAAGACCTGGACAGACAAGGCCCCTAGGCTGCCATTATGTGGCTCAGAACAGGATACTGTACCTTTAAGAGAACTTTCCAGAATTTCACAGTATCCCAGAATGCACTGCAGGTCCCTTTTACAAGTCTTTAAGTGCTTTCTAAAGTACTTTGGTGCCTTTCTTCTTGTTAATCCCTTGGTGCACTCTTTGCTTGTCAATATGCCTGCATTATTTGACAAATGTCCAGAGTGCTCCAGGAAGAAGGCCAAATCGGATCCACATGAGGTGTGTATCCTCTGCCTTCCCTCTTCCCATGTCCCTGAGGAGTGTCATTTGTCAGGGCTTTTCTGGCAGGACCCTGAAGGATAGAAAGAAGATCAGGCTTCAGGGCCTTGAGGAAAGAAGGCTGAAGGCGCAAGGTGGGTCTGGAGGGGCTTCCTCTGCCCATGCTGAGGCCTCTGGGGGGCTCCCCAGGGGCAGGAAGACAGGCAAGCGTCCCCATTCTCAGTCTGTGTCGATTGCACCGACTACGGCGTCGAGAGGGATGACTGCAGTCTGTTCCCCCGTCTCCCCAGGGCTCTGGGTCGAAGCGGCGTCGACGTTCGGCGTCGAGGGAACTGAACAGACCGCCGTCGAGATCTCCTGTGACTATTTCGTCGTCCTCGTCGAGTGATCGACGTCGAGAGGCCCGGCGTTGGCGCTCGCCGTCGAGGCGACACCGCCGTTCGCCGTCGGCGAAAAGGAGAAGGTTGTCGTCAAGGGGATCCTTGGCGTCGAGGCGAAGATCGCCCTCGAGGCGAAGGCATTCGCCGTCGAGGGAGAGACTCTCTCCGTCAAGGGAGAGACGCTCGCCGTCAAGGGAGAGACGCTCGCCGTCGAGGGACAGACGCTCGCCGTCCGGTCGCCGTTCTTCGACGCCGAGAAGACTAGGAAGGAGTTCTGGCGCCAGGAGTCAGTCTAGCAGGCGCCAGATACCTATGGGAGGTTCGCCAACGTCCCAGACTGGAAAGAAAGGCGGATCACCGGGTTCGGTGTACTCCATGGTGTATACCCCGCCGCAGAGGCCGATTACTCCCCCGCCTCCATTACCGAGGCGGCTCCCATCGCGGGCTTCTACTCCTCCTCCGCTCCCACCACTTCCACCGCGTCCTCTACCTCAACCTCAGCTGCCGGCAGACAAGCCGCCTCCGATCCCTCCGAGGTCGGTCTCACTGCCCCGATATCCGACTCCTCCCAAGGGGACCCCTCAGCCGAGGGACCCGGCCAAACCAAAGTCGCCCGTCCCTGTGGAACCGGCGGATCGACCGAAGCCAAGGAGGAGGGGGAGATCGAGGAGTCGGCATAGATCCTCCACCAGGTCAAGACGGCGCCATAGGAGGCGCGGATCGCGGTCCCGCACGGACTCCTCCAGGACCTATTCACCGACCTTGTCGGAATCCTTGGGGACAAGGGTGTCTCCAGTGGACGACATCAGGATGTTTTCCTGAGGGGGGCAGCGAAATTGGGAATCACGGTGACGGCTCCAACACCCACGACGTCCGTGATATTTGAGACGCTTCACAAGAAGCATTTGTCTCGCCCTTTACTACCGCTAGTACCTGGGTTGGTAGAGCCTGCGGAGGAGCTGTTCCTCACGCTAGCAGTGACGATGGCCGCTCCCTCCTGGCTTCTGAAGAAGTACAGGGCCCCGGATTCTGACCCGGCTTTTCTACGGATAGACCCGGTTCCGGACTCTG
This sequence comes from Lissotriton vulgaris, assembly GCF_964263255.1. Lineage (NCBI taxonomy): Eukaryota > Metazoa > Chordata > Amphibia > Caudata > Salamandridae > Lissotriton > Lissotriton vulgaris. The sequence continues at coordinate 22,339,909 of NC_141697.1, forward strand.
TTGTAGTGACGGCGGCCAGGAAGCATCGTTCTACCTCCCCGTCTTCTACCGTGCCTCCTGATAAGGAGAGCCGATGGATCGACTTAGCTGGCAGGAAGGCCTGTGGGACGGCATCGACGGCCATGAAGGCCTCTAGCGATGCGGCTTTGCTAGGGCAGTATGACCGTGCCCTGTGGGAATCCCTTCAGCAGTTCACGGAACTCCTGCCACGCGATAAGAGGGAGGATTTCCAGGAGATCCTCAAGGAGGGGATGCTGGTTTCGAACCAGGTCATCAGCGCGGCTGCGAATGTGTCTCTTGGCGGCCCATGGGTACTGTCATGGGATCAACCATGCTTGGCTCAGGCTCACATCACTCAAGCCGGAGGCCCAGCAGCGGGTGGCCAATCTGCCCTTCTCGGGGAAACCCTGTTCGGCAAGCATGCGGACGATGAGATGGCCCGCATGAAAGCGGAGAAAAGAAGGCCTACCGCCCGTTCCAGAGACGGTTCGGTGCACAGGGCAGAGGGCGAGGACAGGCTTCAACAACAGCAGCAGTTCCGGAGACCCTTCCAGAAGTGCCAGAAGGGTAGAGGGGGACAGCAGTCCTCTACAGCGAACAAAGGCCCGGCTGGGACTCGACCCTGAGCGGTTACTTCCCCTACATCCGTTACCCGCTCCGGTGGGGGGGAAGCCTTCAATTTTATCTGGCAGAGTGGAGAAAAATTACTCAGGACAAGTGGGTGCTGAATATTGTTTGCAATGGATACAGTCTTCGGTTCACCAGCCCGCCTCCATCAATTCCTCTGGTCAACTCGCAGTTTCAGCTGCGCGAGCTCCAGGCGGAAGCCGATATCCTGTTAAGGAAAAGGACGATAGAAGACTTACCTCTGTCTCAAAGAAGAAAAGGTCTGTACTCCCGGTTCTACCTGGTTCGCAAGAAGGACAAGAACGAGTTCAGGCCCATTCTGGATTTGCGACAAGCAAACAAGTGGATTCGCAGAGAGAAGTTTTGCATGCTGTCGTTGCATCAGATTTATCCTCAGTTGCAACAGGGAGACTGGCTATGTGCTATAGACCTACAAGATGCGTACTTCCATGCGCCCATTGCACACAAACACAGGAAGTTCCTGCGATTCCAAGTCGGCGCCAGTCATTATCAGTACACTGTACTGCCATTCGGACTGAAGTCTGCGCCCAGAACATGCTCGAAGTGCATGGCAGTGGTAGCTGCACACCTAAGGAAGAACAAGGTGTTTGTCTACCCATACCTGCATGATTGGTTGATCAAGGCCTCCTTCTCGGAAGCTCAAGCACACTTCCGGAAGACGTGCGTTCTCTTGAAAAAGCTGGGATTGCACATCAACATGTCCAAGTCTGTCCCGACTCCGGTCCAGTGCATACAGTACTTGGGAGCCTCCATCAATACGCTGTCAGCAAGCGTGTCTCCTTCGGAGGAGCGACGATTATCACTCCTTTGGAAGGCTCAGGTCTTATGACCACTCCATCTACAACAGTGAGGACGGTGTCTTCTCTACTGGGATCGATGGCCTCCTGTATATTTCTCACGCACAACTGCACATGAGACCGTTGCAGGAGTGCTTGGAGGATCAGTGGGATCAGAGGAGAGGATCTTGGGACGACCGGATACGACTGTCTCTGCGTGCGCTTCAGTCGCTGAAGTGGTGGTGTTCAGCGGATAATCTCCTGAGAGGGGTTCCCTTCCACAAGGACATTCCCACACAGACTATCGTGACGGTTGCGTCTCTCCGCGGCTGGGGGGCGCACTCCAGGGACTTACAGATTCAAGGGACGTGGTCCAAGACTGAGTCCACGTACCACATCCATTTCCTGGAACTCAGAGATGTTCACTTGGCGCTGAAGGCCTTTCTTCCGTCCTTCCAGACAGACTCTGCTTGTGCAAACGGACAATACGACCACGATGTACTACCTCAACAAGCAGGGGGGCTCGAGATCGCGCACCCTGTCGCAGGAAGCGCAGGCGATCTGGCACTGGCTTCTGGCCAGAGGACTGACGATAACGGCTACCCATCTGCCAGGTGTGCAGAATGTTCAGGCGGGCGCTCTGAGCAGACTGATACAGGAAAACCACGAATGGGTCATAAACGACGAAGTGCTAGAAGTCTTCGCAAGGTGGGGGACTCTGAACGTAGATCTGTTCGCCGCCGCCGAAAACAGCAAATGCCGAGACTTCGCCTCCAGGTACTACCAGCAAGGGACGCTGGGGAATGCGTTATGGATCAACTGGTCGAACAGCTTTCTGTACGCTTTTCCACCCCTTCCCCTGATTCCGGCGGTGCTCATCAAGCTGTCCCAGTCCAGGGCGTGGATGATCCTGATTGCCCTGGAATGGCCAAGCAGTGGTGGTTCACGGACCTGCTTCACCGATATTTCCTTCCTCGCATACGGCTGCCGTGCAGGCCGGACCTTCTCACGAAGTTAGGGGGGCAGATGTTGCACCCCAACCTCTTGTCTTTGAGTTTGGCAGCATGGCTCCTGAGATAGTGCAATATGGCCATTTGAATCTACCTGAAGATTGCATGGACATACTGAAGGAGGCTAAACCACTCGGACTTCCTATGCTTACATGTGGAAGAGGTTTTGCATCTGGTGCAAGTCCAAGAATTATGACCCGACGACGTGATATCCCTTTGGGATGATTGTTAGCGCTCTATAAGAAACCTAAATAAATAAATAAATAAATCTTCTACATCTGGCGCAGTCTGGCCTTAATGTCCATTCCATTAAGGTTCATCTTGCTGCGCTGACTGCCTACAGGAAATGCCCTTCACAGACTTCCTTCTTTCAGATCCCTGTGATCAAAGATTTTTTGAAAGGCTTGAAGAAAGTGTTCCCTCCTGTCCGGCTTCCTTCGCCTTCATGGGAATTGAATGTGGTGCTGCCCAGATTGATGAAGGAGCCTTTTGAACCTATTCATAAGGCTTCGTTGCAGCACCTGTCCTAGAAGACGGCCCGCAGGGTGAGTGAAATTCAGGCGTTGTGTTGCCAGGAACCTTATACTGTATTTCATGCTGCTACGGTTGTTATGCGCACTCACCCTAAATGTCTTCCAAAGGTTATATCTGATTTTCATGTTAACCAGACCATAACTTTGCCTACGTTTTTTCAGAATCTTTCATCTCCAGCGGAAAGGTCTTTACATTCCCTGGATGTTAGGAGGGTGTTGAAATTTTATCTGGATAAGACCAAGGATATTCGTAGGTCAGACCAATTGTTTATCAATTATGGATCAGTCAGGACGGGTCTTGCTACCTCTTAACAGTCCATCTCTAGGTGGATTGTGTCCTGCATACAACTATTATTTATTTTTATTATTTATTTAGAAGTTTTCTATAGCGCTAACAAGACCCGAAGGTAGCAGAGCGCTTTACAATAGAGGGAATGAAAAAGAGAACAACATGACACAAACCCAATAAAAGCGATCAGCGAGCGACAATTTGAAATGCGGAAAAGTTCGGACAGCAGGACTTCTTGGTAACAGGATTCAATGTTACCGCATGGATTCAGGGGACGCTTGCTGATCCAAGTTACCCGCAACCAAGGGAACGGATAAGGCACAAGGAACTGTTACCAAAAGGCTAATAAGACCTTAGGGGGTAAACCTAAGGCTCATTCGACCAGGGGCAAAGCTGCCATGACTGCTTTGCTCCGTAATGTTCCAATTGCAGAAATCTGCAAGGCGGCCACTTGGAAGTCGGTCCATACCTTTGCTAAGCATTACTGCCTGGACTCTGATGCCAGGGCAGACGCTCAGGTTGGGCAGGCTTCGCTGCGAAATCTGTTCGCAAAATAGTGGTGTTATTTCTCGTTTTCTCCCCCGCCGCTTTGGTGTGGGGATGGGCTTGCCATTCTATTCACTAGATTATGACTATACACAGAGATCCCCTACTATAGAAGTAGTTTCTGTCCTGTAACTCCAGTTCTGTAGTAGGGGTATTTCTGTTATAGTCATAAGCGCCCGCCCTCCTCCCCAGTGGAGAGAGATATTAATGTAAGGAATGCTACAGGTCTGGCGTGTTACGCCTTCAAAAAGAACTGAAAGTAAAAGGGACCTGCAGTGCATTCTGGGATACTGTGAAGTTCTGGAAAGTTCTCTTAAAGGCACAGTATCCTGTTCTGAGCCACATATTGGCAGCCTATGGGGCTTGTCTGTCCATGTCTTCCTCCCTATCATTCCAGAGGGTTTTTGCTGCTGAAGCAAGGGAAATCTGGACAGACTTTGCGGTTTGTGGATTTTTGGTGGAATTTCTAGTTGAAGTACTGGACAGTGTAGCCTGGTGATATAGGCTGCATTACCTGTCTTCAATTCTCTCTTAAGTGTCTGTGCAGTTCTGCATTTTTCGACACCTTAAGAGATTATTTTTGATTGCTCCGGGGTCCACGCACATGGGTGGGACTATTCACTAGATTATGACTATAACAGAGATACACCTACTACAGAACTGGAGTTTCAGGACAGAAACTACTCCTTCTACAGGACCCCCACCCCCTGTGCAACTAGGGGAGACTTCAGGGGTTCTGAATCTGCAGAAATCATGCAGATTATCCTTACCCAATTCTTCTAGCATCAAAGTCGAATTTGAGCAGCTCTTTAACACAATATGGGGAGTGAAATGTAAAATTTCACTTTACCCAGGCATATAAAAACTCATTTTATAAGGGCGTACCTTATAGATAACTGACCCCCCACCCCTGGGATACCTAGGGGTGACCCTGGGGGTCCCTAATATGCAAAAACATGGTAGGCTTTTCGTTTTTAAGGGCCCCTACCCCCAAAGTCGACTTTATGCACAATTTAAGGTTTAAAAGCTGTCCTGGCCACCAGGGATGCTTTTAAACTGACCTCAGGCTTCAGCAAAAAGCTGCTTGCCTCCAAACTATGCCCCAGGATACTGGAGACTTCTAGGTAGTTTTAATCTCCTGCCCTATTACATACTAGGGGCTTATGGGGTAGGTCATGCCAATTACAGGGGTACCCCACCATACCATAGTGTACCCTAGTGTATGTTGGGTGTCTTAACTGCATTCTGTGTTCCTTTTAGCTTGGCACTGGCCCTCGGCCTGGTTAAACAGAGCCCAGAGTCAGTTAACACCTGTTCCAGTCAGCAAAATTTGGGGGTGCCCAGGGCACAGGATAACTTTGCAACATCTGAGCATTTCCATATGTCAACTCTGCAAGTTGTTATCCGCCTTCTTTAACAATGTGACTTCATGATGGTGCTAGACATAAAGGACAGCTACTCTTGCATACCAATCCATTCTGCTCATTGGCGCTACCTCCATTTTGTGTTAAGTAGTCAGCACTACCAATTCAAGGTGTTGCTTTTCGGGGGTACCACTGCCCTAGAGATCTTCAAAAAATATCTTGTGGTGGTAGCCCTTCACCTTAAAAGTGTGAGGCCCCTGTGTGTTCCCCATTTAGATTATTCGACGTCGTGTAGTTTCCACTGAACAGTAGGAACGCGTTTACAGACAAATAAACTTAGGATTTTGCCAACTGGTAAACACCCTCCACACTTTTCTGCCCATCACGGCTGATCAACTTTCTGCTTTCTGCTATAAAATCAAGTAAGGATCTCCAGTCGACCCACTTAAACCAGATCAATTTAAGAAAGTGCTGTCGACCGTTTTACCTTCCCTGAATCAGTTGATAAATGGGTCCCTCAGTAGAGCTATAAATGTGGTTTACGTAGTTTGATTTACCTTCATGGAATAGTTAATATAAACACACTTTTCTATGATCTTGATGATGATCTATTTATTTTTAAATCTCTCAAACCCAGAGTCTCGGAGTTGAAGACTGAAGGTCAGAGCACTGGCTCCAGCAACACACCTCAGCTCACCAACAACACTGTGCACTACCTAGCTCTGGCGCTGCTGCAAATTGAACAGGGTGTTGAGCGACGTTTCTTGAAGCCGCCACTGGGTATGTGCTGTTAGAGCAAGTTCACCTGAGCCCTTGGACTTTCTGTCCAGGACGACTTCCGGAGAGATGGGACTGGTCTTGAGAATTGCACATTATTGATTTCTTATGGGTAACGTAAGTGCAGGGTGATAGAGAACTGGGTTGGGTTCACTGGGAGAGACCTTAAATAGTCCTAAGTGGCACAATCTGGGTTCAGTAGCCCAGCAGGTTGCCAACAGGTTTGTCATGTAGCATGTATAAATGCTCTTTTACAGTGGGTTGGATGAGAATTATGGACCTGTTTCTCCTGGCTGAAGTGTAGATATTCTGATGTTTTTTTGTGGTCAAGTGATGTGGGTGTATTCTGGTGAATTTAGTGGTGCAGTGTTTTGATATGCAATAGGGCATGATTTAGTAAGGTCAGTGTGAACAGACAGTCTTAATTTTCCTCGAATGTGCTTAACTCTGCACCTCTTTTTACAAGCTATTCTCTAAAGAGCTGTTTGTTTTTGGTTTGAATTTAGGTGATGTAGAAGATAGTAAAAAGGACCAAAAAGGAGACAAAAAAAGAAAAGATGACAGGAAAAAAAAAGACGAAGATCAGTCCAGTGAACGAGATGGTGAGTTTAAGGCAATGTGTATCTCTTGGGCAGAGGTGTGGGTAGACCACAGTCTAGTACAGCCTAGATGGCTGTTTTTAATGACTATTGTATAGAACAAACCTATGTTCGCACAAGCCAGATTACCCAACACATCAGATGTCTACTCTTATCCATTTGAATCAAATCTGACTGGCTGCAGATGGGCAGAACTGGTGGTCAGAGAAAGACTGCAGTCTGGCCTGCTTATTCCCACTCTATTTAAATTTCTAATTTTCATTAAAGCTGTTCTCAATTAGTGCCAACAAAGTGGATAGTGTGAGGGTGAGTCCAATTTTTTTTTAATAGCCAGCTCATCCATAAGTAGGGTTTACCTGCCCCTGTGTTAACATTGTAGTACTGCCCACTGTAGTCTGTATAGGCCTCTCAGCAAATCTGTTTTCTGTTGCTCCTCTTGGTCTACTCTGCCAGGTGTTTGCTTATAAACTCCATTGCAGTGCAGCCAGCTGTACTGCTGGGTGTATAGTAGCATTGGTGAGTTTTAGTCAGGAGCTCAGATATTTTTGCAAGAAGGAATATTGTTCAGAAAAAATAGTAGTGGACATACATTTGTGAATATGGCCCATAGCCAAATCATACACTGCTGTCATTTTCTTCTTTGCCTTAGATGCTAGCGACAATGGGCGATTGTGTCGGACTGTCCTGGACCGCTGGAGGGAATCTCTCATCACGTCTGGCAGTCTGTCCCAAATCTTTCTTCATCTCTCCACGCTGGAGCGCAGCATTATCTGGGCCAAATCCATCCTGAACACACGGTGCAGGGTGTGCCGCAGGAAAGGAGATGCGGAGTGCATGGTGTTGTGTGATGTCTGTGACCGAGGCTACCACACATACTGTGTGAGGCCCAAGCTCAAGGTTTGTGCCAGTGATTCTTCAAGTGAAATGTAAACAGGATGTAACTTTACAAGAGTGGAGTAAAGCTCTAACCTCTCCATAGAACTGCCTTGTCAGACTGGTGTAAGAAAGTGCCCTCTTTGTGCATGGTTGCCCCCACTTTTTGCTAAATTGCTGATGTACTTTGACTGAGTGTGCTCTGGGTTCCTGCCAAACAGGTACCCAAGGCCTATGTTTCACTAAACTGCATTAAAAACAAAACACAATTGGCACTCTTTGGCCACAGGTCAGTCCCTTGTAAAAGGTACCATAGGTACCCAGGGCGCTGTGCCTAGGGAAGGCCTCTAAGGTCTGCAGCACATATTGTCTACCCCTGAACCTCAACTCCCACTACTGAATGCTCATCTTAAAACCTTACCTTAAAACCGATAACACTATTTTCCTCCATAGAATAACATTGTTTTTTAGGTCTCGGCTAAAAGACGCGCGTAAGCGCGTCTCCGCCGAGATCTTATGTCAGGGACGATGCTTCCCAGGAGACAGGGTCTGTCGCGCGCTTTGCCTCTCTGGAGGCGATTTCCGCTGGCCACGCGCTCGCGAACGCGCTCAGCTGCTGTCTCCTGGGAAGCAGCTACACCACACGCGCATGCGCAGAAACAGCGACAGACACACACGAGCGCTCATGCACGCACGCACCCACACATACAGCGAACCCAGCGTCGCATGCATACACACACACACACGTGCACCGAGCATCCCCCCCACCCCTCCGTTGTCGCACCCCTCCCCTCCGCCGTCGCACCCCGCCCCCCACCCCTCCGCCGTCGCGCACACACACACACGCAGACATACAGGCATTCTCTCCCCCCCCCCCCCCCCCCCCCCCGCTCCGCTCACCGGTCAAAGGCCCTCCGGACACGCAGACATACAGGCATTCTCTCTCTCTCCCCTCTCCCCCCCCCCCCCCCCCCCCCCCCTCCGCTCCGCTCACCGGTCAAAGGCCCTCCGACCGCGGGGCTCTCCCTCGGTGCTCCTCCAGGCACTCCGTGGGCGCGGGCTTCACAAAACGGAAGTCCCGCCCCACGATAGGTTTCGTTTTCTCAGTCCCGCCCCACGTTAGGTTTCGCTTGCAGCTCGTTGGGTATAAAAGCTTGTTCAGTCCAGGCGCGGATGATCAACTTATTATGATGCTGGCTTAGTGCTTTGGTTGCTGAAACCTTGCCTCACACCAGTTCTCACACACCCAATACTGGTGGCTAGGGTTGTCTAAGAGAAATCAGGCAACTTCTTAGCGATACAAACTATGAAACTGACCATTATTAAAATACAGATCTCGCCAGGCCGTGGCACACACAAGTGCAGTTCCCGTAATGACAGCGTGTGAGACTGTCCAGGGGGATGCTAATGCAGGAACATCTTTTCTCTCTTTTCTAGAATGAAGTCTGATCCTCAATAAGATCGAGGTGATTTCAGAAATGAAAGGAGTTGCATGAATGTCTGCTGCACATTTCACCATTCCCATCCAATTGCCCTTTTGCTCAATACGCAGCAATTTTATACTGAACAAAATATATTTATCGACCCTACTGGTTTACAAAGGTATTCTCTTATACTATGTTATAATTTACTTATTTATTTAATCAAACTGGGGTTAAATTACCGTTAGACCCATGCCCCACGTGGCAAGCTTAGTTACTTGTTTAGGTTAAAAAAGATTTCTATCTAGGCAAAGAGTGCATTAGAACACTTTACAGAACGTGGATAGTTACACATTTATCAGCATGTGTCCACCACTTTCAGCACAAATCAGAATGCATACATATAACAAATAGGACATTATTTACCGTTTGCTTCATAGGAAGCAGGAGTTCAAATAAAAAACAAAAATAATGGCGACTAAGAGGAAAATAGAGATGAAAGAATATGAAGTAACGAAACATTGTATGCACAAGTAACATGGCAATAACATATAAACAAAAAATAATGTGTTATAAACATATTTGAAAGCGATGAAGGACAACATTAATCGCAAGTGAGATCAAGTCATTTCTTCCCAGCGCAGCGATAATAGAGATTTTATTGTACTTTGTCCATGTTTATAGCAGGATGAAAGTCTTTCATATAGGCCCAATGGCATGATGTAATGCCTCATTTTACTACAAATGTTACTCAAGAAATATTTTTGCTTAGCATGCTTAATCGCTGAGTGACATCATGGGTAGCTTAAACTAGGAGAGTCGACAAGTCTATTTTTATTTCATCTCCCCCCGTGGCGAAAGGTGCGGCGATGTTAGCAGATCGCCCCTCTCATAAACCATCAACAAATAGTGAATGGGCAGAGCCAGCAGAGGCCAGGGCCGGTCTCAGACTCAGGGTCACCTGCTGCGCCCCAGGCGCTGACATTCATTGCTGCGCGCGCCCATTCGTCATATCAGACAGCGACCAGAGCAGCAGAAGGCCGAGGTCTCCCTCTCAGGTGTTGTTATTAGCGAGGGTGACTAGGACAGAAAACAGATAAGGGCTGCAAATAAAAGTGGTCCCAAATAGATAGTCAGATAGCTGGAAAACTGATTCCCATTTGAAAACTGGGGCAGTTTTGGAATTGTACGCTACGGACACGTTGCATTTCTGTTTTGCAAAGTATGGGAGGCTATATGCATTTGTGCTTTTAGCAGGCAATATTTGTGGTAACATCTGGAAAATCAACAGTAGAAACTAGCCCACCAGACCAAAAAAAAAATACAGAAAACACCCTGTAGTTTTTTTGTAGTATAGTTGGTAATTTTTAAATGGGATTGGGTTTTCTTATAAGACCATATAAACTTCTGCCAACTGGTCTTGATCTTACAAAAAAACGTTTGGGGAGCTAAAGCAGTGTATACCAAAATAGGTATAAATAACAGGGAAAAATAGTCCTCGTTATCACATTACATCTCCCTATCAACCCAACAGTAGGAGCCTGTGGTGGGAGTGCTGCGGGGCGCTAATGTGGGGAGGGGGAGGGGCAGGGTGGGGGTTCAGTAAACTAAAGATTACGGCCGGTTAGAGGTAGGTAACATTTAAATAAATAAAACGAATTTCGTGTTTAACTGTTGGCCACTCAGTGAGGACCAATAATTAGTAGCCAACTCACAAATTAGTGATCAAGTTTAAGTACATTATTCTCAGATTATAACACTCTCTGACATGCACTAGACATCAGATAATTATTAGCACAGTTTCCATGGAAAAAATATTAAGACACAATAAAAGACTCAGACACATTTAGATAATTAGGTTATTGTAATAAAGATCCAAAATCAGTACATATAAGTCACATTATAAGCAGTTCAGTCATGAGTCTTACAGCTCGGAGTATAAAGCCACAGAGGTAGCCAAATTAAATCTATATCTGAATAAAAGAATCCACCAAGAGGATGGTTCAGGTTTGAGTTTGCTACCACAACAAAAGCAGGAGGATGGTTCCATAGAGTTCACTTAGCATGGGAAAAGGGATCAAGTTGGAGACCACTAAGGAAAAGTTGATGGCAAGGAGAATGGAGCTGTAATCAGGAAAGTTCAAGTCTGGTCTCCCACCAGACAGCTCCAAATAGTCCAGCAGGCAAGTTCATCAACAAAGGGAAAACAAGCATTTACAATGCAACGGTTTCGCCTTCGGAAAAGTTAGAGCTATTGGCATTGTAAATGACAAACTTTTTATTTATGTGTTGGTTTTGAAAACAGATAAATATATGGCATTGTCATTTACAATGCCAATAGCTTACTCTGTCGCAAATGCTAGACGTATTGCATTTGCACACACACACACCCACACAAGAGCCCCACACACACACAAGAGCCCCCCACACACACACGAGGCCCACACACACACCACACAAGAGCCCCCTACACAGACCACACAAGAGCCCCCCCACACACCACACAAGAGCCCCCCCACACACACACGCAAGAGCCCCCCCACACACACGCAAGAGCCCCCCCCCCACACACACACGCAAGAGCCCCCCACACACACGCAAGAGCCCCCCACACACGCAAAAGCCCCCACACACGCAAGAGCCCCCCACAGACACAAGAGCCCCCCACGCACACGCAAGATTCCCCCACACGCAAGAGCCCCCCACACACACGCAAGAGCCCCCCACACACACAAGAGCCCCCCACACACAAGAGCCCCCCACACACAAGAGCCCCCCACACACACGCAAAGAGCTCCCCAAACACACGCACAGAGCCCTCCGCTCCATTTGCATCAGGTGTGAGGCTCCTGACTGCTGACAGCCAGGAGACTCCAACAAAAGGAGGCTTATGACCTGCTATAGGCATTGTAAATGACAATGCCATTTATTTATGTTTTAAAAACAAAAGCATAAATAAAAATGTCATGAGCAATGCCAATAGCTCTAACTTTAAGAATGCCGAGACCATTGCATTGTAAATGCTTGTCTTGGGAAAGTTTCTAAGTGTATTGAGTTTGAAAACCTAAATTGTACTAACAAAAACGATTTTACTTAAACAGGAAGTGTCCCAGTGTAGTACCCAGGTATACTACACTGTGTAAGAAAGGTAATCTCAAAAGTAACACCTGTAATTTTACTAAAAAGCCCATTCAAAGTAGATGTAATGTATTTACAAAGCATTGCATTTCTCAGTGACCATACTGTAAGTCAAAACAAAGTGCATATACAATTACAATCCAAACTGTATTACAGCTGAGTATTTATCACTGTGCCAGGCTTGCCTGGTTCTAGGAAATAAAATAACAAAAAATATTTTTAGACAAAAACAATTGGTTTAAAGTTCAGTCTTTGAGTGTGTGAAATCATTGCTGACTGAGTGCGTACAACAAATGCTTAACATCGTCCTCTGATAAAGCCTTACTGCTCGACCACACTATCACAGATGGAGAGTAAGGAGCTATCTAAATTTACCTTTGGGGTTCCACTGGACTCTGTGCACACTATACCTCACTTTGGTATAGTACATATAGAGCCAGCTTCCTAGAGTGGGTCGTTTTAAGGGGGCATCTCAGAGATGCCCTCTATGTGTATTTTTCATTAAATCCCACACTGGCATCAGTTTTCAGTATAGCCATTCTGGTGCTGTGGAGTTCATAATGACAAACTCCCAGCACCAGATACTCTTAATGGCAGCACTGCACTTACAGTGCCCAGGAATGGACCTGGGTACTGGGGGTACAGGCCTCATGCACCTGTACCTTCACCACTGGTATAGTGCACCCAGCTACAGGGGTGCCTGATCTATGCCAGGGCAGTGGGTTGTTGGCATGGCACACAGACATGTTGACTCTTCACTTTGTTCTGCACCAAGACACGCAGCCTGCAAAGGCATTGTGTGAGTGTCGGGGTACAGGACATCTAAGGGTGGCACAAGTGCTACAGCCCTCAGAGGCTTTCCCTGGTCACAGTGCCCTGGGTACCAGGGGTACCATTTACGAGGGGCGGACCTTTGGCCAGAGATGCCAATTGGGTCTGGTCTTCAATGCAGTTTTAGGGAAAGAACATAGGCCCTGGGTACCTGATTGGCAGGAGCCCAGCGCACACTCAAAGTACATCAGCAGTTCAGCAACAAGTGGGGGCAACCATGCAGAAAGAGGGCACTTTCTCACAAAGTCCTGGTTATAGATGTAGAGGTAGTGACACATCCTGCTGTGTTAATCAGTCACGTGTAGCCACATGCAGTGCTTGAGAACCAGCTAACCACCACCCTCGCCCGGAGCCCACCCGCAGATCCGACCGCCGCCTCCCGCAACCTCACAGTGGATCAACAACTGCTCCAACACCCTTCCCCCGCTCAAGAAACCCTCCTACAGCCACACCAGAAAGAAAGCTGGTTCTCCGAAGACCTCCGGACCTCCAAGCAAACCTGCCGAAAGCTAGAGAAGAAGTGCATCCGTGAACGAACACTGGAAAGCTACGCAGCCCGCAAGAACGCCAAACGCAGACACCATCACCTCATCAGATCCGCCAAACAGGCCTCCTTCAAAGACCGCCTAGACAACGCACACAACAGCAAAGAGCTATTCAACACCATGAAGGAACTCTCCAACCCCAGCTCCAATAAAATCCCACCTTCGCAAGACCTGTGTGACTCGCTGCCCACCTTCTTCCACCGCAAGATCGCAGACATCCATGACAGCTTCGACCACCCCGGCAACCACTGAGACCCCCGCCCCCACGACCACCACCAACCGCCCGACCTCCTGGACCAACATTGACGACGACACCATCAGGATCATGAACTCCGTCCACTCCGGATCCCCGTCAGACCAATGCCCACACCCCATCTTCAACAAAGCCAGCACCACCATCGCACCTCATCTCTGGAAAGCCATCAACATCTCCTTTGAGACAGCAACCTCCCCGGAGAGCTGAAAGCACGCCAAGATCAACGCCTTATTCAAGAAACCCAAGGCGGACCCCTAAGAAGCTCAAGAACTTCCGACCCAACTCCCTGCTCCCGTTCCCGGCGAAGGTAATCGAGAAGGCCGTCAACTAACAACTTACCAGATTCCTCAAGGCTCACAGCATCTTTGACCCGTTCCAGTCCGGGTACCGCAGCACCGAAACTGCCCTCATCGCAGCCACCGACGACACAGGACCCTGCTAGACAACAGAGAAACCGCAGCCCTCATCCTCCTGGACCGGTCAGCCGCCTTCGACACGGTCTGCCACCGCACACTACGAACATGCCTCCACGACGCCGGGATCCAAGAGAAGGCCCTGGACTGGACCACCTCCTTCCTCTTGGGCAGAACACAGAGCGTCCGCCTTCCCCCTTCCGCTCCGAAGCCACCGAGATCTGTGGTGTACCCCAGGGATCCTCCCTCAGCCCGACGCTGTTCAACATTTACATGGCCCCGCTCGCACACATAGCCCGACAGCACGACCTCAACATAATCGCCAAAAACACTCAGCTGATCCTCTCCCTCACCAAAGACCCCCTGACCGCCGAAACCAACCTCCACGAAGGAACGAGGGCCGTTGCTGAATGGATGAGAAACCGCCGACTGAAGCTGAACTTGGACAAGACTGAGGTCCTCATCCTCTGATCCACTCCCTCAGCCTGTGACGACTCCTGGTGGCCGACCGCACTAGGAACTGCTCCAACGCCCACCGATCACGCACGCAACCTAGGGGTCATCCTAGACTCAACCCTCTCCATGACGAAGCAGGTCAAGGCAGTCTCTTCCTCCTTCTTCGACACCCTCCGCATGCTCCGCCAGATCTACAAATGGATTCCCACCAAAACGAGAAGGACGGTCACCCAGGCCCTTGTCAGCCGCAGACTGGACTACGGAAACACCCTCTACGCAGGAGCCTCAGCCAAACTCCTGAAACGGCTCCAACGCATCCAAACGCCTCCGCACGGCTGATCCTTGACATCCCTTGTCCAGCCACATCACACCACACATGAGACCTGCACTGGCTCCCTGTCAACAAGAGGATAACCTTCAAGCTCCTCACCCACGAACACAAGGCACTCCACAACACCGACCAGCATACCTCAACAGCCGACTCTGCCTCTACACCCCCACCCACCAGCTCCGCTGACCACTCCCTCGCCACTGTCCCCCGTATCCGTAGAGTGACCTCCGGCGGCAGATCATTCTCCCACCTCGCCGCCAAGACATGGACCTCCCTTCCCATCTGCCTACGGCAGACCCAAGACCTACTGGCCTTCAGAAGACTCCTCAAGACCTGGCTCTTAGAACAGTACCATGCACTCCCCCTCCCCTCAGCGCCTTGAGACCCTCACAGGTAAGTAGTGCACTTTACAAATGATTGATTGATTGATCTCTGCTTGTCTTACTAGGACTACCCAGTAAAGCGTTCGTTGTCTATTAATATGAGAGGCGTACAGACATTTTGTTTTGCTACTTAAATGATTCTCTTTATCCTAATTGGAGGCACTGCCTTACCTGCCCAACATTCTCATGTGCTTGAGCTTGCCTTGCTGTATTTCTTTCCCTGTTGTACAGGGGGTTCCCGAAGGAGACTGGTTCTGTCCTGAATGCCGACCCAAAGCTCGAGTCCACAGAGTATCGTCTAGGCAGAGATCATCTATGGAAAGCGACAATGATGAAGAGGAAGATGAGGAGGAGGAGGACGACGACGAAGGGGAAGAGGATGAAGACGTCGAGGAGGAACAAGAAGAGGAAGATGAGGTTGAGGAAGATGAGGATTCTGGAGAGGAGCAGGAGGAGGAGGAATCTGAACCAGAACAGAGGTAATATGCCAGGAAAGCTGACATTCCAAGCCTGTTGTCACACTGTTCTTGATGACAGTATTTTAACATCCCCGTTAGGTTACTGTTCTCCAGTGCCCAATCATGCATATATTTCTTTCTATCTGTTGAGCATGGTTTTTAATTAGTCCTTGTGTAGTTGTAGCTCTGTCGTTGGATACCCTCATGTAGAAGTTAATATTTAGCTGGTTTGAATGACCTGTGACAGATTCAAATTTTTCAGGAATGAATGTCTACACCATTTAAAGGTCAGTTTGTGTTAAAGAGTAAGAGATGCTTGGTGCAGTCGGAGCTATTTGTGCCAGTATAAGGACCATACTGAATCAAATTTACTCTGCATCTCAAGTCCTACCTCCCCCTAGGCTGTTGCAATGCACATCCCTTAGCTTGTTCCCAAAGCTGGGTCTGTGCTTTATAAAGTGATGCTCTGGTGCTGGATCCCAAACGGCTTATGCTGGGAAGTAAAGGTCCTGTCATGTGCTGAATACAAATAGGTACTACAATATTAATTTATATCTGACTAATTTTAAATATGTCCTAGCTACAAATAGGAGAGAATGGCCTTTGCAGACGACTTCTGGGGCCACCCCACTGTTCTCTGCCTTTTTCCTACCTCAACCAGCTCACCCGTGAGTATTTCAGAGATCAAGTAGACCTAGCGCCTGTTGTGTCCATTCTTGCCACCTCTTTAAATCGTGATATAATGCAGGATCATCCAAACTTTGCATCCAGTGGTAGGTTTCAGTGGCTTTCTTATAAAACAAATTTCTTTGAATTGCGATATCCCTATTTGTATGATCCCTTAATCTGTTCCCTGCGCACTCAGTAGTTAAAGATGTGCAAAAAGCTTTATTACATCGAAGGTGACTCGCCAAGAAGTTAACCAAGTTCAGCACAGCAGACACTCATCTCATTGCCTCTTAGCAGCAACGTCATGATGGATCCATTCTTAACCTTTGTCTCTTCCACATCAGAGTAATCTTCTCACAAAATTTAGGATGTCATTGTTACACCATATGTTGCCTTTCTAGCCTTCGTCCTAGCGACAATACCTGTTCAAGGCATATAAGCTGTAGATTGTATACTTTAGCATAGATCGCCATCTGGTGTTGGACTTGGATGTTTGCACTTTATTTTTGTGGAAGAAGTCTTTGTAGTCACGAGATATGTGACCCTTCCTTATGGTAATAGTGTGCATGGGCATCGACTACATCTTCAGATTGTTTTCTTCCGGCATCTGGTTCGGATGTAAACTGCTGCGCTCCGGTTCGGTATCTTATTCGATTCCCCTTCGACGAGCAATCCTTCACTGCTCGACGGTATTGTTTTCGATCGCACTCTTCGGCGCGCATCTAACCAAAATCTCAACAACTTTGATTCCAGACTTCAACGTGGGCCGTTGTACCTATCTGCGCCATCAGGCCCTACAGCTAATTGAAAGAACTCCATTCAAAAAATGCCCCCTTTGTGGTGCCAAATTCCCACACACTGATCTCCACGAGGTCTGTAACCTTTGCCTCTCTTGAACACAAGGACATAGATTGTCCGGCCTCCGCTTCATTTCGAGCAAAGAAAACCATATGTGATCGCCGGGCTCAACGTCACGTGATGTCTCAATCCACTACCACTGTGCCGTACAACATCTTCGATGCAGGCCCCGAAGTTCCAGAGGAACAAGAACTGGACAATGAAGATCTCAGCATCTCCAAGGCTGACGAATCAGGCCGAAAATCAGACGATTACTCCAGGTCAACGAACTGTGTACAGATGTCGAAACCCTTACACCTTCTCAAAAACATAAAGCTCCAATAACACCTTCGCCTTCTGGCTCAGGTTGACATTGTGACACAACTTCAGACGCCCCGCTCTCGGGCTTGGCTCCTAAGTTCAAAGACCAGCCTTCAGGCGACTCTGGACCGAGCCAGACATGCATCTGTACCGAACAACCATCCCCGGTACCGAAACCCAAACATTCGGCACCGAAACACCATCAGGAAAAACCCTCTGAGCCGAAACCAGACCACAAATCTTCGGAGCTGAAAAAGACAATTAAGTCCTCGGAGCTGAAAAAAAGACAAATCCTCAGCGCCAAAAAAAGACCATAAATCTTCGGAACTGAAAAAGCCCTCCGACTCCACAGTTCCTCCAAAGCAAAAGGACCCCTCCTTTAAGCTTTAGTATGGAAAGCAGAACATCAAAAATCATCGGTACCGGACAAGGTTACTGGTTTAAAATGCCTATTTGAACCAGATCCACTGGATCCTAAACAAAAACCCTTTATATTGACCCTAAAACTGATCATATCTGAAGAGACCATTGGACTCCCCAGAAGAACCCATGGTACCCTTAAAGAAGAGACATGGAAACTTCTCCAGCCAGACCCTTCTCCTCCAAATATCCCCACAACACCACTTTCTCCAGCACACTCTCCAATGCTTCCATATTCACCTACACCACAAGATGATCTCCTTGAAGGGGGGATGAAAACCCACAAGAGGATAATGACACTATTCTCCCACCACCTGATCCGTGGGAGGATTATGATAATCCACCAGATGTCCCAGATCTCCCCAATTCAGACTCCTACCCATCTAGGCCATCCCCCAGACGATAACATAGAGTTCGCACAGCTCATAAATAGAGCTGCACAATATTATGGGGTAGAATTACACTCAGACCCACAGGAGGAAGATTTTTTGTTAGAGACTTTCACACAGTCACAAAGATCAACAAGCATTCTACCTATGTTAAAAGGTGTCATCAAACATGCACCTGATGTTTTTAAAGATCCTGTCCGTGCTAGAGTTGTGAACCCCAGGATCGAGGAAAAAATATAAACCAGCTCCCTCTAGATTCCTTGGGTGTGTCAAATGCACGTAAACAAGCCTATTCACAAACCCTGGGAGATACCCCACCTCCAGATAAGGAGTTTAAATTACTAGACTCATCTGGCAAACACATTGCCTCACAAGCTGCGAATCACTGGAGCATTACCAATACCAAGCTTTACTGGCCAGTTAAAATAGGGCTCATTACGATGAGCTTGAAAAGCTCATACAACATCTTCCCGATCAGTATAAGGCTAAGGCTAATGACCTCATGCAAGAGGGAAAGTTAATTACAAACACTTCTATGAAGTGTGCCGACTCAGCGTCCCGTTAGGTTAACACAAGCGTTTTACTATGCAGTCACGCATGGCTTCTCATATCTGGGTTTAAACAGGATGTGCAGTTCACAATTCTTATACAACCCTTTGAGCAAGAACACCTATTTGGACCCACTGTAAATACATCTTTGGAAAAATGAAACAGGATTCAAACTGCTAAGTCCATGGAAGCCCTACAGGCAACAACCACCAGAGGTTCTTTTCGTCGCTCCTTTTATAGGGGCGCCTCTAAAACTATTGGAACGGATAATACCTCATCTTCCTACAAAAACACTACTCAGCCCTCCCCTAAGAGAGGTTATTTCAGAGGAGGTTATAGAGACAACAACAAGGGTAGGGCTGCAGTAATAACACCTGCACCTCTCCTATTACATAACAGTGACTTCCCTCCACTTCCTATTGACCATTCCACTCAAGTCGGGAGAAGACTATCACTGTTCCTACCTGTCTGGAATTCCATCACCACAAACAATTGGGTAAGACAAATTTTCCAGTATGGTTACTGCCTGGGACTCACTTCAACTCCCTCATGCATACCCCCCAAATAACGTCAAATGTCCACAAAACATCCAACACTGTTAAAACAAGAGGTTCTCTCCTTATTGCAAAAACAGCAATAGAACTGGTTCCCTTACCTCATCAAGAAACGGGGGTTTACTCCCTTTACTTTCTAATCCCAAAGGAGGACGTAAATCTCAGGCCAGTACTAGACCTCCGACCGTTAAATCTCTACATTCAATCGGACTACTTCCACATGATCACTCTCCAACAGGGCGATTTCCTTGCCACTCTAGATCTCAAGGACACCTACTTTCATATTCCCATTCACCCTGCTCACAGAAAATATCTACTGTTTGGAGTGGGCGGCCAGCACTTTCAATTCAAAGTCCTCCCATTCGGAGTGACTACAACACCCAGAGTATTCACAGAATGTCTTGCGGTAGTCGCAGCACATTTGTGGAGACAACACATTCACGTGTTTCCTTATCTGAACGACTAGCTCATAAAAGCCAAGTCACACGCACACTGTGTACAATACACACAAAAAAAGCCAGCTGCTCCACGATTTGGGATTCATAATAAACCTACCCAAGTCACACCTTTAACCGTCTCACCTACTTCAGTATCTAGGTGCCACAATAGATAACTCAAAAGCCCTTGCATACCCAAATCCAGTCAGGATACCCAGCATGCAAGCTCTCATATCATGATTTAAACCTCAACACTCCTTTCCACCAGCATGGAACTTAAACATCGTATCAACAAAGCTCATGAGTCCTCCTTTTGAACCACTTCACTTTTATCAGTTGCAATACTTATCATGAAAATGTGCCTTTTTGTTCGCTATTACTTCACTTAAAACAGTCCGCGAAGTAGACACTAACCCTCGAGGAACCTTTCTTCCAACTACATAGAGACTGAGTAACACTTAGAACAAATCCTAAGTTCCTACCAACGGTAGTGTACAATTTTCCTGTTAACCAATCGATTGATTAACCGGTTTTTGTTCTGCAACCAGACTGTTGCAGGCAGGGCATTACACCCTTTAGGTGTCAACAGAGCTCTAATGTATTATATCGACAGCACTAAATCATTCAGAAAAACGAAACAATTGTTTATTGCCTACACACCTCCTCGCATGTGAACGGCAATTTATAAATCCGGCATTTCAAGATGAATAGTTAATTGTATCCAAACAAAGCTAAAAGGCTTTTACCTGTTCCTCCTAAAGCTCACTCCACTAGGAAAATTGGAGCTTCAATCACCTTTTTAGGGAACATTCCTATTGCTGATATTTACAAAGCAGCAACATGGTCTACTCCACAATCAATCAATCAATCAGTGACAATTATAAAGCGCGCTACATACCCGTAGGGTCTCAAGGCGCTGGGGGGGGGGAGGGGGGGTGCCGCTACTGCTCCACACACCGTCACAAAACATTGTGTGGATGTCTTTGCACAACAGCAAGCCAATTTTGGTCAAGCAGTACTAGAAAACTTTCAAACCCTCACAGGTTAAACACTACCTGGAAGAGGGACTGCTTTACAGTCTATGCAAAGCTTGTATATCTACAGCACACATGCCTCAAACGTATTGTTACTTACCCTGTAAGCATCTGTTCTTGGCATGTAGTGTTGTAGATTCACATGTGCCAACCCTCCTCCCCTAAAAACGTGTGTGGGTTGCAGTTCATACACTTCATACACTTATATCATACTGCTGCATGGACATCTCATTGCTCATATACATAGCATACCTACATTCTCACCTACCCACGGCAAAACAATCTGGAGATGAGATCCATGATCATGCTCAGTAATGCCAAAAGGAGTCCTATAGCCTTGTGACTCGAAGACAATTTCTTGGAACAAAAACAACTTTCAATCATCCGAGCCCAACACCTGATGGTGGACTTATGCACAGCATGTGAATCTATAGCACTACATGCCCAGAACAGATGCCTATAAGGTAAGTAACATAATCCTTACTGATATTTTGGTGCCCGCGTGTTCACAGCAAGCTTAAAGGTTAGCAGCAGTATGCAAATCATTCCTGATAAGTCTATTTTTATTTACGTTTGCAGCCCACCGAAAAGAGGACGAAGAACAGAACAAGTGCCGTTAAAAGCGAAAGGAGTCAAGACTAGAGGTGGCCACGGTGCCATGCGGCAGGACACTGGCATGACGTCTCGCAGCCAGCAGAGCACTCCCAAGCAAGGCTGGCATGCAGCCAGGGGTAGAGG
Organism: Lissotriton vulgaris; assembly: GCF_964263255.1. NCBI lineage: Eukaryota > Metazoa > Chordata > Amphibia > Caudata > Salamandridae > Lissotriton > Lissotriton vulgaris. The sequence continues at coordinate 22,361,504 of NC_141697.1, forward strand.
GCGAGGACGTGGCCGGGGTGGCAACAGGTGTAGAGGCTCTGCAAAGAAAACAATGTCAGAACCCATTCCTGATAAAAAGCCAACCTCTCGCATGAGCAGCCGCCACAGCTATATTCCTCCAGAGCCAGAGTCATCTGATGAATCCCTCACCGAAGAGGTTAAGCAGCAAGGCAGAGGGCCTGGGCTTGGGCGTGGGAGAGGAAGAAGCGGGCGAGGTAGAGGGCGAGGATCAAAGACTGCTGATAACACTCCCGACCGCAGCCCCTACACATTCCGCCCCTTCCAGCTTGATGATGCAGACCCCATCCCAGGTGGCAGACAGTCCTATGGGTCTCCGCAAAACCTACCTCTTGTGATCACTGAGCCTCCAGGGAGGGGCCAGAAACGACAGTCAACAGGTACGTATCATTTGCAATCAGATGTTTTTTAGGGGGGGGGGGGGGGGGGGGCAGGCATTCTTTAACCTACTTGAAGCCAAGCCTGCTTTGTCTTTCAAATGATGTGCCATTTCTTTCTTATGCTCTGTTTCACATTATTCTACAGTGTAAACCCATCCCATCGATTTGCATCAAAATCTATTACCATTTCTGCCTCATTACATTCCTCTCGCTACACAAGTTTGCGTTTTGGCCAACAATTATGCATCTTGGATGCCCCTGTGAATGTTGTGTGTGTATGTATATATTTATCTTATAGACATCTAGCCGCAGATTCCATACCTTTGAATTTCCAAGCACCAGACTGGATCCAGAAGATTTTTCTTTGAGCAATACCCGTGCATGCCAGTAGGTGGAGTTGTTCAGCTTTGTGTGATTCAGTCGCGTACTCTCCACCATAGCTTACTTCTATAGCTCGGAGCTTTGGTTCAGTAGTTTTAGCTATTGTCCTTCGCCTGCCGCCCGTTCTCTTGGCCTTGTTGACATTAAGGGGGGCATTATGATATTATGTTTATGTGGAGTGCTCTTTTCAACTCTTGTGTGAGAAGTTGGCCTGATATATAGTGCTCACTATTCTAGTGATCACTGTGTATTATTCCAAACTACCCTTATTGATGATTGGTTGTAAGTCAACCTTATAGACCAGCTATCCTAGTAGCATGGACAAGAGCAGTCTTTAGGCTAAACTCTAGAGGGCGTGTTAAGCCAGCTGTTCTACCATCACATATACCCCTTGAACACCAAGTGAAAGGACACCACACAAGTTGTTATGAAAATAAAAGGATATTTATTTATAACAAGACTACCCTGGCTCTTTATGAGTCAGGGAGCTAAGCACAATACAAAACTCTTAAGAAAATACTTTAAGTTGCACAATTTACACAAATGCCCGAGGGGCACGGGAAACCATATACACTAAAAGTGGAATGCGAAATACTAGCAGGTAAGTAACAAGATCCAGAGGCTTCAGGATCGCTAGGACTACACTACTGAACCCTAAGGTTAGGAGCAGGAGGCCTAGGGAGATCGGGTGCAGAGTGTGCACTCTCACGCGGGATGCGGGACAAAGTCTATGGATGCTAGTATTTGTAAAGTTACAGTTATCGGACGAATCCGACTAGATAGGCTGAAAACGAAAAAGGATCTGGACACTTAGATAGTGAACCTACGTTGGCGCACCGAAATGCTGAGGTTACCTAGCCCAGGGGCTGCGGCTGCATAGGGTTCAAAAGACGTCGGGAATCCTCGTTACAGTCTATGGAGCCTGAAAGAAGAAGTTGCTGGCAGGCGACCAGTGAAGAGATTCGGAGGGATCCAAGCCTGGATCGATGATGGTGAAGACCTGAAAGCAGAGGGGACTCAGTTCTTAATCACTAGCCAGTGATTAGGTGGGCACCAAAATGGCACCGGATGAAGTCACCTCGACCAGGTGAGTGGGCAACGCTGGGTTCTGCTGTCTCTCGGACCAGGAGGCGTTGTCGGCGACCAGGATGGAGGTGCGAGCTGTCCCACGAAGGTGTCTGCTGTCGACGATGCTGGACCCAGGATTGGGGCAACAAACCTTGGCAAAGTCAAGCCCACGTGGTGGACTCAAGATGGCGTCTGGAGTGGACCAGGAGGGTCCGGGGTGTTCCTCTCTTGGAAGGGAGCAAGGGCCAGTCTGGAGCAACCAGACCAGCGATGTAGTCGTCGTGGTTCGTCGTCATGAGGGCCACTAGCCAGCAGGCAAGTGACCGGACAACGCGGTGAGCAGCAAAGAGCAGAAGGGCCCCACGCAGATCTCGTGGATGCTGGGGGGCTGGACTTCGGTGCTGGAGCTGCTCAGGGTTAGGGCTTCTCAAACCCCTAAGCACTCACTCGAGGATCCCTCGGCGGTCGTGCTGGATGAGCGTCATGCAGGTTCTGAAGATGGCCGGTCCCTCGGGTCTCGTCACACCCACGAATCTCAGCTGGGCTGATGATGCAGGTAGAGGTCAGAGATGGCAGGGAATCCGGGTCTCGTCGAGCTCGGCAGTCTTGATCCGGAGGATGGACTTACAGCAAACCGCATGGCTTAGATGGTGCCCGCTGGTGCAGTGTGGCTACTCCTTAGCCACAAGGGAGAGTCTTCAGAAATGTTCAAGAGTTCTTTCGTGGAAAGTAGTCAAGATTCAGAATTATCTAATTTGGGAAGGGGGCCGGCTCCTACCTTTATTCTAAGAAAAGGAGCTGGCACGCGACTAGGTCCTGCCCATGGGTGGGACCAGGCCATGGGTGGGACCAGGAGGGGGGTGGTTACACCCCTCTCCTTTGTCCAGTCTCTCCCCAGCTCAGGGGCTGGGGTGCCCCTGGAACTGGTTTGAGCCGGCATATGCACAGTGAGCACCGGGGTGCCACTTGCAGTCACCTTCCTCTCAGCCCTGCCTACCTGGGATACACAAAACCCTGTCTGGGATGGTGCTAGCACCGCCCCTGACAGGAAACCCTTTGTCCGAGCTCTCCTCGCTGGAAGGACTCCCAGCAGCAGGAGGTCAGACTTGTGTCTGTGGTGGCAGCATCCATTTTGTGATGCTGAGGCTCGAGTTAACTTTAACCGGGGTTCACAGTTACATACATGTCGTGTCCCTCTAGAAAGGTGGAATGCTAACCCCGTCGCCAGAATTGGCGAGGGGTTAGTATTCCAATTCGTACGACACCTTACTCGACATGTTTTGATAAAGCGATACCAGAGATAGCATATAACCGCGAGGATTATAATGCACTTAAGAGTATATGGTACGCGTTATCATGGAACAGCTATTAGGACTTGGTTCCGCAAGCTGCAAACGGGCTCAGCTCATGCCAGAGCACCATCTCACATAATTCCAAGCACTCTGCCTTCAGGATTCATAAGGCCTGCCATAGGAGTGACTGATAGGAATACATGTGTCCATTTTAGGGTTAGATATAGGAATACTATTACACCACCTTGCCCCAGCTGTCGTGCAGCCAGTTGTCAGATTTGGATGGCCAGCCAGGGGTGGCATAATACATGCTGCAGGCCCTGGTAAGCCCTGGGTACACCTATGCCCGGGATACCTAAGGTATGCTGTACAGGGGCTGATAAGGTGGCTCAGTATCCAATTAGATATGTACCTAAGGTACATGGAATCCATTTTACAGAGAGAGCAGTGGGCCTGGGGTCCTGAATAGCAGGGCCCCAGGTCAACTAAATCGAAAAACCAGCAAATAACCAGGCAAAAAGTTGGGGGCAACCATAGTCAGATACCCACCTTCCTACATTATGCTTCTGCATTGGTGTCTTTTCCCATGGTTTAGCAAGGTTATGGATTTGGTTCCGTGCGGGGTCCTCCACATTGTTTCTGGTCGGATGTCTTCTTCCTCAACTCACCTCCCTTCTTGGCAACTGGTCTCTTTTTCCTATCAAAAAACACCAAGAGAGAAAGGTTATGACGGAACTACTCCTAGTCCCTTTAAGATGAACACAGTCAACAAAGAAGTAATTCCGCATATGGATTACTGCTTACTGTGGGATGTATGTATGTATGTTCGAGGCATGTGGGCTGCTGAATTCATATCTGTGCATAGATCGCCGCCTATTGTTGGGTCCGGATGATCGCACATTGTTGTCCTGGAAGAGTATTCGAAGTATCACGAGATAGGTGGCTCCTCCCCTGGACTACAGTGCGCATGGGCATCGACTCCATCCTCAGATTGTTTTTTTCCGCCATTGGGTTCGGATGTATATTGGTTCACTCTAGTCGGAATCGATATAAACTTTCTTACGGCCAAAAGGCCTTTAGTTTTTTCGTCGGTATAGTCTTGCGTTCGGTGCTTAATTCTTCCAGCTCGGTTCCGAGCCGAGTTCCAGAAAGCCGCGTGCTTTCGACGCAGAAGGCCCAGTTGACGCAGAAGACCTTATCGACAGACCATCATGGACCGGAGTCCATTCAAGAGATGTCCCGTGTGCAACTCCAAGTATCCCCACATCGATGTCCACCCGGTGTGCAACAAGTGTCTGTCGCTGGATCATGATGAAGCCAATTGCATGGCTTGTTCCCGTTTTCGATCCAAGAAGAAGCTTAAGCATCGACGCGCTGCGCGCCAGGAGGCCCAGCAGACTGCACCGGCGCCTGTGGACATCTTCGATGCCGGGGATGATGAGGGAGCTGACCGGGAAGTTGGTGAAAACCTGTCAAATCCCGCGTCGGAGGACGAATATGACTACGACGCGGACGCTGAAATGTTCGAAACCGAAGAAGTCGTCGACGAGGTAGGAGACGACGATGGGGCCTTGGGGGCCATGGAGGATAGCTCGAGCGAAGAGCTAACTCAAACTGACATTGGGGCAGAAACGCTTCAAAAGGCTCAGGTCGAGGGATCGCCACTAGGCCTTACCCAAGATCTTACAATGGGTTCTACGGCCCCGCCTTCGGGCTCGGCTACGGACATTACTATTGAGCCGCACCCTGCAAAATCAAAACCGAAAGTAAAACCAACGGTCTCGACGCAAGTGAAAGCACTGGTGCCCCCCTCGAAACCAAGAGTGCGCATTACTTTGGTCGAATCGAAGGCCTCGGAGCCGTCGGCACCGACGAAGCAGAAGGGTGTTGTCGATCCGAAGACACAGGTCAAGGGCGTCGAGACGAAGTCTGCCACGCCGAAGACAAAGGTCAAGGTGGTCGAACCGAGTAAATCGGCGCCGAAGGTGGTCGACGCAAACAAGGGACTCGGTGATCCGAAGGTTCTCGAGACTCCGCGTCAACATGACAAGGCCAAAAGAGGCACAACCCACGAGGCCACGTTTAGTAGTGCCTCGAAGACTCCCGTCGACTCGCCGCGGCCGTCCGCCGCTTTCTCTAAGCAGGTGGCGAACTCCCTAAAGCGCATCAAGGAGAAGGGCTCGACTGTTGGCCCGAAAGATCCTCCACCTTCGAAGCTGGTCGAGAAACCTCAAAAAGCGTCGACGCCCATTCACTTCATGCTGCCGCCGAAAGTGGCGCCGAAGGCTTTCACCCCTAGGATGGGCGCCGGCGTGCCCGAGAAGGTGCCCTCGGTGCCGAAGTCGGCGACAGTGGTCCCAACCTCAAAGCATCGACAATCTTCGTTGGAAGAACAGGAACACTTTATTGATGCCGAAACAGGCAGACTTTCCCTCCATAAACGGAAAATTGCCCCGGAACAGCCAATGGAGTCCTATAAAATTCCTTTAAAGAAAAAGGATTCCACTTCATCAACTCCTGTTCTTGTGGAACCACTCTCTCCACATGGCCATGATGTCTCACCCACCTACTCTGACGTGGACGCTGGGGATGGTGATGATGATGATGAGGAGTATAGCTATCCTCACTACACCGACCCTGATGATACCAATGAACCCTGTATTATTATAGAGATTAGGGTTAGACCCATATAGTCAGTGGGACCTGGGTAATATGTAGGTATATATAGAGTGGTCCCAGACAGAACACAACAGATTTAAGAAAATCACGATGTTAAAGTTAAATAATTTTAGAAAGATAAATCCTTTAGGGTGCAAGGTGTTTTTATTTTCACCGCACCAAAGTCAATCAAATGAGCAAAAAATTGGATGAGAAATAGATACACAATATACATAAATTCAATACGCCCACAGGGAAAGGGAAAAGTATTGGGGAAAGGGTACATATTTTTTGTTAGTTTAACATCACTAATCAAAGTTTACATGTGCATGACTCTAAAGATCACAGTCACGGAATTTAATAGATCCCCATACGTGGGGTCGGAAAACAATACGTAAACATCAAAACAACATTTCAAATAGAAGCTCCTATTCAGCTGTGTATATCAGGCTATCCTTAGGAGTTCTGGATTGTAGAAAAAAGTCTACGTTTCGACCCTGGGATTGTAGGACAATAGATCCTTACTACGCGGGTCTTCGTCAGGACGTGAAGGGAGGAGGAGGGGTAGGGTGGGGCTGTTTCCTAGACAGAAATATACGTATATTAAAACCGGCCTCAAGAAGAGTCCCAAGATAATAGTTGCTAATGCGTTCGGGGTATCTGCATTAGACTTTAAGTAAACTTACAAAAGGAGGAAAGTTTTTTATACATATACTGAGGATCAGATCATGATTAACATAGAATTACCTGATGAGTAATCAAAAAAGCATAAAAATTAAAAATTACCTGGTGAGTAATCAAAAAGGTGGCCTGGGAAATTGGAGTGACGTAATTATGCCAGTGATTGTCGTATCTAAAAACCATGATAGAAATGGTGACAGGGGCGCCATTTAGTTATAGTTACCGCCATAGAATCAACTTTCAACAATAAACATCATTGTTACTTCATATAGAGCCTACCCTTGTATTAAGGCATGGTTGTCACTCGTATTTTATTCAGGACTGCACCTCCATCGTTATGGGGTAGAATTGGGAGACTCAAATTGTCGATTTTTGAATCTGAAAATGCAAATATTTGAGAACGAGGTCAGGGAATATCTATTGAGGACTCCACCACTTGGTGAATATAGAACGCTGGCAAAACGCCCACAGGTGCCGCCGTTTGGCCACTCACCATACAGGAATGATCGAACAGGATCGATCGTGGTGTTCACTTGATTAGACCTCCGACGTGGCGGGGCAGAAAAGTAGAATTGTGGCTTTCACACGGAATCTGGAGAAAGCAGTGAAAGACCGAAGTCAGAAAAAGCATAGTCTAGCGGCTTAATAAATTGCTTAAAAACAGCGCGTGAGCAAACCTCCCAAACAATCCGCCTGGAGGACACTTACCCTGAAAAGATGAGTTGAAGGATTGGTAGCAGAAAAGTTCAGCGTCCTGCACCGTCAGGCTAGCACCAGGAAGTGCTGCCTCGGTAACAGGATGAAGTTAACGTGAGCTCGCGTGAAGAAAGACTCGCGTTATCAAGGACACGCTGATGCGGTGGAGGAAAGACTCGGATGTTTAAAAAGTCAGATACATGATTAATACGGAGATTTTAATAGTGACCCTACTGGTACCCGTATTGGATTGAAATATTGGGACAACGTGTGTTTGTAAGTCGAGGTTATTTTGGGAGTTTATAGTTGCAAAAAACTCCAGTTGCGTGGACCTGCCGAAAATTCATGTCGGTCAAAAAACGTACCCTAACTTAACAGGGCTGTCTCCCAAAATTAATTAAATACCAGGAAAACAATTGCATTGCGCATTATTCAACCGTTGATCTTACATGTTTGGAGAGAAAGCGCAGGACCTACCCAGCATGGTGGTCAAAAAACGCATTTATACAAAAAGATGGGCTTGAGTGCAACACATTCATAGTAGGTCAAGAAAGGGAAACCCAACGCGGTGGTCCTATACAGGATACATCAGTAGAAAGTATTATGGAATTACTCTGTTGATGTTATAACAAAGTTTGCGTGAACCTACCACAAGGTGGTTAAACGCTTTGCAAACGACCGATTGTATCTGGCTGTGGCTCTCTCTCTCATTGAACCCCTGTGCAGGTATATAGACTTTTTCCTGAAACCAATAGCAGAAGCAACTACAACTTACCTGCGGGACACGACCCATATCATCAATTTGATTGACGGACGCCCCTATAACTCCCATCAAGAATTTCTGGTAACCTGTGACATAGTGTCGCTTTACACTAGCATACCCCAGGAGGAGGCTTTGATGGCAATGACGATTGCTCTTGATAAACGGGAGACACCCACCCGAGTACCCACATGTTTTATCATCTCATTACTCCAAATCGCTATGATGAAAAACTTTTTCATTTTTCGTACCTGCTTCTACCTCCAAACCAAGGGGGTTGCGATGGGGGCTGCCTTTGCCCCGGATTTGGCTATAATAACCTCGACTTACAAACACACGTTGTCCCAATATTTCAATCCAATACGGGTACCAGTAGGGTCACTATTAAAATCTCCGTATTAATCATGTATCTGACTTTTTAAACATCTGAGTCTTTCCTCCACCGCATCAGCGTGTCCTTGATAACGCGAGTCTTTCTTCACGCGAGCTCACGTTAACTTCATCCTGTTACCGAGGCAGCACTTCCTGGTGCTAGCCTGACGGTGCAGGACGCTGAACTTTTCTGCTACCAATCCTTCAACTCATCTTTTCAGGGTAAGTGTCCTCCAGGCGGATTGTTTGGGAGGTTTTCTCACGCGCTGTTTTTAAGCAATTTATTAAGCCGCTAGACTATGCTTTTTCTGACTTCGGTCTTTCACTGCTTTCTCCAGATTCCGTGTGAAAGCCACAATTCTACTTTTCTGCCCCGCCACGTCGGAGGTCTAATCAAGTGAACACCACGATCGATCCTGTTCGATCATTCCTGTATGGTGAGTGGCCAAACGGCGGCACCTGTGGGCGTTTTGCCAGCGTTCTATATTCACCAAGTGGTGGAGTCCTCAATAGATATTCCCTGACCTCGTTCTCAAATATTTGCATTTTCAGATTCAAAAATCGACAATTTGAGTCTCCCAATTCTACCCCATAACGATGGAGGTGCAGTCCTGAATAAAATACGAGTGACAACCATGCCTTAATACAAGGGTAGGCTCTATATGAAGTAACAATGATGTTTATTGTTGAAAGTTGATTCTAAGGCGGTAACTATAACTAAATGGCGCCCCTGTCACCATTTCTATCATGGTTTTTAGATACGACAATCACTGGCATAATTACGTCACTCCAATTTCCCAGGCCACCTTTTTGATTACTCACCAGGTAATTTTTAATTTTTATGCTTTTTTGATTACTCATCAGGTAATTCTATGTTAATCATGATCTGATCCTCAGTATATGTATAAAAAACTTTCCTCCTTTTGTAAGTTTACTTAAAGTCTAATGCAGATACCCCGAACGCATTAGCAACTATTATCTTGGGACTCTTCTTGAGGCCGGTTTTAATATACGTATATTTCTGTCTAGGAAACAGCCCCACCCTACCCCTCCTCCTCCCTTCACGTCCTGACGAAGACCCGCGTAGTAAGGATCTATTGTCCTACAATCCCAGGGTCGAAACGTAGACTTTTTTCTACAATCCAGAACTCCTAAGGATAGCCTGATATACACAGCTGAATAGGAGCTTCTATTTGAAATGTTGTTTTGATGTTTACGTATTGTTTTCCGACCCCACGTATGGGGATCTATTAAATTCCGTGACTGTGATCTTTAGAGTCATGCACATGTAAACTTTGATTAGTGATGTTAAACTAACAAAAAATGTGTACCCTTTCCCCAATACTTTTCCCTTTCCCTGTGGGCGTATTGAATTTATGTATATTGTGTATCTATTTCTCATCCAATTTTTTGCTCATTTGATTGACTTTGGTGCGGTGAAAATAAAAACACCTTGCACCCTAAAGGATTTATCTTTCTAAAATTATTTAACTTTAACATCGTGATTTTCTTAAATCTGTTGTGTTCTGTCTGGGACCACTCTATATATACCTACCAATGAACCCTGGGCAGCTGGTGCTGACCCAGGTGATCCTCACTCTACCCCGGACACAACTTTATGCTGTAAAAACGTTGCCTACAGAGGATTCAGCGGCGTTTAATGCCCTCATTGAAAGGGCGGCTAAGAATCATGACGTCCAGCTCCATGCTGACCCCATTGATGTGGACTTTCTTTTTGACACCTTTTCCGTCTCAGAGAGTACTGTCAAGACTCTGCCTATGTTGAAGGGTGTCTTAAAACATGCTGGGGAGATCTTTAAAGAGCCTACCAGAGCGATACACCTTAGGATTGAGAAAAAGTATAAACCAGCGCCTACTGACCCTACGTACATCAAGGGACAGTTGCCTTTGGACTCTCTTGTTGTTTCAAATGCCCGGAAGAGGGCTAATTCTCAAACAACGGGTGATGGTCTTCCCCCAGATAAAGAATCTAAGGTGTTTTAGGCATCGGGGAAAAGGGCGGCAGCTCAAGCGGCCAATATATGGCGCATTTCAAATACACAAGCACTTCTAGCGAGGTATGACAGGGCACACTATGACACACTAGAGACCCTGTTACAGCACCTGCCAGACGAATACAAAGAGGCAGCTGAGATGCTCATCCAAGAGGGGAAGTTAATATCCATTGCTTCCATTAAATGTGCGCTGGACGCGGCTGATACCGCGGCCAGAGCTGTCAACACTAGCGTCATGCTGAGATGACATGCCTGGCTCAGAATCTCTGGATTTAAGCCAGAGATACAGACCACCATTCTTAATCAGACTGTAAACCCTGATGATCTGTTTGGCCCAGAGGTAGACACCACCTTGGAAAAGATAAAAAAGGACACTGAAACTGCTAAGTCTATGGGGGCCTTGCAGTCCCAGCAATTCAGGGGTGGTTCTTTTCGTCGCTCAAGCGCTAGAAGTGTTTCCAGAGGCCAGCTCTCACAAACCACGCAGTACTATAAAGGCAACACGCAGTCCACATACACCAAACAAACTCGTGGTGGATATCGTGGAAACAGCGCCAAAGGCAGGGGTCGTGGCAACAACTCCTCCAGATCCTCTGCCACTAACAAACAGGGACGCCTTGTCACTGCCCCCCGACCACGCAACACCGGTCGGGGGGAGACTTCAACAGTTCCTGCCAGTCTGGAAATCCATCACCACAGACAGGTGGGTCACACAGCTTATACAGTACGGTTATTGTCTGGAGTTAACATCCACTCCACCCAACATACCCCCAAGACACCGTCCTATGTCCGCCGAGCATTTGCACTTATTGCAGCAGGAGGTCCTCGTCATGCTGCAAAAAGGGGCAATCGAGCTCGTGCCTGTGGAAGAAAGAGGCACAGGAGTTTACTCACTGTACTTCTTGATACCAAAAAAGGACGGGTCCCTCAGGCCCATACTGGACCTCAGACCCCTTAATCAGTACATTCTATCGGAGCACTTTCACATGCTGACCCGGCAGCAAGTAATCCTGTTGCTCAATCAGGGGGATTTTCTCGCAACTTTAGATCTAAAGGATGCGTATTTTCACATTCCGCTGCACCCGTCACACAAAAAATACCTCCGGTTCACCATCCAAAACCAACATTACCAGTTCAAGGTTTTGCCTTTCGGGTCACCACGGCACCCAGGGTGTTTACGAAGTGCCTGGAGACGGTGGCGGCGCACCTAAGGAGACAAAACATTCACGTCTGCCCTTATCTGGACGACTGGCTCATCCAGGCAAGGTCGGCCCAGCAGTGTGCCACCCACATGTCCCACACCATTCACCTTCTTCACGATTTGGGATTCTCACTGAATTACCCAAAGTCCCACCTGCAACCCGCCCACATACGGCAATATCTGGGTGCGACAATAAACACTCTGGCAGCCAAAGCACAGCCAAATTCAGTGAGAATCAGCAGCATTCAATCGCTGATACAGAAATTCAGACCTCAACACTCGCTTCAGGCACGGGTGTTCATGCAGTTGATAGGCATGATGGCCTCCTGCATCTTCTAGTCCCGCACGCGAGACTACATATGCATCCGCTTCAGGAGTGTTTAGCACGTCAGTGGAATCAGGCTCACGGACAGTTGAAAGACCTAGTGTTGGTAACCGGTCGTGCATACAACTCTCTGCATTGGTGGAATCCACAAAACCTTTGCAAGGGACGACCGTTCCAGGAGCCTGTGCCACAGATCATTCTGACGACGGACTCATCTCTCCAGGGTTAGGGAGCTCATGTACTACACTACGCAGTGCAGGGACTATGGACGACACAGCAGGAGAAGATGCACATCAACCTTCTGGAACTGATGGCTATCTTCATGGCGATGAAGGCATTCAAAGTACATCTGTGCAACAAGGTCGTGTTGATCCGGACGGACAACATGACGGCCATGTACTACATCCAGAAGCAGGGAGGTACACACTCTCCACAGATGTCTCATCTGGCTCAGAGCATGTGGAAGTGGGCCATTCAAAGGAATATCTTCCTCATGGCGGAACACCTCCCAGGCAAGGACACTCAGATGGCGGACCTGCTCAGCAGGTACAGCCACCAAATGCACGAGTGGGAGATACATCCATCAGTACTCCACCCGTACTTCCAAAGGTGGGGTCATACAGAGATAGACCTGTTCGCCACAAAGGAAAACGCCAAATGCCGAAGCTTTGCCGCCAGGTTTCCACACCCACAGTCGCAGGGCAATGCGATATGGATGAACTGGTCCGGCAAATTTGCGTACACTTTTCCCCCAGCACCTCTAATACCGCTGGTGGCACGCAAGCTAAAGCAACACTCGATGACTCTCATCCTGGTTGCTCCGACGTGGGCACGCCAGCCATGGTACACCACGTTTCTAGAACTATAGTGGTACCGCATCAAAGGCGCCTCACACCCAGGCTTTGGACGCAGAGCCATGGCGACATTCAGCATCCAGATCCGCAACAGCTCAACTGTGCGATCTGGCTCCTGAGGTCTTAGTTTGGCTACCTCAACTTACCTCCTGACTGTATGGACATAATCAGGGAGGCAAGAAAGCCCACCACCAGAGCATGCTTTATTGTGCAGACCACAACATCAACCCGCTAGACGCATCTTTTCAAAACATCATTTGTTATCTTTTACATCTATACAAATGTAATCTGGCCTATGCTTCCATTCATATACATGTATCCGCAATGGCGGCTTATCTCCAAAACAGGCAGCATCTCTCCCTTTTCAGAGTGCCTGCCATCAAGGCCTTTCTGGAAGGACTCAAAGAGTCATTCCTCCACGGACCCCACCAGCTCCCGAATGGAACCTAAATGTGGTCCTCGCAAGACTGATGGGTCCACCTTTTGAGCCACTGCATTCATGCTAGATTCAGTTCTTAACATGGAAAGTGGCTTTCCTGATAGCGATTACGTCGCTACGACGCGTTAGTGAACTCCAGGCACTAACTATCCAAGAGCCATTCATACAGATTCATTCCAACAGGGTGGTGCTTCGCACTAACCCTAAGTCCCTTCCTAAGGTGGTTTCACAGTTCCAGATCAACCAGACTATAGAACTACCTGTGTTCTTCCAAAATCCTGAGTCAGTTGCTGAGAGAATGCTCCACACGCTTGACGTCAAGAGAGCCTTGATGTGCTACATTGATAGGACCAAAGATTTTCGGAAGACGAAACAACTATTTGTTGCCTTTTCGCCACAACACAAAGGCAACCCCATTTCCAAGGCTGGGATAGCCAGGTGGATCGTTAAGTGTATTCAGATCTGCTATCAGAAAGCCAAAGCACTCTAATGATTCCCCCGCGGGCCCACTCCACTCGAAAGTTGGAGGCCTCCATGGCTTTCCTTGGAAATATTCCTTTAGAAGACATATGTAGAGCAGCCACATGGTCTACCACACACACATTTACACAACACTACTGTGTAGATGTGCACTCCAAACAGCAGGCAGCTGTAGGGCAGGCTGTTCTAAAAACACTTTTCCAAACTGCTGCAGCTGGCACAGGCGGCCGCCGTTAATGGAGGGACTGCTATGTATTCTATGCACAGATATGAATTCAGCAGCCCACATGCCTCGAACCGAATATGCTACTTACAAGTATGCATCTGTTCTTGGCATGTAGGGCTGCTGACATTCATATCGCCCGCCCTCCTCCCCGGCGCCTGTAGCGGCTGCAGCACTCAGAAATACTTCTAGCATGGTCATCGTTCACAAAGTTTTCACTCCATCTCTGCCACAATGGCTAAAAACAATCTGAGGATGGAGTCGGTGCCCATGTGCACTGTAGTCCAGGGGAGGAGCCACCTATCTCGTGATACTTCGAAGACTCTTCCAGGACAACAATGTGAGATCATCCGGACCCAACACTAGGCGGCGATCTATGCACAGATATGAATGTCAGCAGCCCTACATGCCAAGAACAGATGCATACTGGTAAGTAGCATATTCGTTCTACAACTGCACTGTGTGGTTCTTTTTCACTTAACGCACACCATAAGATTAAGTACTGGTGAAACAAGCTGCTTTACACTCCTTCTGGACTAAGCCTGAAGGCTGCTCGCCACAGCTACCACTTGGAGAGCTTTCTTAGGTTGTCTAAGACCACTAACACCACCATAATGGTTGTCTGGATTAGTGCATGGTGCTATACTTGTCATAAGTGTGCACCATATACGAAGCCAGCCTCCTACAAATGTTTTTACCTTTTTTCCCCGAGCTTTCTTAACTTCTGTCTGTTATTTCTTCCACATTTCACCTTTGATATACTGACACCTTTGTATCCCAAAGTAATCTGGGTGACGACGTAATAATACATAAAAAGGGGTTCCCGTAAGGGTTATTTTTACATCTGTCGCCTATTTGTGTGATGTAATGTTTCTGCTCATCAATAAGTATGCCATTTGTAATCGATCCCGGCTTGGGATGCTTCTTCATACCTTAGAAGTATTTGGCTGAGCTCTTTACGCTACGCTCAGTTGCTCCAGATGCCTCCTCACTGTTAGTTATGCTCCTCTTTTACCCTTTACAATCTGTAATTGGTAAATGTAACATACCAGTAGGATTTTTACCCCCCCCCCCCCTTTCCCCTTTATTTCATAGGTTCCAAACATCTTGGACCACAGTCGTGTATGTGAGTGTCTGGGTGTGGAATGGGCATCTCTCCTTGTATCTAAACCTCTACCAATCTGCCTGCCAAGATCTTTACCAACCTTGTGCAGCGGCACGCATCACTCTTTAATTCTCTTTCTGGATTGTGGGATTCAACGTGTCTGTAATCACAACATGGAATCCATTCCCTTACGACGTTCATTTAGCTGTGATGTCTTGTTGTCCTAGCATGCTTACTACATATGACCTTGTTTTCTTCACAGATCGTTCTGGTATGTTGTCCAACCCCATGGAGCAGGCGGGCCGCCGGAGTTCGGGTCGTGGACATGGTGTGCATGAGCTGTCCGCCTGCGAGCAGCTGGTGGTGGAACTGGTGCGGCATGATGACAGCTGGCCCTTCATGAAGCTGGTTTCTAAAGTTCAGGTGTGTGATTTATGAACTAAGAACATGGACTGCAACAATCCTGCATTAAACAATGCAGAGTCATTGTATGATGAGGTGCACACTCTAAATAAACCTAATTTGCATGTCCATTTCTAAGATGATAAAACTCTGTATATTTTATTGGGTACATTGGCTGTACTGTATTGGCTTTGGGTTACATATCCTCACCAGAAGCCTGCATTTAAAAAGTGGACTTCAGTTGCTTTATTCACTCTCCTTTCAAATGAGTTTCAGCCCTCGCACTGGTGCAGTCTGGGTACAGTTAAATAGCACCGCCTTGCCTTACACAAACTGTTAGTTGTTAACAGGTCAGTTAGTGGGTTCCACACTGTTCTTGAGCATTGATCCCAGACTGCATCTGGGTTCTGGATGAGCCAGAACATTCACTTGAGCTCAAGGGGTGGTTTAATATCAAAGCACGCACAGAAAAGCTCTGCTTCCTAGCATGAGATCAATAAAGATCTCTACCTATTTAATGTCCACAAGAAAACGTTGTCTGATAACTTTGATGTTGCTAAAGGAATATGCTTGCACAGCAAGATAGCTAAGCTGCTTGGAGTAAGTCAGTCAAAGCAACTTTATTCGGTCTGAATAAGATCATACGTGTATTAGACCTAAATATAAACAATTCACACACAGAATAAAACATTCAAAATGCTTTGGCAAAAAGCCACTTATATCCATAAAAAGCATAATATTCATGAAACATACCAGGAATGTTATCAGTGGGTGACTTGTGTCCATAAAAATTAACATTTAAAAAAAACTACATCCCATCTAAAAATTAAAAGAAGCAAATTTTTAGATACATTTCGCAAGGACAATAATATAAAGTACATGTCCACAAGCCACATCTGCTTCAGAGTCGATCATATTTGTATTTTATTATAAAGTTTTTGATGGGCTTCAATGTCTTTGGAGAAATGGCTATTTCCTGTGTTAAAACATATTCTGGCTGTTGCATTAGCGTTAATGAATTTAATGAAAAAGCCCATGATGGAGAGATTTACAAGTAACTTTTCCGTCTGTGAATTGCTCATTAAATAACTACTGCTGGTCCACCGGGCTGTATCATCTCTGGAGTAAAATCACAGCATCCTACTGTTTAATAACTTGATCTTTGCTCCTCTGTGTTTGCTTTCTTTAGGTTCCAGATTACTACGACATCATCAAAAGACCAATCGCCTTAAACATAATTCGGGAGAAAGTGAACAAATGTGAATACAAGATTGCATGTGAGTGCTTACCTCTCAACCTTTGTTGTGTCTTTTTCTATATTGAATGCAAGGTTGCATGTGAGTGCCTGCCTCACCCCTTGTGTCTGTTTTTGTATTGAATACAAGGCTGCATGTGAGTGCCTGCCTCACCCCTTGTGTCTGTTTCTGTATTGAATGCAAGGTTGCATGTGAGTGCCTGCCTCACCCCTTGTGTCTGTTTCTGTATTGAATGCAAGGTTGCATGTGAGTGCTACCTCACCCCTTTCTGTGTCAGTTTCTGTATTGAATGCAAGGTTGCATGTGAGTGCCTGCCTCACCCCTTGTGTCTGTTTCTGTATTGAATGCAAGGTTGCATGTGAGTGCCTGCCTCACCCCTTGTGTCTGTTTCTGTATTGAATGCAAGGTTGCATGTGAGTGCCTGCCTCACCCCTTGTGTCTGTTTCTGTATTGAATGCAAGGTTGCATGTGAGTGCCTGCCTCGCCCCTTGCTTTGTCTGTATTGAATGCAAGGTTGCATGTGAGTTCCTGCCTCACCCCTTGTCTGTTTCTGTATTGAATGCAAGGTTGTATGTGAGTGCCTGCCTCACCCCTTGTGTCTGTTTCTGTATTGAATGCAAGGTTGCACATGCGTGCCTGCCTCACCCCTTGTCTGTTTCTGTATTGAATGCAAGGTTGCATGTGAGTGCTACCTCACCCCTTTCTGTGTCCGTTTCTGTATTGAATGCAAGGTTGCATGTGAGTACCTGCCTCACCCCTTGTCTGTTTCTGTATTAAATGCAAGGTTCCATGTGAGTGCCTGCCTCACCCCTTGTGTCTTTCTGTATTGAATACAATGTGGCATGTGAGTGCCTGCCCCACCCCTTGTCAGTTTCTGTATTGAATGCAAGGTTGCACATGCGTGCCTGCCTCACCCCTTGTCTGTTTCTGTATTGAATGCAAGGTTGCATGTGAGTGCTACCTCACCCCTTTCTGTGTCAGTTTCTGTATTGAATGCAAGGTTGCATGTGAGTGCCTGCCTCACCCCTTGTGTCTGTTTCTGTATTGAATGCAAGGTTGCATGTGAGTGCCTGCCTCACCCCTTGTGTCTGTTTCTGTATTGAATGCAAGGTTGCATGTGAGTGCCTGCCTCACCCCTTGTGTCTGTTTCTGTATTGAATGCAAGGTTGCATGTGAGTGCCTGCCTCGCCCCTTGCTTTGTCTGTATTGAATGCAAGGTTGCATGTGAGTTCCTGCCTCACCCCTTGTCTGTTTCTGTATTGAATGCAAGGTTGTATGTGAGTGCCTGCCTCACCCCTTGTGTCTGTTTCTGTATTGAATGCAAGGTTGCACATGCGTGCCTGCCTCACCCCTTGTGTCTGTTTCTGTATTGAATGCAAGGTTGCACATGCGTGCCTGCCTCACCCCTTGTCTGTTTCTGTATTGAATGCAAGGTTGCATGTGAGTGCTACCTCACCCCTTTCTGTGTCCGTTTCTGTATTGAATGCAAGGTTGCATGTGAGTACCTGCCTCACCCCTTGTCTGTTTCTGTATTAAATGCAAGGTTCCATGTGAGTGCCTGCCTCACCCCTTGTGTCTTTCTGTATTGAATACAATGTGGCATGTGAGTGCCTGCCCCACCCCTTGTGTCAGTTTCTGTATTGAATGCAAGGTTGCACATGCGTGCCTGCCTCACCCCTTGTCTGTTTCTGTATTGAATGCAAGGTTGCATGTGAGTGCTACCTCACCCCTTTCTGTGTCAGTTTCTGTATTGAATGCAAGGTTGCATGTGAGTACCTGCCTCACCCCTTGTCTGTTTCTGTATTAAATGCAAGGTTGCATGTGAGTGCTACCTCACCCCTTTCTGTGTCAGTTTCTGTATTGAATGCAAGGTTGCATCTGAGTAGCTGCCTCTCACTTCTTGTTGTCCGTTCCTGTATTGAATACAAGTTGGCCTTCACCCCTTCCTGTCTTTTCTGCATTGAACACAAGGTTGTGTGTGAGTACTTGCCTCTCACCCCTTGCTGTTTCTGTATTGAATACAAGGTTGCATGTGAGTGCTTGCCTCTCACCCCTTGCTGTTTCTGTATTGAATACAAGGTTGCATGTGAGTGCTTGCCTCTCACCCCTTGCTGTTTCTGTATTGAATACAAAGTTGCATGTGAGTGCCTGCTTATTCTCACTCCTTGCTGTGTCTGTTCTTATATTGTTTTTGCTGCCCTTAGGACATATGAACTTTTCCTAGAGAATAAAGAGGGGATGTGTGTGAGATGGAATAAAGTGGCAATCAGTTGTGACTAGTTGTGCAGTAAAAGTGCGAGTACTTGGTTTGCAATCAGTGTGGTCTTAACACGCGTGTCTTGCGTGGTGTATTCTGAGGTAGTAACTGCTATATCATGTGCAGATGGTTAGATGAGGTATTTGACCAATGCACTTTGATTTTCGAAGGGCGTTTGAATATGGGTTTTCCTTTCTTGTTAGACTTGTGTCTGATTGCTGGACATGTTTTGTAGACTAATGCGATGGGATAATAGACTTGGTATGATTGACCAGAGCTCTTGCAATCTCATGTCCACGAGCTCTTTCTTTGGTTATTGTCTGCTGCTACAGCATGTTCTCTAACACAATGTGTTTTATTCTACAGCTGAATTAATTGATGACATTCAACTAATGTTTGCTAACTGCTTCGAGTACAACCCTGTCCAGACCAGCGAGGCGAAGGCAGGCTTCCGGCTTCAGGCTTTCTTCCACAGTCAGGCACAAAAACTTGGACTGGACTTGACAGGTAGCAGGCCGGACATTGCCACCGCTTCCCAAACCAAGAGGTCTCGCATTTAACTTCTTCCCAATGTTGAGAGCTTGGACCGCCCCCTCTACCTCTCCGCCACCCCCAACATTGACCCTAGATGTGGGCTGTGCAGCACCACCTCCTCCAGCAATAACATGCATGGACTGCACAAATCTCATTTAATACTAAAAGCACTCAGGAGAGCATGGGAATCTTCCCTTAGCTGCCGGATTTTATGGAATCTCCTCATATGTTTTGATATGTATATTGGATACAAATACACTGGTTTACAGAGGTTTCTTTTCTACAGTTTCTAAAACGATTGTGTTCAGATCTTTCTTTATTTCTTGTCTAGCTCCCTCACCCTCTGCCTTTCGAGTCTTGTGTGGTGCAGTTCTTAATAGATTTCCTATTCTAGAAGTGACTTTGTGCTGACCTTGTCTTCAGAATAGGATCTCACAACCTGCTGGTACTTCCAGAACTAGACCATGTGTTACAGAGCTTGCCTTTGTCAGCACTACACATGCTCAGATAGAACAACCGAACCTTATCCAGCACCAACCAGCCTCGCTCCGGCCAACTTTACACATATTTATTTACCATTCAAAAGAAATTGATTTTTTTTATTTATAAAATTTGCGTTTGTACCAATGTCTGTTCTGTGCTCCCGTTGGTATCTTTGTATCCTCCACTTTGAATATTGATAAACAGATGCATTTATTGAAACAAATCTCGTTCACTTCTCCCAGTCACAGGGATTTTGCCAGTTAAACTTTTTTTATGTGCATCTTTTTCCATGTGGTAAAATAAAATGACACTTTTTTTCAAAAACTGAATTTATTATGGTGACTTTGAGGAAAAAATATGATATTGTTCAATTATAGTTGCAGTGAATTCTTAATGCACATTACTTTCCTTGTCTTTTTGCAGTTCATTTTTCGATTATAGAATATTGATTGATATCTCGCATGCAGGATTTTGGAAAACGTACAGAGACCATTTATATACAAACTTGAACAAACGATAGGGAGTGAGTTGCCAGCCCGCACAGCAGCCTAGAAATGGAAAACACAAATCTGCGGTCACTTCAAGCCAACCAGGCTGCCTTTCTGGTCCAGACGGCAATATATTGGCACCTGAAAGGAAGTTCACCCACTTGGCTTCCCCCTTAGATTTTTTTTCCACTATGTATTTTGATTCTCATCAGTTTGTTTTGTCCGATTTTGTCTTTTTCCCAGATCTGCTCCTATTTACATATTTTTTTTATTGGCTGGCCGAGTTATTCCACATTGTCACTGTGTTTGAAATGCCTCTCCTGTATGCAGAAAAGAAATCCATATCCTTGCATTTTATATTTACTTCTTACCTACTGTTGAATGTTATCTGATAGAAGATGGTACAAAGCATTAACACTTTTAGAAAGGAGACCCGTGCTTTGAAGAGAGAAATCTAGCATGTATGCTCCTTAAGATCCTGCTTGCAGGGTCTCCATCCATTCGTTTATACAAAAGAGCTTCTCAACACCAAGGACTCTCATGGGGTTTGAAGAAATTAAAGTACTTTTCATACCATTCCAGAATATAAAAAGATGCTAAGCATCAAGGGGTTTGAAGAAATAATAATGTCCCTCCCATTTCAGTTTATAAAAGATGATCTACATCAAGGGCTTTCAAGATGTTTGAAGAAATGAAAGTATTGTTCCTACCCTTCCCCTATGTAGAGAGATGCTCATCATCAAGGGCTTTGAAGAGGGTTTGAGGAAATGAAAGTACTGTGCCTACCGTTCATCGATATGAGAGATGCTCATTATCAAGCCGTTTGAAGAAATGAAGGCGCTGTTGCTACCCTTCCCCTTTATAAAGAGTTACTCACCTTCAAGGCCTTTCAAGCTGTTCGAAGAAATTAAAGTACTGTTCCTACCGTGCCCTGTTTAAAGAGATGCTCAACATCAAGGCCTCAAAGAGTTTGCAGAAATGAAAGTACTGTTCTCCAGTATTAGGGTGTCTTTCATAGATTCACATGCTTGAATATTCCCCGTCGTCGAAGTGAGAGTCCCACGGTAAATAAAATAGCAATAAAATACTAATATTTATTTATTTATTTTGCAATTTATACAGCGCGAACAAATGCCCGTAGGCGTCTCGGCGCTAGATACTGTGTGTCAGTCAATCAATCAATCAGTGACACTTATAAAGCGCGCTACATACCCGTAGGGTCTCAAGGCGCTGGGGGGGGGGGGGGGCCGCTACTGCTCGAACAGCCAGGTCTTCAGCTTCTTCCTGAAGGAGAGGTGGTCTTGGGTCAGGCGCAGGTCGGTCGGGAGCGAGTTCCAGGTCTTGGCGGCCAGGTAGGAGAAGGACCTTCCTCCTGTAGTCGCTCTTCGGATGCGGGGGACGGCGGCGAGGGCGTGGTTGGCTGATCGGAGGTGGCGTTTGGGAGCGTAGAAGTTGACTCGGCTGTTGAGGTAGCTCGGGCCTTGGTCGTGTAGGGCTTTGTGTGCGTGGGTGAGGAGGCGGAAGGTGATTCTTTGGTTGACGGGGAGCCAGTGAAGGTCTCTCAGATGTCCGGAGATGTGGCTGGTTCGTGGGATGTCGAGGATGAGTCTGGCTGAGGCGTTCTGGATCCGCTGGAGTCTCTTCTGGAGCTTGGCGTTGTACCGGCTTAGAGGGCGTTGCCGTAGTCCAGTCGGCTGGTGACGAGGGCCTGGGTTACGGTCTTCCTGGTCTCGGTGGGGATCCACCAGAAGATCTTCCGTAGCATGCGTAGGATGTTGAAGCACGCCGAGGAGACGTTGTTGACTTGCCTGGTCATGGAGAGGGAGGAGTCCAGGATGAAGCCCAGGTTGCGTGCATGGTCTGTCGGTTTGGGTGCGGTGCCCAGGGCGGGAGGCCACCAGGAGTCGTCCCAGGCGGAGGGTGAGGAGCCCAGGATGAGGACCTCCGTCTTGTCCGAGTTCAGTTTCAGGCGGCTGGTCGTCATCCACTCGGCTACCTCTTTCATCCCTTCGTGCAGGTTGGCTCTGGCGGCGGCGGGGTCGTTGGTCAGGGAGAGGATCAGCTGGGTGTCGTCGGCGTAGGAGATTATGCTGAGGTTGTGTTTGCGTACGATGGCCGCGAGGGGGCTCATGTAGACGTTGAAGAGGGTGGGGCTCAGAGATGATCCTTGGGGGACGCCGCAGATGACTTCGGAGGCCTCTGACTTGTACGGTGGTAGGCGGACTCTCTGTGTTCTTCCGTCGAGGAAGGAGATGATCCATTCCAGCGCCTTGTCCTGGATTCCGATGTTGCTGAGGCGCCGTACTAGGGTGCGGTGGCAGACAGTGTCGAATGCCGCGGAGAGGTCTAGGAGGATGAGGGCCGCTGTTTCTCCATTGTCCATCAGGGCTTGGATGTCATCGGTGGCGGCGATGAGGGCGGTCTCGGTGCTGTGGTTGGCTCGGAAGCCGGACTGTGAGGGGTCGAGGGATCCGTTCGTCTCGAGGAAGGCGGCCAACTGCTTGTTGACGGTCTTCTCGATGACTTTGGCTGGAAACGGGAGGAGCGAGATGGGGCGGTGATTCTTGAGGTCGGTGGGGTCCGCTGTTGGTTTCTTGAGTAGAGCGCTGAGTTCGGCGTGTTTCCAGCTCTCAGGGAAGATGGTGGTGTCGAAGGATGTGTTGATGATGTCTCGCAGGTGGGGTGCGATGACAGCGTCGGCCTTGTTGAAGACTTGGTGAGGGCAGGGGTCGGTCGGTGATCCGGAGTGGATGGAGTTCATCGTGCGGATGGTGTCTTCGGTGCTGATCGGGGTCCAGGCGTGGAGGGTGGTGGTGGGGGGTGGTTGCTCGGTCATGGTGTGCGTTGGTTGGTTGTTGAAGCTGTTGTGTATGTCCGCGATCTTGTTGTGGAAGTATGAAGCGAGGGAGTTGCAGAGGTCTTGCGATGGGGTGATGTCGTTGTTTCCTGCGCTGGGGTTGGAAAGCTCTTTCACGATGTTGAAGAGTTCCTTGCAGTTGTGTGCGTTGTTGTCCAACCGGTCCTTGAATGCTGTTTTCTTGGCGGCGCGGATCAGCTGGTGGTGTTTCCGGGTGGCAAGTTTGAAGGAGGTCCTGTTGTCCGGTGTCGGTTCCCTTCTCCAGACTTTCTCGAGGGCTCGGCAGTTCTTCTTGGAGCTCTTGAGTTCGTCGGTGAACCATGGGGCCTTCTTGCTGCCGGGTCTGCTAGGCGGGGTCCTCATTGGGGCGAGTTCGTCCGCGCAGTTGCTGATCCACTTCGTGAGGTTGTCGGCGGCCTGGCTGGGGTTCGCTGAGCTGGCAGGAGGGTGCTGGCTCAGGGAGGTGAAATGAAAAATTGCATTTGTATAGCGCATAACCGCCCTGGGGCCTCGCAGCGCGAGCTGGTCTGCTGTGATCTTGTTCCAGCTTCTGCGGGCGGCCTGTTGCTGGTGTTGGTGGGTCGTCGTTCTCTTGAAGGTGAAGTGGACGCAGCTGTGGTCCGTCCATTGAAGCTCTGTGGCGTGGCTGAAGTCGATGTCTGTGCTGGAAGAGAAGACTGCGTCGAGTGTGTGTCCGGCGAGGTGGGTGGGGGTGGACACCAGTTGCTTGAGTCCCAGGTTGGCGAGGTTGTCGAGCAGGGTGCTGGTGTTGCGGTCGTTGTTGTTCTCCAGATGGAAGTTGAGGTCTCCCAGGAGGATGTAGTCAGCGGAGGGGAGGGCATGCGGGCTGACTAAGTCGGCGATGTCCTCGCTGAATTGCGTGCGTGGTCCAGGGGGTCGGTAGATCAGGGTGCCTCTGAGGGTGGTGTTTGGGTTGGTGTGGATCTGGAAATGCAGGTGTTCGGCGCTGGTCAGGGTGTTGTCGGTGCTGGTCGTGAGACGGATGGTGCTCCTGTGGATGATGGCGATGCCTCCTCCCATCTGGTTGGCGTTTCGGTCCCTCCGGACGATCTTGTAGCCCTCTGGGATAGCGATGGCGATGTCGGGAGCTGAAGAGGCGTTCATCCAGGTCTCCGTGGGGAAGGCAACGTCAGGGGCTGTGGCGTCTAGGAGGTTCCAGAGTTCGATGGCGTGTCTGTGGACGGAGCGGGTGTTGAGCAGGATGCACTTGAGGTGGGTGCTGCTGGTGTTCGACTTGGCGGGTGCTGGTGCGAGGCTGGTCCGGATGCAGGTGAACTTTCAGGCGTGGCAGCTGAAAGGTCCGTGGGTACGTCGTGGAGTGGCTTGATGGCATTCTGGGAGTCGGCCGGTGTTGAGAGCGGTGAGGGTGGCGGCGGAGTACGTCAGGCGGGTCGGTCGGGGTCCTCGTGGGCCAGGGGTCCTGGCACTGGGCGCGGTCCAGGCGCGGACGGGCGTAGTGTGTGAGGTTCCCAGAGACTGAGTCGGTAGCTATTCTTGACCAAACAGCCAGGTCTTTATTTTTCTGTGAAACTGCATCAAGGACGGGCTTTCTCTGATGACTGCTGGTAGAGAGTTCCACAATCTAGGAGCTGCCACTAAGAAGCGTCTATCGCCCCAAGTGACTGTTTTAGTTCGTGGTATCAGCAAAAGTTTGAGGTTATTGGATTGAAGTGATCTTGTGGATGAATGGAACCTGAGGTGGGATTTCAGGAAATGCGGACCATAGTTGTGCAGTGCTTTATAGACTATGCAAAGCGTTTTGAACTTAATCCTATTCCGGATCTTGAGCCAATGGAGGTCCCTTATCGTCTCGGAAATTGGCGAAAACTTCGGGGTTCCAGACAGGAGACTGGCTGCAGCATTCTGGATTGTCTGCATTTTGTTGGTCACTCTGGCTTGGGCATTAATAAATAAGCCATTACAATAGTCGAGAGAGGACAACACTAGGGAACTTACCAGTGTCTTACCTGCTGCAATTGGTAAGAACGGCAGAATTTTCTTAATCAGCCTGAGTTTATGGTGGGCAGTGGCTGCTATTTTGTTTGCATGGGCCATAAAATTCAAGTTATCGTCAAGTCACACCAAGATTTCTGACCGTAGGGACTGGTTTAGGGGGGGTTCCATACGTAGGGGGCCACCAGGTGGTTGACCAACTGGGTGAGAGATGTCCGAAGATAACGACCTCCGTTTTTTCGGAGTTTAGTTTTAGGCAGTTGGAGGCCATCCACTCTCCAATCGCCCGCATACCCCCTTGAACATTTTCTGCTACCTTTTCTCCAGCCCCATTAATGGCCAACACAAGCTGCGTATCATCTGCGTATGAGGTAAGGCTCATCCCATGGGCCTTGTTGACAGAGGCCAGGTCCGACACATAGATATTAAATTGTGTCGGACTGAGGGATGAGCCTTGGGGTACCCCACACGGCAGTGAGAGCTTGTCTGATTGAAAATGCCCCAATGTGACCACCTGTGTTCTCCCGGCCAAGAAGGAGGAGAGCAAGTTTTTTGCCTTGTGGCGAATGCCCATCTTTCCGACACGGTCGACCAGGATCTTGTGGTTGACCGTGTCGAAGGCTGCGGATAGATCGAGCAATACCAGTATTACTGTTCCTCCCTGGTCCCGGATCACTCTTATATCCTCTGTTGCTTTGATTAGGGCAGTGTCCGTACCATGGTACTTGCGGAAGCCAAATTGGGTGTTGTCCAATAATTGGTGCTTCGCTATAAACTCAGAGAGTTGTGTATTCATAGCCTTCTCTACTACCTTGGCTAGAAAAGGTAGGCTAGATATGGGGCGGTAGTTTTTTAGTTGCTCCTTGTCCAAATTGGCTTTCTTCAAAAGGGGTTAACCAGAATGTTCTTCAGTGAATCCGGGTATATCCCTGTTCTGAACATTGCATTACAGATTGAAGCTATGTCAGGAGCTAGACAGTCCATGACCGGACGGATGACCTTGAGAGGACAGGGGTTGTGAGAAGTTGGCCTGATATATAATGTTCACTATTCTAGTGAGCACTTCGTATCAGTCCAAACAACCCTTATTGATGATTGGTTGTAAGTCAACCTTATAGACCAGTTATCCTAGTAGCATGGATACGAGCAGTCTTCGGGCTAAACTCTAGAG
This sequence comes from Lissotriton vulgaris, assembly GCF_964263255.1. NCBI lineage: Eukaryota > Metazoa > Chordata > Amphibia > Caudata > Salamandridae > Lissotriton > Lissotriton vulgaris. The sequence continues at coordinate 22,387,874 of NC_141697.1, forward strand.
GGCGTGTTAAGCCAGCTGTTATACCATCACCTATACCCCTTGAACACCAAGTGAAAGGACACCACACAAGTGTTATGAAAATAAACAGTGTATTTATTTAGATCACAACAGCCCTGTACTCTTTATGAGGACAGGGTACTAAGCACACAACAAAACTCTTACGAAAATACTTTGTCGCATAATTTACACAAATGCCAGAGGGGCACGAAAAACCATATACACTAAAAGTGGAATGCGAAATTACTAGCAGGTAAGTACTAATCTCATAGGGTTTGGAATCGCTAGGACTGGACTACTGAACCTTCAGATTACTAGCAGGAGGCCTAGGGGTCTCGGGTGCAGAGTGTGCACTCTCACGCGGGATGCGGGAATAAATGCAAAAGTTAGTGTTCTCGGGCGAACCCGACTAGGTAGGTCAAAAACGAAAGTGGATCTAGGCACTTAGAGAGTTGTTCTACGCTGGAGCACCGGGGTACTCGGTTTACCTAGCCCAGGGGCTGCGGCTGCATAGGGTTCAAGTGTCGTCGGAAACCCTCGTTGACGAACCAGGAGCCTGAAAGAAGTTGCTGGCAGGCGACCAGTGAAGATTATTCGATGCAACCCAAGCCTGGGTTGATGAAGATGGATACCTGTAAGCAGAGGGGACCAAGTTCTGAATCACTAGCCAGTGATTAGGTGGGCACCAGGATGGCACCGGACGAGGTCACTCAGCCAGGTGAAGAGGTGACACTGGATTCTGCTGCTGCACGGACCAGGGGCGCTGATGTCGACCAGGCTGGAGGTCTGCGAGCTGTCCCACGTAGGATGTCTGCTGCTGGCGATGCTGGATCCGGTGAAGGAGGCAACAAACCTTGGCTACGGCAAGCCCACGTGGCGACACAAAATGGCGTCTTGGATGGACCAGGAGGGTCCGAGGAAGGTCCTCTCCAGGAGGAGACTAGGGCCAGTTTAGAAGAGCTAGACCAGCGGTGAAACAAACGTAGGACGTCGTCTGGAGGGTCACTAGTCAACGGGCAAGTGACCGGACAACGTGGCAAGCGACACAGAAGCAAAAGGGCCCCACGCAGATCTGGTGGATGCTGGGGGGCTGGTCTTCGGTGCTCGTGCTGCTTGGGGTTGGGGCTTCTCTTACCCCACTGCACCCACTCGAGGGTCCCGCGGCGGTCGTGCTGGGTCAGTGTCGTGCTGGTTCTGATGGTCGCCAGGTCCACTGGTCTCGTCGCACCCACGGTTCTCAGCTGTGCTGTAGAGGCAGGGAGAGGGCAGGGAGTCCGGGTCTCGTCGTGCTGGTCGGTCTGGTTCCTGGAGGAAGGGCGTCTTAGCAAACCGCTGATACTTAGTTGGTGCCTGCTGCTGCAGGGTGACTACTCCTTAGTCACAAGGGGGAAATCTTGAGAAGAAGTCTTGAGTTCCTTTCGTGGAAAGTAGTTTCAGGATTCAAAGATGATCTAATTTGGAAGGGGGCCCGCTCCTATCTTTATACTAGGAAAAGGGACTGGCACGCGAGTTCTTAGATGGTGCCTGCGGATGCAGGGTGACTACTCCTTAGCCACAAGGGAGAAATCTTGAGAAGAGTTTCGAAGTCCTTTCGTAGAAAGTATTCTTGATTCAAAGATGATCTAATTTGGAAGGGTCCCCGCTCCTGCCTTTATCCTAAAGAAAGGGGTGGGTACGTGACTAGGTCCTGCCCTAGGGGTGGGACAAGGAAGGGGGTAGTTACACCCCTCTCCCATGCTGGGCTTTCCCCAGGTCAGGGGCTGATGTGCCCCTGGAACTGGTTCTAGCCGGCCTATGCATAGTGAGCACCGGGGTGCCACTTGCAGTCACCTTCCTCTAAAGCCCTGCCTACCCAGGATACACAAAACCCTGTCTGGGATGGTGCTAGCACCGCCCCTGACAGGAAACCCTTTGTCCAAGCCTCCCTCGCTGGAAGGACTCCCAGCAGCAGGAGGTCAGACTTGTGTCTGTGGTGGCAGCATCCATTTTGTGATGCTGAGGCTTGAGTTAACTTTAACCGGGGTTCACAGTTACATACATGTCGTGTCCCTCTAGAAGGGTGGAATGCTAACCCCGTCGCCAGAATTGGCAAGGGGTTAGTATTCCACTTCGTATGACACCTTACTCGACATGTTTTGATAAAGCGATACCAGAGTTGGCATATAACCGTGAGGATTATAATGCACTTAAGAGTATATGGTATGCATTATCATGGAACAGCTATTAGGACTTGGTTCCGCAAGCTGCAAACGGGCTCAGCTCATGCCAGAGCACCATCTCACATGATTCCAAGCACTCTGCCTTCAGGATTGTTAAGGCCTGCCATAGGAGTGACTGATAGGAATCTATGTGTCCATTTTAGGGTTAGATATAGGTATACTATATCTAAAGCAAAGGGTGATTACACCACCTTGCCCCAGCTGTCGTGCAGCCAGTTGTCAGATTTAGATGGCTAGCCAGGGGTGGCATAATACATGCTGCAGCCCCTGGTAGGCCCTGGGTACACCTATGCCCTGAGTTACAGGGTCTGATAAGGTGGTCCAGTACCAATTAGATATGTACCTAGGGTACATGGATCCATTTTACAGAGAGAGCAGTAGCCCTGGGGCCCTGAATAGCAGGGTCCCATGTCAACTAAGTCGGAAAACCAGCAAAACACCAGGCAAAAAGTTGGGGGCAACCATAGTCGGGTATCCACCCTCCTACAGGGGTCTAATGCTGAACTTGATTTAATGGTAGCAGTTATGTCCTTGATTTGTGTTTCTTCAAGGTCTGTAAACTGGAGCAGTTCGGTATCTTGAGTCCTGTTGTCGGACATGGGTGAGTTGATTACCGTTTTAGCGGAGAATGCTTGATATATATCGTTCACCTTGGTGAAAAAGAAATTGGCCAATGAGTCGCAGAAGACTTGGGATATCGAGTAGAGCAGTTAGCTCCATCTGATCAATGTCATTCCACACCTTGAAAGCTTCTGGTTTCCATACGGGTTCTCGTCTGGTTCTATTAATTTTGACTGATATTCTTATTAGAATGGCATGGTGATCAGTCCAAGGCATTGGTAAGGTATCTGTTATTTTTATGCCTTCCATATTGGAAAAGATGCCATCTAGGGTATGGCCGGCCTTGTGGGTGGGGGTGGTGACCAGTTGCCGAAGACTCACGGTGTCCATAATCTGATATCAAGTTACGGGTATCATTGTCGGAGGAGTTCTCAAGATGGAAGTTCATATCACCCATGACTGTGAATGAGTCTTCCATCGCCGGAGCTTCTAGTATTGAGCCTAGGTTGGCTAGAAAGCTGGTACGTGCGCCTGGGGGTCGATATTAGAGGATTCCTTTGAAATGGAACGAGGGAGTGAGTTTAAGATCAAATAGGCGGGCTTCACAAGAGGTGGAAGGGATATGTGATATTCTTACATTTACTTGGTCGCGAGCAATGATGGCTAGTCCTCCTCCACGCTGCCCTACTCTAAGCGGTAGGCTTTATAGGCTGGGGGGGGTCGCGACTGCCATGTCTGGATCAGATGCCTCATCCGTCCGTGTCTCTGTTAAAAAGAGACAGTCTAAGTTGTTATCTAGGATGAGGTCAGATACTTCCTGCCGGTGCTTTACCAGGGAGCGGGCATTAATGAGTGCTGCAGAAAATTCTATGGACTTAGCTGCTATAGTAATGTTTGTCTTAACCTTTTCATTAGCTATCTGTAGCTTAATGTTACAATGAGGGCATATGAGTTTTGTAGTATCCAAGAGTCTGTGCGGATTGTATTGAACACATTGAGTGTTTATCGTGCGCAATTCCATCAATGTAGATTTGGGGTAGGCTAATGAAACCTGTCGAAGACTTTGGTCAGGGGTCCTGGCCCTAGGCCCGGTCCCGGCACGGACAGGCACAGACGGGCTTGCCTTAGGCGCGCAAACGGCGCGCCCGCTGCGCGTACGGAAATGACACATTTTTATGGGGTTAAGGGATTCGTCTAGAGAGGGCGTGGCCTCAGAAAGGGGCGTGGCCGTGTTTCGTGCCAGTAATGGCGGAAATGAGTTTGCTTGTTTTCCTTCCCGCAGCAGCGCTGAGATCCGCTGCGCGGGTGATTCAAGGAGCCTGCGATTTAGGTAAGAGAATCTCTAGTTTAAAAGTACAATACATATATGTATATAATACATGTATGTAAAAACATAACACCTAAAATATTTACTAGAAAAGGTAGTAAATACCCAGACAGGAATACATGGTAGAGAGAAAAAACACTTGTAACATATTACTGTCATTATGTTAGTCCAAACTACAGCCAAGCAGGCCCCAGCACCCCTCCAGAACCTTCTCAGAGCTCAGTCCCTCAGAATTTCTACCGCACATCGTGTGATTTCCAGCATGTCTTTGTAAGAGAGTAGGGTCTGCAATCCTATGATCACCCAGATTTTTTGCTTTTGTTTCACTGGTTTACGACTTTCTCTGGCTGTGGGCCTGCCAATCAGACCCAAAGCCTAGCTGTTCTCTCGCTAAATTGATGTGTACCTTAGGTGCATTACCCAATTAGAGCTGGGCCACCTTGTCAGACCCTGTAACTCAGGGCATCGGTGTACCCAGGGCCTACCAGGGGCGGAAGCATGTATTATGCCACCCCTGGATGGCCATCTAAATCTGACACAACTGGCTGCGCGACAGCTGGGGCAACGTGGCGTACTCGCCTGTTGCTGTAGGTATAGTATCCCTATATCTAACCCTAAAAATGGACACCCGAGTTCCTATCAGTCACTCCTATGGCAGGCCTTGACAATCCTGAAGGCAGAGTGCGTGGAATCGTGTGAATTGGGCTCTGGCACGAGCCGAGCCCGGTTGCAGCTTGCGGAACCAAGACCCAATGGCTGTTCCATGATAACACGTACCATATTGGTAACAACTTCGGTATCGCGTTATCAAGACATGTCGAGTAAGGTGTCATACGAATCGGGATACCGACCTCACCAATGCTGGCGACGGGGTTAGCATTCCGCCCTTCTAGAGGGACACGACATGTACATAACTGTGAACCCTGGTTAAAGTTAACTGAAGCCTCAGCTCCACAAAATGGATGCTGCCACCACAGACACGAGTCTGACCTCCTGCTGCTGGGAGTCCTTCCAGCGAGGAGAGCTTGGACAAAGGGTTTCCTGTCCGGGGCGGTGCTCGCACCATCCCAGACAGGGTTTTGTGTATCCTGGGTAGGCAGGGGTTTACAGGAAGGTGACTGCGGAGTGGCACCCCAGTGCTCACTACGCATCTGCCGGCTAGAACCAGTTCCAGCGGCACACCAGCCCCTGACCTGGGGAAAGCCCAGCATGGGAGAGGGGTGTAACTACCCCCCTTCCTGGTCCCACCCCTAGGGCAGGACCTAGTCACGTACCCACCCCTTTCTTTAGGATAAAGGCAGGAGCGGGGACCCATCCAAATTAGATCATCTTTGAATCAAGAATACTTTCTACGAAAGGACTTCGAAACTCTTCTCAAGATTTCTCCCTTGTGGCTAAGGAGTAGTCACCCTGCATCCGCAGGCACCATCTAAGAACTCTGCGGTTTGCTGCAAGTCCTTCCTCAGGAATCCGACTGCCCAGCTCGACGAGAACCGGCTTCCCTGGCACCTCTGACCTCTACCCACGTCGTCAGCTCAGCTGAGATCTGTGGGTGCGACGAGACCTCGAGGGACCGGCCATCATCAAAACCTGCACGATTTCTTAAACCAGCACGACCGCCGAGGGATCCTCTGGTGAGTGCTCTGGGGTCCGAGAAGCCCCGACCCTGAGCAGCTCCAGCATCGAAGTGCAGCCTCCCAGCATCTCCACGAACTGCGTGGGGCCCTTCTGCTCTTTGCTGTTCAGCACGTTGTCTGATCAGTAGCCGCTGGCTTGTGACCTCCTTGACGACACCCGACAACCAACGCTGCTGGTCTGGTTGCTCCAGACTGGCCTTTGCTCCCTTCTGAGAAAGGAGCACCCCGGACCCTCCTGGTCCACTCAAGACGCCATTTTAGGCCCACCACGTGGCCCTGAAATTTGCCAAGGCTTGTTGCCCCAATCCTGGGCCCAGCGACGCAGACAGCATCAATCTTTGTGGGACAGCTCGCACCTCCATCCTGGTCGCCGACAACGCCTCCTGGTCCGTGAGACTGCAGAGCCTAGCGTCGCCCACTCACCTAGTCGAGGTGACGATCATCCGGTGCCTTCCTGGTACCCTCTGACTACTGGCTAGTAGTACGAACTTGCTCCCCTCTGCTTTCAGGTGTCATCCATCTCTGATCCAGGCTTGGATCTCTACGAACTATTTCCACTGGTCGCCGGCCAGCAACTCCTTCCTTCCGGCTCCTGGCTCGTCAGCGAAGACTCCCGACGCCTGTAAAGACTTGTGCAGCCGCAGCCCTTGGGGCTAGGTAACTTCGGCATTTCGGTGCCCGCATAGCCTCCTTACTTAAGGGTGCCTATCGCTTCCGACTTGCCTAATCGGGTCCGCCCGAGACCACTAAACTTTCCGTGCCCTCGGGCACTTGTATTGATTGTGCACTTGAAGTATTTTCCTAAGAGTTTTGTTCTGTGCTTAGTACCCTGTCCTCCTAAAGAGTACAGGGCTGTTGTGATTCTAATAAATACACTGTTTATTTTCATAACACTTGTGTGGTGTCCTTTCACTTGGTGTTCAAGGGGTATGTGATGGTATAACAGCTGGCTTAACACGCCCTCTAGAGTTTAGCCCGAAGTCTGCTCGTATCCACGCTACTAGGATAGCTGGTCTAAGGTTGACTTACAACCAATCACCATAAGGGTCGTTTGGACCGATGGATAGTGATCACTAGAATAGTGAGCACTGCATATCGGGCCAACTTCTCACAGTCTTCAAGTAAGAAGTCTTTATTTAGACCTTGCTCTTCTTGTGGGAAACTGCGTCTTTACTCTGAGGATCCCCACAAGAAGTGCATGTACTGTCTTTTTCTCTTCCTGGGGATACTCCTTAATAGTCATAAGCACTGAATTATCTCCGCCCATGAGCGGGGACCCGAAACACATAAGCAAAATACATATCTATGTGTGTAAATATAACCAAAAGTACATAGTACTAAGTAATTATACACATATACATGTATAATAACCATAATATGCAGCCTAACATTAATACATACGCTAATCAAACCAAACCTTATACGTTCTGAAGCATGAAAATATGCTGTATATAAATGCAATAAACAGGCATGAGCCTAAAATGCATTTCATAGCCATGAAAAACCTTTTATTTTCATCAAAGAACCTGTTGTAAACAGTTATTAGCCTAAAAAGGCTGAATATGAAAAAATGTCTGTGTACAGAAAATCAGACTGGCACCCTGCCTTTAAGGCCCCAGAGAATCTGCACACTTTGCCTTTAAGGCCTCCAGGAGAACTCTTCCCATCATGCCCCACACGTGAGTTAGGTCAGTTCTTTTTTCCGGCTTGTTCTGTGAGGTACCTGGAACTTGAGCTCTGCTCATTTGTAGTATTTTCTGTCAACTTGGTTTTTCTTGTCATTTTTTGACAAAATATAGCTTTGGTGGTGGTTTGTTACCCTTTTCTGACTAAACTGTTGGTGTTTTTTAGTCAGAATGCCACCTTTATTTTACAAATGTCCTTCCTGTGGGAAGAAGATGTCGAAAACTGACCCACACTCTGTTTGTGTGGTGTGTCTTCCAGCTTCTCATAAGGTGGAAGATTGTTATCACTGCCTCAACCTTTCAAATAGAACTTTAAAAGAAAGGGAGAAAATGAGGTTGCTGGGCCTTCTGGAGAGAGAAAACCGTGGTGAGAAGAGTTCTAAAGGCTTATTATCATCTGCTAAGCCATCTTCTCAGCCTAAACGTCGAAGATCAGCGTCTCCAGAAGGTAGAACTAAGAAACATCGACTCCAGGGAGCGTCGCCATCAAAAAAGGTGCGCTAGATGTCGAGAACCAGGTCGACGTCGAGGACTTCGCCGGTGAGGCACGGTTCAGCGTCTCGACAGTCGCCGTCGAAATCCTTTTAGACGTCGAGGCAATTGGTGTCGATTGCAGTAAGGATGACGTCGGGAGTGCAACGTTTGACGTCGAAGGATCGTGAGAGGTCGACGTCGAGGGAAGAGAGACGTCCGACGTCGAAGGATCGTGTGTCGACGTCGAAGGGTAAAGTGTCGACGTCGAGAGAGTCATCGGTCGACGTCGAAGGATAGACCGAGGTCGAGAGAGAGACATACGTCGTCGTCGAGGAAAAGGTCGACGTCGAGAGGAAGAATGGCGTCGAAGGATTCGACGTCGAGACCTAAAAAGAGAAGGTCAAGGTCTCCATTGCGACGTAGGTCGACGTCGAAGCTTGCTTCGGGCTCGAAGCATGGAGTGTCTAGGTCTCCCCCACCTGAACATAGGTCGGCGTCGAGACTATCAAGACCAGCCTCTCGGACCTCAATTAGGTCTTTGTCGAGGTCAGAAATAAGTCCCGAACCTATAGTGGAGACTTCCCCGCATGATCAGCAAGACAACAGATCTGCAGTGGGGCAAGAGATAGTGCACCAGGACTCTTCTGTGGTGGCTCATTCGGGCTCAACCTCAGGGCAGGTGTCAGATGACAGACAGTTGGTGCCCAGACAACGGACTCCGTCTGGTTCATTGGTGTCTGAACACAGTGCAGCTTCTAGAGCTTCCAAGTCTTCAGCAGGGCTGAATATTGTGCAGGTGTCACCTGAAGCTTCACCTGAGCATACAGAACGGCCTGTTAACTTGTCACCGAGGTGGTTGGAAAGTTTAAGGCATTGAAAGATGCGTCCGATAATGGGGGAGAGAGCTCCGGTCCCTCGGACGGAGCTGCATAGAAGATCACGCTCAAGATCCTTAGTGAGAGAGAAATCTCGTTCAGGGGAGCGTAGGAGGCAGCGATCGGCAACTCCTCAGAGAAGACGTAGAACTCCTACTCCATCTTCTTCATTGTCTTCGTCTTTTTCAAGATCTTCATATGGAGACTATTCTCCAACTATATCTTCTACTCCTCCTTCCAGAGTGTCTCCAGTAGACGATTTAAGCACATTTAATGATGCATTATGTCGTGGAGCGAGTAAATTCAGCATCAAAATGGCAGTTCCCCAAGTAGCAACGTCAGTCATCTTCGAAACCCTCCATCACAAGACGACTGGCAGGCCTCTTCTGCCGTTAGTGCCCGGGTTGATAGAACCAGCAATGAGAACATTCCTAACTCCGGCCACAGTGGGTTCAGGTCCTTCTAGGATTGCGAAGAAGTACAAGGCTCCAGAAGAAGATCCAATGTTTTTGCGGTCTGACCCACCACCAGACTCCCTGATTGTAGCAGCAGTCAGAAAGGCGCATTCTGCAGCATCTACCTCTTCTGCTCCACCTGAAAAGGATAGTAAGAGTATGGATTCCTTGGGGCGAAGAATGTGCAATACCTCCGGGTCGGTCATGCGTGTGGCCAGTGCGGCTGCTCTATTGGGCCGCTATGACCGTCTGCTCTGGGACTCAGTGGCTCGTTTTGCAGATAAACTCCCTAAGGAGGATCAGAAAGACTTCCTGGAAATAGTGGAGGAAGGAGGATTGGTGGCTAACCAGAGCATTAGCGCGGCTGCTGATGCGGCGGACTTGTCTGCTCATGGTTATGCACATGGTGTTTGCGCAAGACGTACAGCTTGGCTTCGTCTTACGGGGCTAAAGCCGGAGGCACAGAGGAAAATGGTAAATTTACCGTTTAATGGTTCGACTCTGTTTGGATCTCACACAGACGACGAGATGTCTAATATGAAGGTGAAGTTGGACACTCTTAAGGCCGTAGGACTTGAGAAGAAAAAAATGTAAACGTCGGGGTACTTTTCGTCCCTATGACAAGAGATCTTTTCAGCAAAGGAGCCAACAGACGAATTGGTCTTCGCAAAATCAAGGCCAGAATCAACAAAGGTCGCAATTCCAGCAGCGGCGGCCTGGACGAGGCAGAGGCAATGGAAATAGGCAGCAATCATCTGCTGCCAAGCAGCCTCAGAAACAATGAACGGATGCTTCCTCTACAACTGTGTCCCACTCCGGTTGGAGGAAGTATTGTGCATTATCTGGACGAGTGGAAACAGATCACGAAGGACAGATGGGTGCTGGGTGTCATTCAGAACGGATACCTTTTGAGATTCAAGAAGCCACCCCCTGTTATGCGTCCTCTAAAGATGGTACAGTGGAATATAAAGTGCTTACAACAGGAGGCGAACGTCCTTTTGAAGAAGGCCATAGAGCCAGTTCCTTTCCAGCAGAGAGGTCAAGGCCTGTACTCTTGATTCTTTCTCGTACAGAAAAAAGGTCCAGTTGCAGAGTTCGAATGCTGGCTCTTCAGCAGATCTTCCCTCAATTACATCAGGGGGATTGGATGTGCTCCATCAATCTAAAGGACGCTTATTTTCATATTCCAGTATCCAGAAAACATCGCAAATTTCTCAGTTTTCAAGTAGCGGCTCGTCATTATCAGTACGCAGTGCTCCCTTTTGGCCTGATTTCAGCTCCCAGAACATTTTCAAAATGTATGGCGGTAGTGGCGGCTTGTCTTCGAAAGAGGCGGATTTTCATATATCCGTACTTAGACGACTGGCTTCTGAAGAGTTCATCCCCAATGCTTCTAGAAGAACATCTGTCGATATGTCTCCAACTCATGTACAAGTTGGGTCTGCAAGTCAACTACAAGAAGTCCATAATGAACCCCACCCAGAAGATCCACTACCTGGGTGCTCAGTTGGACACAGAAGAAGAAAACGTGTCTCCTTCGGAGGAGAGGTGGTCATCCATCAAGGCGAAGTGTTTACTTCTCCTTCAAACTGCACGTTCGGCAAGTGTCCTCTCTCCTAGGGTCCATGGCGTCGTGCATTTTCATCGTGCCAAACGCACGTTTGCAGATGCGTCCTATGCAACAGTGTCTGGAAGATCAGTGGAAACAGAGGACGGGATGCTGGGAGGACCGGATTCATCTCCAATAGTCTGCAAGAGATTCCATCCGGTGGTGGATGAAGAAGGTGCACGTGATGAAGGGAGTTCCTTTTCATCAGGACCCACCAACGCAGACTCTGATAACTGATGCTTCTCTCCAAGGCTGGGGGGCGCATATGGGCCCTTAGCAGGTACAAGAGCTATGGTCCGACTTCGAGAAAGGATATCACATCAATCTACTCGAACTCAGAGCGGTCCCTCCTGGTACAAACAGACAATACAACGACAATGTATTACTTAAACAAGCAGGGGGGTACCAGATCCAGGACTCTTTCCATAGAAGCCCAGACCATCTGGCGTTGGTTACTTGCACGAGACCTGTCCTTAACAGCAATTCACCTACCGGGGAGTCTCAACTCACAGGCGGATGACCTCAGCAGAGACTTCGTCGAAGCGCACGTCTGGGTTCTCAACGAAGACGTCGCGCACAGCATTTTCCAGGATTGGGGAACACCAGACATAGATCTGTTCGCAGACGCGGCAAACGCAAAATGCCCCGTCTTCGCGTCCAGGTTCTACCAGAAAGGGTCTCAAGGGAATGCCCTTTTGATAGATTGGTGTCAAAATTTGCTGTACGCCTTTCCACCGACACCGTTGATACCAGCGGTGATCAATCGGCTGTACAAGACTCACTCCAGAATGATACTGATTTGCCCAGAATGGCCACGCCAGTGGTAGTTCCCAGATCTCCAGTTGTCAATAACACCGCACAGGAGATTGCCGTGTCGCCCGGATCTTCTGTCCAAGCAGAAGGGGTGAGTGTTTCATCCCAATCTGCCCTCCTTGCGCTTGGCAGCATGGCTCCTGATGTCATCCAGTACGGGCACTTACAGCTGAATCCGGAGTGTATGAACATCCTTAAGGAGGCAAAGCGGCCTTCTACGAGACCATCCTACGGATTTAAGTGGAAACACTTTTACTTTTGGTGTCAGAGTAAGGGTCTTGACCCTATTCATGGTCAAGAAAAGGTGATCTTGCCTTATCTTCTTTACCTTGCTGAATCTGGTTTGCAGTTTAATTCCATCAAAGTCCATCTTGCTGCAACAACTGCTTATAGAAAATCGCCAACACAGATATCTGGAAGGGTTAAGAAAGGTGTATCCTCCAGTCAGGTCTCCTTCTCCACCTTGGGAGCTTAATGTGGTGTTGACTAAGTTAATGGGTCCCCCATTTGAGCCTATACATAAAGCGTCTTTGCAACACCTGTCTTGGAAAGTAGTGTTCCTGGTGGCCATCACTTCTGCTCGTAGGGTGAGCGAAATCCAGGCTTTGTGTTGCAATGAACCGTACACAGTTTTTCATGGAAACAGAGTGGCGCTCAGGACTCATCCTGCTTTCCTACCTAAGGTGGCGTCGGATTTTCATATTAACCAATCCATAGCATTGCCTACTTTCTTTCCGAACCCTTCGAGTCCGGCAGAACGGACTTTACATTCTTTAGATCTAAAAAGGGTTTTGAAATTTTACTTAGATAAAACAAAGTCTTTGAGACAGACGGACCGTCTGTTTGTGAACTATGGTCCTACGAATACTGGTTTGGCAGCATCCAAGAGATCCATTTCTAGGTGGATAGTGTCCTGTATCTTACTGGCTTATCAGCTAGCCCATAAGTCTTTATCAGGTAGACCTAGGGCTCATTCTACGAGGGGAAAAGCTTCTACCACAGCTCTCCTTAGGAATGTGGCTATGTCAGAGATATGTAAAGCAGCTACTTGGCGTTCAATGCATACGTTTGCACGCCATTACTGTTTGGATTCTGATACGCAGACTGATGCACAAGTGGGATTTTAAAGTGTGGCTATGCTTTCATCTGTTCGCCCGCTTCTGGTGGGTATGAGCTTGCTACTCTATTCAGTGCTATTAATGAGTATCCCCTGGAAGAGAAGGATTAGTTACTTACCTGTAATCCTAGTTCTCTTCCAGGGGTATACTCATTAAAGTCATAAGCACCCTCCCGCCTCCCCGAGCGAGCAGTAGCATTGAGGTTTATCGTTTTCAATATGTGTTATGAAGGTTTTAAGTGCAGATTCCTACTAAAGTTTACTGTACCGTACAAAAGAACTGACCTAACTGTCACCTGTGGGGCATGATGGGAACAGAGTTCTCCTGGAGGCCTTAAAGGCAAAGTGTGCAGATTCTCTGGGGCCTTAAAGGTAGGGTGCTAGTCTGATTTTCTGTACAGACATTTTTTCATATGCAGCCTTTTTAGGCTAATAACTGTTTACAACAGGTTCTTTGATGAAAATAAAAGGCTTTTCATGGCTATGAAATACATTTTAGGCTCATGCCTGTTTATTGCATTTATATACAGCATATTTTCATGCTTCAAAACGTATAAGGTTTGGTTTGATTAGCCTATGTATTAATGTTAGGCTGCATATTATGGTTATTATACATGTATATGTGTATAATTACTTAGTACTATGTACTTTTGGTTATATTTACACATATATATGTATTTTGTTTGTGTTCCGGGTCCCCGCTCATGGGCGTAGATAATTCAGTGCTTATGACTTTAACCCCTTCGATGCTGATGACGAGCTCAGCTCGTCATCACCCACGGGTGTTGTGTGCTGATGACGAGCTGAGCTAGTCACGGTGCCACTAAAATGGCAATTTCCAGCACAGGGGGGGGGGAAACGCCTAGCAGCCAAGTGGTTAATGAGTATACCTCTGGAAGAGAACTAGGATTACAGGTAAGTAACTAATCCATCCCGACCATGAGGTTGGAAAATGCAAATTTTGCAGAACCTTCTCTACAAAAACCCTTAAGGACAGAGAAGGCCGTCTCCTCCTATGGCTTCAAAGACAAGGATTCTGCACTTTCAGATGCAGAAAGCCTGGTGTCTGGACCTTCAAAAGCAGCCTCCAAACGTTGCAGTGTGCAGGATTTGCCCTCTCCTTTCCTAAAAAAGAAGAAACTTTCTCTATCTGTGGCTCCTGCGGTGTCTTCACCTCCTCCTGCTACATCCACGAGACCTGGCTCTCAGGCGTCTCCTGCTTCTTCCCATCATGTTTCTGCTAAAAAAACATGTTTCATCGTCGACGAGAGCGTCGACGATTGTCCTGACAACTAGATCTGCCATCTCCGCATCGTCGACGGTGACAGTAATGACTGTCTGCTTCCGGATCGTCGACGACCACATCGGCATCGTCCATGTCGATGAAGGTATCCCTCAGTTTCAAGACTGTTTCATCGACGATACCTATTGCTTCGTCGTCGACGAAGAAGTCTCTCTCGTCATCAGCTAAATCATCGTCGACAAGAGTTGTTAAACCATCTTCGTCGTCGGGCCCCATCGACAAGTGCTCCGTCGACGGTGGCTCCCTCGACGACTACGACGTGTTCGACTGTGATACCGTCGACGATCGCCCAGTCGACAGAGTGCCCGTCGACGATGCTTCCATCTTCATTTGCTTCTTTGCCTTTGGTGCCAATGTCTTCCTCCGGGTCTGGCTCATCCACCGTCGACCCACTGCACCAACGTCGCAAGATGCCTGTTGATCAGCTTTCCATTCCGAGTGATCCGCAGCCTCCCTTGCCCTTATTTGCCACGGGTTCTGAGCAGGACTCTGATTCGGACGATGATGTGAATACTTCCATCTGAAAGAAACAGGTTAGTATTAGATTCCTTACCTTAGAATATCCCCAGGCGTCAGTCTGGATCCGGAAACTTTTGCGTAGCAGTACCCCTGCGCGTCGGTAGGCGTCTTCTGCAGGCGTCCACTGCGGCTCCGCGTCCGTCGTCGGCTTCGTGCGCTGTGATGACGTCGCTGGAGTATATAGACGCCGCCTCCGCGCGCTGACGTCAGTTCTTTTTTCCACGCCAGTTAGCGCAGATCCGAAGAGCAGTACTCCGGTCTTTGACCAAAGTTTTTGAATCATTTTGATATCTTCTTACGGTGCCGGTAGGATGCCTGGTTTTAAGAACTGTGACGACTGTGACCGCACGATGTCGGTCACGGACCATCACCGACTCTGCCTCCGGTGCCTGGGCCCCGACCACGACGTGGACGCCTGCGTCGATTGCCGGGCCTTGACGAATAAAGCTAGGCGGGAGCGGTCCCGCAAGCTGCCCGAGCTCCGGGTGTCGGCCCCGCGTCGAGAGCGGTCCCGGTCCGGCCGGAGGTCAAGGGAGCGATCGAGGGAGCGGTCGCGGAGCCGTCACGAGCGCTCCGGGAGTCGTCACCATTCCTCTGGTTCCTCAGGTAGTAAGCACAAGAAGTCGGGCGTCGTCATCGTACCCCCGACGCTCGCGCGATGCGGCCGGGGGTTCGGGTGGCCCAACCCCCGCGGCTCCGCGTGAGTCGCCGACGCGGCCTGCTCCATACCCTGCGGTCCCTGGGCAAGGCGCGTCGCCCGAGGAGATGGAGGCGTTCCTCATGGCCATGAGGGCACTGTCTCCTCCGACGATGCCTACGGCGCCTTCGGGCCCTGTGGTCCCATCCGAGGGCCCTGGCGGTTCGGGTGCTCCTGCCTCGACGCCGTCGGGTGCTCCGGCGCCGCCGACGGCCCCGGCGCCGCAGGGGCCTTCAGGGTCGACGCCGGCTGGTCAACCGGCCTCTCCGGCACCGCCGGTTCTCCGGCTCCGGGCGGCGCCGCCCCATTTCCTCTCCGACTCCGGACGCAGAGTCGAATCTGCGGCGACCGACGCAGAGTCCGACGCCGATGGGGCCTGTGGACCCCGGGGAGCCGGTCTACATTGTTGACTCCGAAAATGGTGAGGATGTACATTACGGAGAGGAGTGGGAGGGGTCTGAGGATCCTCTGACCCGCGAGTGTCAGTACAATGTGGACTGGACGGGTGACTTGGGTGACGCCAGTGGTCTGGATGACTCCCCCAACCCTGGCTTTGTCTCGCCTCTTACCGTGGCTTCGGAGGAGGGGGCTGCTTATTCAGTGGTGTTGATGAGGGCTGCCAAGGCCTTAAACCTTGAGCTCCCCGTCGCGGCCGTGAGGACTAACATCCTCACTGAGGTACTCAAACCGCAGTCATGCCCACAGGAGCCACTGCTGCCGTTCAACGAGGCCTTAACTGACGGTCTTTGGGCACGTGGTCCAGGCCTGCTTCAGGTTCGCCTGTTGATAGGAACGTGGCCAGACGCCACCGTCCGTGTACGGATGACCCCAAGTTCTTGTCCACCCATCCCACCCCTGAGAGCCTGGTGATCCAGGCCTTGACTTCCCAGACCGCATTCCCGTCGGCCCCGCCGCGTCCGGGAATCTGAGGTACGACCAGTATGGTAAAAAGGTCTTCTCGTCCCTGAGTCTAGGACTGCGGTCTTGCAACACCGCATGCCTCTTGGGCCACTACACCCACTCTCTGTGGGATACGGTCGCGGACCTGCTGCCTGAATGCCCGCCGGAGGTACGGGCTAAGCTCGGCAAGGCTATGATTGAAGGCCGAGACGCGGCAAGATACTCCATCAGGTGTGGTCTTGATACGACCGACTTACTGGGCAGAGCGATGTCCACGATGGTGGCGATTCGTCGCCACGCCTGGCTGAGATCCGCCAACTTCTCGGCAGATGTCCAGAATGCATTGATGGACATGCCGTTTGATGGCAGTCGCCTGTTCGGCGACAAAGCGGACCACGCGCTGGAGCGCTTCAAGGACTCCAGGGTCACGGCCAAGTCCTTGGGTCTCTCGACACAGCGCCAGCAAACGGGTTTGTTTCGCTCCTTTCGTGGCCAAGGAAGGGGCGGTCCCACACGTGCTGCCAGCCACGTGCCGCAACAGACTTATCAACGCGGTGGCGGCAGTGGAAACCGCCGTGGTGGCGGTCGGGGACAGCGGCGAGGTCAGACCACACCTCCCCCCGCAGCATCCGCCACTAAATCCTCCTAGTCCGTGCTTTCAGGCCCATGTGACGCCGGTGGGTGGCAGGGTTCGCCATCACCTCTCCCACTGGCGCACAATAACATCGGACAGGTGGGTGCTGCAGCTCGTCCGAAGGGGTTACTCCCTCCCCTTCGAGACCACTCCTCCAGCCATGCCACCGCAGAACCACCGTGTGTCGGGGGACCACTTGGCACTTCTGAGGGAGGAAGTTACGGCCCTCTTGGCCAAGGGGGCCATCGATCGCGTTCCTGGGCCAGAAGTAGGACGTGGTTGCTATTCCCACTACTTTCTGGTACCCAAGAAGGACAAGGGGGCCTACGTCCTATCTTGGACCTAAGGAACGTCAAGGGCTTCCTCCGGAAGGAGAAGTTCAAGATGTTGACATTAGCTCAAGTCTTGGCTGCTCTAGACCCGCAAGACTGGATGGTAGCGTTGGACTTGCAGGATGCGTATTTTCACATCCCCGTCCTGCCGGCCCACCGGCGTTACCTGCGGTTCACGGTAGGTCAGGAGCACTTTCAGTTTATCGTGCTCCCCTTCGGCCTTACCAGCGCCCCACGGGTGTTTACAAAGGTGATGGCGGTGGTCGCAGCCCATCTGCGCAGATTAGGGGTTTTAGTCTTCCCCTATCTAGACGACTGGTTGTTGAAGGCGGGCTCGCCCCAGACAGTCGTCCACCACCTTCAGATGACGGCAGACCTCCTGCACGAGCTGGGGTTCTCCATCAATGTGCCGAAATCACACCTGTGTCCCTCTCAAAAGCTCCTTTTCATCGGAGCGGTTCTCGACTCGGCGCAGTTTCGGGTTTATCCTCCGGAACGGCGAGTCCAGGATATACAGGCTTTGATTCCCATCTTCCAGCCGTTATCCCGGGTTTCGGTCAGGTTGACGCTGCGGCTGCTGGGGCTGATGGCTTCCTGCATCCTTCTGGTGCATCACGCCTGGTGGCGGATGCGGGCTCTGAAGTGGGACCTGAAGTTTCAGTGGGCCCGGCATCAGGGCAACTTGTCCGACCATGTCTTGATCTCGGAGGGCACTGCGAGACAACTGCAGTGGTGGCTTACGGACCGCGATTGGGTCAGGGGCAGATCCCTCTCCCTTCCCCAACCGGAGCACGTTGTTGTGACGGACGCGTCCCTCCAGGGCTGGGGAGGCCACTTGGGAGAGGCAGAGATCAGAGGCATCTGGTCTCCGGCGGAGTCCTGGCTCCATATAAACCTGTTGGAGCTGCGGGCGATTCGTCTAGCACTGAAGGCATTCCTCCCCTTTGTCAGCGGGAGTGTAGTGCAGGTGTTCACAGACAACACCACCGCCATGTGGTACTGCAACAAACAGGGCAGGGTGGGGTCATGGACCCTTTGCCAAGAGGCTCTGCGCCTCTGGCAATGGCTGGAACGTCAGGGCGTGACTCTGACGGTTCAACACCTGGCAGGTTCTCTGAATGCCAGGGCGGACGAACTCAGCCGTCGGTGCTCGATAGATCACGAATGGCGTCTGAACTCGGACGTGGTGCAAGGCCTCTTTCTGCAATGGGGAGAGCCTTGGTTAGATCTATTCGCCACAGAAGAGAACACGCAATGTCATCAGTTCTGCGCGTTGGAGTTTCCAAGACGGCACTCGCACGGCGACGCCTTTCGGCGCGAGTGGAGTTGCGGTCTTGTTATACGCATTTCCGCCTATACCACTTCTGCCCAGAGTGATGAAGAAGGTCAGGCGCGACCGGGCCCAAGTCATCCTTGTGGCTCCGGACTGGGCTCGAAGGTACTGGTATCCGGAGCTACTCAGCAAGTCAGTCGGTCCCCCGATCCGCCTGCCCCTTCAGGAGGACCTTCTGTCGCAGCAGCAGGGGACGGTCCTCCACCCGAACCTGTCCAGCCTCCACCTCCATGCGTGGAGATTGGGCAGCGACAGTTGAGGCTATTTGACTTGCCTGCTGAAGTCTGTGATGTGATTCTTGGAGCCAGGCGTCCCTCCACAAAGTCGGTATACGCCTGCCGGTGGAACAGATTTGTGGCATGGTGCACAGCAAAGGCTGTGGACCCTCTTTCTGCCCCTCTTTCCGAGGTTCTCCTCTTTCTTCTCTCTCTTGCCCAGCAGGGCTCTGCTCTGGGCACTATCAAGGGCTACCTTTCTGCCCTTTCGGCCTTTCTGAGGCTGCCTGATCAACCTTCTTTGTTCAAGTCCCCTATTGTAACAAGGTTCTTGAAGGGCATCACACACATGTATCCTCCTGTTCCGTTTGTGATGCCTCAGTGGGACTTGAACCTGGTTCTAACCTTCTTGATGTGTGCTCCCTTTGAGCCACTTCATTCCTGTCCTCTCCGTCTCCTAACTTTAAAGACGGCCTTCCTGGTTGCCATCACCTCTGCCAGGAGAGTGAGTGAGCTCCAGACTCTTTCTGTCAAACCTCCTTTCCTGTCCATTCATCCAGACAAGGTGGTTTTGAGAACTAGACCTTCTTTCCTGCCCAAAGTTGTCTCTGCTTTTCACATCGGGCAGTCCATCACCCTCCCCTCCTTCTTCCCGCCTCCGCATCCTTCAAGGGATGAAGAGCGGCTCCACCGTCTGGACCCAAAACATGCGCTCTCATACTATCTGGATCGCACACACCAGTTCCGGGTGGATGACCAACTCTTTGTTGGTTACATGGGCGCTAAGAAGGGACGGGTGGTGCACAAACAGACCATCTCTCGGTGGGTTGTATTGTGAATCAAGGCATGCTACTCCTTGGCTAAGAAGGAGCCTCCTGTTGGGCTGAGGGCCCATTCCACTCTGGCGACGGCGGCTACTACTGACCTGGGCCGGGGAGTCCCCTTGCAGGACATCTGTCAGGGAGCTACGTGGGCCTCTCTGCACACGTTCGCAAGACACTACTGCTTGGACAGCCAAGTCCAGAGGGATGGCTTCTTTGACCGTTCCGTCCTCCAGGACTTTCTGGTGTGATTATTGGTTCGCAGACCCACCACCGGGGTTGGTATTGCTGGGGTATCTATTCTAAGGTAAGGAATCTAATACTAACCTGTTTCTTTCAGATGCACAAATTACTTACCTTCGGTAACGATATATCTGTAAGAAACAGTAGTTAGTATTAGATTCCTTACCTCCCCACCCATCCGCGAACTGATACCTAGGGTTAAGGACATCCCTTTCAGGGCCCTAGTTTCAAATGGCACCCGTGTTGGTTCTCACATGGCTCTGCGTGTTCTGGCGCGGAAAAGCTGTGTATAAAGAACTGACGTCAGCGCGCGGAGGCGGCGTCTATATACTCCAGCGACGTCATCACGGTGCACGGCGCCGACGACGGACGCGGAGCCGCAGGGGACGCCTGCAGACGACGCCTACCGACGCGCAGGGGTACTGCTACGCAAAAGTTTCCGGATCCAGACTGACGCCTGGGGATATTCTAAGGTAAGGAATCTAATACTAACTACTGTTTCTTACAGATATATCTTTACCGAAGGTAATTAACTTGTTCTTCAGGGTGGCATGCAGTCCTTCGGATTTAATTAATAAATGCCAGGACTATGGTGATGACGATGACTAACAGTATTTTCAGGAGGAGGAACGTTCTGTACAGGTTCCAACTGCGACATTGCCTCTGTCGCTCATCTCCAATCTCCAGCATATGTTAGAGGACTACAACCGGAGTTTCCCACCATCTCAGCAGGGTACGCCAGTGCCTCATGCTCCTGCAGCTGTTGCGGCACCTGCTGCTGTTCCACAACCACAGCCACCAGCGCCTTCTCCGCAGGTTCAAACGTCAGTTAAATTACATACTACAGTGTATGCAGATGACGACGATGACGTTCTTCCTGAACGTGAAGATGGAGAAGTTCAAGACTATGATGATGACGCCACTCACATGGCTGAGTGGGACGACTATCAAATTTAGACGCCATCTCCCCGCCGGCTCCGCCTGGGGATTCTCCTCCGGTGGACATTGCAAGTTTCCATCAACTGATGGAAAGGGCGGCTCAACGCTTTAAGCTGCCAAGAGTCCAGAGGGAGGAGGACTGTTTCCTCTACGATTTCAAGAATCAACCGTTTAAACAAATCTATACGGTTCCCATCATAGATTTCATTTGAAATGAGGGAGTGAAATTAATGCAAACGTCTAATTCCATACCGGCGCAACTGCCCCGCCTTGAGAAGAAATATAAAGCGCCCTTTGGATCTCCAGCGTGCCTTGATAGCACAGCCAAAGCCTGATTCGGTGGTTACCCAGGCTGCACAGCGTCGTTCCCGGAACCTGACTTCTCCCATAACAGTTTCTACTGATCGGGAGGGTCGACGCAATTGGACGCAAGTTTTCCACGATGGCCTCTTCCACGGTGAGAGCGGCTAATGCGTTAGCCATTTTAGGGCGCTACGACTGCCAGATGTGATCAGACATGTCTGCCCTTGTGGCCCTCCTCCCGGACCCTTCCAAGGCGGAAGCTTTGAAGATTCTCCAAGAAGGTGAAAGAACATCGGAGGAAATTATTGACTGCGCAGTTGACGTTGCTTGTACTGGCTTTCGTCAGCTTGCAGGGGCAGCGGTTTTGCGAAGGCAAGGTTGGTTGCGTTCCACCTCGTTTCGGCAAGAGGTACAGGCCAAGATCTTGGATATGCCGTATGACGGCGAGTCTCTTTTTGGTGCACATGTCGATGAGGCATTACAGTTCATCAAGAAAGACGCTGATACTGCTCGCTCTTTAGGGACTTTGCAGTTCCGTAAGCAGCCTTTTCGTGGTGCACGCGGACGCGGCACCTCTTTTCGCGGAGAAAAACGCTCAATATCGCTCCTACCACCAGGGCAATCAGCGCTACTCTTCCAATCAACAGCAGTCCACTCGTCAGCAGTCTTCAAAAACCTATAGGGGGAAGTCTTCCTATAGAGGATCCACTCCCAAACGTCAATGACTTGCCTTTCCCCAAAAAAGTTGGAGGTCGAATCTCCCTGTTCTCTTCCCAGTGGTCCTCCATCACCTCGGACCGCTGGGTTCTGGACATTGTAGCAAAGGGCCATGCTCTAGAGTTCGTCAAGATTCCTCCTCCCACTCCACCATCTGGCCCGCCTCCACCCCACCTCAAGGAGCTTTTCCATCAAGTTTGTCTAATTATCCAAAAAGGTGCCGTCAAAGTGGTTCCCAAGTCTCAATGGGGCAGGGATTCTATTTCCGTTTTTTCCTAATACTCAAGAAGACAGGAGACTGGCGGCCGATCCTGGATTTGCGAGCACTCCACAGGTATCTCGAAAGCCAATCCTTCCACATGCTTACACTGTGAGAAGTTGGCCTGATATGCAGTGCTCACTATTCTAGTGATCACTATGTATCAGTCCAAACGACCCTTATTGATGATTGGTTGTAAGTCAACCTTATAGACCAGCTATCCTAGTAGCATGGACAAGAGCAGTCTTTAGGCTAAACTCTAGAGGGCGTGTTAAGCCAGCTGTTATACCATCACATATACCCCTTGAACACCAAGTGAAAGGACACCACACAAGTTATGAAAATAAAAGGATATTTATTTAGAACACAACAACCCTGGACTCTTTATGAGGACAGGGTGCTAAGCACAATACAAAGCTCTTAAAGAAATACTGAAAGTCGCACAATTTACACAAATGCCCGAGGGGCACGAAAAACCATATACTACAAAAGTGGAATGCGAATTACTAGCAGGTAAGTAACTATTCTCAGAGGCTTTAGGATCGCTAGGACTGGACTACTGAACCTTCAGATTACGAGCAGGAGGCCTAGGGAGATCGGGTGCAGTGTGTGCACTCTCACGCGTAATGCGGGACAAAGTCTATGGAGGCTAGTAAATGCAAAGTTAGTGTTCTCGGGCGAACCCGACTAGGTAGGTCAAAAACGAAACTGGATCTAGACACTTAGAGAGTGGATCTACGCTGGAGCACCGTGGTACTCGGTTTACCTAGCCCAGGGGCTGCGGCTGCATAGGGTTCAAGTGTCGTCGGGAATCCTCGTTGATGAACCAGGAGCCTGAAGTAAAAGTTGCTGGCAGGCGACCAGTGAAGATTGTTCCGGGCTGATCCAAGGATGGATCAGTGAAGAAGGGTACCTGTAAGCAGAGGGGACCGAGTTCTGAATCACTAGCCAGTGATTAGGTGGACACCAGGATGGCACCGGATGAAGTCACCTCGAGTCTGCAGTCTCTCGGACCAGGAGGCGTTGTCGGCGACCAGGATGGAGGTGCGAGCTGTCCCACGAAGGTATCTGCTGTCGGCGATGCTGGACCCAGGATTGGGGCAACAACTCTTGGCAAATGCAAGCCCACGCGGTGGACTCAAAATGGCGTCTGGAGTGGACCAGGAGGGTCCGGGGTGCTCCTCTGTTGGAGGGGAGCAAGGGCCAGTCTGGAGCAACCAGACCAGCGATGGAAGTGTTGTGGTTCGTCGTCAGGAGGGCCACAAGCCAGCAGGCAAGTAGCCGGACAACGCGGTGAGCAGCAGAGAGCAGAAGGGCCCCACGCAGATCTCGTGGATGCTGGGGGGCTGGACTTCGGTGCTGGAGCTGCTCAGGGTTAGGGCTTCTCAAACCCCAAAGCACTCACTCGAGGATCCCTCGGCGGTCGTGCTGGATAAGCGTTGTGCAGTTTTGAAGATGGCCGGTCCCTCGAGGTCTCGTCGCACCCACGAATCTCAGCTGAGCTGATGATGTGGGTAGAGGTCAGAGGTGCCAGGGAATCCGGGTCTCGTCGAGCTGGGCAGTCTTGATCCGGAGGATGGACTTACAGCAAACCGCAATACGCTTAGGTGGTGCCTGCTGGGCAGGGTGGCTACTCCTTAGCCACAAGGGAGAGTCTTCAGAAATGTTCAAGAGTTCTTTCGTGGAAAGTAGTCAAGATTCAGAATGATCTCATTTGGGAAGGGGGCCCGCTCCTATCTTTATACTAAGGAAAGGGGCTGGCACGCGACTAGGTCCTGCCCATGGGTGGGACCAGGAAGGGGGGTGGTTACACACCTCTCCCCTGTCCGGACTTCCCCCATCTCAGGGGCTGGTGTGCCCCTGGAACCGGTTCAAGCCGGCATATGCACAGTGAGCACCGGGGTGCCACTTGCAGTCACCTTCCTCCAAAGCCCTGCCTACCTGGGATACACAAAACCCTGTCTGGGATGGTGCTAGCACCGCCCCTGACAGGAAACCCTTTGTCCAAGCTCTCCTCGCTGGAAGGACTCCCAGCAGCAGGAGGTCAGACTTGTGTCTGTGGTGGCAGCATCCATTTTGTGATGCTGAGGCTCGAGTTAACTTTAACCGGGGTTCACAGTTACATACATGTCATGTCCCTCTAGAAGGGTGGAATGCTAACCCCGTCGCCCGAATTGGCGAGGGGTTAGTATTCCAATTCGTATGACACCTTACTCGACATGTTTTGATAAAGCGATACCAAAGTTGGCAAATAACCGCGAGGATTATAAGGCACTTAAGAGTATATGGTACGCGTTATCATGGAACAGCTATTAGGACTTGGTTCCGCAAGCTGCAGACAGGCTCAGCTCATGCCAGAGCACCATCTCACATAATTCCAAGCACTCTGCCTTCAGGATTGATAAGGCCTGCCATAGGAGTGACTGATAGGAATACATGTGTTCCTTTTAGGGTTAGATATAGGTATACTAGATCTAAAGCAAAGGGTGATTACACCACCTTGCCCCAGCTGTCGTGCAGCCAGTTGTGTCAGATTTAGATGGCCAGCCAGGGGTGGCATAATACATGCTGCAGCCCCTGGTAGGCCCTGGTTACACCTATGCCCTGGGTACCTAAGGTACACTGTACAGGGACTGATAAGGTGACTCAGTATCCAATTAGATATGTACCTAAGGTACATGGAATCCATTTTACAGAGAGAGCAGTAGGCCTGGGGCCCTGAATAGCAGGGTCCCAGGTCAACTAAGTCGGAAAACCAGCAAAACACCAGGCAAAAAGTTGGGGGCAACCATAGTCGGGTATCCACCCTCCTACATACACTCTTAAGAGATCTTGCGTCTTCTCTCCATGGACGACTTCATGACCACCATCAACCTCCAAAATGCTTACTTCCATGTCCCAATTCTTTCACGGCATCGGAAGTACTTGCGCTTCCGGGTGGGACGGAGAGACTTCCAGTTCCGAGTGCTGCCTTTCGGCCTCCGCTCCACCCCTCGTGTCTTCACGAAAGTATTGGCTACAGTGGTGGCTCACCTGCGTCTCCAGGGCGTCCAAATATTCCCATACCTGGACGACTGCCTCCTCAAATCAGTCTCGCAATCAGCTAATTCGGGACACTCGACTTTTTCAGGACGTGTTTCGCTCCATCTGCCTTTCAATCAATGCCGACAAGTCCCAGATGGATCCAGCTCCCTGCAGAAATTTTCTAGGGGCCACTTTGGACACAACAGTTGCCAAGGCATTCGTATCACAAGAGCGTCAGCAAAAGATCCTCTGTTTAGTGTCTCTGATTCGTGCAAGACTGTCCGTTTCAGTCCGGATCTTGAAATCATTTCTGGGGATGGCATCATCCTGCATTGCGCTGATCCCAAATTGCAGGTTACGGACTCGTCCCATTCAAGAGGAATTGGACGGACAGTGGCGTCAGGTTACCGATTCCTTCAACGACCTCGTCAGTATAACCGTTTGCATGAGGGCAGCTCTCAAGTGGTGGGCGCAGCCATCCAACCTTGCAAAAGGGAGTTCTTTCCTTTCCACCACTCCAGAACTCACTCTGACAACGGACGCCTCCTTAGAAGGTTGGGGTGCCCACCTTCAAGACCTGTCTATCAAAGGCAAATGGACTCTGCTTCAACGTTCTTGGCACATCAACAGCCTGGAGCTGATGGCCATTTTTCTGGCGCTTAAGTCGTTTCATCCCATGATCCAAGGGGAGTCGGTGCTCATTCAGACGGACAATGCTACCAGTATGCACTATGTCAACAAGCAGGGCGGGGCAAAATCTCCACTCTTGTCTCGGCTGGCTCAGTCGATCTGGGATTGGGCACTCCGTCACCAGGTTACCCTGACCGCAGTTCATCTACCAGGCATCTCCAACATCTTGGCGGATTCCCTGAGCAGATCCACGTCGTCGACCCATAAGTGGGAGTTACATCAACCAACTCTCAACCTAGTCTTTCGACGGTGGGGATGTCCGTCTCTGGATCTCTTCGCAACCCTGGAGATGAGGAAATATAATTTTTGATCGAGTAGTGTTCCCCAGCGCGTACCCCACCGTCTCCATGTACTAGCTTGCAGTGCATGTGATTTCCCTCCTGCGTCAGTTATGAAGACGCAAATACATTTGCGTCCATCTTTAACATGTCCTCTTTCAGATCTGCCATGAACGGATTGAATATTCAGTTCCTATATATGCCGTGCCACCGTCTTTTTGTGGTACACTTTACACGTTTTTCAGCTCTGGCGAAGTAGGCCCTGATTCTGCCATTAAACCTTTTTCCTGCTTCCCGACTCTAAGGGCCTCAACCCAGGCTGCCTCTGTACCAGTCACCCCTGCCTTACTCCTTGCGCGGCTCCAGCTCAGCCTTCTGCCTGCCAAGACTGTATTCAACCTTCGAATTATCTGCTCCACTCCTCGAAAATACATTCCTGTCTCGTAGCTCAAGTAAACATCCCCCCAGCTGCAGGAGCATGGGCCCGGTCTTTCTGTCTCCGTGCAAGTAACTCATAGACTCCGTTGCCATGGTAGGCCCATGCCCCCTCACCCCGCATGCCGACACGTAGACACATATATACGCACTCACAACCAGTATAGAGTAGTCTCTGCCCGAGAGACCTTTTTCCCTTCTAGACACTACAGTTCTTTAAACATACGATATCAGATACGATTTGGGATTAGGTTGATCTGACATCCCAGACTTATGTCTACACTTGTAGTGTTAAAAGTCAAGTCCCCTTAACCCTCTAGTTACACGTCAGACACACGTCAAGCTGCTGCGCGCGCATCTCTGTCATGAATTTCTGCTGACATTGCAAGATTCTCCTATGTATCCACCCATTTGTAACCTCATGATAGATGACGTCTCTAGTACACGCCTTTATGCACGCCTATTGTAACGCCTTTTCTATGACGTATTCATGTTTTATCTCTTCTTCTTCCAGCTATTACGCCTACTGCATATTCGCTAATGTAATGCATTGACTATATATATGAACTTCTGTAAATAATATGTTGTCTGTCTGCCCCTTCCCGAACCTGTGTGGTGACGGAATGGTATGCCACCTTGGCTCGAGCCAATAACCCAATTCCTTTTACAGGAATAAAACCCTTTTGAGTTAACCTCAATATCCCGGATTTTGCCTCTTATTTTTCTGAGTTATTCTTATTGATTATTGATTCTAAATTATGCATAGGTAATTGATTTTTACCACAGTTCTGGCGCCCGAATAGGGACCCCTCCCCCACCCCACGCGCCGGAGGTGCGTTGCAGGCCTAGCCCCCTGCCACAGCCGGACGGACAACTACGCGTATCCGCAGGATTTCCTGTATCTCCCTCAGGCCAGCGGAGGTGACTGAGGCTGCGATCGACACCCAGACGAGGCGGTGAGGAGTGCGGAGGATCCCGACCTGAGCCTAGCTGAGAGAGCAAGATCCGAGATATACGGAGGCCCACCAGATTCCGAAGTCCGAAGTATCTGCGTCACGAGTCGAGTCCGAATCCAGTCCGAGCCCAGTCCAGTCCAGGGTTTCCGAGGCCTTCTGTTTCCGTGCTTCCTGGTGAGTACCGTTGCTAGGAACGCATCCTGACGTGCGCATTAGTTTGTGCCGGTCAAGACAGGTTCGGGTACACGAACCTGGTCTGCACTGTTTAGCAGTGTATCTATACTGTTTAGCAGTATATCTAGTTTGCATCTGTAAGGTGTATCTGTACTGTTTAGCGGTACATCCTGTTTCACGTGGTTGGTAGGTTTTCATTGTAATGAATGTGGTTCGTTCTTGAAATGTTTTAATGTGTCATTCAAATGTCGTGGTGTGAGTGAATGTCCGATCTTCATTATTGTGCTTATACGAGTTTTATGTGTAGCGTGTTTATGTCCATATTTAAGTAAGAACCAAGTAGCCAGATTTCAGAATGCCGTTGTTTTCCAAACTAAGACAAATAAAAACCCGTAAAGGGGTTCTAGAAGAAGCTGTTCCCGTTCCCCCTAGGGACACTCCAGGGTACTTTATGTACCATAAGCACGGCCTAGATGCCGTTTTATTTCTCGACTTATGGGTGGATTACACTAAAGAACTGTCAGAGAATCAGAGATGGCCCGCTGCTGGGACATGGGATGCAGATTGCATCATGAGAGTAGAAGAAGCTTTATGGAAAAAGAAAGCCAGACAGTCACAGAAGGATGCCATCGAGCTATGGCGTAAAGAATCGCATAGGCGTACAGAAAAAGCACACAGACTAGAAGAAAAGAGTAAGGAGGAGTCTGACAAGACTCGAGAAAATGCATTAGTTGAGGAAGGTATCAGAGTAAATTTAGAACAAGTAGACAGACAGCGAAATACTCTTATGAATGGCATGTTCCCCATCCTGTCAAAGGGCTTGCCAAAGGCCTCTCCGGAAGTACCGAAGGACCTACCACCCCCATTGCTCCCGACTAAAACGCACCAGAAGACAGCAAAGGACATTTTCCTCTCCTCCTATTTAGACGATGTAGCTCCCGCATATGTTAATACCGCATTGCCACAAGGGCCTGCGCCTAACGATCAGAACGATTACGCTCTTCCTCCCCCACAACAAGCTGCTCCAGTTATCCCTCCACCTCCTGTTTCCCTTGATACTGACTCGACTAACCCCTTCGGAGCCGGCGCCTCAGGAGGCGCGTCCGGAGGAGCGATAGGTTTCCAGACCCCGCCATCCGCCCATCGCATGAGCTTTAGAGAGCTAGCGCAACAGCGTACACCTAGAACAGATATTACAATTCATGGAGATCGCCTTGCAGACTGTAGATATGATCCTGTACCCGGTAGAAAGAATGACGAGAGAATGTTACTCGCATCAATACGTTTACGGCGAGTCACGAACTTCCTAATGACATTACCTGGAATGACAGAACACCTAGATAGAATATATGTTTGTTCAGACAGGAGTAGGGCCTGACAGTATTAAGGAGGCCATGACCTATCAGAAAGTGGATACTAAAGCCAAGATATTGCGGTTTCTCATAAACTGCTTCATTAGAGAAGTGGATAGGCCGGGTATGAACCCGGAAGACGTAAAAGCACTCCACAGATGGGGTCAGAATATAGCAGATGGACAGCATGACAAAGAGGCCTGTATAGATAATATGTACCGAAGAATCAGAACTGCAATTAATAAGATGCATGAGAGAAGACAGCCCGTACCGGAAGTAGATTCCGACAAACATGAATCCACAGAGGAGGAACCAGAGGAGGAAGCCGAGACTCCGGAACACTCACAGTTGCCGGCCAGGGAAATGATAACTTACGTAGGTAAAGGAAGACCATTTAATAATTCGATGCGCCCAGTGCGCCCAGAAAGTAAAAGGATATATCAGGAAGCCATGTGTAATCCTAGAACACCCGAACACTCATTCCAAGCCACTGACAGAATACTTCAAGAGCGAATGGGGTACCATGTACTCGATTCTATGGATGAACAAGAATTAGCCAGGTCAGCCGTACAATGGGCTGACAGCTCTGAGAAATATGGTGATGATGCGTTAGCACACACGTTCTTGAACTTGACACCGAGTGATCAGCGTTTAGCTGGTATGTACATGATACAACATCTGCTCTTATTGTATAAAAGCCAACATTCCGATCCAGGTCCTCTGCCGGACATATTAATAGAACTGGTCACGAACAGATGGAAAGGTCTAAGTACTGATCTAATTAAAGTAATTCTAGAACACCGCCACAAGTATAGTACATTTCTATGTCCACAGATCAATTCTGCACCTGTTAGGGAACGAAAAACAATGTATTATATGGATAGACAGAATCCGTTGCGAGAAGTGCACCCCGTACAGAATGCAGACAACACGCTTCGACGCGTGTTTGTGTATACACCTGTAACTAAAATGGAATTATTGGAAATGAAGAAACTAGTACCCAGTCACGACAAAGATCCCGCAGGGTTTCACCGTGAAATAAAAGATATGTTATTAATGGGCGATTACACTTATCCCGATCTTATGAAAATACTGAAAGTATTACTGCCTCCAGGCATATACGAGAAACTCAAAGAGAAAGAGTGGGAGGTGGGAGACTCAAAGATTGATTGGGCTGCATTACAAAATGAAGAAGATACCCGAGTGCCAGGCCTAGGGCTTGGAGACAAAGTTAAAGTGTTACCAGGGTTATTAGTACAAGTATTGCCACGCTTATTGAGTACGAAAAAGGAAGACTGGGGTGCCATCTCAGCCTGCAAACAGAAACCCGATGAAGACACTAGTGACTTCTATACACGATTTGAGAAATGTTTTTGTATCAATAGCGGTCTGAAAGCAAGTAGCGAGTCATATCCACATCTTTTTGTAACGAAATTAGTCGAGAATTCCCTGCCGCAGGTTAAGAATAGAGTACTGAAAGTAGAAAGCTCTTGGCAAGCTAATACTCCTTCACAAATGTTACAGATGTTACAGTACCACCAGAATAGACTTAGAGAAGAACAAGAACATGAACAGAGACGTATGAAAGATACGAAAATGAAAATGTTAGTTGCTCAGTCGGTTCCTGCCGACGGTCAGAAAAAGGGTGCGACCCATCCCAGTAATTCAACAGTTCCTGTGAAGGGTGTATGTAATTATTGCAAACAGCCAGGTCATTATATAAACGATTGTGCAGTTTTGAAACACAATATCGCCACGGGTAAGACTAAAGAAAGACCGCGTCCTCCTAGACAAGATCAGACCTCACAACAAGTACCCCAGAATATACAACATATTGCACCCATGCCAGCTTCCACACAGACCGTAGCGATACCTCAACAACAGCCCATTACCGCAACACAAAACACAACGCAGCAGATGTACCAGTATGCGCAGAACGATTACCCTGATTACCAGCGATACACATGAAACAGCCTGGAGAGGGAATTCCGCTTGCCTCTTATTGAAGTTCCTGTAGATCAAAATGGTCCCTATGTACATAGTCAAGTATTAGGGAAAGACAGAAAGTTTCTCATTGATACAGGGGCAAGCAGAACCACGATAAGCCACAACGAAGTACCAGGGGCACCCCTCTCAGGCTCACAGAACGTGTCCCTTGGATTTTCAGGAAAACCCATTATTAATGAAGTATCACAACCCCTCCCTCTTGCAGTAGGTCCTCTGACACGGACTACAGATTTATTGCTCACGAAATCGTGTCCAGAAAACCTGTTAGGTATAAAAACATTGAAGGCTCTAGGAGCTATTATATGCTGTTCTCCGGAGGGAGTACGATTGTTTTTGCGAGATTTCAAAGGCCATTATGTATTGAGAGATATGGATCCCCGGCTACAGAATGTCCCTGCACACTTGTGGGCACAGGGCCCCACTGATGTAGGTTGTATGCACATTACCCCATATCGAGTCACACTCAAGGCAGGAGTGGTTTTACCACGAATTCGACAATACAAGTTACCCCCAGATGCTGTAGTGGCTTTACTGAGAATCATTGACGAGCTCATTGCACAAGGAGTGGTTGTGGAAACTGACTCCAATGTGTGTAATTCTCCTATTATTCCTGTTCTTAAACGTACTGACCCAAATGCTCCACCTGTTTATCGATTAGTTATTGATTTGCGTGAATTGAATAAATGTATTGTACCGCAGTACCCCGTGGTCCCAGATATCTCTTCATTACTGACTGCTATTGATTCAGAAGCGACGTTCTTCACTGTAATTGACCTCAAGAACGCCTTCTTCAGTGTCCCTATTGATCCGGAGAGCCAATATTTGTTCGGATTCAGTTTAAATGGACGATCTTTCAAATTTGCACGTGCACCTCAAGGATTCACAGAGAGCCCCAGCATCTATAGTCAAGCATTGAAAAAGCAACTCGACTGTATCCACTTGCCAGTTCGCACTGCCCTGCTTCAATATGTCGATGATCTGCTGATCACCGCTCGAAGCGAACCCGAATGTGAAAATGCTTCACTGACTGTTTTGAACTTTCTGGCCGACAAGGGACACAAGGTGTCTCCTTCGAAGCTACAATTCTGTGTTCAGCAAGTTGTGTACCTGGGTCACTTGCTGTCCAAAGTGGGGAGACAGCTCACACCTGATCGCATTCAGTTAATTATAAATATGGCACCACCCAGAACACAAAAGGAAGTACGGGCTTTTATAGGCCTAACTTCATACTGCAGACAATGGATTCCCCAATATGCATTTCTAGCGAAACCACTCATTCAGTTAACGACACAGGAGGCAACGACTTCGACTGTCCTCCCTTGGACTCAGGAACATACACAAGCTTTTGAAGACTTGAAGAAAGCCTTATGTCAAGCACCTGTTTTAGCAACACCATGTTACAATAAGCCTTTTACACTTTTTGTCACAGAACGTGAGGGTACTGCCTTGTCAGTCCTCACTCAGGAACA
Source organism: Lissotriton vulgaris (assembly GCF_964263255.1). Classification (NCBI taxonomy): domain Eukaryota; kingdom Metazoa; phylum Chordata; class Amphibia; order Caudata; family Salamandridae; genus Lissotriton; species Lissotriton vulgaris. Next base: position 22,420,243 of record NC_141697.1, read on the forward strand.
AGCAGGTTCACACAAGCCTTGTGCTTACTTTTCTAGCACATTAGACCCAGTAGCCCAGGCCCTCCCGGCGTGTTTGAAATCAGTTGCAGCAACAGCTTTAGCAATCAGACAGAGTGATTCTATTGTGTTAGGACATCCATTGACAGTACAGGTTCCGCATTCTGTAGAAGTCCTTTTAAATCGAACTCAGACCCAACACTTGACCATAGCAAGATTGACCGGTTACGAATTGACATTGTTTCAACCACACATCGAAATCAGACGCTGCAGCACATTAAATCCTGCCACGTTATTGCCAGTAAATGGAGTAGATCCATTGGCACATGATTGTATTGAAGTTATTACTATCACAACAAAACCCAGACAAGACTTGACAGATGTTCCGTTACCAGACCCAGACCTGACACTTTATGTGGATGGTTCATGTATGAGAACAAGGACAGGTGAATTAGTGGCAGCCTACGCTGTCACGACAGACACTGAAGTCATTGAAACCAATTGTATTGACACTTTGTCAGCCCAAGCCGCAGAGCTTATTGCTCTGACACAAGCATGTGTTCAAGCCAGAAATAAGAAAGTCAACATATATACTGATTCACGTTATGCATTCGGAGTCGTTCACGACTTTGGAGTCCTCTGGCGAGAGAGAGGTTACTTGACTTCTCATGGGGCCAACATTCAACACGGTCCCCTCATTCAAGCCCTGTTAGATGCGATACATCTACCCACTGCAATCTCTATCATGAAATGTAAGGCACATACAAAGGTTACTGATATCATCTCCCAGGGTAACGACCTGGCAGACCGAACAGCAAAGCAAACTGCTCAGAGCCGGACTCATGTAACTGATCAGACACAATTAGTGTTACCATCGCACTGCATGACAGTCAGGGATCCCGCACATGATGTGATCGACATACAGTCACATGCAACACCAGATGAAATTAAGGAATGGACTAAACTAGGAGGGATCCAAACAGACCAGGGATGGATGACGAAGGGAAAATCTACATGGTTTCTCCCCGACTCTATGGTACAAGTCATCATTAACACAATACATAGTCCCGCACACCTAGGAGAGAAAGCAATGCTAGACAGTATTCAACACATATGGTCCAATAAAAACTTACGGGCAGCAGCCAAACAGAAAGTGCGTACTTGCATGATTTGTGGTCAGTTCAATCCAGGTAAAAGCATCCCCGTAGAACAAGGTGGATTTCAGCCTCCCGAACACCCTTTTGAAATACTCCAGATGGATTATATTCAGATGGAACGCTGCCGAGGATTCAAGTATGTCCTCGTAGTCGTATGTGCTCTTTCCCGATGGATAGAAGCATACCCAGTTCCTGATTACACTGCTCCGACCACTGCCAAGCAGCTGGTTCGTGAATACTTCCCACGGTATGGTTTGCCCCGTATCGTGTACTCAGATAATGGCCAGCCATTCTCATCCGAACTTGTGAAACACATTACACTTCTGTTAGGTTATCAGTGGAAGTTCCATTGTGTCCGGCATCCCGAGGCAGCAGGTCTTGTGGAGCGCCATAATCAGACATTAAAAATCCGACTTTCCAAGATCTGTAGAGAGAAGGGTGTGGACTGGATAGTTGCCTTGCCGGTCGCCCTCTTCTATATGAGGATGGTGGTCCATTCCCGATCTGGGCTATCCCCGTACGAAGTGGTTTTTGGTAGACCACCGAATATGTGGGGGACGCCTATACCACGAAAAATAACTGATGTTGATTGTCTTATGCTGACAGATTACCTTGCCTCCTTGATGTCTGCACTACAATCTTGTCGTTCACAGGTAGCTGCAGCCTTTCCAGACAACACGGAGGTGAAGCCCCACGAGGTGGTCCCGGGTGACTACGTGTTCACCCGCAACTTTGATCGGAGAAGTCCATTGGAGCCCCGCTGGCAAGCCCCGAAATTGGTTCTGCTTACGACGAGGACAGCTGTAAAGATTGAGGGCAGGAAGGGATGGCTGCATTCCAGCCACATCAAAAAGTTTCACGGACTTCCTTCGGACTTGGTCTCTAAGCCCTGCCCTCCTACACAAACTGACTCAGACTCAAAACTCCCTTTGGTTGAGAAATCCGCTTCTGAAGAATACAGAACAAAATTACGATCTAGCAAGTCAGACAGTTTAATTGTTTAAGTCCTCCCCTAGGTGAATCGGTTAAATTAGTTTCTGACATGTATCCCCTAGATCGAGATAGAGAGAGAGATAGACAAAGACAACATAAGAAGAATGCATATTGTAAATCACTTCGCAGTCGCTGTATAGTGACACTACTTATTATGTTTTTCTTAAGTTTGCTGGTTATTACTGCTAGTGTTTTATTACACATATATTATCCTATATTCAAGCGTGCACAATCTGCTTATAATGTTACTGACGAACATTCTTTTAGTGAATTACCCCCACACGAGTTAACCTATAGACTTGCGCTGCGCAACAACACTTTCATTAGTATGTTACATCACTCCCATCAGACTACCAATGCTACAAACTGCTGGATATGTGGTCGACTCCCTCCCTACCAAGAAAACAAGGGAGTTCTTCCCCTTTTTCCGTACCCGTTCACTCACAATGGCACATGTGGTGCATGGTTCAAAATACTCAATTCCCTAGTTTCTGATGCTGCTATTTACGAAGGTAACTGGGTTTGGGGAAACCTGAACTTAGCCTTGCTTAAAGTATGCTACCCTGACAAGGAGGGACTCCCCGTAGGTACTGGAACTGATCTAGAAAATGAAGTATATGGATTAGGTAATTACACAGTTACATTCATGATTTTATCTGTCGAATCTGAAGCTGCTCCTGTTCTACCTGCTATGGCAGTATTGCCAGTTACTGGTGAACTATGTGTTCGCAAGAATGGTTCCGTACACTTAGGTCATAGTAAATGTACTACTGTGGTCGATTTCAGTGATTATGGTAGATCCACATTTAGGGCTTTACGTCATTCCTATTTTGTTTGCGGCCATACTGCATATGTCCGTTTACCTCTAGATTGGGATGGTACCTGTTATATTGCATTCCTTTTGCCGCCCGTTTTCCTAGCCCCTCCTGACTACCATAGAAACACTAATCTGGTTAAGCACAGACTCCGAAGAGATATCCCGCTTGTCGATTATACTGAAACCACATGGGAACAATATACAGATTTTAACAAAGGTTTCTTCCCCTACCTAGGTACTGTTTCTAATAGTAAACTGATCCGTAGATTAACCAGAACTCTCGAAGCAGTGGTGCTTGAGACCACTTCAGCCCGAGGTAACTTAACGGAGGAGCAGTCCGCTATGCGGGTTGTTGTTCTTCAAAATCGTCTCGTTATTGACGTCATCCTGGCAGATAGGGGTGGAGCTTGTAAGGTCATCGGGTCAAGTTGCTGTGTTTTCATCCCAAATAACGCGCCAACCGTGTACAAAGCTATTACACGTCTCCATAAAATTGCAAGTTTAATACATCAGACTCCAGGCACCTGGACTTGGTCCGGTTGGTTCTGGACAACGCTATCAGCCTGGGGGTGGAAGATCCTATCCCTCCTAGGTATTGGCCTTCTCATAGTACTCAGTTGTTGCCTGTGTCTCCAATGTGGACCGGCGATTTGCGGCCTGTGTGCCACTTCATGTATTCCACGTCCCAGTTCCTATTCAAAACACGAAAAGCAAGAAGAGCAAATGATGTTAAGTGAACAGATTGATCAATTGATGAGAATTGATGTATCATGAAGGGTCCGTGGGGAACAAGGAGGGAATGAGGAAATATAATTTTTGATCGAGTAGTGTTCCCCAGCGCGTACCCCACCGTCTCCATGTACTAGCTTGCAGTGCATGTGATTTCCCTCCTGCGTCAGTTATGAAGACGCAAATACATTTGCGTCCATCTTTAACATGTCCTCTTTCAGATCTGCCATGAACGGATTGAATATTCAGTTCCTATATATGCCGTGCCACCGTCTTTTTGTGGTACACTTTACACGTTTTTCAGCTCTGGCGAAGTAGGCCCTGATTCTGCCATTAAACCTTTTTCCTGCTTCCCGACTCTAAGGGCCTCAACCCAGGCTGCCTCTGTACCAGTCACCCCTGCCTTACTCCTTGCGCGGCTCCAGCTCAGCCTTCTGCCTGCCAAGACTGTATTCAACCTTCGAATTATCTGCTCCACTCCTCGAAAATACATTCCTGTCTCGTAGCTCAAGTAAACATCCCCCCAGCTGCAGGAGCATGGGCCCGGTCTTTCTGTCTCCGTGCAAGTAACTCATAGACTCCGTTGCCATGGTAGGCCCATGCCCCCTCACCCCGCATGCCGACACGTAGACACATATATACGCACTCACAACCAGTATAGAGTAGTCTCTGCCCGAGAGACCTTTTTCCCTTCTAGACACTACAGTTCTTTAAACATACGATATCAGATACGATTTGGGATTAGGTTGATCTGACATCCCAGACTTATGTCTACACTTGTAGTGTTAAAAGTCAAGTCCCCTTAACCCTCTAGTTACACGTCAGACACACGTCAAGCTGCTGCGCGCGCATCTCTGTCATGAATTTCTGCTGACATTGCAAGATTCTCCTATGTATCCACCCATTTGTAACCTCATGATAGATGACGTCTCTAGTACACGCCTTTATGCACGCCTATTGTAACGCCTTTTCTATGACGTATTCATGTTTTATCTCTTCTTCTTCCAGCTATTACGCCTACTGCATATTCGCTAATGTAATGCATTGACTATATATATGAACTTCTGTAAATAATATGTTGTCTGTCTGCCCCTTCCCGAACCTGTGTGGTGACGGAATGGTATGCCACCTTGGCTCGAGCCAATAACCCAATTCCTTTTACAGGAATAAAACCCTTTTGAGTTAACCTCAATATCCCGGATTTTGCCTCTTATTTTTCTGAGTTATTCTTATTGATTATTGATTCTAAATTATGCATAGGTAATTGATTTTTACCACAATCCGGAAATGCCCATCTTACGCAAGTTGGCATCCCCACCACGGATCGTGCGGGAATGCCCTTTTGATGAACTGGTGCGATCTATTCGCCTACGCTTTTCCTCCGATTCCGCTGGTGCCTCGCGTGTTGTGGAAGATGCGGAGACAGCCTTGCCACATTCTCCTGATCGCCCCCAGATGGCCCCGACAAGCGTGGGTCTCGGAGCTGCTTCTTCTATCCCAGTGCGAGCCCATCCTCCTTCGTCCTCGAGCAAATCTCCTCACGATGGACAATGGTCAAATTTGCCATCCGAACCCCTCCTCTCTGCAATTATCAGCCTGGAACCTGAGCACCTTGAATTTGCCCATTTGAATACTTCGCCAGACTGCAGAGACCTTCTCGCTCAGGCCAGAGCTCAGTCTACAGTTAAGACCTACAAGCTCAAGTGGAAGAGGTTCTGTCATTGGTGTGTAGCTGCAAATGTCCATCCTCTTCATTCCACTCCGGATCAGCTCCTCCCATTCTTTTTGCAACTGGCTCAATCAGGGCTTTCCCATTCTACTTTGAGGGTTTTCTTGGTGTCAATTTCACGTTTCCGTCAGGATGGCTCCTCCTCTCTCTGCACTTCCAGAGTCATTCGCCAATTTTTCCAAGGACTGTTCCGGAAGTTTCCACCTATTCGGCATCCTCCTCCTGCCTGGCACCTCAATCTCGTCTTGGCTCAAGTGATGAAGGCACTATTCGAGCCTATCCCAAGGCGAACTTAAAGTTTCTGACCTGGAAGGTGGCCCTTCTCCTCGCATGAGTGATATTCATGCTTTCACCATTAAACCTCCTTTTCTCCAATTCAAATCTGACTGTGTAGTGCTTCGCACCAATCCTACTTTTTTGCCTAAAGTGCCTACGGATTTCCAAATTAACACCTTGGCTGCTAGGGGGTTTTCCCCTCCTGTGCTGATTTATGAATACTATAGTTTCATGACAAGTTCAACTCGTCATAAGCACAGCGCAGGTAACACCCATGACGAGTTGACCTTGTCATGAGCATGGAAGGGGTTAATGAACCTGTTATCTTAAACTTCTTTGCCGATCCTCAATCTCCGGCAATGCAACGATAACATTCTTTGGACATTAAAAGATGCTGTGAGAAGTTGGCCTGATATATGATGCTCACTAGTTCTAGTGATCACCTTGTATCAGTCCAAACAACCCCTTATGGTGATTGGTTGCAAGTCAACCTTATAGACCAGCTATCCTAGTAGCGTGGATAAAAGCAGTCTTTAGGCTAAACTCTGAATGGCATGTGAAGCCAGCTGTTTTACCACATATAACCCCTTGAATACCAAGTGAAAGGACACCACACAGGTTGTTATGAAAATAAACAGATATTTATTAACTAACATACACCTCTGAACTCTTTATGAGATCAGAGGGCTCAGCACATGACAATACTAAAAAAGGAAATACGAGTTCGCACAATATTTACACAAGTGCCTTAGGGGCACGACAAACCATATACTCAAAACAATGGAATGCAAGGAAGGAAAATACTGTAAGGAGATCCAGAGGCTGGAGGATCGCTGGGACTACGCTACAAACTAGGTTAAGTAAGGAGCAGGAGGCCCACCGGACTCACGTGCAGAGTGGAAACTCTCACGCGGGATGCGTACCAACGTCTATGGATCTTACAGTTTGGAAAGTTACGGATTCCGGACGAACCCGGCTGGATGGAGGGAAAACAACAGTGGACCTGAACACTAGGCTAGTGAACACAGACTTCAGCACCTAGAAGCTTTAGTTACCTAACCCACAGGCTGCGGGTGCATAGGGCTGAAGTAGTGTCGGGTTTGCTGCGTTGATCCCGGTGATGCCTGAAACAAAGAGTTGCTGGCAGGCAGCTAGATGGAGGAGTCCGGTGGTTCCAAGGATGGAACGGGTAGGAAGAAGTCCTGAAAGGGAAGGGGACAGAGTCTCGGTCACTAGCCCATGACGGTGCTGGAACCAGGAGGGAACCAGATGCTGTCGCCGCGTTCAGGTGGAAGAAGGGACACGTCTCTCTGTAGCTGCGCGGACCAGGAGCTGTTCTTCAAGACGAGGCCGGAGGCACGAGCTGTCCCACGTCGTCTGCTGCTGTTGGCGGTGTTGGGTCGTCGATCTGGTCAACAGGCCTTGGCAAGTGCAAGCCACGCGGTGGAACAAAGATGGTGTCTGGTGCGGGCCAGGAGGGTCCGGGGTGCTTCTCCTTTACAAGGAAGCAAGGGCCAGTCTGGGAGACCAGACTTGCAGTGTTGGATTCTTCGGGTCGTCGTCTCAGAGGTCACGAGCCAGCCGGCAAGTGACCAGACAACAGGAGATGCAGCAACCAGGCAAAAGGGCCCCACGCAGATCTTGTGGATGCTGGGGGGCTGGTCTTTGGTGCAGGAGCTGCGTCGGTGTAGGGCTTCTCAGGCCCTGGTGCACTCACTCGAGGATCCCTCGGCGGTCGTACTGGAAGCGCTGTGCAGGTTTCTCATGATGGCCGTCTCCACGTTGCTCGTCGCACCCACGGGTCCCAGCTGTGCTGTGGATGTGGGTTGAGGTCAGAGGGGTCTGGAGGTCCGGGTCTTGTCGAGCTGGGTTGTCGGATTCCGGGATGGAAGGACTTGCAGCAAACCGCACAGGAGCTTGATGGTGCCCGCAAAGCAGGATGGTCACTCCCTGACCATAGGGGAGATTCTTCAATCTTCTGGTAATCAGGAGGTAGAAGGTAAAGAGTTTCTTCGTGGAAGTTGTCAAGATTAATCTGATTTGGAATGGGTCCAGCTCCTACCTTTATCCGGCTAAAGGGGGCTGCACTACGACTAGGTCCTTCCTCTGGGTGGGACCAGGAAGGGGGGTGGTTACACCCTTTTTCCTTTGTCCGGTCTTGCGCCAGCTATGGGGCTGGAGTGCCCCAGGAACTGGTTCTGACCGGACTATGCACAGGACACCTTGTGTGCCCCAGGCATGTCTCATTCCTTTGAGCCCTGTCCTACCTAATACCAAAATCCTGTCTGGGGTGGTGCTAGCACCTCCCAAGGCAGGAAACCCTTTGTCCAAGCCGCCCTCTCTGGAAGGACTCCCAGCAGCAGGAGGTCAGACTTGTGTCTGTGGTGGCAGCGTCCATTTTGTGATGCTGAGGCTCGAGTTAACTTTAACCGGGGTTCACAGTTACCTACATGTTGTGTCCCTCTAGAAGGGTGGAATGCTACCCCCGTCGCCAGAATTGGCGAGGGGGTAGTATTCCAATTCGTATGACACCTTACTCAACATGTTTTGATAAAGCAATACCAAAGTTAGCAAATAACCGCAAGGATTATAATGCACTTAAGAGTATATGGTACGCGTTATCATGGAACAGCTATTAGGACTTTGTTCCGCAAGCTGCAAACGGGCTCAGCTCATGCCAGAGCACCATCTCACATAATTCCAAGCACTCTGCCTTCAGGCTTGATAAGGCCTGCCATAGGAGTGACTGATAGGAATATATGTGTCAATTTTAGGTTTAGATATAGGGAACTATATCTAAAGCAAAGGGTGATTACACCACCTTGCCCCAGCTGTCTTGCAGCCAGTTGTGTCTGTTTAGATGGCCAGCCAGGGGTGGCATAATACATGCTGCAGCCCCTGGTAGGCCCTGGGTACACCTATGCCCTGGATACCTAAGGTATGCTTGTACAGGGACTGATAAGGTGGCCCAATACCAATTGGTAAATGCACCTAAGGTACATGCTTGTCAATTTAGAGAGAGAACAGCTAGGCTGTGGGTCTGATTAGCAGGCCCACAGCCAGGGAAAGTCGTAAATCAGTGAAGCAAAAAGCAAAAATCGGGGGTGACCATAGGATTGCAGACCCCACTCTCCTACAGATGCCTTAAATTTTACATCAACAGGACGGCCCCCTTTCGCAGGTCCGATCAACTGTTCATTGCCTATGGACGCGTGCGAAAAGGGCGTCCTGTTACCAAGCCAACTATTGTACGTTGGATTTCTTCAGCCTTTGCTTTCTGCCATCAGAAAGCCGGCAAGCCTCTCCAGTCTTCCGTGAGGGCTCATTCCACCAGGGCGATGTCATCCTCTACTGCCCTGTTTGCTGGTGTGCCGCTTCATCAGATCTGCAGAGCAGCCACGTGGTCCAACAGGCACACGTTCACGAAACACAACTGCCTGGATGCCATCAACGAAGCAGATAATGCAGTGGGACAGGCAGTTCTTTGCAATCTTTTTGACTAAGGTGAGCCTCTGTCTTCCCTCCTCCATTATGGTTGTTATACATTGTTATTACTTGCATGACTATATTATTGTCTCATTGAGTTTCTTCCATGCTGTCGCATGGCTATTCGAGCCTTTATCGGCTACTACTGCTCACTATTCTATTCAAGCATGTGAATCTATGAAAGACACCCTAATACTGGAGAAGAACAATTGTTACTTACCTGTAAACAGGTGGTTCTCCACTATTGGTGTCTTTCATAGATTCATATGCGACCCACCCACCTCCCCTCACAGGCTCGCTTCTCCTCATAGACTGTTTGGTCACTCCTGTGCTACGAAAATCTGAGGAACTGAGCTCTGAGGAGAAGGTTCTGGAGGGTTGCTGTCGCCTGATTGCCTGTAGTTTGGACTAACATAATGACAGGAATATGTTAAGTGTTTTTTCTCTCTACCATGTATTCCTATGTAGGAATTATGTCTTCAAAAACCTACAGGGGGTATTTACTACCTTTTCTAGTACATATTTTAGGGGTTATGTTTTTACATACATGTATTATTAGTATTTTATTGCTATTGTATTTACCGTGGGACTCCCACTTCGACGACGGGGAATATTCAAGCATATGAATCTATGAAAGACACAAATACTGGAGAGCCACCTGTTTACAGGTAAGCAACAATTGTTCTCTCTGTCAGGGAATCACTATTGATCATTATAAGCACTGACTAGTACCGCCCACATGTGGGGACTCAGAGCAGTTATTTCTAACGTTACATTTTTCTTTTACTGAATTTTTAACTTACTTCTGAAAGGCCAGGAGGTACATGTGGCAAAAATGTAAAACTTTGCACCCTTATAACAGGCCACATTGCAGACACAGTAATTTACTGTATAAAAAAAATGGAAGTACAAAGACATGCAGCCTTTAAAAGTCTCTAAGAAAAATGAAAAGTGGCATTTGAAAAACTCCCTTCGTAACTTTTTTCTTTTCTTAGGCTGCAGTATTGAAACAATGAGAATAGAACACTGCACATTTAAGGGTTCCCTGACCTCCAGTGTCCCATCATGCCCTGCAGGTGGTAGTTTACCCAGTTACTCCAGTATTGGAACTTTCATAGATTCCCATGCTTGTATCATTCCCCATCGTCGGAATGGGAGTCCCCGGTATACATAAAATAGCAATAGAAACAATCACTAAAACAGAACCCTGGCCTAGGCCCATTGCTGTTTTGCAACCTATCCACATCTTTTTGTAAAGAGACCAAAAAAAAAATGAACAACCATTCAGATTAGCCTCACTCCTTAGAACCCTCCTGAGAGAAGCTCAGAACCTCAAATTTTCTACCGCGCGTTGTGCAAGGGAGTCTCCACTGAGGTCTGCTCAGTTTTATTCCTAGAACTTGGATTCTACTATTTTTTTCAGTTTTTCTGCAAAAATTTCTTCAGGATGTCAGATAAAGAGGAGGCCCTCTTTAAAGCATGTGCTACCTGTAGGAGAGTAGGGTCTGCAATCCTGTGATCACCCCAGATTTTTGCTTTTTGCTTCACTGGTTTACGACTTCCCTGGCTGTGGGCCTGCTAATCAGACCCACAGCCTAGCTGTTCTCTCACTAAATTGACACGTGTACCTTAGGTGCATTTACCAATTGGTACTGGACCACCTTATCAGACCCTGTAACTCAGGGCATAGGTGTACCCAGGGCCTACCAGGGGCTGCAGCATGTATTGTGCCACCCCTGGCTGGCCATCTAAATCTGACACAACTGGCTGCACGACAGCTGGGGCAAGGTGGTGTAATCACCCTTTGCTTTAGATATGGTATACCTATATCTAACCCTAAAATGGACACATAGATTCCTATCAGTCACTCCTATGGCAGGCCTTGACAATCCTGAAGGCAGAGTGCTTGGAATCATGTGAGATGGTGCTCTGGCATGAGCTGAGCCCGTTTACAGCTTGCGGAACCAAGTCCTAATAGCTGTTCCATGATAACGCATACCATATACTCTTAAGTGCATTATAATCCTCGCGGTTATATGCCAACTCTGGTATCGCTTTATCAAAACATGTCGAGGAAGGTGTCATACGAATTGGAATACTAACCCCTCGCCAATTCTGGCGACAGGGTTAGCATTCCACCCTTCTAGAGGGACACGACATGTATGTAACTGTGAACCCCGGTTAAAGTTAACTCGAGCCTCAGCATCACAAAATGGATGCTGCCACCACAGACACAAGTCTGACCCCCTGCAGCTTGGAGTCCTTCCAGCGAGGGGAGCTTGGACAAAGGGTTTCCTGTCAGGGGCGGTGCTAGCACCATCCCAGACAGGGTTTTGTGTATCCTGGGTAGGCAGGGCTTTAGAGGAAGGTGACTGCAAGTGGCACCCCGGTGCTCACTATGCATAGGCCGGCTAGAACCAGTTCCAGGGGCACACCAGCCCCTGGCCTGGGGAAAGTCCGGCATGGGAGAGGGGTGTAACCACCCCCCTTCCTAGTCCCACCTATGGGCAGGACCTAGTCGCGGGCCAGCCCCTTTTACTAGTATAAAGATAGGAGCGGGCCCCCTTCCAAATTAGATCATCTTTGAATCCTGAAACTACTTTCTACGAAAGGAACTCTCGACTTCTTCTCAAGATTTCTCCCTTGTGACTAAGGAGTAGTCACCCTGCATCCGCAGGCACCACCTAAGAACACTGCGGTTTTCTGCACGTACTTCCTCCAGAATCCGACTGACCAGCACGACGAGACCCGGCTTCCCTGGCACTACTGACCTCTACCTACCTCTACAGCTAAGCTGAGAACCGTAGGTGCGACGAGACCTCGAGGGACCGGCCATCATCAGAACTGCACGACTTCTATCCAGCACGACCGCCGAGGGATCCTCGAGTGAGTGCTTTGGGGTCCGAGAAGTCCTGACCCTGAGCAGCTCCAGCACCGAAGTCCAGCCCCCCAGCATCCACGAGATCTGCGTGGGGCCCTTCTGCTCCTTGCTGCTCACCGCGTTGTCCAGGTCACTTGCCTGTTGGCTACTGGCCCGTTTGACGACGAACTTCGACACTTCCGCCGCTGGTCTAGTTGCTCCAGGCTGGCCCTTGCTCCCCTCCAACAGAGGAGCACCCCGGACCCTCCTGGTCCACTCCAGACGCCATCTTAGGTCCACCGCGTGGCCTTGCATTTGCCAAGACTTGTTGCCCCAATCCCTGGCCCAGCGACGTCGACAGCAGATACCACCGTGGGACAGCTCGCCCTCCATCCTGGTCGCCGACAACGCCTCCTGGTCCGAGAGACCGCAGAGCACAGCGTCGCCCACTCACCTGGTCGAGGTGACTCCATCCGGTGCCATCCTGGTGCCCATCTAATCACTGGCTAGTGATTCAGAACTTGGTCCCCTCTGCTTACAGGTACCCATCTTCCTCAACCCAGGCTTGGGTTGCATCAATCCATCTTCACTGGTCGCCTGCCAGCAACTTCTTCTTTCAGGCTCCTGGTTCGTCAACGAGGATTCCCGACGACACTTGAACCCTATGCAGCCGCAGCCCCTGGGCTAGGTAAACCGAGTACCACGGTGCTCCAGCGTAGATCCACTCTCTAAGTGTCTAGATCCACTTACGTTTTTGACCTACCTAGTCTGGTTCGCCCGAGAACACTAACTTTTGCTTTTACTAGCCTCCATAGACTTTGTCCCGCATCCCGCGTGAGAGTGCACACTCTGCACCCGAGTCCCCTAGGCCTCCTGCTAGTAATCTGAAGGTTCAGTAGTCCAGTCCTAGCGATTCCAAACCCTATGAGATTAGTACTTACCTGCTAGTAATTTCGCATTCCACTTTTGTAGTATATGGTTTTTCGTGCCCCTCGGGCATTTGTGTAAATTGTGCAACTTATAGTATTTTCGTAAGAGTTTTGTTGTGTGCTTAGTACCCGGTCCTCATAAAGAGTACAGGGCTGTTGTGATCTAAATAAATACACTGTTTATTTTCATAACACTTGTGTGGTGTCCTTTCACTTGGTGTTCAAGGGGTATATGTGATGGTATAACAGCTGGCTTAACACGCCCTCTAGAGTTTAGCCCGAAGACTGCTCGTATCCATGCTACTAGGATAGCTGGTCTATAAGGTTGACTTACAACCAATCATCTATAAGGGTTGTTTGGACTGATACAAAGTGCTCACTAGAATAGTGAACATTATATATCAGGCCAACTTCTCACATTGGTGAGCAGCGGTTGGGATTTTAACTTGCTGTTGTTTTACCACACGTATCCTAAGAATATCATTGTGAAAGATCACATAAGTATTAAGGTACATATAACTTAGCTTAGAATACTCTGAGTTCTACTGAACCAGCTGTTGTAGTTCAACAAGGCTTAGCACACCTTGACTACAACTCTTAGCAAGGGATCAGTAGTCAAACAAATAGTGTTGGTAGGTGCATCACTTACACCACACTAGAAGCATGTCTAACCACGGAGAGTCTTCAGGGACCCCTCTTGTGGTTGTGGACCCTCCACAGGTCCCTTCCAGATATGCTGCTCTTAGCTTCCAGGAGATGAGACAAATCTGTACATCCAGGAAGCTAAAACAGGGTTCTAACCCTACCATTCCTTTTCTGATTGGTCTCTTAGAGACTTATGATGCTAGGAGGACTGCCAACACAGATCCTTCTCATCCAGATGGGAATATGCCCCCCCTTAGAGGGAACCCTTGGGGACCCTGACCGCCTCCTCAATGGCACTGGTAGTGAAGAGGAGGAGGAGGAACAGGAGTTGTCAGGGGATGAGGCAGACAAAGGTCAGGTAAAAGTCAGTAGACTCACTAGGACCAACTTAAGTAGGCATGAGAATGGATTTGGGGGACCCCCAGGGCCACTCTCAGGCAGACTTAACATTGGGAATGGACGAGATAGATCTCTATCCAGAGGCTCTAACAGATCCATTCGAACCAATGGCTCTCAGACCTCTTCTCATAGAGGGATGTCTTCCCCTAAGAGAAGGGAGCATGAAGCTAAGATGAGGGAAGCCAATCTGAGGATTGAAAGGGAAGAACTTGCCCTGGCCAAAGAAAGGCTTGCCTTTGCTAGAGAGCAAAAGTTAAGTGGGTTAGATCTCACTGGTGGCAGCATTCTCCCAAGAGAAAAAGACAGGAGTTTAGACACTAGACACCGGAGTAAGATAGTGCCCCCCTTTAAACAAGGGGATGATATCCACAAATGGATAACTGCTTTGGAGAGGGCCTGCACTGTCCAGTGCGTCCCCCAGAGTCAGTGGGCAGCTGTCTTGTGGCTCTCCTTTGAAGGCAAATGTAGAGATAAGCTCCTCACTACTAGAGCTGAGGATGCTAACAATTACCAAGTCCTGAAAAGTACACTGATAGATGGGTTTAGCCTAACCACTGAGCAGTACAGGTTGCTGTACAGGGATACCCAGAAAACTCAGTCTCAAGATTGGTCTGATTTTGTAGATTGTGCCACTAAGGCTTTGGAGGGCTGGTTGCTGGGCAGTAAGGTTACTGATTATACAGGATTGTACAATCTGATCATGAGGGAACAGATTTTAAACAATTGTCAGAACCAGTTGTTGCATCAGCACCTTGTTGACTCAGATCTGACCTCTCCCCAAGAATTGGGAAAGAAGGCAGACAGATGGGTCAGAACAAGGGTTAAGCAGAACCAGGGTTGTCCAAAGAAAGCAGACCAGAAGGGTAAAGATACCAAAGGTGAACAAAATGACCAGAAGTCTTCGACAGGTCCCCAACAATCCAAAGAGGGTGGGGGTCAGGCTTCCCAGAAGAAGAAGACTCAAGAAGGCCAGTCTAAAAGGTGGTGCCAGTACTGTAAAAGTAAAACTCACTGGTTTAGTGAGTGCACCAAGAAAGGAGGGCAAACTCCTGCCACTGCAGCCCCTAAGGCAACTGCACCCCTTAGTACAGTCAGCAGTGGTAGTGCACCTCCCAAGGGATTAGTTGGGTTAACCTTGGGTTCTGAGGGGTATGACAACTTAGTTGGCACACTCACTCAGGCTGTCCTTGTCTGTACAGGGGATGTGGATATATCCCCTGATGTCAGTCCCAATACTTTGGGCAAATACAGGCAGACACCTTTGATAAATGGCAAAATGGCTCAGGCCTATAGGGACACTTGTGCCAGTGTCACCATGGTGACACCTAACTTTGTGGACCCTGGACAGATCATGCCAGGTACAGATTTCCTGGTGACCAATGCCAGCAACGTCACTACCAGTCATAGTATGGCGATTGTTGCTTTCTCCTGGGGAGGGGTAAGTGGCCAAAAGAAGGTTGTAGTTAGTTCAGACCTTCCAGTGGATTGTTTGTTGGGCAATGATTTGGAGTCATCACAATGGTCAGAAGTGGAGCAGAGGAATCACATGGAAATGTTAGGCTTGCCAGCACATGTGCTTGCTGTGACTAGGTCACAGGCCAGAAGATGCCCCACTGAACAGGTGCTGGATCCTGGAACAATGGACCAGACACCTTCCAAGAAGAGCAGTAGGGTTAAGGCATTGCCTTCCCCCTTGCCCCAGGTTGAGGATCAAGTCTCAGAGGAGGCTGACCTCAAAGAACTGAGGGAAACTGAGCCTAAAGAATTTGAACTTGATCAAGTTGAATTTCTGGGCTCAGGGGGACCCTCCAGAGAAGACCTGGGGAAGGAACAGTTAGACTGCCCTTCCCTTGAACCCCTCAGACAGCAGGCTGCTGCTGAGGCTGCAGGGAACGCCACAGGTACCCACAAGGTATACTGGGATGATGGACTCCTGTACACTGAGGCAAGAGACCCCAAACCTGGTGCAACCAGGAGGCTGGTTATCCCTTGTCTCAGAGAGGTTTCCTTCTTACCTTGGCCCATGAGATTTCCTTAGCAGGACACTTAGGCCAGACAAAGACTTGGGACAGGCTTGTCTCACACTTTCACTGGCCTCACATGAATGGAGATACCAGGGAGTTTTGTCGCTCCTGTGTCACTTGCCAAGCCAGTGGTAAGTCAGGTGGCACAACAAAGGCCCCCCTTATACCAATGCCTGTGGTGGGGGTACCCTTTGAAAGAGTGGGGATTGACATTGTTGGTCCAATGGAACCCCAGACAGCATCAGGGCACATGTTTATACTGGTGGTGGTGGACCATGCCACCAGGTATCCTGAAGCTATTCCCCTTAGGACCACTACAGCACCTGTTGTGGCAAGAGCCCTAGTTGGAGTGTTCTCCAGAGTGGGCTTCCCTAAGGAGGTTGTCTCTGACAGAGGTGCAAACTTCATGTCAGGATATTTGACTGCTATGTAGAAGGAATGTGGTGTCAACTACAAGTTCACTACACCCTATCATCCACAATGCAATGGGCTTGTTGAAAGGTTCAACAGGACCCTAAAAGGGATGATTCATGGACTACCTGAAAAGCTCAGGCGTAGATGGGATGTCCTGATACCCTGCCTTTTGTTTGCTTACAGAGAGGTCCCACAGAAGGGGGTTGGCTTCAGCCCTTTTGAACTTCTGTATGGGTATCCTGTGAGAGGACCCCTGTGTTTGGTGAAGGAAGGATGGGAGAGACCTCTCAAAAAGCCTGCAACCAACATAGTGGACTATGTACTTGGTGCCCGCTCCAGAATGGCTGAGTATATGGAAAAGGCATCTGAAAACCTTAAGGCCAGCCAAGAACTCCAAAAAGCTTGGCATGACCAAAAGGCTGTTCTGACTGTGTATCAGCCTGGACAGAAGGTGTGGGTGTTGGAGCCAGTGGCCCCAGCAGCACTCAAAGACAAATGGTCTGGGCCCCACACAATCCTTGAGCAAAAGGGAGAGGTCACCTACCTGGTGGACCTTGGAAATCCCAGGAGCATCCACAGGGTGCTCCATGTGAACAGGCTCAAAGCATATGTTGACAGGAAGGACATGAGCTTGCTCATGGCCACAGATGAGGGACAGGAGGAGGAGAGTGACCCTCTCCCAGACCTGCTCACTCAGAATCCTGATGATGGATCAGTAGATGGTGTTGTCTTTTGTGGCAGCCTCTCTGACCATCAACAGAAGGATTGCAAACAAGTTCTTCAATCCTTCAGACATATGTTCTCTCTGACACCCAGTCAAACCAATTGGTGTACCCATGAGGTTGACACTGGTGACAGTCTGCCAGTTAAGAGTAAAATCTGCAGGCAGCCTGATCATGTTAGAGACTGCATCAAAACTGAAGTGCAGAAAATGTTGGAGCTGGGAGTCATTGAGCCCTCAGATAGCCCTTGGGCTAGTCCAGTAGTTCTAGTGCCAAAGCCTCACACCCAGGGTGGTAAGAAAGAGATGAGGTTTTGCGTAGACTACAGAGGCCTCAATGCAGTCACTAAGACTGATGCCCACCCAATACCAAGGGCAGATGAGCTTATAGATAGATTGGCTTCTGCCAACTACTTAAGTACATTTGACCTGACAGCTGGGTATTGGCAAATCAGGTTAGCTGAGGATGCCAAGCCCAAAACAGCATTTTCAACCCCTGGTGGACATTATCAATTTGTGGTAATGCCCTTTGGTCTGAAAAATGCACCTGCCACCTTCCAAAGGCTGGTGAATCAAGTTCTCACTGGGCTGGATGACTTCTGTGCAGCATATCTTGATGATATAGCTGTCTTTAGTTCCACCTGGGAGGATCACCTGGTCCACCTGAGGAAAGTGTTAGAGGCACTGCAGAAAGCAGGTCTCACTATCAAGGCCACAAAGTGCCAGATAGGGCAGACACAGGTTGTATACCTGGGCCACCTTGTAGGTGGAGGCCAGGTTCAGCCACTGGAGAGCAAGATACAATCCATCAAGGATTGGGCTCCTCCAACAACCCAGACTCAGGTACGAGCTTTCTTGGGCCTGACTGGTTACTATAGGAAGTTTGTCAGGAATTATGGATCAATTGTGACTCCACTTAATTAACTGACAAGTAAAAAGATGCCAAAGAAAGTTCAGTGGACAGCAGGCTGTCAAAAAGCATTCGATGACCTATAGCAGGCCATGTGCACAGCACCTATCCTAAAGAGTCCAGACTACTCCAAACCATTCATTGTCCAAACAGATGCTTCCGAGTTGGGTGTGGGAGCTGTTCTATCTCAGCTGAATTTTGATGGTCATGACCAGCCCATTACTTTTATAAGCAGAAGGCTGACCCCCAGCGAGAAAAATTGGTCAGCTATTGAGAGGGAGGCCTTTGCTGTGGTTTGGGCCCTGAAGAAACTGAGGCCATACTTGTTTGGCACTCATTTCAAGATTCAGACCGACCATAAGCACCTCTTGTGGCTAAATCAGATGAAGGGTGAAAACCCCAAACTGCTTAGGTGGTCCATTTCCCTACAGGGGATGGATTTTACAGTGGAGCATAGACCTGGCACTGATCATGGCAATGCAGATGGGCTCTCCAGGTATTTCCACTTAGAGCAAGAAGACTCACCTGGTCAAGGTTAGTTTATTGTCCCAAAGTTTGGGGGGGGGGGGTCATGTAGGAGAGTAGGGTCTGCAATCCTATGATCTCCCCAGATTTTTGCTTTTTGCTTCACTGGTTTACGACTTCTCTGGCTGTGGGCCTGCTAATCAGACCCACAGCCTTGCTGTTCTCTCACTAAATTGACATGTGTACCTTAGGTGCATTTACCAATTGGTACTGGACCACCTTATCAGACCCTGTAACTCAGGGCATAGGTGTACCCAGGGCCTACCAGGGGCTGCAGCATGTATTGTGCCACCCCTGGCTGGCCATCTAAATCTGACACAACTGGCTGCACGACAGCTGGGGCAAGGTGGTGTAATCACCCTTTGGTTTAGATATAGTATACCTATATCTAACCCTAAAATGGACACATAGATTCCTATCAGTCACTCCTATGGCAGGCCTTGACAATCCTGAAGGCAGAGTGCTTGGAATCATGTGAGATGGTGCTCTGGCATGAGCTGAGCTAGTTTGCAGCTTGCGGAACCAAGTCCTAATAGCTGTTCCATGATAACGCATACCATATACTCTTAAGTGCATTATAATCCTCGCGGTTATATGCCAACTCTGGTATCGCTTTATCCAAAACATGTCGAGTAAGGTGTCATACGAATTGGAAAACTAACCCCTCGCCAATTCTGGCGACGGGGTTAGCATTCCACCCTTCTAGAGGGACACGACATGTATGTAACTGTGAACCCCGGTTAAAGTTAACTCGAGCTTCAGCATCACAAAATGGATGCTGCCACCACAGACACAAGTCTGACCCCCTGCAGCTTGGAGTCCTTCCAGCGATGGGAGCTTGGACAAAGGGTTTCCTGTCAGGGGCGGTGCTAGCACCATCCCAGACAGGGTTTTGTGTATCCTGGGTAGGCAGGGCTTTAGAGGAAGGTGACTGCAAGTGGCACCCCGGTGCTCACTATGCATAGGCCGGCTAGAACCAGTTCCAGGGGCACACCAGCCCCTGGCCTGGGGAAAGTCCGGCATGGGAGAGGGGTGTAACCACCCCCCTTCCTGGCCCCACCCATGGGCAGGACCTAGTCGCGGGCCAGCCCGTTTTACTAGTATAAAGATAGGAGCGGGCCCCCTTCCAAATTAGATCATCTTTGAATCCTGAAACTACTTTCTACGAAAGGAACTCTCGACTTCTTCTCAAGATTTCTCCCTTGTGACTAAGGAGTAGTCACCCTGCATCCGCAGGCACCACCTAAGAACACTGCGGTTTGCTGCACGTCCTTCCTCCGGAATCCGACTGACCAGCACGACGAGACCCGGCTTCCCTGGCACCTCTGACCTCTACCTACCTCTACAGCTAAGCTGAGAACCGTAGGTGCAACGAGACCTCGAGGGACCGGCCATCATCAAAACTCCACGACTTCTATCCAGCACGACCGCCGAGGGATCCTCGAGTGAGTGCTTTGGGGTCCGAGAAGCCCCGACCCTGAGCAGCTCCAGCACCGAAGTCCAGCCCCCCAGCATCCACGAGATCTGCGTGGGGCCCTTCTGCTCCTTGCTGCTCACCGCGTTGTCCAGGTCACTTGCCCGTTGGCTACTAGCCTGTTTGACGACGAACTTCGACACTTCCGCCGCTGGTCTGGTTGCTCCAGGCTGGCCCTTGCTCCCCTCCAACAGAGGAGCACCCCGGACCCTCCTGGTCCACTCCAGACGCCATCTTAGGTCCACCGCGTGAGCTTGCATTTGCCAAGACTTCTTGCCCCAATCCCGGGCCCAGCGACGTCGACAGCAGATACCACCGTGGGACAGCTCGCCCTCCATCCTGGTCGCCGACAACGCCTCCTGGTCCGAGAGACCGCAGAGCACAGCGTCGCCCACTCACCTGGTAGAGGTGACTCCATCCGGTGCCATCCTGGTGCCCATCTAATCACAAGCTAGTGATTCAGAACTTGGTCCCCTCTGCTTACAGGTACCCATCTTCCTCAACCCAGGCTTGGGTTGCATCGATCCATCTTCACTGGTCGCCTGCCAGCAACTTCTTCTTTCAGGCTCCTGGTTAGTCAACGAGGATTCCCGACGACACTTGAACCCTATGCAGCCGCAGCCCCTGGGCTAGGTAAACCGAGTACCACGGTGCTCCAGCGTAGATCCACTCTCTAAGTGTCTAGATCCACTTTCGTTTTTGACCTACCTAGTCGGGTTCGCTCGAGAACACTAACTTTTGCTTTTACTAGCCTCCATAGACTTTGTCCCGCATCCCGCGTGAGAGTGCACACACTGCACCCGATCTCCCTAGGCCTCCTGCTCGTAATCTGAAGGTTCAGTAGTCCAGTCCTAGCGATTCCAAACCCTATGAGATTAGTACTTACCTGCTAGTAATTTTGCATTCCACTTTTGTAGTATATGGTTTTTCGTGCCCCTCGGGCATTTGTGTAAATTGTGCAACTTATAGTATTTTCGTAAGAGTTTTGTTGTGTGCTTAGTACCCTGTCCTCATAAAGAGTACAGGGCTGTTGTGATCTAAATAAATACACTGTTTATTTTCATAACACTTGTGTGGTGTCCTTTCACTTGGTGTTCAAGGGGTATATGTGATGGTATAACAGCTGGCTTAACACGCCCTCTAGAGTTTAGCCCGAAGACTGCTCGTATCCATGCTACTAGGATAGCTGGTCTATAAGGTTGACTTACAACCAATCATCAATAAGGGTTGTTTGGTCTGATACAAAGTGCTCACTAGAATAGTGAACATTATATATCAGGCCAACTTCTCACACTACCTGTGCTAAGAAGAGGTTATGTTATCTTATGTTAGTTGCATTTATAGAGCGCACAGTTACCCTGGGGTGTCCTGGCTCTAGCACTGGTTGCTGGGGAAAGAGAATGTATGCTACTGCGCAAAGAGCCAGGTCTTTAACCCTTTCCTAAAGGAGAGGAGATCCGGGGCACTCCTCAGATGGAGGGGAAGCTCGTTCCAAGCTCTGGAGGCACAGTTAATAAAACTCCTACCTCCCCAGTTGACTCTTTTAAATGGGGGGACTTGAACGTATTTGGCTCCTGAGGAGCGTAGCGTTCTCCCCAGAACATACCAGAGAAATTTACGCCTAAGGAAGTCTGGTCCTGTTCCATTGATGGCCTTAAACACTGTGCAGAGTGCCTTGAAGCGAACTCTTTATTTCACCGGGAGCCAGTGAAGTTGTCTTAGCTCCTTTCTCACGGAAGCAAATTTAGGAGTTCCTGACAGCACTCTTGCTGCTACATTTTGGGCTAGTTGGAGCTGATTAATGCACAAGTTACTTACCTTCGGTAATGATATATCTGTAAGATACAGTAGTTAGTATTAGATTCCTTACCTTAGAATATCCCCAGGCGTCAGACAGGATCCGGAAACTTTTGCGTAGCAGTACCCTGGCGCGTCGTCTGCGGCTCCGCGTCCGTTGTCGGCGTCGTTGGCGCCGGGATGACGTCGCCGGAGTACTTGGACGCCGCCCTCGCGCGCTGACGTCCGTTCTTATTCACAGCTTTTCCCCGCCAGAAACGCAGAGCCATGATAAAAACCAACACTGGTGCCATGAAACTAGGGCCCTGAAAGGGGATGACAACCCTAGATATCGATGCGCAGAACGGGGAGGATGGTTGGGCGGTAAGGAATCTAATACTAACTACTGTTTCTTACAGATATATCGTTACGGAAGGTAAGTAACTTATGCATCTGAAAGAAACAGGTTAGTATTAGATTCCTTACCTTAGAATAGATACCCCAGCAATACCAACCCCGGTGGTGGGTCTGCGAACCAATAATCACACCAGAAAGTCCTGGAGGACGGAACGGCCAAAGAAGCCATCCCTCTGGAATTGGCTGTCCAAGCAGTAGTGTCTTGCGAACGTGTGCAGAGAGGCCCACGTAGCTGCCTGACAGATGTCCCGCAAGGGGACTCCCCGGCCCAGGGCAGTAGTAGCCGCCGTCGCCCGAGTGGAATGGGCCCTCAGCCCAACAGGAGGCTCCTTCTTAGCCAAGGAGTAGCATGCCTTGATGCACAATACGACCCACCAAGAGATGGTCTGTTTGTGCACCACCCGTCCCTTTTTAGCGCCCATGTAACCAACAAAGAGTTGGTCATCCACCCGGAACTGGTGTGTGCGATCCAGATAGTATGAAAGCGCACGTTTTGGGTCCAGACGGTGGAGACGCTCCTCCTCTTTAGAGGGAGGCGGAAAGCAGGTGGGCAAAGTGATGGACTGCCCGATATGGAAGGCTGTGAGTACCTTGGGCAGGAAAGAGGGTCTTGTCCGCAACACAACCTTGTCCGGATGGACAGGAAGGAAAGGAGGCTTGGAGGAAAGAGCCTGGAGCTCACTCACTCTCCTGGCAGAGGTGATGGCATCCAGGAAAGCAGTCTTAAGCGTAAGAAGACGGAGAGGACAGTTATGAAGCACTCAAAAGGACCGCACATCAGGTAAGTCAGAACCAGGTTCAAGTCCCACTGGGGCATCACGAAAGGAACAGGGGGGAACATATGAGTGATGCCCTTCAAGAACCTATTTACAATCGGGGACTTGAACAAAGAAGGCTGATCAGGTAGTCTTAAGAAGGCGGAAAGGGCAGAAAGGTAGCCCTTGATAGTGCCCAGAGCAGAGCCCTGCTGGGCAAGAGAAAGAAGGAAGAGGAGAACCTCAGAAAGGGGGGCAGAGAGTGGATCCACAGCCTTTGCTGTGCACCATGCCACAAATCTGTTCCACCTGCAGGCGTATACCGACTTTGTGGAGGGACGCCTGGCTGCCAGAATCACATTACAAACCTCCGGAGGCAAGTCAAATGGCCTCAACTGTCGTCGCTCAATCTCCAAGCATGGAGGTGGAGACTGGACAGGTTCGGGTGGAGGACCGTCCCCTGCTGCTGCGACAGAAGGTCCTCCTGAAGAGGCAGACGAATCGGGGGATCGACAGATAGCTTGGGATACCAGTATCTTCGTGCCCAGTCCGGAGCCACAAGGATAACTTGGGCCCGGTCGCGTCTGATCTTCTTCAGCACTCTGGGCAGAAGTGGTATAGGCGGAAAGGCGTACAACAGACCGCAGCTCCACTTGCGACGAAAAGCGTCCCCGAGCGAGTGCCGCCTTGGAAATTCCAACGCGCAGAACTGATGACATTGCGCGTTCTCTTCTGTGGCGAATAGATCTAACCAAGGCTCTCCCCACTGCTGAAAGAAGCCTTGCGCCACGTCAGATTTCAGACGCCATTCGTGATCCATCATGCACCGACGGCTGAGTTTGTTTGCCCTGGCGTTCAGGGAACCTGCCAGGTGTTGAACCACCAGGGTCACGCCCTGATGTTCCAACCACTGCCAGAATCGCAGAGCCTCCTGGCATAGGGTCCACGACCCCACCCCGCCCTGTTTGTTGCAGTACCACATGGCGGTGGTGTTGTCAGTGAACACCTGCACTACACTCCCCCGGACAGAGGGGAGGAATGCCTTCAGTGCAAGCCGGATCGCCCGCAGCTCCAGAAGGTTGATGTGGAGCCGGGACTCTGCCGGAGACCAGAGGGCTCTGATCTCCGCCTCTCCCATGTGGACCCCCAGCCCTGGAGGGACGCGTCCGTCACAACTACGTGCTCCGGTTGGGGTAGGGAGAGTGATCTGCCGCTGACCCAATCGCGGTCCGTGAGCCACCACTGCAACTGCCTTGCAGTGCCCTCCGAGATCAAGACATGGTCGGACAAGTTGCCCTGATGCTGGGCCCACTGAAACTTCAAGTCCCACTGCAGAGCCCGCATCCGCCACCTGGCGTGATACACCAGAAGGATGCAGGAGGCCATCTGCCCCAGAAGCCGCAGCGTCAACCTGAACGAGACTCGGGATAACGGCTGAAAGATTGGAATCAGAGCCTGAATATCCCGAACCCGCTGTTTGGGAGGATAAGCCCGATACTGCGCCGAGTCTAGAACCGCTTCTGAGAGGGGCACAGGTGTGACTTCGGCACATTGATGGAGAACCCCAGCAGTTGCAGGAGGTCCGCCGTTGTCTGGAGGCGGCTGACGACTGTCTGGGGCGAGCCCGCCGTCGTCGAGGTAGGGGAAGACTGAAACCCCTAACCTGCGCTGATGAGCTGCGACCACCGCCATCACTTTAGTGAACACCCGTGGGGCGCTGGTAAGGCTGAAGGGGAACACGGTAAACTGAAAGTGCTCGTGGTCTACCGTGAACTGCAGGTAACGCTGGTGGGCCGGCAGGACAGGGATATGAAAATAAGCGTCCTGCAAGTCCACACTACCATCCAGTCTCCCGGGTCCAGGGCAGCTAAGACCTGAGCCACTGTCAGCATCTTAAACTTCTCCTTCCGGAGGAAGCCATTGACGTTCCGCAGGCACGTCAGCACAACACTATAGGTAGCCCCCTCCTCCGTAGCCACGGTAGGAGGGGAGACAAAACCAGTGTCGGGCGAAGTGTCCAGACCTCTGGCCTCCCCAAGCTCACCTGTCCAGTCCTGAGAAGACTGGCACTCACATGCCAGAGGGTCCACGGACCCCTCCCAATCCCCCTCGCCACCCATCTCCTGATACTCAGGGTCAAAGGATGGGGCCGGGTCATAGAAATCTCCCATCCGCGCCAAGCGGCGCCGCTCCGACGCCGGACCCGAATCGAGGTTAGGACCAGGGACGACGTCGTCCTGGTACGGCGCCGGAGGCGACACCCTGGGGGCCGGTGATGATCCGAAACTGGATCCAGCGGGGCCCTGCGGCGTCGGGACCGAAGTCGCCAACGGCGCAGGGGCCGAAGCACCCGGCCCACTTGGGGACCCTGTCGGGCTGCCGGGCTGCTTGCCCCGAAGGCACTGCGGAACCCAACGGAGGAGCAAGCGACCTCATGGCCATGAGGAAGGTGTCTATCTCCTCCGGCGTCGTGTTCTTCCCAGGGACCGGCGGGTATGGAGCAGCCCGCGACACCTGCGGTTCAAGACGAGCCGCGGTCGCCCAAACCCCCGGCCGCGTCGCGCCAGCGTCGGGGGAGGGGGGGGAGGGGTGGGGTGTTCTGTTATCTGAAGAGCGATGACTCCTCTTTGACTTCCTGTGCCTCTTACCTGAGGACTTAGAGCCCGAAGACTGGTGACGACTCCCGGAGCTATGATGACTCCGACCCCGCGACCGGTCCCTCGACCTCCTCGCGGATCGGGACCTCGAGCGCCGCGGGCCGACTGCCGGAGCTCGAGTCGCTTGCGGGACCGCTCCCGTCTAGCTTCGGACGTCGGGGCCCGGCAGTCGGAGCAGGACTTGTCGTCATGGTCGGGGCCCAGACAGTGAAGGCACCGGCGATGGGGGTCAGTAACCGACATCAGTCGGTTGCAGTGGACGCAGGGTTTGAACCCGGCATCCCTACTGGCACCGTCTGAGTCGGTCGACTTCGAAAGATGATCAAAAAGGATCGAAAAAGTTAGTCCAAAATTGACTAAGGGTACAGCTTTTTCCAGATCTGCGCTTGCTGGCGTGGAAAAAAGAACGGACGTCAGCGCGCGAGGTGAAAATGAGAGGGAAGGGCTATCAATAGGAGTAAGTCTTGAGAGGAAATCCAGTTCTGTTCCTCCAACGTCTCCTCCTGCAGCTTCAAAGACCTTCAGAAAGCCATCATCATTGACTTCTGAGGTAAAATCATCAAAAAAGACTCTCTCGCCGACAATGTAATGTAATGTAATGTATGCGTCTTGTAAAGCGCACTGCTGCCCTGAGGCGTCGTGGCACTGTAGACCGCTGGGGAACCCGTCCTGGCTATCCCTGTGAGATGGTCCCTACTGGGTATCTCCAAGGTGAAATCAGGCATCCCCGGCGAATGTGGGGGGGCCGTTGTAGAGATGAGGCAAGCTAATGCCCAGAGTTGCCGAGTGTGATCCCTGGTTACAGTAGGCACCGAGGCGAGAATTATCGAGTCCGCTGAGCCTGGTCCACGACCCTGCCGCGTCGGGAATTGAACCCTGTGTGAGAAGTTGGCCTGATATATAATGTTCACTATTCTAGTGAGCACTTTGTATCAGTCCAAACAACCCTTATGGTGATTGGTTGTAAGTCAACCTTATAGACCAGCTATCCTAGTAGCGTGGATACGAGCAGTCTTCGGGCTAAACTCTAGAGGGCGTGTTAAGCCAGCTGTTATACCATCACATACACCCCTTGATCACCAAGTGAAAGGACACCACACAAGTGTTATGAAAATAAACAGTGTATTTATTTAGATCACAACAGCCCTGTACTCTTTATGAGGACAGGGTACTAAGCACACAACAAAACTCTTACGAAAATACTTTAAGTTGCACAAATTACACAAATGCCCGAGGGGCACGGAAAACCATATACTATGGAAGTGGAATGCGAAATTACTATCAGGTAAGTACTGTACTAATAGGCTTTGGAATCGCTAGGACTACGTTACTGAACCTTCAGATTACTAGTAGGAGGCCTAGGGGACTCGGGTGCAGAGTGTGCACTCTCACGCGGGATGCGGGACAAAGTCTATGGGAGCTAGTAAAGACAAAGTTAGTGTTCTCGGGCGAACCCGATAAGGTAGATCGAAAACGACAGTGGATCCTGACCCTTGGATAGTGAGGCTATGCTGGGGCACCGAAATGCCGAAGTTACCTAGCCCATGGGCTGCAGCTGCATATGTCTCAAAAGACGTCGGGAATCCTCGTAGACGAACCAGGAGCCTGAAGAAAAGAAGTTGCTGGCAGGCGACCAGTGAAGATTGTTCGAGTGATCCAAGCCTGGATCGAAGATGGATGACACCTGAAAGCAGAGGGGACCAAGTTCGTGACTACTAGCCAGTAGTCAGGTGGCACCAGGAGGGCACCGGATGGTAGTCACCTCGACTAGGTGAGTGGGCGACGCTGGGCTCTGCAGTCTCACGGACCAGGAGGCGTTGTCGGCGACCAGGATGGAGGTGCGAGCTGTCCCACGATGGATGATGCTGTCGACGTCGCTGGGCCCAGGATTGGGGCAACAAGTCTTGGCAAATTCAAGCCCACGCGGTGGACCTAAAATGGCGTCTGGTTTGGACCAGGAGGGTCCGGGGTGCTCCTCTTTTGGAAGGGAGCAAGGGCCAGTCTGGAGAAACCAGGCCAGCAGCGGTGATGTTGTCGGGCGTCGTTAGGAAGGCCACAAGCCAGCGGGCTAGTAGCCAAACAACGCGGTGAGCAGCAAAAAGCAGAAGGGCCCTACGCAGATCTCGTGGATGCTGGGAGGCTGGACTTCGGTGCTGGAGCTGCTCAGGGTCGGGGCTTCTCAGACCCCAAAGCACTCACCAGAGGATCCCTCGGCGGTCGTGCTGGATAGAAGTCGTGCAGTTCTGATGATGGCCGGTCCCTCGAGGTCTCGTCGCACCTACGGTTCTCAGCTTAGCTGTAGAGGTAGGTAGAGGTCAGAGGTGCCAGGGAAGCTGGGTCTCGTCGTGCTGGTCGGTCGGATTCCTGAGGAAGGACGTGCAGCAAACCGCAGAGTTCTTAGATGGTGCCTGCGGATGCAGGGGGACTACTCCTTAGTCACAAGGGAGAAATCTTGAGAAGAAGTCGAGAGTTCCTTTCGTAGAAAGTAGTTTCTTGATTCAAAGATGATCTAATTTGGAAGGGTCCCCGCTCCTGCCTTTATCCTAAAGAAAGGGGTGGGTACGCGACTAGGTCCTGCCCTAGGGGTGGGACCAGGAAGGGGGGTGGTTACACCCCTCTCCCATGCCGGACTTTCCCCAGGCCAGGGGCTGGTGTGCCCCTGGAACTGGTTCTAGCCGGCAGATGCGTAGTGAGCACCGGGGTGCCACTCGGCAGTCACCTTCCTGTAAAGCCCTGCCTACCCAGGATACACACATGTTGTGTCCCTCTGGAAGGGTGGAATGCTAACCCCGTCGCCAGAATTGGCGAGGGGTTAGTATTCCAATTCGTATGACACCTTACTCGACATGTTTTGATAAAGCAATACCAGAGATAGCATTTAACCGCGAGGATTATAATGCACTTAAGAGTATATGGTATGCGTTATCATGGAACAGCTATTAGGACTTGGTTCCGCAAGCTGCAAACGGGCTCAGCTCATGCCAGAGCACCATCTCACACGATTCCAAGCACTCTGCCTTCAGGATTGTCAAGGCCTGCCATAGGAGTGACTGATAGGAATCTGTGTGTCCATTTTTAGGGTTAGATATAGGTATACTATATCTAAAGCAAAGGGTGATTACACCACCTTGCCCCAGCTGTCGTGCAGCCAGTTGTGTCAGATTTAGATGGCCAGCCAGGGGTGGCACAATACATGCTGCAGCCCCTGGTAGGCCCTGGGTACACCTATGCCCTGAGTTACAGGGTCTGATAAGGTGGCCCAGTCCCAATTGGATAATGCACCTAAGGTACACATGTCAATTTAGTGAGAGAACAGCTAGCCTGTGGGTCTGATTGGCAGGCCCACAGCCAGAGAAAGTCGTAAAACAGTGAAACAAAAGCAAAAAAGTCTGGGTGATCATAGGATTGCAGACCCTACTCTCCTACACCCTGGTCCCGGGCCATTCTCTGCTTCCGGGTCTGCCGCCTCTAACCAGTGAGCCACACCACTCCAGACCAGACAATGCAGTCAACGATTCAGTCTACAGTGTCTTCTTCATCTTCCACCCCATCGACGGGGGTTTCCTAGTCACCAGTTCTGACACAGGGCTCTGTCGAGTTCACCGCCTGTGGTATTTGTATCATCGACAATGATGACGTCGTCGAGGATGTCTGCGACTGGTGTGACGACGACTGACATAGACGACTGCGTCGACCGCGGTGTTTTCTTCGACGATGATTCTTTCATCGTCGTCGCCAGTCCTGTTGAAGGTGGAAAACATTTCGATTTTGCTCAAAAACGACAAATCACACCGGAGATGACTTCGCCAAGGAGGATGACTCCTTTACCTCCTGCACTTCCAGGACACGGATTCTGAAGGGGAGTATGAGGATTTTGAGCAGTATGGTCCTCCCTCTCAATATCAACAAGACCATCATTAGGAGATGGTCCAAATGCCCTCCACCTTACTAACAGACTTACAAGCTTTGCTTCTGGATTACAGGAAAAGATTTACAACACAGCCTCCTGTTCCAGTAGGAGTGCTGGTTACTACTGTTCTTCCTGCTCGTCCCATGGCCCCACGATTGCCTCAGCCAATGCTGGAAGCGCAGGATGTTCCACCGGTTGCGCCTACCGTCCAGGATGACACCTCTGACGACGACCAAGGCAACATCACAGTTCCGGATCCAGATATGGAGTGGGATGTTTGTTATTCCGGATCCAGCTTCTCCTGCTCTGGCACCTGTTGATTATCCCCCTGTGGATATAGCGGGTTTCCGTAACTGAATGGAGAGGGCCGCCAAACAGTTCGAACTGACCATGACCAAGGTGGAAACAGAGTTCTTCCTTTATGACTTCAAGAAACCTTATAAGAAATTGGTCTGGTCAATTCCAATTGTGGACCATGTTTGGGAGGAAGGCTTAAAGGCGATGCAAAATCCAGCTACGGTCATTCCAGTTTTACCTCGTCTGGAGAAAAAATATAAGGCTAAACTGGACTCTGTCATCGCGCAGGCCGCCAGAGGAAATCTAGAAATCCTTCAGCTCCCCTTACCACTCCTCTAGATAGCGGACAGGCGTCTTGATAATGTAGGCAAAATATTTTCATCTATGTCCAGCCTGCTGGTCAGAGCAGCCAATTCTTTGGCTCTCCTTGGACAATACGATCGCCAGATGTGGAGTGACCTGTCCCCCTATCTCGATCAGTTGCCAGAAGGAAAGAAAAAACTAAAAGGATTCTCCAGGAGGGCGAAATAACATCGGCAGAAATCATAGATTGTGCAATGGATATTGCAGCAACTGCTTTTCGCTCCTTGGCTGGAGCAGCTGTCCTTTCCCGACAGGGCTGGTTGCAGGCTACTTGGTTCTGTCCAGAATAAGATGGGCCCCTTGGAGTCACAGATGAATCTGGACTGGCACCGATCGTACCACCTCAACGTTCCCCCACGCTGGTCCCGATGCCCTCTTGTGGCGCCATCCCCATTGTGATCCCTGACTCTGACGCCGAATCAATCAGTCAGGGTTTTGTAGAGCGCACTTCTCACCCGTGAGGGTCTCAAGGCACTGGGGGTGGGGGTGAGCAGCTCCGTTGGGGTCATTCGAAGAGCCAGGTCTTGAGGTACTTCCTAAATTTGTGCAGTGTCGGGCTCCATCGGAGGTGAAGGGGGAGTTTGTTCCAGGTCTTGGTTGCATGGTAGGAGAAGGATCTTCCACCTGCTCTGGTTCTGTAGAAGCGTTGACGGTGGCTAGGGAGAGGTCGCTGAGTGGAGGTTTCTCTTGGGGGCATGGAAAGAGATTTGGTTGTTGAGGTATTGGGGTCCAGTGTTGTAGAGGGCCTTGCAGGCATGTTTGAGCAGTTCGAAGGTTATTCTTCTTTCGATGGGGAGTCAGTGGAGGTTGAGGAGGTGTTGGGTGATGTGGTTGTGCCGTGGGATATCAAGGATCAGTCTAGCTGCAGCTTTTTTGGACTGTCTAGAGTTTGCGGAGGAGTTTTTTGTTGATTCCGGCCTAGAGGGCGTTGCTGTTGTCCAGTCTGCTGGTGATGAGGGCATGAGTGACTGTTTTCCTGGAGTCGGGGTGTCGGGGTCCACTTGAACATCTTGAGTGTATGCGGAGGGTGTTGAAGCATGCGGAGGAGACAGCGTTAATCTTGTGATTCATGGTGAGTGATGAGTCCAGAATGATGCTGAGGTTGCGTGCATGGTCCTTAGGGGTGAGTGGGTTTCTTAGGGCGGGGACCACCAGGTGTTGTCCCATGCAGAGGGGGGGGGGGGGATCCAAGGATGAGGACTTCTGTTTTCTCCAAGTTGAGTTACAGGCAGCTGTTCCTCATCCAGGTCGCGACAGCTTTGATCCCTTCTTGGAAATTGTGCCTGGTGATGTCAGGTTCCTTGGTGAGGGAGAGGACAAGCTGGGTGTCATCTGCATAGGAGACTATGTTGAGCCCGTGGTTTCGGACGATGGTTGCTAGGGGGGCCATGTACACGTTGAAGAGTGTGGGGCTGAGGGAGAATCCTTGGTGTTCTCCGCATCTGATCTCTGTCGGTTCTGAGAGGAAGGGTGGGAGTATTATTGTCTGTGTTCTGCCTGAGATGAATGATCGAAGCCAGTCTAAGGCTTTTCTTTGGATGTCGGTGTCGTGGAGCCTGGTGGCTAGTGTGTGGAGGGAGATAGTGTCAAAGGCTGCTGATAGGTCCAGGAGGATGAAGGCTGCCATATTGCCTTGGTCGAGGAGGGCGAGGATGTTGTCGGTGGCAGCGAGGAGGGCGGTCTTGGTGCTGTGGTTGCTGCGGAATCTGGATTGAGAGGTTTCTAGGTTGTTGTTGGTTTGGATGAAGTGAGTTAGCTGAGTGTTGACTGCCTTTTCAATGACTTTGGCTGCAAATGGAAGCAGTGAGAAGGACTTGAAGTTCTTGAGGTCCATCGGGTCTGCGGAGGGTTTCTTTAGGAGGGGATTGGCTTCGGTGCGCTTCCAGTTGTCGGGAATGAGGCTGTCGCGAGCGAGCAGTTGATAGTTCAATGTAGCTCGGGTGCGATGGCAGTTGCTGCCCTGTGGAAGATGTGCTGCGGACAGGGGTCAGAGGGTGCTCCAGAGTGGATGCTCTTCATGGTCTTAGGGTGTCTTCTGTCGTGAGAGGGGTCCAGGTGAGAAGGGTCGGTTGGGTGGTGGCGTTGGGGGTTGGGGTGGTGCAGTGGTCTTGGCCATTGAAGTTGTAGAGCGTCTTGATCTTGAGGTGAAAGGAGCTGAGTCTGTTGCAGAGGTCTTGGGAGAGAATGACGTCTGTTTCGCTGTTGGGTTTGGCGAATTCCTGTATGATGACGAAGAGTTCCTTGGAGTTGTGGGTGTTGGAAAGGATTCTGTCTTGGTTGAAATTTTTCTTTGTTGATTAGATTAGTTGGTGGTGAGCTGTGATGGCTGTTTTGTAGGTGGAGCTTGCTTCCGGGGTTTTGCTGTTTCTCCACATCTTTTCCAGTCTGCAGGGATTCTTGGAGAGCCATGGTGAACCAGTTGGCTTTCTTAGTGTCGCATCGTAGTGTTCTGGAGGGGGGCAAAAGTGTTGGCGATCCATTGGTGGAGGTTGCCAGGCGCTGTGTTGGCATCTGTTGTAGTTGGGGGTAGAGTGCAGGTGAGCGCGGAGGTGAGGCGTTCTTCAGAGTCTTTGTTCCAGATTCTGCATGGTAGGTGGCGTGTGTGCTTGTGTGAGGTAGATTTCGTAAAGGAGAAGTGGATGAAGTGGTAGTCGGTCCAGTGCAGTTCCGTGGTGTGGCTGAAGCAAATGTTTCCTCTTGCGAAGATTGGGTCGAGTGTGTGTCCTGCTGTGACTGGGGGTGGAGACAAGTTGCTTCAGTCCTATGTTGGTGACGTTCTCTAGGAGGGCGGTGGTGTTGTGGTCACTATGGTTGTCCAGGTTCAAGTTCAGGTCTACGATTAGTATGTAGTCTGTTGGGTTGAGGGCATTGGATGCAATGAGTTCGGCGATGACGTTGGTAAAAGGGGTACGGTCCAGGTGGTCTGTAGGCGAGTGTTCATCGGAGTGTCGTTATGGGGTTGGGCTAGATCTGGAAGTGGATATGTTCCATGGGGGGGCAAGGTGTCGTCTGAGTTGGTGGTTGTCAATCGGAGGGAATTTTTGTGGACGATGGCGAGGCTGTGGTATCTCCCAGGGGCGATAAGATGGGAGATACCACAGAGGCCTCCTCTTGGGCGGTTGGAGCTGTCTTTTCTCACCATCTTGTATCCGTCGGGGATGGGGTTTGCGATTTCTGATGCAGAGCTGGCGTTGGTCCAGGTCTCTGTGAGGAAGGCGACCTCTGGTGTGTGAGTGTTGAGGAGGCCCCAGATTTCTACAGCGTGTCTGCTCAGGGAGCATACGTTGAGGAGGATGCAGCTCAGTGGTTTGTCTGTGGTGGCATCCAGTGGGCTGGTGGTTGCTGCCGGGGTCCGGAGGTGGGTGAAGATGCGACGGCAGTGTCGGCAGAAGATCGGGCCTTGGGTGTTGCTCGGCGTCAAGAGCTGGAAGTTGTTACTGCATCCGGGGTTAAGTGAGTGGAGAGTGCTGGGCTCATAGCAGCGGGGGGTCGGGGGACCAGGATCCCTGACACTGGTCGCAGTCGAGTCTCGGACAGGCGTAGACGGGCTTGCCTTTGGCGTGCCAGCGACACGGCCCCCATTAAGTAGGGATTGGGGGAAGGCGATCAGCTGGAAGGCAGGAGCGACACACTGGGGGGGAGGGGCAGCAGTGGCGTCAGAGAGCACGGGTCATGGAGCAAGGAGGGCTTGGTCAGCAAAGAGAAATAAGTAAAAAGA
Source organism: Lissotriton vulgaris (assembly GCF_964263255.1). Taxonomy (NCBI): domain Eukaryota; kingdom Metazoa; phylum Chordata; class Amphibia; order Caudata; family Salamandridae; genus Lissotriton; species Lissotriton vulgaris. The sequence goes on from NC_141697.1 coordinate 22,454,221, forward strand.
GAAACTGTAATAAGAGGCAAAAGAGAAAAGGCAGTGGAAGAGAGGCCAAAAGAGAAAAGGCAGTGAAAAGAGGCAAAACGAGAAAAACAGCAATAAAGGCGAGGCAAAAGAGAAAAGGCAGTGAAAGAGAGGCAAACAGAGAAAAAGGCACAAGGACACAGAACAGAGCGGAATAGCAGAAGAGCAGGCTGCTCTTCCACTACACCATCAGGGATGAGGTGCGGGCAGGAGCCTCTGGTTGGAGGAGGGCCTCGAACACCTACCTGGAAGAGGCTCAAGGTCAGAGCCTTAACCATGGAGCTGCGCGGAGGAGAGCAGTGACACTGACCAAGTCTTGCCCTCCAAGCCAGAGCCCTATTCTTATGGGCTATGACTTGGGAAGGAATTGGTCCCTGAAAAAACCAGCCCCTTTACCCTAATATGCACTGGTGTGAGGATTTAGCGGAGGCCAGTGGGCTGGACACTTCTCCAGTCACTGACCTGCTTTCTCCATGTAATCTTGCTATGGAGGATAAAGTGTCTTTTGCAATGCTGGTGAGAAGGGCAGTCAAAGTTCTGGACTTTAGCCTTTCCTCTGTGTCAGTTAAGACTAACATCTTGACAGAGCTGCTTCACCCAGGAGTTACCCTCTCCGAACCGCGTCTCCCCTTTAATGAAGCACTTACAGATGTCCTGCTTGGAATTTGGTTCAAGACCTGCATAGGGGCTCCCGTGAACAGGGCAATTGCCGCCCGCCATCGGCCCGCTCCACAGGGCCCCAGTTTCCTCACTCAAGGCCCTACCTCCGAGAGCTTGGTGCTCAAAGCCTAGACTTCCCAGGTATATCTTGGCGCATTCTCTACCGCTCCTCCTGATAGTGAATTCAAAAGAACGGACACCTTGGGGGAAAACATATTTGTTTCCACCAGCCTGGCACTGCGGTGCGTGAACACTGCATGCCTTTTGGTCTATTGCTCCCATGCTCTATGGCACTCGATTACGCAGATGCTGCCCATGGTTCCGGAGGAGGCCTAGACCATACTTTCCCAAGCTGATGCCGACAGGAGAGGATGCAGCTAAGTTCACGATTCCATGTAGACTGGACATCTCTGACTCTCTGGGGAAAGCGGTTTCGTCAACAGTGTCCTTGAGGCACCATGCCTGGCAGAGGACAACTGGCTTTTCAGAGGATGTCCAAGCATTGTTTATGGACAAGTCCTTTGATGGCTCCTGTCTCTTTGGAGACCAGGCGGATTAAACGCTAGAGCGCTTTAAGAACAACAAGGCTACGCCAAGTCATTGGGCCTTTCCATGGCCCCTTGCCAACCCCAATATGCCTTTGGCTCCTTTCATGGCCTTTGAAAGTATTTCTAGCTATGCCCCTACCCTTCAAGCTTCACAGCCTCCGTATGGTCTAGGATGCGGTGCCTACAGACCACATGGGTCAGGCAGCCAGTGGTCGAGCCAGTCCAACCCCCCCCCCCCCCCCCCCCCCCCGGCAGTAGCAGCATCAAATCCTTATAGTTCTCTCACTTACCAACATGGGCATCCAGTGGAAGGCAGGATGTGCCATCACCTGCCCAACTGGCGGTCTATCACATCCAACCGATGGGTTTTGCAGATTGTCCGAAGGGGTTACTACCTCCCCTTTGTGACTACCGCTTCACCTATGCCACCTGCTTGCACCAGCATGACGGAGGACCATCTTTTCTTACTCCGTCAGGCAGTGGCGACTCTGTTCGCCAAGGGAGCCATAGAGTGGGTGCCGGTGCCAGAAGTAGGTTGTGGTTGTTATTCCTGCAACTTTTTGGTGACCAAGGAGGACTGACACCTGTGTCCTATCCGAGACCTACGGCCTTTCAATTTCTTCCTCTTCAGGAAGAAGTTCAAAATGCTCATGGTCACTCAAGTCTGGTCTGACCTGAACCCGGGAATCTGGATGACAGCGTTTGGTTTGCAGGACTCGTATCGCCACATTCCCATACTTCTTGCCCACAGGCACTACCTGCAGTACACGGTGGGCCACGAGCATTTTGAGTTCTCTGTGCTCCTCTTTGGCCTTACCAGCACCCCTTGGGTGTTTACCAAGGTGATGGTGGTGGTTGCAGCTCATCTGCTGAGATCAGGGGCGCCAGTCTTCCCCTACCTCGACAACTGGCTGTTAAAGGCAGACTTTCCCGAGGCTGTCATCTTTCACCTCCAGACTACGGCAGACCTCTTGCATTCGCTGGGGTTCACTATCAACTTGCCCTAGTCACATCTGACTCTTTTTCAAACGCTTCTTATCATTAGAGCTGTTCTGGACACTGCAGTTTCGGGCCTATCCTCTCCAACCACTACTGCAGAATACTGATGTTTCAGCCTCTATCCTGGATTTCAGTGAGACTGACTCTGAGACTGCTGGGCCTCATGCATCTTGCTTGTGACACATGCTCGCTGGCACCTACAGGGTCTGCAGGGGGACCTGAAGTTCCAGTGTGTGCATCACGGAAATATCTCCAACATGGTCCAGATCTGGGAGGGAACTGCGAACAATCTGCAGTGGTGGTCAACGAACCGCGATTGGGGCCCCACTTTCAGACGCCTCTACCAACCAGATCTGACAGCAGTGGCGTATGGGTTGGGGGTGGTGTATAAAGCTGGCTACTATATACTGTACTAAACAAAGTAAACTGCAGTCCCTCCAGTGGGTCCCTGTAGGAATCTGGCTCTGTATATACTATATCAAAGTAGGGTATAGTGTGCAGAGTCCAGGGAGTCCCCAGAGGTATAACAGGGGTGAATTTAGTAGGTACTCACAGCTCTCTTTGTGGTAGCGTGGCGAGCAGCTAGGCTTATCAGGAGGGTGTACTAAGCATTTATTGTTTCCACTCTATCAAGACTGATGGCACACACTCAGAGACAGAATCCAGACCAATTAGGTAAGTATAAAAAAGGTAGACACTCCTGTTTTATTTCTAAAATCAGGAAGGCACAGGTAAGTAAAATATACTCTCAAATGCAAAACTTTACAAGGAAATGCAGTTGTGGTTGAATCTGCAATTGTTACAGGTTTGTATTGGGTTTCAAAACAGTTTAAATTACTCAGTAATTACTTTTGGAATACTTTTAGATTACTTTTGGATTACATTGACTACTCGGATGGTACGCCTAGATACTACACTGTGGATCATACAATACAAGGTAAGACTTTGTTACTTTTCATTTTATATATGAAGTGCAACTCGACAGAACATTTTTAGGAACAATTTCGTATTGTGGGTTCCTATGGGAGAAAAAGTATTTGCGATTTCTCAGGCAAGTAAACGACCTACTAGTGGGAGTCTTGGGGGTTAGGTCCAAGGTTCTCCACAGTTCAGATGGGCGTTCAAGTTGCAATACCAGCTGCACTGGGGCGGCCGAGTGGAGAGTGCAGAGGCCCAATGTTAGCCAATAGGGCTAAGAGGGCCTTCAATCAGGGACTACTTACGAGCAGGCCTCTTGGCTGGGGGAGCAAAGCTCCTGGGGTTGGGATCAGACCTGCAGGGGCCAACAATCAGCACAGGAGCTGCACCCCCACAGGCACAGTGGCGGCTGGGGGAAGAGTGCCAAGGCGACGTCAGGGGCCCTGTGGATTCCAATGAAGATCTCTGGTTTGGTAAAGATGCTGCAGGTTTGGGCAGTGAGACTTCCTGAAGGCGACCCCCAGCTGCAGAGGTACGTTGGAATCTTGGCGGATGCCGGGACACAGTCGTTGGGCCACCCAAGGCCGTGGGGCATCGGTGCAGGGGTGTCTTTTGCTGTCAAGCTTTCTTACCAGCTGCGATCGCGGGGACCCTTCAGGTTAACGCTGCAGGTGTCAGCATGAAGCTTGAGTGAGGTCAGGGATCACCAGGTCAGGATCGCTGGAGAGACCTCCTCATGGTGTTGGGCCACTTAAACTCGGGCCGTGGGCGTCTGTTGCAGAGTGGTACAAAATTGCACAGCCGCCTTGATCCAGAGTCTGTTGGTGAGTCTTTGTTGAGCAAATTCGGTGCCAATGGGAGGCAGAGTCTAAGATGGGTCCTCCGGGCTCTGGGGGGCTGCTGGACACGCCAGGGTTTCCGCTGTCGGCAGGTCAGAGTCAGGACAGGCTGGTAGGGCTGGGGACAACGCAGTTGGTTTCCTCTTTTTCCTGGGTCAGTGCAGCTCTTTGGTCCTTCTTTCTACCTCAAAACTGAGAAGGCAAGGTTCAGGTTTGCCCCATCATACTAAATTTAGGGGCATTATAGGGGTGTTCAGGTCGGGACCAATGAGTCCCTACCTAGGGTGGGTACACCCCCTACTCGGCCACCCTCCAGTGGGAGGGGTGCATGAGCCATTTCCTAATTGGCTGGGTACCCTCCTCTTCAAGATGGAGGGGACTGAGCTGTGCTTCACCTCGCCTCCCCCACCTAAGGCATGGGGTTGGCAAAGGTGGGCACACCTCTCCTTCTAAAATGGTTTTCCTGCCGATTTTCCAACCCAAAGTAGACGACAGAACCGGTGGCAGCCAGTTGCTAGGGGTGGCAAAGGGCAGGGACAGCTAGCAAAGGCGGCAGGCCTTTGAAGCTTTCCCTTCGTGGGCCCAGTCCATTATGGGGGAGGAGGTATGACACCTCTGCCTAGGATGAACTTTGTTTCTGGACCCAGAGAGCAGAGGCCCTCTACCCAGGGGTCCAGAAACCTGTCTGGTGGTTGCAAATGGCAGGCAGCTGTTCAGGAACCTCACCAGGGTTGGTTGTTTTTCAGCGGGCATCTCTAAGATGCCCTCTGTGTGCATTTTACATTAAATCCCACACTGGCATTTAATGTGCTGAGAAGTTTGCTACTAAACTTCTCAGGTTTTACTAAAGCCATTATGGAGCTGTGGAGTTCATAATGACAAACTTCCAGACCATATACTCTTTATGGCTTTACTACACTTACTGTCTAAGAATGGACTTAGACACTGTCGGGGTACAGGGCTCCTGCTACTGTACCCTCACCTGAGGCTAGGGCACCGTGCTGGAGGTCTGGCTTACCTAGGCCTCAGGCAGTGGTTGGTTTGTATACCATGCCAACTCTTCACTTTTATCTTCCCTAAGAAACGCAGCCTGTAATTGCAGTGTGTGGGTGTTAAGGTACAGGGCCTCTAAGGGTGGCATAGCAGGTGCTGCATCCCTTAGAGGCCTTCCTTGGTCACAGTGCCCTTGGTACCCATTGTACGTTTTACAAGGGGCTTACCTGTTGGCAGGGAGTTGCAAATTTTGGGTACAAAGTTACAGTTTTGGGGAAAAACACAGGCCCTGGGAGCCTGATTAGGAGGGTCCCAGGGCACATTGTCCGGTTGCACCAGATGTCAGGCAAAAAGTGGGGGTAACCATACAAAGAGGGGCACCCGCCTGCTGAGAGTTGAGGCAAAGATATGTGAGCTAGGAGGGTGCCCTGACCTGTGTCTGACCGACTCAGTAGAAGTGCTGTGAGGCGTTCTATTATTGCCCTGTAGAGACGCGAATACTACCAAAAACTGGAGCCCCCTGTGCTCTCAAGTGGATCAACTTAACTGTGGCACGTACTGGCTCTGCTGCCCTGACCCTCGGATCGTAGGGGCGACCTGACGCTGGCCTCTACCCTGCTCTACCAGACATCCCTACATGAACTTTGCAGATGGTGCACAGTGTCACAAATCTCTCAACCTACCTGAACCGAGACGACCATGGGTAAAGCTATCCGTAGAAGAGAGAGAGACCCTGGAGGCACAATAGGATCCCTGAATGATGCAGAACCCGCATCAGAGACACGAGACGGCTGAAAATATCACACTGCAGGATGTTATACTGGCCATAACGTCCTGCCTAGATTTCATTAGAGACTAAAATAGATACATGAAGATCACAGGCGCCTCGCACAGCGAGTCACTACAACTGAACGAGCACTGGCAGATATAGCCCTAACACTCACCTCGGCTACTGAGAGGATGGCCAATATGGAGTCTAAAATTCGTACACTTGAATTGCAGGCAGAGGATGCAGAAAACCGCTCCCGCCGCAAAAACAGGATGCTGGGTCTGCTAAAAAAACTTGAAGACCCCAGTATGATGGAGTAACAGAAAAATGGTTGAGAGGAGGTGGCAACGGAAGGTCTTTCCACCTTTGTCGCCCTCAAACAAGCCCACCAAGTGCAAACCAAGTTGCCATTGACGCGCCCTCCCCCCACCCCCAGCCCCTTTGCGCGGCCCGACTACTCTACTACAAAGATCGTGAGCATATCCTTTGATTAATTCTGCATCATTAATAGCTTTTTCCTTACTCCAACAGAACCACTGTAGCTTTTTCTAATACTTACCCAGGTTCTGAGGGACATAGAGTCACTCCATTGTGGTTAAACTACATGTCCTAACACAGGCCTGTCGCATACGAGAACGACGTGTTGAAAATGCAGTGATGCAGATCTTCGCAGGTTTTTCAAGGGAGGTGTAGAGACAGAGAGCCTTGTTCCAGGATGCTAAAAAGAGATTGCGACAACTGGGCCTCACCTATGCGATGCTGTTCCCGGCGCGGCTGAGAGTGGCGGCGCCCAACGGCACTACATTTTTTTACTCCCCACAAGAGATCTGGAGCTGGGTCAATCATCGACCTCAACCGGGGCCAATCAGAGCCCACTGCCGCATTGTGCACACAGATCCCGTTCCAGGCGAAGAAAGGCACCCCGCAGCTCTGCTGCCCCCTTGCAGCCTGGAATATATGTCGAAATCCCGCCTTCTTTTTCTCCACGGGGAATCACAACGCGGTTGTTATCATGACCGCGTTGTGATTCCTCATACCATTACTCCGCAAGTCGGAACAACGACTTGGGGAGGGGGGTGCTGGAAGTTTGAATAGTATAATTTACTATTCCAACTCCAGTCTGTGCGGACACTAGGGAAAGTGTTGGATTTTAAATCCAGCACCCCACCCTCCCTCCCCGCAAGTCGTTATTCCTACTTGCAGAGTAATGGTATGCGGAATCACAATGCGGTCGTGATTCCCTGCGGAGGAGCAACTTGTATTTGTATTTATTTACTTGGTCAATAAAAACCATTACACAATCATACATTCATTACATTTCATAATAAATTAATTTAAACATAAATATCTATCAAATTGTTAAAGAGTCTTGTAAACTCAAATTTTAGGAGTTTGCATGTTTTGCGATTCTTGTGAGACCATAGCTCAGTTAATTCTTCTTCAAGCTCACCACAAAAGGACTGCCATTTTCCTATGTTCGTTATTTATTCCAGTATTTTAAAGTGCAAGAGCTTTATGCGATTCGACCGTTGCCTAATATTTTCCCGGTTTATTTTCTTCCAATAATAACATCTTACAATCCAATTTTGAAATATGACAATTGCCGCAACTTGAAAGACAGCATGCGTTGGAAGTAATGGCGTTGCTGAGTGAAGGGGGCACCGAACCCCCAATACCTGAGGGGCAGGGCGCGGTGAGGGACTCTGACATTGATTGAAGTTCCATCAGATCTGCAGCCTCAAGTCTAAGATGCCCAAAGTAACCCTAAGATTGTCAGATGACATCATATAGCGCCATAGACACACTAGTAAAGGGTTGGGGAATTCTTAATGGTAGTCTGCAGACATACTAGGGAAGTTAAGCAGCCTACCTCCGTTCTTTCCCTGGGTGGAGGTACAACTCTTAAGATCTATGCTGGATAGAGGGATCGTTGCCTGGAGGGGATAACTTGGCCTCCCCCTATTAGAAAACCGCTGGGGACCGCCTGTGATTTATTGCTTATAGATTATTTGTTTGGATGGGGTGTAGCAACCTACTTGTCCTGGGCTGTGGTTCATTGTTTTTGGTTAAACTATTGGGGATTCATGAGTCATTCTTTGGTGTCTAGAATGTCTGCACTGAGCTGCTTGGAGGTGTTGGGGGACGGGGGAGATGGAAAGAGAATACACATCCTAGCACTTGACCAAAATTACAGATGACAGCCCCACTAACCTATATTTATTTATTAAGACGTTTTATATAGCGCTAGCCTGTCCCAAGGGTTTCGGAGCACTTCACAACAGTTTTTGAGCAAGATTCATACAATAAGCAGTATTCTACATATAAGTTCGGCAGTCCAAGTGTGCTGAGCAGCATTGAGGTAGTCTGTGAGTCCCGAGATAACCTCATAGAGTGCACGTAATTTTGGAGTTGAACCAATTAAGGGGGGGAGGAGCAGTTGGGGGTTGAATAGCAGGGAGGAGAAAAGTCTTAGAGCTACAATGTCAGGAGGAGACGACGAGCAGGGAATAGCGTTTTGATGGCGGCTATCCATTCGGGAGGGAGCGGTTGAGGAAAAGGACTTTAAGTTGTTTTGGAAATTTTGTGAAGGACGGGACAGTACTGATACCGAATGGAATGGCGTTCCAGATTTTGGGTGCATTTCCAGCGAAGGACCGAGCAGCAGTTTTATGTTTGCCTGTTTTCATGGGGATGAGTAGTATGGTACTGTGCTCCTGAGGTTCCTTTTCTGACCAGCCCTCTTGAGTTTGACATCCAAATACTCAGGTTTTCCTGTGTGCAGGGCTTTAAGTGTGAGGCAGGCAGTTCTGTATCTGGCACGTAGTTCGATTGGGAGATATTTTAGTTCTCTGAGTGCTGGTGAGATGTGATTGTATTTCCTGATTCCAGTGACCATTCTAGCTGCTGCGTTGAGAGTAGTTTTGAGGGGGGCTAGGTGCAATTTTTTTGTACCAGTGAGGGTGACATTCCCATAGTCGAGTCTGGATAGCACCAGTGATTTGGTGGCTTGTTTGAGGTCGTTGGTTGGGATGAATGGTTTTATTTTGTTAAGTAACTTTAGGTTCGACAAAGGCACCCTTTGCGGAGTTCTTGATGTATTTGGCCATGTCAAGTTTTGAGTCTAGGGTGATTCCTAATGATTTAACGGAGTGGGTCAGAGTGTGATTGTGGTTAAGAGCATCCAAAGCTTTTTAGCCATTCTGAAATATGAGGGTTCTCCTCTGTGTTGGAGATGAGGAGGATTTCGGTTTTGTCTTGGTTGGGTTTTAAGTGGTTAAGCGACAGCCAATGTTGGATTTCTTTTGACATTTAGTCTGTGAATGTCATCAATGGAGGAGGTTTCTAGATAGATTTGGTGTCATCTGCATAGAGGTGGAAGGGGATGTTAGCCTTTTTTGAGTAGGGTGGTGAGGGGTTCCATGTATATGTTGAACAGTTGAGGTGAGAGCACTGAACCTTGGGGGACACCCCTGTTGACGGGGTGTAGGTCGAAGGTGACGTTTTTTTTCTTTTTTATCCTTTGTGAGCGTCTGTGTAAAAAGGAGGAGAACCAGCGTCGGACCACCTCATCAGCTCCAACCCTTTCTTGTAGCGCCTTGATGAGAAGTTGGTGAGCAACTTTGTCAAAGGCTGCCGATAGATCTAGGAGTATGAGGAGGCAGCATTGGTCAGTATCGAGGGATTTGTGGATGTCATCTGTGATGTTAAGGATCGCGGTCTCAGTGCTGTAGCCTTTTCTGAAAACTGATTGGTGGGGGTCAAGAAGGTTGATGTTATCCATGTGATGAGTCAGTTGTTGGATGATGCATTTTTCCAGGATTTTGGATAGGAGGGGGAGATTAGAGACGGGACTGAAGTTATTCAGTTCCTTGGAGCCAAGGCCTGTTTTTTTTAGTAGTGGCATGACTTGGCCAACTTTGAGGCATTCAGGTATGATGCCGGTTCTCAGGGAGCTGTTTATGATCTTGCACCAGACTGGGCCTATGGAGAGACTCCGTTTTTTTGTCAGTTCGGTGGGAATCAGGTCAAGGATGTGAGAGACTGGTTTGGAGGTGGAGACCAGTTTGAGGATCTCGGTTTCCGGGATGGGGTTGAATGACTTCCAGGTTTTTGTGGGGTGCTCGGGCGAGCTATCCCCTGTCACTGGTGGCAAGCTTTTGCAGACAGGGTTGACGTTGATGTCCAGTGAGAGGTCAATCTTGGTGATTTTTTCTTCGAAGAAATTGGCGACGTTTTCACGCAGGTCTTTTGAGGTCTGTAGGTAGAATTCCAGGGGTTTGGAGGTTTGTTGTTTGATGATTTTTAACAGCTCGTTGGACGCATAAGAAGGTGGATTTTTTGCTGCTGATGTGTTGTTTGTATTTCCTTCGGACTGCTTTGAGTTGTTCAAGAAGGCTTGAGGAGGGGTTGCTCCTCCCTAGTCTTTCTGAAGCTCTTAGTTGTCTTCTTTCGTTGTTAATGTCCGTGTTGAACCAAGATATGGATGGGATGTTTCTGGGGTTTTTTGTTTTAAGGGGGCTACTTGATCTAGAATGGATGTCTTGTTTGTGTTGTAGTGGGCAATGAGTTCTGTTGCGGATAGATCTTCCGTGGAGGCAGTGAGAAGAGAGTTAACTCTTCCCTTTAGGTCAGTCATGTTAATCTGGGTGAAGTTTCGAGTCCATTTCGGAGGGTCTTGGGTGGGGTGCTTAGGTGTGATAGGCTGAGTGAGGTGGAAAAGGATTAAGTGGTGGTCGGACCAGTTCACGGGCAGGATGCGGTCTATCATGACATTGTTGTGCTGGGCGATAATGGCGTCTAGGATTGCTCCTTTGTTATGGGTTTCCTCTGAGCAGTGTTGGGTAAGGTTGCTGCTGTGAAGCAGCTCCTTCAGGTTCTGGATTAGCAGCTTTCTTTCTTCATTCCAGTGAAGATTGAGGTCGTCCAGAATAAGGTTATTCATATCTAGGAGAGAGCAGTGGACAATCAGGTCAGACAGGTGTTCGGTGAATGTGGTGGTGTTGCCTGGGGGTGATAAATGAGGTGGCAGGTTAGTGGTTTTTTGTTGCAAGTGTTGATGTTGGCGGTTAGGCACTCAAAGGTGTTGTAGGTGAAGGAGTCTTTCCGTCACGGAAATATTGTTTTTGTGGAAGATTGCTAAGCCGCCACCTCTTTGATCTTTTCTATCTTTGTTGGTGATAACAAAGCCAGGGAGGACAAGAGTATCCATGAGTGGAAAGGAGGAGTCATTTAGCCATGTCTCAGTGATGAATGCTATGTCTGTCGTGGGTGAGGATGGATTCCGCTAGCTATGGAGCATGCTTGGTGGCAGATCTGCAGTTTATGGCCATGCTTTTTGTGTGTGTGAGGGGGAGGGGGTTCTCTGTTGTGTGTTTTATCGTTCGGGGGACCGTGGGGATGATAGTGCGTGTGGCGGGGGGTCTAGGGGATTTCAGAGGAGCCTGTTCTCTTTCCAGTCCGGTGATTACCTGTATTTTGGATTGGGGGGTGGCAGTAGTAAGATCGTCGTACGAGGAAGGGAGAGCTGCCGCTTCACTCGCAGATGTTTCATCTTTAGTTCTTTTAGGTCTCTGTGTCTGATGAGAGAGGGGGGTAGAGATCCCCTCTGGATGGGGATCAATGGGAAGCCCCTGTTGAGAGAGAGAAGGGAAGGAAGGCTTGTGGTGAGGATTTATGGGTGTGGCGAGGTTGGTAAGGTTTTCACTAAGTCCCTGGATTATGGTGGTAATTTGGCTTTCAAGCAGGGTGAGCCGCTGCCCAGTCTCTATGTTGATGTGGGTGTTCTGTGCAGGAAAGGTATACCTGGGGAAGGGGGTGGAGGGTGACGTTGTTGGGTTGCCCTTTTGTGGGTGAGGTGTCCATGTGGGATCTGGGCAGGGTCTATGGTGTGGGGAGGCAGGGGCCATATGGGGCATGGATGTTAAACTGCATGAGCGACTGGGGAGGGGGTTGGGAGTCACGTAGTGGGTATTTAGGTTGTATAAAGTGGGATGGGAGGGAGGAGGGGGGTCGGGAGAGGGAGGTTGCCCGAGGGGGGTAGAGGGGTCTTGTTCTCTCTGGTAGTGTTGGAGGTGGTGTCTCACGGCAGGAGGCAGGTGTTATCACTAGGGTGATGCGGGATGGAGGGTGAGTTCTGTTGGCTGGTGGGGTTCTTCAGGGAGAGGAGGATGGGTGGGCAGGCGAGGAGTGCATGGGAGAGGGAAGTCTGGAGGGATGGGAAGAGAGCATCAAAGATTTCTAGATTGTCATTATTGGCTAGTATCAGGACTGTGCCATTGGAGTAGATGGTCGCAGTGGTGTTCCCATTTCGCCTAGTGTGGTTAGGGCCTGAGAAAGAAGGTTTGCAGCTATGGGACGTGGTAGTCATTGAGTTGCAATCTGAGGATAAATGCCTCTTCTTGGACATCCGCGGAATGCACACTATGTCAAAGTTCTCTCCTATTTGAACAGTAGGGGTATTCAAATAGCACTGCTGCAGGAAACACATCTAACAGCTAAGGAGGGAAGGGTGCTCCAGCACCACTGGAGAGGCCAAGTATACCACGCCACATACTCTGCTTCCGTAAGGGGGTACTCATATGGATTCGGGTACGGGCACCCTTTCAGTGCACCGGCACCCTGGTAGATCTGGAAGGTAGATATGTGGTGGTATGGGGACATCGGAAGGCCAGGATAGAATTTATTTTATTTATTTGTGCCCCAAACACAGATCAGAGCGCCTTTAAAAAAAAAAAAAGTTAAGGTTTGTCAAGACCATTGCCACTACACCTAACCAAACCAACCATTATGGGGGTAGATTTTAACTGTGTGGTGGATACATAGATAGATAGGTCACACCCTCCACTGCGGGACTCCCATACTAATTGCACAGCCCGAGCATTTACGGAATGGCAGCAACATTAGGGGCTTATTGACTCCTGGAGACAAATGAACCCACAAGGGTGGGACTATTTTGTTCTCTCTAGTCTCCACGAAGTCCACGTTTGACTTGACCCGTTCCCTTGTACTCAGGATGTCCATAGTGCAATACACTTAGTTGACTATTTAGCCCTCACAATCTCAGACCATTACCCCACTCTCCCACATCTCAAATGGATCAATGCTCGTCCTTCTATTCCTACTTGGCGTCTAAAACCTGAGTTGCTGGAGGACCAGGTATTTTGAGAAATGATTAGAGGCAAACTGACTCAATAGTTTGATAATAATGCTAATTTGGCATCCTTTCCCGAGTGGAATAGGACACTGTAGGAAAGTAGGATCTGCTTTTATGTTCACCCCCAATTTTTGCTGGTGTCATTCTGTTTTCTTACTAGTCTGACTGAGGCCCTGCTAATCAGGACCCTGATCAGTGTGCTTTATCCCTAAATTGTACTATGGCAAGTACTTTGGTACCTTCCTAATTAGCTACAGGTGTACACTTCTAAGTCCCTAGTATATGGTGCTAAGGTACCCAGGGCATAGGCAAACCACTGATCTCCCATGGTCTACAGCATGTGTTATGCCACCCATGAGTGACCACTCAAACTGTGACTACAGGCCTGCCATTGCAGCCTGTGTGAGCTGGTGCTAGCACCACTCACAACAGATATACTTCCTATATTTGAGGTCACTGCAATTAAAACCTATAAGTTACCCCTAAGGTAGTCCTTCCAATCCTGAAGGCAGGGTGCTAGGTTATAAGTGTGAGGGGGCCCTACATGAGCAGGAACCCCCTACAAACCAAGTAGTCGATTCTCTAGGCTTTGTAAGTACAGTCAGCCATTTTATACATATACTGGACAGCAAGTCATTTACGAAATGTCTAACTATATATTGGCTGCACCGAAACCGGTCATGTTTGGTATCAAACATGTTGGAGAACTACCCCAACACCGATTCCAGTGTTAGATGTACGAACCCATGTACTGGGAAGCTCCCCTAGGGAGCCCTCCAGGATTCCCGGTCCCAGCCTCAGGGTCTAACAGTAAGCTAGTGCTACTGCCGACCGCAGACCTGATTCTGCCCCCTGCTGCTGAGCCAGGCACGAGCAGGGGGAGGTAGAACAATAGGATTCCTGTCAGAGGAAGGCGTGACCACCTCCCCGGCAGGACTTAGTGTATTGGAGGAAGGTGGGAGCGACTGCTTTGAAGGGCACATTTGATGCCCTCCTTCCGTACTCCAGTTGAAACCAGTTCAAGGAGCTGTTGGCTCCCGCTGTGGCGTGAAACTGGGCAAAGGGTATGTATCCTCCCCGCTGTCCAACCCCTCCTCGGAGAGGGACCCCTCAATCAATCGTCCCAACCCTTTCCTTTGGGTACTTAAGGGATTACCTGTGGGCGGCTCTTCAGATTCGTCGTGGGACAAGATTCAGATCCGAAACCACTTCTACCATCTCGGCACTTTGGACTTCGTTGGACTTTGTTTTGGGAACCGAGACTGCATCTGGGAAGACTCCTGCTGCTCCTGGTCGCGTCTTCCTGCTAGTCTTCTGCGTCGTCTGTGCCTGTGCTTCATCCAGGTTCTTCTCCAGGCCTGTGGGCATCAAAGACACCGAATGAATCTTCCTTGGAGTGAAGGAGTCACTCCCCCTCATCTGCACGCACTGCAACTAAGCTGATCGGTCTGCTGCTCCTGACGTCCTCTGGACTTCAGAAGTCCCTGCAACACAGGTGGTGGTTCTGCAACTCCCTCAAGGCCTGCACTGTCTTGAACAGCACCCCCTGTGCACCTTGTTGACTTTCTCTTGCCAAGTCCAAGAAGTTCCTGCCAGGATCTTCGTCCTCATGGCATCCTCTGCACAGTGGGCCTGCATCTTTGGTGAGCTGCTCAAGGTCCTCTTGCAACTCCTGTGCCTTCGGCCTGTTGGTCCTCTTGAGGGTGTTCTTTGGCTCCAGTGGGCTTCTCTGCTTGCTCTGGCCTATTCTGACTCTCCTGCACTTGGTGAGTCCCTTGGACCTTGCTGGCCGGAACACTGCGCCGTCTTCGTTTTCCACATTTGTTGCTGCTGCCAAGGCTTGTTGGTGCTCCCGCCAGATACCAACTCCCTGGTTCTTGGCTTCCGATGTGGACAGCTCCTGGACTTCCACAGCATTGCCTGGTCCTCACAGCTGCAGCGAGAAGGTTACAGTCAACTCTTGTGCATCTTCTGTCATCGGTGGTCATTGGTCTTCCGTGCCTCCTGGTCACTCCCGAGTGGCATAGACTCTGTCCCCTCTGCTTGTAGGTACTCCTCTTCAAGAATCCACCCTTGGATTTCACCGGACTCTTTCACCTTCTTCTCCAGCGGCATCTTCACTGAAGTTCTCCATTGTGGTCTACGGAGGTTTCTGACGTCACTTCGTATCTATGCACCCGGCTTCACCGGTATAGGTATCCTGGCTCCTGGGGTATCCACGGGTGGGGTGACTCTCCAACCTTCCATGGGGTTTCTTCAGTGTCCTCTGGGAAGGGTCCTTCTTCAAAATTGCAACCACAATTTCCCCATTGACTTGCATTGAGTACATGGCTGTGTTTCCACTCTGCACATGGCCTCCGTGGGGTTCCTTGGGGTACTTACCTTGGCTGGTCCTTGGGTCACCTTCTCTTTCAAGTCTTCTGGGACAAGTCTCGACTCCATTCGCAGTTTGCATTCCACTTTATTAGTATATGGTATGGTCTTCCTCCTTGAGACCTCTGTGTATTTGTACTACTTACCTGTTCGCCTTTTGAAATATTGTGTGTATTGTATCTATATCTCCGGGTAGGTGATATACCAATGTGTTAGTGAGTGTGTATAATAAATATTACTATTTTTATAATTACACCATGTGGTTCTTTTCCATTTAACCTACACTACGTGATTAGTTCTTGTAAAACAAGCTGCTTTACACTCCTTCTGGACTAAGCCTCAAGGCTGCTCTCCACAGCTGCCACTTAGAGAGCTCTCTAAGGTTGTCTAAGACCACTAACATCACCATAAGGGTTGTCTGGATTAGTGCAGGGTGTGTCACTTAAATAAGTGTGCACCATATACTAAGCCAGCCTCCTACAGACTCGTTTAACGTAGTCCTGCTTGGCCATTGATGGGATCAAAGCGAATCAGACACACCTTACTGCGAGATCTACTGACAGCAGGGGATCACCTGAGAGACATGGAAATACGTGGGCCGCGGCATCTGGAAGGGCAGTCTGACCCTTGGAGGCCCAGACGGAACAGCTCAGGTGCTTTGACTTCAGACAATATATGGACAGAACACATGCTGAGCGGGACAAGACCGGATCCCTCCTGGCATGACTAACCTGACTTATTGTAGCCGGTCCATAGTGGCGCTTGAAGCGGGGGGAGGAAGGAAGGGGCAGAGTATACTCCAGAGAGGAATGAATGCCCTCTTTGCCCAGTGTTACTTGAACTGCTATAGAAGTGCTAGGGCACATGACAGCATAGCGACACAGACCCATCTGGGAGGTCTGCATCTTCTGCGCCTCGAGGAGGAAGCCATTAAAGCAATGGGGTGACCCTGAAGGTACTGGACCTGGGTAATATACTAATATAAACAAACAATGGTCCGAGACCAATCTATTTCATGAAAGCAATAGGTCAAGACTTATTCAATTAGAGGCATATGTTATCTAAACAGCCTTACTCAATTAATGATGAACAAAAAGAGGGAAAATAGGCAACAGCAACAAGCTCCAAATATATGCAATATTTTTAATCTATTGTCATAATGAAAAGCGAATTCACAGTATTATGTACATTTTATATACATTGCCCCTTATTAAGAGCGTGCAGTAGAGTAAAAAAAGAAGTGTCAAAAGGGCGTGAACGTGATAAGATGAAAGGAAAAGAAATCACACAGAGTATATAGAATTATTCTCAATGATTCAAAAAAACACCAGCCAATGAAGACCGGAACAATATATCCTGGCCACTTCAATAAGTCAGTATGCAGTCCTTAATGTTATTCATAAGACATGAGATGTATAAATGTCTGCACTATATCATAGAGGGGGATAACATTAGTGGTCCAGGTTTTTTGGTGGGTGTCGACGTTTCGACTCGTCTAGCGGCCTTGCGGTTAGTTATGCCTGGGCCATGCGAGTCTTCTTCAGGACAAATAGGACGGGGCAAGGGATCTCATTGATGACCCCTTCACGGGATGAAATGGACGTAATTTCCACTCCAAGGTAACTCAGTCCTTACGTATCCAATAGAGGTATTGTCCAGATGTTCTCTTCAATGTATATGGGGTTTCTATCCTAAGCGTAAGCACATGTACCACTACATGTCTTTAATTGAATTCCAATATGAATTATCAGTCAGGTAACTCTTCACCAATTAATGAACCTGAAATGGTTAATTTCAGTAGCTTCGTTGAAGGGCTACTTGTAGATCACTTGCCGGTTCTGAATAAGGCAATCCGGCAGCGGCAAGATAGGGAGCGTGGTTTTGATTCAGACACGCGTCATTGTAGGAACCCAGGGCAACTGCTCACGAAAGAAACGTGGCGTTGTCTGACACCCTGTGTTGGTGTCGAGTTAATCCGCTTCCTGGTAGCGGAGAACGAGAAAGGACTACACCCTGGGTGTTCTCGCGGAGAACGAGAAAGGACTACACCCTGGGTGTAGTCCTTTCTCGTTCTCCGCTACCAGGAAGCGGATTAACTCGACACCAACACAGGGTGTCAGACAACGCCGCGTTTCTTTCGTGAGCAGTGCTCTAGTGGCATGATCGGGAACTTGCAGAATCCACTCTTCTACCACCATTCATCCCTTATGCCCTCCCCTATACCATTACCAAACCCCTGTCCTGCATGCCCGTGAACTGCTGTTTGGCTGTTCGACATGCAACCGAAATATCAGAAACCATCCTTAACGACGATATTGACATTGCCTTTCTCCCAGAAACCTGGCTCAAAGATCACACAACACCCATCCTCGACCTACTCACCCCCCTGGTTACTCCATTCTCAAAAAAGACAGATCTGAAAGAATAGGAGGTGGTCTAGCAATTATCTTTGAAAGTGAACTACAACTAATCTTCTTGGTACTATCGACCTCAAACAACTTTGCCACTCCCCTACCCACTCCAAAGGAGCCATCCTTGACGCCATCATCTCTAACGCTCATTTGGCGTCCCTATCCAACATCATCCCTATCGACTGGTCCGACCATCACCTCACATTTTTCACGATCTTCCCCCAAACCCCACCACCCCCAGCCAAAAACAATAAAGCCACGACTGTGACCAGAAATCTTAAGCAAATCCCTCCTGGCTCACTGGAGTTCAAACTTCAAACGCAACTTCGTCTCTTCCCACCCTCTCTCAATGCAAACAAACTTACTGAGCACTTTAAAAAAACTGTTGTTGAGGTCTTAGATCAACCTGCCCCATTCAAACTTAAAACGCAAAAGACTGTCCCCTCCAAATCATGGTTTACCTCTGACCTCAACAAGGAAAGACGCTCACTTAGGCTTGCTGAAAGAACATGGAGACAACACCCTTCCCCCTCCCATCTTGCCCTCCTTAGAACCGCTAGATCCACCTACAAAAACACATTTTCTCCGAAAAAGGCATCTTTCTTTCGCTTGCAACTCTCCTGTGCCAAGAACAGACCCAGAGAGCTGTTCAATATCGTGAGCAACCAAACCTACCCTGTACCCCCCAACCTGATGGCCTCCACAAGCAAATGTGAAGAAATTGCTAACTTTTTCTCCGAAAAAATTGCCAAGATTGATCAATCCTTCCTTGTAACCCAGCTCCCTCCCACCCCCAATGGCCTCTGAATACTAGCTTAGCACCACACTTCCCCTGATTCCACCCCCTATCTGTTCCATACACCCTCCTGAACCATACCACACCAACCCACTGCTCAAAAATAATGCCTCCTGGCAGAATTTCCACCCTGTCTCCGAACTGGAAGTCTTTAACATCCTATCCAAACTAAAACCGTCCTCTCACACAAAAGACCCACACCCATCCGCCCTCACCGAAGATCTAAAGCATGTCATTTTCGTTGTTGGACCAATATCATTAATGCCTCCCTTTCTGCAGGATGTGTCCCTATCTCCCTCTAACTCAGACAAATCACGCCCATCCCTAAAAACCCCAAGGCCGATCCTAATGACCCAAACAACCTCCGCCCTATCTCCAACCTCCCCCTACTCTCCAAAGCCCTGAAAAATGTGCCCTACTTCAATTAGATAAGCACATTGACATTTACAACCTGCTTGACCCCCTACAATCCGGCTTCCGCAAAGGTTGCAGCACTGAAACTGCACTGCTTAACATTGTCGATGACATCCACCTCGCCCTGGATAAGGGTGAGACTTGCATACTCCTCCTTCTCGACCTCACTGCTGCATTTGACACAGTTAACCATTCAACCTTACTCAATGCACTCATAGTTCGTTTCGGCCTTAATGGCACTGTCCTAAACTGGTTCACCGCCTACTTCCAACATAGAGCCCAACAAATCAAAATTCAAAACTGCCTCTCCAGCCCCACACCTGTCTTCCTCGGTATACCCCAGGGATCTATCCTCTCTCCTGCCCTCTTCAACCTCTTTATGGAACCCCTCACCCTCACACTTAAACAAGCCAAAATCAACTACCACCTGTATGCTGACGACACCCAACTGTACTATAAAATCAAATCCCACTCTGATATCGTACACCTCAACACTGCCCTATTGAAGATTCAATCCTGGTTCTTCACCAACCATCTCAAACTTAAACCAAACAAAACTGAAATCATTCTCTTCTCTCCTAAAAACAACCCTCTCCCCATTCATGCATGGATCGCTGACCTTAATGCCCTCAACTGCTCTCTCTCCCTCGCCGAATCAGTTAAATCTCTTGGCATCACCATCAACAGTAAACTTGCGCTGAATACCCATATAAAAAACTGGGCAAAAGGAGCACTCTTCACACTCCGGCATCTCAAAAAAATCAAACCGTTCATTCCAGCGGAAGATTTCAAATCGGTTATTCAATCTTTAGTCCTTTCAAAGATTGACTACGGAAATGCTTTACTCTCCCGAACACCCAAAGTTCACCCTGCCCCCCTCAAATCTGTCCTCCACTTAGAGGCCAGGCTAACAACTGACTGTAAGCGTTCTGAACACATCTCACCTGCCCTCGAGGACCTCAAATGGCTTCCCATTGAAGGCAGATCCTACTATAAAATTGCCTGCATTACACACAAAGCCCTTTATCAAAAGACACCCATTTACCTCTCCAACAAACTCACTAAAGCAGGCTGCGCCCGGACGTTGAGAAGCACAAACTCTCTTCTTCTCGTCCCTCGCTGTTAAAACAAAAGCCTCTCAGTCGTGCTCCTTCTCTGGAAAGGCCCCCAATGCCCTCCCCAAAGATCTACGATGTACCCCTTCCTATATCACTTTAAAAAAAAGGCCTTAAAATGCACCTGCTCAACAAATATTGGGGTTCTTAATCCCTCTCCTACCATACGAGTTCTACCCACCCCTCCCCACTTCCGCTTTCCACCCTCGCTCCTCACACTTCCCCATCCTGACCCCCCTCCACCCTACTTCCCTCTTTTCCCATCCTACCTTTCCCCCCTCCCTCTCCTTCTCACATACTTAATCCCTCCTGCGTTATTACGACCACTGACCCTACCCTTATGCACTCTTATACTGTTATTGTCTGTATTGCTCAATTGACTCTTTTAGTCCACCATGTATACATGCTTCATTTTATATCAACTCTTCTGTTTCTTTCTCTAAATAATTTTTATGAGAATGTAAAGCGCTCTGATACCCCAGGGTGGAGCTATCGCTATATAAAACTTCTTAAATAAATAAATACATCGGGTGGGGTAGTGTTAAGGGCAGTGTACAGAAAAGTGACGGCATGGCGTGTGGTGTATGTCAAGCCTGTGTCGTAGGTGGTTCAGCCTCACCAGTGCCCCACGTCTCGCGGAGCACACGCTGTACTATGCAATATGTTAAGAACTGACCGGTGCTTAGTCCATACAACTCCATCAATTCTTGCAAAGACATAAGCCTTCCTTTATTATAAGGATTGCCCGCCTGTGTGATTGCAACCTCAGTCCATGGGGATGGGTCAAAGCGCCTTGGAGACCGTTGGAAGAGTGCCACGTAGGGATCGAGGGGGATTACGGCCGAAGAGGGCTCTTGGGATGCAGGTACTTACGCCAGCAGTAGTGGCCACCGTCATTTGTTGGAATTCAAGCTGAGTGCGGAGGGTTGTGTCAGAGCCGGGTGTAAACAGTTGTGCTCCACAGCGTCGCCTTTATAAATGAGAATTCAGGGTGCCAGGCCAGAGGCTATTGTAATTGTGCCGCGATGTAATACAGCGCGAAACTGGGTGCCCCCAGCCCGCCTTCAGTAAGCGGGCGTTGCAGACTGGGCAACGCTGGCCAACGAAGGCCCATGTTAAATGTAAATGTAAATGTAAATGTGCTGGACTTGTAAAGCGCACAGCTGCCCGTAAGCGTCCCGGCGCTTGCTTAGGGAACCCGTCCTGGTATTCCCCTGTGAGAAACCACGGCAGGGTGTCCACAAGGTGAAAGCCAGGCATCCCGCCGCGAGGGGCTGTAGTGGAGATTAAGCAAGCTATTGCCCAGAGTCGCAGAGTGTGACCCCGTGAGTTGAGTAGGCACCAGAGCGAGAATTGTCGAGTCCGTGGAATTTTGAGCCCGAGACCCGCCGAGGCGGGGAATCGAACCCTGGTCCACGGTCGATCTCAGCTTCCGGGTCTGCCGCCTCTAACCACTGAGCCACGCTTCAAATTTATTCCAGTAGTAACATGTGGAGGTCTCAGAAAACCCCAACAAAGTCTGATGGGGGGTGCAGCGAAGTCATAAAGCAGGCGGGGGAGTTCTAAGATTTTGGAATCGCACCCCGGCCTGGCGGGTGCGAGCACCAGAAGGGAATTGTTCAGCAGATGGAGCCACTCGCCTTATCCAGATTACACTCCTTGAGTCGGTGCTCAGAGCGGTATCTTTGTGTGCCTGGTTGATCCGGAGGCAGCGAGTGCGCCAAGTTGATCTAGGATCTGCATCAGAGCCAGAAGGGAGAAATCCACATCCCGCAAGAAGATCAAGGCATCATCCGCATATTGCGAAATTATGTGGTGCATGTCGCCAGGGCTCGAGTCGGGGTACCACGCGGGTGGACGGCGTCATCCCACTTATTTTACCGGGTGGACACCGTCCCCCCTGCCGAACAGCTGCTTTTCCCACAGAGGTAGTGCGTGCCCCATCCGCCGTTGTCAGCCCGGAGCTCAAGGCGAACTGTGTGACATCAGCCTCCAGAGGCTTTCCGGATCTAAACTTGCCTAAATTGGGCTTGACTGCATTAAAGCTAAAGAATTCGGATAATGAATCTATAGCGGCGGCCATATGGTTTAGTGGAATGAGATATTGCGTTTTCCCATAGGTGATCTCTACCGTGCTGGATGAGCTACAAGGCATGGCCACGGATACAGACTTAAGTAGCTTTTGAACAAACGCGAGGACCCGTGCAAGCCACCTTTTGTGATGTCACTTACAGTCGTGACGTCACTTCCGGTGACAGCGTCCCCCCATTTCTATTTTTTTATGACTTGTGCTCTGCATGTCACGCTCGCGTATGACCAACTCGTACGCCTATTGGCGAAGCTGGCAAGCCAGTGGTTCCATGTCGAGGGCAGGCATGAGGGGTTGAGCCTGTCTTGTGCCTCTGCAGACAGGGAGCTTGTCAGTCTGTCTGTTTTAACATGTTCTGCAGGATCAGCATAGAGTACACACCCCGCTGAGAAAGACCGGACCGAACCCCATCTTAGTGAGGGTTGAGAACAAATAACCCCAGCCGGGGTATCCAAGGCTTTCTCTGTCCAGTGATTCCGCCCCTGATCGGGAGAGTTTCTCGGGGTACCATAAAGAAGACGCAGGAGGCGACAGAGGTTCGGGAAACCTGGTACTATGGCCACCAGGGATAAACCCAGATTGGTCTGGCGGGACCAGCGACTGTGCAAGAGGAAGAAGGGGGTGCGCCAGGATCTTGCCTCAAATGTCACAATCCAAGCTGAGCCAGGATAGGGGCTGAGGGGAGCGGATGTCCAGGGGGTCCCTGTCAGGTGTGGGTCCCACCACTACAAGCGCGTCAGAGAGCGTGTCTGGCACGCGGCCATGTCCCCTGGCTTCCCTAACAAGCACTGGCGTTGCCAATAGGTCTCGCAGTAGGAAAGTTGGAGCTATTGGTTTTGTAAATGACATTTTATATTTATATATCGTTATTGGCATTGTCAATAACAATATATAAATATAAAATGTCATTTACAAAAAAACACGGCAAAAAATGTTAATCAGTCATTAACCAGTGAAGCACTGCAAAAAGTGGGGGTAACCATAGGAAGAAGACCCTACTCTCCTACAGTGAGGTCTTATCCTTCCTATTGCTCCCTTTCTGTAAACAGGCCTGTAAATCTTGTTCTTATCTCGTCACATTTTACTGTACATTCAGACTTCAAATTGAAAGCGTTTATAGGTAAGAGGAATGTATGTTGGCTTTTTTTTTGCAGTGTTGTAATGCGCTAGAATTTTTGCTATTTAAGACCACCATAACACTCAAATCGGGCTCCCCAATTAGCTGCCTCTCATGTGTATACTCCGTGTGCCCATTCTGGGTGCAGATTTAGAACTCATGTGGCACAGTACATAAAACAAACAGAACAGGTTCGCTCACACAATCTCCTGATCCATATGTGCATAAGATAAGGGCTGAAGTCAGAAACGCTGCTATAGGATTAAATCTGGATATGTAATACCAAAGTGCAGCACTGCTAGCAGACCAGGTGCTTTTTGTCCGAGATATGCGCTCCCCTGTGCAGTGGCAAGGATACTGGCACAGGTAATCGTCCAGACTCTGTTTTGGTCTAGTAGTCCTAACGGAGCAGATTTATTTTTCACCAGAGTATCCTCTCAAACTCAATCAATCAATCAGGAGTTTGTTAAAGCGCAACTACTTACCCGTAAGGGTCTCAAGGCGCTAGGGGTGGGGGGTGCAGGTTCCATTCCATCAGTAGAGCAGCTCATAAAACCACAATAGAACAAAAAACAGGAACCCCACAAGGGCAGTCACCCCTCCAAGCCCGGTCCAGGAAAACACCCCCAAATGTTCTTCCCCAATGAGAGTAACAATAAGTACAAACAAACAGTAAGGCAGGAAAACATTGAGTCCATGGAGGAGTTCGTAGGGAGGTGGCATCTGATAAGGGAACAGAGGGGCATATTACCAAGGGCCTTATTGCCGCTTTAGTGGTAATTTTTCCCGCTGAAGCGGCGATAATTTTATCTCCCTATTACCTAGCTGTCGCTAACACCAGTTAGCGACAGCTAGTAGGAGATAGCGACCATCTTGGGCCCCGCTTTGCATGTCAGCGATAATTATCGCTAATGACATGCAAAGTGGGCATGCCAAGATGTTAGCTACTGGAAACAGTCGCTAACATTGCTATCTCCTATTACCTACTTTTGGAAATATTCGCGCTAAGCGCGAATATCTCCGAGAGCTAATGCCTGCCCAGAGCAGTTCTTAGCCATGTCATCCAATGGTAGGTGGATAACATGGCTAAGAGCATTAGCTCGGTAATGCATGAATATCGCTGACTTTTCAGCGATATTCATGCATTGCGGCCGATTTTTATCGCTTAGGAGATGAACCTTGATAATAGCAAGGTTTCTAAGCGATATAAATCGTCGAAGCGCGGCGATAAAATTATTGCCGCCAACCCTTCTTAACGATAATTATCGCTATTTCTTGGTAATATGCCCCTTTATTCAGCACATGGGCTGTGATATGTCTAACCAGTCAGTGGTGGAAGAGGTGTGACGCAGCGGCCAGGGTGCCTGACTCCGGACCACAGGTTCACGGTTCACGGCTGGCGGCAGGTTAGCCCGGCACCATGTGACTCTGGGCAATAGCTCGCTTAATCTTCCCGACGGCCCCCAGTGCCGGGACACCTCTCCAGAGGTACCTGTGCGCTTTACAAATGCTGGTATTTCATTTATTTTATTTCATTTTGGTGTGTGCCCTGCATGCAAAACTCCGCGCAGTCTCATGCCCATGTGGCCTTACTTTTGCTGGATCCTCATAGATCCTGGGGTACCCGCCTATTCCAGTCTTATTGCTCAGTTCTCGCTTGGGTCTATAGATCGATACAAAAGGGGATGATGGACGGAGCGTTTGAGCAAATCAAACACTCACCCCCAGTCAACTGATCTGGGTTTAATCCATCACCATTCTTTAGCTCACTCCACCACTACAGTTCAGACATGGCCAATTGCTCTATATGAAGGTTATATCGGGGAGATACCCGGTGGGCCGCAGAATGAGGCAGAGCTGCCCCTTGTCCCCCCTGCTTTTTGCGCTGGCCGTGGAACCTTTGGCCAGCTATGCAAGAACGGGGCGTGTGTATCGAGGACTATCCATTCAGGCCATTATCTCTACGTAGCTGTTTATGCGGAGGAACTATTGATCTTTCTCCATGATACTGAAGAAGATCTGAATGGAGCCAGATCCATCTTAGGCTACTTTGGGCTTCGTCTGGCTAAACAGTGAATTGGCAAAAGTCCAGGCTCTTTTCTGCCACACTGCGTCGCGACCCAAAGGGATGGCGCACCTGCAGCGGGAGCCCCGTTGCTTGGCCTACCTGGGGGTCAGGATCTATCATGATCGTCAAGATCTCCTGGAAGGCAATGTAGGGCAGGCCAACCGATCCCTCACTCTCATACAGACTTTTGGAAAACATCTGCCCTCAGTGGCAGGCCGAATAGCTCTACTCAAGATGGTGGCACTGCCTTTCTTCTTATACTTCTCCGCCACATTTCCGATTAGGATCCAGGGGGCACTATTCAGTGACGTTGATTACTTAATAATGACCTTCCTATCGGGAGGGGCCATAGACGGGTGGCATATTATTTAGCAGCCCAACTGCACTGGCTATTGCAATGGATGGCGAGTAGGCGGGACCTGACCAAGCCCAAAATCTATTTGCTCCAATCACGCACCACTACCGGAGACAATCGGGAACTACAGGTGATTGCTAGATGCCGGAACTGATGCTTGCAAAAACACATAGCAAAGTTCCATAATCTCCCGACATCCCCTCACCATACAAAGAGAGCTACCCCATGGCGGATGCTGGAGGTGTGTGGAGGGGGGGTGCGGGGGAGGGGCTGGATTACCGTATGGAGGCTGGGGCGACAAAAGTGGGGGACCTATTTAAGGGCTTGGAAAGGCTCCCTTTTGAGTAGTTCCGGGTGGAATTTGATCTACCATACCACAGGTCCATTTCCTTTTACACAGGGCACTTACAAGGACGCTGAGGAAACATTGGGATGATGAGCGAGCGCTGCCACTATATGGCCCTCTCTGCGGACGCCATAAAGGCGGTCTTGTGCTTGTATAAAGCAATATGGGAGGATCTTCACCACTAGAGCACCTGCGCTTGTGATGGGAGGAAGACCTGGGAATCCTGATCGAGGATAAGGATTGGGATGCTATTCTACAGAGACCTTTGTAAATATCCAGAAATATGCGCTTTAAGCTCATCAATTATTGCGTCCACCACAGATCACCCTGAACCCCAGAGCGCATTAAGATATATTTCCACTTGGCCGATGCAGCTTGCCCTAGATGTGGGAAACTGGGAGCTCCATTTCTACATAAGTTCTGGTCGTGCCCTTCAGTCAATGCCTTCTGGGGGCAAATTGCGACAGTTGTAGAGAGAGAGGTTCCTAACTCTCCGGGCCACTGTCTCCAAGGATGGTTCCCACACACACACCTTAAAACAAGGTCACAAGCAACTTCCAAGATCGGTGTCCATCCTTGCCAAGTGAGGAATTGGAAGCCACAGAGAGGGCTCCGAACAGCAACGTGGAGAAGGGAAGTGGAGAGGTGGGCGGGTTGCGTGGGGAGGTTACTCCTGACAGAAGCCAGACACAGGGTAGGCACTAGATGCGGCCCGTGCCTGGGACACACTGGTAGATAGTTGCTCAACTCCTGACTCCGACACTCCCATAGCCTCACCTATGGGATCACCCATGTTGGCTTCGTCTTGAGCCGCTCAAAGCTGATCTGAGTTCCTCAGACATACCCTGAGTGTTGGAGGAGCCACTCTCGTAAACAAAGGTGAGCCGGCTATCCCCTAGCACCCTGCCTCAGAGCACTTAGTCAAGATGCACATTCAAGACACATGCATGACTATGTACTGACTCATGGGTGGGAGAGGGGACAGGAATGTTTCTTAAGCTGGGGGGATTGCAAGGCTGTGCAGGAGAGAACCATCTCTCGCTGGATCGTGCTATGCATGAAGTTCTGCTTCACATTGTCAAAAATCGCAGACCCCCCAAATGCTTGGAGGCTCCTTTTCCAGTGCCAAGGCTGCTACCACTGCATTGGCACGCAGGGTGCTTGTCCTGCACATTTGCCAGGTGGCTACAGGAGTGTTACTTCATATGTTCACAAAGCACTATTGCCTGGACAGTCAGGTCCAAGATGCTGACCCACGCATACCAAGCCCTGCATGACGAAGGACCAGCACACATCTACAAATGAATGACCTTCCACCAACAAACCAGACACCTGCGATCCGCCTCCCTTTTCATCACAGACACCCTCTGCATCGGCCAATCCAACAGCAGAGGACACTCCTCTCACTTAGCACCCAAAGCCTGGGACGACATTCCCCTCACCTCCGTAACACCTCATCGCTTCAGGAATTCAGAAAAAGACTCACGATATGGTTGTTCATATGAAAAGAGCACCGCAAAGCAGCTAACAGTTCTAGTGCCACAAGACCCTCATGGGTAACTTGCTGCGCTTTATAAATCCTGATTGATTGATTGTTTCCAAATATGGTTAGATGTTGCCATTTTTCTGTATTTGCTCCCTAAAGATACACACACAGAAACAAAAACAATCTTAAACAAGCGTGAAGCAACAGTTACTTACCTTCGGTAACAATATATCTGTAAGAAACATTAGTAGTGATAGATTCCTTACATTAGAATTACCCCCAGGGGTCAGGCTGGTTCCGGAAAGTTTTTTCGTCAACAGTACCCCTGCGCGTCTGTAGGCGTCTTCGTGCGGCTCCGCGATCTTGATGATGTCATCGGAGCTACTGAGATGCACCCACACGTGGTGACGTCAGTTCTGTACACGACTTTCCGCACCAGGAACGCAGAGCCATGCAAGACACTGACCACTAGTGCCATGATACTAGCCCTGAAAGGGATGACCTTAATTTTAGAAATCAGTTCGCAGAGCGGGGAGGATGGGTGGGGCGGTAAGGAATCTATCACTACTAATGTTTCAATCAGATATATTATTACTGAAGGTAAGTAACTTGTGCATCTGAAAGAAACACGTAGTGATAGATTCCTAACCTTAGAATAGATACCCCAGCAATACCAACCCCGGTGGTGGGTCTGCGAACCAAGATCACACCAGAAAGTCCTGGAGGACAGCAAGGCCAAAGAAGCCGTCTCTACGGACTTGGTTGTCCAGGCAATAGTGCTTGGTAAATGTGTGCAGCGAGGCCCATGTAGCTGCCTGACAAATGTCCTGCAAGGGAACACCGCGTTCCAAGGCAGTAGTGGCTGCCGTCGCCCTGGTAGAATGGGCGCGAAACCCCCCGGAGGCTCTTTTTTAGCCATAGAGTAACAAGCCTTTATGCACAGAATGACCCATCGTGAGATGGTCCGTTTGTGCACAGCTCGACCTTTCTTAGCGCCCACATTTCCAACAATGAGTTGGTCATCCACCCGGAACTGTGGTGTGTGGCTCAGATAGAAAGAGAGCGCACGTTTTGGGTCTAGACGATGGAGCCGCTCTTCCTTTAGAGGGATGCGGAGGCGGAAAGAAGGTGGGCAAAGTGATGGTCTGCCCGATGTGATAGGCAGTGACAACCTTTGGCAGAAAGGAAGGACGTGTCCTCAGAACAACTTTGTCCGGATGGACAGAGAAAAAAGGAGGTTTAGAAGAAAGAGCCTGGAGCTCACTCACTCTTCCGGAAGAAGTGATGGCAACCAGGAAAGCAGTCTTTAGAGTTAGAAGACGAAGAGGGCCCTTATGAAGTGGCTCAAAGGGAGCGCACATCAGAAAGGTAAGAACTAGATTCAAGTCCCACTGAGGCATCACAAAAGGAACAGGAGGAAACATGTGTGTGAGGCCTTTCAAGAATCTATTTACAACAGGGGACTTGACATGGGAAAGCTGTTCTGGGAGCCTTAGAAAGGTGGAAATGGACGAGAGATAGCCCTTGATAGTGCCCAGAGCAGAGCCCTGCTGGGCCAAAGAGAGAAGAAAAAGAAGGAATTTTGAAAGAGGGGCAGAAAAGGGATCCTCAGCCTTTGCTGTGCCCCATGCCACAAACTTATTCCATCTACAGGCGTATACCGTTTTTGTGGAGGGACGCCTGGCTGCCAAGATAACATTACAGACTTCGGGAGGCAGGTAAAAAGACGTCAACCGCCGCCGCTCAATCTCCATGCAAGGAGGTGGAGGCTGGACAGGTTTGGGTGAAAGACCGTTCCCTGCGACAGAAGATCCTCCCGAAGAGGCAGACAGATCGGAGGATCGATGCTCATATTGAGTAGCTCCGAATACCATAATCTTCGAGCCCAGTCCGTAGCCACAAGAATAACTTGGGCCGGTCGTGCCTGATCTTCTTCAGCACTCTGGACAGAAGTGGTATATGCGGAAAGGCATACAACAGACCACAACTCCACTCGCGATGAAAATCGTCGCCGGGCAAGTGCCGCCTTGGAAATTCCAACCTGCAGAATTGATGACATTGCGCGTTCTCTTTGGTGGCGAAAAGATCTAACCAAGGCTCTCCCCACTGCTGAAAGAGACCTTGCGCAACAACTGAGTTCAGATGCCATTCATGATCCATCATGCACCGGCAGCTGAGTTCGTCCGCCCTGGTGTTCAGAGAACCTGCCAGGTGTTGAACCACCACGGACATGCCCTGATGTTCCAGCCAAGCCCAGAGGCGCAGAGCCTCTTGGCATAGGGTCCACGACCCCACCCCGCCCTATTTGTTGCAGTACCACATGGCGGTGGTGTTGTCTGTGAACACCTGCATTACTCTATCCAGGACAGAGGGGAGGAATGCCTTCAGTGCAAGTCGGATCGCCCGAAGCTCCAGCAGGTTGATGTGGAGCTGGGACTCCGCCGGAGACCAGAGGCCTCTGATCTCCGCCTCTCCCATGTGGCCGCCCCATCCTAGAAGGGACGCGTCCATCACAACTGTATGTTCTGGTTGGGGAAGGGAGAGGGATCTGCCATTGACCCAATCGTGATTCGTGAACCACCACTACAATTGCTGTGCAGTGCCCTCCGAGATCTGGACGTGGTCGAACAGGTTGCCCTGATGCTGCGCCCACTGTAACTTCATGTCCCACTGCCGAGCCCGCATATGCCATCTGGCATGATCCACAAGCAGGATGCTGGAGGCTATCAAGCCCACCAGCTAAAGGGTCATCCTGACCGAAACCCGGGACAGAGGCTGAAAGATCAGAATCATAGCCTGAATGTCCCGGACTCGTTGTTCGGGAGGATAAACCAGAAAGCGTGCCGAATCCAGAACCGCTCCGATGAAAAGGAGCTTCTGAGAGGGAATCAGGTGTCACATTGATGGAGAACCCCAGCAAATGCAGGAGGTCAGCCGTAGTCTGGAGGTGGGAGACTACTGCCTGTGGCGAGCCCTCCTTCAATAGCCAGTAATCGAGATAGGGGAAGACTGCAACCCCTGATCTGCGCAGATGAGCTGCGACCACCGACATCACTTTAGTGAACACCTGAGGGGCGCTGGTAAGGCCAAAGGGGCGCACGATGAACTGAAAATTCCCGTGGCCTACTGTGAATCGCAGGTAGCTTCTGTGGGCAGGCAGAATGGGGATATGGAAATAGGCGTCCTGCAAGTCCAATGCCACCATCCAGTCTTGCGGGTCCAGAGCAGACAGGACCTGAGCAAGTGTGAGCATCTTGAACTTCTCCTTCCAGAGGAAGCGATTGAGGTTCCGAAGGTCTAAGATAGGACGCAGGCCCTTGTCCTTCTTTGGAACCAGAAAGTAGTGGGAATAACAACCACGACCTACTTCTGGCGTCGGAACGCGCTTGATTGCCCCCTTGGCCAAGAGGGCCGCAACTTCCAGCTGGAGAACCGGCAAGTGATTCCCCGACATGCAGTTGTATCGCGGTGGCATGGCTGGAGGGGTTGTCTCGAAGAGGAGGGAGTAGCCCCTTCGGACATTTTGCAGCACCCACTCGTCCGAAGTGATGACGTGCCAGTGATGGAGATGATTTTGTGAAGCTAAGGAGTTAGGCCATTTGGGGCATGGGGTAGGCTGGACCATATTATGACAATGAACAACAAAATTGCCTACACCACCCTTACTTTTGAATACTCTTAATTATACAGGTCGAACGAAAAAATTCTACTAGTTTCACGATGAAAGAAGCCGGGTCCAGCAATTAATTTTTTAACATAAACGAAAGGGCTCACGCTAGATTTGTTCACTACTGGAAAGGTATGTGACAGACGCGGGTCACTAAATGCGTTACTCGTGAGTTTTTGGGGTTTTTCAAATCATTCATAGCGTCCATTTCACCCGCTAGATTTTGTTGTGAAATAAGAGCCAGACTTGAAAAATATGCCCTGAGAGAAAGCACTATCAGTGATATGGATGGTATTTAAATCCTCCATCGATACAAAGAATCACCAGGTCTGAAATAAGGAAAGCCTCAATTAAAGGCCTTTTTTTCAAAACCTGGAAGGTTGTTTTTCACAGATTGATACAGGTACAATTTGAAATATCGAAAACTTTAGTAGTGTAACGCCAAACGGAGAGAAGTCTTTGTAAATAAAACTTTATTGTTTTTTACATCTCACGTAGAAAAGACAAAGCCCTGATGAGATTCCGGGAACTGGTTTCCTGGTTTCGAAACGGGTCGGCGAATTTGAAGGAGTGAATCTTTTTATCTACAGTGCAAATTAGCAATTGCTAGTATAAAGATTGCTTTCATTTATTGATTGTGCTCCTTGTCTTTGACTTGGTCCCTCATTTGTTTGGAACTAAAAATATATATATATATTAATATATGATATTTGTCTGTACAAAATATTGTTTTTGGGATGTATGATGTCATTTTGATTTACTGTATATATGGAATGTGAATCTATGTTTGTAAATTGTATTATATTAGTGTAAATATATGAATGTACAGTTGTTCCCTTTTCTCATGCATAAATGAACAAAAAATGATTTAAAAAGAAAGTATAAAGTAGAATGGTATAAATAAAAATACCGGGTCAAACCAAAGAATTTGTCGTTCGACCTGTATAATTAAGAGTATTCAAAAGTAAGGGCGGTGTAGGCAATTTTGTTGTTCAGTAATGGAGATGATGGTGAATGCTCCACCCACTGGTGTCTGATGTGCCTGAAAGGTCGGACTAGGAAGGCTTGGAAGTGGATGCTGAGGGGGTGGAGGTGGTCTCACCTGCCCGCTGGCCACCTGAACCGCCTCGACTGTTCCCACATCCACGGTCAGGCTGAGGTTGTTGTTGATGTGGCCAGTGGCTCTGCGAACGCTGTGGGGCGCCCCTTCCGTGGCCACAAAAGGAGTGAAGAGCAGAAAGCGGAGGAGGCCGAGTGGCCGACAGGCCCAAGGACTTGGCTGTAGCACGGACGTCCTTGAAGTGCTCCAACACACTGTTTGCCTTGTTGCCTGTTAGATTTGGGGGTCTCTGGTTGGCACAGGTGAGTACTTGTGACAAGCAGGGACTCTCTTCTCCAGTCAGGGAAAGGGACTTACTCTTGACAATAACCCCTGCTCCCCCTCTAGGCGGCGTGGCGCGAGCAGACAAGGCTAATCCCCAGGGCGTTATGAGTTAAGCATTGGTGACAACATACAGCGATTAAATGACACACTACAAATGGACACCAGTCTAGGTTTATGTAAAAATATAGTATCTTTTATGTAAGGTTTACCACAAGTCTCAATAACATATTACGTTAGGCCACCATACTAGTTAAGTAGAAAGAGTTCTTCACAAATGCGTAATTTAAACTGTGCGAGTCGTATTCTCTTTTAGTTCGACTCGTACAGGGATGCCGTATCAACAAAGTCTTTACGTGCGCAGCGGACGCTTCGTGTCCCAGATGCAGCACACCAAATACGGGTCGTATCTCCTCTGGTTCGCCTTGTACGGGTCTGCAATAACAACAGAGTCTTACGTGCTCAGCGGGCGCTGCGGGTCCGATGCGCGGGACACCAAATACAGGTCGTACACAGTACCTTGAAAGGGGGTTCGATGCAGGCGATGCGGGGAAGAGCCGGACGTTCCACGTGGCGGTGCCCTCCTCTTGTGTTGCGAGCTACGGCTCGAGTGGGCTCAAAGTCACTTTACTTGAGGGGACGATGCTTTATGAATCCGGGGCACTTCGGTGCGGCGACCGCGCCGTACCTGGAGAGGGGGATAGTGTTGGAATGCGGTGCGAGGTGGCAGTACGCTCCGAATGAATGAGACATACTCAGCTGCTCTGGGTGCCGCAGCTTTTCACAATAGTGGCAGGGGGTCGCATCCAGCGGGACGATGCAAAGGGGGGAAAGCGAGGTACCAGGCAGCATCCGGTCTTTGCGATGCGAGCTACGGCTCGTAGGGGGCTAAAATAGACGCGGTGCTTGGAGCGGACAGGTCCTTTGTTGCGTTGCGAGCTACGACTCGAAGGGCGGAAGTCGCGGTGCTCGGGCCAGATGGGGGCTGGTCCTTACGTTGCGAGCTATTGCTCGAAGATGCAGAAGTCGCGTTGCTCGGCGAGACAGTTGGGCACAGGCTTTCAGAGGGCGCAGTGAGCTTTCACGAGGCGCACTCAGTTCTCTCCTTCAGCGCTGCGGGGGAGGCAGCGCTCTTAGCAGTCTTTCTCAGGACTCTGTTCAGGGGGCCAGCTCACACACACGCCCTTGGAGATCTTTGAAACACAAATCTTTAAAAGTACAGTCTTTGCAGGTTCTTCCTCTCCTTCAGCAGCAAGGCAACCACTGCAGGCCAATCCCCCAGGACAGGGACAGTACTCCTCCTTCAGCTTTCCCGGATCCTTCTCCTCAGGCAGAGGTTTCTTCTTGGGTCAAGCAGGATCTGATTTCTTAGGAGCAGGGCTCCTATCTTTATACCCAAAATCCTTTGTTTTTTCAGGCCAGGGGGGCCTTTGCCTAATCCAGTCCAGTTCTTGAGCACTTTATTTTGCAGACTCAGGCTTCTTGTTAGAATTGGGGGTCTCTGGTTGGCGCAAGTATTCACTTGTGACAAGCAGGGACCCTCTCCTCTAAGTCAGGGTGAAGGATGACCGCTTAGAATTACCCTTGATCACCCTCTAGGTGCGTGGCATGAGCAGCCAAGGCTATTCTTCAGGCGTTTCTGGGTTAAGCATTTGTAATCACACACACAGTAAATGTACCAATCCCCCCACAAATGGACACCAGGCTGTAGATATGTAAAAATACGGTTCCTTTATATAAAAATATATCTGCGCCGGTAAGACTTATCACAAGACCAGTATAATGATTTTAGTTAGGCCACAAGATCATAGAATAATGGCAAGTTCTCTTCTGAATTATAAGCTGCTTCCTTTTAGTCTCTTTTCCCCTCACAATTAGTTCTTTTGGTTCTTTGGGTGACTGTACGGTCGTTTAATTTGCTTTTCTAGGCTTGGAGGCGTACGGGGCAGCCCGTCTAACTTGTACGCATCTAGCTGGGCTCAGGGTATGAGTTGCACCTCTTCTGTGCGCTCCATACTCCGAAACGAACAGAGGCCTCTCTTGGTTGGACGCGCCTCGAGTACGGCTTCTGCAGAGGTAGGCACGTACCTGGGGGGCGATAGGCGCACAGGGAAATAAAACGCTTCGGGCCCCGAGCCCGGTGCAAGATCCTTGAGAGAAGCTTGGATTCCTTCTTGGGTGGACGAGCCGTGCACGGGCAGTGCAACTCGTTCCTGTAGGCGGGTGTCCTCGGATCTTTACTTTTCAGCGGGTGCGTGCACACAGGCAGGCGCGGCCCACGACCTCAGTACGGGCTGTACTGGGATCTCCTGAGAGGGGGGGGCGGCACGGTCTGTAAGGTCTCAGGGTCGGCGAGCAGGACACGTAACTACGTGCGGGCGTCTGTCTCGGCAGGGTCACTGGCCTCGGAGGAATTCCGGCGGGAGGGGGCGAGTGAGCGCTTCAGCGTGCTCCAGTGGCAGGCAGGGGCAGAGGAGCAGGCAGCTTGACCCGGGGGCAGAGAGCGACTCCAAGGAGCGAGGCTCTCACGGGTAAAGGGCAGCCGAGCTCCCGAGTGCCACAGCCCTAGGAGGGGCGATGGGGGTGCAGACTCAACTCCGGCGGGAGGTACACACTGCTCAAAGTTCAAAACGAGCAAAGACACAATGAACCCACTGGTCCTGGGGTTCAGTTCAGGGGGCAAGCTCAGTCAAGCCCTTGGAGAAAGTTTCTAGCACAAGTCAGCAAAGTCTTTTCAATACGTCTTCGCCTCTCCTTCCTCAGCAAGGCAGACAGCAGGCCAGTCCTTCCAGCTTCTTCTTCTCCTTCTAGTTGGGCAGAGGTTTGTTGTGGGAAACAGGATTCTAATTTGCTAGGAGCAGGGCTCCTTCTTTTATACAGCATTTCTTTTGTCTTCTCAGGGCAGGGGGGCCTTTGCATAGCCTGATTCAGTTTTGAAGCACTCTGTTGTGCTGTTCCTGGCTTTTCCTTTCAGTGTGAGGGGCAGGCACATCAGACGCTCCGCAGGAGGTGGAGCCAGTGTGAGAAGTTGGCCTGATATGCAGTGCTCACTATTCTAGTGATCACTATGTATCAGTCCAAACAACCCTTATTGATGATTGGTTGTAAGTCAACCATAGACCAGCTATCCTAGTAGCGTGGACAAGAGCAGTCTTTTTTTTTTTTTTTTTTTAATACCTTTATTTGTAAAATGCACAATACACAGCGTCTGCCTACAACCCCTCGGGGCCGGCCGCTATGACATAGAGGAAAAAGATAAAGCAGGATCAATGAAACAGTACGCCATTAGAGCTGTCTGTGAGCGAAGAGTATTGTATGTAACATAAAACAGTAGCATAAGGATATAAAAAGGTTTAATTTTATAATTTTGTCGAGTGCGAATCTAAAACTACAAAAAGTGTCAAAGCCAATCACTGACCAGGATAGCTGTTATCATTCAGGGAGCATCCGGATGGAGGCGTGATAGAAGAAGGCATACGACAGAAAACAAATGGCCACCATCCAGGAACCAGGATCAGCCGCTACGTCACATGATGAGACGATATAATACACTCCCTAATAAGACTGGACCTCGACCCCAAAGGAAGCGAAGAGATATAGAAAAAGAAAACAGAAGAAGAAAAGAAGAAGAAAGAGGGCCATAGAAACAAAGGGAAAACATAAAACACATCCCATCCCCCCACCCTGCATACCAGCGGAAGGCCACGGCCCACCCCCCCCCCCATAGGCATGCCTGTCGCCCCAAGAAACCCCCAAGTGGGAAAGAGAGTATTGAGAGTGAGAAAAGCCATCCCACCCTCCAACTCTCAGAGAAGGCAGGGAGGAGCTAGATTCAATGTAATCTCGGTCACTACCGGTCCTATAAACATCCCTCATGCAAATTACATCATCGTAAGAGTAGTAGCAATCAGAAATGCAGGTGGGGAGAGTCATCACAAGTACACGAGTATATCAGAAAAAGAACAGTCACATCATAGTCCCCACCCGTCAATGTATCCATTACCCTTAAGAAATCACCGAGGACCAGCAGAAATTCCCAAGACCACCATCACATATCTCCAGCCGCCCGATCCCAGGCCCCGCGACCAATACAATACCCATATCCATTGTCCCCGGCAGTCCATCAGTATCCCAGCAGTGCGAGCCGAAACAGACCGTACATAACAGGAGACAACCTCAGCCCTGCCCCCTACGATGCGAAGCAACAGCATAGTCCAGCCTCATGGTAGACAACTTGGAAGAGGCGAGTGAGCAAAGTGTCCACATCAGAGCGGGGGGGTGTCCGTCAACGTCCATCCAACACACAGCCATGATGACAACAATGGAACAGGAGAACGTGGCGCCCTCCGGTGAATCAGCAGGAGCGGCAAGTACAGTCAGTAGGAACCACTCCAGGACAAAAAGACAAGCCATGTCAGTAACCCCGCGAGGAGTCGCTAAACGTGGCGCCCGGGCCCTTCCCTCAAGCCACATCGCCGCTCTAGAAACTGCAAGCCTCTCCGAGGATATAACAGCCGGCTCGCCGTCCTCAGACCGTTCAGCCACTTTTCCAATCCACACTGAAGTGTCCTCAGGCTCACGCACCTCCGATATCTCCGGATACACCCGGGTAGACACTCCATCGCAATCAAGAACAGGATATGGCATAGTGTCCTGCAATCGAGGGACAGCCCGTCTCACCGGGGGCACATAGGTGGAAATAGCGTCCAATCGGTCACTCACGTCCCGGACAATATCCTGCAGGGCAGATCGCAAAGTACCCAAGGCACATAGGACATTCGCCACCGTCAGTGGTGTAATAGAGGGAAGAGGAGCACCGGGTCTCTGCATGCGAGGATCACGGAGGTGTCGCAGTCCCTGAGGCTGGTCTCCACCATTACCGCCATAAAGCTGGGCTCCCAGTCCGGGCTCCGGATGCTGCGACATGACTGGGGGCACTGGGGCAGCACAACCCATGTTTATCCCATGCACAGCGCTAGAGCAATTTATGTGAGCGAACCTCGTCTCCGGCAGCAGCCCGGGGTAGGCACAGCAGCCGAAGGGACAGTCTTCAAGATGGCAGCACCCGGGACCCTGGAGAGGAAGGGGATCCATCAGTGCCTGCGAGAAGTCGGAGATACAATGTTGCACTCCGAACTCAAAATACCTCAAAGCGCGGATTTGAGACGAGCCAAGCAAATCTACGCGACTGCGATCACATCGGAGCAGCTGGTCCCGCCGGTCTCCTCTGCCGCTTCAGTGTCCGACGGGAGTGAAAACATGGCCGGCCATCGTCAGGACAAAGACCCGATCTGCTACAGTCGGCGTCTGAATGGGGACGCGGGCGCTCCGGCACTTCCACTGCTTGGGCTGCGTGAAGAAACACACCGCTGGGAGCAGAATCGCCTCCCGGTCCCGATGATGTTGGTGACGAACAGGATAGAGAGCAAATGAAGGTGCGGGCCGGGAGGAAGACGGAAGACTCGGCGGAGCCGAGGGATCAGGCGGCCATTACCGATGCAGGCTAGGCTCCTCCTCCACAAGAGCAGTCTTTAGGCTAGACTCTAGAGGGCGTGTTAAGCCAGCTGTTATACCATCACATATACCCCTTGAACACCAAGTGAAAGGACACCACACAAGTTGTTATGAAAATAAAAGGATATTTATTTAGAACACAACAGCCCTGGACTCTTTATGAGGACAGGGTGCTAAGCACAATACAAAACTCTTATGAAAATACTCAAAGTCGCACAATTTACACAAATGCCCGAGGGGCACGAAAAACCATATACTCTAAAAGTGAAATGCGAAATTACTAGCAGGTAAGTACTACTCTAATAGGCTTTAGGATTGCTCGGACTGGACTACTGAACCTTCAGATTACTAGCAGGAGGCCTAGGGAGATCGGGTGCCGAGTGTGCACTCTCACGCGGGATGCGGGACAAAGTCTATGGATGCTAGATTTCGTAAAGTTAGTGTTATCGGATGAATCCGACTAGGTAGAGCTGAAACGAAAAAGGATCTGGACCCTTGGATAGTTAGGCTATGCTGGAGCACCGAAATGCTGAGGTTACCTAGCCCAGGGGCTGCGGCTGCATAGGTCTGGAAAGACGTCGGGAATCCTCATTGCAGTCTATGGAGCCTGAAAGAAGAAGTTGCTGGCAGGCGACCAGTGAAGAGATTCGGAGGGATCCAAGCCTGGATCGATGATGGAGGATACCTGTAAGCAGACGGGACCAAGTTCTGAATCACTAGCCAGTGATTAGATGGGCACCAGGATGGCACCGGATGGAGTCACTTCGACCAGGTGAGTGGGCGACGCTGGGCTCTGCAGTCTCACGGACCAGGAGGCGTTGGCGACGAGGATGGAGGTGCGAGCTGTCCCACGATGGTATCTGCTGTCGACGTCGCTGGACCCAGGATTGGGGCAACAAGTCTTGGCAAATGCAAGCCCACGCGGTGGACTCAAAATGGCGTCTGGAGTGGACCAGGAGGGTCCGGGGTGCTCCTCTGTTGGAGGGGAGCAAGGGCCAGTCTGGAGCAACCAGACTAGCGGTGTTGTCGTTGTGGTGCGTCATCAAGAGGGCCACAAGCCAGCAGGCAAGTAGCCGGACAACGCGGTGAGCAGCAAAGGGCAGAAGGGCCCCACGCAGATCTGGTGGATGCTGGGGGGCTGGACTTCGGTGCTGGAGCTGCTCAGGGTTAGGGCTTCTCGAACCCCAAAACACTCACTCGAGGATCCCTCGGCGGTCGTGCTGGATAAGCGTCGTGCAGTTCGGAAGATGGCCGGTCCCTCGAGGTCTCGTCACACCCACGGATCTCAGCTGGGCTGATGATGTAGGTAGAGGTCAGAGGTGCCAGGGAAGCCGGGTCTCATCGTGCTGGTCGGTCGGATTCCTGAGGAAGGACGTGCAGCAAACCGCAGTGTTCTTAGTTGGTGCCTGCTGATGCAGGGTGACTACTCCTTAGTCACAAGGGAGAAATCTTAGGAAGAAGTCTGGAGTTCCTTTCGTAGAAAGTAGTTTCAGGATTCAAAGATGATCTAATTTGGAAGGGTCCCCGCTCCCACCTTTATACTAAAGAAAGGGGCTGGTACGGGACTAGGTCCTGCCCATGGGTGGGACCATGAAGGGGGGTGGTTACACCCCTCTCCCATGCCGCACTTTCCCCAGCTCAGGGGCTGGTGTGCCCCTGGAACAGGTTCTAGCCGGCAGATGCATAGTGAGCACCGGGGTGCCACTTGCAGTCACCTTCCTATTCAGCCCTGCCTACCCAGGATACACAAAACCCTGTCTGGGATGGTGCTAGCACCGCCCCTGACAGGAAACCCTTTGTCCAAGCTCTCCTCGCTGGAAGGACTCCCAGCAGCAGGAGGTCAGACTTGTGTCTGTGGTGGCAGCATCCATTTTGTGATGCTGAGGCTCGAGTTAACTTTAACCGGGGTTCACAGTTACATACATGTCGTGTCCCTCTAGGAGGGTGGAATGCTAACCCTGTCGCCAGAATTGGCGAGGGGTTAGTATTCCAATTCATATGACACCTTACTCGACATGTTTTGATAAAGCGATACCAGAGTTGGCATATAACCGCGAGGATTATAATGCACTTAAGAGTATATGGTATGTGTTATCATGGAACAGCTATTAGGACTTGGTTCTGCAAGCTGCAAACGGGCTCAGCTCATGCCAGAGCACCATCTCACACGATTCCACGCACTCTGCCTTCAGGATTGTCAAGGCCTGCCATAGGAGTGACTGATAGGAATACGAGTGTCCATTTTAGGGTTAGATATAGGTATACTATATCTACAGCAAGGGGTGATTACACCACCTTGCCCCAGCTGTCGTGCAGCCAATTGTGTCAGATTTAGATGGCCAGCCAGGGGTGGCATAATACATGCTGCAGCCCCTGGTAGGCCCTGGGTACACCTATGCCCTGAGTTACAGGGTCTGATTAGGTGGCCCAGTACCAATTGGTAAATGCACCTAAGGTACACGTGTCAATTTAGTGAGAGAACAGCAAGGCTGTGGGTCTGATTAGCAGGCCCACAGCCAGAGAAGTCGTAAACCAGTGAAGCAAAAAGCAAAAAACTGGGGTGATCATAGGATTGCAGACCCTACTCTCCTACATGACCCCCCCCCCCAAACTTTGGGACAATAAACTAACCTTGACCAGGTGAGTCTTCTTGCTCTAAGTGGAAATACCTGGAGAGCCCATCTGCATTGCCATGATCAGTGCCAGGTCTATGCTCCACTGTAAAATCCATCCCCTGTAGGGAAATGGACCACCTAAGCAGTTTGGGGTTTTCACCCTTCATCTGATTTAGCCACAAGAGGGGCTTATGGTCGGTCTGAATCTTGAAATGAGTGCCAAACAAATATGGCCTCAGTTTCTTCAGGGCCCAAACCACAGCAAAGGCCTCCCTCTCAATAGCTGACCATTTTTTCTCTCTGGGGGTCAGCCTTCTGCTTATAAAAGCAATGGGCTGGTCATGACCATCAAAATTCAGCTGAGATATTACAGCTCCCACACCCAACTCAGAAGCATCTGTTTGGACAATGAATGGTTTGGAGTAGTCTGGACTCTTTAGGTTAGGGGCTGTGCACATGGCCTGCTTTAGGTCATCGAATGCCTTTTGACAGCCTGCTGTCCACTGAACTTTCTTTGGCATCTTCTTGCTTGTCAGGTCATTAAGTGGAGTCACAATTGATCCATAATTTCTGACAAATTTCCTGTAGTAACCAGTCAGGCCCAAGAAAGCTCGAACCTGAGTCTGGGTGGTTGGAGGAGCCCAATCTTTGATGGATTGTATCTTGCTCTCCAGTGGCTGAACCTGGCCTCCACCTACAAGGTGGCCCAGGTATACAACCTGTGTCTGCCCTATCTGGCACTTTGTGGCCTTGATAGTGAGACCTGCTGCTTGCAGTGCCTCTAACACTTTCCTCAGGTGGACCAGGTGATCCTCCCAGGTGGAACTAAAGACAGCTATATCATCCAGATATGCTGCACAGAAGTCATCCAGCCCAGTGAGAACTTGATTCACCAGCCTTTGGAAGGTGGCAGGTGCATTTTTCAGACCAAAGGGCATTACCACAAATTGATCATGTCCACCAGGGGTTGAAAATGCTGTCTTGGGCTTGGCTTCCCCAGCTAACCTGATTTGCCAATACCCAGCTGTCAGGTCAAATGTACTTAAGTAGTTGGCAGAGGCCAATCTATCTATAAGTTCATCTGCCCTTGGTATTGGGTGGGCATCAGTCTTAGTGACTGCATTGAGGCCTCTGTAGTCTACGCAAAACCTCATCTCTTTCTTACCACCCTGGGTGTGAGGTTTAGGCACTAGAACTACTGGACTAGCCCAAGGGCTATCTGAAGGCTCAATGACTCCCAGCTCCAACATTTTCTGCACTTCAGTTTTGATGCAGTCTCTAACATGATCAGGTTGCCTGTAGATTTTACTCTTAACTGGCAGACTGTCACCAGTGTCAACCTCATGGGTACACCAATTTGTTTGACTTTCTGTCAGAGAGAACATATGTCTAAAGGATTGAAGAACTTGTTTGCAATCCTTTTGCTGATGTTCAGAGAGGCTGCCACAAAAGACAACACCATCCACTGACCCATCATCAGGGTTCTGAGTGAGCAGGTCTGGGAGAGGGTCACTCTCCTCCTCCTGTCCCTCATCTGTGGCCATGAGCAAGCTCATGTCCTTCCTGTCGATATATGCCTTGAGCCTATTCACATGGAGCACCCTGAGGGGGCTCCTGGGAGTTCCAAGGTCCACCAGGTAGGTGACCCCTCCCTTTTGCTCAATGATTGTGTGGGGCCCAGACCATTTGTCTTTGAGTGCTGCTGGGGCCACTGGCTCCAACACCAACACCTTCTGTCCAGACTGGTACACAGTCAGGACAGCCTTTTGGTCATGCCAAGCTTTTTGGAGTTCTTGGCTTGCCTCAAGGTTTTTAGAAGCCTTTTCCATATACTCAGCCATCCTGCAGCGGAGACCAAGTACATAGTTCACTATGTTGGTTGCAGGCTTTTTGAGAGGTCTCTCCCATCCTTCCTTCACCAAACACAGGGGTCCTCTCACAGGATGCCCATACAGAAGTTCAAAAGGGCTGTAGCCAACCCCCTTCTGTGGGACCTCTCTGTAAGCAAACAAAAGGCAGGGTATCAGGACATCCCATCTATGCCTGAGCTTTTCAGGTAGTCCATGAATCATCCC
Source organism: Lissotriton vulgaris (assembly GCF_964263255.1). Classification (NCBI taxonomy): domain Eukaryota; kingdom Metazoa; phylum Chordata; class Amphibia; order Caudata; family Salamandridae; genus Lissotriton; species Lissotriton vulgaris. Next base: position 22,496,940 of record NC_141697.1, read on the forward strand.
TTTTAGGGTCCTGTTGAACCTTTCAACAAGCCCATTGCATTGTGGATGATAGGTTGTAGTGAACTTGTAGTTGACACCACATTCCTTCCACATAGCAGTCAGATATCCTGACATGAAGTTTGCACCTCTGTCAGAGACAACCTCCTTAGGGAAGCCCACTCTGGAGAACACTCCAACTAGGGCTCTTGCCACCACAGGTGCTGTAGTGGTCCTAAGGGGAATAGCTTCAGGATAGCTGGTGGCATGGTCCACCACCACCAGTATAAACTTGTGCCCTGATGCTGTCTGGGGTTCCTTTTTTTTTTTTTAAATATCTTTTTTTTTTTCCAATCTATGCAGATTGTACATTTAAACATTTCATATCAATCATAAGTTACAAAAAAAAGAAGTAAATCATCATATTATATATATACAGTACAGCTTTTATCTCTGTATTACAATAAAAGTCTTAATCGTAATGCGAACCCATGCTCTCTTTCCATCTGGCTATAGGTTCCCAAATTCTCAGTCCTCTCATCTTACCCCTCACACCTTTCCGAGCATATATGGGTTTTTCCAAGTTATAAGTCGCTAGTAAATTAGCCAGCCAGTTTTGCATAGCAGGTGGGTTTTTATCGAGCCATGCCCTGGCTATGGTCAATCTATACACTGCAGCGGCCACAAAGATACATTCTCTCTGCGTATTTCCCCCATCTGAACCTATCCCCAACAACAACAATGAGGGGGTTAGAGTTATTTGAATACCCAATGTTCTATTTACAAAGCACTCTATATTTCCAATCAGGGTGTGCAATTGGGGGCAAGTAGCAAATACATGCACAATATCTGCCTCCATGGAGTTACATCTTGGGCAGGTGATAACAGTAGTACCTCCCCATTTGGCTATTCTTGCTGGGGTAAAATATAATTGATTGAGAGTTTTGTAGTGCTGTGATTGAAGGGGAGCAGAGCACAATACCGTGCGTGCCAATTCAAGTGACTCCTGGAATATTTCATTCGGAATGCTCAGTTTATCTACCCATTTATTACAGTACTTTTCCATATCATCTACTTTCCCTTTCATCAGACATGCATACAATGATCTAATTGTACAGTCCGCAGATACCTGTATTTTCTCCATAATTTCGTTTCTTTGATACCCTGCAGGCCCTCCTTGTTTACTGCTCAAAAAGCTCCTAACCTGCAGGTATTTAAAAAACGACCTCCTATCAATACCATATTTCGCCGTAAGGTCTGTAAACTGTACTATCTCTTCCGTATCCCTCAAATCCCCGATCTGTACTATTCCCCCAGCCCAGCTAGCCATTGTACCATCAGCAAAAACTGCCTCCGGGAATGACCTGTTCTTATATAGCCTGGTATATCTATTAAATCTTCCAAGACCTGTCTTTTTTAGGAAAGCATTCCAAATCCTAGCTGCTGCATTAAGTGGTTTTAAATCTGGTCCTCTTGTAGTACCCATATTCCGTGCAGTTTAAGAAGCAGTTTTCTGCTTCCTCACCTAAAACAGCCGCGTAGACTTCTGTAGACATAGTTGTCACTCTTTGCTCGTTACCACCCCCCCCTATTAACCCCTGCATATATTGAAGGGCAGTGGCGAGATAATACATTCTAAAATCAGGTACGTCCCATCCCCCTCTCTCTCTCGGCAAAGACATAAATCTGTAGGCTCTCCTGGTCTTGCCCTGCGCCCAAATAAATCTATTCAGAATAATCTCTAATGAGTTGAACCATTTAATTAAAAAAAAAAGTGGGATGGATCTAAATAAATAAAGAAATTTGGGGAGGATTAACATTTTAATAATATTGGTAGTACCTACCAATGATAAGTGTAGGTTATTCAGTCTTTCCAGATCAGACTTTACCCTTGATATTAGGGGAGCGATATTATTTTCAACAACTTTATCTAGGTCTGATGAGATAGCCACCCCTAAATAAACTGCAGTGGTAACCACCCGTAAGTCATTGCAGCTAGAATGGCCATTTTCTACAATCTGCGTCTTTGATCTATTCAGACTATATCCGGAGACTTGTCCAAACAGCTCAGCTTCAAGTTCCACCTCTCTAATTGCCAAAAGAGGAACTGGGGTAAGTATTGCCACGTCATCGGCGTAGGCAAGTGTTTTAACCACACATCCGTTCACCCTCATGGGAGAGATAAGTGGATTAAATTCGAGCCTACGCAAGAATGGCTCTAGATAGAGTGCGAACAACAGTGGGGATGAGGGGCACCCTTGCCTCATCCCTCTCCCAATTTTAACAGCTGCCGAATACCCTCTGTTAACTCTAAGTTTAGCTGTAGGCTCATTATATAACGCCTGTATAGCCCTAATAAATCCTTCTCCTATACCACACCACCTCATAGTTTGCCATAAGTAATCCCAGGAGACCCTATCGAACGCCTTTTCAGCATCTAAGAATAGCGCTGCCATAGGGTCTCCCAGGACACCTGCCACATCAAACATGGTAACAACCGTCCTAATATGCTGCGTTGTCCCTTTATCAGGAATAAATCCAGGTTGTGCTGGGCTTACCAAATTCTCAATAATCCCTGACAACCTTGTGGCTAAATTTTGGAATAAACTTTGCCGTCAGCGTTCATCAATGTTATTGGCCTATAAGACCCCGTAACTTTTGGATCCTTCCCCTTTTTCAGAATTACAATAATATCCGCCCCCTCCCCCCCCCATGATTGGGGGATCGACTCCCCTTTTTGTGCCATAACCATGATGTTAAACATATCAACCATAAGCGAGCCTTTAAAAACTTTATAAAACTCCACCGGAATCTGATCTGGACCTGCTGCCTTACCCGATGGTAAACTACTCAATGCAACATTAAATTCATCCATATGTAGTACGGCTTCTAAAACTTCATTTCCATCCTCAGCCAAATTAGGGGAAGCAATTTCTCTAAGATATCTTGCAGTATCATCAATTCTTCCTTCCTTCTCGGGAGTATACAGGGTGGTGTAGTAATCCCTAAATACTTCTCTAACTAAATCAGCCTCTCCTACCACATTACCCTGCTGATCCTTAATCTCTTTGATATCTGATGTAGCCAATCTCTGTCTAGTACGCACGGCCAAGATGTGTCTTACCCTTTCACTCAATTCATATGCGTTCTCTTTTTTGGTCAGATAATTCTTTGCAGCTTTCTCGGCAATACCTCCTATAGCTTCTGCTTTTAGAGCTATAATTCTAAATAAATGTAATTCTAGCGGGCGATTCTGTAATATAGCCGAGGCCAGATCTTCTTCCTCTTTTATCAACTTCAATCTTACTTCCTCTATTCTTGCTCTCTCTTTCTTCTGCCTTGCTAAAACATAACTTGTAGTCTCCCCCCGTATCCCAGGCTTAAAAGCATCCCATACGACACCTGGTGGTGCAGTTTCTCTATTAATCTCCCAAAAGAATTTAATCCATTCCTCCATATATTCTCTATAGGCGGGGTCCTTTAATAAAGCTCTTTCAAAAGTCCACTGTGTTCTGATATTTTGTTCCTGCCCCATTTTCAAAGTTAATATCAACAGGCTATGATCTGACACTATCCGTGGCTGCTTCTCCATTTGCGAGCCCTGCATTAATGATCTAGAAATTAAAAAATAATCTAACCTGACCAGAGTCCTATGTGGGGCTGAAAAAAATGTACTGCCATCTAAATATGGGTGCAGCTTAACCCATGGGTCCACCAAAGAATTATGTGACACCAAATCTACCAAAGCCTTATACACTTTCTTTTTCCTCCCCCCGTACTTCCCTCCTATCTGTAAAAAAGAGCTATCTGGCACATGAATATTTAAATCCCCGCAACATACAATAGGCTCTGGCCATTGAGCCAGTTCAATATCCAAATATTGCAGGACATCTGGGTCATCCTCAGTAGAGCCGTAAATTGTTACTAACGTTAAGATCTCCCCTTTAAAACAAATTTCAAGAATCACCCATCTCCCCCATTGATCCTCTTTCTTTCTTCTTACTGCTATATCACTGTTCCTACCCAACACTGCAACTCCTCTTGTTTTTGTCCCTTATTTAGTGTTTGCTAACACTTTAAATCCAAGTTGTTCCAATAAATACGCTCTTGTTCCTTCTATGTGTGTCTCTTGTAGACATACCAAATCCAGCTTTAAAGATTTTAACAAGGCCGCCACTCTCAGTCTCTTGTTAACACAATTGAGTCCACAGATATTGATAGAAGCAATCTTACATGTCATCGTAATGCCACAAATTTCTTATGCAAAAACCTACTATTTTTGTGTACCATATACCTCTAAACCTACACCATGTACCAATGTGCTGAATCAAACAATTAATACCAAAAATGTGTACCTTTCCCCCCCCCCACCCACCACCCTTCCACCCTTCCCCTCCCTCCCCTCCCACGACCACCCTCCCCCCTTTATTGGCAAATAGGTCAGAAATGACCTATGTGTGGCTGCTTTTGAATTGCGTCAATCGCATCCCCCCTCAGCCTACATACTCACAGGCTGAAATACTCCCTGAATCAACCCCCATCATCAATCAATTCTATGCATTAATTTCAATCCACCATATGCAGCATTTTCAACACTTTAGCCCCCTTTCCTGTTTTTCAGCTCTTCAATAAACTACTGTGCTTTAATTTCTGAATTAAACATTCATATTTTCCCTTTTGTCACCACTTTCAACTTAGCAGGGAAGAGGAGATATGCTTCTGACCCTAATGCCTGTAACGGTGCAATCAACTGTCTGAGCCTCCACCTTCTCTCTACCGTTACGTGGCAAAAATCAGGCCTAGCGAAGAATGAAGTACCCTCAAATGTTCTCTTACAATCAGGACTAGCCTTGGCGATAATTTCCTCCCTTAACAAGAAGTTCCCCACATTTACTAGGATTGCTCTGGGGAAGGAGCCCTGTCCATCCTTTCTCGCTCCCTGCTTCACTGTGAAGGGATATCTGTGTGCCCGTTGAATCTCTTTCTCCCATTGCCATTCTGACTCTGGGAAAGCCCCCTTCAACATATTCACTACAAATCGCCTCGTGTCCTGCCCTTCAATCCCCTCTGCCACACCCAGGAGTCTAATGTTATTCCTTCGCTGACGATTCTCAAAATCTTCCAGCTTCCATTGGAAATCTTCTGAGAGTTTTTCCTGGTCCGTCTTAAAGGTCTTGAAGTCCTCCATATCACCTTCCAACTTGCCTGTCCGTTCTTCCGCTTCCGTTACTCTTTCAGCTAGTTCATCATATAATTTATTCATTTTTCTCATTGTGTTCTGGATTTCTTTGGCATCCTGCCTTGCTCTCCGGCTTTCAGCCCTGGCCTCCGTTTGCATTTGTTTAAGAGTGTTAAACAGGAGCTCTACAGGAATCTGTTGCGTTGTACCCCCAGGTGGGATTTCTGGGTTATTGCCATCCTCTTCCTGGTACGCCTGTGAGGTTGGTGAGTAGTCCCACACTAATCTTCTTTGGGCCCCCTCGAAACCCCCTGTCAGCTGCCTAGATAACTTTAGTGATTTCTTTTTCTGGGTAGTATCTTTGTCTGTACTGGAATCAGAACCGGAGCCAGAAAACTCCTCTGAACTCCCAACACTTGTTTGCTCTAGCTCAGATTCCTCATTAAGGGAATAAAAACAGTCTCCTTCTGCAGAGCCTCCTTCAGCATTTTCCGCTCCCTCACCCATTCCATCTTTACTTGTGAGGCTAAGGGTACTTCCCCATGTTTTAGCAGGCTCCCCCTCTCCCTTTGCTAGTTTCATTTCCTTTTCTACTAGCATCAGGGCCCCCATCATATCAGCGTTACTGAACTCAAACTCGCTCTGGCCCGAGCTCTCGCCAGTTTTAGCTCTTCATTTCACATTGGGAGCAGGATTGAGGGTACTACCTTCTGGCCGTGGTGCCTGATTTCCTTGCTCTGTCAAGACTGTAGCGGGAATGACCGGGGTTGATTCACGCTCCGGCTCACTCATCGGGTCTGCGGCGTTGCCTAGCAACCTCAGCCTCAGCGTCCACAGCGTCCTCGAGGACGCTCTCCCGAAGATCCTGCTTCTCATCGCCTTTACCAGCTCCGCTGTTGCTGCTGTCCCGTCTGCCTCTGCCGCCTGCAGTATTCTCTACGAGCTGCGATGGTAATCTCGACGAAAAGGCCTCTGTGACGGTAGGCTGTCTCAGCGTTGATTCTTTGCCTTTCTGCTTTTCGCCATTTCTTCCCGCTCTGCTAGAAGTCACCGCTCGTGGTGCTGCGGTATTCTCATGCGCCGTAAGAGCCGATTTAGATTTCTGCTCTGTTTTCTTTTTTCCCCCAACTGGGATTCCTGACTTCGGGATGGCACCGGGGTTGCGAGGGGGTTTGTTCGAATCATCGGTGCCCACAGATACTTCTCCCGACATCGTTTTTTCTTTCTCCCTTTCTTGCTTTGGAGTCCTTGCGGCATTCTAATCGCTTGTGCCTGCTGGGCCTGCTGTTTCTTCTTGAGCCCGAGCGTGCTCATCAGACCCCTTGCACCTCTCTTGAACCAGGCAATAACTCGAAAACACCTCTGAATGTATTTTATGGCAGACCTCGTATCAGATACACCAGGCAGTTTAGAGCCAGCATATAATGTCCATTCAGGCGCCATTCAGGGTATTCAGGGTATTCAGCATCTTGAAATCATGCTTCTGATATTCTTAAGGCTAGAGAGGGGAAGAGTGCGACTGCTCACAGCAATCCAGCGTCGGCCATCTTGCCCCCCTATGCTGTCTGGGGTTCCATTGGACCAACAATGTCAATCCCCACTCTTTCAAAGGGCACCCCCACCACATGCATTGGTATAAGGGGGGCCTTTGTAGTGCCACCTGACTTACCACTGGCTTGGCAAGTGACACAGGAGCGACAAAACTCCTTGGTATCTTCATTCATGTGAGGCCAGTGAAAGTGTGAGACAAGTCTGTCCCAAGTCTTGTTCTGGCCTAAGTGTCCTGAAAGGGGAATCTCATGGGCCAAGGTAAGAAGGAAACCTCTCTGTGACAAGGGGACGGCCAGCCTCCTGGTTGCACCAGGCTTGGGGTCTCTTGCTTCAGAGTACAGGAGTCCATCATCCCAGTATACCTTGTGGGTACCTGTGGCGTTCCCTGCAGCCTCAGCAGCAGCCTGCTGTCTGAGGGGTTCAAGGGAAGGGCAGTCTAACTGTGCCTTCCCCAGGTCTTCTCTGGAGGGTCCCCCTGAACCCAGAAACTCAACCTGATCAGGTTCAAGTTCTTTAGGCTCAGTTTCCCTCAGCTCTTGTAGGTCAGCCTCCTCTGAGACTTGATCCTCAACCTGGGGCAAGGGGGAAGGCAATGCCTTAACCCTACTGCTCTTCTTCTTGGAAGGTGTCTGGTCCATTGTTCCAGGATCCAGCACCTGTTCAGTGGGGCATCTTCTGGCCTGTGACCTAGTCACAGCAAGGACATGTGCTGGCACACCTAACATTTCCATGTGAGTCCTCTGCTCCACTTCTGACCATAGGGATGACTCCAAATCATTGCCCAACAAACATTCAACTGGGAGTTCTGAACTAACAACAACCTTCTTTTGGCCACTTACCCCTCCCCAGGAGAAAGCTACAATTGCCATATTATGGTGGGTAGTGACATTGCTAGCATTGGTCACTAGGTAGTCTGTACCTAGTATGATCTGTCCAGGGTCCACAAAGTTAGGTGTCACCATTGTGACACTGGCACAAGTGTCCCTATAGGCCTGAGCCATCTTACCATTTATAAAAGCTGTCTGCCTGTATTTGCCCAAAGTATTGGGACTTGCATCAGGGGACATATCCATATCCCCTGTACAGACAAGGACAGCCTGAGTGAGTGTGCCAACTAAGTTGTCATACCCCTCAGATCCCAAGGTTAACCCAACTAATCCCTTGGGAGGTGCACTACCACTGCTGACTGTACTAGGGGGTGCAGGTGTCTTAGGGGCTGCAGTGGCAGGAGTTTACCCTCCTTTCTTGGTGCACTCACTAAACCAGTGAGTTTTACTTTTACAGTATTGGCACCACCTTTTAGACTGGCCTTCTTGAGTCTTCTTCTTCTGGGAAGCCTGACCCCCACCCTCTTTGGTTTGTTGGGGGCCTATCGAAGACTTCTGGTCATTTTGTTCACCTGTTCTGACCCATCTGTCTGCCTTCTTTCCCAATTCTTGGGGAGAGGTCAGATCTGAGTCAACAAGGTGCTGATGCAACAACATGTTCTGACAATTGTTTAAAATCTGTTCCCTCATGATCAGATTGTACAATCCTGTATAATCAATAACCTTACTGCCCAGCAACCAGCCCTCCAAAGCCTTAGTGGCACAATCCACAAAATCAGACCAATCCTGAGACTGAGTTTTCTGGGTATCCCTGAACAGCAACCTGTACTGCTCAGTGGTTAGGCCAAACCCATCTATCAGTGTATTTTTCAGGACTTGGTAATTGTTAGCATCCTCAGCTCTAGTAGTGAGGAGCTTATCTCTACCTTTGCCTTCAAAGGAGAGCCACAAGACAGCTGCCCACTGACTCTGGGGGACGCACTGGGCAATGCAGGCCCTCTCCAAAGCAGTTATCCATTTGTGGATATCATCCCCTTGTTTAAAGGGGGGCACTATCTTACTCAGGTGTCTAGTGTCTAAACTCCTGTCCTTTTCTCTAGGTAAAATGCTGCCACCAGTGGGATCTAGCCCACTTAACTTTTGCTCTCTAGCAAGGGCAAGTCTCTCTTTGGCCAGGGCAAGTTCTTCCCTTTCAATCCTTAGATTGACTTCCCTCATCTTAGCTTCATGCTCTCTTCTCTGAGGGGATGTCATCCCTCTGTGAGAAGAGGTCTGAGAGCCATTGGTTCAAATGGATCTGTTAGAGCCTCTGGATAGAGACCTAACTTGTCCACTCCCAATGTTAAGCCTGCCTGAGAGTGGGCCTGGGGGTCCCCCAAGTCCATTTTCATGCCTGCTTAAGTTGGACCTGGTGAGTCTACTGACTTCTACCTGTCCCTTGTCTGCATCATCCCCTGACACTTCCTGATCCTCTTCCTCTTCTTCACTCACTGTTCCATTGAGGTTGAGGTCAGGGTCCCCAAGGGTTCCCTCTAAGGGGGGCATGTTCCCATCTGGATGAGAAGGGTCTGTGTTAGCAGTCCTCCTTGCATCATAAGTCTCTAAGAGACCAATCAGAAAGGGAATGGTAGGGTTAGAACCCTGTTTTAGCTTCCTGGATGTACGGATCTGTCTCATCTCCTAGAAGCTAAGAGCAGCATATTGTGAAGTGACCTGTGGAGGGTCCACTGACACAAGGGGGGCTTCTGAGTTCCCTCCTTTGTCCGACATGTTTCTAGTGTGGTGTAAGTGATGCACCTACCTACACTATTGGTTTGCCTACTGATCCCTTGCTAAGAGTTGTAGTCAGGGTGTGCTAGGCCCTGTGGAACTACAACAGCTGGTTCAGTAGAACTCAGAGTATTCTAAGCTAAGTTATATGTACCTGGAGTACTTATGTGATCTTTCAAATGATATTCAAATCCCACCGCTGCCACCAATGTGAGAAGTTGGCCTGATATGCAGTCCAAACAACCCTTATTGATGATTGGTTGTAAGTCAACCATAGACCAGCTATCCTAGTAGCGTGGACAAGAGCAGTCTTTAGGCTAGACTCTAGAGGGCGTGTTAAGCCAGCTGTTATACTATCACATATACCCCTTGAACACCAAGTGAAAGGACACCACACAAGTTGTTATGAAAATAAAAGGATATTTATTTAGAACACAACAGCCCTGGACTCTTTATGAGGACAGGGTGCTAAGCACAATACAAAACTCTTATGAAAATACTCAGTCGCACAATTTACACAAATGCCCGAGGGGCACAAAAACCATATACTCTAAAAGTGGAATGCGAAATTACTAGCAGGTAAGTACTACTCTAATAGGCTTTAGGATCGCTCGGACTGGACTACTGAACCTTCAGATTACTAGCAGGAGGCCTAGGGAGATCGGGTGCCGAGTGTGCATTCTCACGCGGGATGCGGGACAAAGTCTATGGATGCTAGATTTCGTAAAGTTAGTGTTATCGGGCGAATCCGACTAGGTAGAGCTGAAACGAAAAAGGATCTGGACCCTTGGATAGTTAGGCTATACTGGAGCACCGAAATGCTGAGGTTACCTAGCCCAGGGGCTGCGGCTGCATAGGTCTGGAAAGACGTCGGGAATCCTTGTTGCAGTCTATGGAGCCTGAAAGAAGAAGTTGCTGGCAGGCGACCAGTGAAGAGATTCGGAGGGATCCAAGCCTGGATCGATGATGGAGGATACCTGTAGGCAGAGGGGACCAAGTTCTGAATCACTAGCCAGTGATTAGATGGGCACCAGGATGGCACCGGATGGAGTCACCTCGACCAGGTGAGTGGGCGACGCTGGGCTCTGCAGTCTCACGGACCAGGAGGCGTTGTCGGCGACCAGGATGGAGGTGCGAGCTGTCCCACGATGGAGGTGCGAGCTGTCCCACGATGGTATCTGCTGTCGACGTCGCTGGACCCAGGATTGGGGCAACAAGTCTTGGCAAATGCAAGCCCACGCGGTGGACTCAAAATGGCATCTGGAGTGGACCAGGAGGGTCCGGGGTGATCCTCTGTTGGAGGGGAGCAAGGGCCAGTCTGGAGCAACCAGACCAGCAGTGTTGTCGTCGTGGTGTGTCGTCAAGAGGGCCACAAGCCAGCAGGCAAGTAGCCGGACAACGCGGTGAGCAGCAAAGAGCAGAAGGGCCCCACGCAGATCTGGTGGATGCTGGGGGGCTGGACTTCGGTGCTGGAGCTGCTCAGGGTTAGGGCTTCTCGAACCCCAAAACACTTACTCGAGGATCCCTCGGCGGTCGTGCTGGATAAGCGTTGTGCAGTTCTGAAGATGGCCGGTCCCTCAAGGTCTCGTCACACCCACGGATCTCAGCTGGGCTGATGATGTAGGTAGAGATCAGAGGTGCCAGGGAAGCCGGGTCTCGTCATGCTGGTCGGTCAGATTCCTGTGGAAGGACGTGCAGCAAACCGCAGTGTTCTTAGTTGGTGCCCGCTGATGCAGTGTGACTACTCCTTAGTCACAAGTGAGAAATCTTAGGAAGAAGTCTTGAGTTCATTTCGTAGAAAGTAGTTTCAGGATTCAAAGATGATCTAATTTGGAAGGGTCCCCGCTCCCACCTTTATACTAAAGAAAGGGGCTGGTACGGGACTAGGTCCTGCCCATGGGTGGGACCAGGAAGGGGGGTGGTTACACCCCTCTCCCATGCCGGACTTTCCCCAGCTCAGGGGCTGGTGTGCCCCTGGAACTGGTTCTAGCCGGCAGATGCATAGTGAGCACCGGGGTGCCACTTGCAGTCACCTTCCTATTCAGCCCTGCCTACCCAGGATACACAAAACCCTGTCTGGGATGGTGCTAGCACCGCCCCTGACAGGAAACCCTTTGTCCAAGCTCTCCTCGCTGGAAGGACTCCCAGCAGCAGGAGGTCAGACTTGTGTCTGTGGTGGCAGCATCCATTTTGTGATGCTGAGGCTCGAGTTAACTTTAACCGGGGTTCACAGTTACATACATGTCGTGTCCCTCTAGGAGGGTGGAATGCTAACCCCGTCGCCCGGGTTAGATATAGGTATACTATATCTACAGCAAGGGGTGATTACACCACCTTGCCCCAGCTGTCGTGCAGCCAGTTGTGTCAGATTTAGATGGCCAGCCAGGGGTGGCATACTACATGCTGCAGCCCCTAGTAGGCCCTGGGTACACCTATGCCCTGAGTTACAGGGTCTGATAAGGTGGCCCAGTACCAATTGGTAAATGCACCTAAGGTACACGTGTCAATTTAGTGAGAGAACAGCAAGGCTGTGGGTCTGATTAGCAGGCCCACAGCCAGAGAAGTCGTAAACCAGTGAAGCAAAAAGCAAAAATCTGGGGTGATCATAGGATTGCAGACCCTACTCTCCTACAGCCAGCATTCAGATGACAAGTACAGCCAGGAGTATCTTGTTGACAGTCTTCCCTCTCCTGGGCCAGGTGTCGGGCAGAGTCATCAGTCGCTCCCCAGGGGGCGGAGCCAGCATTGTGGTGGCAGAGCACAGCCCTATTCAGAGTCCAGGGGCACTCCCACCTCCCACTAAGGTGTAATCCTTGCATTCACCACCTGTCATCCCCCAGCCCTGTCACTCATACAACCCAGACAGCAGATACACATCCTAGCAGAGGCGGCTGAAATGGTTAGGCAAGCAAATGCTAATTTTCTAAAAGTAGCATTTGCAAACACAGGATATTAAAATAAACTTTACTAAAAGAAGTATTTTAATATTCTGAGTTCAGGCATACTAAACTTGACTTTCTACCATGTTCCCCGAGCCTGCTGGGATTATAGGGTGTAATAATTCCAGCAGCTCATCTTGGCCTAAGAGAACAGGTAGCCTTACAATAGTGAAAAACGAATTTGCCTGTAGTTCACTATTAGGACATGCCACACACATCAGGGCTTGTCCTACCTTATACGTACAATGCACCCTGCCCTAGGGCCTACCATAGGGGTGACTAATATGAAGCAAAGGGAAGGTTTTGAGGCTGGCAAGTGTGTGCACTTGTCCAGCCAGCATGACAGTACCAGACTGCACGCAGGTTCTGCAATGGCAGACCTTAGACACATTTTAAAAGGCTGCTTCTGTGGGTGGCGCAATCAGCGCTGCAGGCCCACTAGCAGTACTGGCATTTACAAGCCCTGGCACTCCTGGTGCACTTTACTGGGGACTGACAGTAAATCCAATGAGCCAATCATGGAAATCAATCACATATACACTTTACAATGGGAGCACTTGCACTGCGGCACGGATTTGCTGTGGCGCAGTGCCCTGAGCAGCGGATACCAGCAAAAACATCTGAGGCACATCCGCAAAAAGTGGAAGGGAAACTCACGCCAAGGTGCCAGGTCTAACACGTGTCCCCTCCAGCTGAAATGTGGGGAGAACTACCCTTCCCCAGGGAGTTCCTCATCACTTATGCGGAAAAACCTGGACAGACCGTCAGCATTGGCATGATCTTTGCCAGAGCGATGTTCCACCGTGAAGTTCATACCCTGTAGAGAGATGGACCACCTCAACAGTTTTGGGTTCTCACCCCTCATTTGCATCCACCATCTGAGGGGCCTGTGGTCTGTCTGAACCCAGAAGTAAGACCCAAACAAGTAGGGTCTTAGCTTCTTCAGTGCCCAGACCACAGCAAATGCTTCTCGCTCAATTGCACTCCACCTACGCTCCTGCGGAAGTAACCTCCGACTGATGAAGGCTACAGGTTGGTCCCAGCTCTCCTCAGTCATCTGTGAGAAAACAGCCCCTACACCATGCTCTGAAGCGTCTGTTTGCACTAGAAATTCCTTGGAGAAATTAGGGGCCAAGAGCACCGGCGCTGTGCACATGGCAGTTTTCAGGGTGTCAAAAGCCTTATTTATTTATTTATTTATTTATTTTTTAAATTTGTATGGCGCTACAGCTACCCAAAAAGGGTTTCCCGGCGCCTGAGTCATTTGATCAGATAGAAGGAAAGTTGCCAAATTGTAGTATTACTGCAGTTGTTTCTGGAACAGCCAGGTTTTTACATATTTCCGGAATTTCGTATAGCTCTCTTCTTTCCGGATCTGAGGGGATCTGACAGGTGTCAGTCCAGATCACATTCCTGGGCTGCTTCTTAGAAGTCAGCTCTGTCAAGGGGGCAACAATGGTGCCATAGCCCTTGACAAACCTCCTGTAGTACCCAGTGAGCCCCAGGAAGGCTCTCACTGCAGTCTGGGTCTTGGGGGTTCCCAAGCCAGGATGATCTCAATTTTGGGTTGCAAGGGTGCCACCTTGCCACTCCCCACTTGGTGTCCCAAGTACACCACCGAGCCCTGCCCGATCTGGCACTTGCTTGCCTTGATTGTGAGGCCTGCCTTGCGCAGTGCAATCAACCCTTCCCAGGGGTGTCACAAGTGTTCTGTCCATGTGCTGCTGAAAACTGCAATGTCATCCAGGTAGGCGGCGCTGAACTCAGCCAGTCCCGCCAACACCTGGTTGACCAGTCTCTGGACGGTGGCAGGGGCATTCTCCATTCCAAATGGCATAACCCGGAACTGGAAATGCCCATCAGGTGTGGGGAATGCTGACCTCTCCTTTGCCCCATCGGTCAAGGCGATCTGCCAGTACCCAGACGTTAAATCAAACGTGCTGAGGAACCAGGCAGCCCCTAGCCGATCAATGAGCTCATCAGCTCTGGGAATGGGGTGCGCGTCAGTCTTGGTGACTGAATTGAGTCCTCTGTAGTCCACACAGAACCGGAGTTCAGGTGTGGCTCCCGGCGCAGCACTCTTTGGGACCAAGACCACGGGGCTGGACCAAGGACTGCTGGATGACTCAACCACCCCAAGAGCAAGCATTTTAGAGACCTCCTCCTTGATGCAGGCTCTGACCCTGTCAATTACTCTGTAGGCCTTATGCCTCACAGGTAAGCTGTCTCCTGTGTCCACATCATGGATGCACCAATCTGTGACACCAGGAACCAGGGAGAACAGATCTGGAAACTGCCCCAGCAATTGGCGGCAGTCATCCTGTTGTTCAGGCGTCAGGGTGGGTGAGAGGTTAACTCCATCCACTGACCCATCTTCCTCAGAGGCGACCAAGAGGTCAGGAAGAGGCTCAGCCTCTTCCTCCATCCCATCATCAGTTGCCAAGAGCATGCCCACTTCGGACCTCTCCAAGTGGGGCTTAAGGCGGTTAACATGTAGGACCCTCAAAGGGTTCCTGGGAGACTGCATGTCCACCAAGTAGGTGACAGGACTCTTGCACTCCACAACCTCAAATGGACCGGTCCACTTATCCTGAAGTGCACACGGCTCCACTGGGGCCAAGACCCACACCTTTTGTCCAGGTTGAAGCTCTACCAGTGTGGCATTCTGGTTGTACCACCGCTTCATCTCTTCCTGGCTGGCTTCCAGATTTGCCTCAGCAAGTTGCCTGAATCGCCTGGTCTGGTTTCTGAAGGCCAGCATGTAATTGTATACATTCTGGGGAGGCTTCCTGGGAGATTGCTCCCAGCCTTCCTTTACCAAATTCAGAGGTCCTCTCACTGGGTGACCATACAGCAGTTCAAAGGGGCTGAACCCTAGGGACTTCTGTGGCACCTCACGGTATGCAAAGAGAAGGCATGGCAAGAGGACATCCCACTTACGCCTCATTGGACCTTCCAGGCCCATGATCATGCCTTTTAGGGTTCGGTTGAATCTCTCAACCAACCCATTTCCTTGGGAGTGGTAAGGGGTGGTGAACTTGTAGGTTACACCACACTCTTGCCAAAGGGATTTCATATACTTGGATATGAAATTAGTGCCCCTGTCGCTCACCACCTCTAGAGGGAATCCTACTCGTGAGAAAAATTCCCATCAGTGCCCGTCCCACCACGGGGGCCGTCACTGTCCTCAGAGGGATGGCTTCAGGGTACCGGGTGGCATGGTCCACCAAGACCAGGATGAACCTGTTGCCCATGGCTGTCTTGGGGTCCAGAGGCCCAACAATGTCAATACCCACTCGCTGGAATGGAGTACTGACCACCGGGAAGGGTTGCAGAGGAGCCTTGTGCTTCCCTCCGCTCTTACCACTTGCCTGGCAAGTCTGACAAGATCTACAATAAGCATCTGAGCTCTTGTGCATTTGGGGCCAATAAAAGTGGGGGACAAGCCTGTCATAGGTCTTGTCCATCCCCAAATGTCCTGCTAAAGGCACATCGTGAGCCAGCCCCAGTAGGAAGGCTCTGAACTTCTGGGGTACCACCAGCGCACGGGCTGACCCAGATTCAGCAACCTTAGGCTCTGAATACAAGAGGTCATTCTCCCAGTACACATAATGTGTTCCAGACTGAACACCATTGGCCTGGTCTGCAGCCTGTTGCCGCATACCCACGAGAGAAGGGCATTCTTTCTGCTCCCTTCAGAATTCTTCCCTGGAGGGGCCTCCTTCTTGCTGCCAATGGGTCAGCTCTGGCAGGTCCCCCAGTTCAGCAATCTGTTCCCCTGTAGGCTCCAGGGCATCCCCCTCAAGGTCTGCTTCCTCCTGGACCGTGGGAACTTCAGGGGTCGGTTTCCCGCGCCCCCTGCGCCTTCTCTCTAAGGCCGGTTCCCGGGCCTCTCCTTCAGGCCCCAGGATCTCTTGAGCACCCCTACTGGCTGCCTTTGATCGGGTGGTCACGCACGCCCACCATCCTCAGGTGAGTCGTCTTCTCCACCTTTTCCCAAGGGGAGTTCTCCAGATCATTCCCTAGCAAACAGTCTACAGGCATGGACGTTCTCACACAAACCTGCAGAGTACCAGAGACCCCCCCCCCCCCCCCACTCGAAGGGAACTTGAGCCATCGGACACTGACTCTCTGAGTTGTCAGCATTGTTAACCCTACAGTAGGCATGGGGTACAACCTGCTCTTGAGACACCAGGTGCTGCCTGTGAGAAGTTGGCCCGATATGCAGCGTTCGCTATTCTAGCGACCGCTATGTATCGTTCCAAACGACCCTTATGATGATTGGTTGTAAGTCAACCTAAAGACCAGCTATCCTAGTAGCGTGGATACGAGCAGTCTAAGGCTAAAGACTCGAGAGGGCGTGTTAAGCCAGCTGTTTACCACACATGTACCCCTTGAACACCAAGTGAAAGGACACCACACAAGTGTTATGAAAATAAACAGGATATTTAATAAGAATCACAACAGCCCTGTACTCTTTATGAGGACAGGGTACTAAGCACAAACCAAATCTCTTAGGAAAATACTTCAAGTGCACAATTAAAACAAGTGTCCGGGGACACGGTAAGTTTAAGGTCTCGGTCGGACCCGATAAGGCAAGTCGGAAGCGAGGGACTCAGGACCCTAGAGTAAAGAGGCTATGCAGGCACCGAAATGCCGAGTTACCTAGCCACGAGGGCTGCGGCTGCACAAGTCTTACAGGCGTCGGGGTCTTCGCTGACGAGCCAGGAGCCGGAAGAAAAAGAGTTGCTGGCCGGCGACCAGTGATGAATAGTTCGTAGAGATCCAAGCCTGGATCAGAGATCATTGATACCTGAAAGCAGAGGGGACCAAGTTCGTACTACTAGCCAGTAGTCAGAGGGTACCAGGAGGGCACCGGTTGGCCGTCACCTCGACCAGGCGAGTGGGCGACGCTAGGCTCTGCAGTCTCACGGACCAGGAGGCGTTGTCGGCGACCACGGTGGAGGTGCGAGCTGTCCCACGAAGGATGATGCTGTCGGCGTCGCTGGGCCCAGGATGGGGCAACAAGCCTTGGCAGATCTCAGGGCCACGTGGTGGGCCTAAGATGGCGTCTTGAGTGGACCAGGAGGGCCCGGGGTGCTTCTCGCAAAGATGGAAGCAAGGGCCAGTCTGGAGCAACCAGACCAGCAGTGTTGATTGTCGGATGTCGTCGCAGAAGGGCACAAGCCAGCGGCTAGTGATCAGACAACGTGCTGAGCAGCGAGCAGAAGGGCCCCACGCAGATCGTGGAGATGCTGGGAGACTGCACTTCGGTGCTGGAGCGGCTCAGGGTCGGGGCTTCTCGGACCCCAGAGCACTCACCAGAGAATTGCTTCGATGGTCGTGCTGGTTAAGAGCGTGCAGGTTCTGATGATGGCCGGTCCCTCGAGGTCTCGTCGCACCCACAGATCACAGCTGAGCTGATGACGTGGGTAGAGGTCAGAGGTGCCAGGGAAGCCGGTTCTCGTCGAGCTGGGCCGTCGGATCCTTGAGGAAGGACTTGCAGCAAACCGCAGAGTTCTTAGATGGTGCCCGCTGATGCAGGGTGACTACTCCTTAGTCACAAGGGAGAAATCTTGAGAAGAGTCTTGAGTGTCCTTTCGTAGAAAGTAGTTCTTGATTCAAAGATGATCTAATTTGGAAGGGTCCCCGCTCCGGCCTTTATTCTAAAGAAAGGGGTGGGTACATGACTAGGTCCTGCCCTAAGGGTGGGACCAGGAAGGGGGGTAGTTACACCCCTCTCCCCTGCCGGACTTTCCCCAGGCCAGGGCTGGCGCCCCTGGAACTGGTTCTGACCGGCAGATGCGTAGTGAGCACCGGGGTGCCACTCCGCAGTCACCTTCTCGCAAAAGCCCTACCTACCCAGAATACACAAACCCTGTCTGGGACGGTGCGAACACCGCCCTCGACAGGAAACCCTTTGTCCAAGTGCTCCTCGCTGGAAGGACTCCCAGCAGCAGGAGGTCAGACTCGTGTCTGTGGTGGCAGCATCCATTTTGTGGAGCTGAGGCTTTAGTTAACTTTAACCGGGGTTCACAGTTACGTACATGTCGTGTCCCTCTAGAAGGGCGGAATGCTAACCTCGTCGCCAGAGTTGGTGAGAGGGCAGCATCCCGATTCGTATGACACCTTACTCGACATGTTTTGATAACGCGACACCGAAGTTACCGATGTGGTACGCGTTACCATGGAACAGCCATTGGGTCTTGGTTCCGCAAGCTGCAACCGGGCTCGGCTCGGGCCAGAGCCTAGTTCACACGAGCCCATGCACTCTGCCTTCAGGATTGTCAAGGCCTGCCATAGGAGTGACTGATAGGAACTCGGGTGTCCATTGTATGGTTAGATATAGGGCTACTATATCTAAAGCAAAGTGTGATTACACGACTTCGCCCCAGCTGTCATGCAGCCAGTTGTGTCAAATTTAGGAGGCCAGCCAGGGGTGGCATAATACATGCTGCAGCCCCTGGCGGCCCTGGGTACACCTATGCCCTGAGTTACAGGGTCTGATAAGGTGGCCCAGTACCAATTGGTAAATGCACCTAGGGTACATGTCGTAAATTAGAAAGAGAACAGCCAGGCTGTGGGTCTGATTAGCAGGCCCACAGCCAGAGAAAGTCGTAAACCAGTGAAACAAAAGCAAAAAATCTGGGTGATCATAGGATTGCAGACCCTACTCTCCTACATGACCCCCCCCAAACGTCGGAACAATAAGCTAACCTTGACCAGGTGAGTCTTCTTGTTCTAAGTGGAAATATCTGGAGAGCCCATCGGCATTGCCATGATCAGTACCAGGTCTATGTTCCACTGTAAAGTCCATCCCCTGTAGGGAAATGGACCACCTTAGCAGTTTGGGGTTTTCACCCTTCATCTGATTTAGCCACAAGAGGGGCTTATGGTCGGTCTGAATCTTGAAGTGAGTGCCAAACAAGTATGGCCTCAGCTTCTTCAGGGCCCAAACCACAGCAAAGGCCTCCCTCTCAATAGCTGACCAATTCTTCTCTCTAGGGGTCAGCCTTCTGCTTATAAAAGCAATGGGCTGGTCTTGACCATCAAAATTCAGTTGAGAAAGAACAGCTCCCACACCCAACTCAGAAGCATCTGTTTGGACAATGAATGGTTTGGAGTAGTCCGGACTCTTGAGGATAGGCGCCGTGCACATGGCCTGCTTTAGGTCATCGAATGCTTTTTGACAGCTCGCTGTCCACTGAACCTTTTTTGGCATTTTCTTGCTTGTCAGTTCGTTTAATGGTGTCACGATGGAACCATAGTTCCTGACAAACTTCCGGTAGTATCCAGTCAGGCCCAAGAAAGCTCGAACCTGAGTCTGGGTGGTTGGAGGAGCCCAGTCCCTGATTGACTGTATCTTGCTCTCCAGTGGCTGAACCTGGCCTCCACCTACAAGGTGGCCCAGGTATACAACCTGTGTCTGCCCTATCTGGCACTTGGTGGCCTTGATAGTGAGGCCTGCCGCTTGCAGAGCCTCTAACACTTTCCGCAGGTGGACCAGGTGATCCTCCCAGGTGGAGCTAAAGACAGCGATATCGTCAAGATACGCCGTACAGAAGTCATCCAGCCCAGTAAGGACTTGATTCACCAACCTTTGGAAGGTGGCAGGTGCATTTTTCAGACCAAAGGGCATCACCACGAACTGATAATGCCCACCAGGGGTCGAAAATGCGGTCTTAGGCTTGGCGTCCTCAGCTAACCTGATTTGCCAATACCCAGCTGTCAGGTCAAACGTACTTAAGTAGTTGGCCGAAGCCAATCTATCGATAAGCTTGTCTGCCCTTGGTATTGGGTGGGCGTCAGTCTTAGTGACTGCATTGAGACCCCTGTAGTCTACGCAGAACCTCATCTCTTTCTTACCGCCCTGGGTGTGAGGTTTCGGCACTAGAACTACGGGACTAGCCCAAGGGCTGTCCGAGGGTTCAATGACTCCCAGCTCCAACATTTTCTGCACTTCACTCTTGATGCAGTCTCTAACGTGATCAGGCTGCCGGTAGATTTTACTCTTAACGGGCAAGCTGTCACCAGTGTCGACCTCATGGGTGCACCAATTGGTCTGACTGGGGGTTAGAGAAAACATATGTCTGAACGACTGAAGAACCTGTTTACAGTCGCTCTGTTGATGTTCGGAGAGGCTGCCACAAAAGACAACACCATCTACCGATCCATCGTCAGGATTCTGAGTGAGCAGGTCGGGGAGAGGGTCACTCTCCTCTTCCTGTCCCTCATCTAGGGCCATGAGCAAACTCATGTCCTTCCTGTCGACATATGCCTTGAGCCTGTTGACATGAAGCACCCTGTGGGGGCTCCGGGGAGTTCCCAGGTCGACCAGGTAGGTGACCTCTCCCTTTTTCTCCAGGATGGTGTAGGGCCCGGACCATTTGTCCTTGAGTGCTGCTGGGGCCCGTGGCTCCAACACCCACACCTTCTGTCCGGGCTGATAAACAGTCAAGACAGCCTTTTGGTCATGCCAAGCTTTTTGGAGTTCTTGGCTGGCCTTAAGGTTTTCAGATGCCTTCTCCATGTATTCAGCCATCCGCGAGCGGAGGCCAAGCACATAGTCCACTATGTTGGCTGCAGGCTTTTTGAGAGGTCTCTCCCATCCTTCCTTCACCAAACACAGGGGTCCTCTTACAGGATGTCCGTACAAAAGTTCAAAAGGGCTGTAGCCAACCCCCTTCTGTGGGACTTCTCTGTAGGCGAACAAGAGGCAGGGGATCAGGACGTCCCATCTACGCCGAAGCTTTTCCGGTAGTCCATGAATCATCCCTTTCAGGGTCCTGTTGAATCTCTCAACAAGCCCATTGCATTGTGGATGATAGGGTGTAGTGAACTTGTAGTTGACACCACATTCCTTCCACATAGCAGTCAAGTAGCTCGACATAAAGTTTGCACCTCTGTCGGAGACGACCTCCTTAGGGAAGCCCACTCTGGAGAATACTCCAACTAGGGCTCTTGCCACAACAGGTGCTGTAGTGGTCCTAAGGGGAATAGCTTCAGGATACCTGGTGGCATGATCCACTACCACCAGTATAAACTTGTGCCCTGATGCTGTTGGTGGTTCCATGGGACCGACGATGTCGATCCCCACCCGTTCAAAGGGCACCCCCACCACAGGCATTGGTATAAGGGGGGCCTTTGTCGTGCCACCTGACTTACCACTGGCTTGGCAAGTGACACAGGAGCGGCAAAACTCCTTAGTATCTTCGTTCATGTGAGGCCAGTGAAAGTGCGAGACAAGCCTGTCCCACGTTTTCGTCTGGCCTAAGTGACCTGCTAAGGGAATCTCGTGGGCCAAGGTAAGTAGGAAACCTCGCTGAGACAAGGGTACAACCAGCCTCCTGGTCATGCCAGGCTTGGGGTCTCTTGACTCAGTGTACAGGAGTCCGTCTTCCCAGTATACCTTGTGGGTACCTGTGGCGTTCCCAGCAGCCTCAGCAGCAGCCTGCTGTCTGAGGGGTTCAAGAGAAGGGCAGTCTAACTGGTCCTTCCCCAGGTCTTCCCTTGAGGGTCCCCCTGAACCCAAGAATTCAACTTGATCAAGTTCGAACTCCCTAGGCTCAGTTTCCCTCAATTCTTGTAGGTCAGCCTCCTCTGAGACTTGATCCTCGACCTGGGGCAAGGGGGAAGGCGCAGCCTTAACCCTACTGCTCTTTTTCTTGGGAGGTGTCTGGTCCGTTGTTCCAGGATCCAGCACCTGTTCAGTGGGGCATTTCCTGACCTGTGACCTGGTCACAGCGAACACATGTGCTGGCAAACCTAACATTTCCATGTGAGTCCGGTGCTCCACTTCTTACCATTGTGATGACTCCAAATCATTGCCCAACAAACAATCCACTGGGAGGTCTGGACTAACTACAACCTTCTTTTGGCCAGTTACACCTCCCCAGGAGAAAGCTACAATTGCCATACTGTGATTGGTAGTGACATTGCTTGCATTGGTCACCAGGAATTCTGTACCTGGCATGATCTGTCCAGGGTCCACAAAGTTAGGCGTCACCATGGTGACGCTGGCACAAGTGTCCCTATAGGCCTGAGCCATCTTTCCATTTATGAAAGGCGTCTGTCTGTATTTGCCCAAAGTATTGGGACTTATGTCAGGGGACACGTCCGCGTCCCCTGTACTGACAAGGACAGCCTGAGTGAGTGTGCCAACTAAGTTGTCACGCCCCTCAGAACCCAGGGTTAACCCTACTAAACCCTTGGGAGGCGCACTACCACTGCTGACTGTACTAGGGGGCACAGGTGCCTTAGGGGCTGCAGTGGCAGGAGTCTGCCCTCCTCCTTTCTATGTGCACTCAATAAACCAGTGAGATTTACTTTTGCAGTACTGGCACCATCTTTTGGATTGGCCTTCTTTCTTCTTTTGGGGAGCCTGACCCCCACCCTCTTTGGGTTGTTGGGGACCTGTCGAAGACTTCTGGTCATTTTGTTCCCCCTTTGAATCCTTACCCTTCTGGTCTGCTTTCTTCTGACCACCTTGATTCTGGCCCTGGTTCTGTTTAACTCTCGTGCGAACCCATCTGTCTGCCTTCTTTCCCAATTCTTGGGGAGAGGTCAGATCCGAGTCGACAAGATGCTGATGCAACAACTGGTTCTGACAATTGTTTAAAATTTGTTCTCTCATCATCAAATTATACAATCCTTTGTAATCAGTAACCTTACTGCCCAGCAACCAGCCCTCAAAAGCCTTAGTGGCACAATCGACAAAGTCAGACCAATCTTGAGACTGCGTTTTCTGGGTATCCCTGAACAGCACCCTGTACTGCTCAGTGGTTAGGCCAAACCCTTCAACGAGTGTATTCTTCAAGACGTGGTAATTATTGGCATCCTCTACCCTTGTGGTGAGGAGCTTGTCTCTTCCTTTACCCTCAAAGGAGAGCCACAAGATAGCTGCCCACTGACTCTGGGGAACACCTTGCACAGTGCAGGCCCTCTCCAAAGCAGTAATCCATTTGTGGATGTCGTCCCCTTGTTTAAAGGGGGGCACTATCTTACCAAGGTGTTTCGTATCAAAACTCCTTTCCCTATTACTAGGTACAATGCTGCCACCAGTGGGGACTACCCCACTTAACTGTTGCTCTCTAGCAAAGGCAAGCCTTTCTTTGGCCAGGGCAAGTTCTTCCCTTTCGATCCTCAGATTAGCTGCCCTTTCCTTAGCTTCGTACACTCTCCTCTGAGGGGACGTCATCCCTCTTTGAGAAGAGTTGTGAGAGCCATTGGTTTGAAGGGATCTGCCAGAGTCTCTCGACAGAGATCGGGCTCGTCCATTCCCAATGTTAAGCGGACCTGACAGTAGCGCTGGGGGTCCCCCAGTACCACTATCATGTTTGCTTAAGTTGAACCTGCTTAGTCTAACGACTTCTACCTGTCCCTTATCTGCCTCATCCCCAGAGAGATCCTCATCCTCATCTTCCTCCACATTCTCATTCTCGGCTGCGAGGAGGATTAGGTCAGGGTCATCTCTGGTTCCCTCGAGGGGAGGCATGTCTCCTTCTGGATTAGAAGAGCTGGGACGGGTCTCAGCTTTTCTGGCATCATAAGTCTCCAAGAGACCAATCAGAAAGGACGTTGTGGGGTTAGGCCCCTGCTTGATCTTCCTGGAGTGACACATTTGTCGTAACTCCTTGAAGCTCAGCACAGTATATCTCGAAGGGATGACCTGTGGAGGGTCAACTGACACAAGGGGAGACTCAGAGTTTCCTCCTTTGTCCGACATACTGTTTCTAGTGTGGTGTAAGTGATGCACCTACCTACACTATGTGTTTACCTACTGTTCCCTTGCTAAGAGTTGCAGCCAAGGTGTGCTAAGCCTTGAGGAGCTGCAACGGCTGGTTCAGTAGAACTCAGAGTATTCTAAGCTTTAGTTATATGTACTAACAGTACTTGTGTGATCTTTCAACAAGATATTCTTAGGATACGTGTGGTAAAACAACAGCAAGCTCAAATCCCAACCGCTGCTCACCAATGTGAGAAGTTGGCCCGATATGCAGCGTTCGCTATTCTAGCGACCGCTATGTATCGTTCCAAACGACCCTTATGATGATTGGTTGTAAGTCAACCTAAAGACCAGCTATCCTAGTAGCGTGGATACGAGCAGTCTAAGGCTAAAGACTCGAGAGGGCGTGTTAAGCCAGCTGTTTACCACACATGTACCCCTTGAACACCAAGTGAAAGGACACCACACAAGTGTTATGAAAATAAACAGGATATTTATTAAGAATCACAACAGCCCTGTACTCTTTATGAGGACAGGGTACTAAGCACAAACCAAATCTCTTAGGAAAATACTTCAAGTGCACAATTAAAACAAGTGTCCGGGGACACGGTAAGTTTAAGGTCTCGGGCGGACCCGATAAGGCAAGTCGGAAGCGAGGGACTCAGGACCCTAGAGTAAAGAGGCTATGCAGGCACCGAAATGCCGAGTTACTTAGCCACGAGGGCTGCGGCTGCACAAGTCTTACAGGCGTCGGGGTCTTCGCTGACGAGCCAGGAGCCGGAAGAAAAAGAGTTGCTGGCCGGGGACCAGTGATGAATAGTTCGTAGAGATCCAAGCCTGGATCAGAGATCGTTGATACCTGAAAGCAGAGGGGACCAAGTTTGTACTACTAGCCAGTAGTCAGAGGGTACCAGGAGGGCACCGGTTGGCCGTCACCTCGACCAGGCGAGTGGGCGACGCTAGGCTCTGCAGTCTCACGGACCAGGAGGCGTTGTCGGCGACCACGGTGGAGGTGCGAGCTGTCCCACGAAGGATGATGCTGTCGGCGTCGCGGGGCCCAGGATGGGGCAACAAGCCTTGGCAGATCTCAGGGCCACGTGGTGGGCCTAAGATGGCGTCTTGAGTGGACCAGGAGGGCCCGGGGTGCTTCTCGCAAAGATGGAAGCAAGGGCCAGTCTGGAGCAACCAGACCAGCAGTGTTGATTGTCGGATGTCGTCGCAGAAGGGCACAAGCCAGCGGCTAGTGACCAGACAACGTGCTGAGCAGCGAGCAGAAGGGCCCCACGCAGATCGTGGAGATGCTGGGAGACTGCACTTCGGTGCTGGAGCGGCTCAGGGTCGGGGCTTCTCGGACCCCAGAGCACTCACCAGAGAATTGCTTCGATGGTCGTGCTGGTTAAGAGCGTGCAGGTTCTGATGATGGCCGGTCCCTCGAGGTCTCGTCGCACCCACAGATCACAGCTGAGCTGATGACGTGGGTAGAGGTCAGAGGTGCCAGGGAAGCCGGTTCTCGTCGAGCTGGGCCGTCGGATCCTTGAGGAAGGACTTGCAGCAAACCGCAGAGTTCTTAGATGGTGCCCGCTGATGCAGGGTGACTACTCCTTAGTCACAAGGGAGAAATCTTGAGAAGAGTCTTGAGTGTCCTTTCGTAGAAAGTAGTTCTTGATTCAAAGATGATCTAATTTGGAAGGGTCCCCGCTCCGGCCTTTATTCTAAAGAAAGGGGTGGGTACATGACTAGGTCCTGCCCTAAGGGTGGGACCAGGAAGGGGGGTAGTTACACCCCTCTCCCCTGCCGGACTTTCCCCAGGCCAGGGCTGGCGCCCCTGGAACTGGTTCTGACCGGCAGATGCGTAGTGAGCACCGGGGTGCCACTCCGCAGTCACCTTCTCGCAAAAGCCCTACCTACCCAGAATACACAAACCCTGTCTGGGACGGTGCGAACACCGCCCTCGACAGGAAACCCTTTGTCCAAGTGCTCCTCGCTGGAAGGACTCCCAGCAGCAGGAGGTCAGACTCGTGTCTGTGGTGGCAGCATCCATTTTGTGGAGCTGAGGCTTTAGTTAACTTTAACCGGGGTTCACAGTTACGTACATGTCGTGTCCCTCTAGAAGGGCGGAATGCTAACCTCGTCGCCAGAGTTGGTGAGAGGGCAGCATCCCGATTCGTATGACACCTTACTCGACATGTTTTGATAACGCGACACCGAAGTTACCGATGTGGTACGCGTTACCATGGAACAGCCATTGGGTCTTGGTTCCGCAAGCTGCAACCGGGCTCGGCTCGGGCCAGAGCCTAGTTCACACGAGCCCATGCACTCTGCCTTCAGGATTGTCAAGGCCTGCCATAGGAGTGACTGATAGGAACTCGGGTGTCCATTGTATGGTTAGATATAGGGCTACTATATCTAAAGCAAAGTGTGATTACACGACTTCGCCCCAGCTGTCATGCAGCCAGTTGTGTCAAATTTAGGAGGCCAGCCAGGGGTGGCATAATACATGCTGCAGCCCCTGGCGGCCCTGGGTACACCTATGCCCTGAGTTACAGGGTCTGATAAGGTGGCCCAGTACCAATTGGTAAATGCACCTAGGGTACATGTCGTAATTTAGAAAGAGAACAGCCAGGCTGTGGGTCTGATTAGCAGGCCCACAGCCAGAGAAAGTCGTAAACCAGTGAAACAAAAGCAAAAAATCTGGGTGATCATAGGATTGCAGACCCTACTCTCCTACACTGCCTCACTGCAGTCACACTGGCTCCTGTATCTCTAAGAGCCTCTGCTTTCTTACCATTGATGGTCACCACCTGCCCACATTTCTTAGTGTTAGAGGGCAGGTAGTTCTCAGAGACCATCTCACTGTCTCCTAAAGAGACTAGAGTCATCTGGACAGGATCTCCACCCCAGGGACTACTACTTCTTCCCCCAAATTAGCACTAGCCATTTGACGGGGTGGCGCACCAGTGGGTGCTGGTTCACCAAACAGGCGACACTTAGGGTCAGTGGCAATATGACCCGGGTCACCACACTTGTAACAATTGAAGGGCCCCTTTGGAACAGGTCTACCTGTCGGGGCCCCGGTCTGCTTCGGGGGTGGGGGAGGCTGAGAACCTCTCTGCTGGTTCCCTTGGGGATTACTTTGGGGACCTTTATGGAACCCTTTCTGTTTACCCCTGTCCCCCCCCACTCTTCTGCTGGGGACCCTGCCCACCTCTGCCTGAGTCTCCCACTGGACCCTTGTGGACCCAGGTGCTGAGCCAGCGGTCCGCCTCCTCAGCAAGCTTCCTCGGGTTGGATAGCTTGCTATCAATCAGGTGCTGGCGTAGCTCAGGAAAACAATTCTGCAACAAGTGCTCCCATGCCATTAAATCAAGAATTCCTGAAAATCATTCACCTTACTACCCTTTACCCAACCATCCAGTGCTCTGCAGAAAAAGGTCACATACTCCACATACGTACTCCCAGGAGGTTTAGTACAATCCCTGAACCTCTGTCTATACATTTCAGGGGTTAGCCCATACCTGGTCATTAAGGCCTCTTTCATGTGGGGAAAGGAACGGTGTTCTTCAGTGGGCAAATCTAGTAGGGTGTCCCGCCCTTCGCTAAGGAACCTCCCCCACAACCCCGCTCCCCAATCCTTGTCAGGGACCCGGTGGGAGGACATGGCTACTTCATAGGCCCTAAACCACTGTCCTATGTCATTCCCCTTAAGGAATTCCTTAACCACATCTTTGGGTATGTACAGACTGGACTCTACCTGCACCGGCGTTGTGCTGCCACCAGGAGGAGTTGTTTCCAAACTTTTCGCTTTCAGCTCCAACTCCTTCAATCTCATGTCATGATCCATTTGGGGTTGTTGCGCCTCCATTGCCAATTTTTGCTTCTCCATTTCCATTTGTCCAGCTAACTTTGCCATCTCCATTGCATGTGCCCTGTCTGCTGCCCTATCAGCCAGCTCCTCTGTTGACAGGCCTCTGTTGAGATCCACAATGCCCTCTGGGGTATGATTTCCACCGCATTCTATGGCTCTCTTGACTCTTTCCAGGCTCTCAGCGCCTTGATGAAGTGGGATTTGTTTTTGCACCCTGTTTTTGCAACTCGGAATTTTACACAGTATTCTTTCAATTGTGCTACCGTGCAGCCCTCCAGGGCACGTTGATACCAGTCTATATCATCAATTCCATAAAACGCAGAGAGCGCTCTTCCAGCAGGGAGCGAGCCAGGCATGGCTTCAATAATGGCAGATGTCTCTACAAAATTTAAAAAATGGAAATCTGTGGCTGTGTTATAGGTCTGCTTTCACTATGTGGTGATCAATAATTCACTGTATGTAAACTACAAATGCAAATTCGCAAATCCTTCCGCTGCTTCCAATGTTAAAATTGGGGGTCTCTGGTTAGCGGAAGTATTCACTTGTGACAAGCAGGGACCCTCTCCTCTAAGTCAGGGCGAAGGATGACCCCTTAGAGTTACCCTTGCTCACCCTCTAGGTGCGTAGCGTGAGCAGCCAAGGCTATTCTTCTGGCGTTTCTGGGTTAAGCATTTGTAATCACACACACAGTAAATGTACAAATCCCCCCACAAATGGACACCAGGCTGTAGATATGTAAAAATACGGTTCCTTTATATAAAAATATATCTGCGCCGGTAAGACTTATCACAAGACCAGTATAACGATTTTAGTTAGGCCACAAGATCATAGAATAATGGCAAGTTCTCTTCTGAATTATAAGCTGCTTCCTTTTAGTCTCTTTTCCCCTCACAATTAGTTCTTTTGGTTCTTTGGGTGACTATTGTACGGTCGTTTAATTTGCTTTTCTAGGCTTCTTAGTTACTTGGGGCCTCTTTAGGACTCACTGGACGATTCGTAGAGCTCCTATGCGCTTTTCCTGGTGAAATGCACGAGACCCTACCGCGGCTCACGCATCTAGCGTGAGCAAGCGTACGTCGCGTACAGCTCCAAGCTACGAGGCGTACGAAGCAGGCCATCTAACTTGTACGCATCTAGCAGGGCTCAGGGTACAAGTCGCACCTCTTCTGTGCGCTCCGTACTCCGAAATGAACAGAGACCTCTCTTGGTAGGATGCGCCTCGCGTACGGCTTCTGCAGAGGTAGACACGTACCTGGGGGGCGATAGGCGCACGGGGAAATAAAAAGTTGCGGGCCCCGAGCCCGGTGCAGGATCCTTGAGAGATGCTTGGATTCCTTCTTGGGTGGACGAGCCGTGCACAGGCAGTGCGACTCGTTCCTGTAGGCGGGTGTCCTCGGATCTTTACTTTTCAGCGGGTGCGTGCACACAGGCAGGTGTGGCCCACGACTTCAGTAAGGGCTGAACTGGGGTCTCCCGAGAGGGGGGGCGGCGCGGCCTGTAAGGTCTCAGGGTCCGCGAGCAGGACTACAGGACAGGTAACTACGTGCGGGCCGCTGTCTCGGCAGGGTCACCGGCCTCGGAGGAATTCCGGTGGGAGGGGGCGAGTGAGCGCTTCAGCGCGCTCCAGTGGCAGGCAGGGGCAGAGGAGCAGGCAGCCTGACCCGGGGGTAGAGAGCGACTCCAAGAAGCGAGGCTCTCAGGGGTAAAGGGCAGGCGAGCTCCCGAGTGCCACAGCCCTAGGAGGGGCGATGGGGGCGCAGACTCAACTCCGGCGGGAGGCACACACGGCTCGAAGTTCAAAACGAGGGAAGACACAATGAACCCACTGGTCCTGGGGTTCAGTTCAGGGGGCAAGCTCAGTCAAGCCCTTGGAGAAAGTTTCTAGCACAAGTCAGCAAAGTCTTTTCAATAAGTCTTCGCCTCTCCTTCCTCAGCAAGGCAGACAGCAGGCCAGTCCTTCCAGCTTCTTCTTCTCCTTCTAGTTGGGCAGAGGTTCGTTGTGGGGAACAGGATTCTAATTTTCTAGGAGCAGGGCTCCTTCTTTTATACAGCATTTCTTTTGTCTTCTCAGGCCAGGGGGGCCTTTGCATAGCCTAATTCAGTTTTGAAGCACTCTGTTGTGCTGTTCCTGGCTTTTCCTTTCAGTCGGCGGAGAAGGGTAGGTCTGACTGCGCGGACACAGGAGTATGGAGCTAAAACCCTGGGCTCATCCCTGATGTTCAGTCCCGCCGACCCCTCATGTGGCATTTAATCCTTAACCATTAGGCATAGGAGTACCCACAGAGGTAACGATTGACACACATGACACTAGCATGTTTTCCCTTGCACTTTATTAAGGTCCTGATGAATCGCGGGTGACTAGACCCACAGCGAGAAACATGTCGACCAGCATCACCTTTAGTCTCATCTAGGGTCACCCGACCTAACCTGCTGACACCTAGTGAGCTAACCCCACTTTTTTAACTGCAGCCAGGGGACCCCCAGAATAAACTGAATTCCGGTACCCCTTGCTACATTTTAATATCCCTCACACCATTACACCTAGCCCAGCCCACACACCCCCACCTCACCATAAGGCTGTTGGAAAAAAGATCTCCGCCAAAGAGCCCCTCTTTGAGGTGAGCCCGTCGGGGATTGCACCGCCTCCCCGACGAGGAGCAACCGCCGATGATGAAGCATGACATCCTTCGGGGTGTGTGAGGCAATTACATCCAACAAAATGGATGCCCCAGGATGTTACTCTAACATCTGTGGTCATGCCAGTTAACTCTTCCCTCACTCTCCATAGGAACAGTGCAGCAACCTCCCTTTTGTTTTCCTAGTGCAAGATTCGGACACAAGCTGTAACTGGACCTTCCACCACCCTGTGTGGTAAACCGTGTCCGTTCATCCATTGATCAACTACCTTAACTCCCTCCCTTTTTGATATAGTGTGAGGGGCAGGCACATCAGACGCTCCGCAAGCGGTGGAGCCAGCATTCAGATGACAAGTACAGCCAGGAGTATCTTGTTGACAGTCTTCCCTCTCCTGGGCCAGGTGTCGGGCAGAGTCATCAGTCGCTCCACAGGGGGCGGAGCCAGCATTGTGGTGGCAGAGCACAGCCCTATTCAGAGTCCAGGGGCACTCCCACCTCCCACTAAGGTGTAATCCTTGCATTCACCACCTGTCATCCCCCAGCCCTGTCACTCACACAACCCAGACAGCAGATACACATCCTAGCAGAGGCGGCTGAAATGGTTAGGCAAGCAAATGCTAACTTTCTAAAAGTAGCATTTGCAAACACAGGATAATAAAATAAACTTTACTAAAAGAAGTATTTTATTATTCTGAGTTCAGGCATACTAAACTTGACTTTCTACAATGTTCCCTGAGCCTGCTGGGATTATAGGGTGTAATAATTCCAGCAGCTCATCTTGGCCTAAGAGAACAGGTAGCCTTACAATAGTGAAAAACACATTTGGCTGTAGTTCACTATTAGGACACGCCACACACATCAGGGCTTGTCCTACCTTATAGGTACAATGCACCCTGCCCCTGGTCCTACCATAGGGGTGACTAATATGAAGCAAAGGGAAGGTTTTGAGGCTGGCAAGTGTGTGCACTTGCCCAGCCAGCATGACAGTACCACACTGCACGCGGGTTCTGCAATGGCAGACCTTTGACACATTTTAAAAGCCTGCTTCTGTGGGTGGCGCAACCAGCGCTGCAGGCCCACTAGCAGTATTGGCATTTACAAGCCCTGGCACTCCTGGTGCACTTTACTGGGGACTGACAGTAAATCCAATGAGCCAATCATGGAAATCAATCACATATACACTTTACAATGGGAGCACTTGCACTGCGACACGGATTGGCCATGGCGCAGTGCCCTGAGCAGCGGATACCAGCAAAAACATCTGAGGCACATCAGCAAAAAGTGGAAGGGAAAGTCACGCCAAGGTGCCAGGTCTAACACTTCTTCTTTCAGAGAGCAGGGCAGGGACATCAGACGCTCTCCAGGAGGTGGAGCCAGCATTGTGGTGGCAGAGCACAGCCCTATTCAGAGTCAAGGGGCACTACTCCCACCCATCCTGGTGTAATCTCTCTATTCACCACCTGGCAGCTCCAGCCTGTCTCCTGGAACTCCCCAGCCCTGTCACTCACAGAAACCAGACAGCAGATACACATCCTAGCAGAGGCGGGCTGAAATAGTTAGTCAAGCAAATACTAACTTTCTAAAAGTAGTATTTGCAAACACAGGATTTTAAAATAAACTTGACTAAAAGATGTATTTTATTATACTGAGTTCAGGCATACTAAACTTGAATTTCTACCATGCTCTCTGAGTCTGTTAGGATTATAGAGTGTAATAATTCCACCAGCCCATTCTGGCTAATGGAGAACAGGTAGCCTTACAATAGTAAAAAAACGAAAATGGCTGTAATTCACTACTTAGGACATGCCACACACATCAGGGCTTGTCCTACCTTATGCTTACAATGCACCCTGCCCTTGGGCCTACCATAGGGGTGACTAATATGAAGTTAAGGGAAGGTTTTGGGGCTGGCAAGTGTGTGCACTTGCCCAGCCAGCATGACAGTACCAGACTGCACGCAGGTTCTGCAGTGGCAGACCATATACGTATTTTACCAGGCTGCTTCTGTGGGTGGCACAACCAGTGCTGCAAGCCCATCAGCAGCATTTGTACTTACAAGTCCCGGTACTCCTGGTGCACTTTACTGGGGTCTGACAGTAAACCAAATAAGCCAATCATGGAAACCAATCAACATATACACTTTACATAGGGAGCACTTGCACTGTGGCACTGATTGGCAGTGGCACAGTGCTCTGAGCAGCTAACACCAGCAAAACACATGAGGCAACAGCAACAAAAAATGGAAGGGAGACCCACGCCAATGGTCCCAGGTCTAACATTGCCAAAAAGGTGAATGCCATCAAAGGGCATGTCCATCAAGGTGTTCTGGACATCCCCTGAGAAGCCAGTTATCCTCAACCAGGCATGGTGCCGAAGCGCCACCGCCGTGGAAATCGACCTGCAGAGTGAGTCGGCGGTATCCAGCCCACAACGTATGTTGAACTTCGCTGCATCTCTCCCGGCCGCAATCGCTTGGGAGAGAACTGCCTGGGCCTCCTCCGGGCAATTGGGCAGCACCTGCACAACCGTGTCCCACAGAGAGTGGGTATGACGGCCCAAGAGGCATGCGGTGTTCACCGACCGCAGCCCTAAGCTGGCAGATAAAAACAGCTTCTTGCCAAGCTTGTCCAGCTAATCGGATTCCCTATCCAGAGGTGGGTAGGGAAAGCGCTTTGGGAAGCTGAGGCTTGAACAACCAAGCTCTCAGGGGTGGGGTGTTGGGTAAGGAAGAGGGGGTCGCCCGGACCCGGGCGATGGCATCGGGCCACGTTCCTATCCACAGGAGCCCCTGTGTTGGGCCTGGACCAGGTGCCCACAAGAACGTCTGTCAGTGCTTCATTAAAAGGCAGCAAGGGCTCCGAAGAGGTAGCCGCCCGTTGGAGCACTTCCGTCAGGAGGTTAGTCCTGAAGACAACCGTAGGGAGTCCGAGGTGGAGAACCTCGGCTGCCCTACTCAACACCACTGTGTAACTAGCTCCCCCCTCCGTAACCACGGTAGGAGGAGACAGCATGCCAGGGTCAGGTGAGGTATCAAGACCACTAGCCTCCCCCAAATCCTCTGCCTAGTCTGCATCATAAGCACAATCCTGTGCAAGAATCTGGGAACGATGTCGTCCCGAGGAGCGGACGACGTCGTCCCGAGGAGCGAGCGACGTCGTAAGCGGTGCCAGGGAGATCGGCGCCGGTGGAGGTGTCACAAGGTCAATCGGCGTCGATCGGGATCCGATCACGGATCCCTGGGGGGCCTGCAGCGCTGGGTCCGGAGCCGCCGGAGATGGTAAAGCAGGACCCCCCCACCCCCCGCGGACCCGTGCGGCCCGCAGGCACACCGGTGGGGCCAGACGGCCTAAAGAGTTGGGCCATGGCAGCAAGAAACACCTGAGCATGCGTCGCCCCCACACCCGGAAAGGGGGGGTAGACTGGAGGCGACATCGCAGGCTCCGCCGGAGCTGTGGGGTTGCACCGCCGCACCCTCAGCCGCGTCATGCGACGGGCAAGGGGAAGTCCAAGAGCGACGATGCTTCTTCGACTTCTTCTTGGAATACTTCGACTTACTGACCCCGAGTGTGAAGACTTAGATCCAGAAGAATGGTGATGACGACTCTACGACCGGTCCCTCGACCTCCCACGGGACCGGGACCTCGAGCGGCATGGAGCCGACTGCCGGGCTTTAAGCTACTTTCGGGACCGCTCCCGCAAAGTCTTTAGTGCCATGGCCTTGCAGTCGGGGCACGACTTTGGGTCGTGGTCGCGCCCCAGGCAGTAGAGACACACGTGGTGGGGGTCCGTCACAGACATCATGCGATGACAATCCTCACAGTTCTTGAAACTGGGCATCCCTACGACACCAGGAGTCGATTGACTCGAAAAGATGAAGTGAAAGGCCTCGAAAAAATCAATCAAAAATTGACTGGGGGTACTTGCTCTTCCCGAATCTGCACTTGCTGGCGCCCCGTCTGAAGGAAGATGACAGTTAACATCCCAGGACAACTCCAGAGGGAACCGAATCCCTGCAGGCGCTGGCACTAACTCTCCTTGCTCCCAATGAACTACTTTACCTGCAGATAATTCATCTTTGAAATCCCTCCAGGAGCCAGACTGAATCCTTTGCAAAAGGCACCCTGCGTTGATAGGTGGTGCCACGAGGACTCTTTATTCTGGAAACCACCTCAGACGTGATGTCACAGCAGCCTAAGGTATCCCCCCGGTGCACCAACATTAGTTCATTTTTTTCCAAGTCCTTCAGCACAGATCCAGAGTTGCTGTGCTAATGACTTTTCCACAATATTTGATTTTGGTGTGGTAAAATAGGGAAATGTCCATCGGCATTTACGCAGCTTGGGGGCGTTTGGGTTAGGGGTCATATGCTCTCCTTTCAAGACATGCACACCCGTTATTCCCTACACCCCCCCCAATTATATAAATATTTACAGTTAAGACACGCCCTCCAAGTACACATCATTGCCGACACTCGGCTCCCAGAATACAGCCCCACGGAGGCCCAGACTCTGTTGGGGGACTTGGGCAGGAGGGGCATCTCTCATATATATCGCACTCTACTTAATAACACTCCCACCTACTTGGACAGATTGATAGATCAATGGGCGGAATGGGTGGGCCCATTGGATGAGGTGGACTGGCGCGATGCGCTCATGCTGCCAATAGCAATTACTGCCCCCACCAAACTTAGACTAATCCAATTATACTACTTACATGCCACGTACCTCACTCCACTGAGCCTTCACAGAGTGGGCTTACGCACTGCTGCGTCCTGTGCAAGGTGCGGCCAGACCCTTGGCTGGCGAGTTTTTGGGGGGCCATTGAAGAGGAGCTTACAGAGGTCCTGGGGTGGGCGGTTCCCATGACCCACGTCGCTCACGGTTGGGGATCACAGACGGGCTAGATGGGTCCAAGAACGACAAGACCTTCTTTAACACAGCCATGATTGTTACTAAGCGTGGCATAGCGGCGGCATAGATATGTCCCGACCCAGCAGCTCTGGGGATGTGGCGCAGGGGATGGGACTGGTGCGCGACACAAGAAAAGGTCTTATACAAGGCCCGAAGAAATATCGGAGGGTGTGGGGTAAATGGCTGGGCGCTATCGAGGACATTGATTGATTTACTTCACCTTTTTGCTGACATACATCCCGTGGGGGTGGAATTGAGTGGTGCATTGATTTCGACGCTGTAAATTGCTATTTGCCTTCCGTGTTTATGCTGATTTGTTTGTATGTTTTTAAATTCAATCAAAATTGGAAAAAAAATAGGGAAATGTCTCCTCCAAAGCTGTCAGGCTTTATGCACCGTCTCTCTTGTGGCAAGCAAATGTTACACTTGGATCCACACAACGGTGCACTGGCCCCATGATGAGATCACGTCATTTTAGAAGCGTGGTTGCGTGATGACCACTGGGTCCAAAAAACTGCACCCTGGCTGCATCTGGTGCCCCTTGGGGCCCCTGGCTGGCTCTGGTCCTGCTCTCTTGTGTCTACACACCCATGCCATATGTATAAAGTCTGCTCCTGCGATATGGCATTTGGGTCAGTCGGATGCTCTTGTGTGGTCAAACCTATGCTGAGACCTCTTTACTATGTCCTTGAGGACACATGTGCTGACTGAGGTGGGGTGAGGGTGTCCCTTCACTTGGTGCGCTGGCAGCCCACTCCATTGGACCATTGACCCCTGCAGATTGGCAGCTGTTCGACTCCCTTTTCTTCCAGGATTTGTCTCCTCCCAACACTCCCTAATCCGTCAGTTACCTTGCTTTTAATTGGCTTGCAATAGTTTTATACATATACAATTCATCATTTCACTAATTCAAATGATAAATATTGGTTAAGCAACCTGGGACTGTCCATAGATGTAATCAAATTTATGCCGCACATTAATTCTTTTAAAACAGATTCTTTCCTTCTAACTCGTCTTTTTTTATGTTATTAATCCACATACAAAACCAAGGAAGGTCTTTCGCTTTCAATATTCTGCAATTACCGGGCGAGCAATCAAGATAGCAATAAAAACAAGCATTTACAATGCAATAGGTCTTGCATTAGGAAAGTTTGAGCTATTGTAAATGACAAATTTTTTATTTATGTGTTGGTTTTGAAAATAGCTAAATTAATAGCTTTGTCATTTACAATGCCAATAGTTTTAACTTTCGAAAATGTGACGCCTATAGCATTTGTAATGCAACATATGTTGTATTTACGTGACTTAGATGTATTGATATTACAAATAACAATGGCTTATAATCTTTTTTAATAATTAATACTTAAATAAAAGTTATTGTCATTTATAGTGGCAATAGCTTAAACTTTTGTAGATAACTTTTGTGAAGATTATGTTCAGTGTATTTTATTGTGACAAAATCCAAGAACAGAAGTGAAATATTAACATCTTTTTGTGACATTTGTAATAAGGCTTGAAACATTGAGAGAACATATTTGAACCAGTTGTTGTTGAATGGTTGCACAGATTGATGCTGTGGTGGAGCTGAGTGATGTGGTGGTGGCGACGAGTGATGCTGTGGCGTTCAAGTGATGCTGTGGTAGCGATGGAGTGTGGGGCGAGACTGTCTCATTGTTCGGGTGCTCGAGGCGAGTTTGGGGATAGGGAGCAAGATTCTGCCCTGCCAGAGAAGACGGCACCTGACTCCGACCGAGGTTGTCCCGGCCTCGGACTGAGATCGACGGGTGTACTGAGGCCCCCCTGTTGACAGCCTCTCCACACTGTGCTTTCAGAGAGCAGGGTGGGCAGACAGCATCTGGAGCCGGAGTTCTACTGCCTAGTGCCGCCTGCAGACCACCCGGCGCTGCAAAGGGTCTGCAGCTGGATTCCTCTTACTAAGCGACCTGGATAAAAGGCGGAGTGGCGCCTGTGACGATCACCTTACTCAG
Organism: Lissotriton vulgaris; assembly: GCF_964263255.1. Lineage (NCBI taxonomy): Eukaryota > Metazoa > Chordata > Amphibia > Caudata > Salamandridae > Lissotriton > Lissotriton vulgaris. Next base: position 22,534,306 of record NC_141697.1, read on the forward strand.
CTCACTGAGCAATCTTTGGCTGTAAAAGTCTCTGCCTCGGATTGCACAGGCGGATCTCTGCAGCAGGAGCACGAACCCCCAGAGCTGTGTTATATTGCAGGATTCCGGATCTATGTAGCGAACATATTGTTCATTGAGCTGTCTCACTGGGAATCTCACTCTCTGCAGAAGCTGCACTAACACACTGAGCTATCCCACTTGCATTGCACCTAGTGGCTAGGTTTCTGGGGAGGGAGCGTAGACCGGTTGAGCTGCCTTCCCGGGACTGGAACCTGTACACTGCACGCTCTGCAGCAGGTGCATGACTCATCTGAGCTGTCTCACTAGATTAGGGACCCGAGCACTGACTGTCGCATCTACATCTCTGCACACAGGTCTTTAAAATATTGAGCTGTGTGAATGGGGTTGGAACTGGCGCCCTGCTTCATGCACACGAGCTCCGCTGAAGCATTAACCCACCGAGCTATCTTACCTGGACTCCCTGCTGCACGTGCACACAAACCTCAGAGGGTGCATTCGAGCTGTTTTCATTGGTTTGCAACCTTTCATGGTAGTTGCACTGAGATTTCTGCAAGGGGTGCATTAACCCCTCGAGCTGCGTGCTAGCAAAAGTTAATAGCTGAATTGTAACGAAGAAAATAGAATAATATAACGTTGCAAAGTGTTCCAGGGCAGCGCGTGACTGACAGTCCTCAAATGAATCACTTTCATTAACTGCAGTTCTATTTGCCGGGTGCCGGCTGAAATCACACCCAGCCTTCACTGTATGTACCCTGTTTTGAAAAACATAATAAAAGGGGGCAGCTGCCTTCCCAGCATTAAGGCGACCAGCATAAGAACCAACAAGCACTGGCGTTGCCAATAGGTCTCGCAGTAGGAAAGTTGGAGCTATTACAATTGCAAATAACAATGCCTTTTATTTTTGTTTTCATTTTAAATACATAAAGGGCTTTGTCATTTACAAAACCAATAGCTCCAACTTTCCTACTGTGAGACCTATTGGCGGTGGTGGATGCGGTGGTGATGGTGGATGTGGTGGTGGATGTGGTGGTGGTGGTGGATGCGGTGGTGGTGGTGGATGCGGTGGTGGATGGGGTGGTGGTGGTGGATGGGGTGGTGGTGGTGGTGGTGGATGGGGTGATGGATGTAGTGGTGGTGGGTGTGGTCACACACACACACACACACACACATATAGATGTGGTGGTGGTGGATCTGGGGGATATGGTGGTGGTGGATGTGGTGGTGGATGTGGTGGTGGTGGTGATGGTGGATGTGGTGGTGATGGTGGTGGATGTGGATGTGGGGGTGGATGTGGAGGTGGTGGATGTGGTGGTGGTGGATGTTGTGGAGGTGGTGGATGTGGTGGTGGTGGATGTGGTGAAAGTGGTGGTGGATGTGGTGGTGGATGTGGTGGTGGTGGATGCGGTGGTGGATGTGGTGGTGGTGGTTGATGTGGTGGTGGTGGATGCGGTGGTGGTAGATGCGGTGGTGGATGTGGTGGTGGTGGATGCAGTGGTGGTGGATGTGTTGGATGTGGTTGTGGATGTGGTGGATGTGGTGGTGGTGGGTGTGGTGGTGGATGTGGTGTGGATGTGGTGGTGGTGGATGCGGTGGATGTGGATGTGGTGGATGTGGTGGTGGATGTCATGGTGGATGTGGAGGTGATGGTGGATGTGGAGGTGATGGTGGATGTGGTGGTGGATGTGGTGGTGATGGTGGATGTGGTGTTGGATGCGGTGGTGGTGGTGGATGCGGTGGTGGTGGTGGATGCAGTGGTGGTGGTGGATGGGGTGATGGATGTAGTGGTGGTGGGTGTGGTGGTGGTGGTGGTGGAAGTGGCGGTGGATGTGGCTGTGGCGGTGGATGTGGCGGTGGATGTGGCGGTGGATGTGGTGGTGCATGTGGAGGTGAATTTGGAGGTGGTGGTGGTGGTGGATGTGGTGGTGTTGTTGGTTGTGGTGGGGGATGCGGTGGATGTGGTGGTGGTGGTGGATGCGGTGGATGTGGTGATGGTGGATGTGGTGGTGGTGGTGGATGCAGTGGTGGTGGTGCAGGGGGCGCCTCTGGCCCAGGGCGGCTGATGAGGCAGGCGCTGGCCGAGTGCCTGGAGACCCTCATCCTCGGGGTGAGTGTGCAGGGGGCGCCTCTGGCCCAGGGCGGCTGATGAGACAGACGCTGGCCGAGTGCCTGGGGACCCTCATCCTCGTAGCGAGGGTGCAGGGGGCACTTCTGGTCCAGGGTCGGGGCAGGAGCTGAGGCAGCAAAGGTGCCGAGCCCCCGCTGGATCTCCAACAATCAGCACGCACCAAGTCAGTTACTTAGTATAGCTCCTTAGGTTCAGCGCCTGTTGCAAAACGCTAATTGTAACAGCAGGTGGTTCATCTACGGCGAATCGACTCGACCCTGCCTCACTCGCTGCCTTTCAAACAACTGAATAATCCTAATAGTATCTGCTCTTCAGTATACAGTGCTTCTTCCTGTTGTATTAGTTCTAGCGCATCGAAGTGGTGTTCAAACCGCGATCTGCGCTATGCTGAATGAGATGCGTTATGTGCCAGTGGCGTAACCGAAATGTAACACGCATCACTCTGCTAAACCTAAACAAGGATGGACTCTGAAGCGGCTGGGGACCCTCATCCTCGGGGTGAGTGTGCAGGGGGCGCCTCTGGCCCAGGGCGGCTGATGAGACAGGCGCTGGCCGAGTGCCTGGGGACCCTCATCCTCGGGGTGAGTGTGCAGGGGGCGCCTCTGGCCCAGGGCGGCTGATGAGGCAGGCGCTGGCTGAGTACCTGGGGACCCTCATCCTCGGGGTGAGTGTGCAGGGGGCGCCTCTGGCCCAGGGCGGCTGATGAGGCAGACGCTGGCCGAGTGCCTGGGGACCCTCATCCTCGTAGCGAGGGTGCAGGGGGCACTTCTGGTCCAGGGTCGGGGCAGGAGCTGAGGCAGCAAAGGTGCCGAGCCCCCGCTGGATCTCCAACAATCAGCACGCACCAAGTCAGTTACTTAGTATAGCTCCTTAGGTTCAGCGCCTGTTGCAAAACGCTAATTGTAACAGCAGGTGGTTCATCTACGGCGAATCGACTCGACCCTGCCTCACTCGCTGCCTTTCAAAAAACTGAATAATCTTAATAGTATCTGCTCTTCAGTATACAGTGCTTCTTCCTGTTGTATTAGTTCTAGCGCATCGAAGTGGTGTTCAAAGCGCGATCGGCGCTATGCTGAATGAGATGCGTTATGTGCCAGTGGCGTAACCGAAATGTAACACGCATCACTCTGCTAAACCTAAACAAGGATGGACTCTGAAGCGGCTCTGTTGTCTAACCGCAGTCTAACGCTGTTTAGAAGAACTGGAAATGTTCGGCAACTGCGTAGTCAGGATCTTCACATGACGCTCGCTAAACATGAAAGCAGAGTCACCAACTAGCCGAGCATATAGGCATTGCTGTGGGTGATTGGGGAGGGGGTGGAAACTGCAGGTCATTGGGAGAAGGCAGTGATTAGCATGGCCTCCTGTTAATCAAGTTTGCGGAGGAGGAAAGGTGGGAGGGAACACGGCCTGGGGGTGTTGTTAATTTTGAAAGCAGGCGCCCGTGTTCTTAATCTGAAAGCGGCACCGCTGTTGTTAATCTGAAAGCGGGCACCGTGCTCAAGTGTAAAGCGTGGCGCTCAGGGGTGGGATAGGGATGAGGGGCTGCAACCAACGGGCTCCATTGTTCACATGCTTTGATAGATTTCGGTGAACCAGGCATTACAAAAGAAATGCGCAGCCGCCATAATCTATCCTGAAGCATGCCTCAAGTTTTAACAAGAAGTCAGCGGCAGAGAAAGCGTTCGCTTTTACAAAGGGTCACTAGGAAGACAGTGGGTGAGGGGGAGGCAGGAGCGTTGCAGGGGGCGAGAGGAGGCTGCGTGTGAAAGAAAAGGCATAGGGGAGGAGAAGCTGCAGAGCGCACGCTGGGCGAAGCCCTTTGATGTGCTGTGAGCGGCCGGGAAAGTGAAAGTACGGCCGGCCTGCGGCCGGCCATGAATAATTAGGGGAGGAGAAGCCCTTGCCAGGAAACTGAAAGTAGGCCGTGAATGCGCGTGCTTGTTTGGTCACGTGATTCACGTGAACTTAAACAAAACCGCTCGTGAAACCCTTGGTTTCACGAGGATTTTGAGCACTTAAATTCTCGCTCCCTCAATGCGCTTGCGTGCATTGTAGGTCACGAGACCTAAAAACATGCGTTGGGGTGTGTGAGGCCAGAACACCGCGGGAGCACGACGTAACAGTAACACACACAGAAACACAGACGCACAGAAACACAGACACACAGAAACACAAACACCCACACACAGACACAGAGGCACACACAGAAGCACACACGGGTATACACACAGAGACACACCCAACACAGACACACACACACACACACACACACACAGAGCGCCAACACAGACAGCCAGACTGTAACTCTGTACCCAGGAACAGCATTTCATGGGAAGTTCATCGCCTGTTACTAGAACCCTATGTAGACCAATACAACTAAATACATTTTAAAAAGAACATTCTAATGAAAACAGGAGCTAAAGAAAACACAGGCACATGTGTAGGAAGGTGGATACCTGACTATGGTTGCCCCCAACTTTTTGCCTGGTGTTTTGCTGGTTTTCCGACTTAGTTGACCTGGGACCCTGCTATTCGGGGCCCCAGGCCTACTGCTCTCTCTGTAAAATGGATTCCCTGTACCTTAGGTACATATCCAATTGGTACTGGGCCACCTTATCAGACCCTGTAATTCAGGGCATAGGTGTACCCAGGGCCTACCAGGGGCTGCAGCATGTATTATGCCACCCCTGGCTGGCCATCTAAATCTGACACAAGGTGGTGTACTCACCCTTTGCTTTAGATATAGTATACCTATATCTAACCCTAAAATGGACACATAGATTCCTATCAGTCACTCCTATGGCAGGCCTTGACAATCCTGAAGGCAGAGTGCTTGGAATCATGTGAGATGGTGCTCTGGCATGAGCTGAGCCCGTTTGCGGAACCAAGTCCTAATAGCTGTTCCATGATAACGCATACCATATACTCTTAAGTGCATTATAATCCTCGCGGTTATATGCCAACTCTGGTATCGCTTTATCAAAACATGTCGAGTAAGGTGTCATACGAATTGGAATACTAACCCCTCGCCAATTCTGGCGACGGGGTTAGCATTCCACCCTTCTAGAGGGACACGACATGTATGTAACTGTGAACCCCGGTTAAAGTTAACTCGAGCCTCAGCATCACAAAATGGATGCTGCCACCACAGACACAAGTCTGACCTCCTGCTGCTGGGAGTCCTTCCACCGAGGGAGGCTTGGACAAAGGGTTTCCTGTCAGGGGCGGTGCTAGCACCATCCCAGACAGGGTTTTGTGTATCCTGGGTAGGCAGGGCTTTAGAGGAAGGTGACTGCAAGTGGCACCCCGGTGCTCACTATGCATAGGCCGGCTAGAACCAGTTCCAGGGGCACACCAGCCCCTGACCTGGGGAAAGTCCGGCATGGGAGAGGGGTGTAACCACCCCCCTTCCTGGTCCCACCCATGGGCAGGACCTAGTCGCGTGCCAGCCCCTTTTCCTAGTATAAAGATAGGAGCGGGCCCCCTTCCAAATTAGATCATCTTTGAATCCTGAAACTACTTTCTGCGAAAGGAACTCAAGACTTCTTCTCAAGATTTCTCCCTTGTGACTAAGGAGTAGTCACCCTGCATCCGCAGGCACCATCTAAGAACACTGCGGTTTGCTGCACGTCCTTCCTCCGGAATCCGACCGACCAGCACGACGAGACCCGGCTTCCCTGGCACCTCTGACCTCTACCTACATCGTCAGCTCAGCTGAGATCCGTGGGTGTGATGAGACCTCGAGGGACCGGCCATCTTCAGAACTGCACGACGCTTATCCAGCACGACCGCCGAGGGATCCTCGAGTGAGTGCTTTGGGGTTCGAGAAGCCCTAACCCTGAGCAGCTCCAGCACCGAAGACCAGCCCCCCCAGCATCCACCAGATCTGCGTGGGGCCCTTCTGCTCTTTGCTGCTCACCGCGTTGTCCGGCTACTTGCCTGCTGGCTTGTGGACCTCTTGACGACGCCCAACAACGACAACACCACTGGTCTGGTTGCTCCAGACTGGCCCTTGCTCCCCTTCAACAGAGGAGCACCCCGGACCCTCCTGGTCCACTCCAGACGCCATTTTAAGTCTACCGCGTGGGCTTGCATTTGCCAAGACTTGTTGCCCCAATCCTGGGTCCAGCGACGTCGACAGCAGAAACCATCGTGGGACAGCTCGCACCTCCATCCTGGTCGCCGACAACGCCTCCTGGTCCATGAGACTGCAGAACCCAGCGTCGCCCACTCACCTGGTCGAGGTGACTCCATCCGGTGCCATCCTGGTGCCCATCTAATCACTGGCTAGTGATTCAGAACTTGGTCCCCTCTGCTTACAGGTGTCTTCCATCCTCGATCCAGGCTTGGATCACTTCGAACTTCTTCACTGGTCGCCTGCCAGCAACTTCTTCTTTCAGGCTCCATAGACTGCAACAAGGATTCCCGACGTCTTTCCAGACCTATGCATCCGCAGCCCCTGGGCTAGGTAACCTCAGCATTTCGGTGCTCCAGCATAGCCTCACTATCCAAGGGTCCAGATCCTTTTTCGTTTCAGCTCTACCTAGTCGGATTCGTCCGATAACACTAACTTTACGAAATCTAGCATCCATAGACTTTGTCCCGCATCCCGCGTGAGAGTGCACACTCTGCACCCGATCCCCCTAGGCCTCCTGCTAGTAATCTGAAGGTTCAGTAATCCAGTCCTAGCGATCCTAAAGTCTATTAGAGTAGTACTTACCTGCTAGTAATTTCGCATTCCACTTTCAGAGTATATGGTTTTTCGTGCCCCTCGGGCATTTGTGTAAATTGTGCAACTTTGCGTATTTTCTTAAGAGCTTTGTATTGTGCTTAGCACCCTGTCCTCATAAAGAGTCCAGGGTTGTTGTGTTCTAAATAAATAACTGTTTATTTTGATAACAACTTGTGTGGTGTCCTTTCACTTGGTGTTCAAGGGGTATATGTGATGGTATAACAGCTGGCTTAACACGCCCTCTAGAGTTTAGCCTAAAGACTGCTCTTGTCCACGCTACTAGGATAGCTGGTCTACGGTTGACTTACAACCAATCATCAATAAGGGTTGTTTGGACTGATAGAAAGTGCTCACTAGAATAGTGAACATTATATATCAGGCCAACTTCTCACATTGGTGAGCAGCGGTTGGGATTTGAGCTTGCTGTTGTTTTAACACACGCATCCTAAGAATATCATTGTGAAAGATCACATAAGTACCAAGGTACATATAACTTAGCTTAGAATACTCTGAGTTCTACTGAACCAGCTGTTGTAGTTCAACAGGGCCTAGCACACCCTGACTACAACTCTTAGCAAGGGATCAGTAGGCAAACAAATAGTGTAGGTAGGTGCATCACTTACACCACACTAGAAAAGCATGTCAGACAAAGGAGGAAACTCTGAGTCTCATCTTGTGTCAGTTGACCCTCCACAGGTCATGTCCAGATATGCAGCACTTAGCTTCCAGGAGATGAGACAATTGTGTACCTCCAGGAAGCTAAAACAGGGTTCTAACCCTACCATTCCCTTTCCTGTCTGCTGGGGAGGTAAGGGGTAATTAAGGAGCGACTAATCGCTGGACCGGTTCCCCAGAATGACTGATGGGCAACACAAAGGGATTTAAAACTGATCCTTTCCCTAACAGGGAGCCAGTGTAGTTTTCCAATCCGGATTTAACAGAAGTCCTACGGGGAATTTGAAGCAGAGTCCGGGCCGCACAGTTTTGGATCACTTGTAGTTTCGTCAATGTGGAGTCAGGGGCTTCAAGATAGAGTGCGTTTCCAAAGTCTAATCTGGAGAGAATCAATCCCTGTACAACTCCAAGATGGAGAGGCATTAGGGAGGAGTGTATCACTCCAAGTGAGTGTACCACTTCAAGATATAGAGGTGTTAAGGAGGAGAGTACCACTCCAAGTGAGTGTACCACTCCAAGATGGAGAGGCATTAGGGAGGAGTGTATCACTCCAAGTGAGTGTACCACTTCAAGATGGAGAGGTGTTAAGGAGGAGTGTACCACTCCAAGTGAGTGTACCACTCCAAGATGGAGAGGCATTAGGGAGGAGTGTATCACTCCAAGTGAGTGTACCACTTCAAGATGGAGAGGTGTTAAGGAGGAGTGTACCACTCCAAGTGAGTGTACCACTCCAAGATGGAGAGGCATTAGGGAGGAGTGTATCACTCCAAGTGAGTGTACCACTCCAAGATGGAGAGGCATTAGGGAGGAGTGTACCACTCCAAGTAAGTGCACCACTCCAAGATGGAGAGGCATTAGGGAGGAGTGTATGACTCCAAGAGAGTGTACCACACCAAGATGGAGAGGCATTAGGGAGGAGTGTATCACTCCAAGTGAGTGTACCACTTCAAGATAGAGAGGTGTTAAGGAGGAGTGTACCACTCCAAGTGAGTGTACCACTCCAAGATGGAGAGGCATTAGGGAGGAGTGTATCACTTCAAGTGAGTGTACCACTCCAAGATGGAGAGGCATTAGGGAGGAGTGTATCACTCCAAGTGAGTGTACCACTTCAAGATAGAGAGGTGTTAAGGAGGAGTGTACAACTCCAAGTGAGTGTACCACTCCAAGATGGAGAGGCATTAGGGAGGAGAGTATCACTCCAAGTGAGTGTACCACTCCAAGATGGAGAGGCATTAGGGAGCAGTGTATCACTCCAAGTGAGTGTACCACTCCAAGATGGAGAGGTGTTAAGGAGGAGCGTATCACTCTAAGTGAGTGTACCACTTCAAGATAGAGAGGTTTTAAGGAGGAGTGTACCACTCCAAGTGAGTGTACCACTCCAAGATGGAGAGGCATTAGGGAGGAGTGTATCACTCCAAGTGAGTGTACCACTCCAAGATGGAGAGGCATTAGGGAGCAGTGTATCACTCCAAGTGAGTGTACCACTCCAAGATGGAGAGGTGTTAAGGAGGAGCGTATCACTCCAAGTGAGTGTACCACTCCAAGATGGAGAGGCATTAGGGAGTAGTGTATCACTCCAAGTGAGTGTACCACTCCAAGATGGAGAGGTGTTAAGGAGGAGCGTATCACTCCAAGTGAGTGTACCACTCCAAGATGGAGAGGCATTAGGGAGGAGTGTATCACTCCAAGTGAGTGTACCATTCCAAGATGGAGAGGTGTTAAGGAGGAGCGTATCACTCCAAGTGAGTGTATCACTCCAAGATGGAGAGGTGTTAAGGAGGAGTGTATCACTCCAAGTGAGTGTACCACTCCAAGATGGAGAGGCATTAGGGAGGAGTGTATCACTCCAAGTGAGTGTACCACTTCAAGATAGAGAGGTGTTAAGGAGGAGCGTATCACTCCAAGTGAGTGTACCACTCCAAGATGGAGAGGCATTAGGGAGTAGTGTATCACTCCAAGTGAGTGTACCACTCCAAGATGGAGACGTGTTAAGGAGGAGCGTATCACTCCAAGTGAGTGTACCACTCCAAGATGGAGAGGCATTAGGGAGTAGTGTATCACTCCAAGTGAGTGTACCACTCTAAGATGGAGAGGTGTTAAGGAGGAGCGTATCACTCCAAGTGAGTGTACCACTCCAAGATGGAGAGGTGTTAAGGAGGAGTGTATCACTCCAAGTGAGTGTACCACTCCAAGATGGAGAGGCATTAGGGAGTAGTGTATCACTCCAAGTGAGTGTACCACTCCAAGATGGAGAGGTGTTAAGGAGGAGCGTATCACTCTAAGTGAGTGTACCACTCCAAGATGGAGAGGTGTTAAGGAGGAGTGTACCACTCCAAGTGAGTGTACCACTCCAAGATGGAGAGGCATTAAGGAGGAGTGTATCACTCCAAGTGAGTGTACCACTTCAAGATAGAGAGCTGTGAAGGAGGAGTGTACCACCCCAAGTTGGAGAGGTGTTAAGGAGGAGTGTACCACCCCAAGATGGAGAGGCGTTAAGGAGGCGTGTACCACCCCAAGATGGAGAGGCGTTAAGGAGGAGTGTGCCACCCCAAGATGGAGAGTGTTCCAGAACGTTTATCCCATCCTAAATGGAGAGGGAATATGAAGAGGTGGACCATCCTGTGTCTATAAAAAGTCATTCGTTCCAGCCCAATGGCCAATGTTCTAGTAAAGGCGGCACTTATAATATCTATAAATCGGCGCTACTTTGACTGACTCTGCCCCAGCTCCAGCGACCTTCCAGGGATGTAGGTCAGCTCTATACTCTAGTTAACCCCTTGGAACAGGGCATCTCCGCTCAGCCTGGAAGCACATGGCGAGCCCCCACGCCCTCTCAGAAGCCCTGCGCCACCCTTGCCATTTGTGGAGAAGGATGACGAGACAGAAAAGCATGAGGCGTCCATAAATAGCCCTGGCGACGAGGCTCCCTGCTCAGGGCCTGGTCAGGTTCTCTCAGAGGGAGGGAGGGGGGCTGTGGGCCCGGGCAGCACCCTCCCTCCCTCCAGCCCCAAGAGAGCATCTCACGAGGCCCGGGGTGCACAGGACTCTGCTGGCCTCCAGGTCGCCCCCCTCATCCCCATCACTACAAGCCTCGGCCCCCTGGGGAGAGCGGCGGCCCGGGCTCCCTAACCTTCAGATGAAAGACAATCGCTGCAGCGGCTGTTTGTTCTTTTTAAACACACGGCGCCTCATGCACCAAAAATGCAGGCTGGGGCTGCTGAAGCAAGCAGGAATGGCATGCACGCACCCAGAAAATCCCACTGCAAATATGGACAGACGCGGGACAGGGGAGGGCCGAAGAGCTGGTGGGACAGGAGGAACCGGCTGTGAGCCTACGGTAGAGAACACATCATGAACACTGCAGCCGTGGGATATGCACAGCACGTCTGCAGAGGGTCACACGTCAGCCACCCTACACCCTGAAGCAAAAACAAAGCAGGGGCTAACACAGCATACATTATCAGCATCGAGCACAGATCCTAAAATACCACCCACCAGCACACAAGCAGGGGTGCCACCTGTCAATAAGTTGTGCGTGGCCACCACATTCGATCCACCGCCTGGAATACAATCCGCCACCACTCATACCATCAGCCGACACAGCCTGTGTGTACCGCATGCCAAGACACAGCCCCAGGGACCATTAGCCCTCACATACTTGTTGGTACCAAGACATAACCCAAAATCCGAGGTACCCACTGTCAAGACACAGTGTGCCGTACAGTTTGGCAACACACAACGTGGGTGCTGTCAGCTAGGAAGCAGCCTAGGAAACCAGCAGCCAACAATCAGCTGCAGTGCCATCACCCACCCACATCAAGAGGTACCATCCATCAGCAAACAAGACGGACGCTACCACTCAACATACAGGATAGGGCACCACCAGCCAACAATCAGCATAGGTGCCATCGCCCACCCACATCAAGAGGTACCATCCATCAGCATACACGCGCTATGCTACCACTCAACATACATGATAGGGCACCAGAAGCCAACAAGCAGCTGAGGTGCCATCACCCACCCACATCAAGAGGTACCATCCATAAGCAAACAAGACGGACGCTACCACTCAACATACAGTATAGGGCACCACCAGCCAACAATCAGCTGAGGTGCCATCATCCACCCACATCAAGAGGTACCATCCATCAGCATACAAGCGCTATGCTACCACTCAACATACAGGATAGGGCACCACCAGCCAACAATCAGCTGAGGTGCCGTCACCCATCCACATCAAGAGGTACCATCCATCAGCACACAAGAGCTATGCTACCACTCAACATACAGGATAGGGCATGTTAGAATTGGGGGTCTCTGGTTAGCATAGGTAGGCACTTGTGACAAGCAGGGACCCTCTTCTCTAGTCAGGGTAAGGGAACTACCTCTTCAGAATAACCCCTGCTCACCCTTTAGGTTGCGTGGCGCGAGCAATCATGGCTAATCTTCAGGGCGCTAAGTCAGTTAAGCACTTATGACCACATACAGTAAACAACACTGACCCACCACAGATGGACACTAGGCGTAAGATTTGTATAAAAAATACGTAGGCTTTATGTAAAAATAACTCTCATGTGCAGGTTTACTTACAAGACCAATATAACGGTTCAAGAATGAGGCCACCAGATGAAAATAGGCAATAGTGTGTTCTTAAGACAAAGAATATTCCCAGTTCTTGGTTTAATACTTTAGTTCGCACAGTTCATGGCTTGGAACACGATCCCCGCCTGATCTCAGCGGCCCTGTCTCTGCAGCACAGTTCGTGACGGATAGGGAGCTGCGAAGCGCGCTGGCGTACTCTGTGCGGGGCGGAGGCAGAAAGGCCTTCTAAAGCTCATGTGCCGTGCAGTATGGCACGTACGGCATGATCGGGGTTTTGAGCGGGGTACGAGTCGTAGGGCAGCCGAACCACTCATTCGTGAACAATGCGATGCAGGGAAAACAGAACGTTGCAGACCCCAAGTCCGTAGATGGCACAGTACCTTGAGGTTCGCTGCTCTTTGGACGCGACGTACACTCCTCACACGGCCTTCCTTGCAGGGGACAAGTCGTACTCCTACGCTCCACGCCTGGGGGTGGACGACGATCAGGAGGTTGGTCCGGGGCGGAAAAAGCAGTTGTAGAGGCGGCACCTAGCGGCGGGCACGGGTCTAACCGGCGGCTCAACGGGTGCGGTGCGGCCTCAGTGGGGGTGAACGATGCGAAGCAGGCCACGTCAGGGGTACACATCGTACCTTCCGGCTACGTGGTGGTGGACAATGAGTGTGATCTTCTCTTCGGTCCGGAGCGGGGCGGGAGGCGGCCGGTGCGCTTACAGCGTGCGGGCGTTTCTCGCCTCCCAGAGGCTCCGGTCTATTTCATGCGGCTGGGTGACCAAAGTGTGCGACTATGAGAAGGAGGGGGCAGGGTGCGGGTGGCCCAGCGAAACGTACGCGGCTCTGGGGTGAGCGGCGCGGCTCGAGGTGGGGTGGCCAGGCACTGGCTGCAAGAGGGGGGGAGCGGGGAACACTTCAGGCGGGGCTCAAGCACACAAAAATATCAGACAAGTCCCCACAACTTGGCAGGGAAAGCACAATAGAGTACACTGGTCCTGGGACTCTGTTCAGGGGGCAAACTCAATCAAGCCCTTGGAAATTGTTTAGGCACAAATGAAGCAAAGTCCTTTCTGGTCTTTTCCTCTCCTTCCTCAGCAAGGCACCGCTGCAGGCCAGTCCTTCAGATCAGGGACAGTCTCTCCTCCTTCAGCTTCTTCCTGGTCCTTCTAGTCCTTCTAGTCAGGCAGAGGTTCTTCATGGTAAAAAAAGGATCTCATTTGTTAGCATCACCCACCCACATCAAGAGGTGGCATCCATCAGCAAACAAGAGCTATGCTACCACTCAACATACAGGATAGGGCACCACCAGCCAACAATCAGCTGAGGTACAGTCACCCACCCACATCAAGAGGTACCATCCATCAGCACACAAGATGGACGCTACCACTCAACATACAGGATAGGGCACCACCAGCCAACAATCAGCTGAGGTGCCATCACCAACCCACATTAAGAGGTGGCATCCATCAGCAAACAAGACGGACGCTCCCACTCAACATACAGGATAGGGCACCACCAGCCAACAATCAGCTGAGATGCCGTCACCCAACCACATTAAGAGGTGGCATCCATCAGCAAACAAGACGGACGCTCCCACTCAACATACAGGATAGGGCACCACCAGCCAACAATCAGCTGAGGTGCCATCACCCACCCACATCAAGAGGTACCATCCATCAGCACACAAGGCGGATGCTACCACTCAGCATACAGGATAGGGCACCACCAGCCAACAATCAGCTGAGGTGCTATCACCCACCCACATCAAGAGGTACCATCCATCAGCACACAAGGCGGATGCTACCACTCAGCATACAGGATAGGACACCGCCAACCAGCAGACATCCCGGCAAACATTATATAACACACATTTCATGCTACAATCCCTCAATATACAAATTATGAAACAATAAACTCTATGCTTTTTTTTGGGGGGGGGGGGGGTTATCAGCAGCACACAGCCTGATGTATCATCAATCAAACTACCAACATCTAAGATGAGATACAATCAGCCCACACACAGTCCACGGACCACCACTCCGCGTACTGCTTCAGAGTACCATCAGACAGCACACATCCTTGGGGTACCATCAGACAGCATACATCCTTGGAGTACCATCAGACAGCACACATCCTTGGGGACTATCAGCCCACACAGAATAAGGGATACTATCAGCCAACACACAAGAGGGGATACTATCAGCCAACACACAAGAGGGGATACTATCAGCCAACACACAAGAGGGGATACTATCAGCCAACACACAAGAAGGGACACTATCAGCCAATACACAAGAGGGGACACTATCAGCCAACACACAAGAAGGGACACTATCAGCCAACACACAAGAGGGGACACTATCAGCCAACACACGAGGGGGGACACTATCAGCCAACACACGAGGGGTGACACTATCAGCCAACACACAAGAGGGGACACTATCAGCCAACACACAAGAGGGGACACTATCAGCCAACACACAAGAGGGGACACTATCAGCCAACACACAAAAGGGGACACTATCAGCCAACACCCAAGAAGGGATACTCTCAGCCAACACACAAGGGGATACTCTCAGCCAACAAACAAGAGGAAATACTATCAGGGGATAATATCAGCCAACACAAAAGAAGGAATACTATCAGCCAACACACAAGAGGGGATACTATCAGCCAACACACAAGAGGGGACACTATCAGCCAACACACAAGAGTAGATACTATCAGCCAACACACATGAGGAAATACTATCAGGGGATAATATCAGCCAACACAAAAGAAGGAATACTATCAGCCAACACACAAGAGGGGACACTATCGGCCAACACACAAGAGGGGACACTATCAGCCAACACACAAGAGTGGATACTATCAGCCAACACACAAGAGGGGACACTATCAGCCAACACACAAGAGTAGATACTATCATCCAACACACAAGAGGGGACACTATCATCCAACACACAAGAGGGGACACTATCATCCAACACACAAGAGGGGACACTATCATCCAACACACAAGAGGGGACACTATCATCCAACACACAAGAGGGGACACTATCAGCTAACACACAAGAGGGGATACTATCAGCCAACACACGAGATACTATCAGCCAACACACGAGAGGGGATACTATCAGCCAACACACGAGGGGGGATACTATCAGCCTACACACAAGAGGGGATACTATCAGCCAACACATAAGAGGGGATACTATCAGCCAACACACAAGAGGGGACACTATCAGCCAACACACAAGAGGGGATACTATCAGCCAACACACAAGAGGGGATACTATCAGCCAACACACAAGAGGGGATACTATCAGCCCACACACAAGAGGGGATACTATCAGCCAACACACAAGAGGCAATACTATCAGACCACACACAAGAGGAGATACTATCAGCCAACACACAAGGGGATACTATCTGCCAACACACAAGAGGAGATACTGTCATCCAACACACAAGAGGGGATACTATCAGCCAACACACAAGAGGGGATACTATCAGCCAACACACAAGAGGGGATACTATCAGCCAACACAGAAGAGGGGATACTATCAGCCTACACACAAGAGGGGATATTATCAGCCCACATACACGAGGGGACACTATCAGCCAACACACAAGAGGGGATACTATCAGCCTACACACAAGAGGGGATACTATCATCCAACACACAAGAGGGGATACTATCAGCCAACACACGAGGGGGGACACTATCAGCCAACACACAAGAGGGGATACTATCAGCCAACACACAAGAGGGGATACTATCAGCCAACACACAATGGGATACTATCAACGAACACACAAGAGGGGATACTACCAGCCAACAAACAAGAGAGGATACTACCAGCCAACCAACAAGAGGGAATACTATCAACCAACACACAAGAGGGGATACTATAGGCCGAACACACAAGATGAGATGCTATCAGCCAACACACAAGAGGGGATACTATCAGTCTACACACAAGAGGGAATACTATCAGCCAACACACAAGAGGGGATAATATCAGCCAACACACGAGGGGGACACTATCAACCAACACACAAGAGGGGATACTATCAGCCAACACACAAGAGGGGATACTATCAGCCAACACACACGGGGATACTATCAGCGAACACACAAGAGGGGATACTACCAGCCAACAAACAAGAGAGGATACTACCAGCCAACAAACAAGAGAGGATACTACCAGCCAACAAACAAGAGGGAATACTATCAACCAACACACAAGAGGGGATACTATCAGCCAACACACGAGGGGATACTATCAGCCAACACACAAGAGGAGATACTGTCAGCCAACACACGAAAGGGGATACTATCAGCCAACACACAAGGGGATACTATCAGTCAACACACAAGAGGGGACACTATCAGCCAACACACAAGAGGAGATACTATCAGCCAACACAAGAGGGGATACTATCAGCCAACACACAAGAGGGGACACTTTCAGGCAACACACAAGAGGGGACACTATCAGCCAACACACAAGAGGGGATACTACCAGACAACAAACAAGAGAGGATACTATCAACCAACACACAAGAGGAGATACTATCAGCCAACACACAGGGGGATACTATCAGCCAACACACAAGAGGAGATACTGTCATCCAACACACAAGAGGGGATACTATCAGCAAACACACAAGGGGATACTATCAGCCAACACACAAGAGGGGACACTATCAGCCAACACACAAGAGGGGATACCATCAGCCAACACACAAGAGGGGATACTATCAGCCAACACACAACGGGATACTATCAGCCAACACACCAGAGGGGATACTACCAGCCAACAAATAAGAGAGGATACTATCAACCAACACACAAGAGGAGATACTATCAGCCAACACACAAGGGGATACTATCAGCCACCACACAAGAGGAGATACTATCAGCCAACACAGGAGAAGATACTATCAGCCAACACACAAGAGGAGATACTGTCATCCAACACACAAGAGGCGATACTATCAGCCAACACACAAGGGGATACTATCAGCCAACACACAAGAGGGGACACTATCAGCCAACACACAAGAGAAGATACTATCAGCCAACACACAAGAGAAGATACTATCAGCCAACACACGAGGGGATACTATCAACCAACACACAAGAGGGGACACTATCAGCCAACACACAAGAGAGGATACTACCAGCCAACAAACAAGAGAGGATACTATCAACCAACACACAAGAGTGGATACTACCAGCCAACAAACAAGAGGGAATACTATCAACCAACACACAAGAGGGGATGCTATCAGCCAACACACAAGAGGAGATATTATCAGCCAACACACGAGGGGATACTATCAGCCAACACACAAGAGGAGATACTATCATCCAACACACAAGAGGGGATACTATCAGCCAACACACAAGGGGATACTATCAGCCAACACACAAGAGGAGATACTATGAGCCTACACACAAGAGGGGATACTATCATCCAACACACAAGAGGGGATACTATCCGCCTACATACAAGGGGATACTATCAGCCTACACACAAGGGGATACTATCAGCCTACACACAGGGGGATACTATCAGCCAACACACAAGTGGAGATACTATCAGCCAACACACAAAGGGATACTATCAGCCAACACACAAGAGCAGATACTGTCATCCAACACACAAGAGGGGATACTATCAGCCAACACACAAGGGGATACTATCAGCCAACACACGAGGGGATACTATCAGCCTACACAAAAGAGGGGACACTATCAGCCAACACACAAGAGGGGATACTACCAGCCAACAAACAAGAGAGGATACTATCAACCAACACACAAGAGGGTATACTACCAGCCAACAAACAAGAGGGAATACTATCAACCAACACACAAGAGGGGATACTATCAGCCAACACACAAGTGGGGATACTATCAGCCTACACACAAGAGGTGTTTCTATCAGCCAACACACAAGAGGGGATACTATCCACCTACACACAAGGGGATACTTTCAGCCTACACACAAGGGGATACTATCAGCCTATACACAGGGGGATACTATCAGCCCACACACAACCCAATGGGCCATCACTAACACACTATCTCTGAGTACCATCATATAGCACACATTCTGCCGCTACTGTCAACAAAGGTGCAAAATGGGACACCTTCAGCCCACACCAACAGAGGGGACCACCACTCCACAAAGGCCTCTGTGTACCATCAGACAATCCACATCCAGTGAGTATCATCAGCCAACACACACAATGGGATACTATCTGTCTGCATGAAGGCCAGTGGGCCCCACTGCCTCAGTGGTACAGAGAACCACTGGACTGCACACATCTTGAGGTAACCATCAGCCAACACACAAAATGTAATACTATCTGCTTTCACAGCCCAGGGGACATCTCTCCACCAGTGCCTCTGAGTGCAATCTCAAAGCAAGCATCCCCAGGGTACCATTAGTCAATTCCCAAGATGGGATGCCATTAGCCTACAGGCAGTGGGCCATCACTCAGCACACTGTCTCTAAGAAGCACTGGACAGGACACATCTTGGGGACCCATCAGCCAACACACCAGATGGTAAACTATCTGCCTCTAAAGAGTACAAGTCCTGTGCACATGTATCAAAATTGTGGTTCTTATGTCAGAACCAGATAATTTAGACAAAGTTCAAGTAAATGAGGTAGAGATCCAGTGATGTTCAAATCGTTAACTTATAGTTCAATCTTGATCAGTACATACGAAAATACAACTAGCCGACACGTGTTTCGTCACACCGTGTGAAGTATGACTCTTCATGGCTGTCAGATTTTAAAGGTAGAGTACTGGCGTGCAGGTCCGGTGATACTTCCAACCAGGGTGTGCAGCGTGGAGAGGTGGACACAGTCCGTATAGGTGAGAAGATTCCCGCTGGGCCGTAAATGCCGGTGAGCGGAAAGACTAAGGACGGGTACGTCCGAAGTATGTAGTCCATGATAAAATATCTCAGTAGTTGATAGAAGCACGGGTGAGTGCAGTTGACGGTAACAACGGGATCCAGATATCTGAATCTGCCTCTCCACGCTGCTCACCCGTGTTGGACTTGGCCCGTCTGGCAGGTCCGCCCCTGAAGTTTTTATGGTATATGTAACCAGGGGATGGTGATTCCCCCTCTGAGTGCGTGTGAAGAGAGAGCGACCTACCCTTCCATAGGAATACATGGGGAATGGATGAGTCCTCTGTAGTTCCCGATGCGTAGGGTGTGCAGGGTCAAGTCTGGTATGTATGAACTCGTGAGATTGAATGCTGCGCAACGGTATATGTGGCATGAGTGTGTCTAGTATAGAAGTCCCCCTTTTGGAAGTTGGCATATTTGTGGAATGTGTGCCTGGCGTATGATTGGCCGAGGCTGGCTGGTGAGCCTGGCTCCCAGGATCTGGGAGGGTCTGCCCCGGTGGTGAATGGAGTGTTTAGCATGCTGATGTGAGGGGAGGAGTGAGCCTGGGTCTGCTTGTGGATTGACTGTCTGGTTTGAGTGTCATAAATGAGGCTGGGTTTTCCCCAGACAATGCTGGCTCCACCCCCTGGGGTGCGGCTGATGTTCCTAGCCTGGCCAGTGTAAAGAATCCCCCCATAACCAGTTCCAGCTGGTTCTCTCCCTGCCTGCCCCTTCAGACCAAGAATGTGTGTATAAAAAGGGTGCTGTGACACTCTGGACTTGTTCTTGTTCTTAACTTGAATCTACCAGGGGCTGCTGCTGCTTGGGCTCAGGGTTGGCTTGCCTCCCTGGGCCCTGCCCTACTCCTGGACTAAGGATGGCCCTTTCCCCTTCTTGGCGCTGCTGGGCCCCCCCTGAGGTCCTGGACTACCTATGGACTTTGTTATCCTTCATCTAGCGCTTGGGGAGCGCTGTCCCTTCTGCCCAGCGCCTGGAAGCGCTGTTCCCTGCCCTCTACCGCTTTGGGGCGCTTCACTCCTGCACGAGCGCTGGGAGCGCTATATTCAACAAACCGGTGCTCACCCGGCGTCTGCCCCGTGCTACAGAGGTTCTACACCCCCAGCGAGTGCCTACCTTGCTTTATTTCCTGCCCTTGTGCCTTACGAGGGAGCCTACTCCTCGTCGATTTCCCCCCGAGTTCACCGCCGCCGCCCGGGACCCTAGTGATGTCATCCCCGGGCCGCGCTGGTATTAGCTGCCGGCCCGGGATTCCCCCCTAGCGTCATCCCCCAGGCCGCGCCGTGATTGGCTGCCGGCCCGAGAGAAGGAGAGAGGCCGGCCGAGGAAAGGCGACGAAGCAGGAGCGGCGGGAGCCCACTCCGCGCTCCTGCGATACCCCCGTGAAGCTGCTGACCCCCCCCCGGGGCTCCCGAGAGAGAGCGAGCCCCGGAGCACAAGGAGAAGGCTGGCGCAGCCAAGGAGACTGGCGCACCAGAACCGGTGAGTGCTGCGGCGAGCAGTGGAGAGGAGGGGCGTCGGGGCACATTGTCGGTGCCCGCCCCTCCCCTCGAGTGAACCCCCGGTTGAGCCCTGAGGCCCGTGAGGCCTCCCACGAAGCTGAGTCCCCCGAGAGGGACTCTGCCTGCCCCCACCTATGGACCGAGCCCTGCGAGGCTCCACCTTTGGCCCCTTCATCCCTTGAGCCCCGAGAGGCTCCACCATGGTCCCTTGCCCCTTCGAGCCTGCGAGGCTCAGCCCCAGCACCTCGGTCCCCGAGCCCGTGAGGCTCCCCCCCCCTGCTGCCTAACTATTCCGAGCCTGCGAGGCTCGAACGTGATGCCCCATCATCTACGACTGCCCAGCACTTCGTGGGCAGCCGCCACGTTTAGGTTTATGGTAGGCTACCTGCAGCCCACCCTGACATTGAGACTTTGGGCGTCCTAGCCCCCGAAGGCCAGTTGGCCTGTTGGGAGTACTCGCTAAATGTTAACTGTGCTCCTTGAGAGTTATTCTGTGTTTCCTTCCTACAGGTACGTTTGTGGTGTTATGTACCTTGCCATCCCTTTCGTATAACCTTGCCTCATGTATGTCGATACTGGTTAGAGTGAGTTCTATTGCTAGTCCTATGAGACCCCGGGGCGTGACGTATTCTAATGCTAAGCTCCTGGTGATTATGTGTTCTAGTCCTAGTTCGAGGAAGCTCCCAGTTGTTATATGTTCTAAATACCAACCCCATCATGTGCACATTCCTGGCAGTGGTCCCTTGGCCCTGCCCTGTACCTTTTCCCTTGTAACCCCTGCCGTGCCTCGAGCACATTGTAAAGTGTATGTTCCTATGTGTCCTTCTTAATACAAAGACTATTTTCATATATACTTGGTGTGGAGTTCCTTTTGTGGGAGGCCCGGGATGTTGTTGGGGGGTGCGTGCGCAAATGCTTCACACATGTCCTCCGAGATAGGCCTGACTGCCCACGCCGCGTTACCTAGAGGGTGAGGAGGGGTCGACTTTACATAGGAGTGGCGGTCTCTGACTGGCTGTGGCGCAAGCCCTGGCCGGCCGGGGGTCCCATTTCCTACACCCGGGTACGTGTGCACAGGACTTGTACTCAATTGTTTGGTATGGGACATGTCCCTTACCTATACAGGGGCTGTTTTCTGTCTGGGTTTGTTCCCCTGACCCGTTTTCACCGTTGTATTTTAGCAATTTCAATTCTAACTTATAATCGTACCTGCTAGAGCGCCATTTGTTCCTGTCCTTTATCCAAACCCAATCATTTCTCACAACTATCTGCATCTACACGGCTTTATTGACTGCCATTCCACACACTATCTCTGAGTACCATTGGACAGCACACATCCTGGGAGTACCATCAGCCAACACTCAAGATGGGATACTATCAGCCCACAGACAACCCAGCTGAACAATTCTGCACGCAATGCCTACAAGAACTATCGGACCACCCACATCTTGGGGATTCCATCAGCCAACACACAAGATGGGATATTATCAGCCTCCACATAGGCCAGTGGGCCCCACTGCACACTGCCTCAGTGGTAGAGAGAACCACCGGAGAGCATACATCCTGGTGGTACCATCAGCCAACACACAAGATGGAATACTGTCTGCCTACACAGTCCAGGGGACCATTACTCCACACAATGCTCTAAATGAGATCTCACTGCAAACATCCCCAAAGGCAGGGTAACATCACTCAGCACACTACCTCTAAGAAAAATTGGAAAACCCACATCTTGGGGCAACCATCAGCCAACACACCAGATGGTATTGTATCTGCCTATACAGAGCCTTTGGTGCTGTCACTCTACACACTATCTCTGAGTACCATCAAACAGCACACAACCTGGGAGTGCCGTCAGCCAACACACAAAATGGGATACTAACAGCCTAGATAAACACAAAAGGAGGGCCAGAGGGGTTTTGAGACCAGTGGGTATTCACTCCCAACTTGTAAATCATTCACACAACGAAATAGCCAGGTTTGACACCAAGATTAAGTTAGGAACAAAAAATATCAAAGGAGTATTCCTTTATTAGGACACAATTCCCCACCCATCACATGTGGCATGCTTCATTATAGGGTTTCTCCTCACACCATGAGAGCACATCAAGGTGCGGGCTACAACTCCCTCTCTGATCTGGAGGAGCTCTTGGTTGTTTTAGTATATGGTAGTAATCCCTATGGAGACAGCAGGGGGTGAGGCTAGCAGAGTGGTGAAGCTAGCAGTGTGTGAACGAGAAGTGATGTGAACAATGTGATTAAAACCAACTCCAAAGCAGGCATACAACGTTATCCTTGTTTGCCTTGGGTCAGGATTGAAAAGAGTGGAAAGGCACGGCAGCAGTCAACTGACCTTGCTTTTTTGTGTCATTTGTCAACATATTTCTGCCCCCAAAACCCTCAGCCGAGGTGTATGGGCATTCACTTTTGCTAATAAAAAGTGCAATAAAAGAAAAGAAATTCAGAACTATAAAAGTGGTTACAGGACCACATTTATTATTAGGAAAAGACAGTTTTTCCAAGGTCCGGACGAATACCCGTACATCTCGACTGAGGGCTCTGTTGGCAGAAACATGTTTTCCAATTACACAAAAAAGCAGGGTCAGTTGACTGTTGCCGTGTCTATTCAGTCCTTTTAATCCTGACCCAGGCAGACAAGAATAAAGTTGTACACCTGCTTTAGAGTTAGTATTAATCACATTGTTCACATCACTTCTTGTTCATACACTGCACACTCTGCTAGCCTCACTCCCCTGCTGTCTCCATAGGGATTACTACCATATACTAAAACATCCAAAGAGCTCCTCCTGAGTAGAGGAGTTGTAGCCCGCACTGT
The DNA here is from genome assembly GCF_964263255.1 of Lissotriton vulgaris. Classification (NCBI taxonomy): domain Eukaryota; kingdom Metazoa; phylum Chordata; class Amphibia; order Caudata; family Salamandridae; genus Lissotriton; species Lissotriton vulgaris. Next base: position 22,557,735 of record NC_141697.1, read on the forward strand.
GGTTTGCTCTAATGGTGTGAGACAAATCCCTATGATGAAGCATGCCACCTCTGGTGGGTGAGGGCTTTAATCCTAATAAAGGCATACTCCTGTGATATTCTAGGTTCCTAACATACTGTCAGCATACACATTCCAGGGGACCATGACTGCACGCTCTGCCTAGAAGTACTATTGGACCACCTCCATCTTGGGACTACTATCAGTCAACTGGGCCCAGGGAACCATCACTTCACACATTGCTTCTGAGTTCCATCTGACAGCACACGTCCTGGGGTTACCATCAACCAACACACAAGTTACAATACTATCTGCTTACACACCGCCCAGGGGACCATCATTCCACACACTGCCCCTGAGTATCACCAGACTACACAAATCTGAAGGCACCATCAACCATCTGGCAAGATGGGATACTATTTGCCTACGTACAGCCCGAAGGACCATTAAGTCCACACATTGCTTCTGAGTATCATTTCATAGCAGACATCCTGGGGGTACCATCAGCCCAACACAAGTCTATTGTCTATTGGGTAGCATTTCTTAAGTGCATAGTTAGGATCCCAACGCTGGGCAACCTAAGAAGCACAAAGGAATTAAAAGAGATAAGATTTAAGAAGCTTGCGAAATTTAAGTTGATCGGGCTGAGAGCGTAGGTGTTGAGGAATACTATTCCACAGTCTAGGAGCATTATAAGAAAATAGACGTCCTCCTGTTGCAATACTATCTGCCATCAGACAGCCCCGCAGACCATCAATCCATACATTGCCCATAAATATAATCGGACAACATATGTGCAGTGGGTGTGATCAACCTACACATTAGCTGGGACACTATCTGCCCACACGCCGCCCAGGGGGCATCAGTCCACACACTGCCTCTGTGTACCATCAGTCAGATGCCGTCTGTGCCCAACCTGAGGGTACTAGCAAGCCAACACACAAGATAGGATTCTATCAACCTACACACAGCCCTGGGGACTGTTAATTCACGCCCTGCCTCTGAGTAACATCGGACAACACACATCCTAAGGGTACTATCTTCAAGCTCACAAGATGGGATTCCATCTTCCCACACACAACCCAGAAGATCACTTCACCACACAATTCCAGATCAGCAACACAGAAAAGACTGCAATCCTACACCTGCAACTATCTTGTGTATGTTACTAAACAACAGGTCTTTAACAGAACACCATTTGGAATTCTCAGACCTGGTTCAAACTTCAAACGCAGCAAGTAGATATAGCTTTTGTTACTGAAACTTGGGCAGATTGTGGCTCAGGCCCAGAAATTGTTGCAGCAACACCACCAGGTTGCGACATCTATCAGTTAAACAGGAAAAAAGGGGTGGGGACTTGCTGTCTTCTTTCGTTCTCATTTTAAAACTATCTTCGAGCCTCTAGCAACTGCAGGCTTCAAGGCCATAGCATTCTCAGTACAACTGCTGGACTCACAGCCGTTTACAGGAATGCTAATTTACCGTTCTCCGGGACCAAGAAGTGGCTTTGCTGAGGAACTTAGCATGACCCTTGAATCACATAACCTTAATGCTAACTTCTCGGTAATAGGTTATTTTAATTTCCATCTGGAAAATAAACGAAGATTCTGAAAAATTGGTTGATGCAATGAACGTGCTAGGATTACCCCTAATTTCAAAAGGTCCAACACACAGGGCTGGAAATATGCTTGGTGGGATTTTTTCAAGCCACCCAAACATCAATTTATTACCATCTCTCCCTCTCACCTGGTCAGACCATTGGGCAGTTAACTGGCAGGTAAAGACTGAGAAAGTTGCCAGACACAGAGATATAGTCCAACAACCCCCCAGGAGAACCTGACACAAGATTCCGCCGGCTGAACTGAAAGATATCCTCACTTCGATACCATGGCAAGCAGCTGACAATTTGAAACAGAGTGTCCAAAACCTCTCACTACAGCTAAACTCAGCGCTAGACATTGTAGCCCCAGTTAAACAAAGAACCATAACTAAAAAGAAAGTTTCCCAGCTCTGGTATGATGAAAACTTTAGGTTGTCCAGGCAAGACTGCCGCAGGCAAGAACAGAAAGGAGAAAAAAATATGATGGTGAGGAGAAAACCATCTATAAGAATATAAACTAGCAGAACACAAAAAACATATCACAGATGCAAAATCCTCCTGCTACACAGAGCAGATAAAAATAGCTCATGATGCGAACAAAACTCTATTCCAAGTAATAAAAAACTGGTGACACCAGTGAGTCCTAATATGGCTGTAAAAATAATCAAAATGTCTGCGATACTCTGGCCAATTTGTTTCTAGAAAAGGTTACCAAAATCTATAATAATTTTAATGTAGGCACCCCCACCACCCAACAGGATGGTCTACCCTTAAATCCTACTTCCTTGCAAGCCAGTTTCTCCTTCTTTAAGGCCACATTGGAAGGACAACTTACAAACTTAATTCCATCAATCAAAGACCCTTGTCTGCTTAAAGTAATGCTCCAGATCTCTGCACAAATGGCACAAAACCTCAGACAAATTTTAAACAAAATGTTCAGTGAGGAAATTTTTCCTACACAGTGGAAACATGCCTCTGTATTGTCCTTGCTAAATAAGGCAAACCTAAATGCATTGGATCCGAATAATTATCGTACCATCTCAAGGCTCCCTTTCGCTGCCAAATTGGCGGGAAAAGTGATGAACGAACAACTTTCAGAATATATTGAGGAAAATTCTATTTTGGACGACACACAACGTGGTTTTAGAAAAAAATGGAGCACGGAATCTGCTCTGATAGTAGCCATGGAACAAATCTGAGAAACGCTGGATAATGGAGGAACAGCAGCTTTGATCGTGCTGGATCTCTCTGCGGCATTTGACACGGTGAACCATGGGATCTTGGTTGACCGTATGTGGAGCTTGGGAATAGAGGCAACAGCATTGAAGGTCTTTCAATCGTTCCTGGATAATAGACAACAAAATGTGTCTTCGGGCAGTTTCACATCAAGTCCTTTTTCTCTACCTTGCGGAGATCCACAGGGCTCGGCTCTAAGCCCAACATTATTTCATCTTTATCTTACACCACTGGCGACTCTTATTAAAAATTCTGGGTTCTCCGTGGCGTCTTACGCTGACGATACTCAATTCCTGGTGTCATAACAAAAGTCGAAGTGAAGACAAGCTTGGCCTTCAGGACCTGTATGAGTAATGTGAGCAACTGGGTGGACAAAATCTGTCTAAAACTGAATGCCACAAAGACTGAGGTCATCGTTTTTGGCAACAATCCCTCATTTTGGATGATAGCCTGGTGGCCACCCGAGCTGTGCCCACTCCCCACCCCACCAACAAAGTGAAGAATCTCAGTTTTATCATAGAAAACGGGTGAAGTTTAAAGAGGAGGTGAACAGTGTTACTTCTGCGTCCTTCTGCTCCCGGAGAATGATAAGAACGATTGATAAATTCTTACCTCATGTTCTAAAAACCGTGCTCATCGCCCTGGTACTCTCAAGGATTGACTACTGCAACAGTCTCTATCTCAATCTTGCAGTAGGTCCCATAAAGAGGCACCAGACTTTGCAGAATATAGCTGCAGGCTTCCTTTTCAAAATACCTAAACATGAATATGCTAAGGAATCCATTAAACAACTTCACTGGCTACCAGTCCGAAAACGATGCAAGTTCAAGGCCCTCTGTTGGGCCTACAAATCACTGTATGGATCGGGACCAGGTCTTTTAAGGACAAACTCACATGGTATGTCTCAGGAAAGACTCTCCATTCAGGATCTGGGAAGAACCTGACTGTCTTCTTTTTTAGGAAGACCACCTGTGGTGGAAAGAGCTTGTTTAGGACCACCGCGTTGCTCTGGAATAGTCTTCCACTGACACTAAAAAGCACCTCCTCCCTACATGTCTTTAGAAAATCTCTGAAGACCTGGCTCTTTTCCCAAGACTATGAGGCAGTCGATTCCTTGTATGAGAGTTTTCTTGCCAACTGATATGCATCCACACCTGCTCTCTATAGTGCCAAGACGCCCTCGGGCATGAGTTTCCCGCTTTAATAATTACATTCAAATTCAAATGCCTCTGAGTACCATCGGTCAGCACACATCAGGGGGGTACCCTCAGCTACCACACACGCTGGGATACTATCAGCCCAGAAACAGCTTGGGGGTTTATGACTCCCCACACTGCCCATAGGTATCTTTGGACAGCACACACCCTAAAAGTACCATCAACCGACATACAAACTGGGATACTATCAGCCTACAAACAGCCTGGACACCACACACAGCCTCTGAGTACCATCGGATGACTCACATCATGGAGATACCATCAGCCACTCTTTGCCCAGACACAGCCCAAGGAATCATTACTCCACACATTTCTTGTAAGTACCATCAGACAGCACACATCCTGGGGGTACCATGAGCCAACGCACAAGAAGGGATACTATCTGCGTACACACAATTCATGGGACCACCGGTCTACACAAAGATGGGTGTGTGATTGGGCAGCACAAAGCCAGGGATACAAAGAGCCAGGATTTAACATGAGACACCATTGCCTAATAAAGACCCAGGAGAAGCACCTTTCAACACACAAGCTGGTATTCCTTGTGTCAGCACACTGCAGGGAGGTGCCATCTGCCAACAAACAATCCATAAGCCGTAGTGACAATTACACAACCTGGGACACGGTCTTCAAACACTGACCCCATGTGTATCATCTGCTAACACGCCAATCTTCAAAAACTCAGCTAAAGGACGCCATTCACAATGTTAGGAATCAGCTGCTCACGTTGATCAATCTGACTGAGATGTGCTGAGTGTTGCGTCTGCTCCTCCTGTCCACAAGTGAGTGGTGAGTGAGGCGGAGAGGAGGGACCTGGAACAACCTGCTACTAACACTGGCTTCTCCTATTGACTAAATAACCCTTGTTTTGGACCACTGGCCACTGAAGACACCACACTCTACCAATGAAGGAACCTCATCACGTTTCTTGGTGGCGTCCAGGGTGTTGGTTACACAGTATTGACATAACAAGCCTTGCTAAGAGAAAGATCCTCCCTTGTATGTTTCACATGAGATACCCTCCCATCTTGTGTGCAATCTCAACAGTCAGCTGGAAAAGTAAAGATCCAGTGTCGAATGGCTGCCAAGGCATTCCTTTCGGTGTCTTTACCCACGAGTAGGACAGGCTCCGTAGCAATGGCCGTCTTTACGGGATGGGTGAGACAGTACCAATCTGGAAGTTTAGCGCCTTCCTCTAAATCTCTGTCAATAAAAGAAAGTGCCAGTGTTTAAAAATCTAAGAGGCCAGCCTTGCTACTGAAATCTCAATTTAATTATTTTGTATTGGGCTTGTGCCTTACAAGGACAGTCAGTTCTGAAATGCATCCATGAGTGGCAGAGAAAACCAGATCAGTAACTCCTTGGTGCGGGGGGGAGGAGCTGAGGAAACAAAGGAGAAAACAAAAAAAAAACAGGTGAAACCAAGGTTAGGGTCCAGAGCAGCAAACTGGGATGCTCTCCCCTCCGCAAAGCAAAGTCCACACAGCTTATTTGAGCTTGGTTCCCTCCAACGACACCACCACGCTTCCCCCCAGTCTGTCCGCAAGCGTTGTTCGGTCTTTGATGTCTTCCAAGCTGTTCACCTGCCACTCGTGTTTGATACCTGTGAAGGAAAAAGAGCAGCAGTGAGCATGGGGACAAACACCGACTCTACACATGGCTGCAAGAGCCCACAGCTAAACGCAAATACAGCACAGCTATAGGGCCTGCCAAGGCAAGAAAGGCGACCTCCAAGGGGCATATCAGCAACAGCCAGCGATAATTATCGCTATGCGCACTTACCACGAGCATAATTATCGCCAGCTTTCGCTGGTTTATATCGCAGATTTAGCACATTATCACCAACGCTTATCTCCAATGCGATATAAATTCAAGCGATGGCGGTGAAATGTGCGATTATTGCTGGAAATCCAGATATAATCGCACAGCGATAGGCAAAAACTTGTTGATAGGGCTGGGTGGGCTCAGCCTTATAATCCACCTCCCATTGGATTTAACCCCTTCCATGCTGCCGCGATTCTGTGCCTGTGCAGCAGAATCGCGAGTGGGCGGGTTTATGACGGCCCCCAGCTGTCATCAGCACACGAGCACCGTAGTGCATGACGGCTGGGGGCCGTCATCAGCATGGAAGGGGTTAATGGGTAAGTCAGTTTCAAAGCAGGCATAAACAAAGCAGTGATAAGCGCAGTTAGCGATATATTTATCGTCTCTACGTGGGTTTGCGGCCAGATTGCTGATAGGAGTAAATTGTGTTAGCGACATGTCTCACGTTATTTTAGTGTGGAACGCCTACTATGCATCTCATTAGCATTGAGATGCTGGGCGTTCAGAAAACAGGCGCTGAGGCATGGATTCACGCTATAGCGTGACCTTGCTGATCGTGCGATAAAATTATCACTGCTTTTCGCCCGAAAACAGACGCTAAAGAAGCGATCATTTTATTGCAGCACCTTGATGATATGCCCCTTAGTGTGCTCTCCTGACTTGATATAGTCAGCAGAGGTGGCTTGATGTACTCATCCTTGGGTGTTAACTGTACAATGTTACTTGGTTCCACACTGAGTGGCCACAGAAACACTTAGTTACAAGTGCCACATGTCAAAACCTAGGCTGAAGCCCAAACATTCTCAAACGTACTTGAGGATATATGGCTCGTCATGTGAGAGCTCCCTAGCCTTACACAGGCAGGAGGCACTGAAAGCTATAAAGTCACACAGGCCAGACGTTAGGTGTCCTATTATGATTATGTACAGGAAGTGGGGGAACCTTTTCCTGATCATAAATGGGGTCTTCTGCCTAGACCAGAACTTGAATAGTGTCTTTCCTAGATCCAAATCATATGTGGTACCTCAAATCCAAAATATATATAGTCAACTTCACCCTCCAATCCAAATCCACTTTGTGTCCTACAATACATCGAGAACGTGCACTTTGTCCTTCCTCTCAATTCAACACATTGCATGTTCTAATCCTTCCATGTATGAAAGTAGTTTATGTGTCAGTTACACTTGTTTGCATGTGTGTTTGCTTTCCTGCGTGCATGTGTGTATGTGTGTGTGTGTGTGTGCGGACATCTAGCATGACACACTTGGCATGTCACTGAGAGGGTTGACGCCCCATTAAACAAGAGCGATTTATGCCCCAGTGATGTAGACTGCACTTGTGTAGAGTACAGTGGCATAGAGGGCAGTGGCGTGACGTATGGTGGCATTGAGGGCAGTGGTGCAGAGTAGACTGGTGTAGTGTGCAGTGGCGTACAGTGCATTGATTTTGAGTAAAGTGGTGTAGAGTTCATTGGTGTAGAGTGCAGTGTGGCAGAGTGGGTGTCGTAGAATGGAATGGTGTAAAGTAGAATGCCATAGAGTGCGTTTGTGTAGAGTGCAATGGCATAGAGTGGTGCAGAGTAGAGTGGCGTAGAGAGCAGTGGCATAGAGTATAATAGAGTGGTGCAGAGTGCAGTGATGTAGACTGCACTGGGGTAGAGTACAGTGGCACAGAGGGTAGTGTTGTGGAGTAAAATATGGTGGCATTGAGTGCAGTGGTGCAGAGTAGACCGGTGTAGTGTTCAGTGGCGTACAGTTCATTGATTTAGAATAAAGTGGTGTAGAGTTCATTGATTTAGAGTAAAGTGGTGTAGAGTTCATTGATTCAGAGTAAAGTGGTGAAGAGTTCATTGATTTAGAGTAAAGTGGTGAAGAGTTCATTGATTTAGAGTAAAGTGGTGTACAGTTCATTGATTTAGAGTAAAGTGGTGTACAGTTCATTGATTTAGAGTAAAGTGGTGTACAGTTCATTGATTTAGAGTAAAGTGGTTTACAGTTCATTGGTGTAGAGTACAGTGGCCTAGAGCGCAATGGTTAAAGTAGAGTGGCGTAAAGTGTAGTGGCTGAGATTGGAGTGGCATAGGGTGGAGTGGTGCAGAGTGGAGTTGAGTGGCATAGAGTGCAGTGATGTATAGTGCAATGGCGTAGAGTAGATTGTTTCAGAGTAGAGTGAAGTGGAGTGCTGCAGGGAGAGTGATGTGGCATAGAGTGCAGTGGCACAGGGTAGAATGGCATAGATTGCAGTGGTGCAGAGTTGATTGCATAGGCGTAGAGTGGAGTGATACAGAGTAGAGTGCATTGGCATAGCATGCAATGGCATAGAGTGCAGTGTTGCTTTGTAGAGTGGAATGCAGTGGAGTGGTGCAGAGTAGAGTGGAGTGGACTAGACTGGAGTGTTGTAGAGTGCAGTGGTGAAACGTGCAGTGTTGCAGAGTAGAGTGCATTGACAGAGAGGTGAGTGGTGCAGAGTAGAGCGGAGTGCATAAAGTGGAGCATGCATGGTGTGATAGCACACGGCTATTACAGACATTCAATTGAAATGACCATTACATTTGCACAGTCATAAGGTTTTACTGATAAAGCTATGCAGCGCACAAACGATCATGTGTGAAAATGTCCTCACCTGGTGAATTGATTTGTTTTGAGCTTATTAAAATGTTTATTTCAACCGCACTTCAGAATTACCCCAAAATGTGCTTCATGTGTGCTTCCTTAATTTGGATATATTCTGAAATATCTGCACGGTTAACTTACAGACATTTACATTTTGTTGTGTGCTTGAAAAAAATGACGTTGTACAGCCTTCCTCCAGCACGCTCCCAGTACCCAGCACGATTGTCACATAAATCCTATCACTTTGATGTCAGAGAAAGAACAGTAAACATGAAGCCTACTTGGAAGACAGAGCCTGACCTTTGACCTCTGTCTCTGAATGCACAGAAAATGGGACGAGATAAGAACAAGATTTAAAGGCCTGTTTACAGAAAGGAGCACTGCTGGAAGAATACAATGGGCCCTGGTTAACATGCTTTCCCATGGTCCACTCACAAGCCTACAGGGAGAAGCCCAGAAGGGGTGCAGCCGTGGATGGGGTGAAAGGCACCCCTCCCTCCAAAGGGTATTACATTCTGATTACTAGCGGCTTGAAGCAGGTTATCAGTGTCAGGATCTGCTAAAGGCGCCTACCTAATCACTGAACTACATCTCCCAGACTACCTGAGAGGGGGCGGGGTACTATATAAGCAGGGTGGGCCCTTCCCACTCTGTTCGTGATTTTGTAACAGCAGTGCTTTTGTTCTACTTCGGTTGAGTGCTGTGCTTGTCTTTTTTCTGTAATTGGCAGAGAGAGTTTTGTTCCCTTTCACAAACGTGTCCTGTGCGAGTGGAGCAGGAAACGCGCCTTGGATTTGGATTACTCGAGTCATTACCGAGTAGCGCGTGGGTCGCGCATTTTGTTTATTGTTTCCCCTGGCGTTCCAGTTGTTTGCTTCTTTCTTGAGACAAGGAAGGAGAGGAATCCTAACGATAAAAGAACGGACAGCGAAATAGCGGCACCAGTACTGTGAGTTATTGAGCTGCGCGTGATTGTTAACGCGCTGCTTGAACAGTATTGCAGATTCTTCCTAAGTGGCGAATGGTACACGGAGAAGCGTGAGTTTAGGAGCGGTGGTATCCTGCTGTGGGATTCTGGTCGGATATAAAGTGAGAGCGGAGCGTAGTGGGGGTCATTATCCTGCTTGCTACCGTTACGAAGATAGGCACTAGTGTCTGCAAAGTTAATTGCCAAAGCGGAGGGTAGTGGGGTAAGCCTACACCTTGCCGTGTTTGGAGCTTCGTTATCTAAGGACTTTGTGCTTGTGGATTTGAGAGCGGAAGTCTGTAGTAGGACGCTACGACTTACTGTTTCCAATAAGGATTATGTTTGTACATTCCTAAAGGAAGGATTTGTCTTTCATGAGACTGACTTTTGTTTTGGATTCACGTTTGTTATTGGATATATATACACGTTTATTTTTGAGCACCAAAACAACACAAGGCGGGGTAGGTAAGAAGCCACTAGAGAGAATTGAATACATGATCTTTTGGTTAGCTGGGAGTAACTGGTGTTTTGTTTCCATAGGGACTATTGTTGCAGTTATTCATATTTGACATACAGGGAGGAGGTGGAGCGCATTTCTCCAGGAAAGGTGAAACTCTTAATTCCAAGTAGTGAGAATGAAATGAGAGTAGGATTTCCCTGTGGACATTTATAACCTGTATGCCTGTTGTTTTTGTCTTTCAGCCATCCCTTCCCTGCAGTCCCCTTCCGTCCCCTCCTTGTTCTGTTTCCTTTTTTATTCCCTCTCTCTATCACTCGAACTCGCTGTGTTATTTGTACCGGCGTGTTGGTGAGATAGGGAGGTGGAGTTATATGTACAACAATCGGATCCTGCAGCGTGGAGTCTGACAATCAGTGTATTAAGTATTTCCAAGTAACCGTGAATCTAGGAAAGGATCAGTGCTGACTCTGAGGACTCCCTTCACACAACTTGCTGTAGAAAAGCTACACATGGTCTTTGGGGTCTGAAGTTCAGGTCTGTCCACCTGGCGCCTCACCAGATACATACAATGATGTGGCTACGACACCCAGGAGAGCGCAGCTACGACACCCAGGAGAAGGATCTTCCTTCCGCGGTGGCTCTGCGAATGCGTGGTACGGCGGCGAGGGCAAGGCTGGCCGATCGTAGCTGGCGGGTGGGTGTGTAGAAAGTGAGGCGGCTGTTGAGGTACTTCGGGCCCATGTCGTGGAGAGCTTTGTGTGCGTGGGTGAGGAGTCTGAAAGTGATCCTCTTGTTGACGGGGAGCCAGTGCAGGTCTCTCAGGGGGGTCGAGATGTGGCTCCGGCGAGAGACGTCCAGGATGAGTTGTGCGGAGGCGTTCTGTATGCGCTGGAGTCTTTTCTGTAGTTTGGCAGTGGTTCCCGCGTAGAGGGTGTTCCCGTAGTCCAGTCAGCTGGTGACGAGTGCCTGGGTGACTGTCTTCCTGGTTTCGGTGGGGATCCACCGGAAGATCTTACGGAGCATGCGCAGGGCGTTGAAGCACGATGATGATACGGCGTTGACTTGTCTGGTCATCGAGAGGGAGGAATCCATCATGAAGCCTAGGTTTCGTGCGTGGTCCGTTGGCTTGGGGGTGGTGCCCAGGGCAGGGTGCCACCAGGAGTCGTCCCAGGCGGCGGGCGATGATCCCAGGATGAGGACTTCCGTCTTGTCTGAGTTCAGTTTCAGGCGGCTGTTCTTCATCCACTCGACGAAGTCTTTCATCCCTTCGTGAAGGCTGGCTCTGGCGGTGGCGGGGTCATTGGTGAGGGAGAGGATCAGCTGGGTGTCGTCGGCGTAGGAGATGATGTTGAGGTTGTGTTGGCGTGCGATGGCTGCAAGGGGGCTCATGTAGACGTTGAAGAGGGTGGGGCTGAGTGAGGATCCTTGTGGTATGCCGCAGATGACTTTGGTGGCCTCGGATCTGAACGGGGGGAGGCGGATTCTCTGGGTTCTTCCGGTGAGGAACGAGATGATCAACTCCAGAGCCTTCCCTTGGATTCCGATGTTGCTGAGGCGCTGTACTAGGGTGCGGTGGCAGACCGTGTCGAACGCTGCCGAAAGGTCCAGAAGGATGAGGGCCGCTGTTTCCCCATTGTCAAGCAGGGATCTGATGTCGTCGGTTGCTGCGATGAGGGCGGTCTTGGTGCTGTGGTTGGCTCGGAAGCCGAATTGCGAAGGGTCGAGGGATACGTTTGTCTTGAGGAAGGCGGCGAGGTGTCTGTTGACGATCTTCTTGATGACTTTGGCCGGAAAAGGGAGGAGCGAGATGGGGCGGAAGTTCTTGAGGTCAGTGGGGTCCGCTGTTGGTTTCTTCAGGAAGGCGCTGAGCTCGGCGTGCTTCCAGCTTTCCGGGAAGGTGGCGGTGTTGAAGGAGATGTTGATGATGTCCCGGAGTTGGGGTGCTATGATGGAGTCGGCTTTGTTGAAGACGTGGTGGGGGCAGGGGTCAGTTGGTGATCCGAAGTGGATGGTGTTCATCGTGCGGGTGGTGTCTTCGGTGCTGATCAGGGTCCAGTTGCAGAGGGTGGTGGTGGGGGGCGTTGGTTCGGTGGTTGGGTGCATGGTCTGTGCGCCGAAGCGGTCGTGTATGTCGGCGATCTTGCGGTGGAAGAAGGTGGCGAGTGAGTCGCAGAGGTCTTGCGAGGGTGTGATGTCGTTGTTTCCGGCGTTGGGGTTGGAGAACTCTTTGATGATGCTGAAGAGTTCCTTGCTGTTGTGGTTGTTGTTGTCCAGTCGTTTTTTGAATGTTGTCCTTTTGGTGGTGCGGATCAGCTGGTGGTGTTCACGGGTGGCTTTCTTGAGGGAAGTTATGTTTTCTGTGGTCTGGTCGTGGCGCCAGGCTTTCTCGAGGGTGCAGCAGTTTTTCTTGGATGTTTTGAGTTTGTCGGTGAACCAGGAGGCTTTCTTGCTGCCGGGTCTGTTGGGAGGGTTCTTCAGTGGTGCGAGGTCGTCGGCGCAGTTGGTGAGCCACTGTGGGAAGGTGCGGGCTGCTTCGTTAGGGTCCGTTGCGCTGTCGGGAGGTTTCAGGCTGAGGGCGGTGGTGAGCTGGTCGGAGGTGATCTTGCTCCAGCTCCTGCGAGGAACCTGCTGCGGGTGGTGGTGGGTCGTGGTTCTTTTGAAGCTGAAGTGGATGCAGCTGTGATCCGTCCAGTGAAGTCCGGTAGAGTGGCTGAAGGAGATGTGCTTGCTGGAGGAGAAGACGGGGTCAAGCGTGTGGCCGGCGTAGTGGGTGGGGGTGTTCACCAGTTGCTTGAGTCTGAGGTTGGCGGGGTTGTCCAGCAGGGTGGTGGTGTTGGTGTCGTTTTTCTCCAGGTGGAAGTTGAGGTCCCCTCAGAGGATGTAGTCAGTGGAGGGGAGGGCGTGCGGGCTGATGAAGTCCGCGATGTCTTCGCTGAATTGAGCGCGTGGTCCCGGTGGTCTGTAGAAGAGGGTGCCTCTGAGGGTGGTCTTGGGGTCGGTGTGTATCTGGAAGTGGAGGTGCTCGGCGGCGGTGAAGGTGTCGTCGGAGTTGGTCGTGATGCGGATGGTGTTCCTGTGGACGATGGCGATGCCTCCTCTGGTCTGGTTGACGCGGTCCCTCCGGGTGATCTTGTATCCGTCCGGGATGGCTACTGCGATGTCGGGCGCTGAGGAGGCGTTCATCCAGGTTTCTGTGAGGAAGGCGACGTCTGGTGATGTTGTGTCGAGCAGGTTCCAGAGTTCGACTGCGTGTCTGTGGACGGAGCGGGTGTTGAGGAGGATGCACTTGAGGTGGTTGTTGCTGGTGCCTGGCCTTTGGGCACGGTGCAGGTCCGGAGGCAGGTGAACTTGCAGGCTTGGCAGCTGAAGGGTCCGTGGGTGCGCTTCGGGGTGGCTTGGTAGCAGGCGGGGTTCCGGTCTGGTTTGAGTGCGTGGAGGGTGGCGGCGTTGTAGGTCCGTCGTGTGGGCTGGTATCGTCGGGGGCCAGGGGTCATAGCGCTGGGCGCAGGCCAGGTGCGGATGGGCGCAGACGGGCTTGCCTTTGGCACGCCTTCGGCGTACAATCGGCGCGCCCGCTGCGCGCGTCCGCTGCACGGTCGCTGCATGGCCTCCATATGTAGGTCAGAGGGAGGGAGGAGCAGCTGGGAGGGGGAGCGGAGCGGCCAATGGGGTCAGGGGTGCGGGGCCGCAGGGACACAGCGGCGGGAAAAAAACTGCGGCAAAATTGCGGAAATAAGGTGGCGTGGAGGCACAGAAGGCAGGGGGCACAGGAGGGGAAAGCAAGTCAGAAACTGCGGTAAAAAACGTGGCGGGAAGAGGTGGCGGCGAGGGCACAGGGGCTCAACAGTAGTCACAGGGTAAGGGGTCAGCAGGCACCGGGGTGTAGAATAGTCAGCAGCGGCTAGCAGGGGCGGCAGAGACAGCAGGAGACCGGGCACACAGGGGGCTGCTTGAATAAGGCTTGATAATATGCTGTTGTGAATTCCCATAGAAGCCCAGGTTCACACCAGAACATGGGCTTCTATGGGAATTCAAAATAGCATATTATCAAGCCCATTATCGCCGCTTTAGCAGCAGTTTCCCGCCGCCAAAGGGGCGATAATTTTAACGCCGTTCTTGATAATATGCCCCCCAATCTTTGGAAGATCCGGTCTTGGAGAATGAGCAGTGTTGCTACTATTTAGTGTTTTAAAAGGAAGTCGCCTTTCAAAGTTGGTAGAAGTTGAGCAAGAGCTGAAACAAGAACGTCTTCATTCTACAGGTGGTGTAAAAATGCAAAGTTTCAGAGAAAGAGGTAATGCCCTCCCACGTGGCTGAGAGGGACTATGGATATAGGTGCTTCAAAGGCTGATTCTCAGTCAAAGAACAGCGACACTGTTTACCACACAGCAGTGCAGAGCAGGGAAGTTCTGCAGTAAGACCTTTCAGCTCTTGTGACACAGAGATGGATACGCTCCCATGTCACATGCAGGGCTGGACTGGCCGTTTATCCTATTGGGCGTTCCCTAAAAGGCTGGACAAATGTAAAAACGAAGAGCAGCTGCCACTGTCTCAATTTTCCTGGGATGTATAGCAGCAGGCACAGCAGCGACAAAAGAGGAGAGAAGAAGAGAGGGGGAGGGGAGCAAGAATAAATGAATGAATGGATGGATGGAAAGAGAAGACGACAGAGGAGAGGAGCACAGCTTGTTTGCAGTGTTGACGAGGTTTGCTTTCGGTTCCCAGTCCAGCCATGGTGAACCCCTGTGGCCGAATATACTACCTCGCTGCTAGTCTGCTGCAGATTTAGCCTGAACAACATTACTGTTGCCCCCCCCCCACCTAACCGACCCTCTCAATGCTGCTGATGTGCTGAGGCTGTACCACTGGAGTGCTTGGGGTAGGGGTAACCCCCTAACACATCCGGTACTGCACAATCTCTTACTGTTTATTCTCCTGATCGTGAGACCCTCCCGGTTGTCAGTCCCTTGGCCCTGCAGACTAACCTGATCTTCTAAATTTGCCTTGACCTCCCATTATGGCAGAAGAGGTGAACAATATGACACAACATATACTCAATTATACAAGTGTTCATGGAACACCTATCAGTTCCACCCTGAGGAACACATTAATACCTGCCCGGGAACGTGCTTCAATTCCTCCCTGAAGAACACATCAATTCCTGCCCGGGAAACATGCCTCAATTCCTCCCTGAGGACCACATCAATTCCTGCCCGGGGAACATGCCTCAATTCCTCCCTGAGGAACACATCAGTTCCTGCCTGGGGAACATGCCTCAATTCCTCCCTGAGGAACACATCAATTTCTGCCCAGGGAACATGCCTCTATCCTCCCTGAGGATCACATCAATTCCTCGCTGAGTTACATATCAATTCCTGCCCGGGGAACATGCCTCCATTCCTCCCTGAAGAACACATCAATTCCTGCCAGGGAAACATGCCTCAATTCCTCCCTGAGGAACACATCAATTCCTGCCCGGGGAACATGCCTCAATTCCTCCCAGAGGAACACATCAATTTCTGCCCTGGGAACATGCCTCTATCCTCCCTGAGGATCACATCAATTCCTCGCTGAGTTACACATCAATTCCTGCCCGGGGAATATGCCTCAATTCCTCCCTGAGGAACACATCAATTTCTGCCCGGGACACATGCCTCCATTGCTCCCTGAGGAACACATCAATTCCTGCCTGGAAAACATGCTTCAATTCCTCCCTGAGTTACACATCAATTCCTGCTCGGGGAACATGCCGGCCTCCTCATTAATGCTCGCTCGCTAATCAAGCATAATATCGCTTTTAAGGATTTTGTGCTGGATAGAAAGCCCTCATAGGTATTTGTCACGGAAACGTGGGCAAAGGATTTGTCTGCCCAGACCTTGTTGAGGCAGTACCAGAGGGCTATTTTTTGGCCCGGCTGGATAGAATAGGTCGGGTAGGAGGAGGGCTGGCTATCCTTTATAAAGATAGCTTTCATTGTCACACCTTACCCTTATCAGATCCTCAGGATAACTTCCAGGCCCTCTACTTCTCTCTAAAGGGTGTTTATGAATCCCCATTTAATGGGATCCTGATCTACCGTCCCCCCGGCCCCAGAGCTGATTTCGGACAACAGCTATTTCACATCCTTGAACCCTACTTTGGTCGTGAACATCTAACGGTCTTGGGAGATCTGAACTATCACTTAGAGAAGTTGGAGGCTAGTGATACTTTCACCCTGCTGGATGCCCTGTTTGCCTGCGGGCTGAATCAGCTTCTGAAAGGCGCCACCCATCAAGCCGGTCATACGCTCGATGGGGTCTTCTCCAATGACGACAGGTTGGTTGTAAAGGACCCTCTCCCCCTCTCTTGGTCGGATCACTTCGCTGTACCGATTGAAGAGACCTGTCTGATTGCTGACAGGACCGAAAAGGTCCCGAGCAAAATGGAATCACGGAGGAATTTTAAAAATATCTCTAATAGCTCCCTTGCCCCCTGGATTTCCAGTATGTCCACCTCCCAAGAGGAAGACATTCATCTGGCGGTCTCGCAGTTTGAAAATGCCGTTACTACGGCATTTGACGAACTGGCCCCTGCCCGGCAGCGTTACTCGGCGAGGAAAAAACTGTCGGTTCCGTGGTTCTCTGAGCACCTAAGACTCCTTAGACAGGGAGTCAGGAGACAGGAGCGTCTCTGGCATACCAGCTGGGATCTAAGGGACAAAGAGGCGCATAAGATCTTATTGAGGAGCTACAAGGTGGAGGTAATAAGGGTGAAACAGGAATATTTCACGGCTCTTACCATTTCACTTTCCTCCCCGAAAGAGCTCTTCAAGATTGTTGACTCTCTGACATCCCTGCAGACCCCGGATCCTGTTATTGCCTCTCAGCAACTCTGTAACAACATAGCTCTTTTCTTTCAGACTAAGATCACGGATATTTATTCAGCTTTAGAGCTGCAGAGGTCTCTAACTTCTGAGCCCTCTGTCCCCTCTATTTCCGCACCAGTTTCTGCTGAGAACTCTTCTTTGGGGCGCCTGGCCTCCTTTCCTCCTCTCTCTCTCCAGGAACAAGAGAACCTCCTGGACAAAACTAGGTCTGGCTCCCCTTTAGATGCCTGTCCGCTTAAGATCCTCAAGCAGTGCAGGGAATCTCTCCTGGCCCCTCTTGTTGAGATCATGAACAGGGCTATGAGGGACGGCATCTTTCCTCAGCAATGGAAGAGGGCAGTGGTAAAGCCGTTGCTCAAGAAACCATCTCTCGATCCTGGGATACTAAAGAACTTCCGCCCTATTTTACTGCTCCCTGCTCCTACGAAGATGCTGGAAATCCATCTGAATAAGCATCTTGCGGGCTTCGTGGAAAGCTCCGGTCAGCTGGATTACTCACAGCACGGTTTCAGGAGGGAACATAGCACTGAGTCGGCCCTCACCATAGTGCTGGATAATATCCGCACACGAGTTGATGGGGCCAGACCACCCTCCTGATCCTGCTAGACCTCACAGCCGCCTTCGACACCCTTTCTTCCTCAGTTTTAACATCCCGCCTGAGGGAGATTGGGGTTGAGGGGTCTGCCTTGTGCTTGCTGACCTCTTTCCTCGACCAGAGAGAGCAGAGGGTGAAGCTGGGGGACTTTCTATCTCCATCCCTGTCTGTGCATTGTGGGGTCCCTCAGGGGTCGGCATTAAGTCCGACCCTATTCAACATCTATGTGACCCCACTTGCCAGACTGATCAGATCTTTCGGGATGGAGGTAGTTTCCTACACCGTCGACACCCAGATCCTCGTCTCTCTCTCCCAGTCGGCCAGCTCGGCTGCCTCCAATTTTAGATCTTGCATGGAGGCAGTCGCTCAATGGATGATCCACAATTCATTGAAATTAAATGGGTCGAAGACGGAGGTCATGGTGTTTGGAGGTATGGTCGGCGAACTGGTGGCCGGACTCACTGGGAGCTTGTCCTGTCCCTGCTATATCAGCTAAAAACCTAGGAGTCCTGATTGATCCTACCCTCAGCATGCGTCAACAGGTCAATAGGACAGTTTCAACCTGTTGGGGAATTATCTATGTACTGAGGAAGATTAGACACTATCTCTCTCAGCAGGCTAGAAAACATGTAGTGGTTGCACTCATTGGCTCCCGTCTGGACTATTGTAATGCGCTGTATGCGGGACTAAACAAGGGTCTGCTGCAGCGCTTGCAAATGGTCCAGAACGCGGCGGCCAAATTTGTATTAGACCTGCCCAGACGTGCCTCGGCCACCTCCGCCAGAAAATCGCTACACTGGCTCCCCATCGAAGATCGGATCCTCTTTAAAACAATGTGCATGACCTACGGGGCCCTGGCCAGAGGCAGTGCTACTGGGATCGGATCCATCTTGTCTCCCTATAGCCCCTCGAGGAATTTGCGTTCTACCAACAAATCTCTGTTATCAGTCCCCCGCACCCGTAGAGCTAAATGGGGTGGCAAAGCCTTCTCCACTCTGGTACCTAAGTGGTGGAATATCCTTCCGGTGGATTTTAAGTCCCTTCCCACCATGCAGTTATTTAGAAAGGCTCTGAAAACTCGGCTTTTTGCGAAGTCATACTCGTAGTTGTGTTCTGCCTTCTGTGTTTTGATCTGTTTTTGTTAGGCGCCTTGATGCCTCTGGGTTTTAGTTGCGCATTATAAATTTTATTTCATTCATTCATTCATTCATTCACATCAATTCCTGCCAGGGGAACATGCATCAATTCCTCCTTGAGGAACACATCAATTTCTGCCCAGGGAACATGCCTTAATTCCTCCTTGAAGAACACATCAATTCCTGCCCGGAGGACATGCCTCCATTATTCCCTGAGGAACACATCAATTTCTGCCCGGGGAACATGACTCCATTCCTCCCTGAAGAACACATCAATTCCTGCCCGGGGAACATGCTTCAATTCTTCCCTGAGTTACACATCAATTCCTGCCCGGGGAACTTGGATCAAGTCCTCCTTGAGGAACACATTATTTTCTGCGCAGGGAACATGTTTCAATTCCTCCCTTTAGAACACATCCATTCCTGCTGGGCTAACATGCCACAATTCCTCCCTGAGGAACACATCAATTCCTGCCTGGGGAAAATGCCTCAATTCTTCCCTGAGGAACACATCAATTCCTGCCTGGGGAACATGCCTCCATTCCTCCCTGAGGAACACATCAATTCCTGCCCGGGAAACATGCCTCAATTTCTCCCTGAGGAACACATCAATTTCTGCCCGGGGAACATGCCTCAATTCTTCCCTGAGGAACACATCAATTCCTGCCTGGGGAACGTTCCTCCATTCCTCCCTGAGGAACACATCAATTCCTGCCTGGGCAACATGCATCAATTGCTCCCTGAGGAACACATCAAATCCTGCCCTGGGAACATGCCTCAATTCCTCCCTGAGAAACACATCAATTCCTGCCTGGGGGAACACACATCAATTCCATCCTGAGCTTGCCAGTGCCATAGTCCCTCACAACACGCACCTGTGAATTTCTTCTTGATGGCATCCTTGGAGCTGGCGTAGATCATCTTGCTTTTCAGAGGGGCGTTGTCAGGAGCCCTATGGTAGAAATCAAGAATTTATACAGAGGCTGAGTACAGACATTCTAGGGCCATGCTCAGCGTTGGAATGGACAACAGGAATCTGCATGGATCAGGTTGGCAGCGGGACAGGCAAGGAGAAACACATATGGATAATGTTTGGGTCTAGAACAAGTATCTCTGCCCTTTCATTTTACTAGCGCTCAGTGAAATGCCTTTTAATAGATAGCTTTTCACTGAAAGTTATTTTAGTCAAACAATCAGTTGTTCGCATGCCTTGCATTGATATACATTTTGCAATTAAAATTAAAGCAGTTTCACTAAATATCAACAAACACCCGCCTTCTGTTGCAATATTTACTGTGCCTCTTTCTCTAAACTGTTTTAGGGAAGTCACTGAAATCCAACTCTTACCCTAACTCCTCCCCTGTACTTGGGCCTGATCATTGTCCCAAGGTAACACATGCACTCATTTTACCCAAACCTTGATCCTTACCATCACCACCGCCCGAACATTAACTCTTATCATTACTGCTCACAATCCTATCTAGCCTCCATTTACCATCAAGCCTAACCTTGACCCTTATCATTACTGCTCACAATCCTATCTAACCTCCCTATACAACCAAGGCTAACCTTGACCCTTATCATTACTGCTCACAATCCTATTTAGCCTCCATTTATCAAATCCAGCATCCCTATTACCACACTTGCCCCTTCGGAGTAGACACATGTCTCAAACACCCGCTTGTTGGATCATTTCCCCCCCTGGACGTCCCCTGTTTAGTTACCCTTCTGAATAGGGTAAAGTCCGGATCCCCTCGAGATTGCGGTCCACCCTATATTTTAAAAAATGTGTTTGCTACTTTTCCATCTCTTACTCTAGGTCTTCTCAACACATTGTTAACTTTAGGTATGGTGCCCAACTCGTTCAAGGAAGCAGCTGTGGTGCCCCTCTTAAAAAAACCTAGAGCGGACCCCACCATCCTAGCAAACTATAGGCCAATCTCCCTGCTTCCATTCCTTGCCAAGGTACTGGAAGCTCATGTTACCTCTCACCTCTCTAGCTTCATTGAACAAACCAACGTCCTGGATCCTGCCCAAGCCGGGTTTCGACCGGCCCACTCAACCGAGTCGGTTATCACGGCAGTCTTGGATTCACTGCGTCATAATGCAGATATGGACATCCCGCAGGCCCTGGTCCTACTCGATCTGTCGGCTGCGTTTGACACAGTCGACCATAATATTTTGCTCGACCGTGTCAGACTAGCCGGCATTTGTGGCTCAGCCCACAATTGGATCAGGTCATTTCTTAGTGATCGCTCGCAGGCAGTTGGTTTGCCTCCTTTTTCTTCCCCTGCACTCCCTATCACCTGTGGGGTTCCCCAGGGTTCCTCACTCTCCCCTATTTTATTTAATATTTACCTGCTCCCCTACTTCAGTCTCTCAAATCTTTCAAAGTTACCACCTTTAATTATGCAGACGATCTGCAACTTACTTTCACAATCGACAATTCCTCTGACTCAATCCATTCATTTCAGAATACCATGCTTGTCATACGTCATTGGATGGATGGTAACCAACTGAAGTTAAATCTGGATAAAACTGGACTGTTCTCTTTTGCAAAAGCCAGCTACTCTGGGGCCCACACTACTGGCCATCCGAACTAGGCCCCCCCCCCACCCCGTCCATCTCGGTTAAAAGTCTGGGGGTGCTTATCGACAGAGACTTATCATTAAAACCTCAAGTAAATTCGGTGGTGGCGACATGTTTCTTTCAGCTCCGAAAAATAAAAAGACCAGCCGGATGCTTACACAGTCAACCTTGACCCAGGTGGTGATGGCCCTGGTGTTGTCCCATTTAGACTACGCCAACGCCCTCTACCTGGGCCTCCCTGCGGCCCTTAGTAGGCTCCTGCAGATGGTTCAAAATCAGACTGCAAGACTCATATATCGCCTCCCGCGCTGGCAATCTGCCAGACCTCTAATGAGGCAACTTCATTGGCTCCCTATTACTCAGCGTGTCATCTTCAAAATCGCCTGTATGGCTTTTAAGACTCTGCATACCTGTAGTCCAAAATTCATCCAAGACCTCTTACCTAGATATACCCCTTCCCGCAGTCTACGTACTGCCTCGCAAATTCTCCTCTCTGTCCCCCGGTTCAAGTTCCAACGCAAGGGTGGGAGAAGATTCGCCACCCTTGCTCCTAAACTGTGGAATACCCTTCCCTTGGAAATTCGTTCTTCCCTCACTCTGCTCTCGTTCAGAAAGCTTCTTAAAACCTGCCTGTTTGTCCAACCTACAGCCTAACTATATCTTTATCTCATCTGCTTACTTTTCATTCATATAGTTCCTGTTGGTCAGCGCCATGAAACCTTCGGGTGTGCGAGCGCTATACAAAACCTTGTTAAGATAAGATATGATAAGATTTACCATCAAGCCTAACCTTGACCCTTATTACTGCTCACACTCCTATCTAACCTCCCTTTACAACCAAGGCTAACCTCACCCTTATCATTACTGCTCACAATCCTATCTAGCCTCCCTTTACCAAAGCCCTAACCTTGACCCTTATCATTACTGCTCACAATCCTAGCTAGCCTCCCTTTACCACAGCCCTAACCTTGACCCTTATCATTACTGCTCACAATCCTATCTAGCCTCCATTTACCATCAAGCCTAACCTTCACCCTTATCATTACTGCTCACAATCCTATCTAGCCTCCCTTTACCACAGCGCTAACCTTGACCCTTATCATTACTGCTCACAATCCTATCTAGCCTCCCTTTACCACTGCCCTAACCTTGACCCTTATCATTACTGCTCACAATCCTATCTAGCCTCCCTTTACCACAGCGCTAACCTTGACCCTTATCATTACTGCTCACAATCCTATCTAGCCTCCCTTTACCACTGCTGCCTTAACCTTGACCCTTATAATTACTGCTCACAATCCTATCTAGCCTCCCTTTACCAAAGCCCTAACCTTGACCCTTATCATTACTGCTCACAATCCTATCTAGCCTCCCTTACCACTGCTGCCCTAACCTTGACCCTTATCATTACTGCTCACAATCCTATCTAGCCTCCCTTTACCACTGCTGCCCTAACCTTGACCCTTATCATTACTCCTCACAATCCTAGCTAGCCTCCCTTTACCACAGCGCTAACCTTGACCCTTATCATTACAGCTCACAATCCTATCTAGCCTCCCTTTACCACTGCTGCCTTAACCTTGACCCTTATCATTACAGCTCACAATCCTATCTAGCCTCCCTTTACCACTGCTGCCTTAACCTTGACCCTTATTACTGCTCACAATCCTATCTAGCCTCCCTTTACCACAGCGCTAACCTTGACCCTTATCATTACTGCTCACAATCCTATCTAGCCTCCCTTTACCACTGCCCTAACCTTGACCCTTATCATTACTGCTCACAATCTTATCTAGCCTCCCTTTACCACAGCGCTAACCTTGACCCTTATCATTACTACTCACAATCCTATCTAGCCTCCCTTTACCACAGCGCTAACCTTGACCCTTATCATTACTGCTCACAATCCTATCTAGCCTCCCTTTACCACAGCCCTAACCTTGACCCTTATCATTACTGCTCACAATCCTATCTAGCCTACTTTACCACAGCGCTAACCTTGACCCTTATCATTACTGCTCACAATCCTATCTAGCCTCCCTTTACCACTGCTGCCTTAACCTTGACCCTTATAATTACTGCTCACAATCCTATCTAGCCTCCCTTTACCAAAGCCCCAACCTTGACCCTTATCATTACTGCTCACAATCCTATCTAGCCTCCCTTTACTACAGCCCTAACCTTGACCCTTATCATTACTGCTCACAATCCTATCTAGCCTCCCTTTACCACTGCTGCCCTAACCTTGACCCTTATCATTACTCCTCACAATCCTAGCTAGCCTCCCTTTACCACAGCGCTAACCTTGACCCTTATCATTACAGCTCACAATCCTATCTAGCCTCCCTTTACCACTGCTGCCTTAACCTTGACCCTTATCATTACAGCTCACAATCCTATCTAGCCTCCCTTTACCACTGCTGCCTTAACCTTGACCCTTATTACTGCTCACAATCCTATCTAGCCTCCCTTTACCACAGCGCTAACCTTGACCCTTATCATTACTGCTCACAATCCTATCTAGCCTCCCTTTACCACTGCCCTAACCTTGACCCTTATCATTACTGCTCACAATCTTATCTAGCCTCCCTTTACCACAGCGCTAACCTTGACCCTTATCATTAATACTCACAATCCTATCTAGCCTCCCTTTACCACAGCGCTAACCTTGACCCTTATCATTACTGCTCACAATCCTAGCTAGCCTCCCTTTACCACAGCCCTAACCTTGACCCTTATCATTACTGCTCACAATCCTATCTAGCCTCCCTTTACCATCAAGCCTACCCTTGACCCTTATCATTACTGCTCACAATCCTATCTAGCCTCCCTTTACCATCAAGCCTAACCTCGACCCTTATCATTACTGCTCACAATCCTATCTAGCCTCCCTTTACCATCAAGCCTAACCTCGACCCTTATCATTACTGCTCACAATCCTATCTAGCCTCCATTTACCATCAAGCCTAACCTTGACCCTTATCATTACTGCTCACAATCCTATCTAGCCTCCCTTTACCACAGCCCTAACCTTGACCCTTATCATTACTGCTCACAATCTTATCTAGCCTCCCTTTACCACAGCCCTAACCTTGACCCTTATCATTACTGCTCACAATCCTATCTAGCCTCCCTTTACCACAGCCCTAACCTTGACCCTTATCGTTACTGCTCACAATCCTAGCTAGCCTCCATTTACTATCAAGCCTAACCTTGACCCTTATCATTTCTGCTCACAATGCTATCTAGCCTCCCTTTACCACAGCCCCAACCTTCACCCTTATCATTACTGCTCACAATCTTATCTAGCCTCCCTTTACAACCAAGGCTAACCTTGACCCTTATCATTACTGCTCACAATCCTATCTAGCCTCCTTTACCACAGCCCTAACCTTGACCCTTATCATTACTGCTCACAATCCTATCTAGCCTCCCTTTACCAAAGCCCTAACCTTGACCCTTATCATTACTGCTTACAATCCTATCTAGCCTCCCTTTACCATCAAGCCTAACCTTGACCCTTATCATTACTGCTCACAATCCTATCTAGCCTCCATTTACCATCAAGCCTAACCTTGACCCTTATCATTTCTGCTCACAATCCTATCTAGCCTCCATTTACCATCAAGCCTAACCTTGACCCTTATCATTTCTGCTCACAATCCTATCTAGCCTCCCTTTACCACTGCTGCCCTAACCTTGACCCTTATCATTTCTGCTCATAATCCTATCTAGCCTCCCTTTACCAAAGCCCTAACATTGACCCTTATCATTACTGCTCACAATCCTAGCTAGCCTCCCTTTACCACTGCTGCCCTAACCTTGACCCTTATCATTACTGCTCACAATCCTATCTAGCCTCCCTTTACCATCAAGCCTAACCTTGACCCTTATCATTACTGCTCACAATCATAGCTAGCCTCCCTTTACCACAGCCCTAACCTTGACCCTTATCATTACTGCTCACAATCCTATCTAGCCTCCCTTTACCACAGCTGCCCTAACCTTGACCCTTATCATTACTGCTCACAATCTTATCTAGCCTCCCTTTACCACAGCGCTAACCTTGACCCTTATCATTACTGCTCACAATCCTATCTAGCCTCCCTTTACCACTGCTGCCCTAACCTTGACCCTTATTACTGCTCACAATCCTATCTAGCCTCCCTTTACCACCGCTGCCCTACCCTTGACCCTTATCATTACTGCTCGCAATCCTATCTAGCCTCCCTTTACCACCGCTGCCCTAACCTTGACCCTTATCATTACTGCTCACACTCCTAGCTAGCCTCCCTTACCACTGCTGCCCTAACCTTGACCCTTATCATTACTGCTCACAATCCTATCTAGCCTCCCTTTACCACTGCTGCCCTAACCTTGACCCTTATTACTGCTCACAATCCTATCTAGCCTCCCTTTACCACCGCTGCCCTACCCTTGACCCTTATCATTACTGCTCACAATCCTATCTAGCCTCCCTTTACCACAGCCCTAACCTTGACCCTTATCATTACTGCTCACAATCCTATCTAGCCTCCCTTTACCACAGCTGCCCTAACCTTGACCCTTATCATTACTGCTCACAATCTTATCTAGCCTCCCTTTACCACAGCTGCCCTAACCTTGACCCTTATCATTACTGCTCACAATCCTATCTAGCCTCCCTTTACCACAGCTGCCCTAACCTTGACCCTTATCATTACTGCTCACAATCCTAGCTAGCCTCCCTTTACCACAGCCCTAACCTTGACCCTTATCATTACTGCTCACAATCCTATCTAGCCTCCCTTTACTACTGCTGCCCTAACCTTGACCCTTATCATTACTCCTCACAATCCTATCTAGCCTCCCTTTACCACTGCTGCCCTAACCTTGACCCTTATCATTACTGCTCACAATCCTATCTAGCCTCCCTTTACCAAAGCCCTAACCTTGACCCTTATCATTACTGCTCACAATCCTATCTAGCCTCCCTTTACCACTGCTGCCCTAACCTTGACCCTTATCATTACTGCTCACAATCCTATCTAGCCTCCCTTTACCACTGCTGCCCTAACCTTGACCCTTATCATTACTGCTAACAATCCTATCTAGCCTCCCTTTACCACAGCCCCAACCTTGACCCTTATCATTACTGCTCACAATCCTAGCTAGCCTCCCTTTACCACAGCGCTAACCTTGACCCTTATCATTACTGCTCACAATCCTAGCTAGCCTCCCTTTACCACAGCCCTAACCTTGACCCTTATCATTACTGCTCACAATCCTAGCTAGCCTCCCTTTACCACAGCGCTAACCTTGACCCTTATCATTACTGCTCACAATCCTAGCTAGCCTCCCTTTACCACAGCCCTAACCTTGACCCTTATCATTACTGCTCACAATCCTATCTAGCCTCCCTTTACCATCAAGCCTAACCTCAACCCTTATCATTACTGCTCACAATCCTATCTAGCCTCCTTTACCATCAAGCCTAACCTTGACCCTTATCATTACTGCTCACAATCCTATCTAGCCTCCCTTTACCACAGCCCTAACCTTGACCCTTATCATTACTGCTCACAATCTTATCTAGCCTCCCTTTACCACAGCCCTAACCTTGACCCTTATCATTACTCCTCACAATCCTAGCTAGCCTCCCTTCACCACTGCTGCCCTAACCTTGACCCTTATCATTAATCCTCACAATCCTAGCTAGCCTCCCTTCACCACTGCTGCCCTAACCTTGACCCTTATTACTGCTCACAATCCTATCTAGCCTCCCTTTACCATCAAGCCTAACCTTGACCCTTATCATTACTGCTCACAATCTTATCTAGCCTCCCTTTACCACAGCGCTAACCTTGACCCTTATCATTACTGCTCACAATCTTATCTAGCCTCCCTTTACCACAGCCCTAACCTTGACCCTTATCATTTTATCATTACTGCTCACAATCCTATCTAGCCTCCCTTTACCACTGCTGCCCTAACCTTGACCCTTATCATTACTGCTCACAATCCTATCTAGCCTCCCTTTACCACTGCCCTAACCTTGACCCTTATCATTACTGCTCACAATCCTATCTAGCCTCCCTTTACCACAGCCCTAACCTTGACCCTTATCATTACTGCTCACAATCCTATCTAGCCTCCCTTTACCACTGCTGCCCTAACCTTGACCCTTATTACTGCTCACAATCCTATCTAGCCTCCCTTTACCACTGCTGCCCTAACCTTGACCCTTATCATTACTGCTCACAATCCTATCTAGCCTCCCTTTACCACAGCCCTAACCTTGACCCTTATCATTACTGCTCACAATCCTATCTAGCCTCCCTTTACCACTGCTGCCCTAACCTTGACCCTTATTACTGCTCACAATCCTATCTAGCCTCCCTTTACCACTGCTGCCCTAACCTTGACCCTTATCATTACTGCTCACAATCCTATCTAGCCTCCCTTTACCACAGCCCTAACCTTGACCCTTATCATTACTGCTCACAATCCTATCTAGCCTCCATTTACCACAGCCCTAACCTTGACCCTTATCATTACTGCTCACAATCTTATCTAGCCTCCCTTTACCACAGCCCTAACCTTGACCCTTATCATTACTCCTCACAATCCTAGCTAGCCTCCCTTTACCACAGCCCTAACCTTGACCCTTATCATTACTGCTCACAATCCTATCTAGCCTCCCTTTACCACAGCGCTAACCTTGACCCTTATCATTACTGCTCACAATCCTATCTAGCCTCCCTTTACCACAGCCCTAACCTTGACCCTTATCATTACTCCTCACAATCCTAGCTAGCCTCCCTTTACCACAGCCCTAACCTTGACCCTTATCATTACTGCTCACAATCTTATCTAGCCTCCCTTTACTACTGCTGCCCTAACCTTGACCCTTATCATTACTGCTCACAATCCTAGCTAGCCTCCCTTTACCACAGCCCTAACCTTGACCCTTATCATTACTGCTCACAATCCTATCTAGCCTCCCTTTACCACAGCCCTAACCTTGACCCTTATCGTTACTGCTCACAATCCTAGCTAGCCTCCCTTTACAATCAAGCCTAACCTTGACCCTTATCATTACTGCTCACAATCCTATCTAGCCTCCCTTTACCATCGCTGCCCTAACCTTGACCCTTATCATTACTGCTCACAATCTTATCTAGCCTCCCTTTACCAAAGCCCTAACCTTGACCCTTATCATTACTGCTCACAATCCTATCTAGCCTCCCTTTACCACTGCTGCCCTAACCTTGACCCTTATCATTACTCCTCACAATCCTAGCTAGCCTCCCTTTACCACAGCGCTAACCTTGACCCTTATCATTACAGCTCACAATCCTATCTAGCCTCCCTTTACCACTGCTGCCTTAACCTTGACCCTTATCATTACAGCTCACAATCCTATCTAGCCTCCCTTTACCACTGCTGCCTTAACCTTGACCCTTATTACTGCTCACAATCCTATCTAGCCTCCCTTTACCACAGCGCTAACCTTGACCCTTATCATTACTGCTCACAATCCTATCTAGCCTCCCTTTACCACAGCCCTAACCTTGACCCTTATCATTACTGCTCACAATCTTATCTAGCCTCCCTTTACCACAGCGCTAACCTTGACCCTTATCATTACTACTCACAATCCTATCTAGCCTCCCTTTACCACAGCGCTAACCTTGACCCTTATCATTACTGCTCACAATCCTATCTAGCCTCCCTTTACCACAGCCCTAACCTTGACCCTTATCATTACTGCTCACAATCCTATCTAGCCTCCCTTTACCACAGCGCTAACCTTGACCCCTATCATTACTGCTCACAATCCTATCTAGCCTCCCTTTACCACTGCTGCCTTAACCTTGACCCTTATAATTACTGCTCACAATCCTATCTAGCCTCCCTTTACCAAAGCCCTAACCTTGACCCTTATCATTACTGCTCACAATCCTATCTAGCCTCCCTTTACCACAGCCCTAACCTTGACCCTTATCATTACTGCTCACAATCCTATCTAGCCTCCCTTTACCACTGCTGCCCTAACCTTGACCCTTATCATTACTCCTCACAATCCTAGCTAGCCTCCCTTTACCACAGCGCTAACCTTGACCCTTATCATTACAGCTCACAATCCTATCTAGCCTCCCTTTACCACTGCTGCCTTAACCTTGACCCTTATCATTACAGCTCACAATCCTATCTAGCCTCCCTTTACCACTGCTGCCTTAACCTTGACCCTTATTACTGCTCACAATCCTATCTAGCCTCCCTTTACCACAGCGCTAACCTTGACCCTTATCATTACTGCTCACAATCCTATCTAGCCTCCCTTTACCACTGCCCTAACCTTGACCCTTATCATTACTGCTCACAATCTTATCTAGCCCCCCTTTACCACAGCGCTAACCTTGACCCTTATCATTACTACTCACAATCCTATCTAGCCTCCCTTTACCACAGCGCTAACCTTGACCCTTATCATTACTGCTCACAATCCTAGCTAGCCTCCCTTTACCACAGCCCTAACCTTGACCCTTATCATTACTGCTCACAATCTTATCTAGCCTCCCTTTACTACTGCTGCCCTAACCTTGACCCTTATCATTACTGCTCACAATCCTATCTAGCCTCCATTTACCATCAAGCCTACCCTTGACCCTTATCATTACTGCTCACAATCCTATCTAGCCTCCCTTTACCATCAAGCCTAACCTCGACCCTTATCATTACTGCTCACAATCCTATCTAGCCTCCATTTACTATCAAGCCTAACCTTGACCCTTATCATTTCTGCTCACAATGCTATCTAGCCTCCCTTTACCACAGCCCCAACCTTCACCCTTATCATTACTGCTCACAATCCTATCTAGCCTCCCTTTACCAAAGCCCTAACCTTGACCCTTATCATTACTGCTTACAATCCTATCTAGCCTCCCTTTACCACAGCCCTAACCTTGACCCTTATCATTACTCCTCACAATCCTAGCTAGCCTCCCTTTACCACAGCCCTAACCTTGACCCTTATCATTACTGCTCACAATCTTATCTAGCCTCCCTTTACTACTGCTGCCCTAACCTTGATCCTTATCATTACTGCTCACAATCCTAGCTAGCCTCCCTTTACCACAGCCCTAACCTTGACCCTTATCATTACTGCTCACAATCCTATCTAGCCTCCCTTTACCACTGCTGCCCTAACCTTGACCCTTATTACTGCTCACAATCCTATCTAGCCTCCCTTTACCACCGCTGCCCTAACCTTGACCCTTATTGTTACTGCTCACAATCCTAGCTAGCCTCCCTTTACAATCAAGCCTAACCTTGACCCTTATCATTACTGCTCACAATCCTATCTAGCCTCCCTTTACCATCGCTGCCCTAACCTTGACCCTTATCATTACTGCTCACAATCTTTTCTAGCCTCCCTTTACCAAAGCCCTAACCTTGACCCTTATCATTACTGCTCACAATCCTATCTAGCCTCCCTTTACCACTGCTGCCCTAACCTTGACCCTAATCATTACTCCTCACAATCCTAGCTAGCCTCCCTTTACCACAGCGCTAACCTTGACCCTTATCATTACAGCTCACAATCCTATCTAGCCTCCCTTTACCACTGCTGCCTTAACCTTGACCCTTATCATTACAGCTCACAATCCTATCTAGCCTCCCTTTACCACTGCTGCCTTAACCTTGACCCTTATTACTGCTCACAATCCTATCTAGCCTCCCTTTACCACAGCGCTAACCTTGACCCTTATCATTACTGCTCACAATCCTATCTAGCCTCCCTTTACCACTGCCCTAACCTTGACCCTTATCATTACTGCTCACAATCTTATCTAGCCTCCCTTTACCACAGCGCTAACCTTGACCCTTATCATTACTACTCACAATCCTATCTAGCCTCCCTTTACCACAGCGCTAACCTTGACCCTTATCATTACTGCTCACAATCCTATCTAGCCTCCCTTTACCACAGCGCTAACCTTGACCCTTATCATTACTGCTCACAATCCTATCTAGCCTCCCTTTACCACTGCCCTAACCTTGACCCTTATCATTACTGCTCACAATCTTATCTAGCCTCCCTTTACCACAGCGCTAACCTTGACCCTTATCATTACTACTCACAATCCTACCTAGCCTCCCTTTACCACAGCGCTAACCTTGACCCTTATCATTACTGCTCACAATCCTAGCTAGCCTCCCTTTACCACAGCCCTAACCTTGACCCTTATCATTACTGCTCACAATCCTAGCTAGCCTCCCTTTACCACAGCCCTAACCTTGACCCTTATCATTACTGCTCACAATCCTATCTAGCCTCCTTTACCATCAAGCCCAACCTTGACCCTTATCATTACTGCTCACAATCCTATCTAGCCTCCCTTTACCACTGCTGCCCTAACCTTGACCCTTATCATTACTGCTCACAATCCTATCTAGCCTCCCTTTACCACAGCGCTAACCTTGACCCTTATCATTACTGCTCACAATCCTAGCTAGCCTCCCTTTACCACAGCCCTAACCTTGACCCTTATCATTACTGCTCACAATCCTAGCTAGCCTCTCTTTACCACAGCCCTAACCTTGACCCTTATCATTACTGCTCACAATCCTATCTAGCCTCCATTTACCATCAAGCCTACCCTTGACCCTTATCATTACTGCTCACAATCCTATCTAGCCTCCCTTTACCATCAAGCCTAACCTCGACCCTTATCATTACTGCTCACAATCCTATCTAGCCTCCCTTTACCACAGCCCTAACCTTGACCCTTATCATTACTGCTTACAATCCTATCTAGCCTCCCTTTACCATCAAGCCTAACCTTGACCCTTATCATTACTGCTCACAATCCTATCTAGCCTCCCTTTACCAAAGCCCCAACCTTGACCCTTATCATTACTGCTCACAATCCGATCTAGCCTCCCTTTACCACAGCGCTAACCTTGACCCTTATCATTACTGCTCACAATCCTATCTAGCCTCCCTTTACCAAAGCCCCAACCTTGACCCTTATCATTACTGCTCACAATCCTATCTAGCCTCCATTTACCATCAAGCCTAACCTTGACCCTTATCATTTCTGCTCACAATCCTATCTAGCCTCCATTTACCATCAAGCCTAACCTTGACCCTTATCATTACTGCTCACAATCCTATCTAGCCTCCCTTTACAATCAAGCCTAACCTTGACCCTTATCATTACTGCTCACAATCCTATCTAGCCTCCATTTACCATCAAGCCTAACCTTGACCCTTATCATTTCTGCTCACAATCCTATCTAGCCTCCCTTTACCACTGCTGCCCTAACCTTGACCCTTATCATTACTGCTCACAATCCTATCTAGCCTCCCTTTACCAAAGCCCTAACATTGACCCTTATCATTACTGCTCACAATCCTAGCTAGCCTCCCTTTACCACTGCTGCCCTAACCTTGACCCTTATCATTACTGCTCACAATCCTATCTAGCCTCCCTTTACCATCAAGCCTAACCTTGACCCTTATCATTACTGCTCACAATCCTATCTAGCCTCCCTTTACCATCAAGCCTAACCTTGACCCTTATCATTACTGCTCACAATCATAGCTAGCCTCCCTTTACCACTGCTGCCCTAACCTTGACCCTTATCATTACTGCTCACAATCCTATCTAGCCTCCCTTTACCACTGCTGCCCTAACCTTGACCCTTATCATTACTGCTCACAATCATAGCTAGCCTCCCTTTACCACAGCCCTAACCTTGACCCTTATCATTACTGCTCACAATCCTATCTAGCCTCCCTTTACCACAGCTGCCCTAACCTTGACCCTTATCATTACTGCTCACAATCTTATCTAGCCTCCCTTTACCACAGCGCTAACCTTGACCCTTATCATTACTGCTCACAATCCTATCTAGCCTCCCTTTACCACTGCTGCCCTAACCTTGACCCTTATTACTGCTCACAATCCTATCTAGCCTCCCTTTACCACCGCTGCCCTACCCTTGACCCTTATCATTACTGCTCACAATCCTATCTAGCCTCCCTTTACCACCGCTGCCCTTACCTTGACCCTTATCATTACTGCTCACAATCCTAGCTAGCCTCCCTTACCACTGCTGCCCTAACCTTGACCCTTATCATTACTGCTCACAATCCTATCTAGCCTCCCTTTACCACTGCTGCCCTAACCTTGACCCTTATTACTGCTCACAATCCTATCTAGCCTCCCTTTACCACCGCTGCCCTACCCTTGACCCTTATCATTACTGCTCACAATCCTATCTAGCCTCCCTTTACCACAGCCCTAACCTTGACCCTTATCATTACTGCTCACAATCCTATCTAGCCTCCCTTTACCACAGCTGCCCTAACCTTGACCCTTATCATTACTGCTCACAATCTTATCTAGCCTCCCTTTACCACAGCGCTAACCTTGACCCTTATCATTACTGCTCACAATCCTATCTAGCCTCCCTTTACCACTGCTGCCCTAACCTTGACCCTTATTACTGCTCACAATCCTATCTAGCCTCCCTTTACCACCGCTGCCCTACCCTTGACCCTTATCATTACTGCTCACAATCCTATCTAGCCTCCCTTTACCACCGCTGCCCTTACCTTGACCCTTATCATTACTGCTCACAATCCTAGCTAGCCTCCCTTACCACTGCTGCCCTAACCTTGACCCTTATCATTACTGCTCACAATCCTATCTAGCCTCCCTTTACCACTGCTGCCCTAACCTTGACCCTTATTACTGCTCACAATCCTATCTAGCCTCCCTTTACCACCGCTGCCCTACCCTTGACCCTTATCATTACTGCTCACAATCCTATCTAGCCTCCCTTTACCACAGCCCTAACCTTGACCCTTATCATTACTGCTCACAATCCTATCTAGCCTCCCTTTACCACAGCTGCCCTAACCTTGACCCTTATCATTACTGCTCACAATCTTATCTAGCCTCCCTTTACCACAGCTGCCCTAACCTTGACCCTTATCATTACTGCTCACAATCCTATCTAGCCTCCCTTTACCACAGCTGCCCTAACCTTGACCCTTATCATTACTGCTCACAATCCTAGCTAGCCTCCCTTTACCACAGCCCTAACCTTGACCCTTATCATTACTGCTCACAATCCTATCTAGCCTCCCTTTACCACTGCTGCCCTAACCTTGACCCTTATCATTACTCCTCACAATCCTATCTAGCCTCCCTTTACCACTGCTGCCCTAACCTTGACCCTTATCATTACTGCTCACAATCCTATCTAGCCTCCCTTTACCAAAGCCCTAACCTTGACCCTTATCATTACTGCTCACAATCCTATCTAGCCTCCCTTTACCACTGCTGCCCTAACCTTGACCCTTATCATTACTGCTCACAATCCTATCTAGCCTCCCTTTACCACTGCTGCCCTAACCTTGACCCTTATCATTACTGCTCACAATCCTATCTAGCCTCCCTTTACCACAGCCCCAACCTTGACCCTTATCATTACTGCTCACAATCCTAGCTAGCCTCCCTTTACCACAGCCCTAACCTTGACCCTTATCATTACTGCTCACAATCCTAGCTAGCCTCCCTTTACCACAGCCCTAACCTTGACCCTTATCATTACTGCTCACAATCCTATCTAGCCTCCCTTTACCACTGCTGCCTTAACCTTGACCCTTATCATTACTGCTCACAATCCTATCTAGCCTCCTTTACCATCAAGCCTAACCTTGACCCTTATCATTACTGCTCACAATCCTATCTAGCCTCCCTTTACCACAGCCCTAACCTTGACCCTTATCATTACTGCTCACAATCTTATCTAGCCTCCCTTTACCACAGCCCTAACCTTGACCCTTATCATTACTCCTCACACTCCTAGCTAGCCTCCCTTCACCACTGCTGCCCTAACCTTGACCCTTATCATTAATCCTCACAATCCTAGCTAGCCTCCCTTCACCACTGCTGCCCTAACCTTGACCCTTATTACTGCTCACAATCCTATCTAGCCTCCCTTTACCATCAAGCCTAACCTTGACCCTTATCATTACTGCTCACAATCTTATCTAGCCTCCCTTTACCACAGCGCTAACCTTGACCCTTATCATTACTGCTCACAATCTTATCTAGCCTCCCTTTACCACAGCCCTAACCTTGACCCTTATCATTACTGCTCACAATCCTATCTAGCCTCCCTTTACCACTGCTGCCCTAACCTTGACCCTTATTACTGCTCACAATCCTATCTAGCCTCCCTTTACCACTGCTGCCCTAACCTTGACCCTTATCATTACTGCTCACAATCCTATCTAGCCTCCCTTTACCACTGCCCTAACCTTGACCCTTATCATTACTGCTCACAATCCTATCTAGCCTCCCTTTACCACTGCCCTAACCTTGACCCTTATCATTACTGCTCACAATCCTATCTAGCCTCCCTTTACCACAGCCCTAACCTTGACCCTTATCATTACTGCTCACAATCCTATCTAGCCTCCCTTTACCACTGCTGCCCTAACCTTGACCCTTATTACTGCTCACAATCCTATCTAGCCTCCCTTTACCACTGCTGCCCTAACCTTGACCCTTATCATTACTGCTCACAATCCTATCTAGCCTCCCTTTACCACAGCCCTAACCTTGACCCTTATCATTACTGCTCACAATCCTATCTAGCCTCCATTTACCACAGCCCTAACCTTGACCCTTATCATTACTGCTCACAATCTTATCTAGCCTCCCTTTACCACAGCCCTAACCTTGACCCTTATCATTACTCCTCACAATCCTAGCTAGCCTCCCTTTACCACAGCCCTAACCTTGACCCTTATCATTACTGCTCACAATCCTATCTAGCCTCCCTTTACCACAGCGCTAACCTTGACCCTTATCATTACTGCTCACAATCCTATCTAGCCTCCCTTTACCACAGCCCTAACCTTGACCCTTATCATTACTCCTCACAATCCTAGCTAGCCTCCCTTTACCACAGCCCTAACCTTGACCCTTATCATTACTCCTCACAATCCTAGCTAGCCTCCCTTTACCACAGCCCTAACCTTGACCCTTATCATTACTGCTCACAATCTTATCTAGCCTCCCTTTACTACTGCTGCCCTAACCTTGACCCTTATCATTACTGCTCACAATCCTAGCTAGCCTCCCTTTACCACAGCCCTAACCTTGACCCTTATCATTACTGCTCACAATCCTATCTAGCCTCCCTTTACCACTGCTGCCCTAACCTTGACCCTTATTACTGCTCACAATCCTATCTAGCCTCCCTTTACCACAGCCCTAACCTTGACCCTTATCGTTACTGCTCACAATCCTAGCTAGCCTCCCTTTACAATCAAGCCTAACCTTGACCCTTATCATTACTGCTCACAATCCTATCTAGCCTCCCTTTACCATCGCTGCCCTAACCTTGACCCTTATCATTACTGCTCACAATCTTATCTAGCCTCCCTTTACCAAAGCCCTAACCTTGACCCTTATCATTACTGATCACAATCCTATCTAGCCTCCATTTAAATAACTCTCCAACCCCCGCTCTAACACCAACGACATCCCACCTTCACAAGACCTGTGCGACTCACTGGCCACCTTTTTGCACCGCAAGATCAACAACATCCACGATAGCTTCAACACCCACACCCCAACTCCTACCACCAGGACCACCACCCTTGCGACCTCCACCCGCACCAATCGACTGACCACGTGGTCCAATGTCAGAGACGAAGACACCATCAAGACCATGAAATCCATCCACTCCGGATCCCCTTCAGACGCTTGCCCCCACCACGTCTTAAACAAAGCCAACACAGCCATCGCATCCCACCTCCGGAAAACAATCAAAGCCTCCTTCGAGACAGCAACCTTCCCAGAAAGCTGGAAGCACGCCGAGATCAACGCCCTACTGAAGAAACCCAAGGCAGACCCCAAGGACCTCAAGAACTTCCGGTCCATCTCCCTGCTCCCCTTCCCAGCGAAAGTCACGGAGAAGATTGTCAACAGACAGCTGACCCGCTACCTCGAAGACAACAACATCCTGGACCCATCCCAGTCCGGATTCCGCAGCAACCACAGCACCGAGACCGCCCTCATCGCCGCCACCGATGACATCAGGATCCTGATGGACAAAGGAGAAACAGCCGCCCTCATCCTTCTGGACCTATCAGCGGCCTTCAACACGGTCTGCCACCGCACCCTAACAGCAAGCCTCCATGATGCCGGAATCCAAGAGAAGGCCCTGGCCTGGACCACATCCTTCCTCTCTGGCAGAACCCAGAGCGTCCGCCTCCCACCCTTCCGCTCCAAGACCACCGAGATCATCTGCTGCGTCCCACAGGGATCCTCCCTCAGCCCGACACTGTTCAACATATACATGGCACCACTCACCTGCATCGCACAACAACATAACCTCAACATCATCTCCTACGCCGACGACACCCAGCTGATCATATCCCTCACCGAAGACCCCCACACTGCCAATGCCAACCTCCACAGAGGAATGAGGGCAGTCGCCGAATGGATTTTTTATTTTTTTTTAAAAACCTTTATTGTAGCATTCAGTAAAAATACAAGTATGGGCCTACAACCGCGGGGGCCGGCCGCTAGACCAATTAAAATCTCCGATATCACAGTATGACACAGCTCATCAGCCGACAACCCAGAGGTCCGGCAGCGATTCAGGATAAAACTTGTATTAGAATGCACAACTGGGTTCCAGGATGAGACAGAGGTTTCATTTTATATTTTATAAGAGAGGATCAGGTGCCATACAATCAAACAGAATGCGGGGGACAGGGTAAGAAACAGGATATGCATGTAGTAACCACTATAATGGAGAATTGGCGCCAGAGCATATAGATCGTACAAAAGAACACACAATATACATTCCATGTTGCGCAAGTACTCGGAGCCTGCCCCCCCAGGAATCAGGATATCATGCCGAATGGATGAAGCACAACAGACTGAAGCTGAACTCAGACAAGACGGAGGTCCTCATCCTCGGCTCCACCCCCTCAGCCTGGGTCGACTCCTGGTGGCCTACATCGCTGGGAGCAGCCCCAGAACCCACCGACCACACACGCAACCTAGGGATCATCCTCGACTCCGCCCTCGCCATGACCAAGCAAGTCAACGCAGTCTCCTCGTCCTGCTTCAACACCCTCCGAATGCTCCGCAGAATCTTCAAATGGATCCCCTCCAACACGAGAAAGACCGTCACCCATGCCCTCGTCACCAGCAGACTGGACTACGGGAACGCCCTCTACGCAGGAACAACAACCAAGCTCCTGAGACGGCTCCAACGCATCCAGAACGCTGCGGCTCGACTGATCCTCGACGTCCCACGACGCAACCACATCACCCCCACCTGAGAGACCTGCACTGGCTCCAAGTCGACAAGAGGATCACCTTCTAACTCCTCATCCAAGCACACAAGGCCCTCCACAACGCCAGACCAGCATACCTCAGCGACCGACTCAGCTTCTACACCCCCACCCGCAGCCTCCGCTCGGCCAGCCTCGCCCTCGCCACAGTTCCTCGCATCTGGAAAACCACCGCTGGTGGCAGATCCTTCTCCTACCTCACCGCCAAGACCTGGAACACTCTCCCTACCGACCTACGACAGACCCAGGACCCGCTGGCCTTCAGAAGACTTCTCAAGACCTGGCTCTTCGATCAGTAGCAGCCCCCTCCCCATCACCCCCTAGCACCTTGAGACCCTCACGGGTATGTAGCGCGCTATACAAATGCTGTTGTATTGTATTGTATTGTATTTACCAACAAGCCTAACCTTGACCCTTATCATTACTGCTCACAATCCTAGCTAGCCTCCCTTTACCACAGCGCTAACCTTGACCCTTATCATTACTGCTCACAATCCTATCTAGCCTCCCTTTACCACCGCTGCCCTAACCTTTACCCTTAACCTAGCCTTGATGCTAAACCTAACTTTGTCTCTAACTCTAACTTAAGCATAGTCCTGACCCTTTCTTAAAACCTGACCCTACCCGTAACCTCTATCATAAATCTGACCCTGAACCTATTCTGTCCCCGATCATAATCTTGGCCCACTCCCTCATAACATTACTCATTTTTATAAAATGCTTTTTTTCAAATTTGCAGTTTTCGGGTTAGGTCTTCATTGACGTGTGCTTTATTTATTAGGATGAACAGAAAGGAAACAAACAATGAAACAATGCTGCTTTGAGGAGACCTGGTGTTGCCACCACCCAGCTTAGCAAATCGAGGAGAGAACACAGATCAAAACATAAGCCTGTGCCAGATGTTGACTACAGCACCAGCCAGCGAGGGCCTCATCATAAGCAGGGCTCTGTCCAGCGTCCTCCTCAAGGCTCCGGTGGAGGTCAGCGGCTGGCTAGACCCAATCCAGCGAGAGCCCCATCAGAAGCAGGGCTCTGTCCAGCGTCCTCCTCAATGCTCCGGTGGAGGTCAACGGCTGACTAGACAAGCCAGCAAGGGCCTCATCAGAAGCCGGGCTCTGTCCAGCATCCTCCTCAATGCTCCGGTGGAGGACAGCGGCTGGCTAGACCCAATCCAGCGAGAGCCCCATCATAAGCAGGGCTCTGTCCAGCGTCCTCCTCAATGCTCCGGTGTAGGTCAACGGCTGACTAGACAAGCCAGCAAGGGCCTCATCAGAAGCTTGGCTCTGTCCAGCATCCTCCTCAATGCTCCGGTGGAGGACAACAGCTGGCTAGACCCAAGCCAGCGAGGGCCCCATCATAAAGAGGACTCTGACCAGCGTCCTCCTCAATTCTCCGGTGGAGGACACCAGCTGGCTAGACCCAAGCCAGCGAGGGCCCCATCATAAACAGGACTCTGACCAGCGTCCTCCTCAATGCTCCGGTGGAGGGCAACGGCTGACTAGAGCAAAAGCCAGCAAGGGCCCCATCATAAGCAGTGCTCTGTCCAGCGTCCTCCTCAATGATCCGGTGGAGGCCAACAGCTGACTGGAGCACAAGCCAGCAAGGACCTCATCAGAAGCCAGGCTCTGACCAGCGTCCTCCTCAATGCTCTAGTGGAGGACAGCGGCTGGCTAATCACAAGCCAGTGAGGGCTCCATTATAAGCAGGGCTCTGTCCAGCGTCCTTCTCAATGCTTTGGTAGAGGACAACAGCTGACTAGAACACAAGCCTTCCCTGGGGAACTCCACAGAACAGCTGTTTAAGGGGCGGAGATGTATTGGCCCATCTTGACTCTTTGTGACCGTTCCATAGGGAAGAATGTAAGCAGATTGAGGGCCGGGCCCTGAATCCCTATTTCCCAGAGTCTCCCAACCAGTCTAAGGGGGGAGATGGTGTTGAAGGCTGCCGTGCGGTTCAGAAGGATCAGTAAGGTGGTATGACCAGCGTCAACCCGTTGTCTAATGTTGTTAAAAACAATGGTTAACGCCGTCTCAGTACTGTGCTCACTTCTGAACCCATGCTGGGAGCCATCGAGCAACTGATGTTCCTCCAAATAAGTACTAAGATGGAGGTTTAGGTGTTTCTCCAAGATTTTGGCTGGGACAGGCAACAGGGAAATACTTTGGTAGTTTTCTTTTGTTTCGCTTAAAGAGAGGTTTGACAACCGCAGTTTTCTAAGCGGTGGGATATTGGCCAGAGGTAATGACGGCATTAATGATTGAAGTCAAAGGTGGGGCAATAGCCTCCACGCCTAATTTCAGGATCTTCAGGGGGCAGGGCTCTAGGGGAAACCAGACCTAATTCAACTTAACATCCACTCAGTGTCCTCTTGCAGTAGAAGAGGAAAGGAACACAAGAAGCAATCCTTCAGAGGAGCTGCCAGAGAGTCCAATGGAAGATCTGACTTTGATCCTCCAGCGTTGGACATCTCCAAGGAGGAGTATATGTCATTTATTTTGGCATAAAAGAAACATGCCATTTTATCACACAAATCCTGGGAAACCTTGGTGTTAGCTGTGGCCGTAGGAGCTAGGAGGGAATTGATCACAGTGAAAAGTTCCCTTGGAGATTTTATGGATTCCGTCATCTTGGAATAGTAAGTGACCTTTTCCTCATTAATGGCCAGCTTATATTCCTTCAATCTAAGTTTGTGCAGATCCCTTTCGACTGAGGTACTGTTGTGGCGCCATTTTCTTTCCTGGTGTTGGCATACCTGTCTAAGCTTTCTCAGCCTTTCAGAGAACCATGGGGCCGAAGGGGGTTTCCAGGCCACATAATGCTCCTTAAGTGGGGCAAGAGAGTCCAAAGACGCTTAGAGCCAGTTGGAGAAATCCTCATAGATAGAGTTAACATCCGAATGAGGAAGGAAGCAATAATTGCTAAATTTATTAAGAAGGTCCTCCTTATTAATCTGGCTGAAGATTCTCTTCATCTCCACCCTGTTCTAAAAATTAGGATCTGGGTGAGGTACTGACATTTCCAGAAGGAATGGGATGGCATAATGATCAGACCAGGAAAGTGGAATAGGATCCATCACCTCTATTCTAGGATCATTGGAGAAGATCCCATCCAAAATGTGTCCCGCCATATACGGCTGACTAGAGCACAAGCAAGCAGGGCTCCGTCTAGAGTCCTCCTCAATGCTCCGGTGTAGGTCAACGGCTGACTAGAGCACAAGCAAGCAGGGCTCCGTCTAGAGTCCTCCTCAATGCTCCGGTCGAGGACAGCGGCTGACTAGAGCACAAGCCAGCAAGGGCCCCGTCATAAGCAGGGCTCCGTCTAGAGTCTTCCTCAATGCTCCGGTGGAGGACAGCTGCTGACTATAGCACAAGCCAGCGAGGGCCCCATCATAAGCAGGGCTCCGTCTAGAGTCCTCCTCAATGGTTCAGTGGAGGTCAACGGCTGACTAGACCCAAGCCAGCGAGGGCCCCGTCATAAGCAGGGCTCCGTCTAGAGTCCTCCTCAATGGTTCAGTGGAGGTCAACGGCTGACTAGAGCACAAGCCAGCGAGGGCCCCGTCATAAGCAGGGCTCCGTCTAGAGTCTTCCTCAATGCTCCGGTGGAGGACAGCGGCGGACTAGAGCACAAGCCAGCGAGGGCCTCATCATAAGCAGGGCTCCGTCTAGAGTCCTCCTCAATGCTCCGATGGAGGTCAACGGCTGACTAGACCCAAGCCAGCAAGGGCCCCAACATAAGCAGGGCTCTGTCCAGCATCCTCCTCAATGCTTCGGTGGAAGACAGCGGCTGGCTAGAGCACAAGCCAGCGAGGGCCCCACCATAAGCAGGGCTCCGTTTAGAGTCCTCCTCAATGGTTCAGTGGAGGCCAACAGCTGACTGGACCCAAGCCAGCGAGGGCCCCATCATAAGCAGGGCTCCATCTAGAGTCCTCCTCAATGGTTCAGTGGAGGCCAACGGCTGACTAGAGCACAAGCCAGCGAGGGCCCCATCATGAAAGGAGTATATTTCTGAAAGTCAGGCTTACATTCCCACCCCTGATCACTTATATGAGTAGTCCAAGAAAAAGTCAAACGGGACCTTATTGCGGCACATGAAAGCCACCCTATAAAACCAAAATATACTCTACAGGATCACCCCCCGTGGTGCGAGCATCCCATGCTCCCTCACGCCATTCACTTTCTCCCACCAATAAAGGACTCCAAGACCTTTGTGGTGTTAGAACGCCCGCAGTTTGTTCACATCACGAGCTGATACATACATTATCACTATTGCATCGGGCATTAACATGTTCAGCGCCTTGTTTAACTTGCATTTCCTGCACAGTGTGACGCATACAGTTCCTACTGGTCGCAGTGTAATCTTATCTTTATTGCATATTAATAACCATAACTCGCATAGTCTGCAATGCATCACCGTTCAATTCACAAAGTCTCTTTAATGGGTGTCATAAATCAGTGTTTGTCAGCCGCCGTGACAGCTCTTCTTCTGTCGATTACTTGGGACAGCGGGTCGTGGCTTCGAGGCTTCCCTGGCTACCGAATGTCTGGCGTTCATGGCCCTGTGGCCAGCCTGGGCCGCCAGTGCTGTGTCCGCCCAGCGCTGACCACTTCTTGCCCCTTTTTGTTTGCCCTCAAGTGTCCCTCGTGAGACATCCCAAGGACCTTTCTTCGGCCAATCGTCCTTTTATGTCCTTGCATGAAGATATTTATTGTTAAACCTTGTAGCTCCCCTCCAGGGCCAGCTCTAGGGAGGTGCGATCAGTGCGACTGCACCGGGCGTTGACTTGGGGTGGGGACATCATTTTTGAAAATGTATATTCTCATTTTAAAAGCACCTGCTGCCGTGTTCAGACATCAATTAAAATGTCATGGTAACTCTGGTGATTAATGGTCTTCCTGGAAAGAGACCGGAGGTTTGTGTTTTGACTCATCCTAAGGTAGTGCAGAGGGTTAAGATGCCTGCTGCAAAGAAGGTGTACCCTGCGGACAATGAAACGCATATAATGTAAATAGGTCAGTGGGTTTCTGCTTCTGTAAGAGAGCTCCTTTTGTTACTTGTTTATAAGTCAAAATCCTAATACATTGAGTTATTAACTGTCATCTAAGCTGCTGCAAACTGCAAGGTATATGTTAGAGCTACATGTTTTTTTGGCCAGTGTTTCATTATCCTAATCTTGTGAAAAGGGTTCATTTGGGTAGAAAACAATTCTTATTATGAAAGAGAACCCCTAAGAATGATGTCAAGTGTTAAATTCTGAATTTGTGCTTTTCCAGAATAAGGACGCTTAAACTATATCACCTACCAGTATTGATGACATGTCATCCTACACTACACCTTGAACATTTCCTATACATTGATTTACACACATATGATGTTATGTTATGTTATGTTATCTGTTTTTGTACCGCGCACAGCTGCCCCAGCGAAGGGGCGTCCTGGCGCTCTGAGACGCTAAACACAACACAACATCAAGAATAAAGAAAACACGATCAGAAATTAAACAAAAAGAAAAGTTTTGATGGCCCGCCTAAACTGAAGAAGATCATCTATTGCCCGTGTTTCAGCAGGAAGGGAGTTCCACAACTTCGCGGCCACCACTCGAAAGGAGCGGCCGCCAGTTCTACTTAGCCTGAAGCGTGGGACCACCGTCAAGTTCTGGCCGAGGGATCTCAAGGATCGCGAAGGGACATAAGGAGTTAAGAGGTTCGCCAGAATTTGTGGAGCCAAACCTTTTAGGATTTTAAAAGCCAGGCAGAGCACCTTGAATTTAATCCTCTGGCTCACAGGAAGCCAATGAAGCGAATGCAGTGTTTTAGAGATCGAGCACCGCCTAGGCAGACCTACCACCACTCTGGCTGCAGCATTTTGCACTCGCTGCAGTCGAGTGAGTTCAGCCTGGTTGATCCCGGCCAAAAGCGAACTGGCATAATCCAGCCTGGACAGCACTGACGCCTGAACCACCAGCTGTCTGGTGGGAGCGTCAAAAAATTTGAGTATTGGCCTAAGTCCTCTGATAATGCCATAGCAAGAGGCTGCCACTCTCTTGGTATGGCAAGTAAAACTGAGAGCCGGGTCAAGCCAGACCCCAAGGTTTTTTATCTCCATAGCAGGAGATGGGGTCAGCCCCAGTTCCGGAGGCCACCAATTGTCATTCCACAGCCCCACCTGTTTTCCCACCACCATGACCTCTGTCTTCTTAGTATTCAATT
Source organism: Lissotriton vulgaris (assembly GCF_964263255.1). Lineage (NCBI taxonomy): Eukaryota > Metazoa > Chordata > Amphibia > Caudata > Salamandridae > Lissotriton > Lissotriton vulgaris. Next base: position 22,602,426 of record NC_141697.1, read on the forward strand.
GGAGACAGTTCAAATTCATCCAATTGGCCACAGCCCGTACACCGTCTCGAAACCTGAGGGCCTCCACATCAGAGTCCCCACTCAACATGACCGCCAGCTGCGTGTCATCCGCATACGAGACCATTGTCAGGCCCCAGCGCTTGACGACCGCAGCCAACGGTCTAACGTACAGGTTGAATAAAGTGGGACTCAAAGATGACCCCTGTGGGACCCCTAGTGTCAGCGGGTAAAATTTAGATTTGCCAGGTGGGATAGCAACCTGGAATGATCTGTCCGTGAGGAAGGACCGAAACCAACACAGAGCTGACCCCCTAACTCCCTCTTCCTCGAGTCGCTGCAGGAGGATCCCGTGCGAGACCGTGTCGAACGCGGCACTCAGATCTAATAGCAGGAGTGCCGCAGTCCGACCAGTGTCCGGCACGGAGCGCAGGTGTTCGACCATAGAAAGTAGGGCAGTCTCCGTGCTGTGACCCGCACGAAACCCATTTTGGGTGGGGTCTATGTGCAATGTGTGTTTGGTGTAAAGTGCTCTGACACCTTACACTGGTGTGAGTGGTGCTATAAAACTAAATGAATCTGAGAGACAGTGGTTATGGAGACTTGAGGGGCACTGTGAAAGGGTGCTAGTGAGGGAATCCGTGGCAGAGGTGGGCATTGGGGGGGTGCCAACAGACTTTGTCGCACAGGGCACCACCGATTTAGAAAAGGGGGTGGTGATGAACAGAGTGTCTGAGTTAAACAGACCACTCTTACCCAGTCCAAAGATCAGGGCTTGATCCATCACCGTTATTTATCTCACTGCCCCATCCCAGCTCAGAACCTGGCTATATGCAAATCAGTCTGTCCCTGGCCCAGTGCATCATGGGAACAGGGCAGACTAAACTACCAAGCCAATTCTTCACCAGAAAGGAGACAAGCTACCGGGGACCGGTTTCTGGCATTTCAGCCTTCTTCGGCCCGGCTTGCTTGAATCCTGATGGAGCAGTGAGAAAGGGACTCATGTCTGAGTATACCCTACCACACCTATAGTGGCCAAAAACGATTTAGAAAAGGGGCTGGTGATGAACAGAGTGTCTGAGTTAAACAGACCACTCTTACCCAGTCCAAAGATCAGGGCTTGATCCATCACCGTTATTTATCTCACTGCCCCATCCCAGCTCAGAACCTGGCTATATGCAAATCAGTCTGTCCCTGGCCCAGTGCATCATGGGAACAGGGCAGACTAAACTACCAAGCCAATTCTTCACCAGAAAGGAGACAAGCTACCGGGGACCGGTTTCTGGCATTTCAGCCTTCTTCGGCCCGGCTTGCTTGAATCCTGATGGAGCAGTGAGAAAGGGACTCATGTCTGCGTATACCCTGCCACACCTATAGTGGCCAAAAACGATTTAGAAAAGGGGGTGGTGATGAACAGAGTGTCTGAGTTAAACAGACCACTCTTACCCAGTCCAAAGATCAGGGCTTGATCCATCACCGTTATTTATCTCACTGCCCCATCCCAGCTCAGAACCTGGCTATATGCAAATCAGTCTGTCCCTGGCCCAGTGCATCATGGGAACAGGGCAGACTAAACTACCAAGCCAATTCTTCACCAGAAAGGAGACAAGCTACCGGGGACCGGTTTCTGGCATTTCAGCCTTCTTCGGCCCGGCTTGCTTGAATCCTGATGGAGCAGTGAGAAAGGGACTCATGTCTGAGTATACCCTGCCACACCTATAGTGGCCAAAAACGATTTAGAAAAGGGGGTGGTGATGAACAGAGTGTCTGAGTTAAACAGACCACTCTTACCCAGTCCAAAGATCAGGGCTTGATCCATCACCGTTATTTATCTCACTGCCCCATCCCAGCTCAGAACCTGGCTATATGCAAATCAGTCTGTCCCTGGCCCAGTGCATCATGGGAACAGGGCAGACTAAACTACCAAGCCAATTCTTCACCAGAAAGGAGACAAGCTACCGGGGACCGGTTTCTGGCATTTCAGCCTTCTTCGGCCCGGCTTGCTTGAATCCTGATGGAGCAGTGAGAAAGGGACTCATGTCTGAGTATACCCTGCCACACCTATAGTGGCCAAAAACGATTTAGAAAAGGGGGTGGTGATGAACAGAGTGTCTGAGTTAAACAGACCACTCTTACCCAGTCCAAAGATCAGGGCTTGATCCATCACCGTTATTTATCTCACTGCCCCATCCCAGCTCAGGACCTGGCTATATGCAAATCAGTCTGTCCCTGGCCCAGTGCATCATGGGAACAGGGCAGACTAAACTACCAAGCCAATTCTTCACCAGAAAGGAGACAAGCTACCGGGGACCGGTTTCTGGCATTTCAGCCTTCTTCGGCCCGGCTTGCTTGAATCCTGATGGAGCAGTGAGAAAGGGACTCATGTCTGAGTATACCCTGCCACACCTATAGTGGCCAAAAACGATTTAGAAAAGGGGGTGGTGATGAACAGAGTGTCTGAGTTAAACAGACCACTCTTACCCAGTCCAAAGATCAGGGCTTGATCCATCACCGTTATTTATCTCACTGCCCCATCCCAGCTCAGAACCTGGCTATATGCAAATCAGTCTGTCCCTGGCCCAGTGCATCATGGGAACAGGGCAGACTAAACTACCAAGCCAATTCTTCACCAGAAAGGAGACAAGCTACCGGGGACCGGTTTCTGGCATTTCAGCCTTCTTCGGCCCGGCTTGCTTGAATCCTGATGGAGCAGTGAGAAAGGGACTCATGTCTGAGTATACCCTGCCACTCCTATAGTGGCCAAAAACGATTTAGAAAAGGGGGTGGTGATGAACAGAGTGTCTGAGTTAAACAGACCACTCTTACCCAGTCCAAAGATCAGGGCTTGATCCATCACCGTTATTTATCTCACTGCCCCATCCCAGCTCAGAACCTGGCTATATGCAAATCAGTCTGTCCCTGGCCCAGTGCATCATGGGAACAGGGCAGACTAAACTACCAAGCCAATTCTTCACCAGAAAGGAGACAAGCTACCGGGGACCGGTTTCTGGCATTTCAGCCTTCTTCGGCCCGGCTTGCTTGAATCCTGATGGAGCAGTGAGAAAGGGACTCATGTCTGAGTATACCCTGCCACACCTATAGTGGCCAAAAACGATTTAGAAAAGGGGGTGGTGATGAACAGAGTGTCTGAGTTAAACAGACCACTCTTACACACAGGGCACCACCAGCGCTAAAGCTGGCTCTGCTCCCCTCCCCGACTCTTATCGTCAGCGACACCTGCATTTATCTGGTGTGGGTGGGTGGGATCCGCTTTCCACGGGCCAAACAATGCTGACCGCTTCTCTCGTCGCCTTTTTGGCTGCATTTCTGGCCCCGCCCCCTCTACTCCGATCCGAGCTTTTAAATACGTTTTTGGGCACACTGATGACTTTTGCTTTGCGCCTTGTTGCTGCCATGCCCGATGAGTATCTGTTCATGGGGAGGGGGGGGGGGGGGTTAGCTGCTGTCCCTCTAGGGTCGGCAGATCAAGACGACCTAGGTGTGCTCTCGAAGTTTAACTCAGCAAGAGAGCAAAGCATGCTGACTCATAGCATGCATGATTTAGTTCATTTATTTGAAGTGCGGGCTTGTGATGGAAGCCACTTAGTGTGGCAGAGAGGTGGTGCAGACCAAGTGGCCATCTCCTTTCTGGGAGAACTGGGAGACATGACAGAGCTGTGTCAGGAGTCTCTTGGATGTTAAATTGGTATCAGTTTTTTGTCAGTGGTCATTCCGCATTCGCTGGGGTTCTGTGCTTACTTGTAGCTGGTGGGGCGGGGCAGGCTCCCGCTCAAAGCACAACAGGCCAGGAAACAGGGTCCACTGATTAAATATGGTTTGGAAATTTCTGGTTGATGTTAGTTCCCGTCCCAGGCCCAGTGACTCTGGCGGGTGATGGAGCACCGGACGGGACAGGAAGTCCCAGGCGAGAGAGGACATTTAGAAACCTTTTCTTAACAACCTTTCCTATCTTCTGGCCACGACACAAGGCTGAACCTGTAGTTGGAGGCAGCAGAGTGAACCGGAAATGACGGGTAAAGTGAAAAATCCTCTAACACTGGTTGTGAATGTAGAAGTCATTATTCGGCCTGCACTCAAGAGGGAAGCAATGCAGGAGGAATAACAAGCATTGGAAATGCAATAGGTCTCGCATTTGTTTGAGTCAGAGCTATTGGCATTGTAATTGGCAATGTCTTTACTTGTGTGTTATGGAGTGTATGTATGTGGTGTGTAGTGGAGTTTCTGTGGGTTGGATTGGATCAGCTGTGGAATTGTATGGTAAGGAGTGGAAATATGTGGCATGGTGTGCTGTGGAATTATGTGGATAGTAATTACGTGGTACGGAGTGTACTGGAATAATATACAGTGTCATTGTTTATGAGTGTGTAATTATGTGGAATGGTATTTTGTGTAGTGGAGTGGTATGTAGTGGAGTTTAACTATGTGGTGTGCTGTTGAATTTTGTGGCATGATGTGGAAGTTTGCGGTGTGTTGTGTAATAGTGTTATTGAGTTGTATTATGTGGTTTGGTGTTGAATTATATGTTGTGGATTGGAAATGTGTGGAGTTGAATGTTGTGAGGTGGAACTGTGTGGATAGTTTTGCCTTATTGATGATGAAAAAAATAGGTGGGAGCTAAGCTCCAGAACTGTGTGTTTGGGTGTTAAAAAGAAAGAGTTAGAGCTATTGGCATTGCAAATGTCTCTTATCTATGTGTTAAGGAGTGAAGGGGGTGTATGTGGTGTGATTTTGAATTATGTGGGTTGAATTGGAATTGTTTGTTGTGGCATTGTGTGGCGTGGAATTGTGAAGTGTGGAGTGGATTTGTGTACTTGAAGTATGTGGCATGTGTGCATTGGTATTATGTTGATAGTAATTATGTGTTTGAGAGTATTGGAATTATGTGGATTGGGATTAAGTGTCATGGAGTGTGATTGTGTGGAATAGTATTTTGTGTTGTGGAGTGCTATGTAGTGGAGTTTAATTATGTGGTGTGCTGTTGAGTTTTGTGGTATGATGTTGAATTTTATGTTGTTTTTTGTTTGGATATAAGTGGTGTGCTGTGGAATTGTGTTGTGGAATTATGTGGTTTGATGTGGAATTAAGTGGTGTGGCATGGATTTGTGTGGCGTTGATTAGTGTGGCAGGGAATATAGCGGCATTGAGTGAAAATATGCTGAGTGGAATTATGTGGCATGGTGTGGACTGTATTTATGTGGATTTTTATGTGCCATAGAGTGGATTTATGTGGGGTATAATTATGTGGTACTGAGCAGAGTGTGATTAGGTGGAGTTGATTTACGTGTTGTTGAGTGGTATTATGTGGAGTGTAAGTGTAGTGATACATGGGTGAGCATTGTACCTGTATGAGTGCAGAGTGAGCATTTGACTTGTGTGAATACATGGGTGAACTTTGTGCCTCTGTTGGTGCAGGGGGAGCATTGTGCCTGTATGCATGCCTGTTGGGCTGTAGCGCCAGTGTAGCGCTTATTGAACCGTTGCAAACCATTTCCATTGCATGCATTTGCAATACATTTGTTTTTGCACACTGGAGGGTGTGACTCCTGCATTTAAGTAGAAACGGTACAAGAAAACTCTTACTGAAGCAACAGACACCTTGGGCATCAATAACTAGTTCCAGAAGCTAACTAGAAGTAACTAATTTGTTTATGTCTCTTCATTGTATGCGAGGGAACAAAACTTATATGCGAGCAACTGAACCCAGTTGAAACCACTTGTGACCTGAAATTTCCACCATGGAGCACAGGTGCACATGCATCCTACTCCACCCGTCTGCAACCCCCCCCCCCAACCCCCCCCCCCCCCCACCCCCCCAGAAAATGTCAGGTCTGTTGTGTGCTCAACTGAAAACTTGGAGCTGAATCCCAGCATGCGCTGCGAGGAATTAGTAACGGATGAGAAGACAGGACCAATGTGACCACATTAGCACAGATGTGTTGTCTGTACTTTAAATCACTACTTTATTATATTATTCTTATAATTTGGGATGGCTTGGCTCATTTCAAGAGCTTCATTATGTAAATGTACAGAGGAACAAAAATAAAATACTTGATTTTCTCACAATCACACTATTTGATTAAATGAGGAGCCCGAATTGAAGTATGTTGACTTGCAGAGGAAATAGAAGGTTCTAATGATCTACTGAGAGTGTAAAACAAAAGTACTCCTCACAAAAAGGGGTAGGACACCAGGAGTAACTTGCCTAAAGAGAGTTTGTTCTATTAAGTATTCACTCACTAAAAACCAGGGGTAACAGGGCAGTGCCCTGGCTGCAGAACTGTACATTTCTGTTATGTTTTTAGTATAGGACGTATTGGCGGCACCATGCCACTAGGGGGCTCTCCACTACCTCTACCCTCGCTGTAACCTGGGTGGAGTGTATAATAATAAAAACACATTTTGCTTGTGGGCTTAGTACAAGCAAAAAAATGGCACATTTACCCCAAATACACATTTTCAAAATGAATACAGTTTTACAGTCATCTGCTAGAGTGACAGTGCATGGGTTGTGGGACCAACGGGGATCCCCCAGTTCGGAGTCTGACAGTTTCTGCCTCAGGGGCTCCCAAGGCTGAATAAATGATATTGGGGATAGTAAGCAGCCCTGCCTCGTGCCCCTATGTGCTGAACATGGCTTTCAAGTGTGAGCTCCAGCATGTGCCTTCGCAGTGGGTGAGGAATAGAGCAGCTGAACATATTAGAGATAGTTTGGGGGTGCCAAGTTTACAAAGTGCAACCACATGTACTCCCAGCTTAAAGTATCAAAAGCTTGGTGTGAGTCACAGAATCCCAAGGAACTTCATTTTTCTACGACGCTGATAGAATCGAGCAGAATCCACACGGTAAGCCACCGTCTACCACCAGCATGTTTGCCACACGATAATGACTATTTTAAGGCGACAACAACTGCCCACTTGACTCTGATAGCACGGATTTCGTTCCACGTTATGCGGCAGGAGGTGAGTAATATTTGCCTCAATTTACCCGTAACTTCCTTGCCGATATAATCACGATAGCATACCACCCCAGATATTTCCTCTACCGGATAGGAACATTTTCCATATCATCATCCTACGGTATACATTTAATTTAAAACTAACCGTCTGGCTTCATTCGCCTTTCAAAGTACCCACTTTCACCTAAGCACAGGAACTTTTCGACGCAAGTGCACCAACTTAATTAAACGCCTGACTGTACTATACAAGGTTAATTCACACGCCTTCTCACTCGAACTTATATAGTGCGGCAGTACCTACACACTTTTTAGCTTCCCACTGATACCATACCCGCATGAACGATACCCCGAGATGAAAATCTTAAAATGCCGATATTTACTGTCGGTTTCCTTTTCCCTCCTGAACCACCCGGGACCGTGCTGATCGGACGCTCTCCGACTGTAAATAAACAATTTCCCTTCTTTTGGTTTTTATTTGTGAAATGTTCTCTACTTGTACGAGTACGACCACCATGCAAATGTCCTTTCCCGATTTTAATATCTTTTATGAATGCTCCCAATATTGCCTACTATCAACTGTTTCACGTGGAATACCCCTACGCACAATTGCTTAATTCACATATTTCCGTTCACCCGAAATGTATTCCGTTTTTGTGTGAAAACTTTCTCCCTTGCACATATATAGCTTCAATCCAACCTTAACAATTTCACCTTCACTTCATATATCTATTAATAATGTCTTCTTGTTTAAAAACGGATGAATTATACCACATTTATCACCTCAATGCCGCTTGTTTCCAACGAACATTTCACACTTGGACTTCATGCAATGCTTCCGCACTTCCAAACGAGTTTATTTCCTTTTTCTCCGAATGTATTATTCATAACCTCTGCATTTAAAATCATCTGGGTTTTTTGAATATGTATTGACTTGAAATTGAATTTATTACGTGTGCATTACCCATCGCCCGCCTGGCAATCCTGTACCTCTACACGAAATTGTTTATCTATAATACTATCTAATTGACATAATTGAAATATGTATATATAACTAACGTATGACTATTCCCTTTACTATGCCTAACTCTCCTCCTCCTGATCCCCTACTTCCAAACCTCGATTCTTACCCAGTTTCACTGCCACTTATCGCTTACTTCCTAACTCTCCCTTCTCATACCCATCCCACCTAACTTGCTTTCACCATGCATTGACAAACCCTACACTAACACACCCCTGCCTTTGTACTCTCCCCACTCCTAACCCCGCTCTTTTTACCCTGGTTCCTTCTCTTTCTATCTTTTCACTCCATCCCCTTCCAAAATCCCTCACCACCCCCAACCTTTCTTCTCCGCCTACTTCTATTGCATGTCCACAACACTAACATTAATGTAAAACGATGTACGTACAGCCCTGATGAAGCCCCGGGCCGGATGGCCATGTAAGGGGGCGAAACACGTGTTGGCTGTTTCTTCCTTTCACCCACTCTGATGAATAGAGTGCGAATAAACTTATAAACACTTCATGTCAAACAAGTGTATAATTGGAATCTCTTCCAGGAAAAATCTCAGATGAAAAGCATCTTGCCAAGACAAATCTGTTGAAACTCACCTTAGGGGGTTAGGGGTCGCACCCCCAGTCAAGGGCAAGAATCACATCAAGAGAAAAATATACGCTCATTTTATTGGCTAGTAAGGGATTGGGACCTTTCACCCCATCACTTTACTATTAGCGTGTAGTCGGGAAATAAGGAGATACGGGTATTGTCGTATGTCATAGGTGTTTTCTCTCTGGCACATCAGAGCAGAGTATACTGGTCTTTGTAGTTGAGTATGCGGGCAACCAGGGGCTGTGGCGGCGCACACGGGACTGACCTTCTCGCTGGGACCCTGTGAGCCCTCTTGATGCGGAATAGGTCTGTGAGCCCCTCCATAGCCACCAATTTGTGCTGCCATTTTTCCATGAATCGAGGTGTTGGGGCCCTCGCTGTTTTCAGGCTGGCCCACGATCCGCACATTATTAGGACGTTTGCGCCCTTTTGCATCCTCCACCTAGACCTGCAGCATGGCTAAAGCTGTGCGATTTTGTTGGTGTTGTCTTCTTGCCGTGGGGTTATTGCTGCCAACTCTGTTGTATTATTTTTTACTTTTCCCATAAATTTACTGTGGTCAGCTTTGAGGAGAGTGAGATCCAAAGTTAGAGCCCCAAGTCGTTGCTCACTCGCCTTCCGTGAGTCTCAAATTTCATTCAGTATTATGTCAAGCTTGTAAGGTGGCGGGTCCCTTGTCGTGGGGGCACATAGTCATCCGTGAGCGTGGCGGGGGAGCCATCTGGCCCATCAGGCTGTCAATGTCCTAGACCAACCAGGTCCGTTGCCTTTCCTTATGTGATTCAGAAAAGGGGGTGGTGATGAACAGAGTGTCTGAATTAAGCAGACCACTCTTACCCAGTCCAAAGATCAGGGCTTGATCCATCACCGTTATTTATCTAATAATAATAATAATAAAGAGCTTATAGAGCGCTCAGTAACGCCATCACGGCGTGTCCCCGCGCTGAAGCTACCAGTGAACATCGTGAGGCCTATGTTCTACGCAGTGTATAGTTGTGTTTTGAGCATGGCCCTAAACCGCGCTTCACTGCTCTCCAGTCTCAGAACAGGAGGAAGTTTGTTCCATTGTTGAGCTGCTTGGAGCGCAAAAGATCGTCCACCCATTCTAGCCTTCCTTATCCTGGGGACTGTCAGCAATCCGGCACCCTCCGAGCGGAGGGTCCTAGTTGGTTCATATCGGCTGACTAAATCCTTTAGGTAGGCGGGCGAACTGCCCCAGACAATTCGGTGACAGAAGAGGAGGCACTTAAACAGCACACGTTTCTTCACAGGCAGCCAGTGAAGCGCATCCAGCGCCTTTTGCGAGTTAGCCCTCCTAGGTCTTCTTAACACTAGTCTGGCGGCGGAGTTCTGTATGACTTGCAGGCGGCCTAGGCTGCCCTCGGTGGCCCCTAGGAACAAAATGTTTCCATAGTCCAACCGCGAGGTCACCAGTGCCTGAGTTAATGTCCTTCTGGCCGCTAAGGGTAGGAGGTCTAGAGTTTTATTTAGGGTCTTTAGTACTCCAAAACATTTGCCCACAAGACGCCTTATGTGGCCATCATATGAGAGAGAGGGGTTCATCCAGATTCCTAGATTCTTGGCCTCCTCACAGGGTATAGGAGTAGGGCCCAGGCATGAAGGCCACTACTCAGCTGACCAGTTTTCGCTTTTACCCCCCACCACCAACACCTCTGTTTTAGAGCCATTGAGTTTTAAGCAATGGGAGTCCATCCACTCAGCTAGTGCCTGCATACAGGATTTAAAGTTGGTGGGGGTGTTGGAGGTGTTCTGCGATAGGGAGATCAGCAGCTGGGTGTCGTCGGCGTACGACACCAATTCCACCCCAAATGATTGTACAACTTTCGCCAGGGAGGCCATATAAAGATTAAAAAGAGTGGGGCTCAGAGCTGAGCCCTGAGGCACTCCCTGATCTAGTGGCAACTCAGCTGAACAACAGGTCCCTTGCTGTACCTGGAAACATCTTTCTGTAAGAAACGACTGTAGCCAGCGCAGCGCAGGGCCAACGACCCCGGCTTCGCTCAGACACCGTAGCAGGATGGAGTGCGCTACGGTGTCAAAAGCCGCGCTCAGGTCGAGCATGACCAGGGCCATTGTATGACCTGCATCTGCCCCTGCTCTTAAGGTCTCAGTGGCCCGTAGGAGAGCTGTCTCCGTAGAGTAGCCCGCCCTAAAACCTGATTGTGAGGGATGAAGTAGATTCCATCTCTCCAGGTGCTCCGTAAGCTGCACGTTGACCACCTTCTCAGCCACTTTCGCTACGTACGGCAATAAGGAGATGGGTCTGAGGTTTTCCAGCACCTCCATGCTTACATTCGGTTTTTTCCTTATTGGCAGTACTATGGCCTTCTTCCACTCCATAGGGACTTGTTGAGTGGAAAAGGAGGTTTGTAAGACGTGTCTGATGTGGGGTTCCAGGGCTACCAGGCCCTCTGAGATGACCCAGGCCGGTGCCGGATCGTTGGGGGAGCCGGACTTCACACTGCGACAGATCTTTATTAGCTTGTCAGCTGCGGGAACCTCGAAAGTTAGTAGTGAGGAATCAGGGGCTGCAGGTGAGCTACCTGCTATAAAATCTATGCCCTTATCTGGTTGTTGAGTGAAGGAGGCATAAATCGCTTTAACTTTGTTAGAGAAAAAGTCAGCGACTCTATTGCATCCCTCCGTGGTGGCCTTTGTGGGGGTGTTAGAGCTAGAGACTAAAGATATTTCTTTATATATTTTAAACAGTTCGCGTGAGGAGTTCTCGGCAACCTCAATGCGTGTTTGGAAGTATTTGGCTTTAGCTCTGCGCACCGCATACTGGTAGCTTCGGTGTGCTGAGCTGTAACTGTTTTTTGCTTGTTCGCTAGGGTTCCTTCTCCAGCTCCTTTCAAGTTTTTTACATTTAGACTTGATTTGCTGGAGTTCAGGAGTGAACCAAGGGGCAGTACGTTGTCTGCCTTCTCTAGCTTTACCCTTACTCATGGGAGCTAGCTCATCCAAGGTGGCAGTCACAAGTAGATTAAATTCCTTGTTCGCCTGATCACTGTCCGTGGCACGCAGTGGTTGTGCTTTCTGGATGGAGCCTATGAAGGTTTCTTGAGAGTATTGTCTCCATTTACGTCTCATAGTATTTCCCATCCCATTCTCAATAGTCCTAACAGGCTGGTAAAAACATTGGAAAGGGACCAAGAAGTGGTCGGTCCAAGGGAGCTGACAAGGAGTAAGTGCTTTTATCATGTCCCAACTGGCGAAAATAGGGTCCAAACAGTGGCCCCTCTGATGTGTAGCTGCAACACTTAGCAGGTCCAGCTGTAGTTCTTGTAGGACAAGACGAACATCCTCTGCCTCCTTCTGTAGGGGATCCTCTAGGTGTAGGTTCAGATCACCCAGCACTAACACTTTGTTGTGTTTAATCGCGGTCTGAGCAACCCCTTCTAGTAAACTACTTCGGAAGTTGCCCAGAGAGCCAGGAGGTCTGTATATTAGGATGCCCGAGATTGTCTCGTGTTGAGTCAATTTGATGCTAAATTCACCTGCTTCGCTGTCGTCAATTTTTACTGGTTTTAGAACACACTCAAAAGGGTGTTTGACAATGATGGCGATGCCACCTCCCCTTCCTTTTCCCCTATCAAGTCTGTGGAGGGTATAGCCTGGCGGAATAGTATCCACTATATCTGGATCCGAGTGTTCTCCTAACCAAGTTTCAGTTAGAAATAATATATGCATGTCCTCATCCAACAATAGATCCCACAACTGGAGGGCATGTTTGCTGACTGATCTACAGTTTAAAAGACCCCCTTTCGCAATAATCGCTTCAGGGTCAAGGACAACGGGCGCTACACACCTTCCTCTGAATGAACAGCGAGGACAGGGACCCAGGTCCAGTGGCTCCATCGCATGGCGACAGAGGGTGAATGAAGCGGGGCAAAGGTCTCTCAGCCTCTTACTTGTGTAGGATTGCCTGCAGCACGGCCGAGATGCAGGGGCCGGGGCCCCTGGCCCCGGTCGGCCGCGGACGGGCGCAGACGGGCTTGGCTTAGGCGCGGCTTCGGCGCGCGTCCGGCGCGCCCGCTGCGCCTGCCCGCTGCGCCGTCTGAACCCTACGCACATTTTATAGGTGATGAGGAGGGTGGGAGGCCGGCGCGACTAGAGCGCAGCCCCTGCCCACACCCAAGATGGCGCCCGCCGCCGCCTCAACTGGGAGTAAAAAACGGCTGGGCTAGGCTGTCAGCGACGAGAGTAGCGTGTGTAGGGGTGTCAGAGTACCTCACAAAACAATTCCCACTTAAATCTAGGAATAAAAGCCCCCCTCAGATTAAAATTGTAGCAGTCACAAAACACGATCTAAAATCACAGTGCTATCGCTGGTATAGCAGAGGCTCGATGCTGTTCGTCTGGTAGCTCGCAGCCCTAGTCCTCCCTCTAGGGAGAGCTCTAACAGGCAGCGAGCAGCTGAAGAAGCCCTGCTAAAATAGTCTCGGAGGGCGGGAGGCCGGCGCGACTAGAGCACAGCCCCTGCCCACACCCAAGATGGCGCCCGCCGCCGCCTCAACCGGGAGTAAAAAACGACTGGGCTAGGCTGTCAGCGACGAGAGTAGCGTGTGTAGGGGTGTCAGAGTACCTCACAAAACAATTCCCACTCTCACTGCACCATCCCAGCTCAGAACCTGGCTATATGCAAATCAGTCTGTCCCTGGCCCAGTGCATCATGGGAACAGGGCAGACTAAACTACCAAGCCAATTCTTCACCAGAAAGGAGACAAGCTACCGGGGACCGGTTTCTGGCATTTCAGCCGTCTTCGGCCCGGCTTGCTTGAATCCTGATGGTGCAGTGAGAAAGGGACTCATGTCTGAGTATACCCTGCCACGCTTATGGTGGACAAAAATGATTCAGAAAAGGGGGTGGTGATGAACAGAGTGTCTGAATTAAGCAGACCACTCTTACCCAGTCCAAAGATCAGGGCTTGATCCATCACCGTTATTTATCTCACTGCACCATCCCAGCTCAGAACCTGGCTATATGCAAATCAGTCTGTCCCTGGCCCCGTGCATCATGGGAACAGGGCAGACTAAACTACCAAGCCTATTCTTCACCAGAAAGGAGACAAGCTACCGGGGACCGGTTTCTGGCATTTCAGCCGTCTTGGGCCCGGCTTGCTTGAATCCTGATGGTGCAGTGAGAAAGGGACTCATGTCTGAGTATACCCTGCCACACCTATAGTGGCCAAAAACGATTCAGAAAAGGGGGTGGTGATGAACAGAGTGTCTGAATTAACTAGACCATTCTTACCCAGTCCAAAGATCAGGGCTTGATCCATCACCGTTATTTATCTCACTGCACCATCCCAGCTCAGAACCTGGCTATATGCAAATCAGTCTGTCCCTGGCCCAGTGCATCATGGGAACAGGGCAGACTAAACTACCAAGCCAATTCTTCACCAGAAAGGAGACAAGCTACCGGGGACCGGTTTCTGGCATTTCAGCTGTCTTCGGCCCGGCTTGCTTGAATCCTGATGGTGCAGTGAGAAAGGGACTCATGTCTGAGTATACCCTGCCACACCTATAGTGGCCAAAAACGATTCAGAAAAGGGGGTAGTGATGAACAGAGTGTCTGAATTAAGCAGACCACTCTTACCCAGTCCAAAGATCAGGGCTTGATCCATCACCGTTATTTATCTCACTGCACCATCCCAGCTCAGAACCTGGCTATATGCAAATCAGTCTGTCCCTGGCCCAGTGCATCATGGGAACAGGGCAGACTAAACTACCAAGCCAATTCTTCACCAGAAAGGAGACAAGCTACCGAGGACCGGTTTCTGGCATTTCAGCCGTCTTCGGCCCGGCTTGCTTGAATCCTGATGGTGCAGTGAGAAAGGGACTCATGTCTGAGTATACCCTGCCACACCTATAGTGGCCAAAAACGATTCAGAAAAGGTATAAGAATAAGTATAAGAATTGGCTTGGTAGTTTGGTCTGCCCTGTTCCCATGATGCACTGGGCCAGGGTCAGACTAATTTGCATATAGCCAAGTTCTGAGCTGGGATGGTGCAGTGAGCTAAAAAACGGTGATGGATCAAGCCCTGATCTTTGGACTGGGTAAGAGTGGTCTGCTTAATTCAGACACTCTGTTCATCACCACCCCCTTTTCTGAATCATTTTTGTCCACCATAAGCGTGGAAGGGTATACTCAGATGTGAGTCCCTTGCTCATTGCACCATCAGGATTCAAGCAAGCCGGGCCGAAGACGGCTGAAATGCCAGAAACCGGTCCCCGGTAGCTTGTTTCCTTCCCAGTATAAGAATTGGCTTGGTAGTTTGGTCTGCCCTGTTCCCATGATGCACTGGGCCAGACTAATTTGCATATAGCCAAGTTCTGAGCTGGGATGGTGCAGTGAGCTAAAAAACGGTGATGGATCAAGCCCTGATCTTTGGACTGGGTAAGAGTGGTCTGCTTAATTCAGACACTCTGTTCATCACCACCCCCTTTTCTGAATCATTTTTGTCCACCATAAGCGTGGAAGGGTATACTCAGATGTGAGTCCCTTGCTCATTGCACCATCAGGATTCAAGCAAGCCGGGCCGAAGACGGCTGAAATGCCAGAAACCGGTCCCCAGTAGCTTGTTTCCTTCCCAGTATAAGAATTGGCTTGGTAGTTTGGTCTCCCCTGTTCCCATGATGCACTGGGCCAGGGTCAGACTAATTTGCATATAGCCAAGTTCTGAGCTGGGATGGTGCAGTGAGCTAAAAAACGGTGATGGATCAAGCCCTGATCTTTGGACTGGGTAAGAGTGGTCTGCTTAATTCAGACACTCTGTTCATCACCACCCCCTTTTCTGAATCATTTTTGTCCACCATAAGCGTGGAAGGGTATACTCAGATGTGAGTCCCTTGCTCATTGCACCATCAGGATTCAAGCAAGCCGGGCCGAAGACGGCTGAAATGCCAGAAACCGGTCCCCGGTAGCTTGTTTCCTTCCCAGTATAAGAATTGGCTTGGTAGTTTGGTCTGCCCTGTTCCCATGATGCACTGGGCCAGGGTCAGACTAATTTGCATATAGCCAAGTTCTGAGCTGGGATGGTGCAGTGAGCTAAAAAACGGTGATGGATCAAGCCCTGATCTTTGGACTGGGTAAGAGTGGTCTGCTTAATTCAGACACTCTGTTCATCACCACCCCCTTTTCTTTCCTTATGTGAGGCCCATGTCGGTGTCATACCCCAACTGAGATGGACTCGAGTTTTTACAGATGTTCCTACATGTATCCATTGGTAATGGTGGAATCCCAGCAGAGCCGCGTCTCTTAACAGTCCACGTGTCGGCACTCATGTGCAATGCTCCTTTGCACTGGTCATGGTGTCACAGCGGAGCCTTAGATCCTTAGACGAGTAGTGGTATTATCAGGGTGGCGACTTCAATTGCAACTGATATGCAGCTCCGCAACTGCCATCCACGCCGTTAGTTTCCTCCCAGCACTACACACAAGTCCCAGTTCAGGCCGCACAGTACAGGACCAGGCGTCGGTGAGTGCAGGGGGCCTGCTACGGGCCGTCACAGACAATCAGGTGGGTTGGATGGAAATTAGTCATGGAACATGTGCATAAGAGCTACTATGGTCGCCAGTCAGGAGTTCCTGTAGTTTCTCTCCCAGTTCCTTTGGGAGTTTAATTCATTCTGTTCAGGCCCATTCAGGGGCCCTGCCACAAACCCGATCTGCTCGTCGCATAGGTAATTCAGGGAGAGGCCCCCCCCCCTGCTCCCCTCCTCCAGCCCACTCCTTCCTTCATGCCTTTGGGCCTCCAAGAACAGCTTGTACCTGGGGGGACTGCCATCCAGCATCGTCAATATGGGATATCTCCCACAGTACACTAGGTGCCCCAAGGTTCAGACCTTTTTAAAAAATTTTTTTTTTATTTAATGCGATTTTATATAGCGCGAACATTACCCGAAGGTGTCAGAGCGCTTTACATAAGAACCCGTTGCAAAACATAAGGACTTAGGATTACATGCGTTACATAAAAGATACAAACAGAAAAAAATTGCAAATGTACAAGATGTAAAGTCACACAAGGAAGAGATACAAACAGAAAGAAAAATTGCAGATGTACAAATAGTAAAGACACTCAAGGAAGAGATACGAATGGATATACTCTAAGAGTCACATAGAAATGGTAGAGAGTACAAAGGTCTACTGCATATACTAGTGATTTGAGTTATCTCTGTATACATAGGGAAGGGATACGAATGGATATACTCTAAGAGTCACATAGGAATGGGGGAGAGTACAAAGGTCTACTACATATACTAGTGATTAGAGTTCTCTATATACATAGGGAAGGGATACAAATGGATATACTCTAAGAGTCACATAGGAATGGTAGAGAGTACGAAGGTCTACTGCATAAACTAGTGATTAGAGATATACAGTGATGGAAGGGCCTCTTCCGGCCCAGGCACAGAACAGTCAAGAGCCGACTCCCCACAGGGCCAAACGAAGGCTACGCAGCCCAACGAGGTCTCCACGCTGGCAGTCCCTACCACTGGGGTGCCAATTCCACATGCTCTAATGTTAACAGGCCTCAGCACACTGTCACCGCAAAGGTCCTGGCACTTGGGGAGGAACCCCCTCACCACGTTCCACAGTCGACGCCTTGGGCCGCCTCCCACAGGCCTCAATTGGCGCTCCAGATCTTATCCAGGTAAGGTCTGATGGAAGGTCTACGTCTCAGGGGTCGTCCTGCATCTCTGGTCTCCCCATGTCTTGTAGGTGTGATTGTAGCCCATCGAATCCTCGCATTGGGAGGATCCGCATTCCACTAACCTCTGTCTGCAATGTCCCCGTCCGTTATCCAGCTACCCAGGCAGCACCTTCAGATCCGCGTACCACCATGCCACCGGCAAAGGCCATGCTTCCATGCTGTCCCTGGTCTGTGCGTTGGTGGAGTTTATTGCTCCATTGGGATATTGGTGGGAACCCTTGGTGGATGGCTACCACAGCGCGGGGAATTGTCAGGATGGTTCAGCTTGGCTGGGAGCTTTATCGCTATGCGTCTGCCATCTTTGGTGGTTAGCCGCGCCCCCTTATCCCTGATATCCATAACTGCTTCAAATCTTTCACATATACATGTATGCTCTGGAAGGCACACCAGCGAAGCAAATATTTCAGTACAGATCGAAGGAAGGAGGCATCTCAAAAGTTCAAAGACTAGGTTCTCTTTTACTTTTTCCTACAATATATCTAGAATTTGACATATAAAATATATAGCAAACAAGACAGACATATATTCCTGGGGATGTCAGGTTAAGGGTTATCTATTGTCCATGAAATTGCAATAAGGTTGTAGTATTGTTATTACGACATTGTAATTCCTTGAGGTAACATATCGAACATTTCAGACATTACACTGATGTTCAGACTTCTTTTAACCACTGGGCTTAAATCACTGCTGTCCTATTAATACTGTTTAATGTCCTAGGAATATGGGAGAACTGATTATGGATTTGATGACTGAACCCAGAATGGATAACAAGTAAGTAACTTTTCTTTCTCAATCACTGGATCTTCATTAATATTTATTAGCATACAATAGCATGGCAAGTTCAACTTCAAAGCATAGACAGGAATGAGTGAAATAGATCCAAACAACAAAACAGGAAGGCAAATACGTTCCGCCTGCAGACCTGACCTTCTTCAGAGCCCCCTTTCCAGCCTGAATCCACACACCAGTACCTGGCAAAGGTAAAGGCTTGTCACCCAGTAATCACTCTGCAAAATGTCACTGCTAACAAGGTTCTCCTGAGAGTAGAAGACGTGGCATTACCCTTTTCTGTATGGGGTTTCTGGTAATGAACTGTTTAGAGGGCGACAGGCCTTAGCGTAGCTCAAACGTGAACAACCAGCTGCTTGGGGGTTCTAATCTATTTGGGTTTGTCAAGCAAAGGCGTCATTTCTTGCCATTTTCTCCTACCCAAGATGCTAATAGATATACCTCAGGCTCACGAGGTGGTTACCGCTGATTCAAATGTGCTGCGGTCTGGAGGCACGATACCTTGGCAGGGGCATCTCGGACCATTCCCCAATGTGGTTACAATTTGAGCTCGGGCAACCAGCGGTTAGCAGGTTAGCTCCGATTAGTGCATGGCATTTGAAGGATCCAGCCACTAAAAAGGAGGTGTTACGGGTTTCGGAGCGTTATTTTCTGGAGAATGTAGGAACTGTTGCCTCAGCGCAGTAATTGTGGGAGGCATATGAAGTTGTGTTGAGAGGTGAGGTCCTCTCCTTGGTGGCGGGCAAGAAGAGGAAAAGCCGGGCAGAGATGGTTGAGATTGAGGCCGATGTGATAAGGTTAGAGGTACGGGCGGCAGAATCTGCCGCTCAGGGGGACCGTCACCTACTAAAGTTAAAACAAGATGAATATAAACGTCTCACCAGGGAGAGAGCAACTGTCCAGAACAATGCCATACAGAGTTGAAAATATGAACACGGGGACAAGGCTGGTAAATTGATTGCCTGGCTGGAGCGTGGAGAATGTGCATCCAGGTTAGTGCCGGAGCTAGAGGGGTCAGGACCCAATAGAATCAGGGATCCGCAGGCAGTGGCAGATGAATTTTCTGTATATTTCAAAGTGGTGTACACCTCGGTTGGTAGATTTACAGAGGCGGAGAATAGTGAAATGATTAAGGATATTTACATGCCGAGCCTATTTGAAGACAGCAGGGAATACTTAGATTCCCCTTTCATGGACGATGAAGTCGCGCAGGCGATTAGAGGTATAAAATCCGGGAAAGCAATGGGCCCAAATAGGATACCAAAAGAATTATGCAAATTGAATGCTCATAAAATCGCTCAGTATATCCGGGCTATATTCCTGAAAAGTAAGGAAACAGGCCAGCTTCCGTACGATGAGCGGGTGGCAAATATTGTGGTCATTCACAAGGCAGGCAAGCCTAGGACATCTCCTTCTTCGTATAGGCCCATCTCACTGCTTAATGCAGAGCCCAAGATTTTGGCGAAGTTGCTTGCCACCAGATTGGTCAAGGTTGTCTCAACCTTGATACACCCTGATCAATCCGACTTCATACAACGTCGGAACACGGCCCTGAACCTGCGGAGGCTACACGGGATCCTGGGTGGTTCCCAGAAGATATAGGAGCCAGCGGTACTGGTATTTTTGGATGCCACTATGGCGTTTGACAGGGTCAAATGGGCCTATTTGTTTGCGGTTCTGGCTAAGTTGGGCTTTGGTGCAGAGTTTATTGGTTGGGTTCGATTGTTGTATGCCACTCCCTTGGCCAGAGTTGTTGTAAATAACTGTAAATCGGATGATTTTTTACTTGGGAGGGGCACGAGAAAGGGGTGCCCGCTGTCTCCACTTCTTTTTGCTCTAGCACTGGAGCCTCTGGCGGCATGGGTCAGATGGGATCGGTCTATACGTGGCTTGCGATGGACGCCGGAGTGGGAGGATAACATTTTGCTTTATGCGGATGATGTCCTGTTGTACCTCACCAACCCTAGGGCGTCTTTGATTAATTTTCTGGATGTCCTGGCCATATTTGGCAGATACTCTGGGTGCTCTATAAATTGGTCAAAGTCGGTACTGTTCGTTCTCTCGGGAACACCACCTGAGGGTCCGCTGGCTTGCCCTCTAAAGATTGAGCTGGTGGGATTTAAATACCTAGGAATATATACAACTCTGGACCCGAAGTTGAGATATGCCAACAATCTGGGAACCCCCTTGAGCCGGTTCAAAAACGATGTGGAGCGCTGGAAAGCTCTTCCGTTATCATTGCTAGGGAGGGCGGTGCTCTTTAAGATGATGGCCTTGCCTCGGTTTTTGTACGCACTCCAGAATACAATGGACCCAGTGCCGCATGCTATTTTAAAGAGCTTGAGACACTTCAGCGGCAGCTCCTCTGGGAGGGTAGACCCGGTATAGCTTTTGTCAAATTAACCCTCCCATGGTACGATGGGGGCATTGGACTCCCGGATTTGAGGAAGTACTATTGGGCCTCACACCTTGCGGCGGTGAATCATATGGTTTATGGCCCCCCTGGGGACCAAGGCTATGCTATGGACCGTGGGCAGGCACCGGGGGGAGATATCATCAGGGCCCTGTATGCTAGACTCAGGAGGTTCTCGCTGGCGGGCCGGACAGCCCACGCCGTGCATGTTTGGCATGCTGCTACCAGAAGCTTGGAATGGGAGGGAAGGTTGACGTTGGCCACCCCCCTGTTCTGCTCTGAGAAGCACGGTAGCTTGTAGAAATCTAAAGGATTTGACAAATGGAACATCATCGGGATTAGTATTATTAAGGATTTGTGGGGTGGAGGCAAAATGCATACATTCGACTCTTAAACAGCAATACAGTTTGAATGATACTGAACATTTTCGACAGATTAGACATGCCCTTCTCGTCCACGTGCCCGAAGATGCCACGCTTCCGGAGGCTTCTCCTCTCGAGAATCGAGTGCTGGATGGTCACATCCCACAAAAGACTATTTCCTTAATATAAAAAAGCTTGTAAATAATATGGAAGACCCGTTGGGACGTATCAGAGCATTGTGGGGGGCAGATGGACTGGAATTAGACGACAAAGACTGGGTAGAGGCGGTTTCCTCCCCGAAAGTGGTGGCAGTTCAGATGAGGCTCAGATTGGTGCAGCTTAAGATCTTACATTGGTCGTATATCACAGGGCCTCGATTAATGCACATGGGGCGAGCGGTGCGTGGAGAGTGTAGGAGAGGTTGTGGAGAACTGGGCACTTTTATGCATATTCTCCGACACTTTGTGGAAATACAAGACTACTGGACAAAGGTGCATTACGAGATGAAAGAGGTATTGGGGGAGGAGATACGACCGGAAGCTCGGAGATGTATATTAAATGTGTGGAAACCCACGGATTTGAATGTGTGTCTGAAACAGTGGGTGACGTTGGCATGCATGGTGGCGAAACAGTATATTGCTCAGTTATGGGGAGCCAGCCGCCCGAGTTACTAAGTGGACGGATATTTGGACTGGTGTATGTTCAGGGAGAAGGCTGTATATGTAGCCAGGGGTTGCCTGGAGAGGTGGGGGAAGATCTGGGGGGCATGGAATAGCTACCGTGGTGAGATATGTACTCCCCGGTGCGACTAGTGGAAGCAGAAGCTCAGGAATCCCTGTGATCCCAATTTTTATATATTGTACTATTTGATCCTGTACGAAAGACAATTTGACCCGCGCAAAGATGATGACTGTTATTTCACCTGATGTTATTGTTTCTTTTTGTTTATTCTTTAATAAAAACATATATTTTTTTTAAAATGTGTTGCGGTCTTACTTTAAACTCCACACAAATGACACTCTGAAGTGGCTATCAGTGATATAAAAGCCTTTACAAGATGAGTCTTATATGTATGTATGTATGTATGTATGTTTGGATTTATATAGCGCTTATAACCCAGGGGTCTCTAAGCGCTTGCCTTGGGAACCCGTCCTGGCTTTTCCCTGTGAGATAGCCCCTACAGGGCATCCCCAAGGTGAAAGCCAGGCATCCCGCCGCGGGGGGCCGTTGTGGAGATTAAGCAAGCTTAATGCCCAGAGTTGCAGAGTGTGAACCCATGATTAGGTCAGGCACCGAAGCGAGAATTATCGAGTCCATGGACATTTGAGCTCAACACCCTGCCGCGTCGGGAATTGAACCCTGGTCCTGGGTCTGACCTCTGCTTCAGGGTCTGCCTGCTCTAACCAGTGAGCCACACTTCTTCACTTATATCAGATGATTACCTCTATTAAAAGTTGACTCTGTATATATAACACATGAGCTTTTGTCTGCAAATAATCAAGGTCAAAAGGTTGTCCTAAGTGCCTCAGCTTTAGCTTTAACTAGACTTTGACTGGCTCATCCTAATAAGCACACCTGACGGAAGCAGCTTGGATTACTTCAGCCGAACACAGGCTTTACCAAGTAGTTACCATGTCAGTGATTAACAAGTGTTAGTAGATTGTATCATGGCCTACTTTAAAATCTCCATATAGTCTTAAGGGAGATTAGAAAAAAAAAATATTCCTCTTCCCTACAACTCGGACTTAGTAAAATCGCTGAATGGATGCAAAAAAACTTCCTAAAACTAAACGGCAAAAAAAACGAGTTAATCGTGTTGGGCAAAAATAAAGAACTCTGGGGACCCCAACACTGGCCAACTGAAATGGGCACCCCCCCTAACCCTGTCACTCATGCTCGCAACTTGGGCGTCATTATTGACGACTCACTCAGTCTACACCAGCAAGCGGTAAAGACTTCAGCCACCTGCTTCGCCATTTTAAAATGGCTAAAAAAGATCTGTTGGATGCTGCCTGAAAACACCAAGAAAACAGTTGTCAATGCTCTAATAACATCCGGGCTAGATTATGGCAACGTTTTGTACCTGGGGGCGAACAAAGTCTCTGTCCGCAGGTTACAATCAGTACAAAATGCAGCAGCCAGACTACTCTGCAAAATTCCCATCTTTACTCCAACCACTAAATATATCAGGAAGTTACACTGGCTAAAAATTGAAAACCGAGTTAAATTTAAATCCCTATGTTTCATGCACAGGATCTCCACCAATACCGCTCCAAAATATCTGCAAAATCTGGTGCGCCCCTACCGTCCTTCCAGATCTCTTCGGTCTTCCAAGGCAAATCATTTTGAAATTCCAAGGATCAAACTGTCACGCATGGGTGGCAAGTCCTTTTCACTCCTAGGACCTTCTCTTTGGAATTCAATGCCACATACACTGCGGTCTGAGCCGAATTACATCAAATTCAGAAAAGCCTTAAAAACATGGCTCTTTAGCATCTAGTTTTCTGTAACTGCATTGCTATTGGGATATGCTGCGCCGGGAAACCCTTTGTTGGGTAGCTGTGCGCCATACAAATGTAAACAAATAAATAAATAAATAAATAAATAATAATGCCTATACCAGAGGTGCTTGGGAGTTACTTGTCACACAGAGAAAGGGCAAGTTGTAAAGAAGGCCCCACCTGTTGTGAAATGTGATTCCACATGGCATTGATAGGTGCAGAATGTTGAGATGATGTCCTGGACAAGCCGAAGATACCAGCATTATTTCCGAATATGCCGGTGAGAATGACGGTACTGTTATTATGTTTGAGCTTGTAAAGCGCACTGTTACCCGGAGGTTTCCTGGCGCTGTGTAACGCTGGGGAACCCGTCCTGGCTTTCCCTGTGGGATGGTCCCTGCTGGGAGTCCCCAAGGTGGAGCCAAGCATCCCCGGCGTTGGAGGGGCCGTTGTGGAGATTAGGCAAGCTAATGCCCAGAGTTGCCGAGTGGGACCCCTGATTAGAGTAGGCACCGAAGCGAGAATTATCGAGTCCGCTGACCGAAGTCCACGACCCACTGTTGTGGTAACCAGAGGGATTAGACTAACTCAACTAATTCATCAAAAGTGCGTTGCATTTCAACCAATTCTATGTCAAGACCGGAGGCTCAGATTATGCATTGCTCTTTCATAACAACAAGTATGACCACTTAAGAACGACTACATATCCCATGAGTCTTTTAGAGTTCAACTTATCCACCAATAACAGTTCAGGCATTCTGCTGCACACATAGAAAGAGGATACTGCCTCGGGGATATTTTTTGTGCACAAAAACAGTCCTGCTTACAATGCATGCTGCAAGGAGGCCTGGGTTGGCGTTAGGCAGCACGCTGTGTGCCAGCGTTGGATAAAGACCGCAAAGGCGCAATATCAAGTTAAATACAGCGCATTCCTGCCCTTTTCCTGTCGCGCAGCACAGCAGGGTGACTTTTTGTTAAATATGCCCCAGAGCACCTAAGAATGAAGCACACCGGCATCAAGCGCCTCGTATCGTCCCTCTGTGCGGAACACCTTATACCCTTGACCCGATGGATGTAGAGCTCATACTGAGCCCCAACAAAGGGGCTGCAGCTTGATGGGGCGCGCCCGGTCTCAGGCTGTTCGAGGTGAAGTGGTACTCAGTACGGAAGAAACGTGTGAGGGCAGAGCTGAGAAACAGCCGATGGCTTCCAAGACGCTGAAGGGGCTACTGAAGGCATCACGCTGGCAGTTGATACAGTTCTTTGTGACAAACCTATATAGATCCCTGTACAAAACAGTCTTACAATCTTGTACGTAACCCGGAATGTGGGTGGAGTATTTATGAATTCAAAGACTGCAGAAAAGATTCCTCCTCTGCAACCCTAGGATCACAGGCCATACCCTTTCCTTCTTCTTTTCGTGTCATCATTGATGGTCATAAACAGTGCAAGACAGCAGCCCCCCCCCCCCCCCCCCGTGCCATCTAAAAGCGGCCTCAAATAATAAGACCGTAAAAACGCTTCAAATATTTCCGCCAAAAGGCTGATCAATCAAACAAATTCATCAGAGCAGTTTTACCCTCTACTGAGTCTGCCTTGACACCTGAGCCGAAGCCATAGTGTCTCGTGAAGGGGTGAACTGACCTCCAGTGGCCGCCATGCAGATGCTGTTCAGAGGCACACTTCTCAGCCAAGCCTCCGTTGCACCTTTTACTCTGTTCAGCTGAGCTTATGGTCTGCCTGGAAATGGTTTATTTATTAGCTAAAATGGTAACATAAATTATGCAGGATACCAGATAACTGGCCGACGTTGGTGAATAGTTGGCTAGATTTTCTTTTCTTTTGTCCTATCAAGGATTGCCACCCTCTCACGTCTAAAGTACAGAGAGATCTATCTAATGGTGTAGCAAAATTCTGGAAAAATACATGTAAGAAAATGGTCTTTTTACATGAAAATCAGAGACCACTATTGCAAGAAAGAAAACATGTTTCATGGCTACTATTTTGCAGTGGGAAAGCCTTTAAGGTTCAAAGGAATAGAGGGTTGAAGCTCACTGACTCTACGAACCAATATAATGACAAATAGGAAAGCGGGTTTCCACATCAAGTATTATGTGTGGGCTTCGAAGTAGCAGCCCAATTTGACCCAGTTCACACAAGGCCAGATTTGAATCCCAGGCTGAGACGGGCTGTGCAGTGGAGAGAAATCTTTCATTGTCCCTTCAAACTATCTTTTATCACCAGATTATGACAAAAATATCTGATTTGCGCTTATCACATACGGAGCAATAGATGGTAGATGTAACTTTATAGAGGAAAACTGCAGTTTTGATTCACCAGGTGAAGGTAAGGCAGCATTTTTCAGATCCAACCCCTGATGCTGCTGCTATGAGAAGAACCTGCTATCTTTCATTCATGTCTCGCAGAAAGCTGCTGTGAGGCATGAGCAAAGTGAGAAAATGCCCATGGCCCCCTCTTTCTAGGTCACTGACCCCCAGAAAAGTGATAATGTGGGACACTCTACTGGACGTGCGGGTTGTTGCTGCTGTGGGCTTACCTTGCCTTTTCTTCCACAACTCGCGGTACCCGCTTCGCGGGTCCCGCAGCGCCTCAATAGTCTTCTGGGAGCTACGGATTGTGCCTGTGGGATTCCAGTGAGCACGCAGGGCTGCGAGCGTTAGGGACCGGACTTCGCTTCCCAGAAGTCTCGGTTACCCGCGCCTCCCGCCACCTGGCCGCTCTCCTTGCTTGCCACGCCCCACATCCACCGTGAAAAGGACGCTGAACCCGGATTGTACCGGGACACTCTTCTGGACGTGCTGGTTGTTGCTGCTTTGGGCTTACCTTGCCTTTTCTTCCACAACTCGCGGTACCCGCTTCGCGGGTCCCGCAGCGCCTCAATAGTCTTCTGGGAGCTACGGATTGTGCCTGTGGGATTCCAGTGAGCACGCAGGGCTGCGAGCGTTAGGGACCGGACTTCGCTTCCCAGAAGTCTCGGTTACCCGCGCCTCCCGCCACCTGGCCGCTCTCCTTGCTTGCCACGCCCCACATCCACCGTGAAAAGGACGCTGAACCCGGATTGTACCGGGACACTCTTCTGGACGTGCTGGTTGTTGCTGCTTTGGGCTTACCTTGCCTTTTCTTCCACAACTCGCGGTACCCGCTTCGCGGGTCCCGCAGCGCGTCAATAATCTTCTGGGAGCTACGGATTGTGCCTGTGGGATTCCAGTGAGCACGCAGGGCTGCGAGCGTTAGGGACCGGACTTCGCATCCCAGAAGTCTCGGTTACCCGCGCCTCCCGCCACCTGGCCGCTCTCCTTGCTTGCCACGCCCCACATCCACCTTATCAGCCCACATACTTAAGCAAAGACCCTTCCCCGCGGCGCGGGAGCGCGCGGGAGCGTCCCGGGAGAAGCCCGGGACAAGGGCGGGACCGTCTGTGGCCGTCCGGGGCCGGTAGGGGTCGGGTCGGGCCAACCCCCTTTCATCTGTCTTCCTGATATTGTTACTTGTTCTTACTTTGTTTGTTTTTCCTTTGTTTCAACTGGCTTTAGGCGCTGCCATATCGGTGGTCTAATTCTGACTATAACTTGGGTTGTGTTTTTAACCGCCTGGCATTTTGTGGGTTGTGAAATAGTACTTTGGTGCATAGCATCAAAATGCCCCTACGCTCAGGTAGGGAAAGGCAGGTCCAGGTTTCTACCTCCAATGGTACCTTTACAGGTACTATAGACCAGTTTTTTAAACGCACCACCTGTGTATTGGAAAAAGAAATAGCTCTAGCTGAAAAACGCTTATCACTTGACTTGGTCACGGGCAAGCGTTCTTCACTAGGTAAAATTAATGAGGCTGTTTCCCCGGTTCCATTAACCCAACTGCCTAATGTATCTACTAGTGTTAATACTAATCCAGTAGGAGTAACTGTACCCATCAGCCAAAATTTGGTCTTAGAGGGGGGCCTTATAGATATCGCACAAGATATTATATTAGATAGCAGTCCCTCCTACCATGATTTATCCCACAATAACACCGGTCTTTCTGATTCTCCTAACCTCACCCATAGCCCGGAGAAAGTAATCTTAACTTCCAATTCCCAGAACACGCCTGCACAAAATCCAGGCAAAAGGAAAAGGGTAGATTCGACTGATAAGGGGCGACACAATAAGGGAAAGAGAACTGACACTGTATCCCCCACACTGACTACTACACCTGCCGTAGTCATCCCTCTCGAGGAAAACAATGTTACTGTTAATATTGTAGAAAGCATTCTTATGGCCAAAATGGAATTACTCATCAAATCTTTACTCCTGCCGTTATTTGAACGGACTAGGTTATTAAATACTAAGATGGATTCTTTGGACACACTAGTAAGAGAGAAGGATTAGTTACTTACCTGTAATCCTAGTTCTCTTCCAGGGGTATACTCATCAAAGTCATAAGCACTGAATAGTCCCGCCCTCGTGCGGGACCCCGGAGCAATAGCCAATAATATGCATATATCTACACATATATATACATACATATAAATACACATATAATAACTATATATATATAGATAATATGCATTATACATATGCAGCCTAAAATAACCATACTAGGCTCAAAAGACTGCCCCCAAATGCCTGAAACAAATCTTTACATTTGTAAAATAAAGACATATAAATGACATTATATTAAAATGCAAAGAAGAAAGCACTGCCTTTGTTGTCTTTGAAACACACCGCCTTTATTTTCAAAGGTAAAACAGGCAGGACCATAGAGGCAGCTTTAGCCTAGATAGGCTGCATTGTAACAATAGGAAAAAAAACTGGCGCCGTGCCTTTAAGACCTCTGTGAGCCTCCAGGCTCCCATCATGCACCACAGGTGACAGTTTGGTCAGTTCTTTTTGGACGGCGTATAACAGTGTAAACACAGCATGGGTAATGCGTAAAATAGCCAGTTCTGGTATTCGTCCGGGGAGGAGGGTGGGTGTGCTTATGACTTTGATGAGTATACCCCTGGAAGAGAACTAGGATTACAGGTAAGTAACTAATCCTTCTCTTCCAGGGGATACTCATCAATAGTCATAAGCACTGAACAGAGTAGCAAGCCCATCCCGTACCCTGCGGACGAACACCAGACTTTCTAGACAGCACACTCTTATGTGAATTACCCAAACAAATTTCTCAGTGATGCCTGACCAACTTGGGCATCAGCCTGAGCATCAGAATCAAGGCTGTAATGGCGGGCAAATGTGTGAACCGACCGCCACGTAGCTGCCTTGCAAATTTCATGTACAGGAACATTTTTAAGCATTGCTATAGTAGCAGCCTTTCCTCTAGTGGAATGAGCTCTAGGCCTACCCGGGAGCTGCTTTCGTGCCAACTGATAACATAACAAAATGCATGACACAATCCATCTAGAAATGGACCTCTTAGTAGCAGGAAAACCTGTATTTAGAGGACCGTAGTTCACAAATAGATGATCAGTCTTTCTGACACTCTTAGTTTTATCAAGGTAAAACTTCAAAACTCTTTTCAAATCCAAAGAGTGCAGAGCTCTTTCTGCAGAAGAGCTCGGAGTAGCAAAAAACGTAGGTAGTGTCACTGATTGATTTATGTGAAAATCCGAGATTACTTTAGGGAGAAATCGCGGATGAGTCCGAAGTACCACTCTATTCGCATGGAAAACGAGATAGGGTTCTGTTGCACAAAACGCCTGAATCTCGCTCACCCTGCGCGCAGAAGTGATAGCTACAAGGAAAGACACCTTCCACGACAGATGTTGAAGAGAAGCTTTATGTATAGGTTCGAATGGGGGACCCATCAATTTAGACAAAACCACATTAAGCTTCCAAGGAGGTGAGGGGGCCCTCACAGGAGGATACACCTTCCTGAGACCCTCTAGGAAATCCTTCACAACTGGCATTTGAAAGAAAGAAACCTGAGATGGGGACTTTCGATAAGCTGTTATTGCTGCCAGATGGACCTTAATAGATGAATACTGTAAACCTGCTTTGGCCAAAGAAAGTAAGTATGGTAACAGTACCTGTTCCTGACCTCGAATGGGGTCATGACCTTCAGCAGCACACCACGTGAAAAATCGCTTCCACTTGAAAGCATATGTCTTTCTTGTAGAAGCTCTCCTTGCCTCCTTTAAAATGAACATACAGTCCTGAGAGAGACCTAGGTGACCATACTGGACGAACTCAGGTACCATACTGCTAGCTTCAGGGACGGCAGGTTGGGGTGGAACACCCTGCCGTTCTCTCTCGTCAGCAGATCCGGAAAGCAAGGAAGTCTCTTGTGCGGTATCTTGGAGAGATGCAGGAGATCCGGGTACCACCATTGGCGAGGCCAATCCGGAGCCACCAGAATCATGTCTGTCATGGAATTGTACAGTTTCTTGATCACCAAGGGAATGAGTGGAATCGGTGGAAAAGCGCAGAGTAACGTCTCTGTCCAGTCTATCCACAGAGCATTCCCCTTGGATCCTCGTTGTGGGTACCTGGATGCGAAGACGGGGCATTTTGCGTTTTCTCCGTCTGCAAAGAGATCGATCTCTGGTAACCCCCAGGTTTGAAAGACGTCTCTTATTACTTTGTCTTTTAAGACCCAGTCGTGCGCTTCTGCGAAGTGTCTGCTTAGTTCGTCTGCTTGGACGTTGAGGACACCGGGCAGATGGACAGCTGAAATTTTCATACCCCGAGCCAGAAGCCACTTCCAGATTGCTTGCGCTTCCAGCGACAGAGGTCTGGATCTCGTTCCGCCCTGCTTGTTCAGATAGTACATTGTTGTTGTATTGTCCGTCTGAACAAGCAGAGAGGATGTCTTGAGCACAGGAAAGAAAGCCTTGAGAGCTAGATGGACAGCTCTGAGCTCCAACATGTTGATGTGATACAATTTTTCTTTCTCCGACCACACTCCTTGAACTTGAAGTGACTCTAGATGAGCGCCCCAACCCTGCAGGGACGCATCTGTCACCAGGGATCGTTTGGGCATGTCCTCCTGAAAAGGTACTCCCACAACTAGATGATTCCGCTGCATCCACCATTGAATGGAGATTCGCACCGACAGAGGCAATGATAGTTTGTCTTCCCATCGGTTTGAAAGCTGGGACCACTGATCCTCCAGTGACTGTTGCAGAGGTCTCATGTGTAGTCTGGCATTTGGAACAAGGAAAATGCAAGACGCCATGGATCCTAGCAGAGACGAGATCTGTCTGGCCGTTGGTCGAAGAGTCTTTAACATTGTTTGGCACTTGAGGAAAATGGATGATAGTCTCTCCTCCGAAGGATACGCTTTTGCGTCCTTTGAATCCAGCAGTGCGCCCAGATAGTGGATCCTCTGTGTGGGATTGAGGATAGACTTCTTGAAGTTCACGTGCAGACCTAGTTTTCGCAGCTGATGAATACAGAACGTGAGATGTTGCTGAAGTAGAACTGGAGAGGCACTCTTTATCAGCCAATCGTCTAGATAGGGATAGACGAAAATATGCCTCTTTCTTAGGAAAGCTGCTACGACTGCCATGCACTTTGAAAAGGTGCGAGGAGCTGACTTTAGCCCGAAGGGCAAGACTGCGAACTGGTAATGATTGGTCTGAATGCAGAACCTTAGAAACTTCCGATGCTTTGGGGCAACGGGGATGTGAAAATACGCATCCTGAAGATCTATGGAGCACATCCAGTCCTTTTGATGTAAGAGTGGAATTATTTGGTGTAACGCCAGCATTCTGAATTTTTCTCGCCGAATGATCTGATTGAGGCGCCTGAGATCTAGCATGGGCCTGAACTCCCTGCTTGGACCTTTCTTTTGAACTAGGAAGTAACGGGAGTAAATTCCTTTTCGACGTTGTGTCCTTGGGACCTCTTCGATGGCTTTCTTTAGGAGTAACACTGACACTTCCTTTTTTAAAAGGTGAAGACGATGGAATACAGTCTTTTGAGGAAGAATTGAGGGTGGAGGAAACTTGAACCTGATTGCATATCCATTTTGCACAATATTCAGCACCCATGCGTCGTTTGTGATGTTTTTCCACTCCTCCAGGTAAAAACGCACACTTCCCCCCACCGGAGTGGTCAACGGGCTCAGGGGAAGCAAACACTCACTGCTTTTGCTGTTGCTGCTTGTTTCCAGGAGCAGTCTGTCTGGAAATTCCGCCTCTTCCTCTACCAGGACGACGCTGGGAGAACTGAGATCTTCCTTGATTCTGTTGTGAAGACCATTGAGGGGTTTGAACCCTCTGCTGGCCCTGTCTCCGATCATAAGGACGGTATTTTTTCTTAAAATTGTCCTTTCTCTTTTCGAGACCTACAGCTCTCACAGTATCCAGCTCTGTCTTCATTTTTGACATTTCGTCGTCAGCATGAGACCCAAAGAGCGTTTTCCCATTAAAAGGCAGGTTTAAGATGCGGTGCTGGGCTTCAGGTTTAAGTCCCGTAAGTCTTAGCCAGGCTGAACGTCTCGCGCAAAGACCATGAGCATAGCCATGCGTGGATAGATCGGAAGCATCCGCAGCTGCGCTAATCACCTGATTAGACACTAGCCCACCTTCATGAAGTATTTCCAGGAAGTCATTCTTGTCTTCTTTGGGAAGTTTTTCAGCGAACCGGGATAAGGAATCCCACGGAGAACGGTCATAGCGACCCAACAAAGCGGAGGCGCTGGCAACCTTCATGTAGGAAGCAGAAGTGGCACACATTTTCTTTCCTACCGAATCCAAAGTCTTGCTATCCTTGTCTGGGGGAACAGATGAGGACGTCGATCCATTCAGATTTTTACGTGCCGCTGAGACGATGACCGAATCAGGTTGCAGCTCTGCTCTTAAAAATAACGGGTCAATGTCCAGAGCCCTGTACTTCTTTGCGATCCGTGAGGGGACCGCTCCCAAAGAAGCCGGTGTCAAGAACTTATGTTCGGCAGGCTCCAAGAGACCTGGAACCAGAGGAAGTAAAGGTCTCGATGATAATCTTTGATGCAAAGTTTCGAAGATAACTGTAGTCTTCGCAGCAGAGACAGGCCTCTCTATATGAAGTTTCGCTGCTCCCCGGCAAAGAACCTCATTAAAAGTGATTACGTCATCAATCGGCGATATCCTGCTTGGAGGAGTCGAAGATAACGTCGGCGAGTAATCTCTCTTCGAATTCGTAGATCTTGTCGAGGATCTCGTATCACGTCTCTTGGATGATCGGTGATGTGAAGACCTCGGAGAAGGTGTAGTCCGCCTTCTCACGGATGGAGACTTCCTCTGCGGAGTACGCTGCCGCCTTCCAGGAGACTGGGTCACTCGAAGAAGAGGTGACCTTGATCTTGACACGGGTCTTTTCGACACCGGCGACCTGGACCTAGACTTTGGAAGATTGATTCTCCTTATCTTCCAGTCTCTAAGTTCTCCCAACCATCGTGGGGAGATGTTAGCTCCTGTAGGCGATGGCGCTCTTGAAGGCTCTGGAGAGATCTGAACTATATTCAGCTCAGGGGATGAAGATGAACTCCCAGAAACAGCCACAGAAACCTGAGATCGGTCTTTAGAAACCGTTCTAGGTCGTTTAGCTGCAGGCGAAGTGGAACGTGGCCTCTTCGACGTCGATCTTTCCAGAGGTGATCTTCTCGACGTCGACCTCTTCGGCGTCGACCTCTTCGGCGTCGACCTCTTCGGCGTCGACCTCCTCGGCGGCGTCCTCCTCGGCGGCGTCCTCCTCGGCGGCTTCCTCCTTGGCGGCTTCCTCCTCGGCGTCGACTTTCTCGACGGCGACCTCCTCGACGTCGAGGGTCTCTTAGGTGATGGAGTCAAGCGCTTTGACAACGAAGTTTTTCTAGGGGTCGTGTGCCTCGACGCCAACTGGTCAGGGCTCTTCGACGTCGAAGCCTCCAATTCCCGGTTCGACGTCGGTGTCATAGCGCCTCTTGACGGCGGCCTTGACTGACTTTTTGAGCCTCTCGACGGCGAACGCCGACGTCGATGAGACGACGTCGAGTCCCGTCCTCTCGTAGTCGTAGGGGAGCCAGACTTGGATCGCCTACGCTCATGGCGTCTCTCACCTCTCATCGACGGCGAATCCTTCTTCGACGGCGACTTCGACGTCGACGGAAGACGTGACGCTGATTTCGACGATTTCGAACATACCGGAACTCTAGAAGAAGATCTGTCCCTCGAAGTCGACGGGGAACGATGTTTTCTCTTCTCCCCTCTTTCCTTATGTTCTTTCCGCTGAGGAGAAGGTTTCCTGGAGTGAAGTTCTTCTCTTCCACTCACGGTTTCACCTCTGTCATGCAGGAACTGAAGCCTGCTCTTCTCCCTCTCTCTTAAAGTTCTGTTTGATAACTTGCTGCAATGGTAGCAAAGTTCTGGCTTGTGTGTAGATGGAAGACAAGCCACACAGACCGAATGAGGGTCTGTTTTAGACATTTTTTTTTTTCCACAGGCCGGGCACTTACTAAATAAGGCAGGCATTGTGACTGGAAAAAAAGGTCAAAAAACCACAAAAAATGTTGAATTAGTCAGGTAAAGACTAAAGATGTCGAGTAATGACAAAAAATTGAAAGAACTACCAGAAAAAAGTGAAATAAAATCACCAACTGGCGAGCTCAATGCTCCAGGATCCTCACAGAAGGAGCCGGAAAAAAGAACTGACCTAACTGTCACCTGTGGTGCATGATGGGAGCCTGGAGGCTCACAGAGGTCTTAAAGGCACGGCGCCAGTTTTTTTTCCTATTGTTACAATGCAGCCTATCTAGGCTAAAGCTGCCTCTATGGTCCTGCCTGTTTTACCTTTGAAAATAAAGGTTGTGTGTTTCAAAGACAACAAAGGCAGTGCTTTCTTCTTTGCATTTTCATATAATGTCATTTATATGTCTTTATTTTACAAATGTAAAGATTTGTTTCAGGCATTTGGGGGCAGTCTTTTGAGCCTAGTATGGTTATTTTAGGCTGCATATGTATAATGCATATTATCTATATATATATAGTTATTATATGTGTATTTATATGTATGTATATATATATATATGTAGATATATGCATATTATTGGCTATTGCTCCGGGGTCCCGCACGAGGGCGGGACTATTCAGTGCTTATGACTATTGATGAGTATCCCCTGGAAGAGAACATAGCTGCAACGAATAGAACCCATACATCTTCAGTTCCCAAGGGTACAGATTTGACACTTCCCCAGAAAAATCCAGCGAGTATTAGGGAGTGGGAGAATAGAGCCAAAACAGGACCATTTACCACAAAAGTTTCTCAGCAGAAACCCGTTCCTGCTAAAAATAAACAGACGATTGAGAGTACTCTATCGCAAAAGGTTGCTACTGTTTCTAATCCACAGCCCCCCCATAGAAAATCACCCAAACCTACGGGCCATTTTGACCAAAGTACACGGACCAGGACCAAACCTGTACCTAGGAAACAATGTGTGAACCTCCCCCCTGAGTCACTTCCCTATACCATCATCTTAACTGGAGTGGCTCCATTAGGAGAGGGTAAAAGGGAAACACATAGAGACCTATACAATAAAGTAACATTTTGGTTAAATAAAAATCGTCCTCTCCCTCCAACATCCAAAACAGAAATCCTTAACGTTAGGAGGGTGGACTGGGTGGGGTATAGTAAAAAAGACCTTGATGGGGATTGTGTGGTAATCAGCTTTAGGGAGCCATGGGTGGCTGATTATATTAGCAGGGAACCTCGATATGGAAGACTGGGCGATGTCCAAACCTTGTCTCTGCATTACTTCTCCCTCACTGAGCCTAACAAGAGACCAAACACATCAACCCCATCCTATCCAAAAGTATAGACCTAGAGATAGATATTATCCAGAAACACCAATCTATCCAATGTTCCTGCCCCATCTTTCTAATCGGTTTGCCCCACTAATGGGACTAGAGGGAGTGGATTGACTTAACAATGGGCCTCCGGCCCCTAGATCGCCCGGAGTGTTTCACGAGGAATTATCTTGTCATCCTCCAAAACCTGGGGTTTTAAAAAACTGTACAATAAATTATACTGCAAATACTGTGGATATGTTGGAATCCGAGTTGGTAAATGTCCCACAAGGAAAGGAAGGGACGGCTGAATCTCCAAGCTATTTTCTTACACATGAGGGAAGTGGGGAGAATGTTACTTCCGCTGGTAGACCACTAGAGTCATCTGTACCTACCCTCAAGATACTATCTTGGAATATCGCTGGGTTGAAGGGGAAACTGGCAGAAGCTGACTGGGGGTCCTTTGTAGAACACTATGACATAATTGTATTTCAAGAAAGCTGGTCAGTTGATGCCATATATCGAGTTGGCTATTTGAATTTCTATAAACCAGCCTATAAAGGACCAAAAGGTCGCCCATCTGGGGGTCTCCTTATTTGGATTAGACAATCTCTAGGCTATAAGATTTCTGGCCTACCTACCTTGAGTAATGATATCCAAGGGTTAAAGTTGAGTAGCGAAAACAGCCAAGATGTCTTCTTAATTAACATATATGCAAGGGGGCGACCAGGAGGGAAGTCATCTAAAACGGTTGAAGATTTAGATCCCTTATTGAACATCATTGGTAGAGACAAATGTGTATTGGTGGCCGGGGATTTTAATTGTACATTTGAACCTATCCCCAATCTGGATAACGGGTGTTATGGCGAAGCCGACCAGATATGGAATATTCCTAGCTTAACCATCCCACCTGTCAAAAAGGTTACAGAGGCCGTTATGCAGTGGCTTGGTCTTTGTCTGGAATGGGATTTGCGAGCAGCGAATGGGAGGACAAAGTCAG
Source organism: Lissotriton vulgaris (assembly GCF_964263255.1). Taxonomy (NCBI): domain Eukaryota; kingdom Metazoa; phylum Chordata; class Amphibia; order Caudata; family Salamandridae; genus Lissotriton; species Lissotriton vulgaris. The sequence continues at coordinate 22,638,551 of NC_141697.1, forward strand.
ACCTGGTGGGAAATGTTACTTTTGATAATTTTCATAGCTCGAGCCGTATTGACTACTTTTTAATCAAGATGGAGTTTTGGAGTTTATTAGAGGACATGGAAATAGTCGCAAGACCAGAAAGTGACCACAATCCTCTAGCAGTAAAATTACTAGCAAATGGTGACTTACTGAGAAACAGTGCAACAAATTTAATTACAGCTGACGCTGTCCTTATAAATGACTGCCGAAGGGTACGCTGGGTTAGGTTTCTGGAAGATCCTGGCATTATTGATAATGTATCGGTAGAAGTATCGGCAGCGACCAAGTTGATTGCGCCTTTACTAGATGATGTGGGGTCACTGGAACAAATTGGGGCGATCCATGAGTCCCTTTTTAACAAAATCAAATCCCTTTTTATTAAACCAGGTAGAGGGAGAAAAATTGGCTCGTCTCACCCAGGAGCTAAATGGTATGATAAGACCTGCCGTCTTGCCCATAGTTCTTTGATAGCTGCCATTAAAACTAGACTAGCAACAGACATCAAAAAAGAAAGGGCAAATTATAAGAAGGTGTTGAAACAGGCAAAGATAAATTGGGATGAACAACGTTGGTTAGATTTATATAAGGCCAGCCTCTCCAACAACCAGCAGAAATTTTGGCAAGTAGTGAAATGGGGAAGGACAGGGGACCTGCTAACCCCAGCTAACCATGTCTCGGCGGAGACATGGGTTAAGCATTTCTCGGCACAGTTTAGTAATATAGAATTGGGCTCCTATAACATAGGAGAGACTACTCGGGCTCCGACTGCAGTTACATCTTATGATCAGATAGTTTTTAAGGAATCGGAGGCAGTAAATCCTCTTAATCTGGTTCAGAATGGGAAAGCTCCCGGTATGGACTGTGTCCCAGGAGACCTTTTTAAGTATGATCTAGAAAATTGGGTCCCTTATATAACCACACTGGCCAATGCTATAGCTAGAGGTGTCAGAATTCCTGACTTTTGGAAAGGGGCGGAGATCCTACCTGTGTATAAAAAAGGCGATAAGACGAATGCGGGAAATTATCGCCCCATCAGTCTTATTGACGCCCTACAGAAGGTTATCGCCAGAATGCTGTTGGGCAGAATTCAGTCTTGGATGACTGAAGAAAACATCCTGTCTCCACTGCAGGCTGGCTTCAGGGCCAATATAAGCACAGTCGACCAAGTGCTCAGATTTGTCTTGATCTATTGGAAGACTGTGTTTTTAAGAGGTGGTACAATATACGCAGCGATCGTGGATCTTAAATCTGCGTTCGATCTGGTCCCTAGAGGAAAGATGTGGGCAGCATTAAGGAGAATGGGTATACCATCTGACCTCATCGAGCTTACAATCAGGCTGCATGAGGAAAACTTTGCCAGAGTAAGGTGGGGCTGCCAGGGACAGGTGACCGATTCTTTCCCTGAGTGCGGAGTGAGACAGGGCTGTGTTCTGGCCCCTACCCTTTTCTTACTTTTTATCAACCAAGTTGTTCAGTTTCTCTCAGCAACATCGACAGATGCGCCAACCTTGGGTGGGACTAAATTTCTCTTACTAATTTTTGCCGATGACACCCTAATCTTGGCAAAAACGCAGATGGGCCTTCAGTTAGCAATAAACAAGTTTGTGGACTTTTGTAGCCAAAATGATCTCGAAATCAATGTCTCAAAGACTAAATTTATGGTCCTGACAAAGAATAAACCCCAGAGGGGTCATGTAACCATGAATGGGACTAGTTTAGAACAAGTAGATGTAATGACGTACTTAGGAGTTGTTATCGATTACAGGTTACGCTGGAAGGAACAAATTGAGGCCCTCAGTTTAAAATTTGCACGGTTATCAGGGTGTCTGGTGAAAGAACAGCGTTGTTCTGACAAAGAATAAACCCCAGAGGGGTCATGTAACCATGAATGGGACTAGTTTAGAACAAGTAGATGTAATGACGTACTTAGGAGTTGTTATCGATTACAGGTTACGCTGGAAGGAACAAATTGAGGCCCTCAGTTTAAAATTTGCACGGTTATCAGGGTGTCTGGTGAAAGAACAGCGTTGTTCCCAGACTAAAAGAGTATTACCGGCGCTCAAAATCTATAGCGCCAAAATTAGTACTGCCATACTGTATGGGGCAGACCTATGGGGGAACGTAGATCTGGCTGCCCTGGACAAAATTCAGAACAAATTCTTTCGTAGTTTAGTGAGTCTACCACTTTCGACACCATCACTCCCACTCATGTTAGATATGGGCTTCTATTCTATCAAACATCATGCCCAATATAGGATGGTTGCGTTATGGAGACGTATCTGGTCCACTCCGGAATCATCCATGTTCGCTAAAGAGATTCTGGATGTGAGATCGATACAAGGGGCAGGGGATATACCTTGGTTTAAATCCATTAAGTCCACCCTATTTAGAATGGATCTCCATATGCTATGGACAGAGCCGGGAGATCACATCTTCCCGTCAAAAAAAGACTTTAAACTGCTATACTGGGCTTTAGTTAAAGAGGAATATGTTGTGCTCTCACAGAAATCTAACTTGACAAGTACATTTCTGATCTACAAAGTGGTTCCACACACAGAGTCCTATTGGGACACTATCCTTAAAAATATCGATAGGAAACTGTATCACCAGTTTCGCGTAGGGACGCTGCCAATAAGAGAATTCACCAATAAGTGGCATAATCATCCTTCCTTGTTCTGCCCCTGGTGTTGTGAGCAAAAAGAATCCTTAGGGCATTTCTTGTTTGCTTGCCCAGCTTACTGTGTACCACGCCAGAAATGGCTAAAACCAATATGTAAAAGATTAAACACCCGGGTGTGCGAGGAAGCATTGTCAATCCTTAGATTTAACACAGCTGAATGGCTGTCCATAGGGGTGGCAAAATATCTTGGATGGGCCTGGATTATCAGAGCAAGATGTTTACAAAGAACTAATAGCTGAATGTCAAATGAGTTGTCCTAAACCCATGTATTTCTGAATTATATTTTATATTTGTATTAATTCTGGAAAAACCGTCTTTCTATGTTATTTAATTGATTTTTTAAAATAAGACCTATGATAGTCTAAATTGTTTGTAAATGGTTGTATATACTTGTTGTGTATTTTTGTAAAGATTTTATATGCTTGTCTTTTATGAAGAAAAACTTCGAAAAAAAGACGTTAAAAAAACTGAACTGAACTGATAATGTGGGCATAAAAAAACAGATTATGTTTTAATTTGATAACTGATCAGCCTGCCCACCTTTAACCCTCACACTCTTGAGCAGCTGGGGGCAATTAAATTAAAAACTAAAGTGTCTTTCTCTCTCTCCTTAGTTCTCCTCACCATTTTTACCTGTACCCTCTCTTTACTTATCTATCTCTCTCTCTCTCTCTCCGCCTTTCACTACATCTCTATGTACATATCTCTCTTATTCTTCCAACTCTATCTCACCTTTGTCTACCTCACAACTCTCTCAATACACCTCTCTAACCCTCTTCTTGCTAACTCTTTCACAACCTCACTTCTCTGTCTCTACTTCTACATTTCAGCCTCGCTATCATCTCTTTCTGTCGCAACTCTCTGCCTCACACTTCTAACAGTACCTCACTACCCTGTTTCTGTCTCACCTATCAGTATCCTTTCTCCATTTGTCTCCATCTAGTTTATTTCTCGCAAACGTGACTCTATCTTTACCTTATTTATCTAGCTCTTTCTCTGTCCTTCACCCCCTCTCAATATCTCAACTCTCTGTCTACTTTATTCCTTTCTACCTAACATCTGTATAACTACCTCATTCTCTCTACCCCACCCCTCTCTCGCTCCCTAATCACTTAATTTACTGCACCATTTGTTTGCTACTTCACTTCTCCCTCTCACTCTTGCTACCACTGTTCCCTCTACCTCACACCTCAAGTTTTTCCTCAGACTCTGCATCTTTCTCTCTATCATTACCTACACTCCCTCTCATTTCTCCCTGCACCTCCTGTGTTTCAACGTCAGCTCTCTTTCTCTACCTCACATGTCTCTGCTTCACCTCTCTTCCCTCTGCACCTTATTTCTTACCTTTCACCCCTGCCACTCTGTACCTTTCTCTCTGCCTCACCACTCTCTTTACCTGACCTGCCTGCCGAAATCTTTTCTCAGTCTGCCCCTCTCCCCGCCCCACCACTCTCTCCCTCTTGCATCTCTAAACTTGTCTCACTACCTCCTATCTCGTCCAGACTACCTCTCATTCTATCTCCTCTTCCCCCCCATATCTTTCAACCTCAGCTTTCAGCATATACCGTCACTTTCCCTCTCTTTACATGTCCTTCTTTTTATTGTTGGCTGTATCACCCTCACTATAAAACCTTACTTATCTCTCTAACATTTTCTTTACCAACCTCTTCCTGCCTCTCTATATAATCTTTTTTGGCTTTCTAACTTGTCTTCCTGTTTCTTACATGTCTCCCCACCTCACATCTCTTCCTATGTCATTTCTATCTCTACCCCTTTCAAGCCTCACACCTCCTACATTTTTACTCCTCTGCAGAGTGTCGTATCGTTATGCCTGACCTCTGTCTAGGGACAAGGCAGGCAAGGAGGAAGGGGCGGGGGCGGAAGCGGAACAGGGAAATTACGAGGTTCAGTAAGGAGATGGCAGCGATAGAATAAAGACGTGCCTACGATACACTCCTGGCTCCTTTGGTTATTTAGGGTTAAGCGACACTGGCGACGAGGGTGGGATTGCCCTGACACCCACCGCAAGCAGAAAACAGCCCCAGCCGTCCGTTCACGGCCCTCAGCACAGAGAGTCTGCAGCCTGCTACCCGACGACGTGGAAAGGGCGCGAAAAACGAAAATGCTCCACACGTCGTGTCGGGTGCTGCCAAGAGCTCGAAAGTTCCAACATAATAAATTCTGCAGCGACGGCAACTGCCAAGACAGCTAAAGACCCCTCAGCCCAACCAACTGCGATTTCGGCAACCCTGGGCCACAGAAAAAGCGCGAAGACGGCTGACAGCGCCAGTGATGACCCCAGCCCTGCCGAGTGAACACAAAAGCATTGGGGTGAGTCCTGAGCGCTAAAGCACCTAGCAGATATATGTATCCGGTGGATGGAGGGGCGTTAAAGCATAAAGAAAAGAAAAACAAATTCAAAGACAGTGCAGTGTGTCCCGAAAGGCGGCCATTTTGAGGTCAGGCACTGGCCATAGATGCCCTGTGACTTTTGAGGGTCGGACATTTTGAGGTCAGGCGCCACCAACGTTTATACACCTAAGTCACCAAGAAGACACTGAAGAAACCTTAATCACTTCAAATCAAGTAGCAGCAGCCAACTGAGTGCAACATTGAACCAAAATGTCCGTCACCAGCTCGACAGGCGCCTCAGGAGGAGGAGCGGTGGCTCCAGGCAACCCACCAGGCCCTGCAGTCCCAGGCAACTTAGCGCCGGTCCCCCAGACACTCATGGGAGTACCCTACCTACGGCCACCAGAACCCCTAGAACTGACGTCCGGCAACAGCATGGGACCCAAATGGAAGAGCTGGGCCGAGGATTTTGAAGACTACATGACCGGGTCTCAAGTACAAGACCCCAAGCAGAAGTTAATAGCCCTACGAAACCTGGTGGGGAAAGACATTGCGCATATCATCAAAGAACTGCCAAACGCAGCCACTGCCCCCTATGACGACATGAAGGGAGCCCTTGATAGAAGATTTCTGCATAAACGCAACCTGGATTACGAACGCTATATGTTCAATCTAGCCACCCAAGAGAAAGAAGAGCGCATGAGTGATTTTATCGTGCGCATCAGAAGACTAGCGCGCTACTGTGAATTCGACAATTTCAACACTGAAGACGCGCTGCGGCCCCGCATAATTGAAGGCTGCCAATCTGAATCCTTACGCCGGCGGCTACTGAAAAAACATTACACTCTTGAAGAAATTGAAGAGTTAACGCGAATCAATAACCAAGCAGAAGATCACGCAAAGAAGATGGAGACCCATAAGACCGAGAGGAAGGAACAAGCATTCAGGATGCAAGCACATAAAGAAATGAGACACAGGACAGACCATCACAGGTCAAGTAATGCAACTCACTTCACGACTTCCAGGAGAACATCATCGCGACATGAGTCACGACACACCAAACCCAGCAAAACCTCACCAGCGTGCTACAGATGTGGTCAGGATTACCCTCATTCAGGACAATGCCCAGCTATCGGTCAGCGATGCCATCGCTGTGGAAGGGAGAATCACTTCGAGACGGTCTGTCAGACTCAACATTCAGGGTGAAGGCCCTCCAAACCCCAATCTGCCACACGACACCATGCTCGTGCAGTAAAAGGAAGAGAAGAACGCTCCTCTAGCTCTTCCAGGTCAAGTGTCTGGTCGGCAAGCTCGTATCGATCACAAAGATCGACCTCCAGCGAGTCATTGTCACACACACCTGTGTCACAAGACAGTGACGAATACATCTGCATGGTGTCAGACCCGGATCGATTGAAGAAGTACCCGAAGCTAGACATCCGGATAGGAGACCACCCTGCCAAGTTTGTCTTAGACTCAGGAGCGTCTCTAAACTACATCTGCGCACTTGAGTATCAGAGCATGAAACCACGACCCAAATTAGAACCAGCAGCCGTCCGCATATTCACGTGGATGTCCAGAAAGCCGCTGCCATGCCTAGGCCGCTTAAGCACAACTCTATTGTGCAAAGACCGGCGAATCCCAGCCTATGTTCATGTCGTCGAAGGCCCAGACCTAGCTGACTGTCTGCTCAGTTTGCCAACGGCTGAAAGACTGAAGCTCGTGGAACTTCTCTACATGACTGAAGATGCCCCCGACATCGTTGCAAAATTTCCGAACCTTTTCAAAGGGCTACGGAAACTCAACCAATTCAAAGTAAAACTGCATATTGACGAACGTGTGACTCCAGTGGCCCAACACCACAGGAAGGTACCTTTTCACCTACAACAAGCTGTAGACGATGAACTTCAAGATCTCCTAAAGACGGACATCATCGAGCGCACGTCGGGACCGACCCCGTGGGTATCGCCAGTAGTGGTAGTGCCCAAGAAAGGACAAGGCTATAAAGTGCGTTTATGCGTGGACATGCGTGCGCCCAACACAGCCATCTCGCGAGAACGCCAACCGGGACCACACATAAGCGATATGATCGCTCGCCTTAATGTAAATGTAAATGTAAATGTATAGGCATTTATATAGCGCACTACTTACCCGGAGGGTCCCAAGGCGCTTCGACCGCTGCGAAACCCTTCCTGGCTTCCCTGAGAGATGGTCCCTTAATGGGTATCTCCAGAGTGAGACCAGGCATCCCCGGCGGTCTGGTGGGGCCGTTAGTGAAGATGAGGCAAGCTAATGCCCAGAGTTGCCGAGTGTGATCGCTGATCAGAGTGGGCACCGAGGCGAGAGAATTATCGAGTCCGCTGACCCTGGTCCAGAAACCCGCGCCGGGAATCGAACCCTGGTCCCGGGCCGTCCTCTGCTCTCGGGTCTGCCGCCTCTAACCAGTGAGCTACAGTATTCTCAAAACTTGATCTTAACCCAGGTTACCACCAGCTGGAGCTACACGACAAGTCATGGTACATCACGACCTTTACAACACACCAAGGCCTTTTTCGCTATAAGCGATTGAACTTTGGCATCTCTTCGGCCGCTGAGATCTTCCAAGAGGCCATTCGGCGAGTCATCCAAGAAATCCCCAACGCTTTCAACTATAGCGACGACCTACTAGTATTTGGAAAGGATCAGACTGAGCATGATACTGCTCTGGACAGAGTATGCCATGCGTTGCTGAACGCCGACCTAACCCTGAATGCAGACAAATGCGAATTTCATAGGACAACCTTAAAATTCTACGGTCACATCTTTTCCAGAGACGGCATGAAACCGGACCCGGAGAAGGTGTCTGCCTTGGTTGACACCCCAACGCCACGAGACGTCAGCGACCTCCGCTCATTTCTCGGAATGGCAAGTTACTGCGCACTCTGCATCCGGGACTATGCTACAATCAGCCATGCCCTCAGGGAGCTCACCCGACAAGGTCAGCCATTCACATGGACAACAGCGTGTGAACATGCATTCACCAAAATCAAACATGCCGTCAGTTCAGCCATCAACCTTGCCTACTTTGACACCAGGAAGAGAACGGAAATTACTGTCGACGCCAGCCCCGTGGGCCTAGGTGCTATTCTGGAGCAATATCAGGAGGACTCAGACCAACGCCACATCATTGCCTACGCCAGCCGCAGTCTCACTGACACAGAGAAAGCATACTCCCAACCAGAGAAAGAGAGCCTGGCAGTGGTGTGGGCATGTGAACATTTCCATCTCTTCGTGTACGGGAAACACTTCACCATTATCACAGACCACCAAGCCCTTGTCACCATCTTCGGCAACCCCAAAGCTAAGATGCCTCCACGCATTGAACGATGGGGACTGTGTCTCCAGGACTACATTTACACTATCGTCCACAAACCGGGGAAAGCAGAAAATCCGGCTGACTATATGTCCCGGCACCCTCAATTACTCACGAGTGTGGAACACTCATTGGCAGAAGAATACATTCACTTTGTCATCGACACCGCCTACCCAACTACAGTCCCACTAGAGGCAATCCGGGAAGCATCCGCCCAAGACCCAGTCCTGCAAGATGTCGTGGATCGCATACGCAGCAACTCCTGGCGCCATGTGAGAGACACTCCCCAGAACTCTAGTCAGAGTGTCCGTGACCTGGTAGCATTCAAACACGTCCAGGAAGAGCTGTCCATCAGTGAAGACGGTCTACTCCTGAGAGGGGGGAGGATTGTAATTCCACAAGGACTACGACAAGGAGTGATCAACCTCGCTCATGAAGGCCACAGAGGCATAAGTGCCACGAAGAAGGCGTTACGGGAACGCATCTGGTTCCCGACACTTGATCAAATGGTGGAGACCACCCTCAAAGACTGTGTCCCGTGTCAATTAGTGAGTCGTGAAGAACCACCCGCTCCTCTCAAATGTCAGAACTACCAGAAGGGGTATGGCAGCAGGTCGCAATGGACTTCTTTGGTCCTCTAAAATCAGGCCAGTACATTGTCGTTGTCATGGACGAGTACTCCCGATTTCCATTCACACACTTAGTGTTGTCTACCAGAGCGACCACAGTGATCCCAGTTCTTGACGAGATCTTTGCAGCATGGGGCATCCCGTTGCGAGTCAAATCCGACAACGGGCCGCCGTTCAATGGCCATGAATTTGCAGAGTTCGCAAACCACCTCAATTTCAAACACCAGAAGATCACACCATTATGGCCTCAAGCCAATGGCATGGTGGAGCACTTTATGGGAACTCTGAAAAAGGCAGTCCAGCAAGCGGAACTAGCTCATCGAGACATCCAGCAAGCTCTGAACGAAGTACTGCAGGCTTATCACACCTCGTCGCACAACACCACAAATCAATGTCTAGCCACCTTGATGCTAGGAAGAATTACCCGCACTCGCCTACCCACACTGGACAGTACGCTCCAACCACAAACTGTAAATATCGATCATGACACACTAGTCAAGATAGACTATAAAAAAAAATTACAAATGAAGACTTATGCTGACCGGCGCAGACGGGCCAAACACACCGACATCCAAGAAGGAGACTGAGTGATCGTCCGGCGTGACCGAAGAACGAAGGCGGACAGTCGCTACCTTGCATATCCCCTCAAAGTCAGCAGCAGGAAAGGAACTATAATCACAGCCGAAGCTGACCACAAACGGATTACTAGAAACATCTCACACTTCAAAAAATGCAATTCCAACAGCCACGATGAAGCCCAGCCACGTGAAGCCTCCACTGACTCAATGAGCCAAAGTGAAAACAGCGACCGAGATCACTGTAGCCCAGTGAGACCTGACGACGTCATGGACCTTCGCACCAGGACGCCGGAGCAACTTGGTCGCCCCAGAAGGCATGTCAGACGACCAACGCGCCTCATTGAATAGATCTGAGAGACAGGAAGACTTTGTACAAAAGGGGGAGGTGTTGTATCGTTATGCCAGACCTCTGTCTAGGGACAGGGCAGGCAAGGAGGAAGGGGCGGGGGCGGAAGCGGAACAGGGAAATTACGAGGTTTAGTAAGGAGATGGCAGCGATAGAATAAAGACGTGCCTACCATACACTCCTGGCTCCTGTGGTTATTTAGGGGTAAGCGACACAGAGGTCCCTGTCTTGCTAGAGAAGTGTACACAGAAAAAAGAAGAGGGACAAGACAGAAAACGAGAATTAAGGACATTTTGTGATATAAGATTTTCCTTGCTGGAATGGTGAAATTCTTCAGAGCAATCTTCATTTTCATTTTTACAGCAATAATCCAAGCTGTAAAGGAGGATTACACATAGGTGGTAATTGAAGCTACACTATGCTAAGTGCACGTCTTCTTTTACTATTATGCCCAAGAAGCAGTAAACATCCACCAAGTCACTCTAACGGTGTCTACCCTACAAGTGAAGAAACAGGCTGCTTTAGACGCATAAGTCCAAGTAAAATTAAATACTGCAAGACAAAAAATCTAGATGCAACCAAAAAGGCTTTATCAATGCTTGTTCAAGCTTTCGTTTGGTTATTTCGACTAGTGGACGATGGGAAGCTTAGACCTTCAGCTGCTTTTACGTGGCCTAATTTCTGGAAGTTTAATATAAAATGTAATATTGTTTGGCATCACAGGGCTGTAATTAGCTCAAAATGGTCAAAGATGTTTGTTCTGAATCTGAACAGAGGTCCTCAAAGATTTCTTGCCCAGACGTGGATGGCAGCGCTCTGGTACCCAGCCTCACTGCCTCTCTCATTCCAGCGTCTACACTGAATGAACGCAGCAGTCACGCTGCACGCTCAATCCACAATGAAAGGCTGGGATGGAATATTTCGTCTTGCAGCCTGTGGCAGGTTCACTTTGCACAAACGCCTCTTGTGGTCCTTTCTGACCTCTGAAGACGCCTGCTCTACCGCTGCATGAGCTGCTGTGGAGGGTTGAGGGTCCTCCTGGCTTCAGAGCATCTGTGCTTCAATTGTGTAGATAGAATCAGGGAGCTTGTAGAAAGGTGTCCAGACCTTCCCAGGACCAAAGTATTACAAGTGCATTGCTCACTCCTGTTTCTCTGTGTCTAGACATGAGGTAGGGACATTTTGGGTTTAGTACAAAAACATCTAGGAAAGGAAATCCCCTCTCTAGAAAGATGTACTGAAGATCACGATTGTTTATGACCCATTTGTGGTTTTCAACACGCATCCTGTTGAGCACCTGCCATCCCTGGTGCATTTACTGTTTTGATCAACAGGAGTCAATTCCAAAGCGACTGTGCTTCCGCTGGCAGAGTTCTGGACCTGGTGCCTCTTTGTGTGTTCAGAAAGAACATGGCACCTGCATTGGCTTCCTGAATCACAATCCTGTCCTGGATCTTGAACTGGTGATGATGTGGCCTCCTAGGGGTTCACTTGGAGCACACAATGTAGCAGCAGAGTCTTGGTGTGGTAATGTCGAGGCACTTTTGAGGGACCCAGTTTTTATCAACACTTGTCCAATTAAAGGTGAACAAATATTTTCTGTTCCCTCAGATTGAGTGTCTACCATGCCCAAGGACCTAGAGCAAATCTTTGAGGAGCTTCTGCGCAGCCAAATGAGAGGATTCCCTACTGGAAATGTCACTTTCTTACCATACGCCTTCTTGTGTTTTCTTGCTAGTGGCGTGTGAACATATGCATCTTGCGAGCCCACTGCACACATCTGCATACATCTAGTCTCCCAGAGAGTCGAGCTAAGGCACGATGGAGAGCAACCATAGAGACACCTCACTTTTGTTTGTGTCTCCAAGGTCCAGGATTGGCCTCTCCTCCGTCTGTCGACCCTTTATGTGTATCATGAAATATCTTGAGTGAATGCACTTTCCTTACTGAGAATAAGGGTCTTTTATGTGGTGCTCTCATGAAGACTGCTGGCGCAGGCGCGATGAACGCAGATGGTATGTGGGTGCTTTCTTTGGTGGCATTGATGGTGGTGAAGGTTGAACTGAAGAGCACTCCTTCCCTGGACAATAGTCAGAACCAATCTATTCTTGGGTATTCTTTTTGGTAAAAAATAAATACTTCCCAATGGAATGGTCCAGTATCAGAGGGAAGTTGGGACGTCATTGTTTTGGGTTGAATGTGGACTTCCCCGAGGACAGTGGGTTGAGGAATGAAAATACATATACCTCAACTCTAAATGGAGAGATTCTGACACTCCACTGTAGAATGAACAAATACTGACCCGCGCCTCCATGTCGAAGTGATGGAGCAAGGATTCGCACGTATAGCGCCTTGCTCGTATGCAAAACCCTTGTCTGAATTTCATAATAATATTAACACCATTGTTCGTCATTTGTAAAGTGTTTTCCCCTACACGCGGGTGTCCCTAGGATGCTTGCTTGTTTGTCTTTTCACGTACTAACGAAGCTTGCATTGAAAATGGCTGCTTTGCCGCAATTCAGTCTGCGCATGCGTCGGTCATACCCATGTGATGTGACGCACTCGCATTCTGGAGGGATTCTGTGCTCATGCGCATTGATGCTAAATATGGCCGCTTGTCTCTTACCACGCTCTCTGCTTACTGCAGCAGCTTTTAGCCTATCTATTCTTTCGCATTAATCTTTAACGCTATAGTCATTATAAAGTAAGGGTTGGTTAAGTTTTAGCTTGGTATACAGTGCGATCATTTTTATGTATGATTTTAATTTGTTTTCGCTTACTTTTCATGTACCGCGTCTTTTTGGGCTGGGTATTCATGAGCGGAGCCATACTTGAAGCTCTGCTGGGCACCGTCACCTGACCGGAGAAAGTTCCAACTGCGCAGAAGCTAAACCTAGCCAGCTGGCTCCTGAAGCACAATGCGCCTGGGAACCTCGCTGGGAATACGGAGTCTTACCTTGAAAGAAGCAATACTGTTGCTACCTATTGTAAAACTGTCCTGTACTGCTGTATTCTATGCATGGGAACGTGAACCTGAGGGGCGGGTATTCAAAATTGCATATTTAATCATGTGAAACTGAATTCTAGGAGGTGGTAAAGACCGCACCACCTCTCCTGACCAATCACAATGTGGGAAACTGTCACTTGCAACATTAATGGGTGGTCTAAGGGTCCCCAAACTGTATAATTACCCTAGTTTAGCTTAGGAAAATTGTCCGACTTGTCCGAGTAGCAGACCTGTCACTGACCCTACGATCTCAATAGGTGCTCATTCTGAAAGTGCTGCGGAGCACTTTGTCCATACTTTCCACAATCTCCTAAGGGGTGGAAAATCCTAAGTGCTGGCGAAGCACTTTGCTGGGGAATTCGAAAATCCAATCGGGGTTTCTGGCGGATTACTTGCAGGAGGGGGTAACGCAGGCGTTGCTGTCCGAAGCTGTGGGTGTTGGTCGTACCCTGGGAGGCCCAGTCCTTGACCTGAACCTGAGGGGTATCCTGTCCTTACTGTCCGTGAGCTGTACCTGCTCGCATTCTGGCATTCCTTTTCTGAGGGTCCCTGTCCCCGTCTTCCCAACTGACCCGTGGCCAGGGTTGGTCTTCAATCTGAATTAGGTAAATATAGATTGTGGGTTTGCGTATCTCTTTTTCTCTCTCTCTCTCGTTCTCTTATATCTGAATCAGGTAAAAGTATTCTTACCTGTGTTATTGCTCTATTGCCATTGCAAATATATATGACTGAATTTTAGTTGGTTCCTTCTCTCCCCCCATCCTTTAGAAACTCATTGATTTTATAAAACCATAGCATGTTCCCGTTTTTTCCCCTTTCCTTTAGTGGTTTGCAGTGAACTTAGCAAGAATAGCTCAAGTACTTAGGTTAAGTACATGTTCTAGGTCCCATCCCTTTCCTATGTTCTAGTATAAAGTTGCAGTGAATAATATGTGCTAAACTTCTCCCTGTAGTTTCCCATATATTCTAAATGGTCATATTTTTTGTGCAAAGTTATCTATTGGTACTGATATTGATGTTTGATATATTACTCTGTGTATCGCTTATTATCTTGGCTTCTTCACTTTGAATTCTTATATAAAATTTCGAACTTATTCAGGTGTCTGTGGTCATTTTACAAAACTGTGGAAAGTATTTTACGGATTTTAAGGTGTATTGGATGTTAGGCCTGTCTACTTTTCCTTAACAGCTCCAGGTCCATCAAGGAATTGCGCCTGTGGTAAGTCGGGTGCATGGTAAGCAGAGGTAAATCCAAACTTGATTACTCCTAGCAGCGTGCAGGGGGAGAAATCCTCACCCAGTTTCACCCAAACGAAATTAATGTGTTCTTCACGCCAAGGGCCCAGTGCGTGTTAGAGAATTGGTAACCCGGGTGACCTGGGGAAAACTGCGCGCTCTAGCAGTAATTTCTGGCTAGCAGAGGATGGTTTGGACTAGTTAGATTAGGTAGGCAGGATAGTCATAAACAAACCGTTAATACAAAAACGTGCTGCTGATTGTTACTGTATTTTTACAATATTTTTGAAATGTGTTTTTATATGTAAATGTTCATGAATTTGCATCGCTGATATAAATACTGCATGTTGAATTAACCCAGAATTGTTTGTAAATGTTCAGTGTAGTCTGAATCCCCGGGGAGGTATTTTAGCTAACGGTGAGTAGAATCCGGTTAGCTGTTGAAGTCACTAGGTTTGAGGTATTAGTGCAGGGTTAAGGATAACTGGAAGCACTAATTAGGACCTTTGTTTCGGGAGTGAATGATAGCTACGAGTCCATTATAAAACTTTCATTGTGATATCACCTAGTAAGGGTCGCATACGGAAGGAGTAATAGGGTCTCCGAGGCTTGTCTGGTAAGTAAAATAGTTCGCTGGTGAAATCCTGGCTCGGTACATATCCCCGATCAAGGTGGATGAGTCAGAAGAATAACGGGTTCTATGTTACTAGTGTGAAGGGACAGGCAAAGAAGTCTATCCAGAGTGAATGAAAAGTAGACAGAAGTGGTTTACTAGTAGCGAAAGAAAAGTCTTTTCTCTCTTTAGAACACTCAGACATAGTGGCAAACGTTGTGTGTTGTTAACTAAAACGTGCATTTGCACTTTAGAGAGAGTAAAAAGTTTCCGTTACCTTGTGAAGGCGGGAGTCAGTCGGAGAGCTGCTCTGACGTCACTCCGTGCCGCGCTGGTATTGGTCAGGACAGCGGGCGTGTAGCGGAGCTGAATTTGTGAAGGAGGGGTGAGTGCCGAAAACGGGAGACTCTGTCTTGCGAAAAGGCCGCGCACCCATTGGTTGACCGTAGTTGTATTCTCTGACCGGATTGGGTGGCGCGAAATAAAAGTCGCGCTAGCATTGGAAGCACGAAAGTAAACAAAATTAATCAAGCCGAGTTAGAAGCGAGTCTGGAGAGTTGTATGTGGTATCCAGACTTCATACCGAATCCAAAGTACCTAGGATTTCATAAGGATCAGCTTATACGAGGTAGACCGCACATGATGTATGGAATAAAGAGAAAATTGTCGTTTTCCGATAAAGTAAAGAATTTTTTCAAAACTGACAAGCCCATTAGAACGAGGGAAGGCGTACTCATTCCCCCGCCAAATACCCCTGCCTCTTTCATGATGTTTGATAAAGGGTATCACACTTGTATCTGGCTGGAAAATTGGGCAAAGTATACTGTAGATGACGGAGTCCTGGCGTTCCCTGTGGAAGGTACATTTAATGGTCGGATCCTGTTTAACTTAAGGACCCGCATGAATGAATTACACCCTAGACCTAGGTTGACCCAGTACGAAGCTTTGGAGGAGTGGGAGATTGAGGCTGCAGAGCGAGATAAACCCCGAATGGATAAAGGAGTGAGTAAGTGGTATCCCAGACTTCCAACGCCAACCAAAGAACAGAAAATGAAACAGTGGAGGCAGTCTATGTTAACTGAAGGACTGTTTCCCATGATGGGAGTATTAGAAGAGAAAAGAGGAAAATGTAAAGCAAAAACCCATCACCTAGCACCTACGGGGGATGTAGAAGATGAACACCTGGAAGACTTGTTAATGAAGGATCCACCTCCCTATGTAGCGGAATCAGATTCGGTGCATTCTCAAAGTTCTGTTACCAATTACCCCCAGAGTAGGAGGGAAAGTGATACAGACGGGACAGCTACAGGCAGTAAACATAGGGGAAGGGATGAGTTTTGCAGACCTAAGTCCATAGTCCCGAATTATCAACCATTCGGGGAAAGTCCCCCTCGATTGGTTGCCCCGACTGCCCCGAGTATTTATCCATCCTTAGTACCCCAGGTATTGCATGGCAATTCTGCTGAAAGAGGGTTGCAGGAAAAGGAGAGAGAAGTCCTGACTAGACAGCGAGAGGACTTAGCCAGAACCATTGCACAAATGCATCCCCATCCTGAGGCCTTGACCATCCCGGTAACTATTGGTCCTGCTATCCCAATGTATAAAAATGACTTGATTAGTCCCCTTCCTCCTGTCATCACCCCAATACTGCCTACTCCTAGCTTCCAGACCCCGAGGAAAGAAGTATTCGTAGATGAGGATCAGGAAAGTGAGTGTGAATCTGGAAGTTTAATGGATTTGCCCATAAGGGAGCCGAGGGCCAGTATAGTAGGGGCAAGAAGTCAGCCTAGACAAAAGGAAGTGGTGATTGAAAGTGCATCTGGAATCAGGAACGCCTCTTTAGTTTCCCCTGAAGAATTAGACAGATGGACAAAGGAAATAGAGAAGGAGACCACTTCTCAACCTAAAACATTGGAAATATATAAATTAAGAATAGAAATAGAAGAAATGATGGCTGGGAACGTGGGAGTTGAGCGCCTGAGCTCGTATACTGAGGAAGAGTTACTATTCATCAGTAAAAATCTTACCCGGAATGCTAGGGTGCTCCACGAAAAGATAATGGATGCCGCCGCAGAAATGGGAGTTGATGTTAGCCGCTCCAAAATTCTTCAGAAACCCTACAGAGTGGACTTTTCAGACAAGGACTTAGAAAGCCTGAATGTGATGGGAAAACAGATCCAAGTAAAAGAATTGTTGAAACTCCTGCAGAAATGGGGCGAAGTGGGGAAGTGGAGAACAAGGTGGGCAAAGAAAAAGGAAGGCAGCAGGGCTGGGTCAGTATCTTCAGAATTTGTATTAAAGGAAGTAACCCCAACAGAAAAATTGTGTCCCATGAGGGAGGTCCCGGGAGGAAAGTATGTCCATGTCCCTTGGTCCAGGCAAGACATTGTGTCATTTACAAATGACTTCCCGAAATTACGCGAGAAACCAGTTGACTGGTACCGACAGGTAGAGCGTTTCATAAAAGTTCAGAAATGCCTGCTGAAAGACCTGGATGGGTTTTTCGATATTGTGGTCCCTGTAGATCTGTGGACGGAATGTAAAATAGAGATTGATTGGCCTAATGATGAATATCCCAGAGATGAGAGAACGGGAGCCCCTTCACCAGATGTAATGAGGAAATATGACCAGGTCATACAGTATCTTAAGAAAAAGGTGCCAGCCAAAGAGACAGATTGGACCCGAATAGATAGAACAACCCAAGAACGCGATGAGACAGTGCATTCATTTTACGAAAGGTTACTACAGGTATTCAAAACTTACAGTGGTATTGATAATGTGGACATGAAAGACATGACCCATTTCAGTTACAGATTTGTGTTAGGATTAAGGCCTGAAATATCACAATGGATTCGAGATAACAAAATCAGTTGGCAGGGAAAGCCCATAGATGATGTCCTGAAATATGCGAAATACTGCGAAGATGAAATTGAAAATAAAAAGAAAGCCCTCAAGGAGAAAGTGATGTGGGCACAGGTGAAATTAGCCGAACAGCAAGAAAAACAGTTAAGTAAAATAACTTCTGATAATAATGTTCCGAATACCAATTCTGGGGGGGGGGGAAAGCCCAGACCTAAAATGAGTCGTGAGGAGGCCATGAAAAAGTTTCCGTGCCATGGGTGCGGCCAGATGGGGCATTGGAGAGACGAGTGTCCACACCTACAGGCCGGTAATGCCCCTGTAAATGGTTTAAATCCACAGGTGCCGAAAGAGGGGACAAGAAAAACCCAGCAACAGGTAAAATTACCTCCAGTACCTCGCGCTCCTAGACAAAATTTTAAGAGTCAGGGTCAGCAGAATGAGAGGGCGGAAGTATGGGAGGTTGAGAGTGAAAGAAATGCAGTCATCCCGCAGTACTTGCTAAGTGATACCTTCCTTTGTGAAGATCAAGATTGACGGGGCCTGAGAGGGGAGGATGAGGAGTGCGTGCTTGGCGCCTCCTTGCCGGTAGACCAGACTGGACCATACATTGAAGGAAAGGTTGAAGGAAGAGATGTCACCTTTCTGTTGGACACTGGGGCTACCAGATCTACTGTAAGAACAGTGGATGTTCCTAACCTACCCCTCTCGGGAGAAGCGATCCAAGTAGTGGGAGTCTCGAATCAGATAATAAGTACCCCTGTAACTGAACCAATGGAGATTTCCATAGGAAATTTCAAGGAAATGCACAGATTTGTGGTCTGTGATTCCAGTCCTGTAAATCTACTGGGACGTGATTTGTTGTGCAAGATGCGTTGTACCATTTACTGCACACCAAATGGCGTTGAAATTCAGACCCCCGATGAAGATGGCCTGTACAAACTGATGTTAGTCAGACAAGATGCCGATATCAAGCCCTTGACAATTGAGGATTTACCTGAGGAACTCCAGCTAAGAGTGGTACCAGAAGTGTGGGATTTCACAGGAAAAGATGTAGGCCTGATGGCAAATGTGGACCCAGTTAAAATAGCAATAAAAACAAATGCTGTATACCCCAAAACCAGACAGTACAAAATGAGTGCAGAAGTGAAGGCAGGAGTAGCGACTGAAATCACGAGGCTGCTAGAAGCAGACATAATAGAAGAAGTGTTGAGCAGCCCTTGTAATTCGCCTATCATTGGGATCAAAAAGCCTAGTGGGAAGTACCGGGTGGTGCAAGATTTGCGCAAGGTAAACCAAATTGTTGTGCCTTGCTGTCCCATTGTACCCAACCCTGCAGTGATACTCTACCAGATTCCTTGGAACGCAGAATGGTTCACTGTCATCGATCTGTGCCACGCATTCTTTTCCATCCCATTGCATCCAGAAAGCAAGTTCCTTTTCAGTTTTGAATTTGACAGTCATATCTATGTCTGGAATCGTGTCCCTCAAGGGTACACTGAAAGTCCATCGATTTTCAACCAGATACTGAAAAAGTGCCTTGAATCCCTAGTGCTGCCAAGAGAGTCTGTTTTGGTGCAGTACATAGATGACCTGTTAGTGGCATCTAAAACCCAGTCTGACTGTGTCACTGACACAATTGCCTTGCTGAATCACCTAGGAAAAGGAGGACATAAAGTGTCGCCTGACAAATTACAATTCTGTAAAAACTCAGTAAAATATCTGGGGCACCAGATAGAAAAGGGAATCAGGAAGGTCACTACCGAAAGGATCAAAATAATTAAAGCAATGGAACTGCCCACCACCCAGAAAGAAGTGAGAATGTTCTTGGGAGTTGTGGGTTACTGCAGACAATGGATTGTAGGGTTTGCGGCTCTAGCCCGACCCCTGATAAATATGACAAAGAAAGGAGTGGAAGACCCCGTCCACTGGGACAGTGAGAGCATGAATGCTTGGGTAACTCTGAGAAACTGTCTATGTACCGCACCTGCATTGGGTATGCCTGAGTACACTAAACCCTTTGAACTGTTCTGTGACACCAGAGAAAATTGTGCTCTTTCAGTCCTGACCCAGGAGCACGGATCAGTCAGACGACCAGTAGCCTACTTTTCGGCCACCTTAGACCCAGTGGCCGCTGGACTGCCTGGCTGCTTAAAAGCCGTTGCTGCTACTTGCGTCAGTCTAGAACAGAGTGAGAGCATTGTCATGGGACATCCCGTCACTGTCTATGTTCCTCACTCTGTTGTCATCCTACTGACTAGAACTAAGACCCAGTACCTCACACCTAGTCGGCTGACTAAGTATGAGAGAATTTTGATTGGTGCTGAAAATGTAACTATCTCCCGGTGCAATGTCCTAAATCCTGCGACACTGTTACCTGTCTCTCTGGATGCAGAATTGGATGAGGGTGGGGAACATAATTGCATCGATCTGACTGAATACAGCACCAAGCCCCGTCCTGACATTCGTGAAATAGCACTACGTGATGGGGATAAAACAATGTTTGTGGATGGCTCGTGTTTGAGACATGAGAGTGGGAGTCTGAGTGCTGCCTATGCTGTGGTTACGCTGACAGGAGTCGTCGAGGCATCTTACATGCGCGAGGTGAAATCTGCACAAGTGGCAGAGCTTATAGCGTTAACTCGGGCATGCAAGAGGGGAAAAAACAAAAGAATTACTGTTTTCACAGACAGTCAGTACTGTTTCGGGGTTGTTCATGACTTCGGCCAATTGTGGTTGCAAAGAGAATTCATGACTTCCTCTGGCACACCTATCCGAAATGGGAAAGTAGTGCATAACTTACTGGAAGCCATCCAATTACCCAAAGAATTGGCTGTGGTCAAGTGTGCGGCTCACAGATCTGGAAATGATGATGTGACTGCCGGTAATAGGTACGCTGACCAAATTGCACAGTTTTGTGCTCGACACCAGATGTCCCTACAAATTGCCCGGTGGGATGGAACCAGCTGCCAACTTATGTTGTTTGATAATGTGTCAACGTGGGAAGAATTAAGAGAGATACAACAAGCCACAGACAGGCAAGAAAAAGGCAGGTGGGCAGCAAAGGAATGCGAGTTGCGAGAAGATGGTGTGGTGGTAAACCCGGCTGGGGTGCCTGTACTGCCTGATAGCTTGATCGACCCCATGGTCAGAATGATACACGAGCCAACACATATGGGAAGAGACGCGATGTGTCGGGTGTTTGACCAAGTGTTCTATAATTCAAAGTTCAGGGACCAGGCGGAAAGGCTTTGCCAGAGGTGCCTAGTGTGTCAGCAATTCAATGCAGGAAAAAAGACTGTAGTGAAGCAGAGTACTATTGGAAAGGCAGTAGGTCCCTTCGTGAGAATACAGGCAGACTTCATAACCATGCCCAGATGCAACGGATATAGATATGTCTTAGTCATAGTATGTCTATTCTCCAGGTGGGTGGAAGCATATCCAGCTAAGAAAAATGACGCTATCACCACAGCCAAATTGTTGCTCAGGGAGTTGATACCTAGGTATGGGATCCCAGAGACGATCGAAACAGACCAAGGTGGGCATTTTGCCAACGATGTCCTATTGGAACTCTGTAGAGCCTTCAAAATGAAGCAAAGATTGCACTGTGCCTACCACCCAGAGGCTTCTGGGGTAGTGGAACAAATAAATGGCACTCTGAAGTCCAGACTGGGAAAAATGTGTGATTCCACAAAAATGAACTGGATAGAAGCTTTACCCCTGGTGCTGATGAGTTTGAGAAGTATCCCGAATCGAAAGACTGGCCTGAGTCCCCATGAAGTGTTGATGGGAAGAGTGATGCGCCAGGCATGGGTACCCGGAAACAAACTGCTAAGCATTTCTGATGATATGGTGCTAGAATACTGCAAGCAGCTGGGTGACCAAGTGCGTTCTCTCTCTCAGCAGATTGGAGAGACTGAAGACGAGTGGCCAAAGACTCCAGCACACAACCTGCAGCCAGGAGACTGGGTGGTGTTAAAGAAACACACCCGGAGCAGCTGCTTGAAGCCAAGGTGGGGAAAGCGACGACAAGTGATCCTCGTCACTACCACTGCTGTGAAGTGCGCTGGTGTACCGAAGTGGATCCACGCCAGCCACACAAAGCGGGTATCTGGAGAAAACGCGACTGGAGCTGAAGGCAGCACAGCTGAAGAGACTTCCGAGGAGGAAGGTCCGGAACTAGCTGACATCGAACTGCCGAGCACAAGTCGAGACGTTGAATGGTATCCCGCCGACGAACCAGTTCATGATCCAATACGAACAAGGAAATATTCCTACTTAGACAGTGAGTGGGATAGTCCAGGTGAGTCAGGAGTAGAAGGAGAAGGTCAGGTCAACGAAAGCCACAACACACCTGATCAGGACATAGGCCAAGTAGGGTCAGATCAAGATCTCGAGACTCCTCCTGAAACTCCGGAGCCGAGAAAGGGACAGTTAGAAGTTAGAGCTGACGTTCATGCAGAAGAAAACGAAGAGATCGAAGAGCATGAACAGGAACAGATAGAACTAGATCAAAGTGCTCAGACAACGGAAACAACAGTAACCAGAAATAAAAAGAAAGTGCGATTTGAATCTGAGCAGGGACAGAATAGGGACCAGGCAGAAGAAATAGACGAAAGACCTGGAACTAGTCAGACAGGCAGGGAAACAGAAGTGCCACATCAAAAAGTGAAAAGAGTACACGAGGAAGGCGAAGTCTCCTCAACCACTGGGAGGCACGGAGGAAGAAGTGAACCCCGATACGTCAAGAGACTAAGGCTCAGATTAAAGACAGTCGGAGAAAACGATAAAGACCGAAAAAGGGCTCAAAGTGAAAGAAGTGCAGCCCAAGGCAAATCGCTGAGAAAGAGCGACAGAGTAAAGAAACAGAACCGACTGTATCGGAGCCCTGAGTGGACGTACTTTGTGTTGGAAGAAATTGACGAACCACACCACAGTGGCAACAGTGACAACGAGTCCATTGCTGATCGGAGTTCGGACGAAGACCCTCCGTAAGAGAACCCCTGAAGTGAGCCTTTGGTACAAAGGAACGAAGAGGGGTAGCAAAAGCCACCTGTAAGCTAAAAATGTCTGATCCGAGTGTCTCTGGGAGATCCCGGTGTGGGTGTCTCAAAACCTGTTGTAAGATATGCTTGTGTAGTGTAGCTATGCTAATAGTAATGTGGATAGGACTAACAGTTTTTCTACCTTTTATGATAAGTAGAGATCCAAACTTGTCCCCTACTGAACCCGAAGCAGTAGATGTAGGGGTTGTACAGACTGCAGAAACACCACGAAGACTAGAAAGACGCGACAAAAGAGTAGGACTGACACACACACGACCTGATTTAGAAGCACCAGATGAGGATGGACTACATTTTCACAAAATGAAGAACAGGACGCATTTAAATGTTTTTGCTAACTTGTTAGTGCATTATGTAGAGGCTATGGAAATAGAGGACTGTTATGTCTGCATGAAGCTACCAACCTCAGTGGCTGAAGGCGTGACATACCACCATCTACCTTTGACCTATGGAATATCCTGTAGTATATTGGCTAGCTTGTTCTATAGAAGCACCTTGCAGTACTATTATTCAAATGAGGACGTAGTATTTTCTGAACTTCCCATTAGAAGACATTTGAACCGTGTACATACTACAAGTGACGTGACCCGCTATATGGGAGAATATTTCCTGACTATAGGTAACATAGACTTAGATCAAGCAAAAGAAGACAATCTGACCTGTTCTCTGCAAGAGCAGGAAAAGATGTTTATAAAGATGGCAGACAGAAGGAGAGAAAAGTTTCAGAAGAAGGCAAATGACGAGAAGGATAGAATCCCTAGGTGGGCTGAGCACATGGATAATACCTCAGAAGGCGAAGCCAGTCCTGCCTTGTTGCTGGATTTTGAAAGAAAGGGGAAACTTTGTATCCATAGGGAAAAGACAGAGTACTATAACAATGTATTCATCGGTTCCAGCGAGTGTGAACATAATTATAAGGTAATTGGAGGTTGGGGTTTCAAAAACGGGTCAGAACCTGTGTTTCCCGGAATATATTATATATGTGGGAACAAGGCTTATTTCAATTTGCCGGATCACTGGTATGGAAGCTGCTACTTTGGCATTGTTTTCCCGAAAATATACCATGTGAATAACGCAGCTGGAAGCGATGATGAAACTAATGGCTTAGTGCGTAGTAGACGCGAAAGTGTAGGCGAAATTGTAGGTGATATTTTTAGTGCACTGATACCTGGAATGGGGGTAGTTCTGAACACCCATAGAATCTGCAAATTGTCTACAGTAGTGGACCGGTTATCAACGGACACTGCTGCTGGTTTTCTGCTGGTCAATACTGAAATGGTTGCGATCAGATCAATGGTTTTACAAAACCGTCTTGCCCTTGACACCCTATTAGCAAAAGAGGGCGGAGTCTGTAGAATGCTGAGAGCGCAACATTGTTGCACCTACATTCCTGATAAGAGTATCGAATTAAAACAATATGTGAGGAACATAACTAATTTGGAAAAGGAACTCAAACCATTAGAGGTTGACAGTGCCTGGACGAGACTGACTGGAGGTCTCTCCTCTATAGGTAGTTGGTTTACTAACTTAGGTAGAAATATTTTGTGGAAAATACTGATGCCAATAGTTATAATAGGTGCGATTGTATTGATCATTTTTATCTGCTGCAAATGTCAAAAGTGTAAAAAGAAATATACAGTCAATCCGAGGGGGGTGAAAAGAAACATTGATGAGTTAGAATTAGAAGAACTGAAGAGTGCAATTTATAAAAAGGCGAAAAATCACCACTCTCATAGGGAAGCTGAAAGAAAACTAAACAATAAGTTTATTGAAATCGAAATGGACGATATGAATGAATGAGAAAAGTTGGCATCTGTTTCCTTCATGTAGTGATGATAGTAAATATCATCAAAGAGGGGATTGATGGAGCAAGGATTCGCACGTATAGCGCCTTGCTCGTATGCAAAACCCTTGTCTGAATTTCATAATAATATTAACACCATTGTTCGTCATTTGTAAAGTGTTTTCCCCTACACGCGGGTGTCCCTAGGATGCTTGCTTGTTTGTCTTTTCACGTACTAACGAAGCTTGCATTGAAAATGGCTGCTTTGCCGCAATTCAGTCTGCGCATGCGTCGGTCATACCCATGTGATGTGACGCACTCGCATTCTGGAGGGATTCTGTGCTCATGCGCATTGATGCTAAATATGGCCGCTTGTCTCTTACCACGCTCTCTGCTTACTGCAGCAGCTTTTAGCCTATCTATTCTTTCGCATTAATCTTTAACGCTATAGTCATTATAAAGTAAGGGTTGGTTAAGTTTTAGCTTGGTATACAGTGCGATCATTTTTATGTATGATTTTAATTTGTTTTCGCTTACTTTTCATGTACCGCGTCTTTTTGGGCTGGGTATTCATGAGCGGAGCCATACTTGAAGCTCTGCTGGGCACCGTCACCTGACCGGAGAAAGTTCCAACTGCGCAGAAGCTAAACCTAGCCAGCTGGCTCCTGAAGCACAATGCGCCTGGGAACCTCGCTGGGAATACGGAGTCTTACCTTGAAAGAAGCAATACTGTTGCTACCTATTGTAAAACTGTCCTGTACTGCTGTATTCTATGCATGGGAACGTGAACCTGAGGGGTGGGTATTCAAAATTGCATATTTAATCATGTGAAACTGAATTCTAGGAGGTGGTAAAGACCGCACCACCTCTCCTGACCAATCACAATGTGGGAAACTGTCACTTGCAACAATAATGGGTGGTCTAAGGGTCCCCAAACTGTATAATTACCCTAGTTTAGCTTAGGAAAATTGTCCGACTTGTCCGAGTAGCAGACCTGTCACTGACCCTACGATCTCAATAGGTGCTCATTCTGAAAGTGCTGCGGAGCACTTTGTCCATACTTTCCACAATCTCCTAAGGGGTGGAAAATCCTAAGTGCTGGCGAAGCACTTTGCTGGGGAATTCGAAAATCCAATCGGGGTTTCTGGCGGATTACTTGCAGGAGGGGGTAACGCAGGCGTTGCTGTCCGAAGCTGTGGGTGTTGGTCGTACCCTGGGAGGCCCAGTCCTTGACCTGAACCTGAGGGGTATCCTGTCCTTACTGTCCGTGAGCTGTACCTGCTCGCATTCTGGCATTCCTTTTCTGAGGGTCCCTGTCCCCGTCTTCCCAACTGACCCGTGGCCAGGGTTGGTCTTCAATCTGAATTAGGTAAATATAGATTGTGGGTTTGCGTATCTCTTTTTCTCTCTCTCTCTCGTTCTCTTATATCTGAATCAGGTAAAAGTATTCTTACCTGTGTTATTGCTCTATTGCCATTGCAAATATATATGACTGAATTTTAGTTGGTTCCTTCTCTCCCCCCATCCTTTAGAAACTCATTGATTTTATAAAACCATAGCATGTTCCCGTTTTTTCCCCTTTCCTTTAGTGGTTTGCAGTGAACTTAGCAAGAATAGCTCAAGTACTTAGGTTAAGTACATGTTCTAGGTCCCATCCCTTTCCTATGTTCTAGTATAAAGTTGCAGTGAATAATATGTGCTAAACTTCTCCCTGTAGTTTCCCATATATTCTAAATGGTCATATTTTTTGTGCAAAGTTATCTATTGGTACTGATATTGATGTTTGATATATTACTCTGTGTATCGCTTATTATCTTGGCTTCTTCACTTTGAATTCTTATATAAAATTTCGAACTTATTCAGGTGTCTGTGGTCATTTTACAAAACTGTGGAAAGTATTTTACGGATTTTAAGGTGTATTGGATGTTAGGCCTGTCTACTTTTCCTTAACAGCTCCAGGTCCATCAAGGAATTGCGCCTGTGGTAAGTCGGGTGCATGGTAAGCAGAGGTAAATCCAAACTTGATTACTCCTAGCAGCGTGCAGGGGGAGAAATCCTCACCCAGTTTCACCCAAACGAAATTAATGTGTTCTTCACGCCAAGGGCCCAGTGCGTGTTAGAGAATTGGTAACCCGGGTGACCTGGGGAAAACTGCGCGCTCTAGCAGAAGTGTCTCTTGTGTTGAACAGTGCCCCCTTTCTGATGCTGACATCCTACCAGAAGCCATATCTGCCTTGAAAATGTCAGTGTTTAATTTGAGCCGGTGGTTTCTGTTGCACGGCATAGCACTTATTTGCCAACACCGGCACTTATGACAGTCTGCCACATGGGGGCGCTGTTTGTCTAATTTGGAGACCAGCACACCAACGGTTGTTTATTAATTCAATATACATTTTTAAAAAATGACCAATACCTGCTGCCAAAGCCATTCTCATAGGTTTGGGGGGCCAGGAACAGTCAGAATTGTCGCACGTGTACGAGTGTGACGGTTAGGAGTTTGTTGACAGCCTGACAGCGGCAATGAGCGATGCAAGTGGAAGTGACGTCCTGATAAGGGCCTTGGCACTGGGAGCCACCATACATGTGTCCGCTGTTTATCCAATCAATGGCATTAGGGAATGGCACGCATGTTGCCAATGCTTGTGCCTCCTGTGCTTCTTTCCTTCCCTGGATCTCGCTCTCTTGGAGTCCTTAGAGGATGATGGGAGAGTAGCTGAGGAAGGATCTGCTTCTCTGGTGGCTCTGTCGAGCGCCTTCTGAACCTCCTTCATTCTTCTGTCTTCCCTCTGAACTCTTTCATGATCCTTTAACGTTCTACGTGACTTTTCATTATTTTACAGAATTCTCATTCTTTGGTAGAATGTAATGTGCGAGGACAAGTGACACATTGAATGTACACCCTTCACTGCTCTTTTTCCACAGAATGGGCAGATCGCATTGAAAAAAGAACAGATGATGGACGGAATGCTGAGCAAATCCAACATTCACCCCAGTCACATATCTGGGTTGAATCCATCGTTTTTTGCACACCACGCCATTCCACTTTAGACCCAGCTCTATGTAAAGTCTTGACCCTGTTCCTGCTGGGAACCGTCCAGCCCGAACTGCCAGGCCAGGTCCTCCCTGGACCGGTTTCGGGGGTATCATCCCTCATCAGCCTGGCCAGCTTGAATCTGGCGGCACAGTGAGCCTGGGATCCACGTCTGGGCATCCATCATACATTCTTTTTGCAATTGTAATTGCCGCCCTAAGTGGGAAGGGTATGTATGCCCAGATGTGCAGACCTGGAATTTGGGATTCTGAGCACACTTTTTTAAACACTATTGATTTCAAACCATTCTTTTCGAGAACGTACACTATGGTGTTGGTATTTTTTTCTAATCACTGAAAAAATTGCATAATTGAATACTGTGGACTATTCTGGCATAAGCAGAATATATATCAGTGCAGGTGAAACATGCCGAAATGTATATGAGAAAACTAGATGTGTTAAATAACGATTCTGCGTGTTCCCATTGAAATAAAAACTCAGAACAGGAAGATTTACCCTGGGTAGTGGTATTTACCACATTTAGTAAATACCCCAAACTTGCAATGGGGGCCTAAGACTCTTATTTGGAGTTTGGTGGCAGGATGCTCCATCACAAATATGGCAGATATTCCATCCGCTGTATTACAAGCTACGTCATTTGCAGAATGGAGGACGGATAGAAGTCACATTTTGACAGAGATTCGTATCCACCAATCTTGAAATAAGGCCCAGTTCATTCGCACATGTTTTTAGAAAAACTCAGCTTTTTAAAAAAATGTAATAAAGGAACATGCCCGATGACAAGAAAGCATATTTCACTTGCCCCAAAGCCACTTCATGTATCAGAGTGCAGTCGCCTTCGATGGACCTTTTGCAGTTTCAACCTTTATTATATTGAGCGAGATGAAAACATGGGCGTTAGAAGGATTTTTTATCATCTCTGCTCATGGGACCACAGAAAAGTTCAATGTTAGTTTTATATATGTATTTTTATGATATTGTTTATAAGTAATTCTTCCTGTGGTGTTTTAGCATTGACCCTTCCTGCACCGATATCAAATGGAATTGGAGATTGACACTGATAGTGCTTACCCAAAACCCCCAACACTCACCAGAATATAAAGACCAGGTCTTCCTTCTTGGATTCCCTCGTCTCATATGTAGCATCGTACAGTCCATAGCGGCAGTCGTTGAGTGGAAGCAGCTTCACAAAGGACCCGTAGGGGTCTTCCACAGTGCATCCAATGTCGCCCACCAGGATCTGCTTCTCAGGCTCCACAATGATTTCTCGCTTGTCTGGGCTCAGGCAGAAGAGCACAGCCTTCTTCCTCTTTTTGACCTCCTCTGGCGTTGAGGACTTCCTCACTTTCATTTCGTTGAAGACCTTGATGACTTCGTCGTTAACGGCGACACCCGACGCCTGCAAACAGAAGTCAATGTCACTCATTTAGGGAAAGGTGTTATATCAGAAGGGAAGTTCTAGTTAGCACGCTTAGAAGACCCACAGCATGATTTGACATATACCTCAAAACACAGGATATCAAAAAGACCTGGAGTTAAAGTTACTGGTAGTAGATATTGAAGAATTTGTTGTCAATGGGTGCATTTTGTGGAGCCTTGTCTTTTTTGCTGATTCTTTTTGAATAGGTACTTTTATCTTCTTTGTTATTGTACATGTAAAAGTAACTTGCATCTAACCATGTGATGACAGTGGAATATGCAATAGATATTTCTCTACGATGAGTTTACTTTGTAAGAATCCAAGGACTCCAGCAGGTGGCCAGCCAACCTCAAGACCACACCCACGCCAGAGACCTCGAAATCATTACCGACAGCAAACTGGACACATGGCCTGCTTCCACACTCTGAAGATGCTGCTGAGGCAAATATTCAAATGTGTCCCAAGCAACATCAGAAACGCCATCACCCACATTCTAGTCACCAGCAATTTGAACTATGGGAACACCCTCTACGCCAGGATCACTAAGCAATTCACTAGAAGGCTACAAAAACATACAGACCTCGGCAGCCAGCCTCATCCTCAATCAACTACACAGAACTCTAACACCACACCTCAGGGAGCTACATTGGGTCCCGGTACACAACATGTCCATTTCAAACTCCTCTCGTGTACATTCAAGGCACTACACAACTAAGCACAACTAAGGGCTCACCTACCTGAACATTGGTATCTCCTTCCGCCAACCACCTAGATACCTTCACTGCACGGAACTCTTACTCGCACACATCCCACACCTAAACAGACCCAGATCAGAAGGACGGGGGTTCTTTTACATTGCTTGAAAAGCATGGAATGACCTCTCAATCCACATCAGAGCCTCTCCTCTCTTCTTGAATTCCGCAATAAGCTTAAGACCTGGCATTTCAATTCACCAACCTACCCTCGGCAGGGCTAGAACACACACACCTGCTTAGAACTAGGATACCCTCAGGGATGATAGTGCCCTTTACAAATACATGAAACATTACTTAACAAGCAATCTTTGTATTTGGTACCCAATAATGATGGGGTAACGGTTTATAAATTAATAATAATATTGCAGAGTTCTATAAGTTCAAAAATACAGAAGCTTTCCAGGATATCTGGTCTCTCTAGATATCTGTGAACAGAGATGGAAGCCCTTTCTGACTAAGAGGTAATCTCAGAGAACGCCTACTATTTACTGGCTAGAAGCAGGTTATTACACCTGCGTGACAAGATTGCTCTGTACTGCTCAGTTACAAGGTGTGTGGCAATTCCTGTTTGAAAACAAGAAATGTGACATTTGTACTGCTGACATACTAGTCATATGACAATATACTAATTGGTTATGCTGGAATACAATGTGTGTGATTGTGTGACTACTTGGATATCCACACAACAAGTTTGTACGGCTGGACTATGGCCCACATGCATCATTGTTTCATTTTGCACTTCCTAATTTGCGATTTTTAGGGAATCGCAAATTAGGAAATGCAAAATGGGATGCATGTACATTTTCGCAAAATATTTGAGAATCGGTAAAAATCGCAATTTTTACCGATTCTCAAATATTATGCGATTAGCAAAGTGCGAATTCGCAATTCCCATTCATTCCTATGGGCTAAAATGCCCATAGGAATGAATGGGAATTGCGAATTCGCAATTTGAAATCGCAATTCAGCAATGCATTTCAAGGGTGTAGAGGGGGGTCCAAATGACCCCCCCCTTCACCCATGAAATGTACTTTTGAGTATAAGTTACAGACACACATGTCCTAAGGACATGTGTGTCTGTAACTTTACAGTTTAAAAAATGCATGTTTGTGCTTTTTTAAACAATTTCGCAAATTACCACGAGGTTCAACTTCGTGGTAATTTGCACTTGCAATTTCAAACTTCGCAATTTGAAATCAAATGATGCATAGCATTTTAGAAATCGCAAAATTGCGATTTCTGAAATGCTATTGCAATTTTAGAAATCGCAAAAAAGTTGTGATTTCTAAAAAAGCATGATGCATCTCAAAAAGCATTTTCCGTTTGCGACTCCAAAAATGCTTGATGCATGTGGGCCTAAGTTTTTCTTCCCCGGTCATTGATGCTCGATGCTAAAATGGAGGTTTGGCCACGTATAACATCGGACCATGGTCCAGTGTTAGCTGATCTTACTAGTTTCAGTCCTGTAAAAGAATATAGATCTTTTACTTTTAACAAGAAGCTGTTATGTGACCCCGAGTACATTACTCATTTTAAAAACTGGGCAAAAATGTTTCTAGAGAGTAATAGAGGCTCAGTCACACAACCAATGGTTTAAGAAGCATTGAAAGCTGGACTCAGGGGAGAGACACTTAGTTATGGTTGGAGGAAGCAAAAGATACAGAAGGAACAAATGTTGGGACTGTTAGCAGTGTTAAGGGCAGCTGAACAAGAACTCATACAAATTGTTAGAGAACAGGCTGATCCCAAGGCTGCATAAACAAAGATGGCATGTTGTAAGGCTCGAATTAATGGGATTTGGTCTCAGGATATATCGGCCCAAAATCAAACTTATAAAGAGGAAACATATGAATATGGTGAGAAGACTGGACGTTGTTTAGCTCAAAGGTTGCGGGGGAAGCAACCTGCTCAAAGAATAGTTGCTTTAGAAGACGGAAGGGGGGTACTGCTGACACTCGAGAAGCGATATTGGAGGTCTTTTACTCCTTTTACAAAGAGCTCTACTTGCAAGACGCGGTGCAGCAGGATAATATAGAAGAGTTTGTACATACACTGGAGGTGTCCGAGCTTTCACAGGAAGAGAGAGAAGCATTGGAAAGTCCAATAACAGAGCTGGAATTAGTGGAATCGCGAAGGTCCTTGGCTACAGGGAAAGCGGCTGGGCCTGGTAAATTACCGCTGGTGATTTATCGGATACTTTTCCCCATCATTAAAGAAGATATGCTGGCTACCTTTTTAGAGGCACAAGTAGGAGACCCACCGCCCTCTTGGGATAATGCAAATATCGTGGTTTAAAAAAAAAAAAAAGACAAGCCACCGCAGCTTCCACCATCATGAGACCCATATCATTAATAAACGCAGATGGTAAGCTGTACTCAAAAATTTTAGCAACTAGAATGGCCCAAGTAATATCCCTGGTAGTATCTAAGAATCAGTATGGTTTTATACCAGGACGCAGTACAGTTAATCATATACAGAGGATGATAGCAACTATAGACTATGCAAGTCACAGCAAGAACCCATGGGTATAATCCTATTAGATGCTGAAAAAGCGTTTGATCGTGTTTCATGGCTTTTTCTCTGGGCTCTATAGGAAAAGATGGGAATTGGATCAAACTTCATAACATCTATAAAGACAATGTACAAAAGACCCCGGGCTAAAATCTGTACTATGGGCAGTGAGTCATCTTATGTGAATATTACTTGCGGAACACGGCAGGGGTGTCCTTGCTCGCCCCTCCTCTTTGCTATCTACATTAATCCATTATTAACTTTGTTGGAAGTGACTGAAAGAATACATTCAATGGTTATTGGACAATATCAAGTACGTGTCCTGGCTTACGCTGACGACATTGCTTTATTAACGTCAGATCCAGAACAGGCAGTAAGGGAAGTTGAGAATCTTACTCAGAAATATGGTGAGGAGGCTGGATATAAGTTAAATGTATCCAAAACCCAGATCATTTGTACTGAAGGGCTGTGCTTAGGAGAACCGCGAGTTACGCATGAAGCTCGGTATCTGGGCATTAAGATCAGGATGGCGCTCCAAGAGGTAGTGGATCTCAATTGGAGAGATATAGTTTTGTCGGCCCGGCAACAACTGAAACGGGCTGAGTGTCTACGTTTGTCAATGGTAGGTAGGTGTAACATACTTAAAATGTGTATATTACCCAAGGCAATGTATTATTTTAGGACAGTTCCATTAGAGCTAAAACGCTCTCAATTACTTCAGCTACAGACTTTAGTTGATAAGTTTATATGGGGTCAGAAGAAACCGAGGCGGGCTTCTAGGTATATGACGCTACCATTAAAACGAGGAGGATGGGCAGTGTCGAATTTTTCCTGGTATTATTTAGCTTGTCTACTCCAAAGCATGAAATATTTAGTGGTAGGAGTAGAAGTTCAACAGGGGGAAGCTCCTAATATATATCAGATGTTGATGGAGGCTCCTGCTAGTAAGGTTTTACTTAAATTCATAGAACCCAGCTATTTCAAGAGAACGCGTTTTAAAATATATAATGCAGCATATAAAGCCTGGAAGACGATTCGTAAATTGATATCATTAGGCCGTATAAATTACTATACACCATTAAACACCACGGAATTATTTCCCGGTATTTTCTGGGATGCAAGAATGGATAGGTGGTGGGTGCAGGGGGTTAAACAGCTAGGCGATTTGTATAAAGATGGTATAATGGTTTCATTTACTGAATTGGCTCAACAGTATAACTTAGCCAAACCTGACTTTTTAATTTTTTTACAAATTCACGATTATCTAATTAAGCATCAAAGGCAATAAGGTGTAACATTGCATGTACTATTAGAGGCTGTAAAAAAAGGGCTAGGATTGGGACTATATATGAAATCTTGATTGAGACTCAGTCTGATGATATAAGGCGACATGACGCGAAGTGGCGTGAAAGATTTGGAACTACAAGAACATATGTGCAACTATCTATTGATATAACTGCCAAAGTTATACTGACAGCCAATCTGCATACACAACATTATAAAACTTTGTTTAATTTATATCATACCCCTGCCAAAATGCAGAGGGGGGGATCTTATGATGGGAAATGCTTTCGTTGTCAGTCTGATGATGCAGATATAGTACATATTTTCTTTGACTGTATAGGCCTAAATCATCTTATAGAAGATATTTCACAATTTTTGACGTACATTACAGGGGTACAAGTGATTATTTCTAGAGACGTGATGTTGACAGGAGTGGGGGAAAAGATACAAACCCCATAGGTATGTTATCCACTTAGATACCTTATATTCATGGCAGTTGCGCGTTTATGTATTGCTACTATGTGGCTCCAACCAGAAGCACCATCTTTTGAAATGTGGCGTACAAAATTTTATAATGGTTTTAATTTGGAATACAGGCTTTATAGTATTAAATCTATGAACAAAAAAGTGTTGGAGGCCCAAATATGGGGGCCTATGTTACATCACATGGATAAATCGCTGTGATTAACATTTAACCTCCGGGATATTATGTAGTTCTTTTCTTTTCTGTGATTATATGAAATATATCTGCATCATGATTTAATTATTGATTTGCGTGCACAAACATGTTTTTTGAACTGAACAATAAAAAACAAAAAAAACAGTACCTTTGCTGTAATTAAATGCAATTCGGCAAGATATTTAAAAATGATATTTAGAACACAATATTTAGGTCAGACAATATTCTAACAACAATATTGTGGTACACACTTACAATGCAGGGTCTTGTGATGCTTTTAGAATTTGGGTGGAATTTCTCTTAAACGGAGACCTTGGTCTGGTGTCTCTGATTCATCAGTGAGGTGCAGAGCGGACTGGTCGATGTATCGTTTCGTGACGTGATAGTACGTGCATTAGTGCATGCTGCATACTACTTTGCTTTTTAATTCATACAATGAGGTTGCCCAGTAGATGTGTTAGCACTGCTTAATAGCATTGTTTGTCAGTTATTGATACAGAGCTGTTGAGAAAGACTAGCCTTATCGCCACGAATGAAACCTGGCCCTAGGCCTTATTTGTGCCAGGAACTGGTAGCAGTCAGGACACCTTCAGATAATTGTAGTCTTTTAGTAGGCTGTAGTAGTGTTCTAAGGCTTGCAGCCTAGCAGGAGAGGTGTTTCACCCTTTGCATAACCTTAGGGATGTTCTTAGCTGTGTACTAAGGATGTCAATATAATAACGAGCAGCAATATATTCTATTTTAGAACATTATCCGGCTCTTATTTTCCGTTTTAGATAAATCATACTGATGTTTGTAAATGGACAAGTAAATAGATTTCTGCCTCTTGGCAGCAATAATCTTTATCAGGAATTTAACAGTCATTTTCATTGGATTCTTTATTCGATGATTAAAAATCACCATAAAAGCACAAACATACAACATTGTTTTTTAAAAAGAGAACAATTAAATTAGCGTACGAATCCCAAACTTAATACAATCAAATCACTGAATATTAAAGTGACATACGTGATCATTAATAATACAATCAGGTCACTAAATATTAAAAAAATATCATTCGTGATCATTAAAACCTATCACTAAGAAATTACATTCCACCCCCTCCCCTAGTTGCCCTTAATCGAACCGCCACTTTAATGAAATTAATAATACAACACAGTGTAAGAGGGTCAGTCGCTTGTAACAGTCATATTCAATAGAGAATCAGACAATGGTTCAAACAGTGCATCAGATCTCTGGCTGGCTTGGGATTCATGGTTACATAAGCTTGCCTCACAATGTCTAGGTCCGGAGTTTGCTGGTTGTTAGCATGTGGTTTATAGTTTTGTAACTGTAGGACCTGGATATTGACACACTATTGTAGTATTGCTGGCAGGCAATCATCTGTACCCTGTGCTTTGCTGTTCTTCTGGTGTTTGTTAATGACCTCCATTGTAGTGGGTTCCATTAATGTCTTTGCTGGTGATCTGTGGAGCTTGGCTGTTCAGGCACCAGATGTATTCACTGAGTTGCTTCTGAGCCACAGGGAATTCCACACAATACAGTTTTCTGTAGCAATCATGGGGCATTACATACTTTGTGATGTTTTAACCTCTCCACTTGCTATCTTCATTATTGAAATGCGGCTTGATAGTCGCTTTTGATTAATGAGATGTGCTAATGGTCTTGCAAATGTAGTAATGTATTCATAAATGTACAGCCTCCCGTCTCCTCTCTTCAAATATATTTCTCAAAGTATATTTTGTATTTGTACTTTTGAAGAGGTTTCTTGTTCAAGGTTCCTGTTCCGTAGGTTTTTTTCCTCTTGTAGTTTTCCCTCAAGGTCTTGATATGTTTTCTTTTTTGGGACCACGTACAGATGATCAGACCCCTCAGCACTGCTTGCAAAGCATCGCACACTATTTATGGTGCCATTTCAGCATCTCCATTGAGTTTGAAGGATAACTTGATCTGTTCTTTCAAATCCTTAGTTTCATTCTGATATTTGAATGTAAAGGTATTCATTTAGATTCGGATGGTGGAAAAGGGTTAGTTGATATTGTTTATAGGGCCACCACCTAAGCCTTGGTTTTTTTTTTTTTACTCCTCGTCTCACCGTGTCAAGTCTTTGTGGAACTTTTACAGCCGTACTCTCTACCTGTGGACCACTTGGCTGACCACTCTTCACTTGGGTCGCCTGACCTCCTCCCCTTTAGTACCGGGGACATGGTGTAATTCCACCTAAGCCTTGTTAGACAATCCACAAATGTCATTATTTTGCCTTCAATCTAGTCTGCCGTATTTAAAATGCATGACAGGAGGAAGTAGATTCTTGAAAATCGTTTTATGCCTGAAGTACAAGAGTCTATAATCCCTTTTGTGGGGTTGGACAGTCACCATTTTCTGTCTTGTATTGAATCTCAGAAAGTTGTTCTATTTGAAGAGATCTGTCTAATGCCTCATTGGGTCTGCCTAGAGTTTGGTCTGGGACTTTCTTCCAGTCACTGCCGATTACCAGCTTCCTAGACATTTTTGCAAGGATCAAGTTGAATGGAGTTGTAGTGAAATAATATGTGGTCGTTCAGAGATATTCATAGCATATTGTAAATATCTTGCCTTGTTGCCCCTGTTTTTCCTGCAACATGTGAACCGCTTGTAGAAGAGCCATGTCTGTTTTGCTCTTCTCAAAATATACATGGCCATCTCGGTCCTTGCACATGCTTTCTCTATTTATAATCCATGTTGCAATTTTATGGGGTCATTATTCAATCTTGGTGTTGGTTCATCAAGCTTCTGACATGGATCACAAACAGGTTACTTCATACATTTATGAAAGGTCCTTATTGGTCTGGTGTTTGTCTCTCGTTTTATGTTTGGCTTTGGGAGCTTGATTTTTCACCCTGTCTTCTTGAGCAGTTGAACCTCGGCCATGTATTTGCCTAGTCAATGTTTGCTAGAAGGTATCATCATGTGGAATCTCTAATTGGGTAGGTCATTTGTCAAACCTCTGAGGTTCCGCGACGATCGTAAGTGGTGTTTTCGACTCGCACGAATATGGTCGAGTCTGGTATCTATGAACCACAAATGACGAGTTTAGTGGGTGTACGCAGTTTCGCTGTGTTAACCTAAACCGTTCGTTTGTTTCGTGGGTTTCTATCTGTACCCACGGGTTCCATCTTAGATACGGCATCCATTTTGTCTCTTGCCCTCAAGTAGCCAGCGAACGGACGCTGTCCGCTTCGCGACCCTGGGATTCCCAAGACTCTTGCGGAAGACACGTTTCCTTTGAAAGTGTCTTTATGATGAGGGGGATGATACTGTAAGGCAGATGGCCCCGCTCGAGGCACATCTTGCCGTGCCGGTCTATTGTCTCAGCCGTGCATCTCATTAGGCACGTCCCTTTGATGCCTGCAGCTCGTGTTTCCCGATACCACCCCTTTTACACCCTTTCCGATCTCCCCACTGTTTCTGCCTTCCTCTGCACCTGTCCTTGTTCCTCTTTCGATCTGTTTACTGCCGATTGGAATGTACTAATGATGGGAAGATGGGTTTTTACAGTTGGGAACCACCGAATGTTTCTGCACTTATGTTCCGGACCTTGAATACATCAAAGCGACCCCTCTTGGGGATAATGATGGGAACCAAGGGCCTCATTTATGAGGCCTTGCGTCAATTTTGCGCTGCGGATGCGTCACTTTTTGTGACGCATCGGCAGCGTAAAACATGCGCCTTGTTGCGCCATATTTAAAAAGTGACGCATCTAGGTAGATGCGTCACTTTTTAAACCCCTGCGCCACATTATACCTGCGTCAGGTATAATGTATGCAGAGGGGGCGTTCCCCCGCAAAAAGCCTCGTAATAGTGACGCAGTGAAATCTATGAGATTTCACTGCGTCACTTTTAGGATGCGGTTGCGTCAAAATCTTGCGCCTGCCTCACAGCAGGCGTAAGACTGACGCAAGCCCTTTCACATGGGGCTTTCCCCATGTGAAAGGACGCATTGCTGGAGTTGCGTCACTTTTGTGACACACTCCAGCAATGCGTCACTTTTGCGCTTACAGATGCGTCAGAAATACTGACGTATCTGTAAGTCCTTGCGACATGATGCGCCATACATTAAATATGACGCATCATTGGTGTCGCAAGGAGTGCGCAGTGAAAAGTGACGCATCGCTGTTTTCACGCAGCGATGCGTCACTTTTCATAAATGAGGCCCACGTTGTAAACTTTTGTGTACCATGTTAACCTATGAGAGAAAACTGTATAAAAGGAGCGATCCACAGTAGCAATTTGAATCAGATCCCGCGAACTTACATGCTGTGTACTTCACGTGACTTCTGTGTTCCCTGCAGTAAATAAACCTCGAATCTTTGACGCCGAAGGAAGTGTCCCGTGTCTCTGTCATTTGTACGCCGGAACAGGTTACCCACGAAGGTTTCAGGTGTTGTCCCCTGGCACCGCTGGGTCTTAAATAACCCAGTCCTTCAGTTGGCGCCCAACGTGGGGCTGCATCAGTGGTACCGGTCCAAGCCCGACGATCGTGAGGAACTTCGTGTGAAATCTCCGAGGGAAGGTGCACCCCGCTTCATCGATCCTGTTGTCGAAATAAGTGGCCCGACGACTTTTCCCGCGAAGATTCCCGCCTCATGACGGCTGCAACGGACTGCTGCCCTGACTGTAGACCTGTTTTGGCGCCCGGCGTAGACCTGGGTACAGCGAGACGATTGACGGGCCTTCCTGGTGACGCCATCGATCTTTGAGTTAAGTATTTGTGGGTCGCTCCCAGAATCCTTGGTTGTGGTTGCTTAGTTGTTGCATGGTTCCATTGCATTTGTGGTTCTTAGTACTTGGTTCTTTGTTGTAATATTTGACGACTGCAGCCGCCAAAAACCGAGGGTTTTTGCTCTTTGCAGGGACTTGGTAAATCCCGTAACCCTTGAAGTTTGTGAAACTCTGCTAGTGTGCAAGATGCCTGGTCGTAGTACTTTGTTTAGTTGTTTCAGACGTTGTGGTACGGATTCCCGACTGGAGGACTCGTGTCCGACACCTCCGGTTGGAACTCCCACTTTGAGCTTTACAGCAAACATGGGTTAGGTCCGATTACCTTTAATGAATATTGGATTCGCTACACCAAAAAAGATGGTGTCCTTAGTTGGCCACCACATGGTAGTTTCGAGACCCCGATTTTAGATAATCTTGAGGCTAAATTGTTTAAGAAAAAGTCAAGGCCGGCCATGTTTGATGCCTTTCGGTTATGGCGCAAAGAAGCCAGACAGAAAGAGATCAGACAGACAAAACGTAATCAGAGAGATGGTGTTGCTACCATTGTAAAGAAAGCAGAGCAGTTTCAGCGTGATAAGGAGGAAAAGGAAAAGGAAGTTTTTGATAGGCTTCAACGCATGTCTATAGATAAATGTTATCCCGCTTTGCCAACGGAGTCCGATAAGAAGGAGGAATCAGTTGAGGACCCTCTAATGTCCTATCTTTTGAAATCACCACCTCCGTACGCACAGGGCACCGCAGCTCCTGTGGTTCCCCCTGTACCTGCTCCTGTGCCTGTCCCTCAACCCGTTCCTCACCCTGTACCCATTCCTCCGATTGTTCCTGCTCCTTTGCCTACTGCTGTTCCTACCGCTCCACTGTTTGTACTTCCTCATACTCCTGCTCCCGCTACTGCTCCTGTTCTACTTACTCCTGCTGCTTCTTCTGTTCCCGATTCGTCTCTTGTTACTACTCTATCGTATACTTCTCCATCTACCCGACGTCGTACCCCTTCTGTTGCTGCTAATTTTTTCAATTCTCTTGGACCCGTTCTTGAGTCCGCTGGTTCGGACGGTCCACAAAGACGTAGTCAGCTTCCCGGTAATCGGGAACGTGCCGCGTTGTATAATATGTCGATGGGTTGGATGAGACACCCTCTTAGAAATCCTCCACGTGTGGTGCTTGACACATTCTGTCAGTTCAATATACCGACACAAAGATATGTTTTTGAGGAAATGTGTAAGGTTTTACGTGATCAAATATCGGCAGATGCATCTGACGATGTATTGACTGCATTGACCAATTTACAGCTTCAGTTTTCGAGTGGAATGATAGTCGATTCAAATGTTCGACGCGCTGTTGAGCAGCTGTTATCTTTTCGTCCTTCTATAATGCCGAGGGCATTGTTTGTCGAAGACATTGAAGGACCACCTGCAGCGCCTGGTCAGTTTCCCATGCGCGAATTTCCACCAGTGTGGATGCCAGGTGACGCTAATGTTAATCCGCCGATCTTGCCGCATTTCCAGAGAGTATGGATTCATCTTCTGTGGAAACGATCGGAAGTTCTGCAGGTGAAGCAATCTTTGCCTGACCCTCGCAAAAATCCTGCCGGGTATTATAAAGAATTATCGCAGCTCGTTGACGCTACGATAATGAATCTTGCCAATATCGACATGCTGTTTGGCAATGTCGTACCGCAACCAGTATGGGCAAAGATTCGTCAAGAAAACCACGTGGCAGAATTGGGTGGCGATTGGGCTGCTCTTACTGCGGCAGATACACGACAAATTGTTGGGGCTAAGCCTGAACAGCTTATTACTGCTCTCCCTCAGAGAATTATTACCTTGATGAAAACGCTTATGCCAGCTATGAGGGTGAACTGGGACAAGTTGTCAGCTTGCAGACAGAAAAAGGACGAGAGTGTCTCTGACTTCTTTACGAGGTTTGAGGAGGCATTCATCGATCACAGTGGTCAGGATATGGGTACCGAGGGTGGTCAGCGGTTGTTTGTGGATAAATTTGTCTCTAACTTATTGCCCGACTTGAGCAACAAATTGAAAAATTCTGAGAGTGCGTGGGCTGTCTCTACTTCTGCTCAAATATTGGCTATGGCACAGTATTATGAAGATAGGGAGAAAGAAGAGAATGACCGTGCCGATAAAAAGACGAAAGAACTTAAAACTAAAGTGTTGTTGCAGCAGGCGTATCCTCCGCGTTCGAGCCAGAATGAGTCGCAACAACGAAATCGATCGCAGTCGCAATCTAATAGGTCGCAATCGCGAAATGACTCCTCTTCGCAGAGATCTTCGTTAGGGTACAATCAGTGTGCCTATTGTAGACAGGAGGGTCATTTAAAATTCAACTGTCCAGTCCTCAATGAGCGTAACAGTGGTAACATATCTAGAGGAGGTCGTGGTGGTTCTCAGCAGACACCACGTGGTAGGGGTCGTGGTGCTCAAAATGATCGTTCAGACAATTCGTCAAATTCCAATAACTGTTTTGATCAACGTGGATCATCGCAAGGATGATCTGCGCAGTACAATGTAGATGATTATTATGTCGATCAGGATGCTGACGACGGTAATTACTAGGACAGCCATAGACAAGGAGAGGGAGTAGTATCAGTTCCGGTTGATCAGAGAGGGCCTTACGTCGCAGTTGCCACCTCGGGCGTCGTTGAGCCTTTTCTGTTGGACACTGGTGCAGCGAAAAGTTCCATAATGCATTCGAAACTCCCTGGCGCACCTTTGTCTGGCTTAACAAATGTTTCCGTTGGATTCTCTGGCGCCCCTGTTAGCAATCCGGTTTCGTGCCCTTTGCCACTCACAATTGGGCCACGTGAGCTCAAAGCTCCGTTGATTTTGACCACTGGCTGTGGAGAAAATCTTTTGGGCCTGGATTTGCTAAAACGTCTGTATGCGACTTTGTACTGTTCTCCCGCGGGAGTAAAGCTTACTTTGGGTGAGAGAGTTGTCTCTCCAATGTACTTGTCTCTCGATAAACTTCCACCGGAATTGAGTTCTCTTCCTGCATCTTTGTGGGCAACAGGTCCCAATGACGTGGGCCTGCTTGATATTTCCCCTTATGTTGTTCATTTGAAATCTAATGTGCGACTGCCACGTATTCCCCAGTATCGAATCTCCCTCGACGGTGAACGG
Source organism: Lissotriton vulgaris (assembly GCF_964263255.1). NCBI lineage: Eukaryota > Metazoa > Chordata > Amphibia > Caudata > Salamandridae > Lissotriton > Lissotriton vulgaris. Next base: position 22,680,666 of record NC_141697.1, read on the forward strand.
GCACTGTTGGCGATCATCTATGATCTGATCGAGAAAGATGTTATTGAGGAGACTCGGGGAAACGTGTGCAACAGCCCTGTGCTGCCTATTTTGAAACGTACCGATCCTTCGAAACCGCCTGTTTATCGTTTTGTTATCGATTTACGGGAGGTAAATAAAATTGTGATTCCTCAGTTCCCTGTTGTGCCTGACATCACGGCGCTACTGACTCTGATTCCAGCTTCTGCATCCTGGTTTTCGGTGATCGATCTGAAAAATGCTTTCTTTAGCATTCCGATTGCCGAGGAAAGCAGAGACCTTTTCAGTTTCTCTCTTGGTGGCCGTAGCTTCCGGTTTAAACGTGCTCCTCAGGGCTACTGTGAGAGTCCATCGATCTACAGTCAAGCCTTGAAGGGCCAACTAGATGCATTTGTGTTGCCGGCTGGTGCAGCCTTAATCCAATAGTCGACGACTTATTGGTGGCCGCAGATACTCAGGACATCTGCAAAATAGCTACGGTGTCGTTGTTGCAACATCTCTGTGACTTACATCACAAGGTGTCACCTTCTAAACTTCAATATTGTTGTCAAGAAGTAACCTATCTAGGTCACTTATTGTCAAAGGAGGGAAGAAGGTTGACCCCAGAGAGAATAGCAGCGATTGCGCGAATGACTGTGCCAACAACCCAAAGAGATGTGCGTGCCTTTCTAGGTATCACGTCATACTGCAGACAGTGGATTCCAAATTTTTCATTGTTAGCGAAACCATTGGTGGCTCTTACGTGCAAGGATGTTCCAACTCCTTTACCATGGACGGAAGAATGTCAGAAAAGTTTTTCTGAACTGCGTGACGCATTGTGTTCGGCTCCTGTGTTAGGTACTCCAGACTACAGCAAGCCGTTTACATTATACGTTCACGAGAGGGAAGGTTGTGCGTTGAGTGTTTTAACGCAACCTTTTGGTGATAAGCAGCGTCCATGTGCATATTTTTCCTCGACCTTGGACCCGGTAGCTAGAGCATTGCCGAGTTGTTTGAGAGCAACAGCGGCAGCTGCGGTGTCCATCCGACAATCAGCAGGATTGGTCATGGATAATATGCTTACGGTGATGGTTCCACATGCAGTTGACACTCTTTTGAATCGTACGAAAACCCAGCACTTGACGAGTGCGAGGTTGTCTGGGTACGAGTTGACGCTTTTGGCAAGTCATATTCAGATAAGACGTTGTAATGTCCTAAACCCGGCGACTCTATTGCCAATCAGTTCGGAGTCAGATAAAGTAGCAGCTCATGACTGTTACTTAAGGACTGAGGAGGAAACAAAAGGTCGAGTGGACCTTAAAAACACTCCTTTGGAAGATCCCGATGGAACTTTGTATGTGGATGGTTCATGTTTTAAATTGCCAAATGGTGATGTGACTACTGCGTATGCTGTGGTAACGCTGAATACTGTTGTGGAAGCTGCGAGATTGAATCAGAACTCTGCCCAGGCTGCAGAGCTGATTGCTTTAACTAGAGCGTGTGTGTTGGCGAAAGGGAAACGAGTGAATGTGTTTACCGACAGCCAATACGCTTTTGGCGTCGCACATAGTTTTGGACGGTTGTGGAGAGAGAGAGGTTTTATGACGTCGCATGGTACAAAGATTCAGCACGGACAGCTTGTGAATGATCTTTTGGATGCACTTACGTTGCCTAAGCAGGTAGCGATTGTTAAATGTAGTGCGCATCGTAAGGTGACGGATGATGTCGGCCGTGGTAATGCGTTTGCGGATGAGACTGCTAAGGAGACTGCCCGGAACCTTAGCACTAGAATGTATGTGACGAGTTCGGTTAGGTGGCCTACAGAGACTAGTATGTGTGAGGATACCATCGAGAGCGTGAGATCGATTCAGAATGAGGCCACTGATACTGAAAAGACGAAGTGGAAAGAGAGTACGGGAAAGTTGGATGCGAATGGTTGTTGGGTTGATTTGTCGGAGCATAAGAGATGGATGTTGCCAGATGCGTATGTGCTGGCTGTTGTGACCATGGCGCACGGGTTAGCACACATTAGTGCGAAAGGTATTTGTAAGTTGTTGTCCCCTGTGTGGAAGAATGATGGTATTACGAAATGTGCTGAGAGATTGGTTAAGAATTGCATGGTATGTATGTTGTACAATCCTGGTAAGGGAACCCCTACACCTCCTGGCCATTTTGCTCCCCCTTCATATCCCTTTGAAGTGATCCAGCTAGACTTCATCCATATGGAGAGATGCAATAACCTGAAATATGTTTTAGTTGTGGTTTGCGCATTCTCCCGATGGATTGAAGCCTACCCTCTCAAAGACAATACTGCCCTGTCTACTGCGAAAATCCTACTGAAGGAATACTTTCCTCGGTATGGAATGCCCCGAATCGTATGGTCTGATAACGGAAGTGAGTTTGTAGGGAGTGTGATGAAGAGCGTGTGTAAGGGCCTTGGAATTAATCAAAAATTCCATAGCGCCAATCATCCCCAGTCAGCAGGTTTGGTTGAGGGGTATAATGGCACCCTTAAACTCAAACTAGCGAAGATTCAGGCTACGACTGGTCTTTCGTGGCCTGACGCTTTGCCCCTTGCTTTGTTGTCAACAAGGGCGACCGTACATTCCCGAGTAGGGCTCAGTCCCTATGAAATAGTGTTCGGCCGTCCTGCGAATGTTTGGGGGGTCCCTAGACCAAGTGTGTTTTCTGATCTTGAGTACCCAATGTTGATTGATTATCTGCATGATCTGACTGCTAAACTGAGGTTAATTCACCAACAGGTTTACGAAGCACTGCCGACGCAGACGGAGGGTCCGGCCCCCCAGCTCCAACCAGGAGATTGGGTGGTTACTCGAAACTTCGCTCGCAAAAAGAATCTTGAACCCCGCTTCACTGGCCCTTTTCAAGTCCTCCTCGCCACGAGAACTGCTGTCCGTTTGGAAGGGCGCAAAAACTGGGTGCACGCCACCCATACGAAAAAGGTACCTATACCTTTACCGGCGGACTCGTGGGTGAGGAAAGGCATTGCTTCGTCTGAAACAGAGAAATTCCAGACCTTTGTACCTTTTAGTGACGCTGAACCTGCTGGAGAATCCTCAGTGCAGCAGAACGATATTGCTGAACATTTGTCATCAAAAGACTCAAGATCTGAACAATCGACTGATCAACAGAATTCTGTTCCTTCATCGGATCCATTGTTTGATGAACAGACACGTCCTGGGAAAACTCGATACTTTTTGCGATCCAGCACCAAAGACTAATACATTTTTGTTTTGTCCCTCGACATCTGCATTATCCCATTTGCCACGATCAGTCTAAACACCCGTATAATTGTGATTATTTTTGTAAATATTGAGTTTCGTTCCATATATGTGTTTTTACTTCCACAGCTAAGAGACTTTATATATATTCGCGAATAAGATACCTTGCATCCAGGTGTACCGTAGGGCAGCGCGTGTACTTCCTTCTGGTTAGTAGGTCTTGACACTAGGTCAAAGACCGTCGGTTCCTAGGAACTCCTAGGGATTGACTACTGCTACACAGAACGAAGTGCGTCAAGAAAGGTTGCGGACGGTTTTAGGGGATGGCGTTTTCGAAGCTGATGGATTTGGAAGAAGCTCAGGCGCAAAGATTTAAACTGCAACATATCACTCGTACCAAATGTTTTATGTTTCAAGTGTTCCTTCTGTTTCTGGTTCTTTCTTCGTTATTGGCGGGTGGGGTGTATTACATGATACCGTACTTCCTACCCTCTGCCATACCTACTCTTACTTCTGAACCTAAATCTACCTCCACTGCATCCCCTCATTCTTTTCATATCTTACCCGAACACGAACAGGCTAGACGTGTGGAATTCCGAAATAATTCCTTTATTCAGCTCCTTCATCAGCATCAGTTAGTGGTTAACACTACTAATTGTTGGGTGTGTGGGTTAATGCCACATACCACGGATAAGGGAATTCCATATCTGGTCCTTCCTTATAGTTCCCAGGGTTCAGCTCGAGCATTTCAAACAATGTTTCGAAGTGCACTAGATTCCTACCCCAATCGAGAGCCACATCCTTCCCACTCTGGTCCTGGTTCGTACCAAAAACCTTTGACTATAGCGATAGACGATTTAGATAGGGATATCTATGAGCCGTCGCTCATCCCAGAGGAAGAGGTACAAGCCTATAGGGTCCTGAGTAAGGTTGAGTATAGTGCGCTCACTGGTGAAAAACAGCATAGAAGCTCGCCTCCGATATGGGTCGTACCCCACCTTGGTAATTTCTGTTTACTGGGTCGTGGCCGAAGATCGAGAGCTCGTCTTGGAGAGAGTGCTTGCTCCGAGACTTATATCCTGCCGATGCTCTCTTCCCCTGTGTTTCTGGCTGCCAAGGGTACATACTTTGTCTGCCATGATCGTGCGTATACATGGTTGCCCTCCGACTTTGTGGGCTCATGTTATATCGCAAATTTGTTGCCTCCGACGTTCACTGTTGATGCAGACTATCACAAGACTAGAGTTGTGAGAGGCGTGATTAGCGAAGAGGACACTGCCGGTCAAGAGGCAGGAGACTTTTTCAAGGGTTTCCTTCCGTTCTGGGGGCCTATGGTTAATAGTAGGAACCTGAGACAATTGACTCGAGTGGTGGAATCGACAGCTAATATCACTGCCAGTGCCCTTGGTAATATCACCACAGAACTTCAGGCGGATAGGCTTATGACGTTACAAAACCGTATGGTTTTAGACGTGGTCTTAGCAGATCGAGGTGGAGTATGTAAGGTGATCCATTCGAGCTGCTGTATTTTCATTCCAGATAACGCTCCGACTGTCTATCAAGCCATCTCAAAGTTGCATAAGATCTCTGAGTCCATACACGTGGACGTAGGGGATTGGACGTTACTTGGGTGGTTTTGGGGCTTGATGTCGACTTGGGGTTGGAAGATTCTGATGATCATCGGAGTTGTTGTGGCGTTTCTGTTCACGTGTTGCCTTTGTGTGCAGTGTGGTCCTGCCTTATGTGGCCTCTGTGCTACGACGTGTATAAGACAGCCGCCTGTTACCAAAGGAGCTCAGTTGGACAGAGTTATGTTGCAGCAACATCTAGATGGTCTGATGAATATCGAGTATGATTCTGACTAGTGCTTGCCTACATGAGGGCAAAAGGAGCGTCTGAGGTTCCGTGACGATCGTAAGTGGTGTTTTCGACTCGCACGAATATGGTCGAGTCTGGTATCTATGAACCGCAAATGACGAGTTTAGTGGGTGTACGCAGTTTTGCTGTGTTAACCTAAACCGTTCGTTTGTTTCGTGGGTTTCTATCTGTACCCACGGGTTCCATCTTAGATACGGCATCCATTTTGTCTCTTGCCCTCAAGTAGCCAGCGAATGGACGCTGTCCGCTTCACGACCCTGGGATTCCCAAGACTCTTGCGGAAGACACGTTTCCTTTGAAAGTGTCTTTATGATGAGGGGGATGATACTGTAAGGCAGATGGCCCCGCTCGAGGCACATCTTGCCGTGCCGGTCTATTGTCTCAGCCGTGCATCTCATTAGGCATGTCCCTTTGATGCCTGCAGCTCGTGTTTCCCGATACCACCCCTTTTACACCCTTTCCGATCTCCCCACTGTTTCTGCCTTCCTCTGCACCTGTCCTTGTTCCTCTTTCGATCTGTTTACTGCCGATTGGAATGTACTAATGGTGGGAAGATGGGTTTTTACAGTTGGGAACCACCGAATGTTTCTGCACTTATGTTCCGGACCTTGAATACATCAAAGCGACCCCTCTTGGGGATAATGATGGGAACCAAGTTGTAAACTTTTGTGTACCATGTTAACCTATGAGAGAAAACTGTATAAAAGGAGCGATCCACAGTAGCAATTTGAATCAGATCCCGCGAACTTACATGCTGTGTACTTCACGTGACTTCTGTGTTCCCTGCAGTAAATAAACCTCGAATCTTTGACGCCGAAGGAAGTGTCCCGTGTCTCTGTCATTTGTACGCCGGAACAGGTTACCCACGAAGGTTTCAGGTGTTGTCCCCTGGCACCGCTGGGTCTTAAATAACCCAGTCCTTCACCTCTGTTGTCCAGGGTTGTTAGCACCATTAGCTCCCATTCCATATGTCCTCCAGTGTTCTTTCTTCACAGTCTTCCATTACCTTACGCGGCCCTTTGCTACCTCGGTCCTTCATTTGAGGCTCGTCTTGTGAGGATCTGGTTCTGCTTCTGCCAAAGTGTCAGTCTAGAATTTTCAGGATTTTTATTGGCTTGATATGTTATATGGATTATTCCAAATGTGGAACCAGATCGATACTGGGGCAAAACCCCAAGTGTATTTGATATTATAATGAAGTCGATGTTTTTCATCTGAAAATGTTCTCTCATCAAGTGTGCAGCAAGCCAGCTCTTGAAAGAAGCCTATTGCATGCCTCTCTCTCCCCAATGGTCTGTTTTTCCTCTTGAGTAAGTATGTAAAAACGTTTCTCTTTCTATGTACCAAAAGAATCTCTGTGTGCTTGTTCTATCTCTCAGGTATCTTTGATCTGTAGCTGCTGTCAATCATACAGGAGGTGTATTGACATGCTTTCATCTGTTGGATGCCTTGGCAATACATTGATCCCCAAGCTGTGATATTCTGCGTTCAGCTTCTTCAAAACTGTGAATGTTGCTTGTTTCTCACTTGATTACGGTGATATCCTGAGCCACGCACTGAAGGCGGCAGAACTTCTTCCTACCATACTCTGTCAATCTGCCAACATGCTTTTTCTAAGGTTTACGGAAGGATGATGTCACACTGCTGTTCCGGCCTTCAGGTGCACAAGAAGTATGTGGAAATATAGTTGTATTTCTGGAGGCTTTTCAGCTGGTGACTTTTTGTTAGTAAGAGGAGGGGCACTGGACTCTTTTCTCTCCTCATCATCATCTCACCACCTGCATTTATGCCTCAGATTGTCCACATTGGTCTGACCTCTCTAGCAGCGGTCCACATGCTGCAGTGAGCGGTGCTCCTTCAGATCCTAGATTCTGATCTGAGCTTACAGGTGCTTCAGCTGTAAAAGGTAGGGTCACTTTTCCAGGTTTGCTGGACCTAGGGAAGCATGCATCCATTCTGCTGCCAGTCAGTAGTGCTGCCACCCATGTCCTGTTATCTTAACAATGGGGAAGGAGCACTGAACATTAAAAGTAGTGTCAATGTCAAATGTGGTCTCAACACTGAGTGTGATTGTGTCACATGGAAAGTCTGAATACAGAAGCTCTTGACCACAATATAGGAATGAACAGCAACAGTCTTAACTTTGCGAGGGCTATCAATCGCAAAGGGTGCCTTTACATTGAGTAAGTTGCTGCCCAGGTTCTCGCCATTGACTAGGAGCTATGACAGCCGTAATGGTGTTGTGGTGCTGAAGGACTGTGCAGTTATCAGAGAGGGTCTCAATGATCTCCTTTGGGAGAGGATGACCCCAGGCCCTATTTGAGGGCCAATACCCAAAAGCAGAGAGCCCTTTTCTAGGTCTTCCAAGAAGGCTCAGTTTCGCTGCCAAAAGAGTCTGTCTTTCACTCTACTAAGTAATATTTTTGATAAACCTCACACTCTATAGTGTTCACACAAATAATACAAAGTGTGTGTTATTCTTAGTAGTAGTTTAAGTTTAAGTTCATTTATTATTATGTATGATTAATTAAAACCATTGCATACAGTTCATTTAACAATAAAATCAATCAATCGCATTGCATTAAAAAGATACAAATATAAATGTTTTAAAATAAAGCACTTTTATGTATACGAAGAACTTTTAAGATAATATCAAAAGAGCATGTGTCCCTAGAACAGTCAGCGCTGGGTCTTTTGAATGGAAGCTCAATAAGGAGTTCCTTTTTTAAAATTTTGAATGGGCGCTATATTCCCTTTCGACAAGTAAGGCGACCTGTAGTGACTGTTATTTATTTATTTATTTTTTCATGTTGCTTCCAGATTCCATTGTGAGAGCTGGAGTTACAAATTGACACAAACAGTTTCTAATGATGTAGCTTTTACAGATTAGCTTTTTTTCAGCTTTGTTGCAGTCAGTGCAAACATCTTTATGAGGCGGCAGTTTAGCAGTACTAAAGATGGATTAAAGCACAGCATAACTGCCTGCCTACAAGACCTGACACCGTGCTGATTGAAGAATGGCTTCAATAACGTTTTCCGTAGGTCTTTTAATTTCTCACATATGCATATGATGTGGATATGGTTCTCCACACCACTGGTGCACAAACGACATGGCTGGTCTCCAGCCCTTCTTTCCAAAGGTGGTAGAAGCGAATGTATTGCTACGACTCCCATACGGAGTCGCAAAAATCTTTCCATGGTTGCGATTTTTACACCAGCTTTGAGATAGGGTTGGGGTTTGAGAACATCATAATTGTTTGGCACAGCCCAACCATGAGCTCGTTTAGATAGCGCTTTCTTGTCCTCTATTGGTGAAATTAGTCTTGTTGTCTTGGTTACTAGTTTCTTAAAAGCTGAGTTGCCAGTTGGTGTATTCCAGGCATCTGTCAAGCCTAACGTGTTGATAGACTGTTGAAGGTACATGTTAGCGGTCAGCTTTCATGAGAGTGAGAGCTCTGTCCAAAGATGATTATTCAAGGATTCCACTTCAGCAGCTCTTATTTGATGCCAGCTTTTTACAAAAGCCCCCTTTCTTTCTCTCACCTGGTTTTGGAGTCCAAATTCCAACCTGATTTGGGCCCGTGAAAAATATTTAGGGAGCTGGAAGATCGCTCGATAGGCAGTTGCTATTATGCTACGAGAGTACGGCGTCTCTGCCCATCAGCGATTCGCTGCCATAATTGAGTGTAGGCTGCAATTTTGCTCGCAAGATTTTTTTTTTTTTTTTTTGAAAACCTTTATTGAGCCTTCACAGTTGTTACACAGCTTGTCGCCTACAACCCAACCGGGCCGGCCGCTAAGAAAGCGTTAAGCAAATAAATATGCATTATCACAGTACAATTACACCTGCGGTCGTGAGGACATGAGGATTAAGCTCCAAAAAGAAATTGTGAAGAAGGGATTGCGAATGGTCCATGCCGAATTAGGAGGTTTTCGTTTTCTGTTTTGTACCTAAAAAAGAACATTCAAACTTCGGGAAATCACTTTGCCATCGATACAGGAAACTTAATGCCAGTTAGGTGGGAGCGTACTTCAGAGTCCATGCCAACAGCACTTTGCACACCTTGGTAGGCACCGTATTAGTCGTCCCATTCCGTTACCCCGCCCCCACCCGGTGTCGCCCTCCCCCACCATCAAGCCCTCCCCGCACATTCACTCTTCCTCGTCCGACTCTAGTGTGTCACCTTCAGGAAGTGGCTCACAAATCTCACCTCGGTAAGCGTTCCATGGGGACCAAACTTTGTTCCACTTGGCCGGGCATCCCCTGGTCAAATACACTGCCCGTTCCGTGACCATGGCCCTGTCCATATTAACACACCATTGCGAAGCCTTCGGTAGATCTGCCACCCCCCAGCGCTGCGCGATATCCCTCTTAGCCATCATCATACCAATCGTTACCCAGAGGCGGCCATGCCGGGACAAGTCAGTTGGTTCCCACACATTAAGAAGGCAGCGACGAGGCTCTGGAAGCACGGAGACCTCCAGCACTTGTGAGACGGTGCGCAGGACCTGACGCCAATAGGTTTGTATAAGGGAGCAGTCCCAGAGTGTGTGGAATAGTGTGCCCTCCTCCCCGCAGCCCCGCAAGCAGAAGGGGTCAGGGGCTCGCTGTATGTGGTGAAGCAATGTTCTGGTGAAATATGTTCTGTGCAGAACTTTGAGTTGGATGAGTCTCATTCTAGAGGATATGCCCGCTTCTTTAGGGGATGCCAGTGCCTCATTCCATTCGTGTTCATCCATCTCTCCCACGTCCTGTTCCCATTTTCCCTTAAGAGGCACTAGTGGGTCTGGGGAATTATTTATGAGTTTCCGGTAGGTAAGGGAGGTGGCCTTTTCCACCATATAGTCAGTCAAGAGGCGATCTTCTAGCGGGGACGACTCTGGGAGAGTTGACCCCACCGGAATAACCGCCAGCAGAGCATGACGAACTTGGACATACCGATAGGTTTCATGTGGTCCCATTTCGTAGAGTTCCTTCAGGCGGTCAAACGTGATGACAGCCCCACGGTCCCACATGTCCCCCACTGTTGAGATGCCAATATCGTCCCAGCGGGAGAACCCCTTGCTGGTCCGAAGGTTGCCCAGAGCACGTGAGTCCCAGAGTGGGGTGAGCTTGGTGATAGTATCTTTCCATCCCAGCGCAGCGGTGGCTGCATGCCAGGTGGACACCGTGATCTTAGTGGGCCCCTTCAACGACCTGAGTTTACGTTTATCGTAAAGCGGGGCCAGCAGGGTACCAGCCCCCAGCTGGGCCCGATCCGCCTGGAATGCAGGGTCCGATTGCGATGCGTGCAGCCATTGATTGATCGGCCTAAGCTGGGCCGCCCAATAGTAAAGTTGGAGGTTAGGAAGTGCGATGCCACCCTCGTACCAGCCCTTACAGAGCTTGGCGTGAGCTATCCGTGCCGGGCGATTATTCCATAGCAGACCAGAGACCACCGCCGCCACCCTCTTGAAGTACCTGGGGGGCACCGCAAAAGGGGTATTGTCCAGAATTGCTCGCAAGATTTTAAAGAAAGGATCGAGAGTGAGGTCCGGCAGCAGCTTCTTTAAAGGTTTTAATGCTAAGTAAGTTGTGGCTCTCTTTCTTCACAAAGATTCTAGCTGAGGCTTAAAAGAATTCTTGTGGTCTAGCAGGATGCCCAGATATTTATAACTTGCTACTTGGTCAAGACATTTGCTGGCCAAGTACCACTTTGGGTTTGCCTTCTTGCGGTGATTTACTGCTAAGATTTTAGATTTTTTTAAATTAATTTCCAGTGCGTTCAATTGCGAAAATGTGTATGTTGACTCAAGGAGGTGCTGGAGACCAATGGAAGTCCTTCTGATCAGAACTAGATCATCCGCATATAGCAGGTTTGTCAATGTCATGCCCCCTAGCTTCGGAGCGTGTGAAAGACAGCTATCCAGTTACCCCGGTAAATCCGCCAAAGAGAGGCTAAATAGCATGGGGGCTAGAACACAGCCTTGCTTTAGACCCTTGGTAGTTGTAATTCTGGTTGAAAGGTGCTTCCCGGCGCCTAATTTAATTCTGATCCAGGTGTTAGTATGCAATTGGGTAAGTTGATCTAATAAAGGTGGTGGTATCCCCCATTTGTTTAGCTTTTGCCAGAGCTTAATGCGATCAACGTGATCATTAGCTGCAGAGTAGTCTATGAAGCTGAGGTATGGGGGTATTTTCCCTGCTTCGCAGCATCCATGAGCATGGTTAGGGCCACGATGTTAGCTGTTGTGCCATGCCCTTGACGGAAGCCTGTTTGAGTGATGGGTATTTTATTGTTCATAGAGGACCAGCTGGTCAATTCGTTTAAAACGATCCCTGCAAAAGTATTTGGCCTCTAGATCTATGAGGGCTATCAGTCGAAAGTTGTTTGGGTCCGACCTTGCTCCTTGCTTGTATATTGGGCTGATGATTGAGCCTCTCCATGACTCAGGGAATTTTGTAGTTCTTAATGCATATTCTAACACTGGTTCCAAAGCGTTGCTCCAGAACTCGGGGTCTTGCTTGTACAGCATTAGCGGTATACCATTTGGGCCTGGTGCTCCCGCCCGACTTCCTCTTGCAATTTGCTTCCTTATAGCTGTAGCCAGGAGGCCGTTTTGCTTATCTGCTGCATTTAGTTGACATTGTGGACCCATTCGCTGCTCCGTCTCTAGGAGCGTTAACTTTGATGAACCTCTGTCATCATCAATTTGTTCATGTTGGTTTGACTCTACCTGTGTTAAGTTGTTGGAACAGGAATTTCCCGGTTGAAGGAGGGGGAAGATAGTTTCTACAGCTGAGTCATTAAAGTAATTAAAGTGATTAAAAAGATAGTCAACCCAAGAGGCTTCAGTGATGTTTGAGGCTATGCCTAGATTCTTAGTAATATGTTTTCCCCAACATGAGGTATATTTATCCGTCCCACCGCGAAAAGACAGGCGGAAACGGATTTGGGGGCCCGTAGCGGACCCCCATTTGTTGGGGGGAGGTACCTGTGCACTGGGGAGTACCCATGGTACCCTCCTACATTTCCCTGCATGGCGTGGCAGGCACCGCGTGGTGCTTACCACATAGTGCAGGGAAATGCACAGAATGGCATTTTGGTATTGCGTACGGTGCTGCAGCCAGCAGCACCGTCCGCAATGTTAAATGCCCTGGATGCGCCCGCCAGTATGGCGGGCGCATCCTAATTATAGTGGTGGGACCGCCGCATGCCTGACGGGCGGTCCCAAACACCGCAACAATGGCGGGGCAGACTCAGGTCAGCCCGCCATTGTAATGAGCCCCATAGTTTCTTGGGCAATGTAACCTTTTTTCTGGGCAGATATACCGGATGCCCATGGCTAATTATACAGGGGAGGCTCCTCCATTAATGCGGAGGAACCATGCCCCACTAACCAAATTGCCCACAGATATGAAAAAGTGTAATGGTAATAAAGTTAATTTATTACCATTTTCTTTTTCAGAACTCCGTCCCAAGCCACGCGTCACGGTTTGGGGGAGGGGGGGAATGGTTGCTCTCTGATTTCTGCTGCAGCCAGTCAGGCAGCAGCAAAAAGCAGTGATGGGCAGGGCACTTTAAGTTTAAAGAGCGCATGTCTCTTTGGCAGGCCGTCTTGCGACGGCTAGCCAGACGTGCACAGTTTAAACCTCTGTCACCCAGCTGTCTAAGACAGCTGGGTTAGAGATAGCATAGGCCTCCAGTGTCCTCGGGAGCACCAAAGGAGCCTGCTCCCTCCAATTCTGGCGCATCTTCTATGCTGCATGAAAGCAGCACCAGGATTGGTCACTGTAGATTCCTGGTCCCGCGTCAGAGCCTGCCTTGAGTAGACCCGAGTGAGGAGGAAGTCGCACCAGGATTGAAGGTAAGAGTAATAATTATTTTTATTTATTTATAACTTTTATTTATTTCCCTACCGCCCACCACCCTCTTTACATGCCAGCCACCGCTGTAGTTATACTACGCAGGTGACCAACAATGAGCAGTTTAAGAAGATAAACCACTCCCCTGACGACCTTACCAGTGGTCAGAATAGAACAAGTAACAATTAGCACCAGTTCTAAATGTGAGACAGGTGATTGGCTGGTCATTGCTGGGCGTGGAAAGACAGCAAGTCTCGCCTAAACTCACGTCCACAGCTCCCAACAGATAGGAGCCGCTGTCCCTCCACGACAGCTGGCAAGATTCTGAACTTCAACAGAAAGAATGTGCAACTTAGATTGGGATTATGAAAGAAAAGTAAACGCTTAGTTAGGTCAAGCATGCAATGTCGGGGGGAAATTACCCATTCCATAGTGGATAACTTGTAATAAAATGTTTATTATGTATCCTGATTACTGATCCCCACAGCATTGGTAATTTGTGGCGCCTAATTACTGCCTCGGAATTCTTGTTGCAGATGGAGGGCCTGAAATTCGTACCACAAATTGACGTCAAATAAATTGCCTCTGTCTGAGTGCAAGGGTCATAATAGTTATAATTTATAATTTAGTTGTAATTGTTTAAATAAAAGAAAGTAAGGAGCACTCTGTTCAAATATGCACCCTTAGCTTGCAATATATAATGATTAATCTTTAGAGGGGCTGTCAATGCCACGGCTTTCTCTCTGAGGACAAATCATGATCACAATAAATGGGATTCTGAAATCCCTGTATAAATGCACGTCTCTTATTTTTTATTACATATATTACTGTCGAGTTTTGACATCACAATGCCTGCTACCAGAGCCAGCAGCCGAGATGAAAGGTAGATCAGATCGTGAAGCATAATTGAAGCAGCTGCTTACAGCAATGAAAATGAACAATTGTTACTTACCTGTAAACAGGTGGTTCTCCAGTATTGGTGTCTTTCATAGATTAACATGCTTGAATATTCCCCGTCGTCGAAGTGGGAGTCCCACGGTAAATAAAATAGCAATAATGCTAATATATATAGATATATATATAATATCATAATAAATAATAAAACAGATAAAATATATACTGAAAAACCTCAACAAAGGTTCCTACATAGGAATGCATTAGAGAGAAAAAACTCATTTGCAACATATCAGTGTCATTATGTTAGTCCAAACTGCAGCCAATCAGGCTCAAGCACCCTCTAGAACCTTCTCCTCAGAAGCTCAAGCCCTCAGATTTTCGTAGCACTAGTAACAATAGCGCATGAGGAGAAGAAGAGCCTCTGAGGGTAGGATGGGTGGGTCGCATGTGAATCTATGAAAGACACCAATACTGGAGAACCACCTGTTTACAGGTAAGTAACAATTGTTCTTCTCCAGTATTAGGGGTGTCTTTCATAGATTCACATGCTTGAATAGAATAGATAGCAGTAACCTCCTAGAGCTGAGATTGCAGTACATCTTAACACTTGAAAAGAACAACACATAGCTTAAAGCATAGGCAATCTCAAAGAAATGGAGGAGGGAACAGAGGCTCACCTTATTTGAAAAGATGACGAAGCACTGCTTGCCCCACTGTGGTATCCGCTTCGTTGGCAGCTTCCAAACAATAATGTCTGGTAAAGGTGTGCCTGCTGGCATACAGCCAGGTTCTGAAACTGGGATGGTGCAGTGAGCTAAAAAACGGTGTTGGATCTAGCCCTGATCTCTTGACGGGGTGAGAGCTTTCTGCTTAATTCAGAGACTCTGTCCCTCACCACCCCTTGTTGTAAATATTTTTGTCCACCCTAAGCGTGGAAGGGTATTCTCAGATGTGAGACCCTTGCTCATTGCACCATCAGGATTCAAGCAAACCGGGCCGAAGACGGCTGTAATGCCAGAAACCGGTCCCCGGGAGCTTGTTTCCTTCCCAGTGTAAGAATTGGCTTTTGTAGTTTGGTTTGCCCTGTTCCCATCATGCACTGGGACAGGAACAGACTAATTTGCATACAGCCAGGTTCTGAAACTGGGATGGTGCAGTGAGCTAAAAAACGGTGTTGGATCTAGCCCTGATCTCTTGACGGGGTGAGAGCTTTCTGCTTAATTCAGAGACTCTGTCCCTCACCACCCCTTGTTGTAAACACATAGCTTAAAGCATAGGCAATCTCAAAGAAATGGAGGAGGGAACAGAGGCTCACCTTATTTGAAAAGATGACGAAGCACTGCTTGCCCCACTGTGGTATCCGCTTCGTTGGCAGCTTCCAAACAATAATGTCTGGTAAAGGTGTGCCTGCTGGACCATGTCGCTGCCCGACAAATCTGGTGTAGAGGCACCCCAGCAAACAACGCAGTGGATGATGCCATCGCTCTTGTTGAATGTGCCTTCACTGGACTCGGTAAAGGGCTGCCAGCTTGCTGGTGACAAAAGGATATGGCTGAAGAGAGCCATCGTGCTACTGTTTGTTTAGTCACTGAATGCCCCTTCCGCAGCAGTCCATATGCTATAAATAGCTGATCCGATTTACGGAAAGGGGCTGTCCTTGAAATGTAGAACTTTAGACAACGCTTGATGTCTAAAGAATGTAGTCGTTGTTCTGCCGGAGATTTAGGATCCGGAAAAAAAGTCTTTAAGAAGACAGGTTCGTTCAAATGGAAATCAGTTGGTACTTTTGGTAGAAACGTAGGATTGGTACGAAGTGACACTCCATCGGGCTTAAACTGTAAATACGGAGGCTTGATGGTAAAAGCGTAAAGGTCACTTACACGACGAGACGATGTTAAGGCCAAAAGTAAAGCAACCTTCCAGGTAAGAAACTTGATTTGTGCTCGGTGAATCGGCTTAAATGGAGGCTTCATAAGTTGTGACAGTACTACGTTGAGGTGCCATGCCGGAGGAGGGCGCCTTAACGGAGGAAACTTTCTGAAAAGACCTTTAAAGAACTGCTGGATGATCTTGGATGAACAGAGAGATGTTGAGCCATCATGGCGGTAGCGTGAAATAGCTGCCAGGAAAACTCTCAAGGTGGCATGAGAGAGACCAGACTGAGCGAGGCTCAGAAAGAAAGGCAAAAGTTGCTCCGGAGTGGAATGAATTGGATGAATATTGGATGCAGCGCACCAATGACAGAAACGTTTCCATTTTAACTTATATGTTTTGATGGTTGATGGAGCCCTAGCAGACGCTAGAATGTCTCTACATTCTTGAGGCATAGTTAAGGAGGCAAATTCAACGTACTCAGGTTCCATGCCGACAATTGAAGCGTCGACGGGTCTGGATGGCAAATTTGACCGTCGTCCATCGTCAGGAGGTCCGAACGTGGATGCAGATGAATGGGCTTGCATTGTGACATTAGAAGGAGTTCTGAAAACCAAGCCTGCCTGGGCCAACGAGGGGCGATGAGAATCACGCGGCAGGGTTGCCTGCGCATCTTCCACAATGTTCTTGGTACCAATGGGATCGGTGGAAACGCATAAGCAAACAGTCCGCTCCAATCCATGAGTAGGGCATTGCAGCTGGAATGTGGATGAGGATGCCAACTGGCGAAAGTGTGGCACTTCCGATTCACTGGGGTTGCAAAGAGGTCTATGTTGGGATGACCCCATCGGCGAAACACCAGGTCTAGAGTCGGTTGATGCAACTCCCATTCGTGAGTGGATGACGCAGACCTGCTCAGGGAATCTGCCAGTATGTTGGATGCCCCCGGCAGATGAACTGCCGTCAAAGAGATGTTGTGACGAAGAGCCCATTCCCAGATTCTTTGAGCCAGCCGAGACAGAGGCTGAGATTTCGTGCCGCCCTGTTTGTTCATGTAGTGCATGCTGGTGGTGTTGTCTGTTTGAACCAGCACCGATTCCCCCTGCACCACGGGCAAGAATGCTTTGAGCGCCAAGAAGATTGCCATCAACTCCAGTCTGTTGATATGCCAGGCTCGCTGAATCGCCATCCACTTTCCCTTGATGGAAAGGTCCAGGAGATGAGCACCCCAGCCTTCCATGGACGCATCCGTGGTCAATGTCAAATCCGGAGGCTGGGCAAGGAAAGAAACCCCCTCGTCCAGATTGGTTGGTTGTTGCCACCAGAGCAGACTGGCTTTCATGCGGGGCGTGACTGTCACCTGGTCGTTGAATGACCCTGACGTTTGTCGCCACTGCAGGTCCAATTCCTCCTGTACAGGACGGGTACGTAACCTGCGATTTGGGATCAGTGCGATACACGATGATGCCATCCCCAGAAACGACTTTAACATCCGCACAGAAACTGACTGCTTTGACCTGATGATTGTGATCAGGCGAACTATCTTCTCTCGCCGTTCGATGGAGACGAACGCTTTTGACACGTTTGTGTCCAGGATTGCTCCGAGGAAGTTCCTTTTCCGCAGAGGTGTGAAGTGTGACTTTTCCACATTGATGGTCAACCCTAGAGACTTGAACAGGTTTTGGCACAAACGTGTGTTGTGAGCCAACTGTAGTGAGAATTGGGATTTCAGAAGACAATCGTCCAGGTAAGGAAATATCTGAACACCCTGAAGACGCAGACAAGCCATGACCGGAGCTAGAACCTTCGTGAAAACATGAGGAGCTGATCGGAGGCCAAAAGGTAGGACCTTGAACTGATAGTGAACATGGCCCACCTTGAACCTTAAGAATCGCCGATGTTGATGGATAATTGGCACATGAGAACAGGCGTCTTGCAGGTCTATTGTCGTTAAGAAATCTCCGCTGCAGAGAAGTCGCAAGACTTCCGATAACGTTAACATGCGGAAAGATTGTTGCTTGAGAAATAGATTGAGAGCTCTCAAGTCCATAATGGGACGCCACTCCCCCGTCTTCTTTAGAATGAGGAAAAACCTCGAATAGAAACCTTTCCCTCGCTGAGATACAGGAACCACTTCGACTGCACCCTTTTTTAACAAAAGAAGAACTTGATGTTGAAGTTCCTCTAAATGGGGGGGCGGCGGGCCCGAAGGCGGAGAATGAGGAGGAATCTCTGTGAACTCCAAGGCGTGACCCTTGCGCACAATGTCCAACACCCATTGGTCTGATGTTATTAGAGACCATTGGGAGTAAAACTGTGAGATTCGCCCTCCAACATTTTGCTGAACTGGAAAGTCATTGACGTTTGTTGTTGTTGTTGTTGGATCCTCTAAAATTAGACTTTCCTCTATAGAATTTGGAGTGTTGCTGACGAGAGGATTGCTGACTTGAGTAACGCTGGTTTCCCTGATTGTACTGGCGGTACTGTGATTGTCCTCCTCGTGAAAAATTGGACGAGGTGCCCCGTCCACGCGCTCCACGAAAAGGCTGCTTCTTGAACTGTAAGGCCCCAAGCGACTTCGCCGTATCTGTATCCTTCTTTATGGTTTCCAATGATTCATTGATGTGAGAACCAAACAAAGATTCTCCGTCATATGGCATGTCAAGTATTTTTGACTGAACCTCTTGCCGGAACGACGTGGATTTCAGCCAACCCTGGCGTCGAAGCGCCGCAGCACTGGCAAGAATACGGAAGGCAGTACCCGCCACGTCGACAGCACAGTCAATTATTTCTTCCGATGCTCTTTGCCCATCCTGAAGGATCTGATGCGCTTCCGCTCTGGATGTTTCCGGAAGTTGCGCAATCAGCGCGGAAATGTCTGACCACATTTGACGGTCAAAACGACCTAATATGGCCAGAGCATTAGCGGCACGTGCTGAAGTAGACGCCATGGACGAAAACTTTTCCCTATTGCGTCCAGACGTCGACCCTCTCTATCAGGAGGGGAAGTGATAGGAGCTGCCGGGTTACGTGCGCGACGTTGCGCTGCCTGAGTCACTACGGAGTCTGGCTTAGGATGCGAGAGTAAACAAGCAGGCGAGCCCGTTGGAGCCTTATATTTCTTTTCCAATCGAGGTATTTGAGCAGGCAAGGAGTTAGGAGCCTGCATGATTTTTTGTCCCTCCTTCCATACAAACTCGATGATTGGCATGGTATGAACTTGCTTATAAGGCTGGTTCTTAAAATCATAAAGAAAACAGTCTTCTTCCCGCTGCACTCTAGGTAACTTGAAGCGGTCTGCTGCTTTATCCATCAATTTATGGAAGCTAGCGATGTCCACCGGAGATGAATCACTGGAATCGCCCTGTTTTGGCGAGGGTGTCTGCATTCGATAGTCATCGAATTCCGCCAAATATGGATCTTGTTCTTCATCCGTATCCTGATTAACCTCCCCTTCCTCTCTTTCTGGCTCCGAATCCTCGTCCACATCTTGTTGTGAATGAATGGGGAGAACTGTACGCGGATCTTCTGATGGAGCAGTCAGCCTAGGAGGAGTTTGCTGAGGCTGAAAAGAGAGTGCGGGGTCAGAGGCAACATGTCCCGGAGTACCCTGGGGGGTAGGCGGAAATCTTCCATTATAATCATCCAACATATGTTGGAGGTTGGAAAATAAAGTCGCTGGAAAAGTCGCCATAGGAACCTGTACAGATTGTTCCTCGTGCTGGTCTACAGCCTCATTTTCGTCCTCTTCAGAACTAGTGTCCTGACATTTGATTATCAAGTCAGACGGACTTTGAGCATCACCATAAATAGTTTCGTCCTGAACGGATTCCGTTTCATGGTCCGATACGAATAAAGGAGAAGGTGGCTGTAGAGTAGGAGTTGGCAGGTGGTGAGCAGAATTCTCCACATTGGTGACAGAAACCTTGGTCGGATGGGTTTGTTGAGGGCGGGGGGAGGGATAGTTTTGACAGGGGTTTGTATAAACTGTAACGGTTACTGTCACCAACAAAATGAAAAATTGAGACAACTATGCAATTATATGTTCTAAGCAACCTTATGTATGTATTACTCTGTTTCCCTCCGGGACTGGAAATTTCTGTGACTGCTTTACCTACTATGCTAATAAACAGATTTTCAAAAAAATTGGTGACAGAAACCTCCGCAACAACTGCAGGGCCTGATATGTCCAAGGGCACTAAAGGCATGTTGGCGAAGGACAGTGAACCTGAAGTGGATCTAGCGTCCTTTGGCTGTGATCCCGACGATGTTTTGGATGCATTCGTTGACATTGAAGGCTTTGATACTACCGTCGACGTTGGCATCGTCGACGGGATCGTCGTCGAATCCTTGGATGAAAACTTCGCCGTCGACGAAGTGGCCGTCGACGAGCTGGTCGACGCGGTCTTCGACGTCGACGGTGTCTTCGACGTCGACGGGATCTTCGACGTCAACGGTGTCTTCGACGACGGAGTCGTCGCCGTCGACGAAAGCTTAGCCGTCGGCGGAATCTTCGACGTCGACGGAATCGTCGACGATGACTTCTTCGTTGACATATGCTTCTTTGTCGGCGATATAATAGGGATCGTCGACGAGACTGAAGAGGTAGAGGCTTTCGTAGTCGATGAAAGCCGTCGACGATAACCTCGCCGACGACGATGACGCCGACGTCGTTGTGACCGTAGTCGTCGACGAAGCTACAGTAGCCAATCTCGTCGATGGAATGGTCGTCGACGAGCCCGTCGACGACCGCGGCGTAATAAGTGTGACCACACTTATAGAGGCTGGAAAAGACGCCTGAGAGCCAGGTCTTGTGGGCGTGGACACAGCAGTCATAGTAGCAGTAGGATTTACTGTAGCTACAGTCAAGGCCAGCTTTTTCTTCTTCAGAAAAGGAGATGGTAACTCCTGAACACTGCCACGCTTGGAAGCCACAGAAGAAGGACCTGACTTGAAACTTTCTGCGTCTGATAAAACTGCGTCCTTATCTTGAAGGCGCTTCAGCCATAACAGAAGGCGACCCTCCCTGTCTCTGAGGGTCTTAGGAGGGAAAGTTCTACAGAACTTACAGTCAGCCACCTTGTGTTCTGGATACAAGCAGTAGATACACTTTTGGTGGGGGTCCTTTTCAAATAAACGCAGTTTCCCACAGGAAGAGCATGGTCTAAATAAAGACTTCTTACTTGACATCTTGAGAAAACACTGAGTAGAAGAGTAGATATGAAGAAAACTGAGCAGAGCTCAGGGAGACTCCCTTCACACGACGTGCGGTAGAAAATCTGAGGGCTTGAGCTTCTGAGGAGAAGGTTCTAGAGGGTGCTTGAGCCTGATTGGCTGCAGTTTGGACTAACATAATGACACTGATATGTTGCAAATGAGTTTTTTCTCTCTAATGCATTCCTATGTAGGAACCTTTGTTGAGGTTTTTCAGTATATATTTTATCTGTTTTATTATTTATTATGATATTATATATATATCTATATATATTAGCATTATTGCTATTTTATTTACCGTGGGACTCCCACTTCGACGACGGGGAATATTCAAGCATGTGAATCTATGAAAGACACCCCTAATACTGGAGAAATTGCTTTTCTTCTGCTCTATTCCAATAGCTCTATTCTAGTAGCTTACAATGTGACAAGTAGAGAGAATGTTTATTTTTTTGCATCACTTAGATAGAGAAAGCTAGAATCTATCTGCATGCTTCCACATATTCTATTTCATCTTTTATTATTTTTTAAATTGACTTGCATTGAACTGTTTGAAACGAATATCTAACAGGTTTTGTTGAGTTTAATTTTGCACTAGGTGTTATATTGTTTTCCTTCATGTTTGCAAACATGCTCAGTCTTTCATTTGAAAGAGCTAAACACCAAGGCTTTAAGAAGTCTGTGGAAAAGGTGATGGTGTGACCATGTATTATATGGGATAAAGTACCCCCGGGCATAGAGGAGAAGGATATTGCAAGTCACCTCTGAGTTCCAAAACCGTATAAAAGAACTCTGCCTTTGGCCTGATTCCTCTATATGGTTATGGAATCCCTCAGTGACTTGCAATATCCTTATAATGTACGCTTGGGGTAACTTTATCTCTTATATAACCTACAAGGGGGCTTCAATGGCGCATTAATGTTATGCATTCTATCTCCGGTGGCTACTTCTAGGAAGCAGGGAGGGCTTGAGAAGAATTTAAGTGTTACTGATGGAATGGAGATGTCCTGAAGTCATTGGTCTCTGATGTCACAGAAGTCTATAATAGAGCAGGCCTTTGCCCTAATTGCCTGTTTGCAAACAGTTGCTTGGCTGAAAGCAGGACCATTTTAAAGTGTATCAGATGCCCATTGTCAAATGTGCCCTTTGATTCAGCGAGCACTCCTTTTCCTACGCCTTTGCATTACACTGATTATTCTATGGAATTTTGGGGGGAATTAGAAACATTTGCATTGATGGCTATCCGCTGAGAAGAACGAAGACAGTGGTTTCATCTTGATTTTATTTCAGGAGCCTCGTTTGTGTAATTTTTATGTAGATTCTGTAGCAAAGGACAAATGTAAAACAGTTTAGTTTTAGTTTGTATAGTGCCGAGCAACGTCCTCTTTTTAAACCACGCCTGTTTAACACTTCTTGTAGTAAGATTTCAACATTGGATATATTGAAACCACTTAATATCAGCACAAAAGACAAGTTAACTTGCCAATATCGAAAACACCAACGGTACAATGCACATGTGAATTTTAAATCCTCTGTTTCTCCACAATGCCATGCACACATGTATCCATTCATCTATCCATACTTTTAAATGCATCCACCAATCCACTATTGATTATAAAATCAGAACATAATTGGTAAATGCTGTATGACTAGGACTCCCGGTTTTATGGTATTTATTTTTTTAACATTTCCGTATGTATTTATCCATATTTATTTTTTGCCCATCTTATTAGTATTAATCCATATTTTGTGTTTTGCGAATATATGGAGTCATAAAATTGTGTATTTACAGATTTATTTAACTTATAAACATGTACTCATACTTTGCTGCCTGTCGCGTTTTAGCAAATATAGCAAAACACCACACCTTCAGGTAAATGTATGAGCATTATAATACAAATATATGTTACCATACACCTGCATTTAGTGAAATCCCAACCTATTTTTAACTTCCCATTCAGCCTATCTGCTCAGCTGTTGTCCTAAAATCACAAAAAACAGTATGGAGAGCCACCAACAAGAGGCCCACTTTTCTGCTTTTAAAAATAAATACAGACAGGAAACATTTTGTTTTCTGTCTGTAATTATCTGTAAAAATCTGTACAAACGGAAAACCGGGCGCCTTAAGTATGATCCATCTGTTAAAGAGATGAGTATATATGTTTTTGTAAACTCGTGACTGCAGATATTAAAAAAGTGAAAAATGTATGCGGCTTCAGATATTTTGCCTCATAAAAAAAACACGTTTATTTTGACACTCTACGTTGTACTGAAAGTATTCCAAGATCCTGACTTTGAAATTCAGTCATGTACCAAGGGATAGGTTTCAGAATTTAGTGTAAACAGAAACTGAGCCTTTTCTGAAACCATTATGCCAAACTGCCATGTGCCCATTTGTTTTGTGATTTATATTTAACATGTTTAGTATTGGTTTAAGTTTACATTTAGTTTTGTAACATTTAGTAACTATGGACCTGATTACGATGCCGGTTGGACCGACTTCCTCGGTCCTGTCGGAGGCGGTTGGACCTCCGCGGTCTCGTTGGAAGTGATCGGTCCGAGCGCCGGATAGAATGCATACATCCTGTGTAGGAGAGTAGGGTCTGCAATCCTATGATCACCCAGATTTTTTGCTTTTGTTTCACTGGTTTACGACTTTCTCTGGCTGTGGGCCTGCCAATCAGACCCACAGCCTGGCTGTTCTCTCTCTAAATTACAACATGTACCCTAGGTGCATTTACCAATTGGTACTGGGCCACCTTATCAGACCCTGTAACTCAGGGCATAGGTGTACCCAGGGCCTACCAGGGGCTGAAGCCTGTATTATGCCACCCCTGGCTGGCCTCCTAAATTTGACACAACTGGCTGCATGACAGCTGGGGCAAAGTCGTGTAATCACCCTTTGCTGTAGATATAGTATACCTATATCTAACCCTAAAAATGGACACACAGATTCCTATCAGTCACTCCTATGGCAGGCCTTGACAATCCTGAAGGCAGAGTGCTTGGAATCATGTGAGATGGTGCTCTGGCATGAGCTGAGCCTGTCTGCAGCTTGCGGAACCAAGTCCTAATAGCTGTTCCATGATATCGCATACCATATACTCTTAAGTGCATTATAATCCTCGCGGTTAAATGCTATCTTTGGTATTGCTTTATCAAAACATGTCGAGTAAGGTGTCATACGAATTGGAATACTAACCCCTCGCCAATTCTGGCAACGGGGTTAGCATTCCACCCTTCTAGAGGGACACGACATGTATGTAACTGTGAACCCCGGTTAAAGTTAAACGAAGCCTCAGCTCCACAAAATGGATGCTGCCACCACAGACACGAGTCTGACCCCCTGCAGCTGGGAGTCCTTCCAGCGAGGGGAGCCTAGACAAAGGGTTTCCTGTCGAGGGTGGTGCTAGCACCGTCCCAGACAGGGTTTTGTGTATCCTGGGTAGGCAGGGCTTTACAGGAAGGTGACTGCTGAGTGGCACCCCGGTGCTCACTACGCATAGGCCGGTCAGAACCAGTTCCAGGGGCACACCAGCCCCTGGCCTGGGGAAAGTCCGGCATGGGAGAGGGGTGTAACCACCCCCCTCCTAGTCCCACCCATAGGCAGGACCTAGTCCCCGGGTCAGCCCCCTTTTTTAGTATAAAGATGGGAACGGGCCCCCTGTTCAAATTAGATCATCTTTGGAATCAAGACACGACTTTCTGCGAAAGGACTTCAAGATTTCTTCTTCAAGATTCTCCTTTGTGGCTAAGGAGTAGTCACCCTGCATCAAGCGGGCACCATCCTAAGAACACTGGGGTCTGCTGCAAGTCCTTCCTCCGGAATCCGACTGCCCAACTCGACGAGACCCGGCTTCCCTGGCACCTCTGACCTCTACTCACCTCTACAGCCAAGCTGAGAACTGTGAGTGCGACGAGACCTCGAGGGACCGACGATCGCCAAGACTGCATGACTTCTTTGCAACAAGCCCACCGTGTGCTCCACTGGTGAGTGCTTTGGGGTCCGAGAAGCCCCCATCCTGAGCAGCTCCAGCACCGAAGATCAGCCCTCCAGCATCTCCACGATCTGCGTGGGGCCCTTCTGCTTTTGCCTGCTCACCGCGTTGTGTGGCTACTAGCCGGCTGGCTTGTGGCCTTCTTCACGACGCCCGACGACATCACTGCTGCTGGTCTGGTTGCTCCAGACTGGCCCTTGCTTCCTTCTTCAGGAGAAGCACCCCGGACCCTCCTGGTCCACTCCAGACGCCATTTTGAGTCCACCGCGTGGGCTTGAATTTGCCAAGGCTTTGTTGCCCAATCCTGGGTCCAGCGACGCCGACAGCTTCATCCATCGTGGGACAGCTCGCTCCTCCATCCTGGTCGCCGACAATGCCTCCTGGTCCGTGAGATCTGCGAGCACAGCGTCACCCACTCACCTAGTCGAGGTGGCTACCATCCGGTGCCCTCCTGGTGCCCACTGACTACTGGCTAGTAGTCTCGAACTTGGTCCCCTCTGCTTTCAGGTGTCATCTGTCTTCAAGATCCAGGCTTGGATCACTTCAAACTCTCTTCACTGGTCGCCTGCCAGCATCTTTCCTCCAGGCTCCTGGCCCGTCTACGAGGATTCCCGACGTCTTTTGAGACCTATGCAGCGGCAGCCCCTGGGCTAGGTAACTTCGGCATTTCGGTGCCCCAGCATAGCCTCACTATCCAAGGGTCCGAATCCACTTTCGTTTTCCTCCTACCAGGTCGGGTTCGCCCGAGAACACTAACTTTGTCATTACTAGCTACCATAGACTTTGTCCCGCATCACGCGTGAGAGTGCACACTCTGCACCCGAGTCCCCTAGGTCTCCTAGAAGTAATCTGAAGATTCTATAGTCAAGTCCTAGCGATTCCTAAGCCTATTAGTACTGTACTTACCTGCTAGTAATTTCGCATTCCACTTTTCTAGTATATGGTTTTCCGTGCCCCTCTGGCATTTGTATATACTGTGCTAACTTAAGTATTTTTGTAAGAGTTTTGGTTTGTGCTAAGTACCCTGTCCTCATAAAGAGTACAGGGCTGTTGTGATCTTTAATAAATAACTGTTTATTTTCATAACACTTGTGTGGTGTCCTTTCACTTGGTGTTCAAGGGGTATATGTGGTATAACAGCTGGCTTAACACGCCCTCTCGAGTCTTTAGCCTTAGACTGCTCGTATCCATGCTACTAGGATAGCTGGTCTATAAGGTTGACTTACAACCAATCATCAATAAGGGTTGCTGGACTGATACATAGTGTTCACTAGAATAGTGAGCACTGCATATCGGGCCAACTTCTCACATTGGTGAGCAGCGGTTGGGATTTGAGCTTGCTGTTGTTTTACCACACGTATCCTAAGAATATCTTGTTGAAAGATCACATAAGTACTTTAGGTACATATAACTTAGCTTAGAATACTCTGAGTTCTACTGAACCAGCTGTGGCAGCTCAGGTGGTTGAGGACCCTCCACAGGCCTCTTCTAGATATGCAGCCCTTGGCTTCCAGGAGATGAGACAAGTGTGTACCTCCAGGAAGCTAAAACAGGGGTCTAACCCCACAATCCCATTTCTGATTGGTCTCTTAGAGACTTATGATGCCAGGAAAGCTGAGAAACTTCTTAGCTCTTCTCTTCCAGAAGGGGACATGCCAGCCCTAGAAGGAACCAGGGGTGACCCAGATCTCATCCACCTCTCAGGTGAGGAGGATGATGATCAGGAAACATCTGGGGATGAGGCAGACAAAGGTCCAGAAGTAGTTAGTCAGCTAACTAGGGCCAACTTAAGCAGGCATGAGAATGGTACTAGGGGACCCCTGGGACCTCTCTCAGGCCAGCTTAACATTGGGAATGGACGAGTTAGGTCTCTATCAAGAGGCTCTGGCAGATCCATTCAAACCAATGGCTCTCAGAACTCTGCTGTGAGGAGGATGACTTCCCCTCAGAGGAGAATGTATGAAGCTAAAGAAAGGGCAGCCAATCTAAGGATTGAAAGGGAAGAACTTGCCCTGGCCAAAGAGAGGCTTGCCTTTGCTAGAGAGCAACAGTTAAGTGGGGTAGTCCCCACTGGTGGCAGCAATGTACCTAGCAATAGGGAAAGGAGTTTTGATACAAAGCACCTGAATAAGATAGTGCCCCCCTTTAAACAAGGGGATGACATCCACAAATGGATAACTGCTTTGGAGAGGGCCTGCACTGTGCAGGGTGTTCCCCAAAGTCAGTGGGCAGCTATCTTGTGGCTCTCCTTTGAAGGTAAAGGTAGAGATAAGCTCCTCACTACTAGAGTGGAGGATGCTAACAATTACCAGATCTTGAAAAACACACTGGTTGATGGGTTTGGCCTAACCACTGAGCAGTACAGGGTGCTGTTCAGGGATACCCAGAAAACTCAGTCTCAAGATTGGTCTGACTTTGTAGATTGTGCCACTAAGGCTTTTGAGGGCTGGTTGCTGGGCAGTAAGGTTACTGATTATACAGGATTGTACAATTTGATGATGAGAGAACACATTTTAAACAATTGTCAGAACCAGTTGTTGCATCAGCATCTTGTTGACTCAGATCTGACCTCTCCCCAAGAATTGGGAAAGAAGGCAGACAGGTGGGTCAGAACAAGAGTTAAACAGAACCAGGGCCAGAATCAAGGTGGTCAGAAGAAAGCAGACCAGAAGGGTAAAGATTCTAAGGGGGAACAAAATGACCAGAAGTCTTCGACAGGTCCCCAACAACCCAAAGAGGGTGGGGGTCAGGCCCCCCAGAAGAAGAAAAATCAAGAAGGCCAATCTAAAAGGTGGTGCCAATACTGCAAAAGTAAAACTCACTGGTTTAGTCAGTGCACCAAGAAAGGAGGAGGGCAGACTCCTGCCACTGCAGCCCCTAAGGCACATGTGCCCCCTAGTACAGTCAGCAGTGGTAGTGCACCTCCCAAGGGTTTAGTTGGGTTAACCTTGGGTTCCGAGGGGTATGACAACTTAGTTGGCACACTCACTCAGGCTGTCCTTGTCTGTACAGGGGATGTGGATATGTCCCCTGATATAAGTCCCAATACTTTGGGCAAATACAGACAGACACCTTTCATTAATGGAAAAATGGCTCAGGCCTATAGGGACACTTGTGCCAGTGTCACAATGGTGACACCTAACTTTGTGGACCCTGGACAGATCATGCCAGGTACAGATTTCCTGGTGACCAATGCAAGCAATGTCACTACCAGTCACAGTATGGCAATTGTAACTTTCTCCTGGGGAGGGGTAACTGGCCAAAAGAAGGTTGTAGTTAGCTCAGACCTCCCAGTGGATTGTTTGTTGGGCAATGATTTGGAGTCATCACAATGGTCAGAAGTGGAGCAGAGGACTCACATGGAAATGTTAGGCTTGCCAGCACATGTGTTTGCTGTGACCAGGTCACAGGTCAGGAAATGCCCCACTGAACAGGTGCTGGATCCTGGAACAATGGACCAGACACCTTCCAAGAAGAAGAGCAGTAGGATAAGGCTGTGCCTTCCCCCTTGCCCCAGGTTGAGGATCAAGTCTCAGAGGAGGCTGACCTACAGGAATTGAGGGAAACTGAGCCTAAAGAATTTGAACTTGATCAAGTTGAATTTCTGGGCTCAGGGGGACCCTCAAGAGAAGACCTGGGGAAGGAACAGTTAGACTGCCCTTCCCTTGAACTCCTCAGACAGCAGGCTGCTGCTGAGGCTGCTGGGAACGCCACAGGTACCCACAAGGTATACTGAGAAGATGGACTCCTGTACACTGAGGCAAGAGACCCCAAGCCTGGCATGACCAGGAGGCTGGTTGTACCCTTGACTCAGAGAGGTTTCCTCCTTACCTTGGCCCATGAGATTCCCTTAGCAGGTCACTTAGGCCAGACAAAGACTTGGGACAGGCTTGTCTCACACTTTCACTGGCCTCACATGAATGAGGATACCAAGGAGTTTTGTCGCTCCTGTGTCACTTGCCAAGCCAGTGGTAAGTCAGGTGGCACAACAAAGGCCCCCCTTATACCAATGCCTGTGGTGGGGGTGCCCTTTGAAAGAGTGGGGATTGACATTGTTGGTCCAATGGAACCCCAGACAGCATCAGGGCACAAGTTTATACTGGTGGTAGTGGATCATGCCACCAGGTATCCTGAAGCTATTCCACTTAGGACCACTACAGCACCTGTAGTGGCAAGGGCCCTAGTTGGAGTGTTCTCCAGAGTGGGCTTCCCTAAGGAGGTTGTCTCTGACAGAGGTGCAAACTTCATGTCAAGCTACTTAACTGCTATGTGGAAGGAATGTGGTGTCAACTACAAGTTCACTACACCCTATCATCCACAATGCAATGGGCTTGTTGAAAGGTTCAACAGGACCCTAAAAGGGATGATTCATGGACTACCTGAAAAGCTCAGGCGTAGATGGGATGTCCTGATTCCCTGCCTTCTGTTTGCTTACAGAGAGGTCCCACAAAAGGGGGTTGGCTACAGCCCTTTTGAACTTTTGTATGGGCATCCTGTAAGAGGCCCCCTGTGTTTGGTGAAGGAAGGATGGGAGAGACCTCTCAGAAAGCCTGCAACCAACATAGTGGACTATGTACTTGGTCTCCGCTCCAGGATGGCTCAGTATATGGAGAAGGCATCTGAAAACCTTAAGGCCAGTCAAGAACTTCAAAAAGCTTGGCATGACCAAAAGGCTGTCCTGACTGTTTATCAGCCTGGACAGAAGGTGTGGGTGTTGGAGCCAGTGGCCCCAGCAGCACTCAAAGACAAATGGTCTGGGCCCCACACAATTCTTGAGCAAAAGGGAGAGGTCACCTACCTGGTGGACCTTGGAACTCCCAGGAGCCCCCACAGGGTACTCCATGTCAACAGGCTCAAAGCATATGTCGACAGGAAGGACATGAGCTTGCTCATGGCCATTGATGAGGGACAGGAGGAAGAGAGTGACCCTCTCCCAGACCTGCTCACTCAGAATCCTGATGATGGGTCAGTAGATGGTGTTGTCTTTTGTGGCAGCCTCTCTGAGCATCAGCAGAAAGACTGTAAACAGGTTCTTCAGTCTTTCAGACATATGTTCTCTCTGACACCCAGTCAGACCAATTGGTGCACCCATGAGGTTGACACTGGTGACAGCCTGCCAGTCAAGAGTAAAATCTACAGGCAGCCTGATCATGTTAGAGACTGCATAAAAACTGAAGTGCAGAAAATGTTGGAGTTGGGAGTCATTGAACCCTCAGATAGCCCTTGGGCTAGTCCAGTAGTTCTAGTGCCAAAACCTCACACCCAGGGTGGTAAGAAAGAGATGAGGTTCTGCGTAGACTACAGGGGTCTCAATGCAGTCACTAAGACTGATGCCCACCCAATACCAAGGGCAGATGAGCTTATAGATAGATTGGCTTCTGCCAACTACTTAAGCACATTTGACCTGACAGCTGGGTATTGGCAAATCAGGTTAGCTGAGGATGCCAGGCCCAAGACAGCATTTTCAACCCCTGGTGGGCATTATCAATTTGTGGTAATGCCCTTTGGTCTGAAAAATGCACCTGCCACCTTCCAAAGGTTGGTGAATCATGTTCTCACTGGGCTGGATGACTTCTGTGCAGCATATCTAGATGATATTGCTGTCTTTAGCTCCACCTGGGAGGATCACCTGGTCCACCTGAGGAAAGTGTTAGAGGCTCTGCAAGCAGCAGGCCTCACTATCAAGGCCACCAAGTGCCAGATAGGGCAGACACAGGTTGTATACCTGGGCCACCTTGTAGGTGGAGGCCAGGTTCAGCCACTGGAGAGCAAAATACAGTCAATCAAGGACTGGGCTCCTCCAACCACCCAGACTCAGGTTCAAGCTTTCTTGGGCCTGACTGGTTACTACAGAAAGTTTGTCAGGAACTATGGATCAATTGTGACTCCATTAAATGAACTGACAAGTAAGAAAATGCCAAAAAAGGTTTAGTGGACAGCAGGCTGTCAAAAAGCATTTGATGACCTAAAGCAGGCCATGTGCACAGCACCTATCCTTAAGAGTCCAGACTACTCCAAACCATTCATTGTCCAAACAGATGCTTCTGAGTTGGGTGTGGGAGCTGTTCTATCTCAACTGAATTTTGATGGTCAAGACCAGCCCATTGCTTTTATAAGCAGAAGGCTGACCCCCAGAGAGAAGAATTGGTCAGCTATTGAGAGGGAGGCCTTTGCTGTGGTTTGGGCCCTGAAGAAGCTGAGGCCATACTTGTTTGGCACTCACTTCAAGATTCAGACCGACCATAAGCCCCTCTTGTGGCTAAATCAGATGAAGGGTGAAAACCCCAAACTGCTTAGGTGGTCCATTTCCCTACAGGGGATGGACTTTACAGTGGAACATAGACCTGGTACTGATCATGGCAATGCCGATGGGCTCTCCAGATATTTCCACTTAGAACAAGAAGACTCACCTGGTCAAGGTTAGCTTATTGTCCCAAAGTTTGGGGGGGGGGTCATGTAGGAGAGTAGGGTCTGCAATCCTATGATCACCCAGATTTTTTGCTTTTGTTTCACTGGTTTACGACTTTCTCTGGCTGTGGGCCTGCCAATCAGACCCACAGCCTGGCTGTTCTCGCTCTAAATTACAACATGTACCCTAGGTGCATTTACCAATTGGTACTGGGCCACCTTATCAGACCCTGTAACTCAGGGCATAGGTGTACCCAGGGCCTACCAGGGGCTGAAGCATGTATTATGCCACCCCTGGCTGGCCTCCTAAATTTGACACAACTGGCTGCATGACAGCTGGGGCAAAGTTGTGTAATCACCCTTTGCTGTAGATATAGTATACCTATATCTAACCCTAAAAATGGACACACAGATTCCTATCAGTCACTCCTATGGCAGGCCTTGACAATCCTGAAGGCAGAGTGCTTGGAATCATGTGAGATGGTGCTCTGGCATGAGCTGAGCCTGTCTGCAGCTTGCGGAACCAA
Organism: Lissotriton vulgaris; assembly: GCF_964263255.1. NCBI lineage: Eukaryota > Metazoa > Chordata > Amphibia > Caudata > Salamandridae > Lissotriton > Lissotriton vulgaris. The sequence continues at coordinate 22,712,545 of NC_141697.1, forward strand.
GTCCTAATAGCTGTTCCATGATATCGCATACCATATACTCTTAAGTGCATTATAATCCTCGCGGTTAAATGCTATCTTTGGTATTGCTTTATCAAAACATGTCGAGTAAGGTGTCATACGAATTGGAATACTAACCCCTCGCCAATTCTCGCGACGGGGTTAGCATTCCACCCTTCTAGAGGGACACGACATGTATGTAACTGTGAACCCCGGTTAAAGTTAAACGAAGCCTCAGCTCCACAAAATGGATGCTGCCACCACAGACACGAGTCTGACCCCCTGCAGCTGGGAGTCCTTCCAGCGAGGGGAGCCTGGACAAAGGGTTTCCTGTCGAGGGCGGTGCTAGCACCGTCCCAGACAGGGTTTTGTGTATCCTCGGTAGGCAGGGCTTTACAGGAAGGTGACTGCTGAGTGGCACCCCGGTGCTCACTACGCATAGGCCGGTCAGAACCAGTTCCAGGGGCACACCAGCCCCTGGCCTGGGGAAAGTCCGGCATGGGAGAGGGGTGTAACCACCCCCCTCCTAGTCCCACCCATAGGCAGGACCTAGTCCCCGGGTCAGCCCCCTTTTTAGTATAAAGATGGGAGCGGGCCCCCTGTTCAAATTAGATCATCTTTGGAATCAAGACACGACTTTCTGCGAAAGGACATCAAGATTTCTTCTTCAAGATTCTCCCTTGTGGCTAAGGAGTAGTCACCCTGCATCAAGCGGGCACCATCCTAAGAACACTGCGGTCTGCTGCAAGTCCTTCCTCCGGAATCCGACTGCCCAGCTCGACGAGACCCGGCTTCCCTGGCACCTCTGACCTCTACTCACCTCTACAGCCAAGCTGAGAACTGTGAGTGCGACGAGACCTCGAGGGACCGACGGTCGCCAAGACTGCACGACTTCTTTGCAACAAGCCCACCGTGTGCTCCACTGGTGAGTGCTTTGGGGTCCGAGAAGCCCCCACCCTGAGCAGCTCCAGCACCGAAGATCAGCCCTCCAGCATCTCCACGATCTGCGTGGGGCCCTTCTGCTTTTGCCTGCTCACCGCGTTGTGTGGCTACTGGCCGGCTGGCTTGTGGCCTTCTTCACGACGCCCGACGACATCACTGCTGCTGGTCTGGTTGCTCCAGACTGGCCCTTGCTTCCTTCTTCAAGAGAAGCACCCCGGACCCACCTGGTCCACTCCAGACGCCATTTTGAGTCCACCGCGTGGGCTTGAATTTGCCAAGGCTTTGTTGCCCAATCCTGGGTCCAGCGACGCCGACAGCTTCATCCATCGTGGGACAGCTCGCTCCTCCATCCTGGTCGCCGACAATGCCTCCTGGTCCGTGAGATCTGCGAGCACAGCGTCACCCACTCACCTAGTCGAGGTGGCTACCATCCGGTGCCCTCCTGGTGCCCACTGACTACTGGCTAGTAGTCTCGAACTTGGTCCCCTCTGCTTTCAGGTGTCATCTGTCTTCAAGATCCAGGCTTGGATCACTTCGAACTCTCTTCACTGGTCGCCTGCCAGCATCTTTCCTCCAGGCTCCTGGTCCGTCTACGAGGATTCCCAACGTCTTTTGAGACCTATGCAGCTGCAGCCCCTGGGCTAGGTAACTTCGGCATTTCGGTGCCCCAGCATAGCCTCACTATCCAAGGGTCCGAATCCACTTTCGTTTTCCTCCTACCAGGTCGGGTTCGCCCGAGAACACTAACTTTGTCATTACTAGCTACCATAGACTTTGTCCCGCATCACGCGTGAGAGTGCACACTCTGCACCCGAGTCCCCTAGGCCTCCTAGAATAATCTGAAGATTCTATAGTCAAGTCCTAGCGATTCCTAAGCCTATTAGTACTGTACTTACCTGCTAGTAATTTCGCATTCCACTTTCAGAGTATATGGTTTTCCGTGCCCCTCGGGCATTTGTATATACTGTGCTAACTTAAGTATTTTCGTAAGAGTTTTGTTTTGTGCTTAGTACCCTGTCCTCATAAAGAGTACAGGGCTGTTGTGATTTTAATAAATATACTGTTTATTTTCATAACACTTGTGTGGTGTCCTTTCACTGGGTGTTCAAGGGGTATATGTGTGGTATAACAGCTGGCTTAACACGCCCTCTCGAGTCTTTAGCCTTAGACTGCTCGTATCCATGCTACTAGGATAGCTGGTCTATAAGGTTGACTTACAACCAATCATCAATAAGGGTTGCTGGACTGATACATTGTGTTCACTAGAATAGTGAGCACTGCATACCAGGCCACCTTCTCACATCCTGTACTCTGACCGACCACTGAAAGACTGCCGACTCAGACACCCTTTCTTCGACCACTGAGACGGTGGTCGGAGAAAAACAGTATCCATAGGGCAGTATAGGGATCTCTGACTGCCATCCGGATTACCATGTGGGTATCCGATGACCCGACCATCAGCCTCTAGTTATCGGAAACTATTGATTTGGGGTGCATACTCACCCAAATCAGGGCTAGACAAATCCACTCGCCCGCTCGCATTTGCAAGGGAGAATGGATGAGGACGAGGTATTTTTTAGGTCCTACTCGCCCTTTCTGGCGAGTAGGAAGACAAACTAACTTTTGTCCTCTGTCTTTGAAAACGGAGCAAAAATGACAAGATAACAAGATTTAAAGGCATTTTTATTGCTCACAAAGGGACTGAGCAATAAAGATGCCTTTAAATCTTGTTAACTTGTCACTTTTGCTCCGTTTTCAGAGACAGAGGTCAAGTTGGGTCGAGGGGATTGTCCAAGTTACTCGACCTGCAGGACTAGTACAATGTTTCAGATTTGTCGAGCCCTGCAAATGTCCCCGTCGTGGATCCCTTCCTCCAGGTCTCCCCAACACCTTAGCAGCTGCACCCCGATGACTAAGATCTTGTGGGCGCCAGAATCCAGGTAAGTCCTTATGCGGTATGTATCACCATTAACTGGAATGTGAACATTCTGCCACACTCCATCAATGGGGTACAAGGCATTTCCCCACATATGTCATGCATGTGTGCAAACTTCACATATTTTCTGGGATTTTGTACGCATTTGCAGTGACATTTTCGGGGATATGCGCTCCTCTGTAGATGCAACCCCACAGAATCAGACGTTGCATCGTAATATAGTGGGAGAAATTTCCCGGGCTCAGCGGTTGTAAAGTGCCCGCAAAGAGAGGGTTCGGATGGTGACTATCGTATAAGGCACTCTGTGATTTTCAAGCTAATAAAATTGATTGATTGGTTCAGAAAAATGTGTCTATAAGAAGACAAGATTGCAGTGCTTTGTGAGAGTTCCCTTTAGAATCAGAACCCACCCAAGTCTGCGTGCTAGACATGCTAAATCAGGCACTAACCTTAGTGCCAGAGTACACAAACCAAGCCCTGCTGAACATGTGTCCAGCTGGCTAGATTCCAGCTTCACATCCCTCTCAGAGAGGAATGTTGCTGCAGCTTTCCCTCCTCTCGACTGTCACTAAGGGGCTACTGCGCGACAGTCACATCATTGTTGACGACTGGAACCTGACTATGGGGGTTGCAAACACTGCATGGAGGGAAATCAAGACAAATTAATCCATATCAAAACACTGCACATGGAAACTACACGAATGACAGAGGCATGGAAATATTGTACAATGGGTCAGCATTGAAACTGTAGGAAGGTATTTGCAGTGTAGTACCACAAATTGGATGCAGGTGCATAAACACACAGGAAACAACCTTTACAACGCAACTTTTACAACGCACTACCATTACAACGAAACTTTTACAATGCAACATCCATTACATCACATGCCATTACAACGCAACCATTACAACGCATGACACTACAACGCATACCACTACAACGCATGTCATTACAACGCATAGTACCATTACACTATCCAACACTTACCCTACTGTTGCACCCCCCTGTAGTTAGAATAGTAATTTTTACCCCTACACTATCCAATACTTACCATACATGCAATGTAATGGTATGCGTTGTAAAGGTAGTATGCGTTGTAATGGAATGCGTTGTAAAGGTAGTTTTTAAAAAATAGTTGTAATGGAATGCATTGTAATGAAATGTGTTGTAATGGATGTTGCGTTGTAAAAAATGCGTTGTAAAGGTATGCGTTGTAAAAGTAGGCGTTGTAACGTCATATATTCAAACACACTGAGAAACCACCAGATTAGTCAATAATTTTATGACAAGCAAATACAATTACAATCTTAGCAGTACAGAAAATTTGGTACATTAGCATTAAGGAAAATAATTAATGACAAGGACAGAACTATGGATCTGGATGAACACATCCACCAATTTGAGGAGTTATCCTAACGGCTAGGGCGGTCCACCTCGAATCTGGGGAACTGGGTTCGAGTTTCGGCAATGAAGATGAACATCCTGTGATTCTGGGTAAATCACTTAATCTCCCTGTGCCTAACAAAAATGAATGTGTCCTCATGTAATGCAAATGTTGCTATGTAAAGAGCTCTGATATCCGATTCGGGTCAAGTTTGCGCATTTAAAACTCTGTAAAAAAAAAAATCCCACAGATGGTACTTAGTGCTCTGGCTTGGCAAGGATCCATAGGCATTAAACAAGGATTGAGGCCAGAACTGAAAACAAAAGAAGTTTATGGCACCTTACCAAACAGGATTCAGTCCGGGAAGAGGCACTGAATCTGCCCTCTTTGTCATCTGGGATGACCTAAAGAATGCAGTCGACTTCACGTGCTATAACTATGCAGATGACACGCAAATACTCCTTCAACTGGAATGCCCCAAAGACATTGGAAAATCACCAATTTTCAGCTGTCTCAGAGCCGTGGATCAGTGGATGACCCGGAGCCATCTCAAATTGAATGCTTCAAAAACTGAAATACTCACGTGTGGCGATTAGAAACATTACAACCCGCTTGCCGCATGGCCTGATGAACTGGGATCACTGCCTAAAGTATAAAAGTAAGTAAGAAACCTCGGAATGACCATGGACGCCAAGCTGTCAATGAATGCCCAAGTGGATAAACTAGCAAGATCAAGCTAAGCTACTATAAAAACGCTGCGACTAATTTTAACTCATTTGGGATTTCCACACAAGGTCCAAGCTACCATCTCCGTTGTTCTCTCCAAACTAGATTACGCCAATAGCCTCTACAACGGATCACCTTTAACGACCATGAAAAGACAACAACGGATTCAGAACTCGGCTGCCAGACTACTCTTGCATATCAAACTGCGAGACCACATCTCCCCTGCCTTGAAAGCCCTGCATTGGTTACCGGTTGCCAGAAGATCCACTTTCAAGCTGCTTTGTATCACCCACAAAGCAATACATGGAATGGGACCGCTCTTCATCAGGAATAAAATCACCAAACACATTCAACAAAGGAACCTCCGCTCTAAAGGAGCAGCTCGTCTCAAAATCCCACCATACAAGAAGAAAAACCTTGGGTGGCACATCCTTCTCTGTTCAGGCAGCCAAACTGTGGAACTCTTTACCCCCCAACATAAGGTCCACAGACAACCATCTTATCTTCAGAAAACTACTCAAGATTTGTCTCTTCCCCACATAAGCACAATACGCAAACAGAAATTTACAGCATATCCCTCTGTATACAAGCATTTTTTTCACTATAGATTTGTGCCTATCTTTGTGTATTACTTTGTATAAAGATGTAAAATAATTATGTTGTTGAGAGAAAAAAATATTAATAATAAATAAATAAAAATCATCTTTGGTCTACATGTACATACTTCCATTGTGCATCTATGTACCTACCATGTACTTGGATCTCTGTGTCTGTTACTTTTCTCCTGAAAAAGCATAACCAATGCACTACCCTATTTCTCTTCCTGTGCCTCTATCAATATCTTTAATTTACATATTCTTACCTCCTTTATGTATCTATATACTTACAATAGAATTATGGATCTATATATTTATCACTTTCTTCTAATTTAGCATCTCCAATGCACTACCCTATTTCTCAGCCTATACTTCGCTCAATATATCTTCTAGCCCAACCTTCTGACTCATCTCAACCTTCTTCTACTACTCCTTCCAATGCACTACCCTATCTCTCATCCTATACATCTATCAATATATCCTCTACATCCACTCGCTCATTCATCCCAAAACCCATACCACTACTACTATGATTAACCAAAATAACCCTTTCTAGACTCTCTACTACTCTACCCCTCCTTGCATTATCCTTCACCTCTTTTACTATACCGATCCCCTAAAACAAACCTTTCTAAACTCTTTCCTCGGAGTCCTCCCCTCCAAAACTCTTTTCTACTCATCCAAAAGCCTCCTCCTATTGTTAAGTCCTTAAAAAAAAAAAAAAATCTTTTACTCTTTTATCCCTCCATTATCCTTTTCAATCGAAATTAACAGACTAACATGTTCGCTTCTCAAATTCCATATTAAACTATACTAATATACTACCCAAATAACTGAATAACATATCCACTACTCAAATTACTTAATTTATTTTTTTACTATACTAATTTTCAACAGTAATCCTTTATGGATTCCGGAGTGGCGTGCTACTCGCCAGAAAAGCGATTCAACACCCATCAGGCGTAACAAGTGCTATATGAATGCAAATCTTTCTTCCCCTTTTATCCCTCTGCTATCCTTCTCACTCCAAGTAACTGAATAATATCCACAACTGAAATTACTTCATATTTCACCATATTAATTCACCACTAATCCTTTGTAGGCTTCCTGAATAGCGTGAGTCAACAAGTGCTATATAAATACAAACCTTTGTCCTCCTCTATCCTTCTGCTATCATTCCAAATCCAAATAACTGACTAACCAATCCACCACTTAAAATGTACTTGCATGTTTCACTATACTAATTCAACACTAATCCTCTATGGGTCCCGGAGTAGCGTGCTACTCGCCGAAAAAGCGCTTCGATGCCTCGTCAGGGGTAGTAAGCGCTATATAATTGCAATTACAATACAATACAATACTTATGAGAACCGAGACATGGTGTCCCTGAGATCCAGGAAACTCACTTCCACCAATGCTTTAAAGCAACCCAAAGTGGAGCATCAGTATCATTCAATGTACCTGGAGGTTAGCCGCCAATTCAAGAATAATTCAACAAAGACAATTAATGTGGACTTATTTTAATAAAAGCTGATTTCATTTTATAGACATTTCTTACTTACTCTTCCTCCTGGCAATGTGGTATGAAATGAAATAGGCTGGTAAATATTAGATGGTGTGACAAAATATTGTGGAAAGACTTGTGAAACCAAATATTGTGTCAAAAATATTGTGGGTTGGAATATCGAAGGTAAGATTGTCATTATTTACAAATATTTTATTATGTATTTGTTTAAAATAGTGTTTTTAAATTGTTTTTTTGTATAATCATTTTAGGAGCAGGATGTTGAGATTATAGGGGAAAAGGGTGGGGATAATATAAAATGTTTTATTTATTAAGCTTGTCATGTTTAAAATTATTGTGTTCATTTTTTATAAATTGTTATAATATTTTGTATTACATTATATATATATTTTTAATTTTTTGTTTTTTCATTCTGTAAAATTCAAAGTGATATACATATTCTTATACTATGTCTTAAAATATTTCATTTTAATATATTTTTTAATGTTTCTAATACTATTTTATATTTAATTTGAGAAATAGTTTGTGGCACACTGATAATTCGAACATTTTTTAAAATAATTAAAGTAACTGATTTTAATAATGTTTTTATAGTTATTGATTTTCAATCAAGGAATTGTGTATTTTGTTTATCTTTTCACATTAGGAGATTTAAGTGTATGTTTTGTTGTTAGTATCCTCAATTTCCTTTTTATGTTGTGTGGTTTACCTTTTTGGGATAATTAAAATGGATTTGGATTGTTGTACTGTATTAGTATTTAAATCTAAAATACAGCATTTTCCCTAATGTTTTTAAGTTTGGAGTATTACATTTTACTACCCCCTTCCCCCCAAGTCCAATACTTTCCCCAATGTGGTGACTCTTGGAGTTGGAATGGTAAATGTAACCTTCCCCAAAAGTCCAAAACTTTCCCGATTTGGTTAGGTCTGAAGTTGGAATAGTAAATTTGAACATGTCAGCCTAACCCCGTCCCCACAAAGTCCAACACTTTCTCCAATATGATTACGTTTGAAGTTGAAATAGTAAATCAGTATTCCCTCACAGTCCAACACGTTCTTCAATATGGTGAATTTGGAGTGGGAATGGTAAATTTCTTCCTCCTCCCTCAGAATCCAACACATTCCCCAGGGTGAAGTTTAGATTCGGAAACGTAATTCTGAACCCCTCTAACGTCCAACAGTTTTCTTAAGGTGGTTACATTTGGAGTGAGAATAGTACATTTGATCCTCACCCCCACAAAGTCCAAAAGCTTCCCGAATGTGGTTAAGTTTTTAGTGGTAGCAATAATTTTGAACCCCTGCAAAGTCCTACACTTCTCTCAATTACGTACACTTTAGAGTGGAAAAGGTAATTTTGAGTCCCACCCCACAAAGTCCAACACTTTCTCCAATTTATTAGACTTAAGAGTTGTAATTGTAAATTTGAACCCCTCACCCTAACTCCATACCTACAAAGTCCAACACTTTCTCCAACGTAATTATCTTTGAAGTTTAAATAGTAAGTCAGAACTCCCTCAAAGTCCTACACCTTCTCCAATGTGGTAATGTTTGAGGTGGGAATGGTACATTTCTTCCTCCTCTCCCAAAATCCAACACATTCCCCGGAGTAAAGTTTGGATTGGGAAAGGTAATTTTGAACCCCTCTGAAGGCCAACAGTTTTCTTAATGTGGTTAGGTTTAGAGTGAGAATAGTACAATTGAGCCTCATCGCCCACAATGGCCAACAGCTTCCCCAATGTGGTTAAGTTTGTAGTGGGAACGATAACTCTGCGCCCCTGCAAAGTCCTACACTTTTCTCAGTGTAATAAACTTTGGCGAGAAGAACAGTAATTTTGAACTCCCCCAAAGTCCAACAATTTCTTCAATTTAATAAACTTTATAGTTGGAATAGTAATTTTGAATCCTTCCAAAGTCCAATAGTTTTCCAATGTAGTTAAGTTAGAAAAGGAAATAGTACATATGAACCCCACAAACTGAACATGCTCCTCAAAGCGCTTTAGTTTGAAGTGGAAATTATAAATCCGCCGCCTCAAGCTAATTTTTCCCAATGTGGTGAAGTTTGGAGTGGCGGCTGTAAATTAGATTTTCCCTAACTTATAACAATTTCTCCAACGTGGCTACATTTTACTTGGGAATAGTAAATGTGATATCAATCAATTGTTAGTATTTGTGTGTATTTTTTTATTTGTACATTGTAATAATTTATAGCATACAGTTCTTGCTTTTTAATGTAGTTGTTATAATACATTTAATTGTCATATACATTACTAAACCTCTCCTTTAATATATACCATTTTTAGTTGATATATTACAAGTAGTTTGGGATATTTATTTGATTTATAAGAAAACAAATCATATTTTACTTTAGAATAATAATTAAATTAAATATGTTGCTGTAGTGTACATTTAATTCTATGTCAGGACCGGAGGCTTCAGATTATGCTTTTCTCTCTTCGCTGTTTATTAACATCACATCGCACAGCAGCCAGAAAAGCATCAAACTTGAAAAAAAATTTAGTATTCCCAACACAGGAATATCAGAAAACATTGCAATAACATCGTTTAATAACTACAAATCCCATGAGATGAACATTTAGGCAGTCCTTCTTTAGTGTCCATACATCCCAATATAAGGCGTCCAACCAACGAACTCCTCCTCTTTCTTCGCTGCTTCGCAGCCAGTTAAGTGCTATTATCCCTCTCTTGCACTTTTGTGTTTGTTGAGGTTTTTTGTATTTTTCTTCTATTATATTTGCATTTGTTGTTGCTTTTGGGGGCCTGTGGGGTTTTTCTTCCCTTCCAGAGCCCCTTCCATCGCGGGGACGCCTTCGCCCCTTACGCGATGTCCCCGTGTGTTCCGCGGTGCTGAGTCACCGCTAGAGGGAGCCGTTGCGTGTCGCCGGCCCGCGCGCAGCTTTCGTCTCATTGATTGGAGCTGCGCTGGGGAGTCGACCTCGCAGGTGCCCTGCTGCCGCCTAACCCTGACACCCTTTTTGGGTTGTATTGTCCCGTACTTGAACGCCCCGGTGGGGTCTGTATAGTGGTTGTACCCACGTTGAAGCTTGCGGGCGATTTCAGCACCTTCTTCTGCAACAGCTTCCGCTGGGGTGTTCCCCGCTCGAGCGCGCTGGGAGGCGGTGCGGCCCGGTCTCTAGAGAGAGGGTCGGCGCGCTGTAAAGGCTGGTGCTGCCTTTTATTGGTCCGGTTCCACCGGCATACAATCTTTGCCAACCTTTGGTCGGCCCACACGTGGCAGTCTGTGTACGCCATCGGAACCCTCAGTTTCACTTTCATACCTACTGCGTAGCGCCATGGCTGAGGGGTACTACGTCGAGGAGGAGGAGTCCCACCATTACCTCCAGGACGACGAGTTTTATGCGGCTGTGGACCAGTCGATTTACCGGTGTGTGCAGGAAATCGTTGGGCCTATGGAGGACAGACTTTCAGCCCGCATTGTCCAGGAATGTGCAAAGTTGGCACCGGCCCCTGGGGGTTCCCCCGCCATCGATCCTGGCCAGCCTCCGGCGGCCAAGAAGTCACGTGGGGACCCGGGTCCCAGTGGTTCGCAAGGTGTGGATAAGGACGCTTTCGAGCGCCTACGCGACGCTTTTCTGGCCAAAGCGTCTGGGTCGACCCCCGAGGCGCTTCTGCCTCAGACACCTTCTGCACCGGCGAACGTTGTCCCGGCCTCCCCGGGGGGGGGGCTTCTCCCGCGGATACCGACGACGACGATGGGGACTCCGTGCGGTCATGGCGACCGTCGTCCAATTCGACGGAGTTGCCCAAGGACACTTCGGGCATGCTGGACCCGGACGAGATCATGCACCCGCGGTCGGCCGCCTGGGCGCCTGGTGATAAGGTGGCGCAGTTTGTGGCGGGCCGCCTCCGCAAGCCCTTGGAGAAGGAGGCGCGCAGCTGTTTGAGGGGCGAATGTCCTCGCCCGACTCTGGAGGGGAAGGTGGCCATGACGCCGGAACTTGATGGGAAAATGGCCACCTTCATGGCGAAGTTCGTCAAGGACCCCCGGAAGGGGATCGACCGTTCCTGGCGCTCCTGCCAGGACAAACTCTTGGACACCATTGGCCCCCTCACCAAGATTCTCGATATGGCCGAAGAAGCCAAGGTGTCGGGCAGCGCCATTTGCCCGGAAGTATTGTCCAACTGGGCGCAGCGGGCGGTTATCTTCTTGGGGAATGCCAACTGTGCCCTGTCAACCGAGCGGCGTCGGTCGCTACTGATAAAATTGGATCCCAAGTTGGGTGATTTGGCTTCGTCGGAAGCTGGCGCTGTCGCCCAAGGTGGACTCTTTGGTGAACCATTCATTAAGGAATTGGGGAAGTTTGTTTCCACCTTCACCTCCCTGGATAAGGCCCAGTCGACCATCAAGCGGGTCTTCCACCAGCGTTTTTCCTGGGGGGCTGGTCGTGGTAGGGGCCTCACGACCGGCCGTGGTGGTCAGCAACAGCCCGGTAAAGGGCATGGCTCCGGCAGAGGAGGCTACAACTCCAGCGCGAATTATAACAACTTCTACCCCACCAGAGGTCAGCGTTTCAGAGGACGAGGAAACTTCCGGAACGATCCCAGCGGCAACAGTTCACACGATGAGTGTTATCCCTGCAGATCAGGTGGTTATTGGGGGGAGGTTGGCGTGTTTCCCCCAAGCATGGGAGGCTATTACAACGGACGCGTGGGTCCTTCAAACCGTGCGGGGATTCCGCATAGAGTTTTACAACCAGCCGTGCCAGGCGGAGCCTCCCCGTCCTATAGTGTTTTCCCAATCGGACGCGCTCTTGATCGACGAAGAAGTCTCGGCGCTACTGCGCAAGGGGGCTATTTGTCGAACAAACGCGCCACCCCCGGGGTTTCCTGAGCAATATTTTTCTTGTGGAAAAAGTGGACGGGGGCAGGCGACCAGTCATCAACCTCAGGGAGTTCAATGGCTGGGTGGTATATGTGAGAAGTTGGCCCGATATGCAACGTTCGCTATTCTAGCGACCGCTATGTATCGTTCCAACGACCCTTATGGTGTTTGGTTGTAAGTCAACCTATAGACCAGCTATCCTAGTAGCGTGGATACGAGCAGTCTAAGGCTAAAGACTCGAGAGGGCGTGTTAAGCCAGCTGTTTACCACACATGTACCCCTTGAACACCCAGTGAAAGGACACCACACAAGTGTTATGAAAATAAACAGTATATTTATTAAGAATCACAACAGCCCTGTACTCTTTATGAGGACAGGGTACTAAGCACAAACCAAATCTCTTTAGCAAATACTTCAAGTGCACAATTAGAAACAAGTGTCCGAGGACACGGAAAGATTAAGGTCTCGGGCGGACCCGATAAGGCAAGTCGGAAGCGAGGGACTCGGGACCCTAGAGTAAGGAGGCTATGCAGGCACCGAAATGCCGAGTTACCTAGCCACGAGGGCTGCGGCTGCACAAGTCTTACAGGCGTCGGGGTCTTTGCTGACGAGCCAGGAGCCGGAAGAAAGGAGTTGCTGGCCGGCGACCAGTGCTGAATAGTTCGTAGAGATCCAAGCCTGGATCGGAGATTGAAGAAACCTGAAAGCAGAGGGGACCAAGTTCGTACTACTAGCCAGTAGTCAGAGGGTACCAGGAAGGCACCGGTTGGCCGTCACCTCGACCAGGTGAGTGGGCGACGCTAGGCTCTGCAGTCTCACGGACCAGGAGGCGTTGTCGGCGACCACGGCGGAGGTGCGAGCTGTCCCACGAAGGATGATGCTGTCGGCGTCGCTGGGCCCAGGATGGGGCAACAAGCCTTGGCAGTTCTCAGGGCCACGTGGTGGGCCTAAGAGGGCGTCTTGAGTGGACCAGGAGGGTCCGGGGTGCTTCTCGCAAAGATGGAAGCAAGGGCCAGTCTGGAGCAACCAGACCAGCAGTGATGATTCTCGGATGTCGTCACAGAAGGACACAAGCCAGCGGCTAGTGACCAGACAACGTGCTGAGCAGCGAGCAGAAGGGCCCCACGCAGATCGTGGAGATGCTGGGAGACTGCACTTCGGTGCTGGAGCGGCTCAGGGTCGGGGCTTCTCGGACCCCAGAGCACTCACCAGAGAGTTACCTCGATGGTCGTGCTGGTTTTTAAGAGCGTGCAGGTTCTGATGATGGCCGGTCCCTCGAGGTCTCGTCGCACCCACAGATCACAGCTGAGCTGATGACGTGGGTAGAGGTCAGAGGTGCCAGGGAAGCCGGTTCTCGTCGAGCTGGGCCGTCGGATTCCTTGAGGAAGGACTTACAGCAAACCGCAGAGTTCTTAGTTGGTGCCCGCTGATGCAGGGTGACTACTCCTTAGTCACAAGGGAGAAATCTTGAGAAGAGTCTTGAATGTCCTTTCGTAGAAAGTAGTTCTTGAATCAAAGATGATCTAATTTGGAAGGGTCCCCGCTCCGGTCTTTATTCTAAAGAAAGGGGTGGGTACATGACTAGGTCCTGCCCTAAGGGTGGGACCAGGAAGGGGGCAGTTACACCCCTCTCCCCTGCCGGACTTTCCCCAGGCCAGGGCTGTCGCCCCTGGAACTGGTTCTAACCGGCAGATGCGTAGTGAGCACCGGGGTGCCACTCCGCAGTCACCTTCACGCAAAAGCCCTACCTACCCAGAATACACAAACCCTGTCTGGGACGGTGCGAACACCGCCCTCGACGGGAAACCCTTTGTCCAAGCGCTCCTCGCTGGAAGGACTCCCAGCAGCAGGAGGTCAGACTCGTGTCTGTGGTGGCAGCATCCATTTTGTGGAGCTGAGGCTTCAGTTAACTTTAACCGGGGTTCACGGTTACGTGCATGTCGTGTCCCTCTAGAGGGGTGGGATGCTAACCTCATCGCCAGAATTGGTGAGAGGGCAGCACCCCGATTCGTATGACACCTTACTCGACATGCCTGGATAACGCGACACCGGAGTTACCGTTATGGTACGCGTTATCATGGAACAGCCATTGGGTCTTGATTCCGCAAACTGCAACCGGGCTCGGCTCGGGCCTGAACCTAGCTCACACGAGCCCACGCACTCTGCCTTCAGGATTGTTAAGGCCTGCCATAGGAGTGACTGATAGGAACTCGGGTGTCCATTGTATGGTTAGATATAGAGCTACTATACCTAAAGCGAAGGGTGGTTACACGGCTTCGCCCCAGCTGTCGTGCAGCCAGTTGTGTCAAATTTAGGAGGCCAGCCAGGGGTGGCATAATACATGCTTCAGCCCCTGGCGGCCCTGGGTACACCTATGCCCTGCGTTACGGGGTCTGATAAGGTGGCCCAGTACCAATTGGTAAATGCACCTAGGGTACATATCGTAATTTAGAAAGAGAACAGCCAGGCTGTGGGTCTGATTAGCAGGCCCACAGCCAGAGAAAGTCGTAAACCAGTGAAACAAAAGCAAAAAATCTGGGTGATCATGGGATTGCAGACCCTACTCTCCTACAGTATACAACCACTTCAAGATGGAGGGCATCCATCTTTTGAGGGACGTTTTGCTCCCGAACGACTGGATGGTCCGTCTGGACCTCAAGGATGCGTATCTGGTGGTTCCGATTTACCCCCCGCATCGTCGTTTCCTTCAGTTCTGCTGGAAGGATATGGTGTTCGAGTTCAAGGCCCTTCCGTTCGGTCTTTCCTCGGCCCCTTGGTGCTTTACAAAGATTCTGAACCCGGCCATAGAAACCCTGCGGAGTCAAGGGATTCGGCTTATCGTCTATCTGGACGACATCTTGCTGTTGGGCCAGGACCCGAGCAAGTTGGCCGCCCATTTGTCTCAGACGATCTCCCTGTTGCAAGGGGGGTTTATTGTCAACAGGGAGAAGTCTGTTTTCACCCCCGCCCAGCAAATGGTGTTTCTGGGCTTTGTGGTGGACTCAGTGAAATCGACTCTCAGTTTGCCGTCCAGAAAGATGGCCAAAATAAAGCATCTGCTTCGGCAAACTATCTCCAAGTCACACACCTCCCTCCGGCAGGTGGCCAGAGTAGTAGGCCTTCTCTCATCGTCCATTCAGGCGATATTCCCGGGCCCTCTTCATTATCGGGCCCTTCAGCGACTAAAAGCGCACCATTTGCGCAGGGGGCTTTCCTACGACCACTTGATTCCCCTGTCGGCGGAGGTCAAAGAAGAAATGTCTTGGTGGCTAGCCCACATGGAGGCGTGGAACGGCCGCGCGATTTTCGGGTCCGTTCCAGACCTAGTGATAGAGTCAGACGCCAGCAGGTCTGGCTGGGGCGCCCGCTGCGGGGATTTCTCCACAGGCGGCGCTTGGTCGTCAGACGAACAGCGACTTCACATCAACTGCTTGGAACTTCTAGCAGGCTCGTTCGCCGTCCGTTGCTGGACGAGGGACTCGGTGAAGTCATGTGTCCTTCTGCGGATGGACAATGTCTCAGCGGTTCGGTATGTGAACCACTTAGGGGGTCCGCGGTCAAGAGCCCTTGCGGACCTGGCGAAAGACTTTTGGGATTATTGTCTCGCTCATCAAGTCTCGGTTCAGGCGGAATACCTGCCGGGTCAGGCCAATCAGGTGGCGGATTGGCACTCGAGGTATCTCCGAGACTCCAGTCTGTGGAAGCTGGATGCTCAGGTGTTCCGCTGGCTGGCGGCGTGCTGGGGCCGTTTTCCATGGACCTTTTTGCGTCCCGTCTGGACTTCCAGCTTCCGAGGTTCTTCAGCTGGAGACCGGATCCCTTGGCGGAAGCGACGGATGCATTCCTCCAAGACTGGAGTCAGGAACGGCCGTATGCTTTTCCGCCCTTCTCCATGATAGTACGGGCCGCGGCCCAGATCCGCCGTCAGGTGGCGGACGTGGTGATGGTGACGCCCGTTTGGAGGTCGCAAGTGTGGTTTCCAGTTCTTCTGGAACTTTCCTGGGATTCTCCAATCCTATTCCCCCGGCTTCCTCGTCTTCTCCTCAATCCAGACGGGGTCCCTCACCATCTCCTCCAGGGTTCTCTCCGCCTCATGGCATGGAGGCTTTCAGGCGACGTTGGTCGCTCCCTGGCCTTTCGAACTCAGCTCAGCACTTTTTGTCCAAGGCCTGGGCAGGCAGCACTGCCAAGAGGTATAGATCGGCTTGGACCAGGTGGGTTCGTTGGTGTCTTCGACGGGGTTTGGATCCCGTGGTCGCAGGCCTCATTCCTATCCTGAATTTTCTTGCAGAACTCTCTACCGCCGGTTTGGCATACCGGACGATTAACACGATACGTTCCGCCATATCAGCGGCTCATGTACATATAGATGGGGCGGCGGTTGGGGAGCATCCCCTGGTATGTCGCCTTCTTAGGGGAGTACGTCTGGCGTTACCGCCGGAGCCACGGTATTCCGTCCTGTGGGATGTTAACGTGGTGCTGAACCTTTTTCTTTCCTGGCAGCCTAACAAGTATCTTTCCTTAAAAGAACTGTCAGCTAAGCTGGCGATGTTCTTGTGCTTAGTATCTTGTCGCAGAGTGTCTGATGTGCGTGCCCTGGATGTCACGGCGAGAGCGTTCTCCCCGGATGGGGTGACCTTTACCGTGGGTCGTCGCACGAAATCGGCTACAAGGTCTATTTCCTATACGGCATTTGCAGATGCCCCCAAGTTGTGTGTGGTTCAGTGTTTGAAAACCTATGAAGATGTTACTACGGAACTTCGCCCTCCGGGCGAACGGCAGTTACTGATTGCGCTGCGCAAACCGCACAAGGCTGTCTCTTCCCCCACTATAGCCCGGTGGGTGCGTTGGGTAATGCAGGAAGCTGGTATTGATACGAGGCAGTTCGGAGCCCACTCAGCAAGAGGGGCCATGGCCTCAAAATCCTTTGCCCTTGGGGCACGTTTAGAAGACCTCATGCGCGCTGCGGATTGGTCTTCGGATTCCACCTTCAAAAGGTTCTATTTTAAGCCAGTGGTGGATATTGCTAGTTTGGTGGTGAACAAGCTTTAAACAAGCATAATCTGAAGCCTCCGGTCCTGACATAGAATCGAAATTTGCCTAGCGTAGTAACGGTAAGTTTCAATTCTATTAAGGACACGGAGGCGAGGATTATCCCACCCATTCCTCCTGCGGAGATCCCGCCCGTACTGGAGTAAGTAATCCGTTTTCCGACTTGCAGTATGGTTACTGTTTTCTTGACTAGCATGTCGATGACGTGACACTACGTTTGTTGACTTGCCTTCATGCTTAGCGGTATGGCTTAGCTCACGCTGTTCTTTTTTCCGCCAGGGAATGATGGTGCGAAAAGAGATGCTTGAGACTTTGGCCTGACTCGCCACGAAGAAAGAGGAGGAGTTCGTTGGTTGGACGCCTTATATTGGGATGTATGGACACTAAAGAAGGACTGCCTAAATGTTCATCTCATGGGATTTGTAGTTATTAAACGATGTTATTGCAATGTTTTCTGATATTCCTGTGTTGGGAATACTAAAAATGTTTTCAAGTTTGATGCTTTTCTGGCTGCTGTGCGATGTGATGTTAATAAACAGCGAAGAGAGAAAAGCATAATCCTCGCCTCCGTGTCCTTAATAGAATTGAAACTTACAGTTACTACGCTAGGCAAATTTCGATTCTTTACATTACTTACATTTTGAAACATAATATATAGATTTTATATTTTATCAGCATTTTTAACACATATTTAATCTTAAAACATTTTTGGAATGTTATTTAAAATTGGGGAAAGTATTCAACATTTTTACCATGTTGTTTATTTTTTTTAGGTTTAAAGTATTTTTATTAAGGCACAAAAACACGGGGAGAGGAGCAGGAGGTCAAGCAAACATACAGTACAAGAAGCGGAACGTTGCAGCGAGTCAGAAGAAAAATAGGGAGGCAGGAAGCCCCAGAGGGTAACAAGGCAAAGACATAAGGCAATAAGGCATTGTGAACGACCCCCCTGTAGACCCCCACTCCCTAGGCAAGGCCGAGCCAGAATAGCACTCCGCTACACAGTAAAAGAGAAGCATACCGTTCCACCAACCCCCCGACCCCAGAAAAGAAGAAGAAAGAAAAGCAAAGGAGGAAAAGCAAGAAAACAATACCCCAACATCCCCGTCCGAAAGTCAGCATTAGAAGCATATAACCCCTCTTCCCACCCCCAACCCCCGGCCCCCAATCCGCACTTTCACTCCGCCGCAGCCGCCGGCGGCGTCAGCCTAAGGAGGCGCAAGTACCGTGGACACGTGAGCTCGTGAAATTCCGTGGACAGCAGTGCCAAAAAGGGGTGCCAGAGCTCCTCAAACTGGTCAACATTCCCAGCCACCGTTAGCGACATCTTCTCCATGCCCAGTACCTGCCAGAGCCTATGCAGCCAACCAGTGATAGAGGGGGCAGTGGGGGTGCGCCAGAGTACAAGTATGTTCTGAACAGCGGAGCCTAGCGCAATCGCAATCTGCCTGCCCCTGCGGGATTTCAGCGGGTACATCAAGTCATTGGGGAGGCCTAGCAAAACATACGCGGGGAAGCGCGGAAGCTCGATCTCAAAATGCCTATCCACCTCATCTAAGACTTCCTTCCAATAGGCCGACAGCACCGGGCACTCCCAGAGAATGTGCGTGAGGGTGCCCTCCTGTCCGCAGCCGCGCCAGCAACCTTTATCGCCGATTTTGCGCATCTCATAGAGCCGCTCCGGTGTGTAGTACCAATAGGTGGACACTTTAGTGAAGGTTTCCGTCAGCCCAGTGTGGTACGCAGAGTGCCTCGCCCGATATGCAATCCTGTCCCACTCCTTGTGGCTCAGGGTCCTGCCCAATTCCCTGTGCCAGCGCTCCCTCCCAGGGTTATGGTAATGAAACGGCGGGGGTTGGAGAAACTTATACAGATCAGTGATCAGCTTGGCGTCCGAGGTCCGGGTTACCAACCATCGCTCATAGGGCGTAATCGAACGGGCAGCGACGTGTGGCGGACTTGCATGTAACGCAGTCTGTCCCCTTCCGTCAGGCCAAACTCCTGTCGGAGCTGCTGGAAGGGGAGCACGCCCTCCGGCCCGTAGATCTGGAAAAGCGCCCTGCAACCCGCGCTCACCCAGTGGGAAAAGGCTCCCGGCTCCAGACCCGGAGTGAAGTCTGGATTGCCAGCAATGGGAGTGAACGGCGATGGAAAAGTGGTGAGCTCACGAAGCTCACACACCGCGTCCCACACTCTTAGCGGGACCCGGGTGATAAAAGAGGCGTAGAGATTAGGCGGGCGGTGAGTGCGCCGCAGGAACGGGACCTCCTGGAGGGTACGGCCTGCAACTGCCTGGTCTTGAAAGAGCCAGTGTTTGTCCGATTCCCACCGGCTCCACTCCACCAAATACCGGAGCTGCGCCGCCTGAAAGTACTTCCGGAGGTCCGGGACTCCGAGACCCCCCGCCTCCGGGGCAAGCATGGAGAGGACCCGCTTCATCCGAGGCTTACGGCCCTGCCACACAAAGCGGGAGATGTCTGCCTGCGTCTGCCGTATCCAACCCACAGGGGGCTGGAGAGGTAGAGCGCGAAAAAGATACAGGATCTGAGGCAGTATCGTCATCTTCACCGCCGCGATACGGCCCAGCCACGAGAGCAGGCCCTTGTTCCATCGGCCGAGTTCCTCTTTGATCTTTTTGCCCAGAGAGGAATAGTTAGCTGCGACCATGGCAGGCAGGGAGGGAGCAAGCAAAATTCCCAGGTAAGGCACCGTGGAGGAGGACCACTGCAGAGGAAAGAGACTCTGGAGGTCCCGCCTGGTGTCGGCAGAGAGCGACACATCCAGTGCAGACGACTTAGTCATATTCATTTTAAAGCCCGCCACGCGGGCAAAAGCGTTCAGTTCCTGGACGCAGGCAGGGAGCGACCGCCTGGGGTCATCCAGGGTCAGCAAGACATCGTCCGCGTATAAGCTGACAGCATGCGTGTATTGCCCCATCTTCACCCCAATAGCGTCCGGGTTATCGCGAATCCTCTGTGCAAACGGCTCCATATAAAGGGCAAAGAGGAGCGGCGAGAGGGGGCAACCCTGTCTTGTGCCGCGCTCAATGGCAAAGCTGCTGGAGCTGTGTCCATTGACACGCACTGACGCTGACGGTCTCCTATAGCAGTTAAAGACCATAGTGCGGAACTTCTCGCCGATCCCCAGTTTCCCAAGAACCAGCTCGAGATATGGCCAATGAACCCTATCAAAGGCCTTCTCCGCGTCGACCGATAGCAGCATCCGCTCCCCCGGGACGCGGGAGGCCTTTTCCAGCACGTGCGTCACCCTCTTTGTGTTGTCGACCGTCTGCCTACCGGGTACAAAACCGGCCTGGTCCGCCTCCACCAAACCTGGTAGGTGTAGACCCAGTCTGGCCGCCAATATTCCCGTGTAAAGCTTGAGGTCCACATTTAGGAGCGAGATGGGCCGATACGAGCCGCACAGGGTCCGGTCCTTCCCCGGCTTGGGGATAACCGACACAGTCGCTGAGAGAAGGTCCGGTGGGATGGCTCCCGGTTCGGAGAAGGAATTGAACAAGCGAGCCAGGAGAGGCGCGACAGTGGGACAGAAGGTCTTGTAAAACAAGGCCGTATAGCCATCCGGGCCCGGGGCTTTACCATGCTTTAGCCGTGCAATCGCGGTGATGACCTCCTCCACGTGAATGTCCCTCTCTAGGTGGTCCGCCTGGGTGGGGTCCAGGGCCGGGAGGGTCACGGATTCCAAGTAGGCCTCAGCCTCTCCCGGTGGGGAAGGCTCTGCAGCGTACAGCGCCTCGTAAAAGGAGCGAAAGGAATCTGCCACCTCTGCGTCACCGGAAACCGGGATCCCATCCGCCCCCACCAGCTCCTTCACCACATTGCGTTGCTGCGCAGCCCTGAGCCTATGGGCCAGGAGCTTACCGCACCTGTCTCCGCCGGTGTAAAAGGCATGCTTCAGACGCAGCGCTGCATACTCCGCCCGATCTAGGTCCAACGCAGAGAGGAGTTTCCGTGCCGCCTTCAGCTGCTTCCAAACACGAGGGGCCCCTGTCCGGCGGTGAACCTGCTCAAGCTCCCTAACCTGCGCCGTCAGTTCCTCCCTCTTGCGTTGGCGTTCCCTGTTTTCCGCCGAGGATATGGAGATAAACTCCCCCCTGACGACCGCTTTCAAAGCAGCCCACTGCGTTGCCAGGGACGTGTCAGAGTTGTCATTGTGGGTCAGGTAGTCCTGGATGACCTCCTCAACTCGCTTCACAACAGATTTCTTATGGAGAAGCGTGTCCCGAAGCCGCCACATCCCTCTAGAGGGGGGGGCCGCCGGCCAAGCAAAGATTCCGGAAACCGGTGCGTGGTCGGACAGGGACAAGACCCCGATGTCTGCCGCTGTGGCGGCCGAACAAAGCGGTCCGCTCACCAAGAGGTAGTCCAACCTTGAATAAGTGCGGTGCGCGTGGGAGAAATATGAGTAGTCCCTATCGGTGGGGTGCATGGTGCGCCAGAGGTCATGCAGGTCCATCTCCGCAATCTGGTCCTGTACCGCCCTAGAAAGCTCCCCTGTCTGCGGAAAGCGCTGGGCAGACCTATCCAGGGTGGAGTCGAAGACCATATTCAGGTCTCCCCCCAAGATGATATGGCGATCGGGCGAGGCAGTAACGTCCACCAGCACAGATTCCAGGAAACGATCCTGGTGGTCATTTGGGCTGTATACCGAACCAACCGTAAAGGCAACACCTCCCAAACGCATGCGATACACTAGAAGCCTCCCCTTCTGCTCAGCATGTTTATGCAACACTTCCCCCCTGAAGGAGCTGGCTAGAAGAATGGCCACCCCAGCAGTCTTAGTCGCAGCAGAGGAAAAGAGTTGCGTGGGGAACTTGGCAGAGCGCAACCTATGGCAATCCTTGGAAAGTAAATGGGTTTCCTGCAGGAGGCAGATATCCGCCTGCGACCCCTCCAACAGGGAAAGGATCGCCCTACGCTTCACGGGGTTATTCAGACCCTTAACATTAAGGGTCACTACTTTCAGGGGCGGCATCGCCTCCAGGGAAACAACGCACTATGCAGCGAGCGAGGGATCAGTGGAGGGGGCGCGCGGGGCAGGGGCGCAGGGAAGGCCAGAGGCAGCATCGCACATGTTCGGACAGCTTCGGACGGGACCCCCCCCACACCAAACCAACAGTTAAACCCCCCCAGAACCAACCCATGGCAACCAACCAAAACAAAAAAAAACAGGAAACAACACCCCATAGTCTCAGTCTAGCCCAAGTGGGCGAGTCTGCAGAAAACAGTCAAGTGGACGTCCAGCCACACACCTCCCCCCTCGCCCCCCCAGCCCCCAGCCCCAGCCCAGCATCGGTAAAGCTAAGAGTCTCTCCCCCCGGAGAAAAGTTAGGCCGTTAAGGCCACACCAGTAGCTTCAGGCAAGTTCCTGGCCGCAGTCCTCAGGGCCTCCGCCATGTCTGCTCTGATGGTGGGCGAGTCTGGACGACTCGCCGTCGCTGACGATTGGCGCCTCCTCGATCTCCGTCGGCCCCGCCGCTCGGGGCGCCGCCATGCGGGTGTAGCCCCTTCCTCCTCCATAGCAGTAAGGCCCAGTACTCCACAGACATCTTGTAAAGAGCGCAGCTGATGCAGCACCCCATTCCATCGAAAGATAAGACGGAAGGGGTGACCCCAGGAATAGGCTGTCTCATGCTCTCGCAGAAAGTCCGTAGCGATGCGGAAAGACCTGCGCTTCTGCAGTGTGATGGCGGACAGGTCCTGATAGAGCGCCACAGGTCTTTCTCGGAAGGTCAGCGGCTGCTTCCTGCGGGCCTCCGTCATGATGCGCTCTTTTAGGGGGAAGTCCGGCAGGAATGCCAGGATATCAGGCGGGGGTGCCGATGACTGGCGCTGGCGGCCCACCCTGTGTGCTCTGTCAATGCGGATCGGAAAATCCGCTTCTTCCTCCAAGATGTCGCGGAACAGGTCCTGCAGATAGGCCACTAGGTCCGCACCTTCATCCGCGGATGGAACACCTCGCACCCGGATGTTATTCCGCCTGGACCTGTTCTCGAGGTCCTCCGAGTGGGCCTGGAGCTCGACACATTGCTCCCGGAGGCGGAGGACGTCCTGCTGGAGATGAGTTATCTCTTCATCGCGACGTTGGGCCGCCGTCTCCACAGTATCGACCCGCTCGCCCAGGCCTTCGACTTCCCTGCGCACTTCCCGGACCTCTCCAGCCACTTCGGTCTTAAGAGTTTGAAATTCCTCCTTGAGGGAGCTGAATAAGTCCTCCATGAAGGACCTCGTGATTGGTGGCTCGCCCACGGTCGCGTCCGTTGATGCCCGGGAGGCCCCCGGGGACGGCTGTGCCCTGTCGCGTAGTTGCTGGGACCTGCCGAGCATTTCCGGCAAAGTGCGATCTCCTCGTGCCGCACCGCGTCTCCCAGTCATCTTGGCCCCCGGTGAAGCCCAGGGTCAGTTGCTGTAGGCGAGCGCCACCGCTCGCGGGCACTAGGTGTGAGGCCCTCGTCGGGGACAAGGGTAGTGCGTCACAGGCGACAAAATGGCGGCCCGGGCCTGGGCAAGACGACCCCCGGGCCAGCAGGGCAGGCAGCAACGTCCAAAGTGGAGGCCTCCAGCCTCGTACTCCCAGGGAGGGCAGCAGATGAGTCGGTACCAGGACGAACTGAGGCTCCCGTGTGAGAAGGGCGCGGGCAAGGGTCACTGGGCTCAGCTACACCAAGACAAGATGGCGGGAGGGTGGAACCCAAGAAGGCAGCCCGGGCCAGCAAGTCCGTGGGCGACCCTCAAACAGCAACGGGTCCGGAAAGTGCGAAACCGATGTCTCCCTTCACCACCAGTTGATTTGCCCGGCTCGGGCACTGCTCGAACTCCGCCATCCAGTGCCTCCAGGCGCGGAGTTCGCAAGGCGTCACCCCTCGAAGCCCAAGGTAGGGGGAAGGTCGCCGGCGCAGGGCTGGGGTTCGTCGCCCAGCAATGGTGTTTGCCACCAGGGCACCGGCCAGGAAGCCTCCTCACTCCGCGGAGTCCGTCTATTCCGCTCCCTCGGGATCTCCGGCTTTCAGCTTTTCAGCACTCGGCCCAGCCGAGGCGCGCGGACAGCGCCGCCGTATGCTCCGCCTCCAGGCTCTTCTCCTCGGGGCGACCCGGGCTCCACTCCTCGGAGCGATCTCCGAATAAACTTTTCGGGGACTTCCCCCGGGGCCACAGAAGTCAAAGTGGTATCAAAATGTGCCCCACGAACTCCGGCACAGTTCTCTCACCCGCAGTGCAGCCGCGGGGGGAGAGAAGCGCAGAAATCGGGGCTCGGGCTGAGCTGGGCCGGAGGAGCTACGGGAGGAAGCGTCCGCTCACCCCGCCATCTTGGCCACGCCTCGTTTATTTTTTTTAAACACTAATACATATCGTAACATTTTTAACATTGACTTCTATTGAATAGGAGCCCGTTTTTTCAGTTTAATTATTTAAAATTTGTAAGCCTTTCTTTGTCATTTCTGGCTGTTTGTAGAAGTTGTGGTCGCAGCTTCCAATTGCTGTTCTCTAGTGCACATAGACTATTTAAACTAATTTTCTCCAGATGCAACGGTAGTGGGGAGCTGTTTAGACTTAAGGCATGATTACAAGTTTGTCAGGCACACTGCCAGCCCACTGCGGCATCCTGACCACTAAATCACAAGTTTACCACAGGGTTGGCGTGCAGCCTCGGAGGTCGGCATACTTTGAATCTAAGAGGGAGCCTGAAAGTAATGCTGGCCGCACTGCTGCAACTTCAGGAAGTCAGGCGCACTGTTGCCATGCAGCTTGACAGGGCAGGCATTGAGGGTAAAACATATGCCCCTGGTCACAATCCCTATGACCTTAATCGCCCAGGGGCCAATTTTGTGCCCTTTATCTGCCTTTCCGCCAGCCTTTTCATGGTGTGGTGCCCGCCATGAAGAGGTCAGCAGAAAGGCAGGTCATAATTCCCACGGCGGAGCCCCTGCCGGCACCGTATCCATTGACCACCGCTGTCCACACTGCCACCACCCCAGGAGTTCCTATCTTGGTGGTGGCAACGGTCTGGAGGTTATCCGACCGCACACATCATAATTGGGTCGTCGGACCGCCGAGGAGGCAGCAGTCGGGCCGCCACAAACTATACAATGGTCCCAATACCACCAAAGTGATAATAAGCCCTTTAGTCAGGACAGTCTTTGTAATTGGATGTAGTTTTTGTGTGTTTTGAAATGTAGTATGTGATAGCTAATTTATAGTTGTATTGCCTTATTGCTAAATGTAATATTTATTTGTATTTTATATGTGTGTTCTATGTGTTTAAAACTGATCTTAAAGTGCTATGATTTATAGAAGAGTTGTAAGTGTTTTTGGTGGATTTGTATGTCTTTTCCGTTACATGTTTTTATTTTCAGAGGTTGGAGTTAATTTTTAACCTGTTTTTTTTTTAACCTTTTTTTCTCAAGGTAAAAGAGTTGGTTATTTTTTAATTAAAATCATTTATCACTTTTCTTTGATTTTTCAGTTATCCTGGAATGTTTATTATTTATTCAAAATTTTAGGTTTTAAAGGATTCCTTGGATTATTGGACTCGTACAGCATGTTATATTTTCGCAGGTTTATTTTTGACTTTTTTCGGGCTCTTTTTATTGACTTTGTTGGGGATTATATTTTTTGTATTGTCACTTCACTTCACTTCACCGGCTCAAACACGTCCGCTTACTCTGCAGAGAGGCCAAAGGAAGAGAGAGGGCAAAGGATGCCGGGATTGTAGATAAGGACCTGAAAGGGGCGTTAGACAGGACCCGACGTCAGAGGGTACATTTTGTCAAAACTACTGACAGCGCATACATTCCCGTTGTCGACCGCTCATAAAAATCCACTTTTTACCAGGAAAAAAGCCCAAGATACTAATTATATACGATGTATACACTATGAGTGATTATACAGATAGTACACATTGAAAATGCTAATGTGATCTTCCAGGGCCTGCAAAGGGTCACTTCAGTTCAATTAGGAAGAGAAGAGTACTAGGCAAGAACGTCTCGGTGACAGTTTAGAACAGGCACTGGCCACAACGTAGACTTTTCTGTTTTTCTGACGTCCCAATTGGGCGTCAAGTGAAAGGTTTATTATCTTTATGGGGCCATGTGTTTGGCCCCATAAAGATAAGAAACCTTTTAAGCGAGAAGGAAGGCAGGCCAGGCCGTCCAAGTGGGGCGGCAGAAAAAGAGAAAAGTGTATGTCACAGCATGCTCTTCCCCAATAGCTGGCCACCGTTTAGCATAAACGGTGACCCCAGCCAATGGGAAAGAGGGGCGGGGCTTAAAGCCCGTTGCTGAAAGCTCCTCAGTATCATTAAATCTCGTCAGCGAGACTGCGCATGTGCGCAGCCATCGCAGGCAAAACCTATAAATTGGTATTTTTATATGTGATTAGTAAGTTTGGGGGTATGCCTTTATCTTCATATGTTTTTGGTGCTACTGGTGTCTCCCTGGCAGTTCTATATGTTCTGGCAATTACTCTTTTTAGTTTTGGGGTGCCAGTGAGTTGACCTGTTGCATACTCAGTCATGTTCCATATCATATTTTTAAGTATCATTCCAGTGAGCAAGTACAGGCCTCTTTTCGGTCCTTTACAATATTTTTGACTTCTATTTCAGTAATAATACGGGAATGGTTATGCTTCCTAACACTTTCAACTATTTAATTTTTAGTGGCAGCCCTGCTTTAGTATGGGTTTTAATTATATTTGGTGCATTTAGCATCTGTTTTGTCACCGATGGTGCTCTCCTTACTATAAGTATATCCATAATAACAGCTTCTCTTTCTGGGATTTGATGTATTTTGCAATTTCCCACATTGTATCCATGGGTTTTAGAATACGAAAAGTATACTTTTTTTCATAGATTTCAATACGTAATGTTATACAATTTTTTTTTACATTTTGACATCGCCTTTGTCAATTTTAACTTACGTTCTGGATATTGTGTTTATTCTAGTTTATCTGTAGAGGTTTACTTTGCAGGTCTGTTTGGTATTGGTTTTGCCATAATTTTCCTTTGTTGCATTCTCCAGAGCGGCAAAATGTGTTAGTTTTAGTAGTTTATTTTAATTTTTTTAATATATGAAAGCATTTTTTAGTTTAATTTTATGTTGGTGCTTGGGTTACTAGGTTTACGTTTCATGGAGTCTTTTTTGAATTTCATGAAATTTGGTGTCTGTGTCTTTATTTTCTTTTAGCTTTATGTTCTTTTTGTAAAAGATGTAGGAAGGTGGCTACTTGACTATGGTTACCCCAGATTTTTTGCCTAGTGTTTAGCTCGTTTTCGACTTAGTTGGCCTGGGATCCTGCTAATCAGGACCCCAGGCTATCTGCTCTCTCTGTAAAATTGACTCTATGTACCTTAGGTACATCTCCAATTGGATATTGGGTTACCTTATGAGCCCCTGTAGAGTGTCCTATAGGTACCCAGGGCATAGGTGCATCCAAGGCCTACCAGGGGCTGCAGCATATCTTTTGCCACCCCTGGCTGGCCATCCAAATCGACACAACTGGCTGATCACTCAGCTGGGGCAAGGTGGTGTAATCACCCCTTGCTTAGATATAGTATTCCTATATCTAACCTTATATCTAGACACATTTATACCTATAAGTCACTCCTATGGCAGGCCTTAACAATCCTGGAGGCAGAGTGCTTGGTTTGATGTGAGATGGTGCTATAGCATGAGCTGAGCCTATCTGCAGCTTTCGGCACCATGTCCTTATAGCTGTTCTAGGACATTGCCATACCATATACTCTTAAGTGCATTATGAACCGCGCGGTTAAATGCTATCTGTGGATTGGCATTATCAAAACACGTCGAGTAAGGTGTCATACGATTTGGAATACTACCCCCTCGCCAGTTCTGGCGACGGTGGTAGCATTCCACCCTTCTAGAGGGAGAAGACATGTTGTTCCTACTATTCCCGGTTAAAGTTAACCAGAGCCTCAGCATCACTAAATGGATGCTGCTGCCACAGACACAAGTCTGACCTCCTGCTGCTGGGAGTCCTTCCAGCGAGGGAGGCTTGGACAATAGGTTTCCTGTCTTGGGAGGTGCTAGCACCACCCCAGACAGGCTTTTGTGTGTTAGGGCAGGCAGGGCTGAAAGAAAGGAGACACTGCCTGGGGCACACAAGGTGTCCCATGCATAGTCCAGTTCAAACCGGTGCTGGGGCACTCCAGCCCCAGCTCTGGCGTGAAACTGGACAAAGGGAAAGGGGTGTAACCACCCCCTTCCCTGGTCCCACCCATAGGAGGGACCTAGTAGGTAATCCAGCCCCTAGATTTGGTAGATAGGTAGGAGCTGAGTCCCAAGACTTTAGATTATCCTGACTGAAACTCTGAAACAAAACTCTGGACCTTCACTGATCTACTTTGCAAGAAGACGACTGAAGAATCTCCCTTATGGTCAAGAAGTGACCACCCTGCACAAGCAGGCACCAACCCAGCGATCAACGACTTGCTTTGTCGACGCTCCCGCCGGAGCCCAAGTACTGAGCCCAACAAGAACCAGACTTCCAGACATCCAACAGCCCGATCCACAGCCCCAGCAAAGCTGAGACCCGTGGAGGCGACGTGAGACGTGGGATCGGCCATCTTGAAAAGTCTTTGACTTGCTAATTGTGCAGCACCCAAGGCACCCTCGAAGCTGTGCATTGAGGATTCAGAAGCAACAGCCCCGAGCATCATCTGCACTGAAGATCAGCCCTGCACACTCCACGAGTTCTGCGTGGGGCCCTTCTGCATTTTCCTGCTTGATGTGTCTGCCCGGTCCCTTGCCCGGTGGCTAGTGGCCATCTTGGTGGCAATCCTTTGAATTTCCACCGCTAGTCTGGTTGCTCCAGACTGGCCCTTGCTTCCCTCAAAAGAAGCAGCCCTCAGACCTTGCTGGTCTAAGTAAGAAGCCAACTTTGTTTCCCGCCTGGGTTGCCTTTGCCAAGGCTTGTTGACTCCAATCCTGAAGCCGACACCCCCGACAGCGAGAGCCTTTGTGGAACAGTCCATGCCTGACTCCTGGTCATCGTCGACGCCTCCTGGTCCACGTGGCTGCTGAGACAAGCTTCCCATCAGCACCTGATTGAATCGTGACATTGCCTGGTTCCTTCCTGGTTCCTTCCTGGTCACTGGCTAGTGACCCAGACTCTATCCCCCCTGCTTTCAGGTCCTCTTCATCTTCGATCCACCCTTGGATCCACCCGGACACTTCTCTCCTGGCCGCCTGCAGCATCTTTTCTCAAGGATCCATAGGATTCGAGAAGAAACCTGACACACTTTGACACCTATGCACCCGCTTCCTGTGGGTGAGGTAACACGAGTACTCTGGTGCTCCTGTGGGTATTAACTATCCAACTGTCTAGGTTTCAAGTAACTTTCACCGAGTCCAGTCAGAAGTACCCTAAAAGAACTAGTTTCCATCTTTTACGTTCCCATTCATTCTCTATGGTAACACGCGTGTGTTTAGACACTGCACACGCATCCTGTGGGCCGCCTGCTTCCTAACTCTTGGTAGCTCAGCATAGCTCCAGCGATTCCCTAGGCCCTAGGCCTATTAACTTTCAGTGTAGTGGTTCTTATACCACTATTTTAGTATATGGTTTAGCATGCCCCTAGGGCCCTACTGTATTTTGTGCAACTTATTGTATTTAAATTGATTATCTTGTATTGTGCTTAGACCTCTGACCTCATAAAGAGTTCAGAGGGTTTGTTTAGTAATAAATCACATATATATTTTATATATATCCTGTGTGGTGTCCTTTCATTTGGTATTAAAGGGGTTACATATGGTAAAACAGCTGGCTTCACATGCCCTCTTGAGTTTAGCCTAAGACTGCTTTGTCCATGCTACCACTAGGATAGCTGGTCTATAAGGTTGACTTTACAACCATCACCATAAGAGTTGTTTGGACTGGTGCAAGGTGCTCACTAGAATAGTGAACATCATATACCAGGCCAACTTCTCACAAAAGATGCACCTGAAATTTAGAGAAATAAACATGTAACATAGGGCCTGATTACGATGGCGGGGAGACCGCCACCGCCAGGTTGTAGTGGTGGCCTTCCTACCTTCGGAACTACCTTCACCGCCTGCCACAAAATAATGGGGGGCGGTGTGATGGCAGTAGGAAACACCAACTGCCACGCATCGGACGGGCTCTATGAGCCCGCCGGTGCAGAGGAGGGCCTCACTTGTCAGGCACCACCGTAGGGATTACAATGTCCCTCCCTGCCAGCCTTTTTGTGGTGGTTCACCCGCTATGGAAAGACAGGTGGAAAGGGACATTGGGGGCCCGTAGTGGGTCCCCTTATCCCTGGCCCTTGACTTTGGGTTTTACATATCCCTGCCCCAAGTGGCAGGCACTGCATGGTGCCTGCTACGTAGTGCAGGAATATGTTTCTTGTCTATTTTTTGTATTGCGACGGGTGCTAAAGCATCCACTGTAATACAAAAGATGGACAGTGCGACTGCCTTGGAGGTGGTCGTATTGTAATTAGGATGACGGGACCGCCGACAGCATGTCGGGTGGTCCTGGTGTTCGATAGGGTGTCCGTCCGCCATCCTAATCAGGGCCATAGTTTGAATTATTAGTTATTCTAACACACTTTTAGATATTTTTTTTCTTAGCTTTCATTTCATATAATACTTACTTTGTAGAATGTATTAGTTTGTTGAACTGTTGCAGTCTTCTTTTGTAGGTTTACCTTTAGGCAGAGTGACACTGGCCTTCTTTTTTAGGAAGTATTTAGTTGTGTTTTTGTGGCCATTTAATACTGTTTCTTAATTGAAAATGAATTTTTATTTGTTAGCTGTTCTAAAGTTTAATTTGACTAGATAGTTTGAGAGTACGCTAACTTTTAAAAATCATTTATGGTAACTTATAAGTAGTGTTTTTGTTATTTAGTTCATATATATTAATACCATGTTGACATATTCGTATATGTGTATATAAATATAATACTGTGTGTTTTATTTAGAATTATGTTGATTTTCCGTTGTTTGATATTTTGGCTCAAGTGATTGCTGTTATGTTTCCTTAGCTTTAATGTGCATGCAATATCTACTATTTCTTTTTTTCAAGATATTGCTGTATTTTAGATATTTTTTTCCACAATATTTTTGCCATCAGTATTTGAGTGTTTAAGTATATAGTTGTGATATTTAGGTTTTTCAATATATTTTGGCAATATTTGTGTATATTGATGTTGTTTTTCTCAACGTGGTGACATACAACTCTTTAACCAGGACCATAGTTTTTTAAGATATGGTGTTGTTATTCCCTACCCCAGTGCTGGTACACTTTAGGCTGCCATGCACCAAACCACATACCATAGTCTAAGGGTGTGTCCATTCTGTCAAGCATAGGTTTGTGCGGGAAGGGTACCTTTTGAGTACAAAAACTATGCTTTGGCATAATTTCATACTTTTCCCACTTTCTATGTGTGCTGTACAGTGCAGAACGCATTCAAAGTTGGAAAAGTGTGGAGACGTTTAAAACGTACTCCATTGTTAAGTCAACCTAGAGAAGGTGTAATGTTTTGTCGCACATGGCTGTCTACAAATGACAGTACATAGGGTTTTGGGTCAAAACCCAGGGGGAGTTACATAGGAACCCCCACGTACCACCCATGGGACGCCCTCTTGACGCAAATCAATGAGTAGTGCTGCTTTGCTTTATCTTAGGTAATGCTCCAACACACATCATGAGGTGCACTGGAAAGTAAATCCCAACACACCACTTTGCATCAGTCCGGTGCAAAGTGTTAGTCCGTTTCTCACTTTGTATCTTTGAAGGGACTCTGTTTTTTCAGTACAAAGCAGACAGGGCTTTAATATATATGTTCCTCTGTTGCTTGCTTTATGTAGCACATCATGCTGCACTCCTGCCATTTCACAGCACAGTAAATATTAGGTGTTATTATTGGCATATATAATATATGTTTGCTGACCTCAAAGGGATGGAAGGCTGAGTGGGTGTGGTACAATTAAACTCATAACCTACACATTACAGCATGTATCAGAGGCCTGCATTTATCTCAGTTTGCATCTTCATCCACCAGCAAGTTAAATGCTCCCCTGATTTGCAAAGCACAGGAATGAAATCGGAGTAAGGCCACCTCAGGCTTCCATCAAGCCGAAGCCAGTAATCTATAGACCTTTATGTTGGATGACAGTTCTTAGGAGTGTGGTACAAAGCACTATATAAACACTAGTTACTGTCATGCTGCAACTTGTGTACATATGGTGCTAATGACTGTGCATAAAGTTTAGGTTAAGAATGCAGATGCACTTCTGCATCTGCAGACAAATGCGTTGCCATTTTTTACACATAGTATAATACTATATCTACATATATGTTGATGTTGCTGTTGCATAATGTGGCTATGTCATATTACAAGTACTTATATAGATGGTGTTTCCCTAAATTTAGATAAAATGTATGGAGTGTTGACACTAGTCAAACGTTCTTTTGTAAATGCACATTTCAAGTGACTGAGCATAAAAATACTTAAAGTTTAAACCAAATTTAGAACAGGCACACATGGAAGGAAACCTGCGCCAAGACGGAAAACACCTTTGGGCTTATTGGCGCTGCCGGTGTGTCACTTTTATTGACACACCAGTGGCGCAATAGGCTTCCCCATATATACAAGGCCATGTAAAGTCACCCTGCGTGACCATTCATAACCTTGTAAATATGTTTCCCTTTCACGCATAACTGAAATGGGCGTTCCATGGATGTTGCTGTGGGTGTTCCCACGCAACATCCATGGAACCAGACGCATCTCAGATGTACAACATTTTGTAAACCGGGGAATGCGTCAGAATCCTACGCCTCCCCAGGGGAGGCGTAAAGTGGCCCCAACGAGGAGAAATACTTTTATTTCTGCTTGCTTTTTCCTCTTTCTTTGCGGGCTGCATTCTGTAGCATGCATAGAAAGAGGAAACTGCCTTTAATGATTGTTTTTGCGCAGGACTCCTTGCAAAATGTATCTATGTATGTATGGATTGTGCACTTGTATAGCGCAGACTGTCACCCAAAGGGTATCCTGGCGCTCTGACTGAACGTAGCTAAGTACATGCATACACAAATTACGCTGCTCTAGGAAACAAGTAGGTCTTCAGGCTTCTCTTAAAGGCTAGGAGTTCGCCATGGCTCCTCAATGAAAGTGGGAGAGAATTCCACAGCTTAGCAGTGGCAAAGCTAAAGGAGCGGCCACCCATCCTTACCCTCTGAAACCTGGGAACTGTCGCCAGGCATGCGGAGGAAGAGCGTAAGGTCCGGGAGGTGGAATACCAGGAAAACAAGTTCTGCAACAGAACTGGGCCACGTCCATGCAAGGCTTTAAAAACCAGGCAAGAGGATTTGAAAAGAATACGTTGATGCACTGGCAGCCAATGCAAATCGCGCAGCGCAGAGGTGGAAGAAGCCGTGCGCGGCCAGGAAGGGCCAGTTTGGCTGCCATATTTTGAACGCGCTGCACTTTACCAACCAGCAATTTAGGTACTTCAGGAAGCAGAGCGTTGCAGTAGTCCAGCCTGCTTAAGATGATCCCACTCACCACTTCTGGTCTGGCCTGTGCTGGGAATGGCGGTGTCCTGCTCTTTTACTTTGACACACGGCAGCGCAGCAGCAAGGCTTGAACTTGTCTTTGGTCCACACCTTCTAGCAGCAAGTTTTCAACTCACTTGGCTATTCGGCTGATGAACTGGAAAATGAAGAAGTGACTAGAAGGAGAAAGGTAGTTTATGGCGCACCTGTGAAGAAACAGGAGGGTGAGGATGGCACACCGAGAGCATAGCAGCAACCAACTGCATTAGGTATTTCTAGCAGATGCATTGTCCATGCCTACACTGCTAGCTCAATGGGTCAGAGCAAGTGTCTTGTTCTTAATCCTACATAGCCACTGAGAGAAGGAACTGCACTTGCACACAGCAGTACTACTGACAGTCATGGTATGTTAAACTGGGTGCATTGG
The DNA here is from genome assembly GCF_964263255.1 of Lissotriton vulgaris. Lineage (NCBI taxonomy): Eukaryota > Metazoa > Chordata > Amphibia > Caudata > Salamandridae > Lissotriton > Lissotriton vulgaris. The sequence continues at coordinate 22,746,545 of NC_141697.1, forward strand.
TGAGCCCGAAAAATAAACCCCCAATAACCTCCGTGAGATGCCTGCGACTGCTCGCCATCGCTACCACTCTGACCCCCATGAGAAGCCTGCGACTGCTCACCATTGCTACCACTGGCGGTCATGTTACTGCTCTACTGGGTGCGTTGTTGAGCCCAAAAAATAAACCCCCAATAACCTCCGTGAGATGCCTGCGACTGCTCGCCATCGCTACCACTGACAGTCATGGTATGCTCTATTAGGTGTGTTGTTGAGCCCACCATAAACCCCCACTAAACTCCATCAGAAGCCTGCGACTGCTCGCCATCGCTACCACTCTGACCCCGTGAGCTGCTTGTGACTGCTCATCATCTCTAGCACGGACAGTCATGGTACTGCTCTACTGGGTGCGTTGTTGAGTCCGATATAAATCCCCAATAACCTCCGTGAGATCCTGCGACTGCTCGTCATCGTTACCAGTGACAGGCATGTTACTCCTCTACTGGGTGCATTGTTGAGTCTGCCATAAACCCCCACTATCCTCAGTGAGAAGCCTGTGACTGCTTGACATCGCTACTGCTCTAAACCCCATGAGAAGCCTGACTGCTCGCCATCGCTACCACTCTAACTCCTGTGACAAACCTGTGAATGCTCGCCATCGCTACCATTGACAGGCATGTTACTGCTCTACTGGGTGCGTTGTTGAGTCTGCCATAAAGCCCCACTATCCTCAGTGAGAAGCCTGTGACTGCTTGTCATCGCTACCACTCTAACTCCTGTGACAAACCTGTGACTGCTCGCCATCGCTACCACTCTAACTCCTGTGACAAACATGTGACTGTTCGCCATTGCTACCACTCTAACTCCATTGACAAGCCTGTGACTGCTCGCCATCGCTACCACTCTAACTCCTGTGACAAACCTGTGAATGCTCGCCATCGCTACCCTTGACAGGCATGTTACTGCTCTACTGGGTGCGTTGTTGAGTCTGCCATAAACCCCCACTATCCTCAGTGAGAAGCCTGTGACTGCTTGTCATCGCTACTGCTCTAAACCCCATGAGAAGCCTGAGACTGCTCGCCATCGCTACCACTCTAACTGCATTGACAAGCCTGTGACTGCTCGCCACTGCTACCCCTCTAACTCCTGTGACAAGCTTGTGACTGCTCGCCATTGCTACCACTCTAACTCCTGTGACAAGCTTGTGACTGCTCGCCATTGCTACCACTCTAACTCCTGTGACAAGCCTGTGACTGCTCACCATCGCTACCACTCTAACTCCATTGACAAGCCTGTGTCTGCTCGCCATTGCTACTACTCTAACTCCTGTGACAAGCCTGTGACTGCTTGCCATCGCTACCACTCTAACTCCATTGACAAGCCTGTGTCTGCTCGCCATCGCTACCACTCTAACTCCATTGACAAGCCTGTGACTGCTCGCCATCGCTACCCTTGACAGGCATGTTACTGCTCTACTGGGTGCGTTGTTGAGTCTGCCATAAACCCCCACTATCCTCAGTGAGAAGCCTGTGACTGCTTGTCATCGCTACTGCTCTAAACCCCATGAGAAGCCTGAGACTGCTCGCCATCGCTACCACTCTAACTGCATTGACAAGCCTGTGACTGCTCGCCACTGCTACCCCTCTAACTCCTGTGACAAGCTTGTGACTGCTCGCCATTGCTACCACTCTAACTCCTGTGACAAGCTTGTGACTGCTCGCCATTGCTACCACTCTAACTCCTGTGACAAGCCTGTGACTGCTTGCCATTGCTACCACTCTAACTCCATTGACAAGCCTGTGTCTGCTCGCCATTGCTACCACTCTAACTCCATTGACAAGCCTGTGACTGCTCGCCATTGCTACCAATCTAACTCCTGTGACAAGCCTGTGACTGCTCGCCATTGCTACCACTCTAACTCCATTGACAAGCCTGTGACTGCTCGCCATTGCTACCAATCTAACTCCTGTGACAAGCCTGTGACTGCTCGCCATCGCTACCACTCTAACTCCTGTGACAAACCTGTGAATGCTCGCCATTGCTACCACTCTAACTCTATTAACAAGCCTGTGACTGCTTGCTATCGCTACCACTGACAGTCAAGTGCTAAAAGACGTTGTAGTTGGCCCAGCATGTACAGACTCTCAACAATAATGGCCTACCCCTTATAAGCTCTATGGCTAAAGAAAATTTGTTTTAGTAGGACAGAGGATGTACATAAGCCTTCTGTCTGTATAGACTGCACTGTGTTACAGATTTGACCGGCGCTAGTGCCTATGTGGGTGTGTGTCTAAGTGGTCCACCACCAAACTATATATGCCCTCTTTCTTCCAACCGTGAAAAAAGGGGAGGGAAGGTTGACAGTGCCTCACGGAAGCAACACCAAGAGGAGGATTCTACCAGGCTGGTACTCGCCTGATTCCTCACTTCTCATCATCAGCTACTGTCAACCCAGAAATAAAATGGGAGAAAAAGAGAAAGTGCATTCAAACGAAAAAAACATTATGTGTTACACGTGTTAGAACCCAATGTGATGTGGCCCATATCCCTGGTTAGTGGAATACAGATATATCACAAAAAAGAGCAAAGCTAACTGGCAACTACTATCTTTATTCTGTGCTGTTAGCTCACTCTGTTAAAAGTCAACCGACATGTTTCATCACTGTTTTTTACTTTACCAGTGATTTCTTCAGGGTTTTAGGTCAGCATATGAATTGCACCTTTAGAATTCCTCCCTTATTGTACCAGGTGGCCTCCTCTGACATGCCTACCCGGCCCCCGTGGAAGAATGTATTGTCGTTTGCGAACCCCTAACTCAGTAGTGGGTCCCTGTCAACCGCCAATCGGTCGGTATCATTAGTGCGCACGGGTGTGGTCTCAGCTCACCCCTCGACCGATTGGCGGTTGACAGGGACCCACACACACCCCACAGCAACCCAACACAGGTGTCACGTCACACACACACACCCCACAGCAACCCAACACAGGCGTCACGTCACACACACCCCACATAGCAACCCAACACAGGTGTCACGTCACACACCCCACATAGCAACCCAACACAGGTGTCACGTCACACACACACCCCATAGCAACCCAACCCAGGTGTCACGTCACACACACACCTCACACAGCAACCCAACACAGGTGTCACGTCACACACACACACCCCATAGCAACCCAACACGTGCGTCACGTCACACACACACACTCCATAGCAACCCAACACAGGTGTCACGTCACACACACACACACCCCACAGCAACCCAACACAGGTGTCACACTCACACACCCCACAGCAACCCAACACAGGTGTCACATCACACACAAGTTCAAGTTCGTGGATTTGTATAGCGCACTGCTCACCCAGAGGGTCTCAAGGCGCTTGGGGAGGGGGTTCTTTATTTGTCGAATATCCAGGTTTTAAGATCTTTTCTGAAGGAGATGTGGTTTTGAGTAAGGCGGAGGTGAGTGGGGAGTGAGTTCCGGGTCTTGGCGGCAAGGAAGGAGAAGGATCTGCCACCCATGGTGGATTTTCGGATGCGCGCGACCGCGGCGAGGGCTTGATTGGACGATCTTAGTTGGCGGGTGGGTTTGTAGAAGGATAGGCGATTGTTGAGGCATTCGGGTCCTAGATTGTAGAGGGCCTTGTGTGCGTGGGTGAGGAGGCGGAACGTAATTCTTTTGTTGACGGGAAGCCAGTGTAGGTCTTTTAGGTGTCCGGTGATGTGATCTTGGTGAGGGATGTCTAGTATGAGTCTCGCTGATGCGTTTTGGATGCGTTGGAGTTTTTTCTGTAATTTTGCTGTGATTCCGGCGTATAGTGTGTTGCCGTAATCCAGTCGACTCGTGACCAATGCGTGGGTGACAGTCTTTCTTGTCTCTAGGGGGATCCAGCGGAAGATCTTTTTGAGAGTGCGAAGTACGTTGAAGCAAGAGGATGAGACTGCGTTGACTTGTCTGGACATCGAGAGAGAGGAGTCTAGGATGAAGCCAAGGTTGCGTGCATGGTCTGTGGGTGTGGGTGCTGTGCCCAGAGCGAAAGGCCACCAAGAGTCGTCCCAAGCAGAGGGGGAGGATCCTAGGATGAGCACCGCAGTTTTGTCTGAGTTGAGTTTGAGGCGGCTATGTTTCATCCATTCGGCTACTTCTTTCATGCCTTCGTGAAGATTGGTTTTGGCGGTGTTAGGGTCTTTGGTGAGAGAAAGGATTAACTGGGTGTCGTCGGCGTAAGAGATGATGTTAAGGTTGTTTTGACGCGCGATGGAGGCAAGTGGACTCATGTAAACGTTGAAGAGGGTGGGACTGAGTGAAGATCCTTGTGGTACTTCACAGATGACTTCAGTGGCTTCGGAGTTGAACGGGGGGAGACGGACTCTTTGAGTTCTCCCCGCAAGGAATGAGGTGATCCAGTCCAGGGCTTTTCCTTGAATGCCGATGTTGCTGAGGCGTTGTATGAGGGTGCTGTGGCAGACTGTGTCGAAGACGGCGGAGAGGTCGAGTAGGATGAGGGCCACTGTTTCTCCGTTGTCCAGTAGTGTTCGGATGTCGTCAGTAGCTGCAATGAGGACAGTTTCGGTGTTGTGCTTGGCTCGAAATCCGGATTGAGAAGGATCAAGGGAGTTGTTGGATTCAAGGAAGGCGGCGAGTTGGTTGTTGACGGCTTTCTCGATGACTTTGGCCGGGAATGGGAGGAGGGATATGGGCCGGTAGTTTTTGAGTTCGGAGGGGTCTGCTGTGGGTTTCTTCAGGAGGGCGCTGAGTTCGGCGTGTTTCCAGCTTTCTGGAAAGGTGGCAGACCTGAACGAGCAGTTGATGACATTACGGAGATGGGGTGCGATGATGGAGTCCGCTTTGTTGAAGATGTGGTGGGGGCAGGGGTCGGTTGGCGAGCCAGAGTGGATTGAGTTCATTAGGCGGTTGGTGTCTTCAGTGGTGATTGGGTTCCAGGTGGTAAGGTTGTTGATTGGCGGGGTAGGATCTGAGGGGGGTGGGGAGGGTTGAACGCTGGGAATGTTCTTGAAGCTATTGTGGATGTCGGCAATTTTGTTGTAGAAGAAGGAGGATAGCGCGTCGCAAAGGTCTTGGGATGGAGTAATGTCGTTGGATGCTGCGGTGGGGTTGGTGAATTCTTTAACGATGTTGAAAAGTTCCTTGCTGTTGTGGGTGTTGTTGTCAAGACGATCCTTGAATGCTGATTTCTTGGCGATCGGATCAGTTGGTGGTGTTTGCGGGTGGCTGCCTTGAGGGTGGACATGTCTGTGGTCGGGTTTTTTCTCCATGTTTTCTCCAGGGTGCGGCATAGCTTCTTGGATTTTTTAAGGTCATCATTGAACGAGGGATCCTTTTTGTTGGCTGATTTGATCTGGTGTTTTTTCATGGGTGCTAATTCGTCAGCACTGTGGGTGATCCATTGCTTGAGATTGATGGCTGCTTGGTTTGGGTCCAGTGAGAGGGTGGGAGGGTTTTGGTTGAGTGATTTGAGGAGTTGGTCGGAAGTGATTTTGTTCCAGTTTCTCCGAGGAATAGGTTGTGGGCGGTTGTGGGTTAGGGTGGTTTTGTAGCTGAAGTGAACACAGCTGTGGTCCGTCCAGTGGAGGGCTGTGGTGCGATCGAAGGAGAAGTGCTTGCTGGAGGTGAAGATAGGGTCAAGCGTGTGTCCGGCTGCATGGGTGGGGGTGTCAACAAGTTGTTTGAGTCCGAGATTGGCCAGGTTGTCTAGAAGGGCGGTGGTGTTGCTGTTGTGTTTGTTTTCAAGGTGGTAGTTGAAGTCTCCTAAAAGAATGTAGTTCATGGAGGTGAGGGCATGTGGGCTGACGAAGTCTGTGATGTCATCACAGAATTGAGTGCGGGTGCCTGGAGGCCTGTAGATGAGGGTACCTCTAAGTGTGGTCCTCGGGTCGGTGTGGATCTGGAAGTGGAGATGTTCGGCGGTAGCGAGATTATCATCTGAGCTGGTCGAGATTTTGATGGTGTTCTTATAGATGATGGCGATGCCTCCTCCTGTTTGGTTGGTGCGGTCTTTACGGGTAATCTTGTAGCCGTCCGGTATGGCAATGGCGATGTCGGGTGCTGAAGATGTGTTCATCCATGTTTCGGTGAGGAAGGCGACGTCCGGTGATGCAGTGTCGAGTAGGTCCCAGAGTTCCGTTGCGTGTCTGTGGACCAAGCGGGTGTTCAGCAGGATGCACTTCAGGCGGTCAGTGTCGGGGCTGCGTGTGGAGGAAGTGGGTTTGGTGACGGTCCTGGAACAGTTGAACTTGCAGGAGAGGCACGCGAATGGACCGTGGGTACGTCCTGGGGCGGTTTTGCAGCATTGAGCAGCGCGTCCGGGGTTGAGGGCGAGGAGAGTTGTGGCATCATATGTGACTCTAGTGGGCTGGGTATGGTGGGGACCAGGGGGACAGGTGCTGGGCGCGGTCCAGGCGCGGACGGGCGTAGACGGGCTTACCTTTGGCGCACCTTCGGCGCGACCGCTGCGTGTGGACGCTGCGCGTTGATTCATCTGTCCTAAATGGTGAGTGGAGGGGGGGCGGAGCGTGGGAGGGGCAGCTGGGAGGCGGGGAGGAGACACGGGCCACGAGCACAACAAATGGAGGTAGGGAAAGTGAAACTGGGGCACGAACACACTGAAGGGGACAAATAAAATACAATAAATGCAGCTCAATTAACATAAAATATTAATTTCAAAGAAACGATACCAGGCGCTCTCACAGGACAGGCAATGGGCGCTAAGACAGCGTCGAGGCGCTGGATCTGCGGGCGATGTCTGGCGCAGCAAAATGAGATTCAGTCTGTAATCAGCAGGAGGGGTGCCGGTAGGTAGGGAAGTGAGGCAGGGAGCGACCGTCGAGGAGCGAGTCCAGCTGGTCACAGTGAGCCAGGGGGGAAGTGCTCTAACTCGGCTAGTGGGTGGGAGGGGCAGCTGGGAGGCGGGGAGGAGACACGGGCCACGAGCACAACAAATGGAGGTAGGGAAAGTGAAACTGGGGCACGAACACACTGAAGGGGACAAATAAAATACAATAAATGCAGCGCAATTAACATAAAATATTAATTTCAAAGAAACGAGACACACACACCCCACATAGCAACCCAACACAGGTGTCACATCACACACACACCCCATAGCAACCCAACACAGGTGTCACGTCACACACACACCCCCCATAGCAACCCAACACAGGTGTCACGTCACACACACACCCCACATAGCAACCCAACACAGGTGTCACATCACACACACACACCCCATAGCAACCCAACACAGGTGTCACGTCACACACACACTCCACATAGCAACCCAACACAGGTGTCACGTCACACACACACACACATAGCAACCCAACACAGGTGTCACATCACACACACACCACACATAGCAACCCAACACAGGTGTCAGGTTACACACACACCCCACATAGCAACCCAACACAGGTGTCACGTCACACACCCCATAGCAACCCAACACAGGCGTCACGTCACACACACACACCCCATAGCAACCCAACACAGGTGTCACGTCACACACACACACCCCACAGCAACCCAACACAGGCGTCACGTCACACACACACACACACCCCACAGCAACCCAACACAGGCGTCTCAAGTGAGGTGGGCCTGCTAATAAAGGGACCTGAGCGCATGTGCTGAGCGGCAGTTCAGTAACCATGCACACCGCGCCTGCGTCATCATTTACTGAGTATGTGGACCTAGGGTCCGCGACATTACAAGGCCCAGTGCACTGAAAGTGCTGGGGAGGGGCAGAAACCTCTTCTCCTTGAGAGCCAGAAGCAACAGAGGCTTCAGCTGAACCTTAACCTCGTGGCTCCTCTGAAAGGTAATGTAAGGGGGAAGGCTGTGAGACACAAGGAACTCATCCTGTTGGTGTGAGAGGAGACCTCACCATTCCTCGAGAAGGGCCCCTCAGCTCGCGCCCCTCGCAGGACAGCGCGGAACCATCTTCAAGAGAAACCCGACTTGGATGGTTCGATGTGATAATACACCTCAGACGTCCCCTCACCTCCCCCGTGCTGAGGCCTCTTGTGGGCGTGCACAGCGCGAGGGTGGCCGCGCACACCTCTATTTCCACCAGCAGTGTGATCCACAGCTCCAGTGAGGGGGGGGGGGGGGGGGGGGAGATGCAAGGGTGATGAAAAGCTACAGTGAGTACTAAGCATAAGCACAGGCTAGGAACAAAGGGTGTTAAAGAGTTTAAAGCCACAGACACGCAGCGCTCTCACACCCCTCTCAGGACGTGGCCATTCTCACGCAGAACTGGGGACTCGACCAACAATCGTCTGCGGCCTCTGATGGGCAGCGTTAGTAGCCCGGAGGCCGCACCGGTGAAACCTTCCGAAGCTGCTCCTTCGACGGCCGAGCAGGTCCTGCCGCTGCCTCAAGCGCTCCCTCCCGAGCCAGCGCCTCGCAGCCCTGCAGGAGCTATACTTAGCTCAAGCAGTGACCGCAGCCCCCGGCCCAAAATAACTCATTGACAGATGCGGGATTCGGAACAGGGCGCAGGGATTGTCGGAGCCGAAGGGGGCACGTGCAGTGCGGGCCGCACGCACCTCAAAGACCGGCACGACATGCGATAAAGAGCACCGCGGGTGGTCCACCTCGTCCCAAATGAGAAAAGGAAAGGAGCTCTAGAAAAAAGTGAAATGCCACAAGCTGATGCCTGCGCTAACATCACCTAAACCCGCCCGAGAGCCCGGGTCTCACTCAGAGGGGTTCAGCAAACACCCCTCAATACAAAGAGTTCTCCCCATCCCCACCAGAATCACCGCCGCTCTCCCGGCCTTCCTCTAGCCAAAGAAAGGCCTCACAAGGCAACATGGAAGAGTATCGCGCCAGGATACTCCCCTGTAACAGTGCGCGTTACAAAATCATTTATACATTATACAGTTCCGTGGTTGGTGGTTTAGTGGATGAATGCACCCTGTTGGCGCCTGTGTTTGACCTCATGGTCACAGGTTCGAATCTCAGCAGTCCTCTCAGCCTGTCATCCTTCTGAAGTTGATAAAGTGAGTACCACGGAGTTGGATAACAATAAACATCTGCTATTCAGCGCCAAGATGCCATTCTAGGTGAACGCGCTCTGTACAAGTAGATGTTATGTTCTTTGAGCAGTGGTGATGTCTATTATATTTCAACAGCAGTGATATCAGAAGTCATATCTGAGCAGCGCTGACGTCACTACCCACATCTGAGAGGAGGCTCTTCCAGATTCGTATTATAAACACAAAATGAACAATGCCATTTTGTAACAACAGAGCCCCTGCTGCAGCCTCCTTCCAGGGTCACACTCAGTACCCCAAGAGTCGGTGTGTTTACACGATACACAGGGGCCCATTAGCATGGCAGGCGGATCGCCGCCGACCAGCACTGGCAAAACACCCCGCCGGTCGGCCATTTACCACCGCCACATTAGCATTGCGGGGGGTACCGCGGTGAACGGTGTTATGTTCCTGAAGGTCCGCCCCCGATGTCCCGAGGGACGGACAAGTTGGTCATGTGACCGCCCTATAATAAAAAGAGGTCGAGCACGTGCGAGGGCGTTCAGAGAGAGACGCGCCGACCGAGCAAGCAACTTTATTCCCAGTGTCTGGCTGAGTTTATTCTAGGGCCACGTGTTAGGCCTAGTCAGGGTTAGATGCCCCTTGAGTGTAGGTCCCAGATATATCTCCCTAGGGCTATCCTGTTCCCTCATCACCCGACACAACAATTGGCGACGAGGGTGGTTGTCGATCCCCCGCTCGGGGTGCGTGTGTGTGTCCCTCTTGGGGTGAGGCGGCTGCGGGCACTCCCACGTGTCCGCGGTGCTCGTGCCTTGCCACCACACACCCCCCCACTCTGCCCGCCTGGTGGAAAGACTCTGATCCCTGGCTCTCATCAGGTGAGCGGCGCTGGCTTGCATCTTCCTGCGGCGCACAGGAGTCTGATTGGTCGCGCGAGGTGCTCCCTCCGTGGACCCTCCACGCCTAAGTGCCACGCCGCGCTGGGCTGCACGGGTGTAAACCGCGCCAAGATACGCCTGGCCAGGCGCTCCGGTTGCCGCCGGATCATCTCCCGGCTGCCCACGGACATCCTCCCGGGCGTCTAAAGCAATGGCTAACATTCCGCCCATTGAGCCGTTTGTGGTGGAGGGTGCGCCCTCCACTCTCGCACCGAAGTGGAAAGAATGGGTGGACAGGCTCTTCATATTCTTCGAGGCCACCAAGGTCCATAAGGAGCAGAAGCGTGCCATGATTCTCCATCTTGGTGGCAAGGACATTCATTCCATTGCCCGCACCCTTACGGAGGCAACTCCCAAAACCCACCACACACTAATAAACGCACTCAATGCGCACTTCGAACCAATGGCCAACCAAGACTATGAACGATTCATCTTCAGACAAGCGCAGCAACTGCCAGATGAATCACTGGACGCTTACCACTCCCGGCTAAAGAAACTGGCACTAACGTGTGGATTTCAGGATGTCACGGAGGAAATCAGAGGCCAGATAATTCAGGGTTGCGCCTCTGCTAAACTACGCGAGAGAATTCTGGAGGAGTCGGGGAAACCCCTCCCAGACATTCTCACGCTGGGCCGCACAAAGGAGCTGTCCAAGGCCAGGGCAGCCCACATGGAAGCAGCTCTACAGGCCAACATGAAAGTGGAACCGGTAAACAAACTACAAGTCCGCCCACAGCCCAAATGGGTGAAGCGAACAACAACTCCGCAGGGCGGAGCTTCGGCGCAATCATGCGGGTACTGTGGAGGCCCGAGACACCCGGCGCCAGAATGTCCAGCACGGGGCAAGATATGCTCCGGGTGCGGAAAAATGAATCACTTTGAAAAGGTGTGCCGGTCCAAAAAGTTTAGCAAGCCCCGCCAGACAATACATACGGTGGCGGAGCCCGAAGGCGCGGAAGGAGGACCCAGCAACAGTGATATGGACGACGACGAGGAGGAGCGGTCCGTACACAAGGTGCACATGATCGGCACGGCCACCCGACGCACCAGGACACTACCACAGTGTGCAATACAAGTGGCTGATCAGGACATCATGGCAACTGTGGACACGGGCGCCTCGATAAATCTCATGAGTGAGTCCCTCTACGGAGACATGGCTACCCCTCCCAGCCTCCGCTCCACTCCGATCACCGTTTTTGCCTACGGCCAGGACGTTCCCCTCCGCATTCGAGGAAAGTTTAAAGCAGCAGTCCGGCACGGAGACAAGATCACGCGTGCCAACATCTTCGTGTCGGAGGAAGGTCAAGGCATGCTCCTGAGTTGTCGGACGGCCGAAGACTTGGGAGTGGTCTCTTTTGCGTTTGGGGTGCACGAGGAATCGGTGCAACAATTGATTGCAGACTTTTCTGACCTGTTTGAAGGGATTGGCTGCTTCAAGGGTCGGGAAATACACCTGCATGTGGACCCCACTGTTCAACCGGTGGCCCTGCGACACCGGCGGGTTGCGTTTCATTTGAGGCCACTGGTCGAGGAAGAACTACAGAAGCTGGAAGCAGCGGGTATCATTGAGAAGGTGTCCGGACCCACCCCCTGGGTATCACCCATCGTGGTCACAAGGAAACCAAAACAGCCGGGAGCGGTCCGGATATTCGTGGACATGCGCCTCCCCAATGCGGCCATCAAAAGGGAACGACATATCACCCCTACGATCGACGACCTGATCGGAGAGATGGCCGGGGCCCGGTGGTTCTCCAAGTTGGATCTCCGGGCGGGGTACCATCAGCTCGTGCTGGATAAAGAATCCCGGAACATTACGACGTTCTCCACCCACATCGGACTGCGCAGGTACACCAGGTTGAGCTTTGGGATATCTAGCGCTGCCGAGGTGTTCCAGAATGTTATCCAAGAACTCATTACTGGCATACCGGGGGTAATCAATGTCAGTGATGACATCATGGTGCATGCAAGAACAATTCCCGAACACAACCAACGCTTGGCGCAGGTATTCCGCAGGCTCCGCAGCGCTGGACTCACTCTGCACCGAGACAAATGCGAATTTCTTCAGACCAAACTAGGGTTCTTCGGCTACGTGTTCTCAGCCGATGGCGTCAACCCTGATCCCGACAAGGTCAAGGACATCAAGGATGCACCTCCGCCTACCACTGTCACGGAAGTCCGAAGTTTTCTCGGGATGGTAAATTACTGTGGTCGCATCATAAGAGACTTAGCCAACCTGACCCTCCCTCTGCGTGACCTAACCAAGGACTCCACACCATGGAACTGGGGACCTGAGCAGGAAAGGGCATTTCAAAACATCAAGAGTGCGCTGTCCAGCAACACCACATTGGCATTTTTTGACCCAAGACATTCCACTCTCATTGCGGTAGATGCCGGACCGGCGGGATTGGGGGCTGTTCTAATGCAGAGAGCCCGAGACGAGATAGACTGGGCCCCTGTTGCTTTTGCCAGCCGGTCCCTCACGGACACAGAACAAAGGTATTCCCAAATCGAAAAGGAGGCCATTGCGATACATTGGGGATGCCGGCACTTCCACTTGTACGTATATGGCAAGCCCTTCACAGTAGTGACGGACCACAAGCCGCTGCTGTCGCTGTTTTCAGGTACCTCCTCCAAGCCACCCCCTAGAATTGAAAAGTGGATATTGCAATTGCAAGAATACAACTGTGCAATCGAGTACCAGCCAGGGGCAAAGAATCCTGCGGACTACCTATCACGACACCCCAGGGCGGCCACCCCAGAGGAGATGGAGGAAGCAGAAGAGACGGAGGCCTATGTGCAATGGGTCGTGGCCAGATCATGCCCGCGCCCCATATCCCTGGAAGAGGTTGTGAGCGCCACGGCTCAGGATGCCTGCATACAACGGGCCAAAGATCTGCTCCGAACGGCTAACTGGCAGAAAGCCAAGGAGAGCTGGAAAGTACTCACACCAGAGGCCCAGAAAATCATGGACAGTCTGTACCACGTGAGGGCTGAACTGAATGAAGACGCGGCGGGGTGCCTCCTGCGAGGGCATCGCCTGGTGATCCCGACGGCTTTGACAGGACGAGTAGTTCAACTGGCGCACGTGGGGCACCAGGGGATGGTCAAGACAAAGGCCCGGCTGCGGACAAAGGTGTGGTTCCCGCTCATGGACGATATGGTGGAGAATGTGGTGCGAACATGCACGGCCTGCCAAACCACGGGCGACAGCCCCCGCGAAGCCCCCATCATTGTGGAACCCAGGCCCCGAGGTCCCTGGGAAAGGGTCAGCATGGATTTTGGTAGCCTTCCGGATGGAAGACACACGCTAGTAATGATTGACGACCACTCTAAATATCCTGAGGTCGAAATTGTCACCGGCACCAGTGCAGACTGTGTGATCCCCAAGATGGAAAAAATTATTGCCACCCATGGAGCCATGAGAGAACTCAGAACGGACAATGGACCGCCCTTCCAGGGTCAAGACTTTGCGGAATATCTCTCGTCCCTAGGAACGCGTCACAGGCGCATCACACCGAGGTGGCCTCAAGCCAATGGGGAGGCCGAGAGGTTCATGAGGACTTTAAACAAGGTCATCCGCATTGCGCATGATAAGGGACAGTCAGTGGAAATGGCCATTTTCACGTTCCTCCGAAGCTACCGGCAGACCCCGCACTCCACAACTGGGGTAGCTCCCGCACACCTCCTCCTAGGGCGGGTAATAACTGACTCCATTCCCCATCACCCCCAGTGGGCACCTGAAATGATAGATGAACATACAGTGGAGAAGAAGAGACGTTCCGCATGTGACAAGATCAGTAAGAAACGTCGGGCTGTGGCCCCCCACTTCAAAAGAGGTGACCTAGTGCTCATCAAGAATCGGGCCACTGGTGGCAAATTCAAACTCAGTTACGAAAAACGACCATGGCGAGTCAGTGGTGTGAAGGGCACCCGCATCACAGCCTCTCGAGGACGAGACAGGGTGACTCGCAACGTGTCTCACTTTAAACTCTATCACCCTTCGAGCAGCGAGCCAAGGCGCCAGCAAGGCGACGGACAAACCGAAACTGCAACTACGTTGCTGTCTGGTGAATCAACATCTCAGCCCGAGGTCAGGCCACGTGACGAGCATCAGGTTTCTAGTGAGGAAGTGGGCGGTGACACGGAGGCCCTGGATGAGGCCCCAGATCCGGAGGGGGCCGACAGCGAGGCGCCAAGACACGAGGTGAAAGTTGGAACAGAGCTGATGACTCATCGGGGGTCCCAACGCCAGCTACGTGACAATCCCACCCCCTCCGGCTGGCTGAGAGATTACTTTACGTAAGACTGTTCTCATTTACATATATGCACGTGATGTTTGAACTGAATGCACTGGCATTTGAAAGACGCTGAAGGCCTCGGTCCTGATGTTACTAAGACAAAGAGTATAGTTGGACTATGTTTAATGTGTGCAGTTTGTTCTTGGGTTTTTTTGTTTCCTTGTTTTAGGAGGAATGTTATGTTCCTGAAGGTCCGCCCCCGATGTCCCGAGGGACGGACAAGTTGGTCATGTGACCGCCCTATAATAAAAAGAGGTCGAGCACGTGCGAGGGCGTTCAGAGAGAGACGCGCCGACCGAGCAAGCAACTTTATTCCCAGTGTCTGGCTGAGTTTATTCTAGGGCCACGTGTTAGGCCTAGTCAGGGTTAGATGCCCCTTGAGTGTAGGTCCCAGATATATCTCCCTAGGGCTATCCTGTTCCCTCATCACCCGACACAACAAACGGAGAGACCGTCCGCCGCCTTTCCGCCGGTAGGCAATCGCCACAATTGCCTACCGGGTAGAAAAGGCCCATAATATGGTGGCGGTGCCTATAGTATACCAGTATGTGGCATTCTCAATGCCTTTTCATGGCGTAGACTCCGCCACAGAAAGGCATGCGGATTTCGCTTCGGGGGCCTGTTGCGGGCCCCGAGGTGGGTGGGGCGGTGGGGGCTGCACTAACATTGGCATCCACAAGGTGGCAGGCACTGCGCGATGCCTGTCACGTTGTGCATGCCAATGCACAACATGCAGTTTCAACATTGTGGCGGGTGCTGCTTACAGCGCCGCCCGCCACAATGTTGAATATGCGGGATGCGACCGCCGCACCCCTAGCGGCCGGACCCAGCACCGCTAGGTTCCGCCATCTTAATGGGGCCCATAGTCTTTAATTAGAGCATGCGTATAACACAACATAACCTAACAGTTTGAGCCCCTGCCTCTTCAGCTTGGACTGAGCGGGTCAAACTTCTGTCTTCAGGAATCATCGTGTCTTAATAGAGCGGACTCTCACATTTAGTCCCAGAGCTACAATCAGAAACCCGCACTGCAGGTGCCCACCTGAGGACCACCTCCAGCAGAACGCACAGCCACTGGTGAGTACTGCCACTTTCAGCATCTGGAACAGGTGGGTGACCACCGTCACCACACACCGCCACATCTGCCCTCAGCATTCACAGACACCACAGAAGATCTGTTTCCATCAGCAGCTAAAGCTCCAAGGGAGGACGGCCACCCTCAGGGAGGTGACCAGCTACTCCCTGCACCCACAAACAGGAGAGAGCAGCCATCGGGTGCAACCAGGGAGCGAGATATATCCTCTGTGCCCATGGCCTCACAGCCACTAGGAGAACCTGCCTGAGCCATGAAGGATAGCCTCTGCCATCTCCTGACACAACCAGCAAGAACTGCTGCCGCCCTCTGCACCCACAGTCAGGAGAGAGAAGCCATCGGGTGCATCCAGGGAGCAGAGATGTCCTCTGTGCCCATGGCCTCACAGCCACTAGGAGAACCTGCCTGAGCCATGAAGGATAGCCTCTGCCATCTCCTGACACAACCAGCAAGAACTGCTGCCACCCTCTGTACCCACAGTCAGGAGAGAGAAGCCATCGGGTGCATCCAGGGAGCAGAGATGTCCTCTGTGCCCATGGCCTCACAGCCACGAGGAGAACCTGCCAGGGCCATGAAGGATAGTCTCTGCCATCTCCTGACACAACCAGCAAGAACTGCTGCCACCCTCTGTACCCACAGTCAGGAGAGAGAAGCCATCGGGTGCATCCAGGGAGCAGAGATGTCCTCTGTGCCCATGGCCTCACAGCCACGAGGAGAACCTGCCAGGGCCATGAAGGATAGCCTCTGCCATCTCCTGACACAACCAGCAAGAATTGCTGCCACCCTCTGCACCCACAGTCATGAGAGAGAAGCCATCGTGGGCATCCAGGGAGCAGAGATGTCCTCTGTGCCCATGGCCTCACAGCCACTAGGAGAACCTGCCAGAGCCATGAAGGATAGCCTCTGCCATCTCCTGACAGAACCTGCAAGAACTGCTGCCACCCTCTGCACCCACAGTCATGAGAGAGAAGCCATCGTGGGCATCCAGGGAGCAGAGATATCCTCTGTGCCCATGGCCTCACAGCCACTAGGAGAACCTGCCAGAGCTATGAAGGATAGCCTCTGCCATCTCCTGACACAACCAGCAAGAACCGCTGCCACCCTCTGTACCCACAGTCAGGAGAGAGAAGCCATCGGGTGCATCCAGGGAGCAGAGATGTCCTCTGTGCCCATGGCCTCACAGCCACTAGGTGAACCTGCCAGAGCTATGAAGGATAGCCTCTGCCATCTCCTGACACAACCAGCAAGAACTGCTGCCACCCTCTGTACCCACAGTCATCTCCTGACACAACCAGCAAGAACTGCTGCCACCCTCTGCACCCACAGTCAGGTTAGAGAAGCCATCGTGGGCATCCAGGGAGCAGAGATATCCTCTGTGCCCATGGCCTCACAGCCACTAGGAGAACCTGCCAGAGCCATGAAGGATAGCCTCGGCCATCTCCTGACACAACCAGCAAGAACTGCTGCCACCCTCTGCACCCACAGTCAGGTTAGAGAAGCCATCGTGGGCATCCAGGGAGCAGAGATATCCTCTGTGCCCATGGCCTCACAGCCACTAGGAGAACCTGCCAGAGCCATGAAGGATAGCCTCTGCCATCTCCTGACACAACCAGCAAGAACTGCTGCCACCCTCTGTACCCACAGTCATCTCCTGACACAACCAGCAAGAACTGCTGCCACCCTCTGCACCCACAGTCAGGTTAGAGAAGCCATCGTGGGCATCCAGGGAGCAGAGATATCCTCTGTGCCCATGGCCTCACAGCCACTAGGAGAACCTGCCAGAGCCATGAAGCATAGCCTCTGCCATCTCCTGACAAAACCTGCAAGAACTGCTGCCGCCCTCTGCACCCACAGTCATGAGAGAGAAGCCATCGTGGGCATCCAGGGAGCAGAGATATCCTCTGTGCCCATGGCCTCACAGCCACTAGGAGAACCTGCCAGGGCCATGAAGGATAGCCTCTGCCATCTCCTGACACAACCAGCAAGAACTGCTGCCACCCTCTGTACCCACAGTCATCTCCCGACACAACCAGCAAGAACTGCTGCCACCCTCTGTACCCACAGTCAGGAGAGAGAAGCCATCGGGTGCATCCAGGGAGCAGAGATGTCCTCTGTGCCCATGGCCTCACAGCCACGAGGAGAACCTGCCAGGGCTATGAAGGATAGTCTCTGCCATCTCCTGAAACAACCAGCAAGAACTGCTGCCACCCTCTGTACCCACAGTCATCTCCCGACACAACCAGCAAGAACTGCTGCCACCCTCTGTACCCACAGTCAGGAGAGAGAAGCCATCGGGTGCATCCAGGGAGCAGAGATGTCCTCTGTGCCCATGGCCTCACAGCCACGAGGAGAACCTGCCAGGGCTATGAAGGATAGCCTCTGCCATCTCCTGACACAACCAGCAAGAACTGCTGCCACCCTCTGTACCCACAGTCAGGAGAGAGAAGCCATTGGGTGCATCCAGGGAGCAGAGATGTCCTCTGTGCCCATGGCCTCACAGCCACGAGGAGAACCTGCCAGGGCCATGAAGGATAGTCTCTGCCATCTCCTGACACAACCAGCAAGAATTGCTGCCACCCTCTGCACCCACAGTCATGAGAGAGAAGCCATCGTGGGCATCCAGGGAGCAGAGATATCCTCTGTGCCCATGGCCTCACAGCCACTAGGTGAACCTGCCAGAGCTATGAAGGATAGCCTCTGCCATCTCCTGACAAAACCTGCAAGAACTGCTGCCGCCCTCTGTACCCACAGTCATGAGAGAGAAGCCATCGGGTGCATCGAGGGAGCAGAGATATCCTCTGTGCCCATGGCCTCACAGCCACTAGGAGAACCTGCCAGAGCCATGAAGGATAGCCTCTGCCATCTCCTGACACAACCAGCAAGAACTGCTGCCACCCTCTGTACCCACAGTCATCTCCTGACACAACCAGCAAGAACTGCTGCCACCCTCTGCACCCACAGTCAGGTTAGAGAAGCCATCGTGGGCATCCAGGGAGCAGAGATATCCTCTGTGCCCATGGCCTCACAGCCACTAGGAGAACCTGCCAGAGCCATGAAGGATAGCCTCTGCCATCTCCTGACACAACCAGCAAGAACTGCTGCCACCCTCTGCACCCACAGTCAGGTTAGAGAAGCCATCGTGGGCATCCAGGGAGCAGAGATATCCTCTGTGCCCATGGCCTCACAGCCACTAGGAGAACCTGCCAGAGCCATGAAGGATAGCCTCTGCCATCTCCTGACACAACTAGCAAGAACTGCTGCCACCCTCTGTACCCACAGTCATCTCCTGACACAACCAGCAAGAACTGCTGCCACCCTCTGCACCCACAGTCAGGTTAGAGAAGCCATCGTGGGCATCCAGGGAGCAGAGATATCCTCTGTGCCCATGGCCTCACAGCCACTAGGAGAACCTGCCAGAGCCATGAAGGATAGCCTCTGCCATCTCCTGACAAAACCTGCAAGAACTGCTGCCGCCCTCTGCACCCACAGTCATGAGAGAGAAGCCATTGTGGGCATCCAGGGAGCAGAGATATCCTCTGTGCCCATGGCCTCACAGCCACTAGGAGAACCTGCCAGGGCCATGAAGGATAGCCTCTGCCATCTCCTGACACAACCAGCAAGAACTGCTGCCACCCTCTGTACCCACAGTCAGGAGAGAGAAGCCATCGGGTGCATCCAGGGAGCAGAGATGTCCTCTGTGCCCATGGCCTCACAGCCACTAGGAGAACCTGCCAGAGCCATGAAGGATAGCCTCTGCCATCTCCCGACACAACCAGCAAGAACTGCTGCCACCCTCTGTACCCACAGTCATCTCCCGACACAACCAGCAAGAACTGCTGCCACCCTCTGCACCCACAGTCAGGTGAGAGAAGCCATCGGGTGCATCCAGGGAGCAGAGATATCCTCTGTGCCCATGGCCTCACAGCCACGAGGAGAACCTGCCAGGGCTATGAAGGATAGTCTCTGCCATCTCCTGACACAACCAGCAAGAACTGCTGCCACCCTCTGTACCCACAGTCATCTCCCGACACAACCAGCAAGAACTGCTGCCACCCTCTGCACCCACAGTCAGGTGAGAGAAGCCATCGGGTGCATCCAGGGAGCAGAGATGTCCTCTGTGCCCATGGCCTCACAGCCACGAGGAGAACCTGCCAGGGCCATGAAGGATAGTCTCTGCCATCTCCTGACACAACCAGCAAGAACTGCTGCCACCCTCTGTACCCACAGTCATCTCCCGACACAACCAGCAAGAACTGCTGCCACCCTCTGTACCCACAGTCAGGAGAGAGAAGCCATCGGGTGCATCCAGGGAGCAGAGATGTCCTCTGTGCCCATGGCCTCACAGCCACGAGGAGAACCTGCCAGGGCTATGAAGGATAGCCTCTGCCATCTCCTGACACAACCAGCAAGAACTGCTGCCACCCTCTGTACCCACAGTCAGGAGAGAGAAGCCATCGGGTGCATCCAGGGAGCAGAGATGTCCTCTGTGCCCATGGCCTCACAGCCACGAGGAGAACCTGCCAGGGCCATGAAGGATAGTCTCTGCCATCTCCTGACACAACCAGCAAGAATTGCTGCCGCCCTCTGCACCCACAGTCAGGAGAGAGAAGCCATCGGGTGCATCCAGGGAGCAGAGATGTCCTCTGTGCCCATGGCCTCACAGCCACGAGGAGAACCTGCCTGAGCCATGAAGGATAGCCTCTGCCATCTCCTGACACAACCTGCAAGAACTGCTGCCGCCCTCTGCACCCACAGTCATGAGAGAGAAGCCATCGTGGGCATCCAGGGAGCAGAGATATCCTCTGTGCCCATGGCCTCACAGCCACTAGGTGAACCTGCCAGAGCTATGAAGGATAGCCTCTGCCATCTCCTGACACAACCAGCAAGAACTGCTGCCACCCTCTGTACCCACAGTCATCTCCTGACACAACCAGCAAGAACTGCTGCCACCCTCTGCACCCACAGTCAGGTTAGAGAAGCCATCGTGGGCATCCAGGGAGCAGAGATATCCTCTGTGCCCATGGCCTCACAGCCACGAGGAGAACCTGCCAGGGCCATGAAGGATAGTCTCTGCCATCTCCTGACACAACCAGCAAGAACTGCTGCCACCCTCTGTACCCACAGTCAGGAGAGAGAAGCCATCGGGTGCATCCAGGGAGCAGAGATGTCCTCTGTGCCCATGGCCTCACAGCCACTAGGAGAATCTGCCAGAGCCATGAAGGATAGCCTCTGCCATCTCCTGACACAACCAGCAAGAACTGCTGCCACTCTCTGCACCCACAGTCAGGTTAGAGAAGCCATCGTGGGCATCCAGGGAGCAGAGATATCCTCTGTGCCCATGGCCTCACAGCCACTAGGAGAACCTGCCTGAGCCATGAAGGATAGCCTCTGCCATCTCCTGACAAAACCTGCAAGAACTGCTGCCGCCCTCTGCACCCACAGTCATGAGAGAGAAGCCATCGGGTGCATCCAGGGAGCAGAGATATCCTCTGTGCCCATGGCCTCACAGCCACGAGGAGAACCTGCCAGGGCCATGAAGGATAGCCTCTGCCATCTCCTGACACAACCAGCAAGAATTGCTGCCACCCTCTGTACCCACAGTCAGGAGAGAGAAGCCATCGGGTGCAACCAGGGAGCGAGATATATCCTCTGTGCCCATGGCCTCACAGCCACGAGGAGAACCTGCCAGGGCCATGAAGGATAGTCTCTGCCATCTCCTGACACAACCAGCAAGAATTGCTGCCACCCTCTGCACCCACAGTCATGAGAGAGAAGCCATCGTGCGCATCCAGGGAGCAGAGATGTCCTCTGTGCCCATGGCCTCACAGCCACGAGGAGAACCTGCCTGAGCCATGAAGGATAGCCTCTGCCATCTCCTGACAAAATCTGCAAGAACTGCTGCCGCCCTCTGTACCCACAGTCATGAGAGAGAAGCCATCGGGTGCATCCAGGGAGCAGAGATATCCTCTGTGCCCATGGCCTCACAGCCACTAGGAGAACCTGCCAGAGCCATGAAGGATAGCCTCTGCCATCTCCTGAGACAACCAACAAGAACTGCTGCCACCCTCTGTACCCACAGTCAGGAGAGAGAAGCCATCGGGTGCATCCAGGGAGCAGAGATATCCTCTGTGCCCATGGCCTCACAGCCACGAGGAGAACCTGCCAGAGCCATGAAGGATAGCCTCTGCCATCTCCCGACACAACCAGCAAGAACTGCTGCCGCCCTCTGCACCCACAGTCAGGAGAGAGAAGCCATCGTGGGCATCCAGGGAGCAGAGATGTCCTCTGTGCCCATGGCCTCACAGCCACGAGGAGAACCTGCCAGGGCCATGAAGGATAGTCTCTGCCATCTCCTGACACAACCAGCAAGAATTGCTGCCACCCTCTGCACCCACAGTCATGAGAGAGAAGCCATCGTGGGCATCCAGGGAGCAGAGATGTCCTCTGTGCCCATGGCCTCACAGCCACTAGGAGAACCTGCCTGAGCCATGAAGGATAGCCTCTGCCATCTCCTGACAAAACCAGCAAGAATTGCTGCCACCCTCTGCACCCACAGTCATGAGAGAGAAGCCATCGTGGGCATCCAGGGAGCAGAGATGTCCTCTGTGCCCATGGCCTCACAGCCACTAGGAGAACCTGCCAGAGCCATGAAGGATAGCCTCTGCCATCTCCTGACACAACCTGCAAGAACTGCTGCCACCCTCTGTACCCACAGTCATCTCCTGACACAACCAGCAAGAACTGCTGCCACCCTCTGCACCCACAGTCAGGTTAGAGAAGCCATCGTGGGCATCCAGGGAGCAGAGATATCCTCTGTGCCCATGGCCTCACAGCCACTAGGAGAACCTGCCAGAGCCATGAAGGATAGCCTCTGCCATCTCCTGACACAACCAGCAAGAACTGCTGCCACCCTCTGCACCCACAGTCAGGTTAGAGAAGCCATCGTGGGCATCCAGGGAGCAGAGATATCCTCTGTGCCCATGGCCTCACAGCCACTAGGAGAACCTGCCTGAGCCATGAAGGATAGCCTCTGCCATCTCCTGACAAAACCTGCAAGAACTGCTGCCGCCCTCTGCACCCACAGTCAGGAGAGAGAAGCCATCGGGTGCATCCAGGGAGCAGAGATGTCCTCTGTGCCCATGGCCTCACAGCCACGAGGAGAACCTGCCAGGGCCATGAAGGATAGTCTCTGCCATCTCCTGACACAACCAGCAAGAATTGCTGCCGCCCTCTGCACCCACAGTCAGGAGAGAGAAGCCATCGGGTGCATCCATGGAGCAGAGATATCCTCTGTGCCCATGGCCTCACAGCCACTAGGAGAACCTGCCAGAGCCATGAAGGATAGCCTCTGCCATCTCCCGACACAACCAGCAAGAACTGCTGCCGCCCTCTGCACCCACAGTCAGGAGAGAGAAGCCATCGTGGGCATCCAGGGAGCAGAGATGTCCTCTGTGCCCATGGCCTCACAGCCACGAGGAGAACCTGCCAGGGCCATGAAGGATAGTCTCTGCCATCTCCTGACACAACCAGCAAGAACTGCTGCCGCCCTCTGCACCCACAGTCATGAGAGAGAAGCCATCGTGGGCATCCAGGGAGCAGAGATGTCCTCTGTGCCCATGGCCTCACAGCCACGAGGAGAACCTGCCAGGGCCATGAAGGATAGCCTCTGCCATCTCCTGACACAACCAGCAAGAACTGCTGCCACCCTCTGTACCCACAGTCAGGAGAGAGAAGCCATCGGGTGCATCCAGGGAGCAGAGATGTCCTCTGTGCCCATGGCCTCACAGCCACGAGGAGAACCTGCCAGGGCCATGAAGGATAGTCTCTGCCATCTCCTGACACAACCAGCAAGAACTGCTGCCGCCCTCTGCACCCACAGTCATGAGAGAGAAGCCATCGTGGGCATCCAGGGAGCAGAGATGTCCTCTGTGCCCATGGCCTCACAGCCACTAGGAGAACCTGCCAGAGCCATGAAGGATAGCCTCTGCCATCTCCCGACACAACCAGCAAGAACTGCTGCCACCCTCTGTACCCACAGTCATCTCCCGACACAACCAGCAAGAACTGCTGCCACCCTCTGCACCCACAGTCAGGAGAGAGAAGCCATCGGGTGCATCCAGGGAGCAGAGATGTCCTCTGTGCCCATGGCCTCACAGCCACGAGGAGAACCTGCCAGGGCCATGAAGGATAGTCTCTGCCATCTCCTGACACAACCAGCAAGAACTGCTGCCACCCTCTGTACCCACAGTCAGGAGAGAGAAGCCATCGGGTGCATCCAGGGAGCAGAGATGTCCTCTGTGCCCATGGCCTCACAGCCACTAGGAGAACCTGCCTGAGCCATGAAGGATAGCCTCTGCCATCTCCTGACACAACCAGCAAGAACTGCTGCCACCCTCTGTACCCACAGTCAGGAGAGAGAAGCCATCGGGTGCATCCAGGGAGCAGAGATGTCCTCTGTGCCCATGGCCTCACAGCCACGAGGAGAACCTGCCAGGGCCATGAAGGATAGTCTCTGCCATCTCCTGACACAACCAGCAAGAACTGCTGCCACCCTCTGTATCGATAAACAAGCACTGCCACACTCCCCATTCTCTCTCAAAGTTCGCCCTCACCGTCATACTGTGCGGCTAGTCTCTGTGTTGTGGGTGAGCAGCAAGATCAAACCTTCCAAACTTCAGCCCTCCCTAAGCACCAGCTCTTCGTGGAGAACCTGGGAGATACTCACTGTAAACAACGAGTCAGGCCTAGGGGGCGGGCCGCTTTCAGATAAGGCCACAACCACACTCACATGTAGTGAGGGTCCAGTCAGTGTCAGGGCCCAATGGTCTGATGCCAAAGCTGCTAGTCCCATACACAGTAATGGCCCCTCTACACAGTAAGGGGCCATGGTGACTACTGACACAGAAAAGGGAATAGCTTCTTGTATTTCTTGACAGAACCTCAAAGGATCAATGCTACAGAAATGAGCGCAGCCACCCTGGAGTCAATGCCCGAAACAGGAGGTCACCCCAACATGGAGCCCGGCAGCCACTGCAGACGTCACACTTGAATGCGCAGTGGACTCTGATGTGCACGAGTTGTCTACAATAGGATACGGTGTATTAACAGCGTACAGTAGGCTATGTAATGCAGTGCTGGTTTGTTGCTGACTTTTATCTGTGGTAGGCTATGCTGCATTGGGGTTGCTTGTGGTCGGTGATGCTGTACAAGGATGGCCCACTGGAGGGTAAGTTGCCTCGGACTGGTATGCATCAGGCCTCATCAGCTGCAGCATGCAGCATGGAGCGGCTTGCAGTCAGTGATGCTGCACAAGGATGGCCCACAGGAGGCCAAGTTGCCTCGGAGTGGTATGCTGCCGGCCGCCTCTGCTGGAATATGCTGCATGGAGCGGCTTGCAGACGGCGATACTGTACAAGGATGGCCCACAGGAGGCTTAGTTGCCTTGGACTGGTTTGCAGCAGGCTGCATCAGCTGCAGCATGTAATGTAATGTAATGTTTGTGTCTTGTAAAGCGCACAGCTGCCCTGAGGCGTTGTGGCGCTGTAGACCGCTGGGGAACCCGTCCTGGCTTTCCCTGCGAGATGTTCCCTCCTGGGTATCTCCAAGGTGAAACTAGGCATCCCCAGCGAATGTGGGGGGCTGTTGTAGAGATGAGGCAAGCTAATGCCCAGAGTTGCCGAGTGTGATCCCTGGTTAGAGTGGTACCGAGGCGAAATTATCGAGTCCGCTGACCCTGGTCGAATTGAACCCTGGTCCAGGGCCGTCCTCTGCTTCCAGGTCTGCTGCCTCTAACCAGTGGGCCACACCATGCACTCTGCATGGAGTGGCTTGACCATGCACTCTGGCTTGACCATGCACTCTCCATGGAGTGGCTTGACCATGCACTCTGCATGGACTGGCTTGACCATCCACTCTGCTTGGAGTGGCTTGGCCATGCACTCTGCATGGAGTGGCTTGACCATGCACTCTGGCTTGACCATGCACTCTCCATGGAGTGGCTTGGCCATGCACTCTGCATGGAGTGGCTGGACCATGCACTCTGCATGGAGTGGCTTGACCATGCACTCTGCTTGGAGTGGCTTGACCGTGCACTCTGCATGGAGTGGCTTGACCATGCACTCTGCAGGGAGTGGCTTGACCATGCACTCTGCATGGAGTGGCTTCACCATGCACTCTGCATGCATTGGCTTGACCATGCACTCTGCAGGGAGTGGCTTGACCATGCACTCTCCATGGAGTGCCTTGACCATGCACTCTGCATGGACTGGCTTGACCATGCACTTTGCATGCAGTGGCTTGACCATGCACTCTGCTTGGAGTGGCTTGGCCATGCACTCTGCATGGAGTGGCTTGACCATGCACTCTGCATGGAGTGGCTTGACCATGCACTCTGGCTTGACCATGCACTCTCCATGGAGTGGCTTGGCCATGCACTCTGCATAGAGTGGCTGGACCATGCACTCTGCATGGAGTGGCTTGACCATGCACTCTGCATGGAGTGGCTTGACCGTGCACTCTGCATGGAGTGGCTTGACCGTGCACTCTGCATGGAGTGGCTTGACCATGCACTCTGCATGGAGTGGCTTGACCATGCACTCTGCATGGAGTGGCTTGACCATGCACTCTGCATGGAGTGGCTTGACCATGCACTCTGCATGGAGTGGCTTGGCCATGCACTCTGCATGGAGTGGCTGGACCATGCACTCTGCATGCAGTGGCTTGACCATGCACTCTCCATGGAGTGGCTTGACCATGCACTCTGCATGCAGTGGCTTGACCATGCACTCTCCATGGAGTGGCTTGACCATGCACTCTCCATGGAGTGGCTTGACCATGCACTCTGCATGGAGTGGCTTGACCATGCACTCTGCATGGAGTGGCTTGACCATGCACTCTGCATGGGCTGGCTTGACCATGCACTCTGCATGCAGTGGCTTGACCATGCACTCTGCCTGGAGTGGCTTGAGATTCACTCTGCAGGGAGTGGCTTGACCATGCACTCTTCATGGAGTGGCTTGACCATGCACTCTGCATGGACTGGCTTGACCATGCACTCTTCATGGAGTGGCTTGACCATGCACTCTGCAGGGAGTGGCTTGAGATGCACACTGCATGGAGTGGCTTGACCATGCACTCTGCATGGAGTGGCTTGACCATGCACTCTGCAGGGAGTGGCTTGAGATGCACACTGCATGGAGTGGCTTGACCATGCACTCTGCATGGAGTGGCTTGACCATGCACTCTGCAGGGAGTGGCTTGACCATGCACTCTGCATGGACTGGCTTGACCATGCACTTTGCATGCAGTGGCTTGAATATGCACTCTCCATGGAGTGGCTTGACCATGCACTCTGCATGCAGTGGCTTGAATATGCACTCTCCATGGAGTGGCTTGACCATGCACTCTGCATGGACTGGCTTGACCATGCACTCTGCATGGAGTGGCTTGACCATGCACTCTGCCTGGAGTGGCTTGGGATTCACTCTGCATGGAGTGGCTTGACCATGCACTCTGCATGCAGTGGCTTGACCATGCACTCTCCATGGAGTGGCTTGACCATGCACTCTCCATGGAGTGGCTTGACCATGCACTCTGCATGGACTGGCTTGACCATGCACTCTGCATGGAGTGGCTTGACCATGCACTCTGCATGGAGTGGCTTGACCATGCACTCTGCCTGGAGTGGCTTGAGATTCACTCTGCAGGGAGTGGCTTGAGATGCACTCTTCATGGAGTGGCTTGACCATGCACTCTGCAGGGAGTGGCTTGAGATGCACACTGCGTGGAGTGGCTTGACCATGCACTCTGCATGGAGTGGCTTGACCATGCACTCTGCAGGGAGTGGCTTGAGATGCACACTGCATGGAGTGGCTTGACCATGCACTCTGCATGGAGTGGCTTGACCATGCACTCTGCAGGGAGTGGCTTCACCATGCACTCTGCAGGGAGTGGCTTGACCATGCACTCTCCATGGAGTGGCTTGACCATGCACTCTGCATGGACTGGCTTGACCATGCACTTTGCATGCAGTGGCTTGACCATGCACTCTGCATGCAGTGGCTTGACCATGCACTCTCCATGGAGTGGCTTGACCATGCACTCTGCATGGACTGGCTTGACCATGCACTCTGCATGGAGTGGCTTGACCATGCACTCTGCCTGGAGTGGCTTGGGATTCACTCTGCATGGAGTGGCCTGACCATGCACTCCTCATGCAGTGGCTTGACCATGCACTCTCCATGGAGTGGCTTGACCATGCACTCTGCATGGAGTGGCTGGACCATGCACTCTGCATGCAGTGGCTTGACCATGCACTCTCCATGGAGTGGCTTGACCATGCACTCTGCATGCAGTGGCTTGACCATGCACTCTCCATGGAGTGGCTTGACCATGCACTCTGCATGGACTGGCTTGACCATGCACTCTGCATGGAGTGGCTTGACCATGCACTCTGCATGGAGTGGCTTGACCATGCACTCTGCCTGGAGTGGCTTGAGATTCACTCTGCAGGGAGTGGCTTGAGATGCACTCTTCATGGAGTGGCTTGACCATGCACTCTGCAGGGAGTGGCTTGAGATGCACACTGCGTGGAGTGGCTTGACCATGCACTCTGCATGGAGTGGCTTGACCATGCACTCTGCAGGGAGTGGCTTGAGATGCACACTGCATGGAGTGGCTTGACCATGCACTCTGCATGGAGTGGCTTGACCATGCACTCTGCAGGGAGTGGCTTCACCATGCACTCTGCAGGGAGTGGCTTGACCATGCACTCTCCATGGAGTGGCTTGACCATGCACTCTGCATGGACTGGCTTGACCATGCACTTTGCATGCAGTGGCTTGACCATGCACTCTGCATGCAGTGGCTTGACCATGCACTCTCCATGGAGTGGCTTGACCATGCACTCTGCATGGAGTGGCTTGACCATGCACTCTGCATGGAGTGGCTTGACCATGCACTCTGCCTGGAGTGGCTTGGGATTCACTCTGCATGGAGTGGCTTGACCATGCACTCTGCATGGAGTGGCTTGACCATGCACTCTGCATGGAGTGGCTTGACCATGCACTCTCCATGGAGTGGCTTGGCCATGCACTCTGCATGGAGTGGCTTGACCATGCACTCTCCATGGAGTGGCTTGGCCATGCACTCTGCATGGAGTGGCTTGACCATGCACTCTGCCTGGAGTGGCTTGGGATTCACTCTGCATGGAGTGGCCTGACCATGCACTCCTCATGCAGTGGCTTGACCATGCACTCTCCATGGAGTGGCTTGACCATGCACTCTGCATGGAGTGGCTTGACCATGCACTCTGCATGGAGTGGCTTGACCATCCACTCTGCAGGGAGTGGCTTGCGGTTGGTGATGCTGTACATTACAAGGATGGCAGACAGCAGGCTAAGTTGCTTCGGACTGGTTTGAAGATAAGGATCTTGTGATCTTGTGCACACAAGATCTTGGATCTGTGATTCTGGGCAAATCGCTTAATCTCCCCCACAGGGCAAATCACTAATCTCCCCGTGCCTAACAAAAATTAATGTGTTCATGTAATGCAACTGGTTCTATGTAAAGCGCTCTGATACCTGATTCTGGTCAAGTTTGCGCTACATAAAACTCTGCAAAAAAAAACCCAAAAAAGTGCTGCACACAACTTTCCGCCACGCACTGTGTATGGGACGTTTGCTGAAAGGCTTGGCTGAATGCGAGGTCCTGTGGCCAACCTCGCTACGCAAGCCTTTGGGTTTGGTTGTCCAAACTGCTTCATCCATGATATATGACGCCGGTTCTCAAAGCCTTAATGTTTTCATACCGCTCTAATGCGCCTGAGAATATCAAATTACACAGTATACCATAGAGAAATATATTGGCTTGCTTTATGTGAGAGCTGCTGCTCTTCAAGTAGATGGGTCTCTGTTGGTTTACGATACACAATGGAATGCAGTTGGATGACTTTTACTGTTGTAGTGGTGTCTTATAAATGTGCTGATTTATTCATTCGTTTATTTAAAGGATTTCCTCAGCGTGCATCCAGCCACAGGGTAGCGGAGGGCTATTACCAAAAACCTGTTCTGTGACCTAGATGGGGGTACAAAGGGTTCATAATGGGCACCAGACTATTGTCCGTACCCTGGGTGAACAATGTAAAGCTGTTGTGGCAGTTCACCCAGTTAGTGTGAATCAGCCGCGCAACCAATCCTTTTTTTCTGCTTCAGGGACAGGAAAGTCTACTGACCCATCTTATGTACATTTCTGCTATTATGTGAACCCCAGAACCTTGCACTGACATTCTCTGTGCATGCACATGCATGCAGTGAGTGTGTGGCACATGTATGGTTGTAGGACTCTGTGTGCGGTATAAGTTTGAGTAGTGTGACTAGTGAAATCCATTTTGGATGGCTACTGGTTTAGTATGGGGCAAGATGGGGGGTGATACAGCTATCCCGCTGCATTCCTTTCGCTGGAGGGTTGATCTCCACACACTGAGGTGATGGAGGATGGAAACATGGCTGCCATTAAAAATGAAACAATGACTTGTTAACAAAAGGCTTCCGATTAGTTCTTCCAGACGACTGCGATTTAGTAGATGATAGGGTATGGAGTGGGGCTGCAGTTTCTGCTGTACAAAGGGAAGAAGTTTCTAGGTAGGACATTCTTTTTCCTTTTTGTCTCAGGCGATGATATTACTGTTTCAGAAAGGCTACCGACCTTCCAATGCAGAGATATCACATTTCATTGAGAGCTTGTTTTGGATACTCTCATTTGGAGCTGGCATTGCGGCTCCTGCTGGGACAGCCATCGCCTTGCACAAAGGCTTTGTCGATTAGCAGCCAGAAAATGATACCATGAAGAGAACCCCAACAGACTTGTTCTCAACCTTAGAGCGTGGATCCACATTTCCCGTCTGGAAGATGTGTGCGTATAAATGTTCCATGACCAAGGAAGGGAGTGCTCCGCAGAGTACTTAAAGGACTGCTGTGTGACCAGGACTCGTGTCTGCAAGACCAACAGTCTCCCAGAGGTGATGGGGCAGCACCTGAAGTTTGAACGACGTGCTGGAGATGCTGAAGGTCTGCTCAGCCTCGAAGAGTGCCTGCCTGCAAAGAGAGGGAAGGATAGTGCGTGGCACTGCAGTAGGAGAGACCATCCAAGAGGAGACGCCAGCTGCATTCCTGGCATGTGGAGCACCCAGACGTTATTGACTGCATTTGGGACCAAAGCAGAAACCAACACATGTTGTGAGGAGTCTCGCGAGCTCCCAACATACCCCCTGCAGTGGGCCGTGTACAGAAATAAAGCCCATGAAGTGACCATGCGCTGTCCTGAATACCTATAACACCTGAAGGCCTGCTGCAAACACAGTGGAGGTGCTGAACTTACCGCAGAAGCCGAAGCCTGAACACAGCCCGAAGGCCACATCTGCCAGGACAGGCGCCCGCAGTGAAGGCCTACGTGCAGTTCACCTGTCGCAGCTAAATCTCAAATAAATTTGACGTCCTGTGTCAGTGGAATTGTCATGAAAGCACCGGCCCGGATAATGTCCACCAGCACTGCATGACCACAGCAATGCGAGCAGGTAACAGAGCCAAACACGCAAAAGACTCAGCGAAATGTGTAGACCATGTTTTGTAGAGGAAACATTTCCATTCTTGAGTAGCAACTTTGAAACTGAACCACAAAATACTCCACATCAGTAGAGACCTAGTGAGCTGCACCTAGCCTAACATATGCCTGTGCCTAGGCTTGGAGTAAAGGTCCCATAGATACTAAAGGAAGTCCTAGAATGAGAGAAGGTGCCACATAGGGTGAAAACACTTTTCTAGGAATCGTAGTTGGAATCACACTCATGGAGCTGAGCCCCACTCAATTGTGTAGTATTAAGTATTGTTGTGTAATTAAAACCGTTTTTGTACACTAAGATAAGTACTGGGCTGAACAGTGCATTATTGTATCTGTTGTTTGATTGCTGAGTTCTGAGCTCTCACATCCCACACAACCTCCATAAAAAGCCTTGGACAGCCCCTCCTCACGCAAACGGTCTCAGCTGGGGCCCAACAGCACTTTCTGCCCTTTGGCCCCCACAAGGGGTCTGACAGAGATGCCAAAGGGTTGAGAACTGTGCATTCATTTCCCCTTTTAACATGGAATCCAAGGTGGAGTTTGAGAGAAACGAGGAGCAAACCACAAATATTCACATTCTTAGGTTACTGGCCTGGCTAACATTAGAGAATTAAAGACAGAGGTACATAAATGTTTGCATGGCTTGGTTGTAATGGTAACATGGCAATTTCAGTATCTGTGTTGCAAGTCCCACGACAATCCGCCAAAGATTCCACAGGCAGCAGAGTGGGTATGGGTATGGCACTGTCTGAACTGGCTCATTGCGGTTACCTAAGTGAATAATCCTGTTAGTGAATGCCTCCAAGACACACGTTTTTTTCCAAAGTTCAGCCATGAAATGCTGAGGCATAGACAGGACTCCGGATTGTGAAGAGTTTGAGACTTCTTTGTGGTCCAGGGCAGTTAGTTTTTTTGGACGAAACTCGAAATATGCTCAGGAGTATTGCTCATTCGGAGGCTCCTACCTCAATGTATGGGACCTCAAGTAGGCCTAGTGAGTGTCTGAAGGAAATGTGGTGGCTTGGTTGCTGGTCTGTTTGCTGCTCCAGATGTTGGTGCAGTGCTTAGGATTCTCAGTACTACAGTGCCCAGCAGGGTACGTTCGTTGGCTTTGAGTTATGTATTGGTAGTGTGTGGGACTACAAATTCCAACAGGTTGTGTTCTCTGGTGATGGGTTATGCATCAGTAGTGTTTGGAACTACAATTTCCAACAGGCTGCCTTCTCTGGTGATGGGTTATGCATTAGTAGTGTTTGACACTACAATTCCCTGCATTCTGCCTTCTCTGGTGATGCGTTATGCATCGGTAGTGTTCAAAACTACAATTCCCAGCGGGATGCCTTCTCTGGTGATAGGTTAGGCATCACTAGGGAGCGAAACTACAATTTATAAAAGGCTGCGTTCTCTGGTGATGGGTTATGCATCAGCGGAGTTTGGAACTACAATTCCCAGCAGACTGCCTTCTCTGGTAATGGGTTATGCATTGGTAGTGTTCGAAACTACAATTCCCAGCAGACTGCCTTCACTGGGGATAGGTTATGCATCAGTAGGTAACGGAACTACAATTCCCAGCAGGCTGTGTTCTCTGGTTATGGTTATGCATCGGTAGTGTTCAAAACTACAATCCCCAGCAGGCTGCCTTCTCTGGTGATGGGTTATGCATCAGTAGTGTTAAAAACTACAATTCACAGCAGGCTGCCTTCTCTGGTGATGGGTTATGCATCAGTAGTGTTAAAAAACTACAATTCACAGTAGGCTGCCTTCTCTGTGTATGTATCGCTTAATCGTGGACATTAAACCCAGCTCCGTTGAGTCTCTGCCTCGCCCTAAAGATTTCCTGATTTTTTTTCTAGTCAGTGGAAGACCTCTAATTGCTGCTGAGGAAGCCTCCAGTGCCTCAAAGAGTTTCTTCTAACTGTTCATAATGTCCATTTGATGGAAGTATTAGTTAGGGTTAGTACGCGTGGTTAGGCTCTGGGAACTTTTGATTTTTTCTTTTGTTGAACATAGGCGGGAGAACTTCTTAAGAGGACACATTTTGTTCTTTTCTATCAGTAAATGTTCTGGTTGTGAATCATACTTTGACAGAAGTGAGCGTTTATGACAATGCCTTCTGCAGATTCCCTCAGGCCACTATTACATTCCAGTCTGGTACATATCTTTTCATTCTTTGTGTAATAGTTCATGTCATCGTATTCGTCGATTAGCTAGTTATTCTTTTTTTTGTTTTGTTGTACACAGATAGCTCTATTTCGCTACTGAAGATTACCCTGAAGCTTACATTGAAGCAAACGAGGTTCCCCACCACTCTCACATACAGGGTTACATCCTTCTCTACCTAAATTAGCAGTAGTTGTAGTAGTAGCAGTAGTAGTAGCAGTAATTGTAGTAGTAGTAGTAGTAGTAGTAGTAGTGATCTTAACGTAACTGGCATTGGTGGGCTGTGGTGTACGAGTCAAGGAGGTCACTATAACACTAAAGTAAGACAACTCTCATGGGGAAAGGAGATCAACCACCAGCTTGACTAGGAAGTGGTAATCTCCCATTGAATGAGACTTTCTGATGACCAATGTTGAAAAGTAATCGACAATCATGAACATCACCGGCGCCATCTTGCCTAACAAGAAGCCATCTCCCACACGTAAACGGCATCCATTTTAGGTGCCGTGCCCATCTCGCACTTTGCAAGTCACCTATGATTCACCCTGACCCTGCAACCATCCCCGGTGCCCTGATTCAGCATGACCAAATGCACTAGGATCATAAAACCTTGTCAGCCTGACAAAGCCCCGGAGCCACTTCCCACCCTAAAACACATTCGTCTTTTCATCCCCTGCACATGAGCCAGGCCTTCTGATAACCCCCAACTGCACCTGTCCACTTGATTCAGTCCCAGGCTGTAAACCAAGGCTTGTGGACGTACTATATTGCCCCCACACAGCAGGACTTGTTACACAAACAGAAATGCTTGATCTTATCACTTACATAACCTTTAGATCTGACCGATCCCACACACTTTTATGTCCTGTTGGAATGTCCAGATGCAAGATGACAATCATCTGTTAGATTTGGGAGGGGGAACGACAGCTGGTGGGTCTGTGTGGGAACCGGCTGGAGGAAGGAATTCCTAGGATGTGTGACCACTAATAAAGTTACTGAAAATGATATAAAAGGGAGGTCAGCAGAGAAATTGTTAGAGTATCTCCCAAAGACATTCTGCGTGTCTGCGTTGACATGTTCTCCTCCGGAGAAATAAACTGATT
The DNA here is from genome assembly GCF_964263255.1 of Lissotriton vulgaris. Lineage (NCBI taxonomy): Eukaryota > Metazoa > Chordata > Amphibia > Caudata > Salamandridae > Lissotriton > Lissotriton vulgaris. The sequence continues at coordinate 22,780,751 of NC_141697.1, forward strand.
CTTGCTTTCCAGTTTTCCAGCTCCTGCCTCTTTATTTTGGTAACTATTATTGATATTGGGAATTAGAGGCGTCTTGCGCCAAGCAGCCTGGGTATTCGTTCGAGATTTGAATTTGAATTTAAAAACATTTCTATAGCGCACTTTTACCATGCGGTTTCTTGGCGCTGTTGGATTGTGAGGAAGCAGGCAGGAGCGGAGGGGGATTTAAGCATTGTAGGCTCGGGAAAAAAGAAAAGTTTTGAGACCCTTCCGGAACTCAATATAGGAAGATGACATGCGGAGTTCCGAGGGAAGGGAATTCCAAAACGCAGGAGCAAGCACTGCGAATTTCGTACCGCCAGTCTTTTTCTTGCTGAAGCGGGGGATGGTTAACAGAGCCTGATGAGTGGACCTAAGCTCTCGTCCAGGTGTGTAGGGAGTGATGGCAGAACAAATAAATTCCGGGGCGGTGCCCATTTTAGCCTGAAAAGTAGTGCAGCCAAGCTTAAACAGGGCACGCTCTTTCACCGGCAGCCAGTGCAAGGCCTGCAATAGGGGGGTGGCTCGGTGGTATTTGGGTAGGCCGTGAATCAGGCGAGCAGCCTGGTTCTGCACTAGCTGCAAGCGGCGAATGGCGTAAGCTGGAGCGCCATTATAAATGATGTTCCCATAGTCGAGGCGCGAAAGCACCATGGCCATCACTATAATTTTTAGGGCAGGTAAAGAAAAAAAACGAGAGATCTTCCTGATGATTCGGAGGGAAAAGAAACAGGAGGAAACAACCGAATTAACCTGAGGGTGAACGGAAAGTGAAGGATCCAGGAAGATGCCAAGGGTCTTGACCTTGGGAACTGGGAGCGGGGGGACACCAAGTGAGGAGGGCCAGTGAGAAGGGGACCAGGGACTGCAACCACCTCTGGTCAAGACTAACTCCGTCTTGTCTGGGTTGAGTTTGAGGTGGTTGCAGTTCATCCAGTCCTGGATGAGCATCATGACGGATTGGACATTTGAAGCGGAGGAGGAAGAGTGGGAAAGGTTAAAAATTAGCTGGAGGTCATCGGCGTAATTGAACACCGTGACCTCGAGCTGCTGTAACATAAAAATGAGGGGGTAAATTTATAAATTAAACAAAAGAGGGGAAAGGGAGGAACCTTGGGGGACTCCGCACGCAACCTTACGAGAGGCAGCAGTGAAACCAGCAAGATGGACTGCCTGAGCCCTATCACTCAGGAAGGACTTAAGCCAGGCGAGGGCCAGGCCCTCTATGCCCGCCGCCTTGACACGGGTGAGGAGGATGGAGTGGTCCACCGTGTCAAAAGAGATTGGCTGTGTTTCCACACCAATAAAGTACTATAGACCGTGAACGTCTCTTCTAACAGTTTCATTATGTAGGGAAGAAGGCACATATGTTGGGTTTTGTATGCCCCAATTTCTGTGGTCAATGAGGAATGAGTGAATACAAATTAAGGTCATGAAAGACACCCCTGTGATCTTTATTAAGCAGTTTTCTAATAAAGATAACAAGACACAATAAGAGCTTGAGTGCTCTACCCGTGAATAGCCACGTGCTGTAGCAACGCAGTGGACAAGAGATTATTTCACATGTTGCCTACTATAAAAGAACAGCTCACACAAGAACACTGACAGGAGGTAACACAAGAACAGGTTCATTTTCCATGACTGCTTTACACGAGACTGCTCCACCATAACATACACAAGGTTCGGCAGATCCAAGGAGAAAAGCTCTTTCTGGTAATTGAGGGCCTACTTCCTAACTATAGAGGGCCTCCAAAGATTCCTCGAGTTCCATTCCATACGAGGGTGCAGTGGTGAGAAGCACGCTGATTTTCCTTTTCATAGCAACATAAGAATAAAAAAATAGGCACATTTATAAAGCGCATGGTTACACTCGGCCATTGTGTCCCCGTGCTCAATCAATCAATCAAAGACATTTATAGAGCGCGCTACATACCCGTAGGGTCTCAAGGCGCTTGGGGGAGGGGGGGTGCCGCTACTGCTCGAACAGCCAGGTCTTCAGCTTCTGCTGCGGTGCAACTGCACAGATATCCACACCCTGAACCTCACCCCTCCTAGCTATCCCGGGGGAAGAGATGCGTTTTCAAATTTCTCCTAAATATGCCCTCCCGGGCCTCCATACGGAGACACAAGGGGAGTCTGTTCCAGTGCTGGGCAGCCAGCAGACGGAAGGAGCGTCCACCCATTCTTGCTCTTTTAATAGCAGGAACACACACCAAAACCGCCCCACCTGATCTCAGTTGGCGTGTTGGGGCATAGAGAGTGAGTAACTCAGAAAAATAGGAGGGAACCATCCCCTGAATAATGCGATGGCATACACACAGTGCCTTAAACAGGACTCTCTCCCTTATCGATAACCAGTGGAGTGCAGCCCGTGCTGCCTTCGAAGAGGCCCTCCTCGGGCACATAAGAACCAAACGCGCTGCTGCTTTCTGCACCCCCTGGAGTCTGAGCATACACTTTGTCGTAGCACCCAGGTATAGAAAAATGCCATAATCCAGGCGCGAAGTCACCAGGGCATGGACCATGGATTTCCTGGCTGAAGTAGGCAGCATATCCAAGGTTTTGCGAAGGACCCTCACTCCAAAACAAGCACCTGCCACACGCCTGGTTTGGTACTCAAAGGAGAGCCTTGTGTCCAACCACACCCCCAGGTTCTTTGCCTGAGCGCAGGGGACAGGGGTGGTCCCCAAACTCTGGGGTCACCAAGCCGATGACCACACCGACAGGGCTCTTCCCACCACAAGCACCTCGGTCTTATTGCCATTCAACTTCAGGCAGTTGTTAGCCATCCATGAGGCCAGTTCTTGAAGGCATGCCACGAAATTGGAGGCTGCCGTATCCTGTGCCTGTGTAAGGGAGACCACCAGCTGCGTGTCATCGGCATAGGACACGACCCTGATCCCAAACCTGTTGCCAAAACCATGCGGCTTTTTGCAATCATCGCAGCTAGCGGTGTCACCAACGAAACATCGTGTATCCAACTTCGAGGTCCCTGTGCAGGAGCCGGATCCCTTTTGCGCTGCTGATTCCTATGAGACAGATCGCGCACCCGTGGACATTGTCAGCGTCCCCTGCTTGAACCCTATCTCGCCGAATATCACTATGGACAACCTTGACTGCCTTAACAAGATCACCTGTGACTATTGGAGAGTTTTATCATCCTTCCACGCTTTTCCTCGCTTGCTCTGTGGAGATCGTGAACTTTTATCCTTTACTTGGCTTGCTCATACTGACTTGAACTTTCATGAAAACTTTACCTCTCTCATTGTTGCTGTGGCCTGGGTTATAAGTGCTCCAGTGAACATTCGTACTGGCCAGGGGTTAACTTGTGGGGCTTTTTAGGATACGGGAAAATAATTTAATCTGCTGCTGGGATTGTGACCGGTGAAATGCGGGAGTCGGTGGTATGTTTCGTACTTCCCCGGATTGATTGTGTATTTCGCTACATTTATTTTGAACTTGTTTCCGGGTGGTCGCATCTGGTGGAGGGTAAGGGAGTCCGGGAGTGTGTTTTTTGTTTCTCCTCTTCCGCTTCTTTCTCTCTTTTAGGGACGTTTCTGGGCGACAGGTACGCTGCTAGTGGGTTAGGCCGTAGCCATTGCAGGGGTGCAGGGTGGTGGGGGGTTTGTTATTTTGCCTTTGTTTTGTTCTATGGCCCCTTTTTTCTTCTCTCTCTCTCTCTTTAGGGTATTCCTCTGGGCGACAGGCACGCTGCTAGTGGGGTAGGCCGTAGCCATTGAAGGGGTGCAGGGTGGGGTTGCGGGGGGGGGTTTGTTATTTTACCTTTGTTGTGTTCTATGGCCCCTTTTCTTTTTTCTCGTAGGGTCGTAGGGTCCAGGAGCGATACTTTCGGTTTCATCCTGAAGCATACTAGTGGGCGGGGTTTGGGGTGGGTGGCTATGATGATAGATAGGTAGCTTTGTTCTTCTCCCTTAGTGAACATACTGGCGCTTGCATTTTGACTGTTGGTCTATCTTGATCCATGACTACCTTTTAACGCCTACCCGAATTTTTATACCTCCGAGTGTGTAGCTCCGGATATCCTGTATCTTCTTCTTTATCTTGTTTTTGTGGGGGGGGGGGGGGGGGGGGGGTTTAAATATAAAATGAAACCTTATGCATATCCTTGATCCGAAATGTTTTCAAAACATCATCTATCCTTTACCGCTGCCGGACCCATGGGTTGTCGGCTGAAGAGCTGTGTTATTGGACTTCCTGATACGTTCTGCATACATGTGGTGACCGGCCCCTGTCGTTGCAGGGCTACTTTTGTATTTTGTGTTGAACGATATAATAAAGGTTTTAAAAAAAAAAAATTCTTTATATCGCTATTTTATGGCCTGATAACATTCAGAACGCTCTATGTATTGTAGACAAGTTTCTGCCACACACACCGACGCAGAGCACTCATCAGGGTGAACAACTGCTCACAACAAACCTCTGTAAATCATCTGCCATAGGAGCCTGTCTCCTCCTAGATGCAGCACTCACCTGCAGCTTCTAGCGGACCATTTGAGCATTGTGAGCACAAATTACCCTTTGAAGTGACTGATTTCTGAACGACTAAAAGGTCTTTAAGGCAAATTATCAATATAAGCCCTCTTAATTCAGGTGCCGGCGACAGTCACTGCCACACCCTCCTTAGGTGGTGGCAATGCTTGGGGACTTGGTCTGCAACAAGTCTCTACAAGGGCGAGGAGGACATTGGCCATCAGAGACCTCCTTTAGGGCACGGAGGAAGGCTGGGGGGTGGCCGCTCGGACACACCTTCTTTAGCAGGACACTGGCACATGGAGAGATGCAGAGGAAAACAAGATACTACATACCGCCCTTAGGGTACAGAGAAACAGAAGAGCACCATGTTATGGGGCCACCACCTATGCAGAATTACACATTCTTTTCATGATGGGACGAGAAGATGCCGGCTGTGACATGCGCTCCCTGGTGTAGCTGGGAATTATCGTAGCAAGCTAAGGTTGGGGACTGCCACGTACCTTCATGTGGGCATAGAGAATGTAGAGGAACACATTGGTGTGTGCCTCACACACTTCCCATAAAGCAAATAAACATGATTTTTCACTTTTTGTACAGTGAAATAGGTCACAGAGGGCACAGACTGACCAGGGATGTGGTATTCCTATAACCCGACGCCTGGGACATATTGTTTGGGGTCAAGGGCAACAAGTTTTCATGTGTATTTTGTCCTTGGGACAGGTAGACCCACCCCTCTACAGCACAAACCCTTTGACTGCCAGTTTGCAGTGCCACATTATGGATCAGGGAAATACATTGCCTGCAGTTAAGGTAATATTTGTGTGTGAGAAAGTGCCATCTTTCTTGCATGGTATGCCCCCACTTTTTGCTGAATTGCTGATGTACTTTGACTGAGTGTGCCCTGGGCTCCTGCCAACCAGGTAGCCAGGGCCTGTGTTCCTTCCCTAAAACTGTGTTGACACTAAAACCCAATTGGCATCTCTGGCCACCTGTCAGCCCCTAGTAAATGGTACCCTAGATACCCAGGGCATGGTGACCAGAGAAGCCCCCTAAGGGCTGCAGCACTTATTGTGCCACCCTTAGAGGACCTGTACCATGACACCCACACACTGCCTTTGCAGGCTGAGTGTCTAAGTACAGAACTAAACAGAGAGTCGACATGGCCCACATCCCTGTGTGCCATTCTTACAAGCCTTCTGCACTGGCATCCATCAGTCACCCCTCTGGTTGGGTGCCCTATGCCAGTGGTGTGGGCACAGGTGCATGAGCCCTGTGCCCCTACAGTACCCAGGGCCATTCCTGGGCACTCTAAGTGCAGTGCTGCCATTAAGAGTATATGGTGCTTGGAGGTTGTCATTACGAACTCTACAGCACAATGATGGCTTCACTGAACACTAAGAAGTGTGATATCAAACTTCTCAGCACAAAAAATCCTCACTGATGCCAGTGTGGGATTTAATGTAAAATGCATGACAGATGGCTTCTTAGAGATTCCCCCTGAAACCTTACCAACTCCCAGTGTCCTGACTGTGTGGCTACCGAGGCTGCCACCACAGACATGTTTCTGGACCCCTGGGTTGAGAGCCTGCCGCTCTCGGGGGCCTGAAACAATGCACATCCTGGGACGAGATGCAAAGCCTCCTCCCCCAGGATTGGCAGAGGAAGCTTCAAAGGCATACCGCCCTTGTGAGCTTCTCCAGGCCACTTGCTGTACTCAGCAACTGGTCCCTGCCGGTTCTGACCCACACTCTGGCGGGAAGAACAACAGGAAAACCTAAGTGAGGAAAGGGGGTGTGCCAGCCTATACCAGCCCCACCCCTCAGGTGGGAGGGGCAAGGTGAAACACGACTCCGGGATCCGGCCATCATGAAGCTGGGGAGCCCTGCCAAATCACAGCTAGGCTCCTGCCCCCCTCCCACAGGAGAGGAGCAGGCTCAGGGGTTTACCCACCCCAGGACAGTGACTCATTGGTCCCTGCCCTTGCCCTACCTGTAAAGCCCCTAAATGTAGTATTTAGGGGCACCCTGAACCTTCCTTCCTCAGATCCAAATTGGAACAAGAAGAAGAAGAAACAAGAAGACCTGCCGTGCAGCTGCTAACAAAAGGACAACGCCCACTGACTTGGCCCCAAAACCCTACAGGCTTGTTGATCCTTGAGCCTGCTCCTGCGAAACTCCGGTGTCTCCTGCAGACAGCAACCTCGAAAACCCCGGAGGACCTGCCTGCCTTGAACCTTCCAAAAGACTGGAACTCCCACGAGCAGTGGTTCTGCTCAAACAGCAATATCCCTGGTGCCAGCCAGGAACCGCGAATCCAGACCACTCTGCATCCGCCAAGCCTGGCCTGTGCCTGAGTGATCCAAGACCACAAGGACGTCCCCCAGGCGACTTGGACCTGAAGTCCAGTGCCCAAAGACCCTCCTCGACGAACTAGACGACGCCTGCAGCCTCAGAACCAGGGACCCCCCCCAACCGCGACCAGCTGAGGTTAAGATTTCCCGACACCAAAAGCCACCGCTGCACCCGGCGCCCTGTGGCTCTCTGTGCCTTCCTTTGGGGTACCTACCTCTTCTCTAAGATCCAAATTTAGCTCTCGAAGTGGTGGTCGCACCTGAAGAATCTCCGTTCCCGAGTCTGCAGCCTTTGTTCACTTTTTAACTTTCCCATTGGATAACATTGAGCGCCCGACGGCTCAAAAGCACCCTGCACCCAGCCACCCGAGTGCTGCTGGAAGTCCAACTACTACTCTACTCTACTTCCTCACTTGCCCTGAGTAAGTGACCAGGAGCTCAGCTCCCACAGCCATGTGGCCTTTTTGCTTGCATCCACTAACCAAAGGCCCCCTACCCTCCATTGGATTGCATTGGGCCTACTCTCTCTGCACCCGGCTGCCCCTGTGCCGCTGAGGGTGTAACAACTGTACCATTCCGACCCTGGGAGACCTTTGAGTCTATGCCCAAAACCTTAACTCTACCAGTCGAGTACTTAATTAAAAGCCGATAACTCACTTTCCTTCCATAGGTTAACATTAACTGGTTTTCACTTGAAATTTCTTTTAAGTGTGGAGTTTTGAAACTTTAAAATATTAATCTAAAATCAGCCGAATAACAAATTCTGAATTACTCACCTGTGAGCAGGGGAGAAGCCAGTACTGTACCTTTTAGCCCAGTACTGAACCGCAAAAGTAATCATAACTGTACTTACCAGTAACCTGAATTTTCTTCCATAGGAAACCATTGACTGTTTTTCTTTGAAATTTCTTCCGAGTGTCGATTTTTGCAAACTAGAAATATTCCTTTAAAATCGTACCACTACTAAAAGTAATTACTTACCTGTCTTAGGTAAAGGTCCCAGTGCTGGACTTAGGAGACCAGTACTGGTTTACAAAAGTAACGAGAACCTACTTTACCTGTGACTTGAATTTCCTTCTATAGGATAACATTGCTTGGTTTTCACTGAAAAGTTTTGAAGTGTCAACTTTCAAAATACATTTATATTCTTTAAAAATCACTACAGTAACTAAAACGCTTTTACTTACCTGTTTACAGTACATGACCCAGGACTGAATCTTGGATCCAGTCTTGGGGTTAGAAAAGTAATCCATAAAGTAATCAACAGCATTTATCTAGCAAAACTCATTGAGCTCAATGTTAAATTGTGTTTGAAATTGTGTTGCCTATTGCAACCACTGTAGCTATTGTACTTACAAAGTCTATTGCCTTTTTGCAAAGTAATTACCTAAAGTCACTCATATTGAGAAAAGTACATTTTTATACCTGTTGGTTCTAAAATAAAACAACTGTATCTTTTGATATAAAACAATTGGCCTAGAGTTCAGTTCTTTAGTGTATGAGACCATTTGCTGACTGAGTGTGTACAACAAATGCTTTACACTGTCCTCTGGTACTGCCTTACTCGACCAAGCTACCACTTTAGAGAGTGAGGTCAGTTCTGACTTTAACATCTATTATACCTCTGGGGACTAGGGACTCTACACCATGTACCTTATTTGGTCCAGTATATATAGAGCCACTTTCTTACATTGTGCCCATGTGTTGATGCTGTTCAAACTTGTATTTATGGTTCATTAATGCAAAGCCTTTATTATTAGGGTGAGCACTTTAAGTAAATGTTGCAAGCTCAGACTGAACTACTGACAGTGGTTCCAGTATACATGTGTACACACATTTTCAATGTTCAGCAATATAAGGCTATGTATAATGCTCCCAGAATGTTCTCTGATTAGATGCAAATATTTGCAGAAGCTTGAAAGCAAGACTGATGATTCTTTGCTTTAAAAAAAAAATGTTCACAAAAAAATGCAACATTTCGCTAAACTACTGTAAAATTTTAGGTACCATTTCTTTGCAGCATCATTTAGTAAAATGTGTTGATGTCCCAAAATTATTCATAATGGAAGATCAGTGTAACCAGTTTTAATAGGATTATGGCAAACAAAAATAAACAAGCATTGGTAAAGCCAGTAGGTCTGAAATTGTTGGTCAGCCTTTTGGTTTCGTCCATATGTGACTTGATTTGGCATGGTTTTGGTAAAACCTTTGTTGGTGTGGGAGCTAATGGGCCCTCATCATTATAACAAACACTGGCAAAAGCAAAAATAGTTTTGGTCTCAAATAGCTCACATTGCCACAGTAGTTTTTGGCACTGAACAAAACTTCTGTGTGTCGATATGTTACTTGTGAAAGAACAGAATTCTGTCACTCACATTGAAGCTAGGTGATAGATAGACTGAGAGAGAGAGACAGAATTTTAATAAACACAAAAGGTTATGGTTAACGCCGGGCCTTATTAGAGGCCAAATTATTAAAGAAAGTCTCAGTTGCACCCATGGTATATATCCTTGCATTAATATAGAGCTTTTGTGAATTCACAAGACTTTACAGAAGTAGGCCAAGAAATAGTACTCCTAGAAAATATTTGTGAACTGCATTTTAGCACGAGCAAATATGCAGGTGTACATTTGCTCATGCGATAAATCTGACTGTTTACAAGTTCACTTTCCCTCCAACCACTTTTTTCCCAACCCTGGAAGAAGTTTTAGATCTGCCATTGTCAGGAGTAAAACCCTTAAAACATGCAAGTTACTAGGTTTGCATAGACTTAAAAGGGCAATCCAACCCTGGAATTGTTGCTTACCATTACCTTCAGCCCCAGTATGTAGATCTGTGGTAACGTGGCAACATAAGGGCATGGATAAAACCCTACTATAGAAGGAGCCCTGGCATAATGATGGAGGCTATTTCAGAGTTCTTACTATAATGAGATTGCTGCCATAATTTGTTGCCGCATTACATGGCACAAAAGGGACAAGTAGATTTTGTTACAGGACAAATAGATTTATGAAGCAACCTGCCCCATGGACAAGTAGATATTTTATTAAATTCCACACCCCTGCTGACGATGCCTTGTTCAGCGAGAGATGTGTCACAAGGGGCGCAGGCTGTCACATGCCTTGTTTAGGGTGAAGTGTGTCACTGGGCGACGGCAGCCACGTGCCTTTTTTAGGGTGAGATGTGTCACAGGGGGCGCAGGCTACCACATGCCTTGTTCAGGGTGAGACGTATCAGGGGGGCACAGGCTCCCACATGCCTTGTTCAGGGTGAGATGTATCAGGGGGGCACAGGCTCCCACATGCCTTGTTCAGGGTGAGATGTATCAGGGGGCGCAGGCTCCCACATGCCTTGTTCAGGGTGAGATGTATCAGGGGGCGCAGGCTCCCACATGCCTTGTTCAGGGTGAGATGTATCAGGGGGGCACAGGCTCCCACATGCCTTGTTCAGGGTGAGATGTGTCACAGGGGGACTTAGGCACCACATGCCATGTTTAGGGCGTTATGGCTCACATGGCCACATGCCTTGTTCAGGGTGGGATGTGCCACATGGGGCATGGCCACATGCCTTGTTCAGGGTGAGATGTGTCACATGGGGCACAGGCTCCCACATGCCTTGTTCAGGGTGAGATGTGTCACATGGGGCACAGGCTCCCACATGCCTTGTTCAGGGTGAGATGTGTCACATGGGGCACAGGCTCCCACATGCCTTTTTCAGGGTGAGATGTGTCACAGGGGGATTTAGGCACCACATGCCATGTTTAGGGCGTTATGGCTCACATGGCCACATGCCTTGTTCAGGGTGAGATGTGTCACATGGGGCACAGGCTGCCACTTTCATGGTTTGTGGCAAGAATGCGCCCAGAAGTGGGCAGGCTGCCGGATGCCTTGTTTAGTGTGAGATACACAGAGGGGGCCCAGGCTGCCCGAAGCCTTGTTCTAGGTGGCAATGTGAGACAGGAGGCGGGGGCACGCAGCCAGCACATAACAGCGTGAGGGTGGCATAAGACAGGGACTGTCACATATCTTTAAAGTGACAGAGAACAGTGGATGGTGTCCTCCCGCAGCAAGGACACCATCCGACTGTAGATTAAGAAGTGTTGAGAAAGAAACAGAAAAAAAGAGCAGGCCTTTTCGATCAATGCACCCAGGACCTGGAACAACATCCCCCTATCCATCAGGACAGCCCCAACACTGCTCCAATTTAGGAAAGAGTTGAAGACATCTCTTTAAAGAAGACTACATCACAGTGCATACGCGTCTGCTAGCACTCGCTGACTTTAAGAGTCCCTTTGACCCCTTCAGCGCTTCAAGGCACACATACATACACACACATACATACAGGCTGAGGAAAGTTCTATTTTTGGAGTGACCGAAATCTTTGAGAAGGAACCCCATTGCTAGCGGGGACTTCAGAAGTCAACTCAACTTCGTTCGGTTGGTGTTTCTGGGGGGGGGGGGGGGGGGGGGCATCCCAGGGGTAGTGGAGAAGCCCCTTCATAGTCCCCCAGACTACCCCACCCGTGAGAAGCGCTGTTCCTACCATGCTGCCGGGACGGAGCTGCTGGCCGCTTCGGGAGGGTCCGCCTGGGCTGGGTCCGGTTCTGGAGCTGTGTTTGGTCCGGTTCTGGGGGGCTCGGTTCCGGGGAGTCGGGTATTACCGGAGGGGGGGTGCGCTGGATTCGGTTCGGTCCAGTGGGCGAAGGATCGGAGCCCTCGTGTCAGAGCAGAAGAGGTGGAAAGAGAGAGACCGCAGGGGAGGGGGGAAGAGTGACAGGGACAGCGGTGGGGCGAGAGGGGAGGCGGGGAGGGGAGACAGGGGGAGGGGAGGGAGACGGACAGCGAGGGACAGAGAAGTGTTAGAAAGAGAAGGAGCGCACAGGGACCTGAGAAGGAGAGACAGGAGCGGACAGCACAGAGGAGAGAACAGAGGGAGGGCGAGGACGAAGGACAGGGGGAACAGAGACAGGGAGGGGGCGAGAGTAAAAGAGAGACCAAGAGGGGCAGGGAGGGGGGCAGCGAGGGCTGGGCCCGCGGCCAGAGTTTGGGGACCCATCGGCCGTCGGTGAGAAGGCTGCAGGCAGCCACCCACTGCCTGCACCTGCTAACCGAGGGTGTGGAAGAAAAACAGTAAAGAGAATCAGAGAAGGAAGGAGAGGGAGAAACAGAACGGGGGCACCAGCAACAGAGAAACCAAGGACATGGAGAGCACAGAAAGGCAGGAGAGAGAGCGAGAAAGAGAGAAAAGAAAGGCAAAAGAGAGAGAAAGAAAGGCAAGAGAGAGAGAAAGAAAAGAAAGGCAAAATAGACAGAGTGAAAGGCGAGAGAGAGAGAGAGAAAGAAAGAAAAGAAAGGCAAAAGAGAGAGAAAGAAAAAAGAAAAAGAGAGCAAAAGAAGAAAGGCAAAAGAGAGAGAGAGAAAAGAAAGGCCGGAGAGAGAGAGAGAGAAAAGAAAGACAAGAGAGAGAAAGAAAAGAAAGGCGAGAGAGAGAAAAGAAAAGAATGGCAAGAGAGAGAGAAGAAAGCCAAGACAGACAGAAAAGAAAGGCAAGAGAGAGGGAAAAAAAAGAAAAAGAGAGCGAAAGAAAAAAGGCAAAAGAGAGAGAGAGAAAAGAAAGGCCGGAGAGAGAGAGAGAAAGAAAAGAAAGACGAGAGACAGAAAAGAAGGAAAAGAGAGAGAGAAAAGAAAGAGAAAGAAAAGAAAGACAAGAGAGAGAGACAAGAAAAACAAGAGAGAGAGAGAGAAGAAAGACAGGAGAGTCAGAAAAGAAAGGCAAAGGAGAGAGAAAGACAAGAAAAGCAAGAGAGAGATAAGAAAGACTGAAGAGAGAGAGAGAAAAGAAAGTCAGGAGAGAGAAAAGAAAGGCTAGAGAGAAAGAGAGAAAAACAAAAGAGCGAGAGAAAAGAAAAACATGAGCGAGAAAAGAATGGCAAGAGAGAGAGACAAGAAAGCCAAGAGAGAGAGAGAGAGAGAGAAAAGAAAGGCAAGAGAAAGAGAAAGAGAGAGAGAGAGAGAAGAAAGGCAAGAGGGTGAGAGAAAAGAAAGGCAAGAGAGAGATAGAGAAAAGAAAGGCAAGAGAGAGAGAGAAAAGAAAGGCATGAGAGAGAAGAAATAGGAGACAGAAAAGAAAGGCAAAAGAGAGAGAAGGAAAAGAAAAGCAAGAGAGAGAGCGAAGAAAGACAGGAGAGAGAGGAATGAAAGGCATGAGAGACAGAAAAGAAAGGCAAAAGAGAGAGAAGAACGTCAGGAAAGACAGAAAAAAAGCAGGAAAGACAGAAAAGAAACGCAAGAGAAAGAGAAAAGATAGGCAGGCAAGATGGAAAAGAAAGGCATGAGAGAGAGAGAAAGACAAGAAGAGAGAGAGAGAGAGACAGGAACAGAGAGAGAGGGGGACAGACAGAGAAAGGAAGAGAGAGAGGGGGGAAGAGAGAGAGAGGGGGAAGAGAGAGAGAGGAAGGGAGAGAGGGGGGGGAGAGAGAGGGACGCGCTGGAGATAGAAAGGGATAAGAGACAGGTGCCAATGAGAAAGGAACTTCAGAACTGAAGCAGGAGACATGAAGGCAGAGCAAGTGCCTTTATCACTCCGGTCTCCGGGGTGCTGGTCTCCCCATGTGTTACGCCCCTGCCTTAAGTGTACACGTATGGGTAAGGTACAGAAGTGGGGACCAGCACAGCCCGGAGTCCCAATGTGGCCCAGGGAGCTAGGGAGCTCTTGCCGAGCTCCCTACGCTGCTGTGCGGTGTGGGAAGAGAGTGTCGTGTCTGGCTTAGGCACTACACAGCGGGGTAACAAACCAACAGAGCATGGGATATAGTACAGACCAGGGGCATATTTACAAGCCCCTTTGCGCCACCAGAGCGTCACTTTTTTGTATGGTCCAGCGGTGCACACTGCAGGCCCATATCTACAAGACCATGGAAAGCCACTTTGCAGGGCTTTTCATGGCCTTGTAGATAAGGTGTAAGGCCACGCAGCGTAAGTCGCTGAGTTGCCTTATTTTACATCGAGGAGGCGTTCCAAGGGCATTACAGTGGAGGTTCCCAAGCAACACTCGTGGATTTTGGCACTGCCCCACATTTACAACATAGGGCCAGATTCCGATTTCGCTCTGAAGGGCTCCTGACGGCATTCGTCAGGAGCGAGTCTAAGTTACAAGCGCGATTTCCGACTGACTCATTCCACCGTACGAGCGAACGAGTACGATTTGAATATCGCCTCGTGCTCCGAGCGACTCGTACCCGTCAGCGAAGCCCTCTGGACGACTACAACTCGTGCAGTGCAATGGGTCCTATTTCCGAGCGACGAAGTACGATACGCACGTCGAGCTGCCGGAATGACCCAGAGCCTCCGACTCGAAAAAGCTTCAGGAAGGGGACTTCGGGGGGCTGTAGCAGGCCCCCTTCACCCTTAGGCCTCACTTACACATGCATGTACGGTGCGGGGGGTACGGATGCGTACCCACGACGGGGGTGCCCTTTTCTGCAACATATTTTTTTCACGATGGAAGCCTATGTACGCAACATACAACAGGCTCCCATTGACCTCAATGGGGCTCTGAGTGACCTAGCATCGTACTCGGGCGTTCGGAGACCAGGAGCATGAATCGTTCATAAAGCTTGAGGGGACCGAGTCAGCCGTAGGGCATTCTGAGCGAGATCGGAATCAGGCCCATAGTGTAAATCTGGGGAAGCACCAAAAACTCACACCTCCCAAAGTAGGTGTTTCGTGGAGAAATGCTTAGATTTCTCCTCGTCTTTTCCACTTTCCACGTGTGCTGCATTCTACAGCCCGCATAGGATGAGTAAAACGCCTTTTGTGATTCTGTTTGTGCAGGAAGGTGCCCCTTCCTGCACAAAATCAATCCTGCCAACCATACAGACACACTTGCACCATGGTGCCAGTGTGCCTGCGTTGGTGCACAGCTGCAATGTTTGCACTGACTGACAAGACAGGAATGCACCGTAACTCGTAAATATGGCGCATTCCTGCCCTTTCACATTGGTGTCGGGCAGTGGAGCAAAATGATTTGCGGCTCTGCCCTACGCCAAATCTTTGTAAATATGCCCCCAGGTCAGTACCATATTTGGAACAACAGGATGTATCGTCTTCACCTGAGAGGAAGAAAAGGTTAGTGTAACAGGGCCTTGACCCGTATACAAGGTGGACACACAGCCACATCTACTCGGTTCACTCCCTTTCTCAGGGCTTGGCCACGTTCAGTGCTCTACTGGAGTCCTTGAGCGAACAGACATGCCTGAGGTAGGCTCTGTCGGTTGGCACGACCAGCAGAGGCAAAGGGAGTACATGGAGCCTCATTTACCTGTTTTTCACTTTTCTGCACTGCCCTGTGTCAAAAGGAAAGGGCAAGAATGCGCAGCATTTATGAGATATGGCGCATTCCTATCATCTTCCACTGCACAGAATGCAGCACACATAGATAGAGGAAAAACAAGGAGAAATAAAGATATTTCTCCTTGTTATGACTCCCGTGAGGAGGCATAGTCTTTTGATGCATTCCTAGGTTTACAAGTCCTTGTAAATCTGGGATGTGTCAAAATCCAAAGGTGTTGCAATGTGCATTGGGACACCCTCACAACACCCATGGAATGCCTCTTTGTCACAGAGTAGGGCAACGCATTGACTTGCGCTGCTTTGCATTACTCCATTACTACGAGGCAATAAAAAGCCAGGCAAAGTGGCTTTGAATGACCTCGTACATATGGGTCTGCGCTCTGTGCCGCTGGTACGTCAAAAAAGTGACGTATCGGCAACGCAAGGGGCTCGTAAATAAGCCTCTATATCTATGAGGCCATGCAAAGCAGTGCACGGTGGCCTCATAGAGTATCAAAAAAGTGGCGCTCCACTAACGCAGGCCTCTTGTAAATGAGTCCCTTGGTCCCTAGCCCAGCAAAGAAGACGCAGCTGAGAGGACTGAGGGTTGCAGATGGGAGGCCAGGCAAGTTCCACTGCAGAAGAAAAGATAGGTTGAAAATGCAGGATCATCAGTTGAAGAAAGGGGTAAAAAGCAGGAGATGAGGTTTCAACAAGGAAATCTCTTTGAGCAGACGTCTGAGATTGAACAAGGACGCAGACAATCTGGGTACAAGAGCAAAGGGTAAGATTGAGCGGACACTCTTCTGGAATGTCGACCAGGGGGCACAAGTTTAGTCTTCGGGAAAGGGGAAACACTTGGAAAGTCTGAATCAGAGTTTCAAAGTCTCTGCAGACCTCACCCACCAAGGCAGCCAATCCTGTGGGCTGAGGTACTGGGATGAATCTGGATGGTTATATGTCAGAATGTCATTGAAATATTGGCTGCCATAAACACTGTATCATTTGCAAAAATATTATCCCACTGGGTGTAGAGCTTCCATTATTAACTGAATGGGTTGCTATTTGTTTACATTATTTTTAGGACACTCTTTTTAATGTCCGATGATATTCTGGAATCATTGCTGGCAGCAGGGGGAAAAGCAGTCTTGTCCACGGGTCACAGCAGATGGTCTCTGCCGAAACTGAGTTTGGTCAGGGAGGAAGGTACACAATGCTGTACCTTTAGGTTCCAGGCACGGAGGCGGCACAGGGATACAGAGAGACACGCTGCCCTGAGAGCTCCAGCCTTCAGACATTAACCTGGCCTGCTACACATCATGGTACCTTGCAGACCCAGCCGCAGCAGCTTCCTTTGGTCATCCTTCTTTGTGCACCATCTAGAGTAGTACGAGGACCTTCTTCAGCAGGGCATCCCTACACCCTCATCTTCCAGGAATGACGGAAGCAGACCAAACAGAACCCAGGGAAATGCTGCTTTCCAACCAAGGGAAGCCTAAACTGCAACTCTGAGCTGCCTCCTCCTTTCGAGGTCATCAGAGTGAGGTCAGAAACCACCAACTCCTGGTTGGGATGATCCTCCTCTGTTCTGGAAGAATTCTAGGCAGTCACTAGACCACTTGTCTCTAGTGGACAATCCAGAGTCAGTCCTGGCTCTTTGTTAGACTTGGCATCTTTTGCGTGTTTGCCCTGAGGTTTTGCTTTCTGACCTCCCGATTTTGACTCTGTTGTTGCTGGTGTAGTGTTTCTGCGCACTTTTCTCACTGCTGATCAGTTGTAAAGTGCAAGTGCTCCTGTGGTAAATTTTGTTATGGATTGGTGTTTCCATGATTTGATACTTGATTTACTTGTTAGTCCCTAGTAAAGTGCACTGAGTGTGCCAGGGCCTGTGAATCAAATGCTACTTGTGGGCCTGAAGCACTGATTGTGCCACCCACGTGAGTAGCCCTGAAAAGGTAACTCAGACCTGCCATTGTAGAGTCTGGTGCAGTTTGTAACTACCATTTCGACTTGGCCAGTGCACACACTTGCCAGACCCTCACCTGCCCTTTTCTTACATGTCAGCCACCCCTAAGGTAGGCCCAAGGTAGCCCTGTGGGCCGGGTGCAGTCTATAAGAAAGGTAGGACATGTCCTGGTGTGTGTGGCATGTCCTGATAGTGAATTATGGCCAATTTCGCTTTTCACTATTGCCAGGCTACCTGTTCCCCATAGGACAAAATGGGGAGTTTTTTAATAACATATTATAAACATAACTGGCATGGAGAATTAGGTAGGAAAACAAAGTTTAGTATGCCTGAACTCAGAATCTAAAGATGCATCTTTTAGTGGAGGTGATGTTTACATTCTGTGTTTGAAAATGCCACTTTTATAAGGTAGGTATTTTCTTGCTCAGTCATCCCATGTGCCTCTGCTGGAATGTGGATTTCCTGTCTGGGTTTTGGATGACAGAAGGTTGGGAAGCAGGAGTGGCTCCAGATAGTCTAGGTGGCTGACTCCGCCAACGAGCCGCTGCTCGTACCGCGACCTGTAGGCACCACCTCGCTTCATGACGACGCCTTGGTATCCCCGACGCCGCTACACACCAAAATCTACGGTGCTGCTTGCACCATGGTTCGAGGGCACCGCTCGTAAAGTTACATGACGCACCGCACTCATCCCACACCGCAGCCTTGGCCTAAGGACGCCAGCGCCATCGACTCCAGTTCGTCAGCCGACGACAGCGCTTCAGCAACGACGACGCAGCTGCTTGCACCGTGACCTGCCAGCACCATGACTAGCACCACATTCATCTCGCACCGCGACCTTGGTCTCACCGACGATGCCATCTGACGCTGCCACTGAGGCGCTGCTTGCACCGCAACCTGAGGGCACTGCCACCGCACCGCTGCACTTCGCACCGCAGCACCTGGCGCCTGCCGACGCCAACACTCCTGACTTCAACAGAAGGAGTTCGATCTGCAACATGTGTGACGCCCAGGGCCTAACGACTCCTGCACCGAACTTCGGAACAGACGCCTGTGGACGCCGTGCTTTTGGAAGCTGAATGGGAGGTCGCCGACGCCCTGCATATCTAAAGGTACTGTTTGCGGGTCTCCACTACACCGTAGCTGGACCGCGACACCGCGGTCTGCCAGAACTGTTTAGATTTGTTTGCTCACGATGGCGTGATAGCCCCGGACGGAGCTTTCAACATCAAGGAACTGTTTTTCAAGCATATTTTGATAACCGAAGATTTTTAAGCACTTTATTGTGGATTTTTATCGTTTTTGGTCTTGTCTTAATTATATAAAAATATTGTCTTTTTTCTAACCAGCATCAGTTTTCACTCCCTCACATTAGTAACAGCGCTGATTTCCTCCATATCCGATGCCTAATTATTAATTACTGTGCATGAGAGGTTCATCCCAAGGTGTGCCCCTAGATATTCCAGTTGGTTGTCTGATGACACAGCACCAACAAAAATGCTGCCCAAAAATATCGAGGACACAAATATCAACTTTGTATGTAAAATAAAATATCAAAACAAAAACACAGAAGACCACAATATCTTCAAAAATAGATACGTTTATTACATTTGAAGTTTTATACACTATATTCACTTCAAAACATATAAACTTTAAAAATAATATAGTACATAAACAAAATACTTATATGCATCGGCCCAGCAGGTGGCGGTAGGAGGTCTCAAATACCTGGGTGTATTCCTGTCGGCTGTGCCAGCCATATCTTGGGAGCGGAACTCGGCACCGGTCTGGGAGCGCGTTCGCGCGGATATAAAGATCTGGTCACGTATGCCCTTAATAATATATGGTACATCAGCAATCTTTAAAGATGGTTGCGGTCCCCCGCTTGCTGTACCAGCTGCAGAAAAACCTGTACCCGATCGCGCCAAAATGGTTCCGGCTGATGAACTCCGTGTTGGGGCAATTCCTTTGGGGGGAGTGCGGGTTGCGTTGAGCACTTGCTTTCTCTCTGGTGGTCTGGCGACATCGGATATTCTTTCATATTACCACGCCTCGCATCTGTTAGTTCTAAACGAGTGGTGGTATGGGGACAGGGGGGACCCGACCTATGCGCTGGAGCGACACCATATGGAGCCCCACACCCTTCTCTATTCAGCGACGCTGCGTGATACATTACCACCGGTGACAAAGGTAGTCTTTCAAATTTCGCGGCAGTCATTGAAGTGAATGGGGTGGTGGAATACCCTAACTGGAGAGACTGGAGAGGGGTGTCTGCTGGAGCTGGCGGCCTTGTAGGGTTTTCGGGGATGGGACGCCATCGACATCTCCACCCTGGGGAATGTAGTGCGGAAGGGTGCCTTAAGTCCTTCCGGGATCTACAGGTGGAATTTTGCATGCCTCAGTCCCAGTTTTATCAGTACCTTCAGTTCCGCCATGCACTTTCCCATTAGTCTAGAGGGCCTTGAGTCACTACCCGAATTTAGTCCGTTGGAGGCAAAGTTTTATTGGGGGATTTGGAGACCAAGAGAACTCACTTATATATCAGTCCCTGGTCACTCACTGCGCACCTACGCTTGAGAAGATTCGGGGGGGTATGGGATGAGGATGTGGAGGAGAAGGACTGGAGGGAGGCCCTAGCCGCCCCTCGGGTTGGGGCCATAGCGATGCGGCTTCGCCTCATTCAATTTAAATACCTCCATGGAGTCTACTTTACTCGGGTACAACTATGACGGGCAGGTTTGATTGCCTCCCCGGAGTGCCTCCGGTGTGGCGGGGAGGAGGGCACATTCTTGCTGTGAGAAGTTAGCCTGGCATGTGATTTCCACTATTCTAGTGGGCACCTTGTACCAGTCTAAACGACCCTTATTGATGGTGGTTGTAAAGTCAACCTTATAGACAAGCTATCCTAGTGGTAGCATGGACCAGCAGTCTTAGGCTAAACTCCAAAGAGCATGTGAAGCTGTTTGTTTTACCAATTATAATCCCTTGAATACCAAATGAAAGGACACCACACAAGTTATATATCAAATATATATGTATTTATTTCTAACACAACCCCTCTGAACTCTTTATGAGGTCAGAGATCGAAGTACATCACAGGTTACTCAATTAGCATACTATAAGTTGCACAAATACAGTTATGCCCTAGGGGCCTCACAAACCATATACTAAGTAAGAGGTATAAGGACCACTTCAGAAATAGTGAATAGGCCAGGGCCTAGAAAATCGCTGGGACTACACTAAACAACCAAAGGTTAGGAAGTAGGAGACCCACTGGAGACGCGTGCAGTGTCTAAACACAGTCGCGAGTTACCATTGACTTATAACGGAGAAAGAAGAACTTACAAAGTTACTGTTTTAGGGCACTTCCGGATGGACTACGGCAAAACCCTTTTAAACTAGGACACTTGGAGAGTCAATACCCACGGGAGCACAGGAGTACTCGAGTTACCTAACCCAGGGAAGTCGGGTGCATAGGTGTCTTTTTGTGTCGGGTTTCGTCGATGCTTTCAATGGAGATCTGCAAAGGAAGTGCTGCAGGCGGCAAGTGAAAGAGTGTCCGGGTGGATCCAAGGGTGGATCGAAGAACCTGAAAGCAAAGTGGACAGAGTCTGGGTCACTAACCAGTGACCAGGAAGGAACCAGGCGATGTCGAGTTGATTTCAGGTGAGGAGGTGAAGCTTGTCTCTGCAGCCACGAGGACCAGGAGACGTCGACAACGACCAGGAGCTGGATTCGAGCTGTCCCACGAAGGATCTAGTTGACTTCGGCATCGGTATCCGGATTGGACCCAACAAGCCTTGGCATACGCAAACCACGCAGGAAGTGAAGATTGGCTTCGAGTCAGACCAGCAGGGAAGCTGGGGCAAGCCTGGAGCAACCAGGAAAGCAGTTTGGTTTCAAAGGAAAGTCTTCGGAGAGCTAACTAGCCAGTGGGCTAGAACCGGGAAGACGCGTTGAGCTGAAATGCAAGAGCGGGCCCAACGCGGCACTCGTGGAGTGTGGAGGGCTGAGATTCGGTGCAAATGGCGCTCGGGTCTGGGGCTTCTCATACCCCAATGCACAACTTCGAGGGTGCCTCGGTAGTTGCACTGTTAGCAAAATGCAGGATGTCCAGGGTGTCCGGTCCCACGTCTCTCGTGTCCGCCACGGGTCTCAGCTTTGCTGTGGATGTGGGTCGGGTCAGAGAAGTCTGAGAGTCCAGTTCCTGTGTCGCTAAGTCTTCGGGATCCGGCAGGAGCTTCGACAAAGCAGACCGGCAGGTTACTGGTGGTGCCTGTTTGCACAGGGTGGTCACTCCTTGACCACAAGGGAGATTGTCTTCAGTCTTCTAGTCAATATAGAATGTTGAAGGTCCAAGAGTTTGTATCAAAGTTTCTTCCAGGATAATCTAAAGTCCTGGGGACACAGCTCCTATCTTTATACTGATTTTAGGGACTGGATTACCTGCTAGGTCCCTCCTATGGGTGGACCTGGGAAGTGAGTGGTTACACCCCTTTCCCTTTGTCCAGTTTCACGCCAGAGCGGGGCTGGAGTGCCCCAGCAACTGGTTTGAACCGGGCTATGCATGGAGCACCTTGTGTGCCCCAGGCAGTGTCTGGAAAAGCATATTTCCATTCAACCCACCCTGCCCCAATACACTACAGGCTGTCTGGGGAGGTGCTAGCACCTCCCTCGACAGGAAACCTATTGTCCAAGCCTCCCTTGCTGGAGTTTCGTCCAGCTGCAGGAGGTCAGACTCGTGTCTGTGGCAGCAGCATCCATTTTGTGATTCTGAGTCTCTGTTTAACTTTAACCGGGTAAAGCAGTAACTACATGTCTTCTCCCTCTAGAAGGGCGGAATGCTACCCCCGGGGGGGGGGGGGAGGGGGTTAGTATTTCAAAGTGTTTGACACCTTACACAACATGTTTTGATAAAACCAAACCAAAGTACGATGGATGGTAAGATGGCAGACGGATCGGAGCCCCGGGAAAGAGCTCCTAACGCTCGGGATCCTCCTGCTGGAAATATCCCTGATTAGCGTGAACTTTTGTGGAACCGACTTTCTTCAAGTAACTGGAATAATTCTACGTCTACCTTGGGATACCTGTATATTCGTACATCGCCTTTCCTACCTGATTCTGGATCTCGGAGTGGCCGGCGGTCAGGCAGACTTTGTGGAGGCAGCCTTGCCCATCGGAGAGTCGAGATATCAACCGGGAGGCATCTCTACCTAACGCCACCCTCTCGGACATAATTATAATAATAATAGGGGCATTTGTAAAGCGCTGAGTTACGCACACCGGCGTGTCCCCGGCATATGGTGAGAGAGGCGGAAGCTGGGATTTTAACTGAGGGGCGGGCAGTCTACCTGACATATATGTATGTTTTTAATTTAGCACGGAACCTAGTTTCTGCCGGTTCTAGTCGTAACTCCACCGGAAGTTTGTTCCAATGTTTGCCGCTAAATACCTGAACGATCTACCTCCCATGCGGGCTTTCTTCACCTTGGGGATTTTTAACAGTCCCCCACCCGCAGATCTTAGTGCTCGAGCAGGTTCATAGGGCTCAATCAGGCTCTGCAGTGGCCGAGGTGCCCTGCCATTCAAGATACGGTGGCAGGTGCAAAGGGCCTTGTACTCTACTCTGCTCCTCACGGGGAGCCAGTGTAGCCTCTGCAAGGCCTCCCTCAAGGGCGCCCTTTTGGGTAGCCTGAGGATCAGGCGTGCTGCCACGTTCTGCAGCACTTGAAGGCGACCGAAACAGTTCATAGCCATCCAGTCGGCAAGTTCTTTCATACACAACCGGAAACTATCTGCCGCAAGACAGGGCGCGTGCGACAGGGAGATGACCAGCTGCGTATCGTCGGCATAGGATACTATCTGAAGGCCATGGTTCTCTACAATGGAGGCAACAGGCGCTACATACAGGTTAAAAAGGGTCGGGCTCAGGGACGAGCCCTGAGGCACACCCTGGCGCAAAGGAACCCTTTTAGAGTAGCAATCTCCTTGCCTCACTTGGAAGCCCCTGCCAGTTAAGAAGGCCTGGATCCACCTCAGCGCTGTATCAGCGATGCCACCACTGCTCAGACACTGTAGCAAGGTGGAATGTGCTACAGTGTCGAACGCCGCGCTGAGGTCCAACAGGATCAAGGCCATCGTTTGCCCCACATCTACACCCTGTCTCAGATGCTCTGCTGCCATCAGTAGGGCAGACTCCGTCGAATGGCGAGGTCTAAAGCCGAACTGCGTGGTGTGGAGTAGCCCTGCCTCCTCCACATATTCCATGATTTGGGCATTTACCACCTTCTCAGCCACTTTAGACATAAAAGGCAGGAGAGAGATGGGCCGCAGATTTTCTAACACCTCAAAACTCATATGAGGTTTCTTCCGAAGGGGGAGCACCACTGCCTGTGTCCATCCCCTAGGTAACATGCCAGTCTTAAAAGAGACATCCAGGACATGCCTTATGTAGGGTTCCAGGACCTCCAGGCTGTCCCCCAAACGTTTAGGGGACACCGGATCAAGAGGGGAGCCAGATTTTACAGAAAGACAAATCCTGATTAGCTCTTCAGGAGGGGGAGTGATGAAATTTGTAAGAGGCCCCAGGCTCTCCGTGCCCCCAGATGTTACATCAAGCTCTACCCCTGTAGAAGGAGGGTTCGGGAAGGTCGAGTAGATCTTTGCAACCTTAATAGAGAAGTAGTCGGCAATACGATCACATGATTCCACCGAACAGTTCTCCGGGTCTGCAGATGATTCTATAGTTGTCAAGGACTTATAAATGCAGAAGAGCTCCTTAGCCGAGTTCTTTGTGTAGCGATTACCCATAGCTGGAGAGGTAGTATAAGGAAATACCGCTGCAGCACTACATCTCCCAGAAAGCCCTGGGGCCTGGCGAAACGGTCCACGCCCTCTGGGAGTGTATAAAAACACTCTTTTCCCATCACCGGGTGCTTGTCAATCCTTCCGGTTTTACGATCGTGTTTGGAACTAGCTTTTCTTGAGTTGCGAGTGTTGGATGTGCGCGGACGCTTTCCTTCCCGCTGAGGACGCCGAGTGTTGGGTGTGCGCGGACGCTTTCCTTCCCGCTGAGGACACCGAGGGTTGGGTGTGCGCGGACGCTTTCCTTCCCGCTGAGGACGCCAAGATACTTTGTTCATTTCCCGTAAGTAGAATTCAAACACATGACATTTAGCACGGCCGTGCTATCATAGTGTAGTTTTCTACTTTTCCTTCGGATCAACCCTGAGGATAGTTGAACTATTTAGAGACTGAGCAAATCTTCCCACCGGTAGCGAATCTAACTACTCGGTGCTATTCACTTAGACTTAATTCTTTCCTTGGATCGAGCTGTGAGTTAACAGCCCACCTTCCGCTTGAACTTGAGTCATCATCCTTTCCCAGACTTCAGGCTGTTTCAAGCGGTGGTTATCAGTAAGTGAATACTTGGTTATATATATATATATATATATATATGCAACAACTTTGGCATCTTCCCCCTATGTAGTGCTAAACAAGTGTTCTTGTGTTTCCAGAAAGTGTTGTGCCTTGAAGTCATCCGAAGTCTTAGACCAGACCTTGAGGGGTGTCTTCACAACAACCTTCCCCGATCAACTATCCTTCCCCTTACCTGGAGGACTACCTGTCTCCGGTGTGTATGTCACACGGGGAGGGTCAGTGCTATCGGGTGTAGGGAAGACTATCATCTCGCCGTGGTCCCCGCTGGCTAGACACCTCAGGTTAGTGGCTTGTGTGTTCTTCACTTGGATTACTTGTCCGCTGCTAACCTTGACAGATTGACAAGCCCAAGGAAGAAGACTAGCCTGGACCATGGATACGAGTGCGACTTTGGCCTCGTTGCTTGAAGGTTTTAGCTTACTGCAGCAGGAAGTGCATGCTTCCTGAGTTGAGAACCAAGAGCTCAGAAAAGATATGAACACCATGCGTAGAGAAGTCTCTGGCATGTCACGAAAGAATCCCGGGGCAGGGTCTTATATTAGAGATGCCACGCTTCCCCCTCCAGTACAAACCATATCACAGCCTACAACCCCTATGGCAGCTGGGGGTGGGTTCTTTGCTCCTACAGCCATACCTTCGTCCTCCACGGACCATTCTCCGACGGTGCACGTAATTCAGAACACTGGTATTCCGTTGGCTCCCCCTGAGAGGTTCTACGGAGATCCCAAGAAATTCGAGACATTCCTAAACCAGTGCCGCCTCCACTTTTTGTGTAAACCTTCTGTGTTTCAGGATGACGCGGCCAAAACAGCATTCATGATGTCGTACATGGGTGGAAACGCTGCAAGCTGGACTATCCCTCTAATGGAAAAGAACGATCCCGTTTTGCACCAGTTCCCCGATTTCTGTTCTGCCTTACGGAAACTGTTTGATCGAAAGACCCACATGTTATCATTGGATAAGGAGCTCCTGACACTGCGACAGGGGTCACAGGATTTATTGTCGTACATCACCTCTTTTAACCGGTTCCTAGCCGAAACTGATTGGCCACAAGAAAAAAGGACCTCGCTGTTCTATCAAGGCCTAAGGAGTGAATTGAAGGACGTCTTGTCCCAGGTAGTCCAACTGCCTTCGACTTGTGAGGAACTCATCGACCTAACGGTAAAATTGGATCATAGGCTGTTGGAGAGAAGAGGAGATCGTAGCAGGGGTGATGGACGTGGATGGTATCCTAAATTCAAGCTCCCGCAGGAAGACAGTGCCAAAAGTACTGATGGTACTGAGCCCATGCAGATCGGGGGTATTCGAGGTCCTCTGACTTCTGAGGAACGAGAGCGACGGCGGAAAATGAAACTATGCCTGTATTGTGGCAATGGGGGACACTTCATCAGAGAGTGTAGGGCAAGAGCCCCACAATCGGAGAGGAATCCAGCGCCACGAAAATCGGCTGTTCTTGGAACGAGAGAGACGTCGGAAAACTAGAATGTCCAAACCAGGTTGAGATCTCTGGGATGGACCGGCGACCAACAATGATCTCCACATTACTTGCCAATACGATGATGCCTGCTGTTGCTCATATGAACCTGCCAGTGTCCCTGTGGACAACGAGGGATAACGTCGCGCAGATGGATGCGCTGTTAGATTCAGGAGCCACAGGTAATTACATGGACATTGACTACGCAAACTCCCTTGGGATATCATGGGAAAAGAAGGAGGAACAAGAACATGTGAAGGCTGTGGATGGGTCCACCTTGTCATCTGGGCCTGTTATAAAACACACAATCCCTTTGCGAATGCAGCATGGAGAACACACTGAATATATCCAGTTTGATTTAATTGCTGCTCCTCAGTTTCGCCTGATATTAGGAATGCCATGGCTAACGCTACACGATCCCGTGGTGAGTTGGTCTGCTCGCACAGTCGCATTAACCTCCTCCTATTGTATGGAACATTGTCACAACCCTTTTTCTTTGTCAGCTGGAGAGGAAGAGTGTCCTAGTATTCGCCACCTGGCTGAGGCATGTGCAGAGAAACACCTATGCAGTACTTCCAGTCTACCAGAGATTTACAATGATTTTCGTTCCCTGTTCGACAAACAGAAGGCTACCGGTTTACCCCCACATAGGGTCTACGATTGCTGCATCGAACTCCTCCCTGGTGCGGCTATTCCATGTAGTCGTGTGTATGCCCTGACAGAACATGAAAACGCATATTTACAGAACTACATTGAGGAGAATCTAGCTACTGGATTCATCAGCCATTCCACATCGCCTGCTTCTTCGCCCCTGTTTTTCATCCCGAAGAAGGACTGTGCAGAGTGGAGACCCTGCATCGACTACAGGGCCTTGAATAACATCACGGTGAAGAATAGATACCCCCTTCCATTGATTCCGGTCATGATGGACCAGATAAGGGGCGCTCGTTACTTCACCAAGTTAGATCTAAGGGGGGCCTATCATCTGGTCCGAGTAAAGAAGGGCGACGAGTGGAAGACCGCGTTCCGAAAAAAGTTCGGCTTATTCGAGTACAACGTCATGCCCTTTGGATTATGCAACGCCCCTGCGGCATTCCAATTTTTCATGGACGAAGTGCTCAGGGGCCTTCTGGATACCATATGTATGGTGTACATCGACGACATCCTTGTGTAGTCAAGTACTCTCCAGGAACACGAACAGCATGTCAAGGAAGTTCTAAGTCGTCTGCAACAACACCAGCTGTTCGCCAAATTGGAAAAGTGCCTTTTCCACGCAACAGAAGTCTCCTTCCTGGGGTACGTGATCAACACCAATGGCTTTCAGATGGAAAGTGGGAAGGTCGAGGCCATCACGAATTGGAAAACCCCACAAGACGTGAAATCGATGCAGAGTTTCCTCGGCTTTGCGAACTATTATAGACGTTTTATTAAAGACTTCTCTAAAATCATCCACCCCATTTCCAATCTGTTAAAGAAAAACGTTCCATTCAAGTGGGGTGAGGAAGCGGAACAGTCTTTCCGTCTCCTTAAAGACAGATTCACCCAGGCCCCCATATTGCGGCATCCCGATGCCCAACTTCCATTCATTTTGGAAACCGATGCATCACAGTATGCCTTGGGGGGGGTGCTCTCGCAACGCCACCCTGAAACAGGACAAATCCACCCGGTGGCATTCTACTCAAAGAAACTCAGTCCTAGTGAAATCAATTATTCTATTACCGACAAAGAGCTGCTTGCCATCAAGAGGGGTTGTGAGGAATGGCGACATTACCTGCTAGGAGCACGACATACCATCGAAATCTTTACTGACCATCGGAACTTGTTATTCTTGAAAACAGCAAAGGCTCTCACTCCTCGGCAATTGAGATGGACTCTCTTTTTCTCTGATTACGATTTTGTCATCAAGTATCGTCCCGGCCCTCAAAATGGAAAAGCCGATGCCCTCTCCAGGAATCAAGACACTCAAGAGACCCAGTCAGAAGTCCCCGTGGAACCATCATACATCCTGCCTGAAAAGTCCTTTCCCGAAAACACCATTGCTTTGCTCACCTCCACAGACTTTAATCGAGGATATAAGAGTGGCTTTAACGGATGTCGATGTCCAAACATGGCTTCAAGAAGAACCCCAATGGCGGTCGCAAACAGATGAACTCCTGTACTACCGCCAGGCCTTGTATGTGCCGGACCCTGGGTTGCAAATGCGGGTGCTCAATTGGGCACATGATTGTGTTAGGTGGACATTGGGGGGTGTACAAGACTATCGCTACCATAGAGCGATCATTCTGGTGGCCTACCTTACGAAATGATGTCAAGAAATACGTGAGGAACTGTTCAGTGTGCACCCAAGGTAAAGCCAAACACACCAGACCTACGGGTCTGCTACATCCCATTCCTGTACCCCCTAAACCTTGGCATACGGTCTCAATGGACTTCATCGTGGAGATGCCATTATGTCAAGGAAAAACGACTGTACTGGTGATTGTGGATCACTTGACCAAAATGGGTCATTTTGTACCTTTGGAGGGTCTACCCACATCCGTGGAACTGGCTATGGGTATATTGCAGCATCTCATCAGGGCACATGGCATTCCGAGAGTCTTCATTACCAACAGAGGGGCTCAATTCACATCCCGTTTTTGGAAAGCCCTTTGTGAATCTTTAGCTATTGATGTCAGGCTCTCTACAAGTTACCACCCGCAGACAGATGGCAAAACGGAGAGGCTCAACCAAACTATTGAGCAATATCTGCGTTGCTTCACTTTGCAAAACTCGACGGATTGGGTTACCCTCCTATGGCTAGCGGAATTTACGTATAATAACTCTGACCACTCCACCCTGGGTTGTTCCCCTTTCTTTTGCCTTCTTGGGTATCATCCGAACATACTTCCATTCGATTGGCCAGTATCAACCAACCTGCCCAGTATTCAAGAACATCATGCGCATCTTCAGGCTGTACGGATAGATGCGAAGCACCACTTGGCGGAAGCTCAGGCCTCGCAGAAACGCTACGCCGACAAGAAACGCACCCCAGAACCGGTCTACCAGGTGGGGGACAAGGTATGGCTTTCCACTAAAAACATTCATCTCCGGGATATTAACAAACTCAAACCTAGATACATTGGTCCCTATAGTGTTGAGGAGGTCATCAACCCTGTGGCACTGAAATTGTCTATTCCCCAGAACTGGAGGATCCATCCTGTTTTTCATGTCTCCCTACTCCTGCCTTGTCCCGTGGACACTAGATTACTCGTTCATCCTTCCCCGGTGTTGGTGGAGGGGTTGGAGGAATACGAGGTAGAAGAGTTGTTGGATTCACGGATCCATCGGGGCAGAGTGCAGTATTTGGTTGGTTGGAAAGGATTTGGGGTTGAGGAGAGAACATGGGAACCAGAGCAGAATCTCCACTGCCCCGAATTGGTAGCTCAGTTTCATCTGCAGAATCCAGGGAAGCCGGGTCGACCGCCGGGTCGGCGATCCTCGAGAGGGGGTTCTGTAGCGATTACCCATAGCTGGAGAGGTAGTATAAGGAAATACCGCTACAGCACTACATCTCCCAGAAAGCCCTGGGGCCTGGCGAAACGGTCCACGCCCTCTGGGAGTGTATAAAAACACTCTTTTCCCATCACCGGGTGCTTGTCAATCCTTCCGGTTTTACGATCGTGTTTGGAACTAGCTTTTCTTGAGTTGCGAGTGTTGGATGTGCGCGGACGCTTTCCTTCCCGCTAAGGACGCCGAGTGTTGGGTGTGCGCGGACGCTTTCCTTCCCGCTGAGGACGCCGAGGATTGGGTGTGCGCGGACGCTTTCCTTCCCGCTGAGGACGCCAAGATACTTTGTTCATTTCCCGTAAGTAGAATTCAAACACATGACATTTAGCACGGCCGTGCTATCATAGTGTAGTTTTCTACTTTTTCTTCGGATCAACCCTGAGGATAGTTGAACTATTTAGAGACTGAGCAAATCTTCCCACCGGTAGTGAATCTAACTACTCGGTGCTATTCACTTAGACTTAATTCTTTCCTTGGATCGAGCTGTGAGTTAACAGCCCACCTTCCGCTTGAACTTGAGTCATCATCCTTTCCCAGACTTCAGGCTGTTTCAAGCAGTGGTTATCAGTAAGTGAATACTTGGTTATATATATATATATATATGCAACAACTTTGGCATCTTCCCCCTTGTAGTGCTAAACAAGTGTTCTTGTGTTTCCAGAAAGTGTTGTGCCTTGAAGTCATCCGAAGTCTTAGACCAGACCTTGAGGGGTGTCTTCACAACAACCTTCCCCGATCAACTATCCTTCCCCTTACCTGGAGGACTACCTGTCTCCGGTGTGTATGTCACACGGGGAGGGTCAGTGCTATCGGGTATAGGGAAGACTATCATCTCGCCGTGGTCCCCGCTGGCTAGACACCTCAGGTTAGTGGCTTGTGTGTTCTTCAATTGGATTACTTGTCCGCTGCTAACCTTGACACTTTGCCCCTAGGATTTTTCCTGCATAAAAGGCCGCCTTCGATTTCTTAATCAGCCTGTGATGTATCCGCTTTTTTTCTAAAAACAGTTCCCTGGCCTGACTGTCATACGCTACCCTCCATAATCTTTCCGCCCGTTTACATTCCGCCTTGGTCAGCCGCAGCTCTCCTTTAAACCATGGGGCTGTTCTCTTCGTGCGGCCGCCCGCGGATGACCGGCTGAGTGGCGCAGTGTGATCTAGCGCCTCTGTAATGCGCCTATTCAGGTTCAGGTCAGCCGATTCTATGTCCTCTCCACCTGGCTGGCCTCCGCGTGTCAGCGCTTCATTAAATTCCCCTAAGGAGAATTTAGCCCACTTCCTCCTCGGATAATTCAGGGGTGCCTGAATATGTTTTATGGCCTTAGTGCTGTTTATGAAAAACACCACCAGGAAGTGGTCTGTCCAGGGGATCGGCTCAGCTGCGGAGACTTCGACCCCTCCCCAGTTTGCAAAAATCGGGTCCAAAAGATGGCCTTGACGATGAGTGGGGCTTGAGATCTTCAGTTCTAACTGAAGGGCTTGAATGTCCCCGCAGAACTCCTCCACTCCTTTATCCCCTGGGCTATTCAGGTGTAGGTTTGAGTATCCCAGTAATAAGAATTTGTCCCTGCGTAACGCTGCCTCCGTCACGTTATCTAGCAGACTCTCCCTAAACTTGGTACAAGGCCCCGGAGGTCTATATATAAGGAAGCCTTTGATCGTCATTCCCCAATTGATTTTTATGGTGAAGGCTCCAGCCTCGCTATCTGCGACTGGGGCCATCTCCATTAGACATTCGAGATGTTTTTAAAAATAATCGCAATCCCCCCTCCTCTCCCCACTGGCCTGTCCTGCCTAACCATTGAGTAGTTTTCCGGCATAGCCTCAATAATATCCGAATCAGAGAACTGGTCCAGCCACGTTTCCGTAAGGAACAGCAGGTCAAACTGTCTTTCCGTGAGCTGATCGAATATATCAAGCATGTGCTTCCGCAGTGACCTCACATTAAGTAGGCCACACGCTAGCGCAGTTTGCTCACCAGTACCCTGCAATGCAGTGACGAAGCGGAACCGACAATGTGCACATTCCGCATCCTCAGCTGTCATACTATGCCTGCACGAGTAAGTGGTCTCCGGACGCAGGCTACGGAGCAGCTCCCTGCCCCAATAGATTTTGTCGTCTGGAGCAGGGGTTGTCGCCCTAGCCCGCGCTCGGCCGCGCGCAGACGGACTCGACTTTGGCGACACTTCGGCGCGCCTACGTCGCGCCCGCTGCGCTCGTCCGCTGCGCTTCCGAGGGGACATCCGCCTTTTGTAGCCCTCAGCCCGTCTGCCTCCCAGCCACTAGACCGCTAACCGGCCCCCTCGCGCACCGGAAGTGACTGTCTCTCACCTCCACGCCCTCCGCTCAACGGTGCTAGCCACACTGTCGGAACGAGGCGTGAAGGAAGGAAAGACAAGACAGCCGCCCCGTATGCGCCCTACGGTAAGTCTGGGGAGTGCGGGGGGGGATGGGAAGCCTCAGCCGCTATTAACTTGGCCCCATCAGAGTCTAAATTAAAATACAATGCCAAAATTAAAAGTCAACAGATTTCGAAATTCAAATGCACACGTTTAAAAAGTCAGCGCGCTGGCGCCACACAAGCAGCTATGGGCCCTGCCACTGCCCACTCACCACCACATGACATGAGACGGCACCCACCGGAGATTGTGAGAGGAGTGCTGGACCGTTCATCGAGCTGAGCGAGGCTGGTCAAAGACTCTGTTGCTGACCCCGGGTCCAGCAGCCCCTCCCCCCTTCAGTGGAGGACGAAACGTCGGAGTTGACCGCAGTTGTTGTCGGGGTGAACTATTTACATCCCGGAAAGGATGCGGTGGGCTTTCCCTGGTGGCCCCCGACTATAACTTCGGAGGGAACCGCTAGCAGCTGGTGGTCCACACCCCAGACCCCGCGCCGAAGAAGTTAGGACACTACACTCGTGCCCCCCCCCGCTGCACACAAGACCCTCCAGCGTCACAGTTCAGACGGCAACTGCAGGTAACAAAAGTACATTTTCACGACAGTGCCTAGAGAAGTGGCTGGGGTCTGGTTCTGATTTATTGCAGCCAGTCGGGGGGGGGAGCGCAGAGATCACTCCCTTGTCTAATGTGGAATCTGTTCCATGAGATCGGCTGGTCATAGACTTTGGTTGCTCACCCCGGGTCCAGCCGCCCCGCCCCTCCCCTCCACGGTGGAGGACGAAACGTCCGGAGTTGACCACAGGTGTTGTTGGCCCCCCCGCACACGAGATACTCCAGAGTCGCTGTTCAGACTGTCCTGCCTCAGACGGTAGAGCCTGCTCCTAGGTCATAGGGGACCCAAGACACTGGAGCGGACCCTACTCCAGCCTCCCGGATCACTGGTCCAAGGATTGAGCCAGTTCCTGAGTCACACGGGACATGATCCAGGGCTCCGCTGCCAAGGCTCCGGGGATGCCCCTGTAGTGACAGGCTGATCTCGCCAGCATGGTGCACACTGGGAACTAGTTACAGTCTGTCTTATAGCGGGATATTGGTGCGTGTCCCGAACTCCGTTCCATTGTTGCCGCGTCGAGACGCGCTGACTGCACAGAGTCTCCAAAGTTCCCTGCTCTCCCAGTTAGCCCCCACTGATCGACTCGACTCCCCCTCCTCCCGTTCTGCTACAGCTGTATACTCTGGATAAAAGTAGGTAAAAACTCACAAGGCTGAATACAAAGAATTTCTACTGTTTGCTCAACCCCCTTAACTACAGCCCTCCTCCTACATCAGATAACGAGTTCAGGACTCCGAAAATACGACGACCACATCAAGCTCATTGTCTCAAAGTATAACCACCTTTCTCCTTGCTGGCTCTTACTGTCGTTATTAGCCCACACTTTATATATCATTTTTCTATCTCATCTTTGTTGTCTATTACTCTCTCAAAATGGCCGTGGCCAAAATCTAAACCCTCGCTGAAGACCTAAACTAATATCAACCGAAAAAGGACTATCCCCCCCCTTTTATTTCTTTCCTTTACCTCATTGGCTCTATTTTCAGTTTCGTTTCGTTTCAAAAACTTTATTCGATACATAAAATGAATCATAAAAGTATTGAACATACAATTCATCTTGCCTCATGATATTAAAAGGAATACCAATTTAGAAACACAATTTTGCCCAAAAATTTTAAAAAGACATGATGATAACAATAAAAAAATATCCAGAACATGATTTTAAAAATTTCTATACATGTGGTACTACCCATAGTTCTTCCTAATCTTTAGTGAGATTCTAATGAAATTTAACATAGAACAGCAGATTTCTACAGAGGATAGCAATGACAAAAATTCGTACCCTTCCTTATAAGTGCAAGGTTGCCTCCCCTTCAAGATTGGTTTGATAAACCGGAGTCTTGGCTCCTTATATAAGGAGCAAAAAAGAACCAGATGTAAGGTAGTTTGCGCATCCCTGTTATTACAAGGACAGGGGGGCAGCCTCTCACACCAGCCCCCTTGTTTCGGAAATGCCAGTAAAAAGTGGAGAATCTCCAGTCTAAACCTTGTTAAAAGGAATCGCCATTGCACGTTAAGGGTAAATTTTAGATAGAACTGTGGTTGGGGTTTACAGACATAGGCAATACCATTATCAATAACATTATCCATAGACAGCTGGTTCAGTGACTTCAAATACTTTGCCTTTATGTCCACCTTATAGTTTCCCTCAATTTTTTCCGGGTTGTAAAAATAAGAACTAAGTCCAATTTTATTAAACATGTTACAAACATAAGACAACCAGGGAATCTGTTTAGAGTTTTCTAAAGCCATGCAATCAATGATAATATCCTTGGTAAGTTGCAGGTCTTCAGATTGCCAAATTTTACCCCATAACAGTAAAGGGGACAAGCGGATTATGTCAGAAACATTGACCATACCGATTTCATTGTGGCAGAAGGTGTTTGAAGAACTTTTTGGAACTGATAGGACCCTTTTTATGAAATTATTTTCCACCACCTGTATTACAGATGGCGTTTCGGTCCCCCACACCCCTGCCCCATAGGTGGCTACGGATAGGCATTTTGAGGTATAAAGGGTTCTGAGATGCATGATGTGCTTTTGCCCCAGTTTGCTACAAAAGCGAAAGATACCCTCTATCGCCCTTGTCATATTCTGGGATCGAACCTTCATAACCGGTGTCCAACTTAGTTTGCTATCAAACAGATTACCAAGGTAATTAAAATTTCCCACTTTCCCAATGATACGATTGTTTACCACGAACTTCCTAATGGTTGACCCTTTTGGGCCACAAGACATTACAAAGGATTTTTCAAAATTTACCTTTAGGTCAAGATCAAGCATGAATGTGTTAAAAGCATCTAAACACATTTGCATGCTGTTTCCTGTCAATGTCATTAGGACAGTATCGTCTGCATAAGAAAGCATGGGAATGCTTTTACCATTGATTTTTGGGAAGTCACAACCCTGATTTAATAGGTACTGTTCTAATCCATTTGTATAAACCAAGAAGAGGAAAGGCGCCAAGATGCACCCTTGACGCACACCTTCGGTTGAAGGTATCGATTTCGTTATTTCTCCTCCAGTGCCAAATCTAATAGATACATTTGTTGCTTCATGTAACCTACGGAGCAATGTGACTAAGGGTTCCTCAAAGCCCATATCGCTCATCATCCTCCACAACTTATGCCTGCAAACAGTATCGAAAGCACTTGTCAAGTCCATGAAGGCTAGATGTACAGGAGATTTTTTGGCCTTCATGTACTTGCCCAAGATAAGTGCCAGATTAAGGCACTGCTCATTTGTCCGATTCTGCCCAACTTTCTAGTCTCGCCAAGATTACCCTACCCAAAATTTTACATGAGGCATCTATTAAAGAGATCGGGCGGTAACAACGTGGATCAGACCTGTTACCCTTCTTAAATATTGGCACTACAGTTGCCTCCTTCCATGTGCCAGGGATACGGCCAACCATAACAGCTTTGAAAACATTCAGTAAAATGGGTGCCCACAGACTAACATTGGACTTAAAAAGATCCAGGGGGACAGCATCTGGGCCTGGGGCTTTTAGTGATGCTCCTTTCCCTAGGGCTTCCTCAATCTCAGTCAATGTAATTGAAGAGCTGAGGGTCAAAGCCGAGGGAGGTGCCACCAGATCCCCTGTCCCTTCGGTACCTGCCATTATTGCAATAGAATTGGGATTAAAAATCTTACTAAAATGTTGAACCCATTGGTCGGCAGTAACCTGCATGACTATAGATTCTTTATTATCGCTCTTAAAAAGGGGGCGATTAATAACCTCTCAAAAGAGCCTACTGTCTTTTAGGTCTGCTGCCTTTTCAAGATCGTCCCAAGCCCTGCCTTTTAAGTCCTGCTTTCTTTTTGTGATAGCATCCCTATAAGCCTTTCTGCTAATCTTTACAAGCTCTTTATTTCTTGGCTTTTGACACAGAGCTAATTTCAACGATTGATGTGTAGCAGAGCACACAGAGTCAAACCATCTAAAAGCCTTTTGGCCTCCCTTCCCTTTGGGTTTTTTTAAGCACTGTCCTATATGGCCACACAACTTCTCAAAACTTTCAATAACCTGATGGGGGTCAGATCCTGGTGCTAAACATGATTCTATTTCCGATTCACAATTTGTAACAATATCTTCCTCCAGTTCAGCCACATTTACCTTCCCCCATTTCAAAGTGACACCTTGGTTCTTATTATACTTAATCGGCTGTTCCCAAGTCCTTGGTGGTTCTTTTGTTGGTACCCACAATGACAACATTAAAGGGTTATGATCGCTAGCGGGATTCGCCACCACCTCCAACTTGTCCACATACTTGAAAATGGTGCTTGATACCAAAACAAAATCAATTGTGCTCATCTCCCCCCTCGAACCCTGAAAGGTTGGTATATGCAGAGTGTCTGGGGGAGACCAGGGGTCTACTACACGCAGATCATTTATGATAATAATATTATTCAAGGCATCCCCCTGGGGTGTATGTCTAAAATGGTTCGGGGGCTGGGCATTCAGATCCTCTAGACCACATACATTTGATCCTCCAAAACTGCACAAGGTACAGTTAAAGTCCCCGACCCAAATAAGAGGCGAAGAAGGGTGCCTACTGCGAACATTACCTAAAGCATCCTCCAAACCTTGAATTATTGAGATATCATATCCATTGAAGATGTTATAGTACCAATTAATTAATAACACTGATTCAGGGAAAAGATGTTCCAATAACAGCACTTGGTACCAATTAGTCTCTACCAATATCGAGGTTTTATGCTCCTGCAGTTTTGTTGATAACGCTGTCATTATTCCACCTTTTGCCCTCCTCGATATAGATGGAACAGCCGAAACAGCAAATGATTGGAAGCCCTCAATGTCACAGGTGGTTCTAGCCCACGTCTCCTGAAAACACAGGATTCCATGAGCTTCCACAAAATCTAACCATATCTCATCTTCTAATTTACTTGTTAATCCGGAAATGTTCCAAGATAGTAAAGTTAATGGTGATGATGAAGGCCCTTGTGTTCCATGATTACTTCCCAAGGCATCTCTTGCGACGGAGGTGTTTTCTTCAGGCAATGATAATCTATTCCTCTCATGGCCCGTGGAGATGTTACCCACCGTCATAACAGCAGTCCCCATCTGCAGATGTTCGGTATTCCCATTATCGCATTCAAGGGTTACCTGCACTAAATCATCATTGGTGCGTGTCCCTAATTCCTCATTCTGCCCCCCATTCAGAGTGGAAGGTACAATGTCTTTGATCCCGGGTGGTAGTCAGTCTACCTCATCCAAATTAATTAAAGGGTCAAAGCGATTCCTCAATGGGATATTATTGAAGTTATTATTTGGAAACCAACCAGGGTAGTCTGTGCCCCTAAACCTTGGTCTTCGTGGGTTATAAGGGACTTGTGTAAAGTTGCCCATACTTGGTGGCCCCATAAAGTGAGCTGTCTCGTGCCAAGGGGTATAATAGTGTTGC
Organism: Lissotriton vulgaris; assembly: GCF_964263255.1. Taxonomy (NCBI): domain Eukaryota; kingdom Metazoa; phylum Chordata; class Amphibia; order Caudata; family Salamandridae; genus Lissotriton; species Lissotriton vulgaris. The sequence goes on from NC_141697.1 coordinate 22,818,305, forward strand.
AGTCCTTGATTCATATTCAGGTTATGAGTCCAACCCATTTGATGTCTACCATTTGTGCTATGCCCTTGATGGTAGGGATTTTGATCAGGAATAGTCTGATAGAGGTTGGGATAGAAGTATTCGAGACCCACACACTGAATATCCCCCATCCTCCCAAACCTAGCCTTGCTGCAAATAATATCCTTAACCCAGTTGTCTCTAAAGTTTATCAGAATGCAATCACCCTCCAGGTCTTTTTTACTTGGTCCAACCCAGGGGACCCTCCGTACACTTAGGATTTTTGTAACAGTATCCTCAGTTTTTTTTTTTGTTGAAAATCTGTTTATTAGCATAGTAGGTAAAGCAGTTACAAAATTACTAGGCCCATTAGAAAGCAAGGTAATACATTCGTATGTCTGCTTAGAACAAATAACTGCATAGGTCTCTTGAGTTTCCATTTTGTTGATGTCTACAACCGTTGCAATTAAACAAACCCCGGTCAAAGCAATCCCTCCCCCACCCTCAACCAACCCACCCGACACTCTCACAATAAACAAATGGCTGAATAATCATTAAACTGGGCCACCCATGGTGCTATAACATATAGCTTCATCTATCTGCACACATAGTTGGAACGAGGCAAAGGTCAGTGATTTGAGGGTCCTCGCACCCTATCGTAGCATACCACAGTCTATTTATTTATTTTATTTATTTATTTTCAAAGTTTTATATAGTGCGAACAAGATCTTCGTAGATATCAGAGCGCTTTACATAGAAGGGTACATGAGGGAACAAAGTCAAATAAGTAAATCAATAGATCACACAGTACAAATAATACAAATAGGTGACTGCAAAGCCAATCATGTGAGTAATAAGACAACTCATACAAATAAGTAAAGGGGTCAAGCATGTAATACAGATCGGTGCAGGGTGTTAATAGGGTTCGAGATAGTAGTTCAAGTGTATTTAGCCATGAGGATAGCTTTTACTTGTTTTTTAAAGAGTGTAGTGGAGGAGATAAGCCTGGTTTCGGGAGGGAGTGAGTTCCAAATCCTAGGCGCCATTCCTGAGAAGGAGCGCTTGTGTGTTTTTTCCTTCCGGAATCTTCGAGGTTTCAGCAGAAGATTGTTTGTGCCTCTCGTGTTTCTGATTCCCCCGGAGATTGTCAATTTCTGAGCAAGGTAGCCGGGTGAGTTTAGGTGTAACGCCTTGTGTGTCATGCAGGCGATTTTCAGATGTATTTTGGCTTCAAAAGGCAGCCAATTCAGGGACTTCAAGTCAGGGGTAATGTGGGAGTGCTTTTTTGACCCAGTGATGAGTCTCGCTGCAGCATTTAGAGACGCTTTTAGTGGTGCGGTTGTAGTTAGTGGGAGTCCGCAGAGGGCGGTGCTGCCGTATTCAATTCGTGGGATGACTAGTGCTTGTACTGCAGTTTGGAAGTCTTTGGCTGGGAGGTAGGGTTTAAGTTTCCTCAGAGTATTGATCTGGAAGTTCGCTCCCTTTGTTGCCTTGCTGATATGTTGCTGCATGTTGAGATTGGTGTCGAGTGTTATGCCTAAAGATTTTGCTGAGTCCACGATGGTGGGTTGGACATTGAGTGCGGTTAGGAGTTTAAGCCAATGTTGAGTGGTGGATATCTTCGCTGGAGGTGAGATCAGAAGGAACTCTGTTTTCAGGGCATTGAGTTTGAGGTGATTGTCGGCAAGCCAGGGTTGGGTGCATCTGATCGTTGAGTTCAGGAGCAGGATGTCATTGGGTGATTGTAATTTGAGGTAAAGTTGGGTGTCATCGGCGTACATGTGGAAGTGTACATTGGATGCTTGTAGCAAGGTGGTGAGAGGTTCCATGACTAGGTTGAACAAAGTTGGGGATAGAGAGGATCCTTGGGGGACGCCTAGCGTTACAGGTATTGGCGAGGACATCAGGTTGTTGCTCTTGAATTTCTGCGACCTGTTGTGAAGAAAGGAAGTGAACAATTTGAGGACAGTTCCAGATAAGCCCATTCTTGTGTTTAGTAGTTCTAGTAGATTCTCATGTTTAACGGTGTCGAATGCTGAGGAGAGATCAAGAAGGATGAGGAGGCATGAGTCGTTTTGGTCTAGCATTTAAAGTGCGTCGTCAATTATGTGAGTCATAGCAGTTTCTGTGCTGTGTCCTGCTCGGAAGCCTGACTGGTGAGGGTTGAGGAGATCGAATTGCTCAATGTGTTTAGTCAGTTGTAGTTGTGCGCATTTTTCCAACAGTTTGGCGAGAGTGGGGATATTGGTGATGGGACGGTAATTGTTGAGATCAGAGGGGTCGGCTGTTGGTTTCTTTAGTAGAGGTGTGACCTGACCAACTTTGAGGGAGTCAGGTATGCTTCCTTGTTGGAGAGAGCTGTTGATGATTTTAGTCCAGAGAGGGAGAAGCAAAGGGGTAAAGTCTTTTACTGCGAAGGCAGGGAGGGGGTCCGTGAGGTGATTGGATGGTTTCAGGGTGCTGAGTAATTTGCCAATTTCTTCTTCCGAGTATGTGCCAAAGGTTGACCATGTAGCATTGTTTTTTGGCTCAGTGGGTGCTAGGCATTTGGGTTTGGAGTAGAGGCTTGCATCAATGAGGAGGTCGCTTTTTATTTTGTCAGTTTTTTGGATAAAGAAAGCAGCGAAGTCTTCACAGGAGGGTGCCTCACGCCCAGTGTTGAGTGGTTGTGGTTGCTCCTTGGATTGTGATTTGATTAGCTCAAACAGTTTTCTCGGGCGGTTTTTTGCTTGGTCAAGTTGGAGGCTGAAGAAGTCCGATTTTGAGCGTTTTATTTTCCTGAAGTAGGCGTTTCTCTTTTTCTTCAAGTCTTTAAGGTGCATTGCGGAGGGGGCTGATCTCCAGGTCCGTTCTGCCATTCGCATGTCTCTTCTATCTTCGTTGAGACTCCCGTCGTACCATGGTTTGGAGATTTTAGTAGAGACTCTTTTTAGCTGCATAGGTGCAGCCTCATTAATTATAGAGGTCATAGCGTTGAGATAGTGGTCAGTTAGAGTTTGGACGTCCGAGGCGCCTGCAGGTGGGAGTAGGAGATTGCAACTGTTAGGGGGCAGAGAGCCTGGGTTGAGCTTTTTCGAGTCTCTTTTCCAGACTTTGGGCTTGGAGAGTTGCGCCGGGTTGACTTTGACTTTTTCGTTGATAAAGAATGTGATAATATGATGATCTGACCAGTCACAGGGTTGGATGGATTCGAGTTGGATAGAGTCCTCTTTGGAGATGATCAGGTCGATGGTAGAGCCTTTCTCGTGGGATGGGCTGTTGCATATTTGGGTGAGGTTAAGGGCATCGAGGAAATTTTTAAGACTATTTACCACCGCGTCGTTGGGGTCATTCCAGTGGAGGTTGAAGTCACCAAGGTATATTTGGGAGAGCTGGCGTCCTGAATTGGTTGAGATCATATCCATGATTTGTTGGGAAAAGGTGAGGTTGTCCCTGGGTGGGTGGTAAATGCTGTGAAGAGAGCATATCGGTTTGCCCTCACTAATAATGTCGAGGCAGATGTATTCCCAGGATGTTGGGGATGGTAGGGATGTGGAATTGACTTTCTGAACAGAGAGGTTGTTCCTGTAGATGCATGCGATTCCACCACCTATTTGGCCTGTTCTGTCGAGCCTGATAATGTGGTAGTTGGGAGGAACCAGAATGTCCATTATGGGTGTCGAAGATTCAGTTAGCCACGTTTCAGTCAGGATGATTAGGTCAAGGTCCCGCGATAAGAGGAGCTCAGCAATGGCTGCTGAGTGTTTCGTGGCTGATCTGCAGTTGAGGAGAATGCATTTGAGACGGGGTGTGTAGAGGGTGTTAGATGGTTCTAGCGAGAGAGGGACTTTTCTAAGGTTATTGGGGATGGAGAATCTGCTGTTTAGTGTGGGTGGTCTAAGGGGATTTGGGTGTATCGTGGGAATGTTGCGGTGTGAGGGTGCTTGTGTGAGTTTGGGGGGCTGGGTCATAGGAGCGGAGAAGGGTGAGTGTGTCGAGGTCAGAAGAAGAGTTGTGCGTGCGGCGAGGGCGGTTGTTGCGATTAAGAGCTGGGATTGATGTCAGATTGGGGGATAGCTGAGTGCGAGAGTTAGTCGGAGGGGTGGGGGACAAGTTTGGCGGGGAGGTGTAGATGTGTGAGGGATTGCATGGGCGATGCGGGGGACGAGGGCAGTTGCTGCGCCTATGAGCAGGGATTGACGCCTGGTGTGAGGCGTGATGAGGGTGGGGGTCCGCCGGCGGAGTAGGAGACAAGTTGGGAGGGGGGGTGGAGGTGGGTGGGCGGTGTATGGGGTGTGTGGAGAGTAGTTCTTTGATGGCGTGAATGTCTTCTTTGATCTGAGTGAGGGTGGCCGTGATGTATTCCATCGTAGGGTAGGTGGTGGGGGTGGGAGTGGCAGTCAGGAGTGAATGGCTGGCCAGGGAATTCGTGTGCAGGTGGGAGGGAGGGCTGGTGTTCGAGCAGGTCTGCGTTGTGTTGGTGTGCGGGATGGGGTTAGGGAGGCGAGAGGTTTTGGCCGGGAGGGGTGTGGTGAGGTAGGGAGGAAGTTGGTGTTATGGGTGAGGGAATTGGTGGTAGGCGGGAGGGACAAGGTGTAGGCTGGGAGACTGGTAGCCGTGGTGGGGGTGTAAGGAGGGTAATGGGGGCTGAGAGTAGGAGGGGAAGTGGGATTGGAGATGGTCCTGTTGAGGGGAGGGGGAGTTAAATTAGGAGAGGGGGTATGTTCTGCGAGGTTGATTAGAGGGTAATGAGGACTGAGAATGGGGGGGATAGCGGGGGGGGAATTGTCGGAATGGGTGTTATCCTGGTGCTGGACAAAGTTAGGTGTGTTATGGGTGGGAACTGTGCTGTCAGCGGCGAGCGGGGTGTTAATGCCCGCTGTAGGTGTGATAGGAGTGTTGAGGGTATGTGTGGAGGTCCGCAAGTTGGTAGAAGGGGCGGGGGAAAGGGCGGTGTATAAGGGGGAGCGATCTGTGTCTGTGATGGAGTGCTGAATTGGGATAGTGGGGTTGTGGGTAGGGGATGGGAGGTCAGGGGTGGTAGGTGAGTCCCTGATTGAAGAGTATGAAGATGTGAGGTCATGGTTGGTGGGACTGGGGGAGGTATGAGTGTTTGTCCGTGAATTGGAGAGGTGTTCTTTGAAGGTGGGGAACATGTTGTCTAGCAGTTCCAGGTTCCTGTCTGTGGATTGTGATAGGACAATCCCGTTATTGTAAATAGTGATGGTGGCTCTGCCTGGAAAGACTTGGGATGGTGTGATGGAGAGAGTTAGGCTGTGAGCAGATTTTCTAGTTGAGGAAACGGTGAGTAGGGTGAAGAATGCTTTTCTCCATTGAGCTCTGCGTGTGGTGTGGAAGATGATATCGGTGTTCAGGGATCCATTGACCGGTGAGAAGTAGGTGTCAGCAAAGGGGGTTTCAGGGTGTGATCTAAGGAAGTTGTGTTTAAAGCGTTTAGCAGCTTTTTTGGTGAGTGTCGGTGGGTAGTTGATTTTATATGTGTGATTGCCGATAGGATCCATGTTGGGAAGGTGGTTTAGGTGGGTATGGGAGAATGCACTATAGTGGTACACATGTGCAGAAAAACAAATACATACAGTAAATTACAAAGTACAAAAGTGGCACTAGTGATCAACCAGCATAACCCGAATATAAGTGTGTAGAAAAACAAATACATACAGTAAGTTACAAAGTACAAAAGTGGCACTAGTGATCAACCGCATAACCAAAATATAAGAGATAGCTGTATGTGTAATTGCAGTAGCGCAAATGCATACAGTAAGTTACAAAGTACAAAAGTGGCACTAGTGATCAACCTGCATAACCAAAATATAAGAGGTAGCTGTTGGTGTAATCCAGGAATAAAAGTGAAATGGGTGCAGCTTACAGGAATAGAAAGAGAGATGGGCGCAGCTTACAAAAAATGTATATAAATATGTGAGGTAGCGATCAGTGCAGTACAAGAATAAGAAGTGAGATGGGTGCAGCTTATAATAATGTACAGTATACACATAGAAGTATAATATTCAAGATATACTGGTCCAAATTACCGGTGCAAACAAAAGGCAGCATGAGTCAAAAAATGACACTAGTGAGTAGACAGAAATATATGAGCGGTCGGTGCATTAAATACAGGTAGAAGTATAATACTGCAATAAAAGGTAGACACTCTGTAGTTGAGATTAATCTAAAGTGGCCATATCTTAGGTATGGTCATATATTGAGAAGGACTAGTCCATGATGGCCGCCATAGAGAGCGAGACCACTCTAAAATGGCCGCCAAAATAGGGGAGATAGATACGATAGTCCTCTGTTAGTTGCTGTTGCTTTAGGACCAGGGAAGGGCAGAATCAGTTTCTATTTGAGCAAGCCCAGTTCCTATCTTGCTGGGAGGGAGGGAGTCTTATCTCTGTTTTGGTGGTCTTGTGTGGAGGAGTCAGGCCGGGGAGCCTCATGGGCCTCGTGGATACAGGAGGTAATTTATTGCTACAGTTTTATGGCCCCAGCCATTTTGTACAAAGGAAAAGTAAATGTGTACAGGCGATCAGGGTGGATAAATACCTTCTTGTTGATCTGCTCAGCCAGTGCTTTGATGTTGCCAGCAAAGTGATGTAAAGTGATGCATTTATCGGAATTCTAGTCCGAGGGAACACACAGCTACAGTGTGCAGCGCCTACTGGCAGTTTGATTTGCGTGCACGGCCAGGGCAGCTGGGCTGCAACCCCCTTCGACTCAATATGTGTCACTGTGCCCTTCTCGACTGCCCGTTCCCCCTCTCCTGCAGATCCCGTAGTTCCCCTGGGTGAAAATACATCCAGATATCTAGCTCAAACTTAATTAAGTGCTGGAGGGGCTAGAAGGCCGAGTGGTCGCAATCGGACCCAGCCACCAGTCCACGTGGCACTCCAGATCCAAAGCAGCAGCGGAAGATGTATCGCGCTGTCGAGTGGCCCTCACCTGCCCCACCCGATTCAGGATTGATCCTGGTCCGCCTCACGGCCTCTCGTCCACCCCACGGCTCCACTCCTGCCACTCTCTGGGAGTGGCGCCTCACCTCCGGTCAACTCCGACTCCTGTCGCAGGCGGCGAAGGCTCCCGCTGCGGTCAGTGACAGTGCATGAAAGTGAGAGTCCGGCTAAGGACATATTTATTCTAAAATCGACGAGCCACATGTATCCCCGTCATCCCCTTCATCTCCTGTTTCAAACATTCCCAGAGTGGCAAACCAGTCCAGCGAGATTAGCGTTTTCCGCAGGCCTCTAACAGTATCCTCAGTTAATGGCCTATTTGTATTTAGCCAGAATTTTGTTTTATTTAAGAGGTCCTCATTTTTCTAGTATTTATTCTCTGGGATTAATGGAACACCTGTCAGGATTGCCATGTAAGGGGCAGACTCCGGGGGTATATTTACATAGATCTGTCTACCTTGTAATGGGGTTTTACTAGGTGCCTGAGGTTTGCTCGACGGATTTTCTTTCCCTTCGGTGTTAATCGGGGTCGGGGCAGATATATTAACCAGTGTAGTTACCGCCAGCGAGTTACTAGGCTTAGGGCCCAATGTGTTCCCCTGCTTGATTTTATTTAAAGGTTCTGATACTGCACAAGGGGTAATGCAAGGAGAGATACCACTAGAATCTGCGGGTGTTACAGGTTTGGGTTGATGTGTCTGGTTGGTCTTCGGGCCCTTTTTCCCTAAACTGGTATTATTACTATTAGTCTTACCGACAGTAGTAACTGGTTGTTTATTATTTCCTACCAGACTCTCCAATAGGGCGGTGTTCTTAGATGTTAAAAACTCCAATTGATCTAATTTAGAGTTTATAATTTGGGTTTTCTCCATCAAGGGATTTAATAGACTTTTTATAAGCTTCTCAAAACTGGCAATGAGATCTTTATCTTCCTTATAAGGAGGTTTTTTCCCCAGATGCGAAAAGTTCTTTTCAATGTTTGAGAGTTGAGATCCTATCTGTAATAATCTATCCTCAAAGGGATTTAAAAGCTTTTTAAGCGTCTCCCATACCACAGTCAGGAACTCAACATCTTCCCCATTAATGACACAGAATGGTCCCTCATTATTTTCCTTCACTATTACCAGACTATCCTTATCTTGAATTATCGCCAGCGAGTCTACCTCAGCCTCTGATATCAGGTCAGAAGGTTGTGTATTAATCGCTGGGGACGGGGATGGTAACTTAGTGGATAGTTGGGACTTCGCAACCTTAACTTTTTTCCTAGTGTATGATGTTGTTTGGTTACCACGCTTCCTTTTAGTATATGGCCTTTGCTGTTTGATATCAGAAATACCCCCAATCTGCTCTGTAGATGTTGTTTTTAAACCCAACATCGGTGAACCTCTTTTACACTCCGTCGTTTCCCCTATCAACCCGGCCATAGGCGTTTTTAAAGAGTTAGGGGAAAATGATGGTGGTGATAAGTTCTCCTTTGGTATGGGTGTAGTGGGTGTAGTGGGAACAGTTGGCTGGTGAATATCTGCCGTTGTTTCAACCAATTTAAGAGGCTGGCCAGTGCAACGGTCAGGGGTTTTAGCAAAGGCAATGGCACCTAAAGAAGACTTTTTGGCCACAGCTAACTCCTGTGACAGCCTCCTTGCAGCGTCCAGTTCGATTGAAACTCGACGTTGCATTTTAGCAATCTCAGTATCTATGGCTGAATGAGTTTTGGTAATGAAATCATCTAGGGTTCCATTTTTTAATTTAGTTTTTGCAGCCCTCTCTTTGTACTCATGCGATGACATGGTATCTAATGACAACGATAGTGCCCGCAAATTGGGACCTAGAGGGCTGGCCCAGTCCAGTCCACTCAGTCCTCGAATGGCCTCAAACGGCCCGCTCTTTGCCCGGTCTTCGCCCCGGTCGCTCCCGCGCGCTCCCGCGCAGCGGCAGGCCCGCCTTGTTAAGTAGGATTTTGGCAAGGCAGGGGGCGTGTCCGGCAGGGAGAGCGGCCACAGGTGTTCCGCGCAGGGACTCCTGGTCAACGGAGTCCCTGCTAGGCTGCTCGCAGCCCTGCCGGTGCGGGAGGGGTCAGTTGGTCCTCTTCTCCTCTCCCTCGGTGGCTGCTGGCGCAGCGGGACCCGCGGAGCGGGTCCGGCAAGATGCAGCGTCCTTCCCCCACAGCACAAGGCACCAGGCAGCAGGCGGAGATTACAGTCCTCTGGACCGGTAGGCAGCACGCAAAATAGCAAGGTTTCCCACAGACTGGGATCAGAGAGCAGCTTTTAGGCTGTTGGGGGCGTGTCCGGCAGGGAGAGCGGCCACAGGTGTTCCGCGAAGGGACTCCTGGTCAACGGAGTCCCTGCTAGGCTGCTCGCAGCCCTGCCGGTGCGGGAGGGGTCAGTTGGTCCTCTTCTCCTCTCCCTCGGTGGCTGCTGGCGCAGCGGGACCCGCGGAGCGGGTCCGGCAAGATGCAGCGTCCTTCCCCCACAGCACAAGGCACCAGGCACCAGGCAGCAGGCAGAGATTACAGTCCTCTGGGCCGGTAGGCAGCACGCAAAATAGCAAGGTTTCCCCAGTTTCAATGGTAAGAGGACTAGCCTTCCCTTTACAATTCCATAGACATTGAAAGAGGACTTGTCTGGTTATCCTCCAGAATCCCTCCAGCCCGAAAGAGCATAGAAATAGGACTTATTTCATCTCCATTGCTCTCATTGGAGATTTACAAAGGACTACAGTGCACACCAGCCTATAATAGCATAGAATTAAGATTTAATTGATTTCCTTTGCACTCATTGGAGATAGACATAGGACTACATTGCAGTATATCTTCTCTCCAGATCAACCACTCACCTTATGGATTTAGGCAAAGGACTATACAACATCATTGAGTCGGCCATCTTGGAACGTTCTCCATCAGTAAGAGTCCTTAGACATTCACTACATTTTTTGAATCCCCCATCTTTATTCCATGGTGCACATGCTTCAAACCTGAATCCCTCCCCCACTCCAACTCTCTCCCCGTGATCCCACCCTGACTACATAAATCTTCTTCCCAGCCTCCCTCAACTCGCCCACTTGGGAATTCATCCCATCTCTGCACCCAGCACCCTGAGGATTAAAAATTTGACCCTCGAATTCCCACCCCCACTCAACAAGCTACTACCTCTCTTTCCCTCACACCACGTTCCCCTAAGTTGTCCCCACCTCCTCACATTTCTTCTCATCTCATACCAGCGCTCACACTGCACTACCCAGAGAATGAAATTAGCAGGCACACACACCTACAAAATCATCTACCCCCCAACCACACAAAAAAATCGTCCAAACGCTTTAAACACAACTTTATAAAACAACACCCTGAAACACTTTTTGCCGACCCCTATTTTTCATCACAATAAGGGATCACAATCACCGATCTCATTTTTCACACAAAACGTAGAGCCCAATGGAGGAAAGCCTTCCTCACCTCACTCTCGATCTCCTCCTCGAAGAAAACAGCACATGGATTCATTTTATCTATTTCCCCCTTCCCTGCTCTTCCAGGCGACAGCAACCATCACCATATACAACAAAGGCATCATCCTTATCCAAGCCTCAGACCGCAATCTTAATCTCTTAGATAACATCTTCCCTGCAATCAAAAACCTAGTGACCAAACCCCGTTTAGGTACCGATTCCCCATCCAATTCCACTTCACATGCTCTCACCGCACCCAACCAAGTTGACAACCCCGCCCTACCGTTTGGTCCGTCACTGGAGCCTTACGAGACTTCCACCCTACTCACCCCCATCGTTAACATATCACCACACATAACACCCACACGTCAACACACGCAAAACAGCCCCCTCCCACCCGATCCTCTACCTACTTTGGACTCACACGTTGAGAACTACAAGAAGTCCACCCAACTTACCCCCACCACAAACATACCACTACACCCAACATCTACTCCCTATAACACACTTGACAGCCCATTACCCCCCTACCTCCTCTGACATCGGATTCCTCTGTCGGCACCCAACGCTCCCCTCCCACCAATACACCACACTCCAACACACCAATTCCGCCTAGAAACCATGTTACCATCACTTCCCACCCTCAAACGGCTAAGTCGTACTCTCCTTACATCAAGATGTCCCCCCCAAAATTCCCCCCACAACACCTCAACTATCCCACACTTTCGTCTTTCCAATGCCGATGCTACAGTATCCATCCCGCCAACTAACATCGCACTACACCACAAATGCATAGCCCCCCTACCTCCGAACACTAATACTTCTCCTGTCTCAGCTCCAGACAATGCTACCCTGTCCGATCACTCCCCCTCGCAGTCATACCGCACAATTGCATATACTACCGCAAGTCTTTTCCCAACATGACGACTGGCTTCAGTCTTCACCCCCTGAGCGCTCACCACCCTCTACTACTCTGCACACCCACTCAATACTACCTCCCACCCCCTCTACTCCACCTTCTTCATCCTCCAACTTATACCTGATCGCAGCACCATTGCCCCAGAATGTTACTCTCCACTCTTATCCATTCCACCTCATCCACCCCTGCCGTGGTTGCAGCTCAACACTGATCTCGACTTCGCACTATCACACTGATAATACTAGTCCGTCTGAACTCCCCATGTCCCCATTGTCCCTTCCCTTTCCCACGTCTCACCCACCCACCCACCCCTTCATCTCAGACATCTACTCTCCTCACACACACCCCTCTCGCACTACTCTTCCCTCCAACACTACACACACCTCAACCTTTTCTATCACCCACATGCATAACACAGCCTCCAACCACTCCAACTCCCTCGAGCACCACTCTCCCTCCATCACTACCCACACCTACACCTGCTCTACCACCCACATGCATAACACAGCCTCCAACCCCTCTCACCACGGAACCTGACCTGAGGCTGGAGGAAATAATATCAGCCCTACTCCATATTAAAAATCAACTCCAATCTTTCAAATCCCTGATCTCGAATCTACCTTGGCGCAATCCCTCCTCAAGAGTATTTAATCTAAACGAGCGAGCACAACACATAGCTCGCACCCCTATACTCACGCCTCCCACCTGGAACTCAGTCCCCCTCCTCAACACACTCTCTCGCCCTAAGCGAAGCATCAATCCATTTTCTGAAAGGGAGCTCCTATCTCTCCTTCACTCATACAAACCTTTCCTGAATAAATGCCCTACCTCCACTCAATCTACCATATCTACTAGTCCCTCCTACCCACTCAGAGCACCCAGGCACAACAACAGAAGGGTCATCGACAGCAATCTTAAAAGTGTTCCCCTCACCCAAGACCCTTCCTTCTCCCGCCTCACTCCCCAGCTTAAATGCACTCTCCTAAACTGCAGATCTGCCTCTAGACTGCTGCAGACATAGCTGACCTCATCATTTCAAAGGAACTTGACCTTTTAATGTTAACCGAAAAATGGCTAACAGAATCCTCCACCCCACTGATGGACATTATAGTCCCCCCGAACTACGACATTATCAGATTAGACAGATGCGGTAAGATAGGGGGAGGTATAGCCTGTATACATAGGAGAAGCATCACTATTACTAGAGCCATATCCACGATCCTCCTCACCTGCAAATACTTCTGCCTAAACGTGAGCAGCAACGGCAAACCAGCTTGCTCACTTCATATCATCTATCATCCACCAGGCGACAACCTAATATTCTCAGAACAGCTCATGGATCTGATCTCAACTAACAACGGACGACAAAACACCCAAATATACCTGGGTGACTTCAATCTCCACTGGAATAACAACAAAGACTCAGTGGTCAACTGCCTCAAAAACTTCCTTGATGATCTTGCCCTTACCCAAGCCTTCAACAGCCCTACACATAAGAAAGGATCTACCCTGGATGAACAATTGTTACTTACCTGTAAACAGGTGGTTCTCCAGTGTTGGTGTCTTTCATAGATTCACATGCTTGAATATTCCCCGTCGTCGGAGTGGGAGTCCCACGGTAAATAAAATAGCAATAAATACTAAATATATATATAAAATATATATACATATATATATAATCAGGAGAAAAAACCTGAAATACATATTAGAGAAGGCATAAACTGCCTAACCAAAATTCTACATAGGAATGCATGGGGAAGGAAAAGACCATATGCAGCCTATCCTTGTCATTATGTTGGTCCAACTGCAGCCAATCAGGTGACAGCAGCCCTCTAGAACCTTCTCCTCAGAGATCACCACCTCAGATTTTCGTAGCACAAGATAGACCAAAAGAGTCTATGAGGATAAGAGAGCCTCTAAGGGGAGGAGGGAGGGTCGCATGTGTATCTATGAAAGACACCAATACTGGAGAACCACCTGTTTACAGGTAAGTAACAATTGTTCTTCTCCAGTATTGGGGTGTCTTTCATAGATTCACATGCTTGAATATAGAATAGATAGCAGTCAGTACCAAGGAAAAAAGTTTCCATAAACACAATGCATAATAAAGACTGAAAATGTATGTGTATGGAGCATATATATATATATATATATATATATATATATATATATATATATATATATATATATATCAAACAGTCAATAAGCATATGGAAACTAATAGGAGGAGGGTAGAACAGAGGCTCACCTTATTGAAAAAGATTATGAAGCACAGCTTGTCCTACTGCGGTATCCCTTTCATTCATGGCACTGAACGTGTGCCTGCTGGACCACGTGGCTGCTCTACAAATCTGATGCAGCGGGACACCAGCAAAAAGTGCAGTAGAGGACGCCATGGATCTGGTGGAATGGGCCCTTACTGCAGACTGCAAAGGTTTGCCTGCTTTTTGATGGTAGAAGGCAATAGCCGAAGACACAAAAAACAAACTGTAGAAAAAGGGTCTGAGGGGAACCTTTTAAAGACCTGCTTGCATCCTCTCCCCCAAATCTCTAATCACAAAACACAAAGGATGCCAAGGGTCTAGAAAACATTGTCAGCTCACTCAATAAGTAGTGTGCGAATACTAGTACATAAATGTAAATACATATGTGTGTGTGTTATAAGAAGAGAGATATATAGATATATAAACCCATCAGCCCACCCATTGGCGGAAACTCGTCATCTGGGTTGTTTTGTACAGATTGGTACCATCCACACTTTGCCCACTTTGTAATTGTGGGATAGTGATGTGGATTCAACCAGAGCGAGAGAGAGATGTCTCGGCTGAAGGGTCAAAAGTTGCAGTGCATAAGAAAGGTGTGAATACAAAGAATAGTAAAGGTGATTAAAATTGCCTATTTTGATGCCAAAGAAAGAATTTTAATAGGAAGGTCATCATAATGGCAAGGTTAAAAACAGCAAGTGGAGATAGTATGGCAACAAATATTACTATCAATAATGTCTACGTGGTCAACATGTTTCAGCCTTGGAGGCTTTTGTCAGGACCTAAAAGTATATACCACTACTGCAACAGTGAAAAAATAATAATGTTAGTGATATAGAATCATTTCACTTAACACATGACATAACCTACCCCAAGCGATCAACTGCTCGTAGGTATAGCGTCACTGTGGTGAGAAATCTCTCTCCTATAACACAAAGAAAAATTATACATATGGACATAAATAACGATATCAGTGACAGTGTGTAACAACAATTGTTTGTTCCGCTGTTGTCTAAATATAAACTCACCCATCACTTGTATGGAGAATGCCTCACCTCACCTGGTACTCGCTCAGGTTGAAAGAGGCCACGCCCTATGAGGAGAAAAAAGAGAGGAACAATGGCCTCAAATTGTCACTTGGATATATTAAGTAAAATCTTTGTATCAAGTGCTTGTTGATTGCTCTGTCATAAGCAGGGGGAGATTGTAGAAAAAACCAAGCCCCAATGGTGATGATCACGTTTTGATAAAAGTCCCCAGTTTTGTTGAGAAAGCAAACTCAACATAATCTGTAGATAACTGAGATGTTGTAGTATCATAGCATGTCATGGTATGGTCCCAAAGAATAGTTAAATAATAAAGATGGTCTCAAAGGGTTATAATGCTGGAGCCACACAGAAGACCCACCTGTCCGTTGTTGCCTCGAGCCTCCCACTGAGTCGAGGGGAAGGTAACGAGGCATACGGACATTGTTGGTTAAATACGATGTTTGCAGACCTGAGAGAGACTCATTTTCATTTACATTATGATTGGTTAAGCTCAAGTGAGCATTCCTATTGGTTACCCTCCGTGTGAAAAGTGAGCCGGAAATACTTAAACCGGGCGGAAGGTAACCAGCTGTCCAATAAGCGGACATCACCTCTAAGTTTTCAATAGCGGACCAGATAGGAGACCGAGGTCTCCGCGTAAGAAGGCACGGCGTTATACCGGAAATATTTGGAGCGGGCGGAAGGAAACAACTGTCCAATCAGCGAGTATCACCGTTAAGAATGTTATCGCGGACCAGTTTGGAAACAAAGGTTTCCGCGTAAGAAAGTGCGGCCTCGCATTGTGCCATGTAGCGCTTGAACTATCGGACAAAGGTCTTCGCCGGAAGTGGGCTAAGAGAAGAGGATACCATCCTAAACCTGAGATAGTTGTAAAAATAGTGCGTTGCTACGTATAGTGTGAGAAGCAGTCCGGTCTCCAGGTGACGTTTGATTAGAGTTATGTAGGAAAATCCTCAGTGCAGCTCTGCGGTGCGGACCCAGAAAATTATTATATAGCTATATAGCTAAGGGAACGTCGCGCCCTTCGGCGTAACAGACCAGAAGGCAACTCGGTCCCTTGGCGTTGATAAGTTAAAGCAAGGAAGATTGAATATTCCCTATTGTTGCTCGCAAAAGGCGGCAAAGCTAAAATCTTCAGTACGCCCAAACGCCGTGATAAGTGGGAGTAGTGAGAGGGGTTATAGATCTTAGTGTCAAGTAATCCTGTATGCCCAATTGGTTGCACAGTCAGGGCCCAACATATACTGCCTGAATTAATCAGTAATGTGCAAAATATAGACGTTATTGTCAGTACAGTATATCTTCTTCACAAACTGTGATAATAATACAGGAAAAATCCCAGGAGTCAATCATATTATGTTCTTAAATCTGGATCCACGGAATTTCGTCATGTAACCCTGTTATGTCACTTTTTAATTTGAAAATTCATTTTTGTTCCTTAGTGAACAAGTATCTGGATACATCATTAACATGTTTAGGGATAAATGGTTGGTCAAGGACTAGCCACTTTAAGTCATCTTCCGTATGTCTCATTGTGAGAAAGTGATTCGTCATTCGGGTAGCCTGTCTGTTTGTACTTTTATGTTCTTGGATCCTAAGTTTCACTTTCCTTGTCGTCATACCAATGTAGCGAAGTGAGCAGGGACATGTTATTAGATATATCACCTTTTCGCTGTTACAATTGGTGTGACGTTTAAGGACCCAGGGACGTGTTGTACCTATATCCACTGTAAGTGTTTTTTCAGTCTGTGGACTATTGTAGGTTTGGTGACTGGTCGTCCCTTGTGAAAACGGCCATAGGCGACGAAGAGTTGGTCAGATTTGCGGAACTGGGCCGTTCTGCTGATGTAGAACTTCAAGCACCGCTTAATGTCTAAGGAATGCAAGCGTTGTTCCGCGGGAGATTGCGGATTAGCAAAGAAAGACTTCAAAATAACGGGCTCATTGATGTGGAAATCTGAAGGTACTTCAGGAAGAAAGGTTGGGTTTGTGCGTAGCAGTACACAATCCGGCTGAAACTGAAGAAATGGTGGTTTGATCGTAAATGCATGAATGTCACTCACTCGACGCGAAGACGTCAATGCAAGAGGAAGTGCAACCTTCCAGGTGATGTACTTGAGGTCAGCTCTATGTATTGGCTCAAATGGTGCATTCATTAACTGTGTTAAAACAATGTTGAGGCGCCACGCAGGAGGAGGGCGCCGAACTGGTGGAAATTTACAAAAGAGTCCCTTGAAAAATTGGCGTATTATCCTAGAGGAACATAGGGAGGTGGAGCCATCGTGGCGGAAGCGTGACATTGCCTCCAGAAAAACTCTTAAAGTAGCATGAGACAATCCTGACTGAGCTAAATGAAAGAAGAAAGGGAGGAGCTGAGCGGGCGTTGCACGCAAAGGATGCACACCGGCAGCCGCACACCAATGGCAGAAACGTTTCCATTTCAACTTGTAAGTCTTTATAGTTGAAGGAGCCCTGGCTTGAGCAAGGATCTCTCGACATTCTTGAGGAATGGTTAGATGTGCAAATTCACAGTGTTCAGGTTCCAGGCTGATAAACTCAGAGAAGAGGGGTCCGGATGGTAGATGAGACCCCTGTCCATGGAAAGAAGATTCATCCGAGGATGAAGAAGGATGGGCTTGCATTGTGACAGAAGGAGCAACTCCGAAAACCATGCTTGTCGTGGCCACCTGGGAGCAATGAGAAGGATGTGGCAGGGTTCTCTCCGTATCTTCCAAAGTACTCACGGCACCAGAGGGATTGGAGGAAAGGCGTAAGCAAACAGATTCGACCAGTTCATCAAAAGGGCATTTCCTTGAGACCCTTTGTGGGGATGCCAACTTGCGTAAATGAGCATTTGCGGTTCTCTGGCGTTGCAAAGAGATCCAGTGCCGGGTGACCCCATCGACGAAAGATCATGTCGAGTGTCGGTTGATGTAGTTCCCACTCGTGGGTTGATGATCGGGATCTGCTTAGGGAATCCTCCAGGAGGTTGGACAACCCCGGGAGATGAACTGCGGTGATCGTGATTTGGTGATTGAGTGATCAGTCCCAAATTGCCTGTGTCAGGCGAGAGAGCACCGGAGATTTCGTTCCGCCCTGCTTGTTTATGCAGTGCATGCAGGTTGTGTTGTCTGTTTGTATGAGGAGACTCTCCTTGCAGCACGGGTTGAAATGACTTCAGCGCTAGGAAAATAGCCAAGAGCTCCAATTTGTTGATGTGCCAGGCTTTCTGATGTAGAGTCCATTTTCCTTTTATAGACAGGTCCTGGAGGTGCGCCCCCCATCCCTCCAGAGACGCGTCTGTGGTTAGTGTAAGATCTGGGGTATTTGATAGGAACGACATCGCCCTGCAAGATTTGGGACATGAAAGTAGGCGTCTCGGAGGTCGATAGTCACCATGAAATCTCAGACTGAGAGCAAACGCAAGATTTCTGTAAGCGTCAACATGCGGAAGGATTGATTCTTGAGATATTGATTGAGCGCTCTCAAGTCCAAAATGGCTCTCCATTCCCCGTTCTTCTTGACAATTAGGAAAAAACGGGAATAGAACCCCTTCCCTCTCTGAGACCTTGGTACCACTTCTACCGCACCCTTCTGAATCAGAAGGCGAACCTGATGAAAAAGTTCTTTGAGGTGCGGAGGTGGAGGCCCGGAAGGTGGCGACGGAGGAGGTATTTCGATGAATTCCAATGCATGGCCTTTGTCTACAATGTCGAGCACCCAACGGTCCGTGGTGATGGAGGACCATTGAGAACCAAACAGAGAGAATCGACCTCCAATTTGCAGAGTTAAAGGCAAGTCATTGACGTTTGTTGAAAGTTCCCCTGTAAGTGGACTTTCCTCTATAGGTTTTGGCAGGCTGTTGACGAAAAGACTGTTGACGGTTTCCGGAGAAACGCTGGTTGCTTTGGTTATAGGAGCGAAATTGATTGCTTCCTCCTCAAAAATTGGAATTAGTACCTCGTCCTCGAGCACCACGAAAGGGCTGTTTCTTAAATTGAAGAGTACCTAAGGCACGTGCAGTGTCCGTGTCCTTCTTTATAGATGTCAACGCTTCGTCAATGTGCGCTCCGAAGAGTGATTCGCCATCATAAGGCATATCAAGAATTCTTGCTTGAACCTCCTGACGGAAAGAGGTTGAGCGCAACCAACCTTGTCGACGTAAGACGGCCGCTCCAGCGAGTTGTCGAAATCCAGTGCAGGCCAAATCCACTGCACAATCAATCAGTTCCTCTGATGTTCTTTCACCTGAAGAAGCTGTAGCGCTTCTGCCTTGGAAGCATCCGGAATTAACACAACATAGGCGGACATATCTGCCCAAACTTGACGGTCATATCGACCCAAAATGGCCATAGCGTTAGCCACTCGCACAGTATTGGAAGACATTGGTGGAAATTTGCGACCTATAGCATCAAGGCGTCGGCCCTCACGGTCTGGGGGAGCCGTGATAGTAGATGCAGGATTCCGCGATCCTCTTTGAGCTGCCTGCGTAACGACAGAATCAGGCTTCGGCTGGCCCATAAGGCATGCCGGAGATCCCACCGGCGCCTTATATTTCTTCTCTAACCTCGACAATTGTGCCGGTAAAGAGTTTGGGGTCTTCAGCCCAGATGAAATCTATGATTGGAACAGTCTGAATCTGTTTAAATTGTTGGTTCTTAAAATCATATAGGAAAATTCTTCCTCTCTTTGGACTCGTGGCAACTTGAAACACTGTGCTGCTCTGTCCATCAATTGATGGAAGCTTGCAATATCCACCGGAGGAGAATCCCCTGGCGTCACCTGAGATGGGGATGGTGTATGTGCCCGATAGTCATCCCACTCCACCATCTGATCATCACCATCCACATCTGTAACTTCACAATCCTCTCGCTCAGGAGGGTTATCGTCATCATCATCAGGATACAAAGTTGTGTGAACCTGAATTGAAGTGTGTCTCTGACTGATAGCAGGCAGTGAAGGTTCTGGAGGAGCGGTAGACTGCTCCGTAATCGGGGTCAAAACAGATGGGACAGTAGACACTTGAGGTGATGGAGGGAAACGGCGATTATAGTCATCCAACATATTTTAAAGGCTTGAAATCATTGAGAATGGCAACATCACAGCTGGCATTTGAGTCTGAACCTCATCATGATGGCCATACTGTTCCTCCTCATCATTACTGAAGTCCTGACACTTTATAATTAAATCTGATGGACTTTGAGCCTCTGTAAAAGCTTCATGCTCCTGCCCTTCAGACTCCTGATCTGAGTCCGTAGCGAACAAAGGAGAGGGTGGAAGAGCCATTCCCCTATCTGGTAAAGTTGCGATCTGGTCCGATTTGCTGGAAGACATCGGCAACAAGGGTAATGAGGCAAATGAAGACGGTGTCATTGTGACTACACCTTGCGATTTTGACGCCGACGACAATCCTTCCGTGAACGGAGCCTTCGGAGGCATAGACGGTGCAATGGTCTTTGCAGTCTTCTTCGTCGAAATCGCCAACAGCAGTGGAGCCGTCGACGTAACCTTCATTGACGCCGATGTCGACGGAGCCTTCTGTTTTATCTTCTTCGTCGACGGGAAGGCCGTCGACGGGGCAGTTGTCGACGGAGCAGTCGCCGACGGGACAACTGTCGACGGGACAGACGATGACTTAACAATCATCGACGGGACACCCGTCGACGGAACACTCGTCGACAAAATCAACATCTTCAAACCTTTCGTCGACGACGACCGGACTGTCGACGACGGAGGTTTCTTCGTCGACGACGACGAAATTGGGATGATTGACGATACAGTCTTAGAGCTGAGAATTACTTTCATCGACGACAAAGACGTCGATGAAGGGGCTGTCGACGATCCAGGTGCAAGCGTCGTTGTTACCGTCGTCGTTGAATTTGAACCAGAGACAGCAAATCTCGTCGACGGAACTGTAGACGACACCGTCGTCGACGGAAAATCAGTTTTCTTCACAGAAAAACTGGAAGCAGATGCAGAAGGAGCCTGAGAGCCAGGTCTCGTAGGCCCAGAAGTGGTAGGAAGCGGTGAAGACACCGCAGGGGTCAAGGAGAGAGACATCCTCTTCTTTTTCAAAAATGGAGAAGGCACCTCCTGCACACTACCACGCTTAGAAGCTGCTTTAGAATGGCCGGAAATTAGACTTTCAGCATCAGAAAGCACATTGTCTTTATCCTTTAGCCTCTGAAGCCAGAGTAGTAAATGGCCTTCTCTGTCTTTTAAAGTCTTTGTGGAGAATGTTCTACAGAACTTACAGAACCCTACCTCATAGTCAGGGTAAAGACAGTAAATACACTTACTGTGTGGGTCCTCAGAAAAAAGTCTTAGCTTTCCATAGGATGAACAAGCTCTGAAAAGAGACTTCTTACTTGTAGACATGTTGAGAAACAGGAAAAAACCTGAAGAGATGAGAAAAACTGAGCAGAGCTCAGGGAGACTCCCTTACACACGACATGCGGTAGAAAATCTGAGGTGCTGAGCCCTGAGGAGAAGGTTCTAGAGGGCTGCTGTTGCCTGATTGGCTGCAGTTTGGACCAACATAATGACAAGGATAGGCTGCATATGGTCTTTTCCTTCCCCATGCATTCCTATGTAGAATTTTGGTTAGGCAGTTTATGTCTTCTCTAATATGTATTTCAGGTTTTTTCTCCTGATTATATATATATGTATATATATTTTATATATATATTTAGTATTTATTGCTATTTTACTCCGACTGGGAATATTCAAGCATGTGAATCTATGAAAGACACCCCAATACTGGAGAACTAATTATCCCCAAAAACGACATCATTCAATTGGAATCGATACAACCTTGTGACTGGTCCTACCATCATATTATCACCTTCTTCATCAAATAAACAATAAAACTTAACTCAATTCAAGCCACAAAACCAAATGTATGGAAAAGGTCCCTGAAACGCCTCAACCCAAACTATTTACTCTTATCAACCGGCAACTTGCTATTACCATTGGCTGGCATCTCAGACGTCAATGACCTTACCAACCACTACCTCAACTCTATGACCTCAATCATTAATGAGGTTGCCCCCCTTCGACTAAAGAGAATTTCCAACAAAGACTCAAAACCATGGTACAATGGCCTGCTCAACGAAGACAGACGATCTCTCAGAGCTCTCGAACGTAAATGGAGATCAGTCCCTTCCGCTAATCACCTTAAGTTGCTAAGAAAAAAAAGAAATGCTTACTACAAAAAGATCAAGCGCACCAAAGCCGACTTTTTAAGCCAACAACTAGACCAAGCAAAAAAATCGCCCTAAAAAGCTATTTGAACTAATCAAAGCTCAATTCAAGGATGCTCCCCAACGGCTACAAAACACAGACCATCAGCAACCCAATTGCGAACAATTCTCTGACTTCTTTACTCAGAAGACGGTCACCATCGAGGATGATCTCCTAAAGGATCGCCTATTGTATTCACTACCCCCTATGCAAAATTCCCCTTCTCTACCCGCTTCGCCTCTCCAAATCCCCTCTAAGTATGACCTTAAAAACGAAGCAACATGGTCCTCCTTTCACACCTACACTGAAGAGGCTATAGAAAGGATTCTCAATGCCCTGAAACCTTCCAACCACCTCATCGATCCACTTCCCGCTAACGCTGTCAAAGACCTATCACCGCTGCTTCTTCCGGTATGGACCAAAATCATTAATGCGTCACTGCTTCATGGTTGCATTCCAAACTCCCTCAAAGTTGGACAGGTTTCACCCATCCTAAAGAAACCAACTGCCGACCCCACTGATCTTAACAACTACCGCCCTGTTTCCAATATCCCTACCTTAGCAAAATTACTTGAAAAATGCATACACCAACAACTGACCAAGCATATTGACCACTTTGACCTTCTTAACATTCACCAATCAAGCTTCAGAGCAGGTCACAGGACAGAATCTGCCATGACTCACACCATCGATGATGCGCTACAAATCCTGGACCAGAACGAATCTTGCCTACTCATCCTTCTAGACCTATCCTCAGCCTTTGATACGGTCAAGCACGAGAATCTGATAGATCTCCTCAAACTTAGGATGGGGCTTTCTGGAGTTGTATTAAATTGGTTTTCCTCCTTTCTTCATAACTGCACACAACAATTCAAGATCAACAACAACCTTTCCAAACCAGCCCCAGTAAGGTTGGGAGTTCCACAAGGGTTTAACCTGTTTATGGAGCCACTCACTGAAATGCTACAGGCATCCAACGTGCAGTACCATATGTACGCTGACGATACTCAACTTTATCTTAAGATCAACACCTCAGAAGACATTAAACGGCTTAACAGCACGGTCAAAAACACCCAAAATTGGTTGGCAGAACACCACCTCAAATTGAACGCCCTAAAGACCGAGTTCCTCATTATCGCTCCACCGGCTAATCTCCATTTTATGCAAGACCTAATCCAACATATCACTGCATTTAACGTTCAACCTACTATCATTGACTCTGCAAAATCCTTGGGTATTACTCTGGACAGCAATCTCAAGATGCACAAACACATTAGCAACGCCATAAAGGGAGCAAACTTCCAGATTAACATGTTGAGGAAGCTAAAGCCTTTCCTGCCAGCCAATGACTTCAAAACAGCGGTACAAGTGCTAGTTATCCAGCGGGTGGACTATGGAAGTGTCTCTCTATGCGGCCTCCTAAAAGTCATCACAGCTCCCCTGAGAGCCTCATTAAACACCGCAGCTAGACTCATCACAGGCTCGAAACGATGCTCTCATATCTCCCCTGACCTAAAATCCTTAAATTGGCTTCCGTTGGAAGCCAGAATCCAGCTAAAAATAGCATGCATGACACACAAGGCCTTACACCACAAGGCTCCCCTTTACCTTGCCCAGAAATTGACAAACTGCAGTGGATCTAGATCCTCTAGGGGTGCCGACAACCTACTTCTAAAACCTCAACGATTCAAGAAAAAGAAAACATATAACCGAACCTTCTCTGGAATGGCTCCCAGGATTTGGAATTCTCTTCAACCGGAAACCAGATTGAACTCGTCCACCGTCTCCTTCAAAAAGGAAGTAAAAGCGATCCTAATGGCAATATTCACTTGATTAGACGCTAAGAAAATCCGAAGAACGATATTTCCTGCATTGTTGGGGCGATCCGTTCGCCCTAAGCGCTATACCCTGCCATGGATCTTAAGAAACCAAGATACTCATGTGAAGCTCTCTACTACTGGTCCTGATCTTGGTTTACAATGTTATCCCTTGTTTCCCTTCCCCACGTTTTGTACTTTTGCACTCGTTCTATTGTCCCCTGCTCTTGTTACCCCTCCTTTTACACCTGGATAATTTGTACCATGCAACTCTGAATACTGGAAATATTGGAAAGTGCTCTGATATCCCCAAGGATCTTGTTCGCGCTCTATAAAACTTAAAAAATAAATAAAATAAAGTTAGCATTAACCGTGAGGATTATAATGCACTTAAATGTGGTATGGCTATATCATAGAACAGCTATAAGTAGATGGTTCCTAAAGCTGCAGAGGGGCTCAGCTCATGCTAGGGCACCCTCTCACATAAAACCAAGCACTCTGCCTCCAGGATTGTTAAGGCCTGCCATAGGAGTGACTTATAGGTGTATATGTGTCTATATATATATGGGTAGATATAGGTATACTATATCTACGTAAGGGGTGATTACACCACCTTACCCAGGCTGAGTGTTCAGCCTGTGGTGTCAGTTTGGACGGCCAGCCAGGGGTGGCATAATACATGCTGCAGCCCCTGGTAGGCCTTGGATGCACCTATGCCCTGGGTACCTAGGGTACACTATACAGAGGCTCACAAAGGTGACCCAATACCCAATCAGGTATGTACCTAAAGTACATGGCAGCAATTTAGAGAGAACAGCTGGGCTGTGGGTCTGATTAGCAGGCCCACAGCCACAGTAAAGTCGAAAAACCAGAGAATCACAGTAAAAAGTGGGGGTGACCATATGAAGCAGACCCTACTCTCCTACACTTGCACACCGTCTGGCAATGCCCATCACTTGATCAATTCTGGAGGGAGGGTTTTCTCCTGTTTATCGGAGGTGCTGGGGTGGACACTTCCATGCACACCACAATTCGCCCTACTGCATGTGATGGAAGGGATTGAGATAATGTTTAAAAACTGCATCTCATGCAGCTGGGCCTCACATTGGCAAAACGTGATATAGCCAGGATGTGGAAGGATGCACAGGCCCCCTCGGTGGCCGCCTGGAAAAATGGCCTTGTTGTCTGCATGGGGCTGGAACAGACAATCTTTGTTGCCCGGGATGTCCTATTTAGCACTACAAAATATGGAAGCGGTGGGCGGACTTAGGGGTTTGTGGTTGGAGCCTCCGATTGTTGTGGACGATCTTCCAGTGGAATGAGGGCAGGGGCGGGTCAGTCGGATCTGGCACAGGGGGGGTTGAGGTGTAGCCTGGGGTGTGTGTACCAAGACTGGGTCTTTCGTCTGCCGTTCTTATTTTTCCATTACTGTTTCTTCTAGCCGGATTGTTTATGCCTATAGACTGGTCTCAGTGAACTTTGCGCAACTGGGGTGGAGGGGGGGGCGTAAGTTGGGGAGGGGGGCTTAAAATCCTAACGGATATTCTATGTCAAGTATTTTGGTTGCATTGTTTGATGCAAAAGAAAGTCAGTTGCTGTCTTGTAAATGTATAAATTGATACTACAGTGACCTCTGGGGTTCAGAGCCCTGCGACTTTTGTGCAATCCGACAATAATAGATGTTAAAAAAAATACTTATATTATAAATATATATATATGCATAACTTACAAGCATAAAATAAATATATATACTTTAAGATATAATACAATAAAAGTAATATTGAACTATAAATAATAATAAAATAAAATAATAAAAATACTAATAAAACTATAATAAAAAATATTACAAAGTAAAACTTTACAAAAGGAATACAATGACAACAAAAAATATAGATATTATATTATTAAATTAACAAACATTGCTACCAAAAAAATGAGTAGCCCATCAAGCAGAAACCCCAATTTGGAAGTGGCATTGGGGAAACAGCATTTGAAGCTTTCTTTTTGAAATACTATATGAAGTATTAGTCCTGATGGTTACAGGAATGGAGTTCCAGACTCTTTGTCCACTCCCAGAAAAGGCTTGTTTTAGAGTTCTTTATTTCTTGAAGGCTGGAGGCTCCATGAGGATGGACTTTGCACTTAGGTGTAATCATGTGCCTCCAGAGATGACAAATTTGTCAGCTAGATCATTTGGAGAGCTATCATGTATCGCCTTATGTGCTATGCTCGGCAGCTTAAATAAGCTTCTAATCTCTATGGGAAGTCACTTAAAAGTACATAGTATTTGGATTATGTGGTTGGATATTTAACGGCCTGGTCAGAGGGGGGTAAGATGTTTGTCGGGACACCAGAAGCACCAGGCTTGACTCACCCAGGACAGAGGAGGAGGACTCACCATTACTGCCTTATGTCACACCTCTCCTTTATTTGCGGCCCCATGCTGACTTCGCTTCATTTTCTGAAACGGGAAACACTGGTAAAGATCTTGGCCCCTTTAAAAAGGGAAATGTAGGTGATGACATTGGTGGAGCACGTGTACCAATCACCGCGGTCGGGAACCAAATCGAGAGGATATCCAGGAAGTCGAGAAACGGAGGGGTGTGTCTGGGACACTCTCAGATGGACCTCATCAGGAGGACGCGGCGGTGAATAGCTGTTGTCAGAGGAACGCCTTAGAGAGAACTCAGGAGAATGGAGTGGAGAAGAGCTACCGGGACTGTGATTTAGCGTCGCAACACCAGCAGAAGCTGAGATGACCCAGTGCTCCAGAAACCCAAGCTGAAACCAGCGGCAGGATGAAGTCTCCCGCCACGTTCCTGGAGGAATGTGGCTTTCTCCAGTACGAGCCCGTATTCGGCACCTGGCCGGCAGGAGGGTGGAAGGGGGAAACTAGCCTCACTACCCCATGAAGGCTTGTTGCAGGTCAGGCCGGGTAGCGCACAGACACGATGGATGTCCTGGAGATCCAGGCAGCCAGCCTGCTACTGAAAGCCGGTGTGCGTGCTGGGTCTCGCTTGGAGCCTCGAAGCCCTGGGCCCTTTCCCACTGTACTGCAGTGTGAAAGTGCGCGCACCCTTCTGACACATACTAGGCAGTGGTGCAGACATGATATTTGTAAACGTAGGTCAGGCCTGCTCTTGCAGTCTGTGTGCAAACTTGAATCGCTGTTGCAGGTTACCTACGTGCCCGACATGGTACTGCATTTACACATGTCTCGGACCTGCAACAACAGGTCAGTGAGAGCACCCTTGCACGCTTCCTCCAGCTGGCCTGTAACAAACATGGTCCAGCCAGAAAGGGGCCTTTCACCTCCACTCAGATGGACAGTGAAGGGTTGAGAAAGCACCCTCAGGTGTTTGCTGCCCAGGTAGTACGGAAGACCCACAAGAGTTCCCCTACCGGAGAGGCTGGCTCTTCCCTCAAGTTAACATGGGGAATAGGTCGCCTCAAATAATGGATTGCAGTGCGCAGCCTCATGATGCTGCCTAATAATGGATTCGCTAGGCCAAACCCATTCTAATGGTAACAGTGGGCATGGCATATTTTATTGGGAAATGCCATGTATGGAAAATGGACATTTCTAGGCATCAAACTCTCTGCGCCCTTCTGTTTGGCATGGGTCAACACCTAAGGCCGGCGAAGAACTGGGCATTCCCCTGCGACAGCCATAAACCATTGGGCATGCAATTGACATAGGCAACCTCTACCATTTGGGGGCCTGGCATAATATATGGGGGGCAGAGATTGTGACATCTGGCCTCTGCGGCCAGATCACGACCGCCATAAAGATAGAGTTCTGCATTCTAGGGCCTCATGGCAGACTGGACAGAAAATTTAGGGGACACATCTGTGGTTTAAAGTAATACCTTTTGAACCTTTCCACAACTTCAAAGGACCAATGGGGTTTAATTACCCAGTGCCACACCAATGGGGGAGAGATCCGATTGTAGGGACACAGGACCGGAGAACCTGGACTCCGTGGTGTAACTTCTGTGCACATGACTGATAACTGCCTGTGCCTTCCTGAATAGTGGCTGGCCTGGGATTACTACTTGCTGACATGTGGCACCCTGAAATGGCCTTCCAAGAACCATTTGGCTGGTCTCCTGTTCTCTGAGGTCTCAGGGAGATCAAAGATTTCCTATGAGGACCCATATCATCTATCGGTGACATCTGGAGAGCGGTGTCCTCTAAGTGCCCACATCGCCTGTTGAAAGCTGGACAGCGCAGTGTGAGCTTAGAACTGCAGAATCGTGCCTTGGGACCGGCGTGCCTAGTGCAGAGCTTATGAAGTTGCTCACATCTATGGCAAAGTGATTCCTATACTGCAGGGACCCCGGCATGCATAGGTGTTGTGTTGGTATTGAGTAGACTCACCAGTGGCCAGATTTGTTGACTGTGCCGCATTTGTTTCATATGCCATGCCAACTGCATGCTCATTGCGTGCGTTGCCCGATTCACAGGTTGCGATCCGCGGAGGTGGGGGACACACCCATTGCAGAGTCTCATTGTACCTCATGAGGCACTGCTGAACTTGCGCCTGTGTGTTTCTCCAGAATCGTCTGGTGCAATCAACAACAAGGTGTGCTGGACATAAAGGCTCATTTCCAGGAAGGTACAGAATTGCAACTCTACTTTGTGTAACCTAAAGCATCTACTTCGACTTATCTCTTCATGCACCTGACCTTGTGGCTGTATTGCTGGGGCACCACTTGGATCAACATGTGCCAGATGGGCTGCTTCCTCAGGCTGAAAGACTCCACTGCGTCTTGCTACCCATTCACTGTTGTTCCCTCACTGGTCCCATCATGGTAGACCAGCTGCCCTCTCCCCATCTGGCCCTTCTGAAGGCTTGGCAGTGCCAGGTAAGAGGAATTGACTATGCTGGAGGGACGCTTCAGAGAAGGTTCGGGAGCAGGTCAAGAGACGGCGTGAACCCCATGTGCTTTGCAGAACTGGGTTTGAGCCAGAAGGCCCTGGTAGACCAGTATTTGAAACAAATTGTTGGTGTTGGTGTTTCTGCTTTGCAACTTGTTGGTGAACTTCCTCAAAGGAGCCAAGTCCCCATTTGTTTACATCTACCTCTTGTTTATGCTTACTGTCCATCCCCAGCTGCTTTCCGGGGACCCAGATGAAGTGTGACCTCAGCCAAGAGCAGCCTTGTGTTCGGAAGGAGGGGCTGATGAACTTCCATACAGAGTGAATGGGACAGTGGGGCATGAATTGGAGGGTGGTGGAAGACTTAGAGCCACTGGGTCGGCAGCGTGTTGTCTATTGACCTGCTTGGTATCAGTGGCACAGCATTAGGGTGTTGGGTGCATATGAATGTAATAGTGCCCTTATGGACTTGGGTGGTACCTGTCGTATTGCGTAGCAGTGCGGAGTGAGTGGTGGTGTGCGGGAGTGACCATCTGTGGACCACCTGTGCTTCATAACACTGGTCGCCGGTGTTGGTTTGTACGCCAGTGTTGGTTTGTACCTGTAACTGCAGTCATCCAGTATTTGTATCTTTCATAGATTCACATGCCTGAATCATTCCCCGTCGTCGGGATTGGAGTCCCCGGTACATGAATAAAGTAATGTCTCATTAGACATATAGAGTAAAAGGCCAAGGGCCTCACATTAGTAACATATGGGCCTCACATTAGTAACATATCCATGTCCTTTTGTAAAAAGGACCAAACTTCGGAGAAGAGCCAATCAGCTATCACCACCCTCTGAAACCTTCCTGGAAGGCGCTCTAG
Organism: Lissotriton vulgaris; assembly: GCF_964263255.1. Classification (NCBI taxonomy): domain Eukaryota; kingdom Metazoa; phylum Chordata; class Amphibia; order Caudata; family Salamandridae; genus Lissotriton; species Lissotriton vulgaris. The sequence goes on from NC_141697.1 coordinate 22,847,728, forward strand.
TCCCTCAGATTTTCGTAACCACAGTGCTAAGTAGTTGCATTACTGAGAGGATCAATACCAATACTGGATAACTGCAGTTACAGGTAAGTAATTCATTTCTTATCCAGTATTAGGGTATCTTTCATAGATTCACATGCCTGAATCAGAGTAGTAAGCAATGATAAGCACATTTCTGATGGTACAGTATCACAAATTCACCAGATAATAACATATCAATGTGAAACATAAAAAGTACCAAAATGCAATGAAAGATAATAGTAAGGAACACAATAGAGAAATGTGCGTATGGAAGAAAGGATGGCGGGATGAAGAGAAAAGGATCACCTGAAATGAAATAGATGACGGAGCACGGCCTGTCCCACTGCAGCATCCTTCATGAGTTCTGTATCAAAGCAGTAATGCTTGGTAAATGTATGTTGCGTCTTCCATGTCGCCGCTCTGCAGATGTTTGTAATGGGCACTCCTGCGAAGAGTGCCAGGGAGGTAGAAATCGCCCTAGTGGAATGGGCTCGAACCTTGGAACCCAGGGGTTGCCCCGCTTGCTGGTGACAGAACATAATAGTAGCAGTGATCCATCGAGAGATACTGTGCTTAGTGAGCGGAAGACCTTTCCTAGGTCGACTGAAAGCCACAAAGAGTTGGTTGGTTTTACGAAATGTCTTTGTCCTGTCAATGTAAAATTTAAGGCAGCGTTTAAGGTCTAAGAATGTAGAGTTCTTTCTGCCGCAGTTTGAGGGTTTAGAAAAAAGGATTGCAATACTATAGGCTCGTTGAGATGAAAGTCTGACGGGACCTTAGACACAAATTTAGGATTGGTTCATAGTATGACCCTGACATGTTTGAATTGAAGGAAAAGGTCTTTAATTGAAAATGTGTGAAGTTCACTTACTCGCCTTGCCGAGGTATGGGCTAGAAGGAGCTCTGTTTTCCAGGAGAGATACTTAAGATCAGCTCTGTGTATCGGCTCAAAAGGGTGTTTCATAAGCTGAGCAAGAACTGTGTTAGGTTGCCAAGTGGGAGGTAAAGCTTTTACAGGAGGGAATGTCCGGACTAGGCCTTTGAGAAACTGTTTAATCAACCTACTGGACCAAAGAGAAGGGCCTGCAGAGGATCTTCTGAAATGCGATACTGCTGCCAAGTGAACCTTAATGGAAGCGAGTGCAAGACCTGAATTCGCCAGATGGAGAAGGTAAGGCAATATTTGTTCTAGAGAAGATAAAAGATGGTATATCTTCTTCAACTTGCACCAGATGCAGAACCTCTTCAATTTTAAGGAATATGTTTTGGTATGGTACTGTCGGCTCAAGCCCGAGCCAGAACTGCCCTGCAGTCCGGAGGAATGTCTAGGCCATGGCATTCTCTGACCTCAGGAACCAAGCCAATAATTTGAGTGATGCTGGATCCAGATGTTGGACTTGTTGCTGGCTCATTGTTAGAGGAGATGGAAACGGTTTCAACGGGATCGGCGTTCCAGGGAGAGAAGATGAAGCTCCGTGAACCAGTGTTGGCGCGATCATGCTGGAGCTATCAAGATGAGGGTGCAAGGTCCTGCTTTCAACTTCCTGAGGACCCTGGGAATCAGGGGAAAGGGAGAAAAAGCGTACGCAAAGACGTTGAACCATGCAATCGAAAAGGCATTCCCTACAGATCTCTTTTGGGGACGTCAGCTTGCGAAGTGTTGGCATTTGGCGTTCTGCTTGGTAGCAAATAGGTCCAGATGAGGGGTGCCCCATTGAGAGAAAATGCGGTTGAGAGTCCGTTGTTTCAACTCCCATTTGTGGCACATTGTTTGTTGTCTGCTTAGTGAGTCGACGAGAACATTGTCTGTTCCTGGGACATACTCTGCTCGCAGGGAAAGTTGTGATGAAGCAACCAGTTCCAGATTTTTTGTGGCTCGTGACATAGTGTCAGAGAACGAGTCCCTCCCTGTTTGTTTAGATAGTGCATTGTCGTGGTATTGTCTGTCTGCACAAGCACTAGAGAATTCTTGATCCTTGGAAGGAATGCCAGAAGATCCCGATAGACAGCTCGCAGCTCGAGGAGATTTATGTGAAGCTTCTGTTCAGAAAGGGACCACTTTCTGCTGATCTGGAGTTCTTGGAGGAAAGTTCCCCAAACCTCCAGGGACACATCTGTTGTGATGGTAAGTGGAGAAGCTGGAAGCAAGAAAGGCAAACCTTGAGAAAGGTTCTGAGGGCGAGTCCACCACCGTAGAGCCTTGACCATCTGAGGGGTCACCCGGATGACATCGAACGACCCTGTACATTGGACTATTGAACCAATATCGTCTCTTGAAGAGGGCGCATGTGGAGGCGACAGTGCGGAACCAGTAGAATGCAGGAAGACATCATCCCGAGAAGGGATTTGAAAAGGCGCACTGTGAGAGACTTTTTGGATCTTATGTGATTTGCCAAGTAAAGAAGTCTGTCTTGTGACAGAAAAGCTTTCTTCTGGATTGTGTCGAGAGCAGCACTTAGGGCAGTTATACGCTGGGAAGGCTGGAGGACAGACTTGTCCTGATTGAGAGTGAGTCCCAAGCGATCGAAAAGCTGTAGACAGACGTCAGAAGACCTGGTCGCGCCTTCTAGAGGGTGCTTTGACGAGCCGGTCGTCCAGATATGGAAAGACTGGATGTTGTTGCTGTCTGGGATATGCTATCACCGGAGAAAGGCACTTCGTAAAAATGTGTTGCGCCTGTTTGAGCCCGAAATGCAGAACCCGAAATTAGTAATGCCTGCCCGCCACTGCAAACCTCAGAAACTTTTTGTGATTCCGGTGGATATGGATGTGAAAATAGGCGTCATGAAGATCTAAGGACACCATGAAGTAGTTTGCTTTGAGAAGTTGCAGCACCTCTTGAATGGTAAACATGCGCAACGAATGCGTCTTTAAAAATTTGTTGAGACTTCTTAAGTCTAGGTCTAGGATTGGCCTCCATTTCTTCTCTTTTTTTTCGCACCAGGAAAAAACAGGAGTAAAACCCCTTCCACCATTGACGAGGAGGAACTATTTCTATTGCTCTCTTCAGGAGCATAAGTGAAAGTTCCAGGAGTAGAAGACGTAGCTTTTGTGAAGCATAGGTCGGGGAGGGGTTTGAGGAGGAATTTGAATGAACTCCAGCAAGTGTCCAAAATTAACCAGCTGAAGGACCCAGCGGTCTGTTATCTTTTTCCAATTGTGTAGAAAATTAGAAATTCTTCCTCCAACTCTGGAGGGTGGAAATGAAGTGGAGACCGGTGGCAATGAAGAGTCATTGTCGTCAAGCGGCGTCTTTCTGTCGACCACCTTTTCCTCGAAAGGAGGACTTAGTGTAAGACGACGTTGTTGTTGTTAACGCTGCTGGTACTGTGGCTGATATTGCTGATTGGAAGAATAGGAAGATCGGTAGTGCTGGTAGTCTCCCCTCGTAGAAGATTTTCCCCTTCCTCTTGAGCCACGAAAAGGAGGGTTTTGAATTGAAGTGTACCCAAAGCCCTAGCTGTATTGGTTTTATGCCCTGAAGAGCTTCATCGATATGTGTGCCGAAAAGAAGCTGACCGTCGTAGGGCATGTCAAGAATTTTAGTTTGTACTTCCGGTCGGAATGACGTCGCCTTCAGCCAACCTTGGCGCCGTAGTACTGCAGCACTGGCCAGTTGGCGAAAACCAGTAGAGGCGATATCCATCGCACAATCAATGATTTCGGCCACCGAACGTTCGCCCTCAAGCAAGATCTTTTTTGCTTCTTCCTTCGATTCGTCCGGCAAGGCCCCAAGATATGGAGCAATGTCTGCCCACATCTGTCTGTTATAGAGTCCTAACAGTGCCAAGGAGTTGGAAACACTCACTGTTAATGCTGACATGGACGAGAAACGTTTTCCAATATTATCAAGTCGTCTACCTTCCTTGTCTGGAGGAGCGGCGCAGAAGGATTTTTAGATTACCACTGAGCGGCTTGTGTGATGACTGAGTCGGGTTTGGGGTGTCAGGTCAGGCATGCAGGAGCGGTGTCCAGAGCCCTGTATTTCTTGTCCAGCCGAGGTAGCACCGGGGGTAGCGAAGAAGGGCTGTGCATAATCTTTACACCCTGATCCCATATAAAGTCAACTAGCTTACCTGTCGCGCGTTGCTGCGATTTCAGAAGAAAGGAAATTTAAGGAAACTTGTTATGATAACATTCAATTTACATTGTGTCATTTTTATTGAAACTTATTAATTTTAATATGGAAAACATCTTAAAGTGATGTTTTAATTTTGTTTATTTATTCGAGTGCTTGTGGATACACGGTATTTTTTGTTTTTTCGTCTGGTGCGCACACGAATAAATCAGAAGGTTTTCCGACACGTGAGCTGGCCACATACAGTTGTCCATGCGAGGAGCACAGATTCTCCAAATCTAGTCCACACACTTGCAGCGATTGTCCTTGTACTTTGTTGATGGTCATTGCAAAAGCGAGTCGCACCGGAAACTGTAAGCGTTCAGTATTGGAAAGATTATGAGGGCCCAGGGGCCGATATTTAACAAATGTTTCTTTTTTTTGTTGCCAGAAACGTGTGCAGGAGTGTACTCAACAACTTTTAACAATTTTTTTTTTTTTTTGCCAGAAACCTTTGCGGGACTGTACTCAACAACTTCCCAAAGTTGCATGCCGATCGGATGAATGGTGTAGTAATGCATAAAGGACAAACAGACATACTTTCATTTTTATATATATATAGAAGACTAGCTTACCCGTCGCGCGTTGCTGCGATCTCAGAAGAAAGGAAATTTAAGGAAACTTGTTATGTTAACATTCAATTTACATTGTGTCATTTTTATTGAAACTTATTAATTTTAATATGGAAAACATCTTAAAGTGATGTTTTCATTTTGTTTATTTATTCGAGTGCTTGTGGATACACGGTATTTTTTGTTTTTTCGTCTGGTGCGCACACGAATAAATCAGAAGGTTTTCCGACACGTGAGCTGGCCACATACAGTTGTCCATGCGAGGAGCACAGATTCTCCAAATCTAGTCCACACACTTGCAGCGATTGTCCTTGTACTTTGTTGATGGTCATTGCAAAAGCGAGTCGCACCGGAAACTGTAAGCGTTCAGTATTGGAAAGATTATGAGGGCCCAGGGGCCGATATTTAACAAATGTTTCTTTTTGTTGTTGTTGCCAAACCTTTGCGGGACTGTACTCAACAACTTCCCAAAGTTGCATGCCGATCGGATGAATGGTGTAGTAATGCATAAAGGACAAACAGACATACTTTCATTTTTATATATATATAGAAGACTAGCTTACCCGTCGCGCGTTGCTGCGATCTCAGAAGAAAGGAAATTTAAGGAAACTTGTTATGATAACATTCAATTTACATTGTGTAATATTGAAACTTATTCATTTTAATATGGAAAACATTTTAAAGTGTTTTTTTAATTCTGTTTATTTATTCGAGGGCTTGTGGATACACAGTATTTTTAGTTTTTCCGTCTGGTGCGTCCACGAATAAATCAGAAGGTTTTCCGACGCATGAGCTGGCCACAAACAGTTTGTCACGACCAGGCTTCCTCAGGATCAGAATGATGCTTAAAAGGGTCCACCTCCAGATTGCACTATACTCTGACTGTATATATAACACAGAGCATAAAGGAAATCAGGTGAGGGAAAGGTACGGAAGGGTCTGGAACGGGAAAGGGAGGCTGAAACGAGAAAAGAAGAAAACACACAAAGGTAAGTACAAGAAATCACTAACTACTCTCTTTCAATTCTTGCTAAAACACCACCTACCAAGTCGACTAGCTGTGGACTGTTCTTCTCCCTTCTCTTGGTAGGTATCAGATAAACGCCTCTATACCCTAGCATCAAGCTCTGTAATACAGAAACAAAAGGAAGCGTTCATACCTGAGGTTCAGCACACCAAGCACCAACAATCCCCTCTCTCTAGAATCATGCATACCTTCCAGCCTTCCCATATAACAGAAAAGAAATCCCCTTTGTCAAATCATCAAAAAATAGAGGGGTAAAAATAAACATGGAGGAATCCAGAAGTCAATGACAGTCTTGCACAAACATCTCCAGAGGAAGAACTAATAAGTTTTTGTATCCGTAAATAGAACCAAGTTCCAATATAATGTTCCACTCACATCAATTGCCAAGTTCTTTTTTTTTTTTAATCCGGATAAATGCAACTGACATAAAAGCGTGTCTCAGCCGAGAACGCGAGTACTCACGATGTGCAGAAACCCCTTACTGCCTTCCACAGAGTAAAAGAACTTTAGGACTCCAATATCGTTAACGACAGTTCTCAGCCGAGAACACATTCGTGAAGATTCTTTTTGCCCGATGAATGTAAACGGTTCCAGGATAAGCGTTCAGCAGCCGCTGAACGCGTGAATTCAATTGGTAGCAAAACAAACAGCCTCTCTCGTGTCAGTCCAAAACACGGGTGAGTCCAGGACGGTGCTCGGCAGCCGCCGAACGCTAGCAATTAGCTTAGAGCTACAACACCTCTCGTGTCCCCTTCAAGACACGACGATTCCCCCAGCAGGAAACACGGACGTCCAGCAGCCGCTGAACGTTAACAAGAAATCCAGAAACAGTTCCCAGAAACCAGTCTCAAATTCAGGTAGCAAAATCACATACAACCTGCAGCCCGAAAATGGCCACCTAAATAACTACCCAACTCCTCCCAGTTGCTAGGCATGTGGGACAGGTCAGTCAATTATTCGCATATGGATCTTATATTCAATGCTGAACAGACTATTTATATAGGCACTTTATTTAGTTCACATACTTACAGCGATTGTCCTTGTGCTTTGTTGATGGTCATTGAAAAAGCGAGTCGCACCGGAACCTGTAAATGTTCAGTATTGGAAAGATCATGAGGGCCCTGGGAGTCGATATTTAACAAATTTATTTCAATATTTTTTTTGCTAGAAACCTTTACGGGAGTGTACTCAACAAGTTTTAACAAATGTTTTTTAGTTTTTGTTTTTTAGTTTTTTTTTGCCAGAAACCTTCGCAGGAGTGTACTCAACAACTTCCCAAAGTTTCATGCCGATCGGATGAATGGTGTGGTATTGCATAAAGGACAAACAGACATACTTTCGTTTTTATATATATAGATAACTAGCTTACCCGTCGCGCGTTGCTGCGATCTCAGGAGAAAGGAAATTTAAGGAAACTTGTTATGATAACATTCAACTTACATGGTTTCATTTTTATTGAAATGTATTCATTTTAGTATGGAAAACATTTTAAAGTGTTGTTTTAATTCGGTTTATTTATTGGAGTGCTTGTCGATACACAGTATTTTTTGTTTTTCCGTCTGGTGCGTACACGTATAAATCAGAAGGTTTTCCGACGCGTGAGCTGGCCACATACAGTTGTCCATGTGAGAAGCACGGATTCTCCAAATCTAGTCCACACACTTGCACGATTGTCCTTGTGCTTTGTTGATGGTCACTGCAAAAGCGAGTCGCACTGTAAACTGTAAACGTTCAGTATTTGAAAGATTATGAGGGCCCTGGGGGCCGATATTTAACACATTTTTTTGTTTTTTTGCCAGAAACCTTCGCAGGAGTGTACTCAACAACTTCCCAAAGTTTAATGGCGATCGGAAGAATGGTGTAGTAATGCAGGGTCGTGGACCAGGGTCAGCGGACTCGATAATTCTCGCCTTGGTGCCTACTCTAACCAGGGATCACACTCGGTAACTCTGGGCATTAGCTTGCCTCATCTCTACAACGGCCCCCCACATTCGCCGGGGATGCCTGGTTTCACCTTGGAGATACCCAGTAGGGACCATCTCACAGGGATAGCCAGGACGGGTTCCCCAGCGGTCTACAGCGCCACGATGCCTCAGGGCAGCAGTGCGCTTTACAAGACACACACATACATAAAGGACAAACAGACATACTTTCGTTTTATAAATATAGATAGATAATAGGTATAGATCTGACAGATTTTTTGAAAGGTTCCTTAAAGTCATAAAGGAAACAATCCTGGTATTGTGAAGGCATAGGTATCTGAAAACGCTGTGCCGCTCTTTCCAGGATGTTATGGAAGCCCCTGATATCCTCAGGAGGCGAGTCGGCTTGAGTAGGCACCGGGGATGCTGGACAGGGAATTACATAATCATTCCACTCATCATGTGTCGATTGGGAATCATGAAGTTCCCCTTCCTCATGTGGATCCTCTTCCTCATCATCCGTGGAAGGCTGAGGCAGTGAGGTGGTAGGCCCAGGTTGTAAAATCAGGGGTGAAGACTGTGGTCTCGGTGGCAGAGAGGCTACTGGAGGAGGAGGAGACTTAGCAGAAGTTGGAAACCTCTGTTTATAATCAGTAATTAGAAATTGGAGGTCTGAAACCAGGGACGCAGGTAGGCAAACCATAGGAAGTGGAGCAGGATGGCACTCTTCAGGGTAATCCACCTGGTCCTCCTGCTCTTGGTCATCATAGTCCGAGCTGTTGTGGTACTTGACGTGAATTTCAGATGGGCTTGTTGCAGTTCTGAACATACTGCCATCGTCAGAATCTTCCTCCTCCAAGAGGTGAGTAGGAGGCAAAGGTTGGACCCTACTAGGGGAAGTCAAGGCCGGTGTCAGCATGCGTTTTGTAATCTTGAGGTGTACATACGCACTGTGTAGCTTGGGTTCTGTTGTTGTCGACGAGCCCGTCGACGGAGTAGTCGTCGACGGCGGAGCGTCGACGGGCACCATCGTTGGTAACAGCGACGGAGCTCCCGTCGACGGACTGGCATTGACGTTGTTGATGGGGTCCTCGTCGATGGGGTCCTCGTCGACGGAGCCGTCGTCGACGGAATCCTCATTGATGACGGGGTAGACGTCAACGGAACAGTCTTCGTCGACGTAGGCGTTGTCACGCTCGTCGGCGATCGTAGTGTCGACGCTGGCTTTGACGTCGACGATGATTTCTTTATGATGAAGTCGTCGTCGTCGACGTGGTCAAAGTTGAAGACGCGACAGAAGTTGAGACTGTCGTCGTCAACGAGGTTACAGTCAAAGATGTAGACGGAGATGTCCTCGTCGTTGAAGCCACCATCGACGAGGCTGTCGTCGATGAGGTGGAAACAGGCTTTTTAAAGGTGTGAAGAGCCTCCTGAGGAGAAACCTTTGTCGGTAGAGCCTTAGGATGTGCCTCTGAAGCCTTTTTTTGCACCTTCTTTTGAGGTGGCTGTGATGAAGGTCCTGGAGAGGCCACTCTGGGTCTTTTCTGAGAGGAATGTGAAGACTTGGAGGAACATTCACTCTCTTCAGAAGACACGGCTTGGTCTTTATCTTTAAGCCTCTGCAGTCAAATTAAGAGGCGTACCTCCCTGTCTTTGAGGGTTTTTGAAGAAAAGTTCCGACATACCATACAGTCCTTTGAAGAGTTATCTGGGTAAAAGCAGTAGAGACAGTCCTTGTGTTGGTCATCAACATGAAATGAAAGTCTCTTTTACCACAGGAAGCTCCTTTTTTAGGAGTATCTGCCATGAAGAACTTGAGAACTCCACATAGAAGAAGGAATTTTGAGGAAAAAAGCACTGGAAATCCAGAAAACACGGAAAGCTGAGCAGAGCTCAGAGGAGACTCCCTTAGCACGACGTGCGGTAGAAAATCTGAGGAAGGTTCCAGAGGGTGGTGATAGCTGATTAGCTCTTCTCCAAAGTTTGTTCCTTTTTACAAAAGGACATGGATATGTTACTAACGTGAGGCCCTTGGCCTATTACTCTATATGCCTAATGAGACATTACTTTATTCATGTACCGGGGACTCCCATCTCGATGACGAGAAGTGACTCAGGCATGTGAATCTATGAAAGATACCCTAATACTGGATAATTTGAGCAAAAACCAGACTGAGAGTTATTCAGCAGTGTATTAGCTTCAAGAAAAGAAATTATCTGCCTATCTACAAATTTCTCCATGATTTTAGTAGCCACAGGTAAATAGAAGTTGGTCTAAAATTATTCAGTAAAACGGATCTGCATTAGGTTTCTTTAATAAATGAAGAAGAAATGCTCACTTCCAAGTAAAGAGAAACATGCCTGTTTCAAGCAAATAATTCAGAATTGTGTTAAGCACCGGATTAATGGTAGAAGAAGCCATCCATAGGATTTGGGGAGGACAAGGGATCCTGGAGATCCAGATTTACAAATCTCAAGTTCCTTAAGAGATAAAGGTGAAGTTAAGTAGTAAAGGACCCTGATTTAGCTCAGGTTTTGCTTGAACATTGGAGGGGTTACTGTACAGAGAGTTCTGCCGATCTTCTGTATTTTCTCATGAAAATATTGTAATAAAATCATTACAGAGTTCAGGAAATGGGCAAAATCTACTTTTTTGAAGCAGCAGGGTAAAGGAAGAAATGGAAATGTTTTGACAATTCACGTGGAGTGTTAGATGCCGTTGAGATTAAAGAGGAAAAGTAATATTTGATCACTGTCAATAGATTGGCAGAATTTTTTTTATGCTGATTTACATGTCGCTTTAGCTTCAGGGCAATAGAATTGTCTCCATTAATGCTCCAGATTTTTACCTCTGTTCTTCTCTTCCGTTAAAGAAGATGAGAACCAAGGAGCCGAAGGTTGTGATGGATTAGTTACTTACCTGTAATCCTAGTTCTCTTACAGGGGTATTCTCATCAAAGTCATAAGCACTAGAATATTCCTGAGCAATCTTATATGTGCCCCACATATATGTATCTCTCTCTCTCTCTATATATATATATATATATATATATGGGGTTTCCAGGGCACGAGGTGACAGAGAGCTGGAAGGCACGGCGCGCTGTGTGTGACTGCTGCAAGCGCAGGTGCGCACTTTGCTCGATTTGTATTATACGGCTGCCCCTGGCCGTGCAGCAGAGCACCATCCCTGGCTGAAGCAGAACTGGATGTACAGCACAGGGAGACCTGAGCATTGCACGCAGCAGCGCTTCTGAAGGTACAGCGCTCCGCTTTTAATGACTGTTCCTGAATCCCTACCTTCTCCCCCTACTTAAGGGATTAACACAGACATCCGAATCTGCTTAAAATCAGGAAACCCACTGAAGGGTCTGTTGTCAATTGTGCCTCGGACTACAAGAACCATCAATCCTGGTGGTGGAACAAGCACTAGCCACGCCCATTATGGGCGGCACTGTCTAAATCAAATAAAATTGGACTTTCAAAGGCACAATCACAGCCTGTTTTTCTGCGCCAGCCCCAAGAAGAAGAGGCGTTGGCCTCGAAACGCGTAGGGTGCATGCAAGGATGAATAATTCACAGGAGCAGTGGGGTTTCCAGGGCACGAGGTGACAGAGAGCTGGAAGGCACGGCGCGCTGTGTGTGACTGCTGCAAGCGCAGGTGCGCACTTTGCTCGATATATATATGTATCTCTCTATCTCTCTCTATATATATATATATATATAACCTTAGTAACTCACGATCTTTTATGAACTGCGATTATAGGTAGCGATACTAGACTGTTCATAACATCTAGAATGGAAGAAAGGATAAGCTATGTAAGGATGGTATTATCTTGTAGTTTGATAAAATATTTATATTTTGATAATATTTATATTTAACAATCTTTTAAAGAACATTTATTTATAGTATTTGTACTTTAAGCATATTGCAATTTTTAGGCATTTTTTTGCATAGTTCCTTTGCCTTTTATCTGCTGCTATAGATGTATATAGATGAATTTAATCGAATAGAGATGTGTGTATTCATATATGTATTTATACTCCATGTATAGTACAATTTGGTATATCAAACATCGTTTATCGCAGTTCTTGATACGTTTTTTGACCAACAAAATGAAACTGCATTTAAGCAGTTAGCAAACACAACAGTATGTTTTCTATGTTTATGGTTGTGTGCCATGGAACTATTTATTACGAGCACTTTAAATTGAGCACATCCGCCCCATAACGTTGTCATGTGATCAAGGTGCGTCGTGGTGGTGAGCAAATAAATCACTATATCACTATTCCTGGGTTTGCCTTGTCTTCTTAGCTGCCAGACCGCTGCAGGACGTCTTTATGCTGAATATATATATATATATATATATATATATATATATATATATATATATATATATATACAGCACACTGGGTCCTTCCGGGTACCTCCTCCCGTAGTCAGGTGGCGCGGGAAATCGGCAAACCCAAAGCCGAATGATTTCAATGAAAATTCCCCAGTTTGCCAATAAGCACAACCGCGCACTCAAGGAGATGTAGTCAGGAAAATGTTTTATTTCCGGATAACGCTACGCGTTTCGACACCCCACGGTGTCTTGATCACATGAGTCGATTTTTAATAATGTTGTCAAGTTTGACAAATGAAATAAGTGTCTTTGGCTTATAACTACGCCATAATTTATAAACATAGAAGGAATTGTATGTTTATTACCCTGTTTTAAGATGGCCGACGTATTTTTATCGAAACTCTCAGCCCATTTACAGCCTAGTCCTGTTTCTATGTCTAAAATTGTGACTGTTATGGTTGGCGCACTTTTTTCAAACTGTGTATTTAAATATGGTGGAGCGCAGTGGCTAATTGTCAGTGAGCAAGGGCACAGCCAGTGCCCGAAACGCGTCTGATGAGGCTTGCACCCTTTGCACGAAAATGAAATAAATCACCATTTATAACTTAAGTCTGTCTCCGGCGTTGAACTCTGGTGTCCGTGTATTTGTCTGCGCCGTAGCGCATGGGAGGCGAATTGGATCTAATCTATATCGGAACTGGTCTTTTTCGAATTAACGTGGACCCCTCCACCAGCAAGAAGGCCAACGAGTTAAGAAGGATCGAAAGGAGAATCTGTTTTCACAGAAGCAACGAGCGTTGGCCCCCTGCAAGTTACGAATTCAGTCAGCAGAATACCTGTTTGGTGTTGCCCAGGCGTGAGTCGGAGGACGAAACCAGGAAGCAGCACCAACGGTGAGCGACTTCACAGTAACTAACGCGCAGGTCGGGGAGGTGCCGATAGAGACAGCAGAAGGGGTTAGCACAGATAACCCCGCGGTGTAAGATTATCTTTCGTATATCCATAAGGGTAGCAATGTCTGAAGAACGTGAAAGAGAGGAGGCTTTTGATGAACTTTTTCTCAACCTGCCCAAATTGGGACCTGGGACCAGTCAAAATAAAAACGTTGAAGTGGTGGCAATTCTGATGGAAAATCACTCATGAAAGGACTAGAGAAAAATAGCAGTAGCGAACTCACTAAATGGTGGGAAATAAGATCACTTGAAAAGTACCACGAGGTGGGGAGGGTGCCCCGGGGCCTCCGGATCATGTTAGTCCCGAGTTTTGAGAACCCTTTCCCTTTGTTACTAAAAGACTGGGCAGAGAGTAACTTGGAAGCTTTAATGAGACTAGTATGTCTCCTTGTGAAATATGCCAAAATAGACAGGCAAAAGAATTTGGAGGAAATTACTCGAATAAAGGAAGAGCTGGCAAAAGAAGAATACACTAAGGATAAAGTGTACATAGACAAGTCCACAAAAGAAATGAAAGACCGTCTTAAAAAGCAAGAAGACACAATAAAAGCAAGAAAGGCATATAAATTTGCCCGAGATCAGCAGGACTATGAGCTAGGTCAGATTTACACTTTTGGTCGTAAGTATGACCATATGCGCAAACAACGAGGCGGGGCGTCCAACAGATCAGGCCCTGTGGTGCGCAATGTTGAGGCAGCCGCAATTGATACAGACGCGACGAACAGTGACGGCAGTCTAGTACCCAGTGATACCGACTCTGAGAATAGCATCACTGGTGCAAAACAAGGGGATATGGGCCAACTCACCCTGGCAGAGGAAATCGAGTATATAAGGATGCAAAGAAACTCCTCCCTGCGTCCGAGGAATCCAAATATACAACCAGGCAAAGGAGGAATGCAAGGAGACACCAGCGCAGGAAATGTGTCCAAGCAAAAAGGAAGGCAGTAGAAAAAGAGATTCTGGCAGAACAACAACAAACAGTAAATGTCAACTTAACTGGGATCGATCCTAATGCTGCTGAAAAACAATTATTATCCTTGGGCCTTTCCTTCTGCCCGGAGAGTAACTTTAATTACTGTCACACTTGCATCGATATTTTCAAATTCATTCGGAAGATCAAGCTCCGTAAATATTACTCCATTAAGACAAATCTGGAAATAAAAAAGAAAGAAATGTATCCAACACTACGGAACCAAGTGGTTTACAAGTGAGAGATGTTAATTTGATGCGCGTGGTGCAGCAATTATCTGATGAGGACAATGAGACGCTTTACATACAGGACATAGCCGAGAGAGGAGGCATTAACGTGGGCCAACCATCAGCAAGCCCATTTAAACCAGTATCTACTTTTATCCCTAACATGCCAAGAGACGCCATAGACATCTATGCGGACCGGATCATTGAAGAAGTCAAGCACCTACATATAAAAACCACACAAACCCACAAAGCCCCCAATGCTAAAATGAGAGACTATTCAACCCTCATGCGCAAATTGAAAACCAACGATGCTATTATCATCAATCAATCAGATAAAGGAGGGAATATTGTTGTGTGGGGCAAGAAAGAATATATGGAGGAAGCTTTTAGACACCTCAACGATGTACAATGTTATGCTAAGGTTGATATGAAAACAGTTAAACACATCCAAGATCAGTACAAAAATGACCTCAACCAATGGAAACGTGAGGGTTTGATTTCAAGGGATGAACACAAATTTATGTTTAAAGAACACCCCACCATCCCCAATATTTACTTCATCCCCAAAGTCCATAAAAAGGTGTTTGCTGTCCCTGGGAGACCCATTGTCTCATCTATTGCCAGTATTTTTGAAAACACCTCAAATTACATAGACTTCCACCTCCAAGAGTTCGTGACAGCTTTGCCGGCCTATATCAAAGATACCACCGAGTTCCTGCATTTATTGAACCAAGGTACATGGTCTGACAATCTATTACTAATTACCATGGACATTGCTACGCTTTATACTAGCATTGACAATGCAGATGGCATAAGAGCTACCAAGTATTTTTTGGAGAAAAGACCAATTGAGATGTACAGGCATAATGGCATGTTACTATAAATTATTGAGAAATGCTTAAACAACAATGTGTTTTTATTCAATAACGTTACATACAAACAACTGAGAGGAGTGGCAATGGGGGCATGTTTTTCCCCTAGCTACGCGGGGCTCCACGTGGGCTGGTGGGAGGAACATGTCCTCAGGGTCCAATTTGCCGCCATTTGTGAAACACAAGTGTTGAGATATTGGTGTTACATAGATGACGTATTTATAATTTGGCAGGGTTCAATGCAAGAAGCTAGTAACTTTGTAGAAAAAATTAATGATAACTGTAGGAGAGTAGGGTCTGCAATCCTATGATCACCCAGATTTTTTGCTTTTGTTTCACTGGTTTACGACTTTCTCTGGCTGTGGGCCTGTCAATCAGACCCACAGCCTAGCTGTTCTCTCAATAAATTGACATGTGTACCTTAGGTGCATTATCCAATTGGTACTGGGCCACCATATCAGACCCTGTAACTCAGGGCATAGGTTTACCCAGGGCCTACCAGGGCCTGAACATGTATTATACCACCCCTGGCTGGCCATCTAAATTTGACACAACTGGCTGCACGACAGCTGGGGCAAGGTGGTGTAATCACCCTTTGCTTTAGATATAGGATACCTATATCTAACCCTAAAAATGGACACACAGATTCCTATCAGTCACTCCTATGGCAGGCCTTGACAATCCTGAAGGCAGAGTGCTTGGAATCGTGTGAGATGGTGTTCTGGCATGAGCTGAGCCCGTTTGCAGCTTGCGGAACCAAGTCCTAATAGCTGTTCCATGATAACGCATACCATATACTCTTAAGTGCATTATAATCCTCGCGGTTAAATGCTATCTTTGGTATTGCTTTATCAAAACATGTCGAGTAAGGTGTCATACGAATTGGAATACTAACCCCTCGCCAATTCTGGCGACGGGGTTAGCATTCCACCCTTTCTAGAGGGACACGACATGTATGTAACTGTGAACCCCAGTTAAAGTTAACTCAAGCCTCAGCTCCACAAAATGGATGCTGCCACCACAGACACGAGTCTGACCTCCTGCTGCTGGGAGTCCTTCCAGCGAGGAGAGCTTGGACAAAGGGTTTCCTGTCAGGGGCGGTGCTAGCACCATCCCAGACAGGGTTTTGTGTATCCTGGGTAGGCAGTGCTTTACAGGAAGGTGACTGCAAGTGGCACCCCGGTGCTCACTATGCATCTGCCGGCTAGAACCAGTTCCAGGGGCACACCAGCCCCTGACCTGGGGAAAGTCCGGCATGGGAGAGGGGTGTAACCACCCCCCTTCCTGGTCCCACCCCTAGGGCAGGACCTAGTCGCGTACCGACCCCTTTCTTTAGGATAAAGGCAGGAGCGGGGACTCTTCCAAATTAGATCATCTTTGAATCAGGAAACTACTTTCTACGAAAGGAACTCTCGACTTCTTCTCAAGATTACTCCCTTGTGGCTAAGGAGTAGTCACCCTGCACCCGCAGGCACCATCTAAGAACTCTGCGGTTTGCTGCACGTCCTTCCTCAGGAATCCGACCGACCAGCTCAACGAGACCCGGCTTCCCTGGCACCTCTGACCTCTACCTACCTCTACAGCTAAGCTGAGAACCGTAGGTGCGACGAGACCTCGAGGGACCGGCCATCCTCAGAACTGCACGACTTCTATCCACCACGACCGCCGAGGGATCCTCTGGTGAGTGCTTTGGGGTCCGTGAGCAGCTCCACCACCGAAGTCCAGCCCCCCAGCATCTCCACGATCTGCGTGGGGCTCTTCTGCCTTTTGCTGCTCAGCGCGTTGTCTGGCTACTAGCCCGCTGGCTTGTGGCCTTCCCGACGACGATCAACAACGACAACACTGCTGGTCTGGTTGCTCCAGACTGGCCCTTGCTCCCTTCCAAAAGAGGAGCACCCCAGACCCTCCTGGTCCCCTCCAGACGCCATTTTAGGTCCACCGCGTGGGCTTGAATTTGCCAAGACTTGTTGCCCCAATCCTGGGTCCAGCGACGTCGACAGCATCAACCATCGTGGGACAGCTCGCACCTCCATCCTGGCCGCCGACAACGCCTCCTGGTCCGTGAGACTGCAGAGCCCAGCGTCGCCCACTCACCTGGTCGAGGTGACTTCGACCGGTGCCATCCTGGTGCCCACACAATCACTGTCTAGTGATTAAGAACTTGGTCCCCTCTGCTTTCAGGTGTCATCCATCTTCGATCCAGGCTTGGATCACTCAAACAATCTTTACTGGTCGCCTGCCAGCAACTTCTTTCTTCAGGCTCCTGGTTCGTCAACGAGGATTCCCGACGTCTTTTCAGACCTATGCAGCTGCAGCCCCTGGGCTACGTAACTTCGGCATTTCGGTGCCCCAGCATAGCCTCACTATCCAAGGGTCCAGATCCACTTTCGTTTTCAACCTACCTAGTCGGGTTCGCCCGAGAACACTAACTTTTGCTTTTACTAGCCTCCATAGACTTTGTCCCGCATCCCGCGTGAGAGTGCACACTCTGCACCCGAGTCCCCTAGGCCTCCTATTAGTAATCAGAAGGTTCAGTAGTCAAGGTCTAGCGATTCCAAAGCCTATTAGTCAAGTACTTACCTGCTAGTAATTTCGCATTCCACTTTCAGAGTATATGGTTTTTCGTGCCCCTCGGGCATTTGTGTAAATTGTGCAACTTAAAGTATTTTCGTAAGAGTTTTGTTGTGTGCTTACTACCCTGTCCTCATAAAGAGTACAGGGCTGTTGTGATCTAAATAAATACACTGTTTATTGTCATAACACTTGTGTGGTGTCCTTTCACTTGGTGTTCAAGGGGTATATGTGATGGTATAACAGCTGGCTTAACACGCCCTCTAGAGTTTAGCCCGAAGACTGCTCGTATCCACGCTACTAGGATAGCTGGTCTATAAGGTTGACTTACAACCAATCATCAATAAGGGTTGTTTGGACTGATACAAAGTGCTCACTAGAATAGTGAACATTATATATCAGGCCAACTTCTCACAATAACCATCTTAATTTGAAGTTTACAGCTAACATAAGTGCCATCCTTTAAAATCTTAAAACATCCTAATCCTAGAATGTTAAAACCCCTCCTAAGGATGTATGTGCCTACGCGAGCCCTTCGCTCAGCCAACCAGAATCTGGTTGAAATCCCCCGTTTCAATCGTGCTAGAGCTGGGGGACGCTCTTTCCGTTATCTGGCAGCCAAGCTCTGGAATGCCCTCCCTTCCAACTTGCGAGAAATTAATGATCTGTACCAATTTAGGAAGGCCATCAAAACTTTTCTGTTTCCTTAAAAATTCCGATTTTCTGTGTCTGTTGTGTTTTGTTTAGGATCAGCGCCGGGACGCCCCTTTGCTAGAGCAGCTGCGCGCTCTATAAAACCCATAACATAACATAACATAACAGTGAAGCTAATTTCCTTGATGTGCATGTATCCATAGAGAATAACAGCATAGTTACCAGTCTATATAGGAAAAGCACATCAGGGAATACAATTTTACACGCAAACAGCTTCCACCCCCGCCATACTATCGCCAGTATCCCCTACGGGGAATTTCTCAGAATTCACAGAACATGCAGTACACTCTCACTTAGAGATCTATGCCAGCAGGAAGCGATAACCAGACTCATGGCAAGAGGGTATAACTTCGATAAACTTAATGAGGCCATGAAAAAAGCAAACACACAAAATCGCTCAGCCCTTCTGGACCCCGACAGAAATGTAGTAAATGCCATTGACAGAGGTGCAGTAAAGGATGAGATCAGACTCATTACTGGTTTTAGCCGTCAGGCTAAACAAATATTTAAAATTGGAAAACAGGAATGGCCTATCATTATGACTGACCAGGTGCTAAAAGAGATCATGCCTGAAGCTCCAACTATAACGTTCAGGCGTGCTTTCTCCATGCAAAATGAACTTGTCTCGAGCAGTCCAGAAACCAAAAAAGCCAATAATTGGTTGTCCGCTTGTCAAGGTTTTTTCAAGTGCAGTTCCTGCAGGGCCTGCACATTTGGGGTAAATACATCTACCTATAGCACCCCATTTGATGATACACCTATAGCCCTCAAAGACCATTACACTTGCCGCACGGAATATGCGGTATATGTATTGAAATGTAGCTGTAATTTGGTGTATGTGGGCAGCACCAAACATCCAGTCCACGTGCGCATTCTTCAGCAACTCAGGGCTATAGTACACTCAGATCAATATTACCCTGTGGCACGCCATTTTGAGACCATGCACAATAAGAACCTATCACATTTGAAATATTTTGTGATAGATGCAGTTACGCAAACCAAAAGAGGTGGCGATTTGGACAAAAGACTCAGACAATTAGAATCTAAATATATGATCAAACTCAACAGTATGACACCTGGGGGCCTGAACATGGGTGAGGATCTCCGTAACTTTTTGTAAATGACATTCCAGGCTTGGTTTGTAGAATTCTATTTTATAGTGATCCCCCTGAATTTTGCCACTACAATTATGAAATCATGACCACAATGTAATATATAACCTGGTCCCATAGACGGGCAGTTTGAGAATATGAATCGATAAATAAACACTTATGTGTCATTTCAAATCACGGCGGCACATTTTTTTTTACTCGCATATCAGGTCAGCCTGGTACGGAGTTCTTTAGTTGTTAGCTTCCTAGCACACCTACCTCCACCATGTACATTTACATTTATGGACCGATGACACGTCCACCATCATGAGAATTGTATACTACCAACAGTCTTAATCGAGAGTGACTATTATGTTTGAGTTATGGGCATTACTTAGTATGTATCTCTTTATACATTTGGAAGACCCAATTTAAGGAATAAGGAAAATTTTAACCATGGCACGAACATATTTTTACATTAATAAGAATGTTCACTAAGTCTGGGTCTATATTTGCACTTTGCACTTTATTGTTAAAATTGCATGGAATAGTTTGCACAAGTCTATTGTTTCAATTAACGTGATCAACAAATGCACTTTGCACTTTAATGCAATGATCTGTTTCATTATAATATCCGAGCGATATGAAACATGCTTGACATTGTGTAACATAGTTTGAGCATAACATTGCGGAGTTCCCTACTGTATAGTTTTAACGTATTTGATCGTCAAAATAGGAGATATGCCATGACGACATGTACTCATAATTTGCATTTATGCTAACTGAATTCTCGATTTTTAATAATGTTATCAAGTTTGACAAATGAAATAAGTGTCTTTGGCTTATAACTACGCCATAATTTATAAACATAGAAGGAATTGTACGTTTATTACCCTGTTTTAAGATGGCCGACGTATTTTTACCGAAACTCTCAGCCTATTTACAGAGTAGTCCTGTTTCAATGTCTAAAATTGTGACTGTGATGGTTTGGCGCACTTTTTTCAAACTGTGTATTTAAATATGGTGGAGCGCAGTGGCTAATTGTCAGTGAGCCAGGGCACAGCCAGTGCCCGAAACGCGTCTGATGAGGCTTGCACCCTTTGCACGAAAATGAAATAAATCACCATTTATAACTTAAGTCTGTCCCCGGCGTTAAACTCTGGTGTCCGTGTATTTGTCTGCGCCATAGCCCATGGGAGGCGAATTGGATCTAATCTAATATATATATATATATATATATATATATATATATATATATATATATATATATATATATATATACATATATATATATATATATATATATTAAAAGAAATAAGCAAGTGCAGCCCTATACACACCAGAGCTGAATAATGCCGTAAGAACTCCCCATTATATCATAAAACAGACATTAGAAACAGGGAAAAACAACAGCAAAATATGTTTTGAAACTGTTTCAATGCTCAGCAGTCAGCAGAAAACTCTCACATAGGACTGAAAGCATATACAGCTCCCACTGCATTGCAAAAACACAGTCTAAAAAGACTGAAAAGCTAACTCATAGCAACATAGAGATAAACTGGCACTGTGCCTTTAAGCTAGTCATGACTCCCAGCTTCCCATCATCCCTCAGGGGTGACAGTTAGGTCAGTTGTTCTTTGCGGTGACTAAAAAGCCATGGCATAAAGAGTTGACAATACCTTCAAAATACCATAATCCTTTGCCCGGGGAGGCGGGAGGGTTGCTTATGACTTTGATGAGGATACCCCTGGAAGAGAACTAGGGTTACAGGTAAGTAACTAATCATTCTCCTCCAGGGGATCCTCATCAATAGTCATAAGCACTAGAATAGAATAGCGAGCCTCACCTCACCCCCCTACGGGCAAAGGAAAACACAAAGGTAAACTAACCAATAAGTTTAGTAAACTATGCCAGGATAGATAGGCTACTAGCCAAACAGATTCCTCAAGAGGCCCGGTCCACTTGAGTATCAGCCCTGGAATCGGATTCTAGACAGTAATGCCTGGTGAAGATGTGAACCAACCTCCAGGTCGCAGCCCTGCAGATTTCTGCCACTGGAACATCATGCAAGAAAGCTACTGTGGCCGCGTTACCCCTAGTGGAGTGCGCTTTAGGGGGCAAGAGCAAGGGCTTGTGCGCCAATTGGTAGGCCAATTTTATACAGGACACAATCCAGCTTGAAATGGATAATTTAGAGGCTGGAAAGCCTGTTCTCATGGCACCATAATTCAAAACCAATTGGTCCGATTTCCTTATGCCCATGGTATCCTCCAAATAGAATCTAAGCACCCTCTTGAAGTCCAAGGAATGCAGCGACCTCTCCGCAGGAGTCGCTGGGTTTGGAAAAAAGTACGGTAGGGAGATGGACTGATTGATGTGATAAACAGATATAACCTTAGGCAAAAAGGAAGGGAGAGCCCTCAACAATACCCTGTTGTGGTGAAAAATAGTATAAGGCTCTTTTGCACACAGCGCTTGAATTTCGCTTACTCTGCGCGCTGATGTTATCGCAACCAGAAAAGCAGCCTTCAATGTCAGGTGCTCTAAAGTGGCTTTGTGAATGGGCTCAAAGGGAGGACCCAATAATTTGGACAGCACCACATTCAACTCCAAGGGAGGAGAAGGATTTTGGACCGGGGGGTATAGTTTCTTCAGCCCCTTTGAGAAATCCTTAACCTCCTGCATTTGGAAAAAGGAAGGTTGGGTGGCGGACTTTCTGTACGCCGTAATGGCTGACAAATGAACCCTTATTGTAGCGTATTTCAAACCCGCTTTAGCTAGGTATAGAAGGTAAAGCAGAATGATATCCTCCGGTCCCTTTGTAGGGTCAAAATTATTCTCAACACACCACAGGAAGGATTAGTTACTTACCTGTAATCCTAGTTCTCTTCCAGGGGTATCCTCATCAAAGTCATAAGCATTAGAATATTCCCGCCCATGCGTGGGACCCCGGAAACAATATATTATATGTGCCCCACATATATATAGACATATATATATATATATATATATATATATATATAGATATATATATATATATATATATATATATATATATATATATATATATATATATATATATATATATAAAATAAGCAATTGCAGCCAAATAAAACAGTAGAGCTGGAATATGCTGTGAAGAATTTCCACCATACATGTGTATTTGCATTAAAAACATGAGAAACAACACCAATGCTTGTTTAGAACTGTTTTAATGCTTAGAAAACAGTAGAAATTCTCATAACACACTGTAAGCATATACAGCTCCCAGGCTGCATTGCAAATACCCAGTCTAAAAAGACTGAAAAGCTAACTTGTAGCTGTATGTACTAAAACTGACGCCGTGCCTTTAAGGCACCTCTGCCCCTAGCTTCCCATCATGCCTCAGGGGTTACAGTTAGGTCAGTTGTTCTTTTCGGAGACTGAAAACCAAACCATGGTAATAACAGGTTAAAACATCTCCTACTTAATAAACAAAGTCCTTTGCCCGGGGAGGCGGGAGGGTTGCTTATGACTTTGATGAGGATACCCCTGAAAGAGAACTAGGATTACAGGTAAGTAACTAATCCTTCTCTTCCAGGGGATCCTCATCAATAGTCATAAGCATTAGAATAGAGTAGCGAGCCTCACCTCATCCCTGCGGGCAAAGGAATCAACAGATAACATTCATATTCGTAGGCCCAAAAGCAGGCCTTACTCTACCCAAATAGGTTTCTCAAGGAGGCTTGCCCTACTTGAGACTCCGCTCTGGAATCAGACTCTAGGCAATAATGCCTTGTAAAGGTATGGACTGATTTCCATGTTGCAGCCTTGCATATTTCTGACATAGGAATGTCATGTAAAAACGCTATTGTGGCTGCTTTCCCTCTAGTGGAATGAGCTTTGGGTGATTGTAACAAAGGTTTGCCAGCCAGCTGGTATGACAGCTTGATACAAGATACAATCCATCTGGAGATGGATCTTTTGGCTGCTGCAAACCCCGTTCTCATTGAACCATAATTGACAAAGAGTTGGTCTGTCTTTCTGGTGTCCTTCGTCTTTCCTAGGTAAAACTTTAGCACCCGTTTAAGATCCAACGAGTGCAACGACCTCTCAGCTGGGGTCGATGGGTTAGGAAAGAACGAAGGAAGGGTAATCGTTTGATTTATATGAAAATCCGAGACCACCTTTGGGAGGAAAGATGGACGAGACCTCATTACCACTTTGTTGTGGTGAAACACAGTGTAAGGTTCCTTGGTGCAGAGTGCTTGTATCTCGCTAACCCTGCGCGCAGAGGTTATTGCCACCAAGAAGGCCGCCTTCCAAGTGAGATGCTGCAAGGAGGCCTTGTGTATAGGCTCAAACGGTGTAGACATCAGCCTGGAGAGAACCAGGTTCAACTCTCAGGGAGGAGAAGGATTTCTCACAGGGGGATAGACCTTCTTCAACCCCTGAAGGAAATCCTTAACCACTGGAACTTGAAAAAACGATGTTTGTGTAGGTGATTTCCTGTACGCTACTATGGCAGATAGATGAACCCTAATAGAAGCGTATTTTAACCCTGATGTAGCCAAGGAAAGGAGGTATGGAAGGACTACCTCTTCTTGTCCTTTGGTGGGATCAAAGCCATGGTCCCTACACCAAATGAAAAATCTTTTCCACTTGAACGCATAAGACGCCCTTGTGGAAGGTCTTTTGGCCTCTTTTAAGATATGCATACATTCCGGAGGTAGATTTAGGTGTCCATATTGCAAGACCTCAGGAGCCATGCAGTCAGGTTCAGTGACGGGAGGTTGGGATGCAGGATCCTCCCGTTCATCTTGCTCAACAGGTCTGGCCTGCACGGCAGGCGTCTGTGTGGACACAGTGACAGATGTAACAGGTCTGGATACCACCATTGTCGCGGCCAATCCGGAGCTATCAGGATCATGTCCATGCTCGATCTGATGAGCTTGGCCACCACCTTCGGAATCAGTGCCAGAGGAGGAAACGCATAGGCGAACATTCCTGTCCACTCCAACAGGAGAGCGTTCCCTTGTGTCCCTGGCCGGTGGAACCTGGACGCGAAGGCGTGTCATTTGGCGTTTTCGTCGTCCGCAAATAAGTCTATGTCTGGACGACCCCAGCAACGGAAGAGTTCTTCGACTACTTCGTCGTTTAGAACCCAGTCTGGCTGATCTTCGAAGTGCCTTCTGAGCGCGTCTGCTTTTGTCTTTAGCTCGCCTGGGAGGTGCACTGCCACCACCGACAGTCCCCGAGCCAGAAGCCAGTGCCAGATTGTCTGGGCCTCCAGAGACAGAGGACGAGATTGAGTTCCTCCCTGCTTGTTCAGATAGAACATAGTTGTAGTGTTGTCCGTCTGAACCAGGATTTTGTCAGTTTTTATTGCTGGAAGGAACGCTTTGAGCGCCAGATGAACTGCTCGAAGCTCCAACATGTTGATGTGGTATGTCTGGAGGTTGGTCGACCAACGACCCTGAATCTGAAGATGACCCATGTGAGCACCCCAGCCTTCTAGAGATGCGTCCGTTACCACAGACAGCAAAGGAAGAGGTTGCTGAAAAGGGACTCCCTGCAGGACATTCCGAGGGCGAGTCCACCACTGTATGGAGGCCAATGCTTCTCGAGACAGGTTGATTCGATCCTCCCAATCTCCTGTCGCTTGGTCCCACTGGTCTTCCACAGACTGTTGTAGAGGCCGCATCCTCAACCTGGCGTTCGGTATTAGGAAGATGCAGGACGCCATGGAGCCCAAAAGAGATGCTACTTCTCGCACCTTTGGAAGAGGAAACTGAAGCAACTTTTTGCATTTCTGCCCCATGGAAGACAGTCTCTCCTGCGAAGGAAACGCTCTTCCTAAATTTGTGTCTAGAACTGCTCCCAGATAGTGGATACTTTGCGTGGGATGCAGGACCGACTTCTCTGTGTTCACGTGGAGGCAGAGCCTGTGCAGTTGTTGGAGACACAGGTGACAGTCTTTGGTGACTTGACGAGGAGACGAACTCTTCAAGAGCCAGTCGTCTAGATAAGGGTACACAAAGAGACCTCTTTTGTGAAGACACGCCCCTACCACTGCCATGCACTTGGTGAAGACCCTTGGTGCGGATTTGAGACCGAAGGGAAGCACTTTGTACTGGTAATGCTTGGTCCCTACCAGGAACCTCAAGTACTTTCGATGACCTGGTGTAATAGGAATGTGGAAGTACGCGTCTTGTAAATCCACCGAACACATCCAATCTCCGATTTGTAGATGAGGACATATTTGGTGGAGTGCCAACATGCGAAACTTCTCTTTGACCACCACTTTGTTGAGGAGTCGAAGATCCAAAATCGGTCTGAACTTGCCTTTTTGATCTTTTTTGGGGACAAGGAAATATCTTGAGTACACTCCTTTCCCCCTTTGGGATGGGGGTACCTCTTTGATTGCGTTTTTCTTTAAGAGGACGCTCACCTCCCTTTTGAGGAGCTTTAGTTGGAACGAGCGAGTCTTTTTTGGAGGAATCGGTTGTGGTCTCTTCCGGAAACGTAGCGCATATCCATTGCGCAGTATATTCAGCACCCACCGATCTTTTGTGATGCTGACCCACTCTGCCAGGTGTTGTGCAGCACTTCCTCCCACTGGAGTGGGTAACGGCGCCAGAGGAAGCCACTGCTCAGGCCTTGCCTCCTCTAGGCGTGGTAGAGGACTGATGATGTCCGCCTCTGCCTCTGCCCGATTTTCCTCCTCTGTATTGCGGCTTTCCTTGTGGCTTGTTTTGAGACCATTGAGGGGTTTGAACCCTCTGTTGGCCTCTCCGGTTCTTGTTGGTCTTGAAGCGTCGTTTAAATGGTTCTTTCTTCTTCTCCAGACCAACCGCCTTCACTGTGTCTAACTCCGTTTTCATACGGGCCATTTCCTGATCGGCATGCTCCCCTAAGAGTGAAGATCCGGAAAAGGGTAGATTGAGGATGCGCTGCTGGGCATCTGGTTTGAGACCAGTTAAACGCAGCCAAGATGATCTCCTCGCACATACCCCATGTGAGTAGGCATGTCCTGCTAGAAGGGTGTTATCTGCTGATGAACTAATCATTTGGTTCGCCACCAAACAGCCCTCCGTTACTGTCTCCTCAAAGTCCTTCTGGTCCTCCTTGGGCAATTTCTCCTTGAATCGTTCCATGGAGTCCCATAGGGCCCTATCGTACCTCCCCAGAAGGGCTGATGCACTAGAGACTTTCAGGGATGAAGCTGCTGTACTGCATACCCTGCGTCCCCAAGAATCTTGTGTCTTGCTGTCTTTGTCAGGAGGAACCGAAGAAGAAGGAGCGACAGTGTGATTCTTTTTAGCTGAGGCTACAATGACTGAGTCCGCCGCAGGCTCTCCCTTAACAAAGATAGGATCTGACTCGGCCGGCCTATATTTCTTCTGGATACGTGCCGGTACCGCCTTGACCGTTGCTGGCGTGAGGAAAACGTCTTTGATTGGGTCCATTATCCCTGGAACCAATGGGAGTAAAGGTCGTGTATATGATTTGTGACGAAGGGTCTCAAAAATCACAGTAGCGGACACTTCTGGAACCGCCATCTCTATATTTAGTTTGTGAGCCCCCCTTTGTAAGACGTCCAGATACGTATTGACGTCGTCAATCGGGGAAGCTCTGGAGCGAGGGCTGTCTGCCAGCGTCGGAGAGTAATCCCCTTTAGAAGATCTAGATGAAGATGAAGAAGAGGACGATGGAGTTCTCCTTCTCCTGTGATAAGATTTCTCCTTCCTCACTGGTGATCTTCTCGGTCGTTCTTCCCCTCGAGGAGAACGTGATTTTCTCTGATGCTCCCTTCGGGGAGATCTCGATCTCTCCGCCCGTTCCTCCCTTCTCGGTGTTCGAGATCTGGGTTGCTCCCTCCGTGGAGATCGGGAAACCCTGGGGGTATGCGACCTTTCCGCTCTCCTCTCCCGAGAGCGTGATCGGTGCCTGGAAGGACTCTGTCTGTCCGCCTCTTCCATCAGTCTCTGAAGAGGTGACCTGTGGTCTGGGCTTACATATCTTCGTAGCCTCTCCGTCGCTCCAGAATCCTTCCAGTTACTCAACGGACCATACCATCTTGGCGAGAGTCTTGCCTGTGTGATATACCGTCGCTGGGGTGTCTGTTGCACCGGACTCCTACTCCTAGAAGAGGACCTCGATGAGCTAGAGGTACTTAAGGAGGAATGGTGAGAAGCAGATTGAGTCACTAGAACGGTCGAAGGCACTGAAGGAGATCTTCGTCTCACCGGTGTTGGAGGACGTCTCAAAAGTCTTTCCCTCGACGTCGAACGCCTCTGCGGCGTCGGAGTGATAACCTTCGACGTCGAACGCCTCGACGATGACCTGTGGTCCCTCGACGTCGACCGGCGATGTTGAGCCGACGACTGAGCCTTCTCCTTCGACGTCAAACGGCGTTGTCCTGCCTTCGACGGAGGTCTCGACGTCGAACGGCGTTGCCCTGCCGTCGACGGAGGTCTCGACGTCGAACGGCGTTGTCCTGCCGTCGACGGAGGTCTCGACGTCGACCGACGTTGGTCTGCCGGCGACGGAGATGTCAATCAACGTTGTCCTGTCGTCGACGATGCCCTCGACGTCGACCGGACACGTGGCGACGGCGGAGGATCACACATCCTCGACGTCGAGCGCCGACGCGCCGTCGACGATGATCCCTTCCTCGACGGCGAGCGTCCGAGGGGGCTCTTGCTCCTCGACGCTGAGCGTCTCCGTGGAGACGTCGGCGGAGGTGTCACACTCTTAGAAGCCTGTCGACGTTGAGACGACGGCGAGTGTGATCTGTCTCTCGACGCCGATCGTCGCCTGGTTGACGACGGCGGAGTTGACTTATATCTTGACGCCGATCTTCTCGTCGACGGTGACCTCATGGCTTCTCTCGACGCCGATCGTCGCCTAGTTGACGACGGCGGAGCTTTCTTCGTCGTCGGTGAACTTCTTTTCGACGCCGATTTCTTCATCGACGCCGGTCCCGACGTCGACGGAGTTTTCTCTCTAGAACTGTCCATCAGATGTTGTTTTTTCAGCGCCGAGCTTGCCTGTGGAGGGAGTTCTGGGTCTCTTTGAACTCTTCCTCTCTGTAGATCTTCCTCTGATGGATCTCTGAGCCAGACCATAGAGCCTGTTCCTTTCCCTGTCTTTAAGCGTTCTGTCAGACAGGTTTCTAGAATGTGAACAGTCTTTAGGATCATGATCCTCTGGCAAGCATAAAATACAGACCTCATGAGAGTCTGTTTTTGCCTTCTTGTGGCCACAAGAAGGGCATTTATGGACTAGTGTGGGCATCCTGACAGGAAAACCTCACAAAAAAATCGACTGCTAAGCAGCTATTTACTTGACACTGATGTTAAAAGTCAAAGTAAATCAAAAAATTGTTCTTTAGAAGATTTTCTGACTGAAAAAGGCAGAGAAATGTGGAGCTGTGTATCCAGGGTCCTTCCTGAAGGAGCCGGAAAGAACAACTGACCTAACTGTAACCCCTGACGCATGATGGGAAGCTAGGGGCAGAGGTGCCTTAAAGGCACGGCGTCAGTTTTAGTACATACAGCTACAAGTTAGCTTTTCAGTCTTTTTAGACTGGGTATTTGCAATGCAGCCTGGGAGCTGTATATGCTTACAGTGTGTTATGAGAATTTCTACTGTTTTCTAAGCATTAAAACAGTTCTAAACAAGCATTGTTGTTGTTTCTCATGTTTTTAATGCAAATACACATGTATGGTGGAAATTCTTCACAGCATATTCCAGCTCTACTGTTTTATTTGGCTGCAATTGCTTATTTTTATATATATATATATATATGTATATATATCTATATATATGTGGGGCACATATAATATATTGTTTCCGGGGTCCCGCGCATGGGCGGGAATATTCTAATGCTTATGACTATTGATGAGGATCCCCTGGAAGAGAAGAACCTCTTCCACTTGGACGCGTATGACGCTCTTGTGGAGGGCCTCTTAGCCTCTTTCAGGATATGCATGCAGTCCTGTAGCAGATTCAAGTCTGTATTGTAGGACCTCAGGAGCCATGCTGCCAAGTTCAGGGAGGGAAGACTGGGATAGAGAATCCTCCGTCCATCTTGGTCAGCAGGTCCGCTCTGTACGGCAGCCGCCTGTGAGGGAGTACCGATAACTGAAGAAGGTCCGGGTACTACCACTGCCGTGGCCAGTCTGGAGCTATCAGAATCATAGTCATGTTGGATCTGAGGAGATTGGAAACCACCTTCGGATCAGGGGCAGAGGAGGAAAGGCGTAGGCAAATGTCTGTGACCAATCCATCAGAGCACATTCCCCCGTTTTCCTGGACGATGGAATCTGGACGCGAAGGCATGGCATTTTTTTTGTTTTTGTCGTCTACCAACAAATCTATTGATGGACAACCCCACTGATGGAAAATATCTGCCGCCACCTCGTCGTGCAGCACCTAGTCTGGCTGATCTTCGAAGTGCCGACTGAGTGCGTCTGCCTTTACATTCTGCTCTCCCAAAGGTGCACTACCACTATGGATAGGTTTTGAGCCAGAAGCCAGTGCCAGATCGCTTGAGCCTCCAGGGAGAGAGGGGGAGAGAGGGCGAGAGGGCGAGAGCGCGTACCACCCTGTTTGTTTAGATAGTACATGGTGGTCGTGTTGTCTGTCTGGACCAGGATCGAGTCGGACCTGATCGGCAGTAAGAAAGCTTTCAAAGCAAGATGGACTGCTCGTAGCTCCAGCATGTTTATGTGGTAGGACAATTCCTTCGTGGACCACCGGCCCTGCATTTGAAGGCACCCCATGTGTGCCCCCCATCCCTGCAGAGATGCATGCGTTACCAACGACTGCACCGGAACAGGTTGATGGAAAGGGACTCCCACCAACAGATTCTGCGGCCGAGTCCACCACTTGATGGAGGATTTCACTGCTTAGGAGAGCACGATCCGATCTTCCCAGCGACCCTTTGCTTGGTCCCATTTGTCTTCCAGGTGCTGCTGCAACAGTCGCATTCTCTGCCTGGCGTTGGGGATGAGAAACATGCAGGAGGCCTTTGAACCCAGCAGAGATGCACCTTGCCGGACTGATGGGCGTTCCGTCTGGAGTAGAATCCTGCACTTCTGCTGCATCGAAGAAAGTCTCTACCCTGAAGGAAATGCTCTTCCTTTGTTTGTATCCAGAGTCAATCCTAGATAGTGGATCGTCTGCGTGGGCTGTGCTACAGACTTCTCCATGTTGACATGAAGGCCCACATTGTGCAGTTGCTGTAGACAGACTTGGAAGTCGTTTCTTACTTGCAGATGGGATTGTCCTTTGCGGAGCCAACCGTCTAAGTAAGGGTAGACAAACATACCTCTACTGTGCAGGGCGGCCGCTACCACTGCCATGCATTTGGTAAAGACACGTGGAGCACACTTGAGCCCGAAGGGTAGGACTTTGTACTGGTAGTGTTTGTGACCGACCACAAACTGCAGATACTTGCGATGACGTGGAGCAATAGGGATGTGGAAGTACGCATCTTGTAGGTCCACCGAACACATCCAATCCCCTGTTTGTAGATGTGGACATATTTGGTGAAGGTCCAACATGTGAAACTTCTCCTTCACGATGACTCTGCTCAGCAGGCGAAGGTCCGGGATAGGTCTGAACTTGTGCGCCTGGTCTCTTTTGGGCACAAGGAATTACCTTATGTAGACTCCTGAGGTTCCGTGACGATCGTAAGTGGTGTTTCTGACTCGAACGAATATGGTCGAGTCTGGTATCTACGAACCACAAATGACGAGTTTAGTGGGTATGCGCAATTTCGCTGTGCTAACCTAAACCGTTCGTCTGTTTCGTGGGTTTATACATCTGTACCCACGGGTTCCATCTTAGATATGGCATCCATTTTGTCTCTTGCCCTCAAGTAGCCAGCGAACAGACGCTGTCCGCTTCGCGACCCTGGGATTCCCAAGACTCTTGCGGAAGACACGTTTCCTTTGAAAGTGTCTTTATGATGAGGGGGATGATACTGTAAGGTAGATGGCCCCGCTCGAGGCTCATCTTGCCGTGCCGGACTATTGTCTCAGCCGTGCATCTCATTAGGCACGTCCCTTTGATGCCTGTAGCTCGTGTTTCCCGATACCACCCCTTTTTACACCCTTTCCGATCTCCCTACTGTTTCTGCCTTCCTCTGCACCTGTCTTTGTTCCTTCTTCGATCTGTTTACTGCCGATTGGAATGTACTAATGGTGGGAAGATGGGTTTTTACAGTTGGGAACCGCCAAATGTTTCCGTACTTATGTTCCGGACCTTGAATGCATCAAAGCGACCCCCTCTCGGGGATAATTATGGGAACCAAGTTGTAAACCTTTGTGTACCATGTCAACCTATGAGAGAAACGTGTATAAAAAGGAGCGATCCACAGTACCGAATTGAAGCAGTCTCTCAGAACCTACACCCGTTGTACTTCTTGTGACTTCTGTGTTTCCCTGCAGTAAATAAACCTCGAATCTTTGACGCCGAAGGAAGTGTCCCGTGTCTCTGTCATTTGTACGCCGGAACAGGTAACCCACGAAGGTTTCAGGTGTTGTCCCCTGGCACCGCTGGGTCTTAAATAACCCAGTCCTTCAGTTGGCGCCCCACGTGGGGCTGCATCAGTGGTACCGGTCCAAGCCCGACGATCGTGAGGAACTTCGTGTGAAATCTCCGAGGGAAGGTGCACCCCGCTTCATCGATCCTGTTGTCGAAATAAGTGGCCCGACAACTTTTCCCACGAAGATTCCCGCCTCCTGACGGCTGCGACGGACTGCTGCCCTGACTGTAGACCTGTTTTGGCGCCTGGCGTAGACCTTGGTACAGCGAGACGATTGACGGGCCTTCCTGGTGACGCCATCGATCTTTGAGTTAAGTATTTGTGGGTCGCTCCCAGAGTCCTTAGTTGTGGTTGCTCAGTTGTTGCATGGTTCCATTGCATTTGTGGTTCTTAGTACTTGGTTCTTTGTTGTGTTATTTGACGTCTGCAGTCGCCAAAAACCGAGGGTTTTCGCTCTTTGCTGGGACTTGGTAAATCCCGTAACCCTTGACGTTTGTGAAACTCGGCTAGTGTGCAAGATGCCTGGTCGTAGTACTTTGTTCAGTTGTTTCAGACGTTGTGGTGCGGATTCCCGACTGGAGGACTCGTGTCCGATACCTCCGGTTGGAACTCCAACTTATGAGCTTTACAGTAAGCACGGGTTAGGTCCGATTACCTTTAATGAATATTGGGTTCGTTATACCAAAAAAGACGGTGTCCTTAGTTGGCCACCTCACGGTAGTTTCGAGACCCCCATTTTAGATAACCTCGAGGATAAATTGTTTAAGAAAAAGTCAAGGCCGGCCATGTTTGATGCCTTTCGGTTGTGGCGTAAAGAAGCCCGACAGAAAGAGATCAGACAGACTAAACGTAACCAGAGAGATGGTGTTGCTACCATTGTAAAGAAAGCAGAGCAGTTTCAGCGTGATAAGGAGGAAAAGGAAAAGGAAGTATTTGATAGGCTTCAGCGTATGTCTATAGATAAATGTTATCCTGCTTTGCCAACGGAGTCGGATAAAAAGGAAGAATTAGTTGAGGATCCTTTAATGTCCTATCTTATGAAGTCACCACCTCCGTACGCACAGGGTACCGCAGCTCCTGTGGTTCCCCCTGCCCCTGCTCCTGTACCTGCTCCTCAACCTGTTCTTCCGGCTGTTCCTGCTCCCTTGCCTATTGCTGTTCCTACTGCTCCTCCGCTTGTGCTTCCACATACACCTGCTCCCGCTACTGCTCCGGTTCTACTTGCGCCTACTGCTTCTTCTGTTTCTACTCCTTCTCTTGTTACTACTATATCTTATACTTCTCCAACTACTCGACGTCGTACTCCTTCTGTTGCTGCTAGCTTCTTTAATTCTCTTGGACCTATTCTTGAGTCCGCTGGTTCGGACGGTCCTCAAAGACGTAGCCAACTTCCCGGTAATAGGGAACGTGCTGCGTTGTATAGTATGGCGATGGGGTGGATGACGCACCCTTTTAGAAACCCTCCACGTGTTGTGCTTGATACGTTCTGTCAATTCAATATACCGACGCAAAGATATGTCTTCGAAGAAATGTGCAAAGTTTTGCGTGACCAAATATCGGCTGATGCATCGGAAGATGTATTAACCGCCTTGACTAACCTACAGCTCCAGTTCTCGAGCGGAATGATAGTGGATACTAATGTTCGACGCGCTGTTGAGCAATTGTTATCTCTTCGTCTCTCTCCGATACCTCAAGCATTGTTTGTTGAGGATGTTGAGAGACACTTAGATCCGTCTGGTCAGTTTCCCATGCGCGAAGTTCCACCAGTATGGATGCCAGCTAATCCTCAGGCTCAACCTCCGGTATTGGCACATTTCCAGAGAGTATGGATACATCTCCCATGGAAACGTTCAGAAGTATTACAGGTGAAGCAATCTTTGCCTGACCCCCGCAAAAATCCCGCAGGGTACTATAAGGAGTTGTTGCAGCTCGTAGATGCTACGATAATGAATCTTGCCGATATCGATATGTTGTTTGGCAATGTTGTACCGCAACCGGTATGGGCTAAGATTCGGCACGAAGATCATGCAAACGAATTAGGTGGCGATTGGGCTGCTCTTACTGCGGCAGACGCACTACAAACTGGTGGGGCCAAGCCTGAACAGCTCATTACGGCTTTGCCTCAGAGAATTATTACCCTAATGAAAACGCTTATGCCAGCTATGAGGGTGAACTGGGACAAGTTGTCAGCTTGCAGACAGAAGAAAGATGAGAGTGTCTCTGATTTCTTTACGAGATTTGAGGAGGCATTCATTGACCACAGTGGTCAGGATATGAGTACTGAGGGTGGACAGCGGTTGTTTGTGGATAAATTTGTTTCAAACTTATTGCCCGATTTGAGCAATAAATTAAAAGATTCTGAGAGTGCGTGGGCTGTCTCTACGTCTGCTCAAATATTGTCTACGGCACAATATTATGAGAATAGGGAGAAAGAAGAGAACGATCGTGCTGATAAAAAGACGAAAGAACTTAAAACTAAGGTGTTGTTGCAGCAAGCGTATCCTCCGCGTTCGAATCAGAATGATTCGCAACAACGTAATCGATCGCAGCCGCAATCTAATAGGTCGCAATCTCGAAATGACTCCTCTTCGCAGAGATCATCGTTAGGGTACAACCAGTGTGCCTATTGTAGACAGGAGGGTCACTTAAAATTCAATTGTTCTGTTCTAAATGAGCGTAATAGTGGTAACACATCTAGAGGAGGTCGTGGTGGTTCTCAGCAGACATCACGTGGTAGGGGTCGAGGTGCTCCCAATGATCGTTCAGACAATTCATCAAATTCTAACAATTGTTTTGATCAACGTGGATCATCGCAAGGACGATCTGCGCAGTACAATGTAGATGATTATTACGTCGATCAGGATGCTGACGACGGTAATTACTAGGACAGCCGTAGACAAGGAGAGGGAGTGGTATCAGTTCCGGTTGATCAGAGAGGGCCTTACGTCGCAGTTGCCACCTCGGGCGTCGTTGAGCCTTTTCTGTTGGACACTGGTGCAGCGAAAAGTTCCATCATGCATTCGAAACTCCCTGGCGCACCTTTGTCTGGCTTAACAAATGTTTCCGTTGGATTCTCTGGCGCCCCTGTTAGCAATCCGGTTTCGTGCCCATTGCCACTCACAATTGGGCCACGTGAGCTTGAAGCTCCGCTGATTTTGACTACTGGGTGTGGTGAAAATCTCTTGGGCCTGGATTTGCTAAAACGTCTGTATGCGACTTTGTATTGTTCTCCTGCGGGAGTAAAGCTTACGTTGGGTGAGAGAGTTGTCTCTCCTATGTATTTGTCTCTCGATAAGCTCCCACCGGAATTGAGTTCTCTTCCTGCATCTTTGTGGGCAACAGGTCCAAACGACGTGGGCCTGCTTGATATCTCCCCTTATGTTGTCCATTTGAAATCTAATGTGCGATTGCCACGTATTCCCCAGTATCGTATCTCTCTTGACGGTGAACGAGCACTGTTGGCGATCATCTATGATTTGATCGAGAAAGATGTTATTGAGGAGACTCGGGGAAACGTGTGCAACAGCCCTGTACTACCTATCCTGAAACGTACCGATCCTTCTAAACCACCTGTTTATCGTTTTGTTATTGATTTACGGGAGGTAAATAAAATTGTGATTCCTCAGTTCCCTGTTGTGCCTGACATCACGGCGCTACTGACTCTGATTCCAGCTTCTGCATCTTGGTTTTCGGTGATTGATCTGAAGAATGCGTTCTTCAGCATCCCGATTGCTGAAGAAAGCAGAGACCTTTTCGGCTTCTCTCTTGGTGGTCGCAGCTTCCGGTTTAAACGTGCTCCTCAGGGCTACTGTGAAAGTCCATCTATTTACAGTCAAGCCTTGAAGGGTCAACTAGATGCGTTTGTGTTGCCGGCTGGTGCGGCCTTAATCCAATACGTTGATGACTTATTGTTGGCTGCAGATACTCGGGACATTTGCAAACTTGCCACTGTCTCGTTGTTGCAGCATCTCTGTGACTTACATCACAAGGTGTCTCCTTCTAAGCTTCAATATTGTTGCCAAGAAGTAACCTACCTAGGTCACTTATTGTCAAAGGAGGGAAGAAGGTTGACCCCAGAAAGAATTGCAGCAATTGCGCGCATATCTGTGCCAACAACCCAAAGAGATGTGCGTGCCTTTCTAGGTATCACGTCATACTGCAGACAGTGGATTCCAAATTTTTCATTGTTAGCGAAACCATTGGTGGCTCTTACGTGCAAGGATGTTTCAACTCCTTTACCATGGACGGATGAATGTCAGAAAAGTTTTTCTGAATTGCGTGACGCATTGTGTTCGGCTCCTGTGTTAGGTACTCCTGACTATAGCAAGCCGTTTACACTATACGTTCACGAGAGGGAAGGTTGTGCGTTGAGTGTGTTAACGCAACCTTTTGGTGATAAGCAACGTCCATGTGCATATTTTTCCTCGACCTTGGACCCGGTAGCTAGAGCATTGCCGAGTTGTTTGAGAGCAACGGCGGCAGCCGCGGTCTCCATCCGACAATCAGCAGGATTGGTCATGGATAATATGCTTACGGTGATGGTTCCGCATGCAGTTGACACTCTTTTGAATCGTACGAAAACTCAGCACTTGACGAGTGCGAGGTTGTCAGGGTACGAGTTGACGCTTTTGGCAAGTCACATTCAGATAAAACGTTGCAATGTGCTGAACCCGGCGGCTTTGTTGCCAATTAGTACAGAGTCAGATGAAGTAGCAGCCCATGACTGTTACTTGAGGACTGAGGAGGAAACAAAAGGTCGAGTGGACCTTAAAAACACTCCTTTGGAAGATCCCGATGGGACTTTGTATGTAGATGGTTCATGTTTTAAATTGCCGAATGGTGATGTGACGACCGCGTATGCTGTGGTAACGTTGAATACTGTTGTGGAAACTGCAAGATTGAATCAGAACTCTGCCCAGGCTGCAGAGCTGATCGCTCTAACTAGAGCGTGCGTGTTGGCGAACGGGAAACGGGTGAATGTGTTTACCGACAGCCAATATGCCTTTGGCGTCGCTCATAGCTTTGGGCGATTGTGGAGAGAGAGAGGTTTTATGACGTCGCATGGTACGAAGATTCAGCATGGACAGCTTGTGAATGATTTTTTGGATGCACTTACGTTGCCTAAGCAGGTAGCGATTGTTAAATGTAGTGCGCACCGTAAGGTGACGGATGATGTTGGTCGTGGTAATGCGTTCGCGGATGAGATTGCTAAGGAGACTGCCCGGAATCTTAGTACTAGAATGTATGTGACGAGTTCGGTTAGGTGGCCTACAGAGACTAGCATGTGTGAGGACACTATTGAGAGCGTGAAAGCAATTCAGAATGAGGCCACTGAGACTGAAAAGACGAAGTGGAAAGAGAGTACGGGAAAGTTGGATGTGAATGGTTGCTGGGTCAATTTGTCGGAGCACAAGAGGTGGTTGTTGCCGGATGCGTATGTGCTGGCTGTTGTGACAATGGCACACGGGTTAGCACATATTAGTGCGAAAGGTATTTGCAAGTTGTTGTCCCCTGTGTGGAAGAATGATGGCATCACGAAATGTGCTGAGAGATTGGTGAAGAATTGCATGATATGTATGTTGTACAATCCTGGTAAGGGAACTCCTACACGTCCTGGCCACTTTGCTCCCCCTTCATATCACTTTGAAGTAATCCAGCTAGACTTCATCCATATGGAGAGATGCAATAACCTGAAATACGTTTTAGTTGTGGTTTGCGCATTTTCCCGATGGATTGAAGCCTACCCTCTTAAAGACAACACTGCCCTGTCTACTGCGAAAATCCTGCTGAAGGAATACTTTCCTCGCTATGGAATGCCTCGAATTGTATGGTCTGATAACGGAAGTGAGTTCGTAGGGAGCGTGATGAAGAGTGTGTGTAAGGGCCTTGGAATTAATCAAAAATTCCATAGTGCCAATCATCCCCAGTCAGCAGGTTTGGTTGAAGGGTATAATGGCACCCTTAAACTCAAACTGGCTAAGATTCAGGCTACGACTGGTCTTTCGTGGCCTGACGCTTTGCCCCTTGCCTTGTTGTCAACAAGGGCGACAGTACACTCCCGAGTAGGGCTCAGTCCCTATGAAATAGTGTTCGGCCGTCCTGTGAATGTTTGGGGGGTTCCTAGACCGGGTGTATTTTCTAATCTTGAGTACCCAATGTTGATTGATTATCTTCATGATCTGACTGCTAAACTGAGGTTAATTCACCAACAGGTTTACGAAGCATTGCCGACGCAGACGGAGGGTCCAGGCCACCAGCTCCAACCCGGGGACTGGGTGGTTACCCGCAACTTTACCCGCAAAAAGAATTTGGAACCCCGCTTCACTGGACCCTACCAGGTCCTCCTTGCCACGAGAACTGCCGTCCGTTTGGAAGGGCGAAAAAATTGGGTGCATGCCACTCATACCAAGAAGGTTCCTATACCTTTACCGGCAGACTCGTGGGTGAGGAAGGGCATTGCTTCATCCGAAACCGAAGGACCACAGACTTTTGTACCCTTTAGCGACGCACAGCCTGTCGGAGAACCCTCAGTGCAGCAGAAAGACGTTGTTGAACATTTGCCATCACAAAACTCAAGATCAGAACAATCGACTGATCGGCAGAACTCTGTTCCCTCATCGGATTCTTTGTTTGACGAACAGACCCGTCCTGGGAAAACTCGATACTTTTTGCGATCCAACACCAGAGACAAATAAAATTCCCGTTCTGTCCCTTGACAACAGCATTATCCCATTTGCCACGATCAGTTCAAAACACCCGTATTATTGTGATTATTTTTGTAAAAATTGAGTTTCGTTCCATCTATGTGCTTTTACTTCCACAGCTAAGAGATTTTCTGTATATACATTGTGAATAAGATACCTTTCATCCAGGTGTACCGCAGGGCCGCGCGTGTACTTCCTTCTGGTTAGTAGGTCTTGGCGCTAGGCCAAAGACCGTCGGTTCCTGGGAACTCCTAGGGATTGACTACTGCTACACAGAACGAAGTGCGTCAAGAAACGTTGCGGGCGGTTGTAGGGGATGGCGTTTTCGAAGCTGATGGACTTGGAAGAAGCTCAGGCGCAAAGATTCAAACTGCAACAAATTATTCGTACCAAATGTTTTATGTTTCAAGTGTTCCTACTGTTTTTGACTGTTTCTTTGCTATTGGCGGGTGGGGTGTATTACATGATGTCGTACTTCTTACCTTCTGCCACACCTACTCCTACTTCTGAACCTAAATCTACCTCCACTGTATCCCCTCATTCTTTCCATATCTTACCCGAACACGAGCAGGCTAGACGTGTGGAGTTTAGAAATAATTCCTTTATTCAGCCCCTTCATCAGCATCAGTTAGTGGTTAACACCACAAATTGTTGGGTGTGTGGGTTAATGCCACATACCACGGATAAGGGTATTCCATATCTGGTCTTACCTTATAGCTCCCAGGGTTCAGCTCGAGCATTCCAAACAATGTTTCGAAGTGCACTAGATTCTTACCCCAGTCGAGAGCCACGTTCTCCCTACTCTGGTCCTGGCTCGTATTATAAGCCTTTGTCTATAGCGATAGAAGACTTGGATAGAGATATCTATGAGCCGTCGCTCATTCCAGAGGAAGAGGTACAAGCCTATAGGGTCCTGAGTAAGGTCGAGTATAGTGCGCTCACGAGTGAAAAGCAGCTTAGAAGCTCGCCTCCGATATGGGTCGTACCCCACATTGGTCATTTCTGTCTAATGGGTCGTGGCCGAAGATCGAAGGCTCGCCTCGGAGAGAGTGCTTGCTCCGAGTCTTATATCCTGCCGATGGTCTCGTCCCCTGTGTTTCTGGCTGCCTAGGGTACATATTTTGTCTGCTATGATCGTGCGTATACATGGTTGCCCTCCGACTTTGTGGGCTCATGTTTTATCGCAAATCTGTTGCCTCCGACGTTCACTGTAGATGCAGACTATCACAAAACTAGAGTTGTGAGAGGCGTGATTAGCGAAGAGGACACTGCCGGTCAAGAGGCAGGAGACTTTTTCAAGGGTTTCCTCCCGTTTTGGGGACCTATGGTTAATAGTAGGAACCTGAGACAGTTGACTCGGGTGGTGGAATCGACAGCTAATATCACTGCCAGTGCCCTTGGTAACATCACCACAGAACTTCAGGCGGAAAGGCTTATGACGTTACAAAACCGTATGGTTTTAGACGTGATCTTAGCAGATCGAGGTGGAGTATGTAAGGTGATCCATTCGAGCTGCTGCATTTTCATTCCAGATAACGCTCCGACTGTCTATCAAGCCATCTCAAGGCTGCATAAGATCTCTGAGTCCATACACGTGGACGTAGGGGATTGGACGCTGCTTGGGTGGTTTTGGGGCCTGATGTCGACTTTGGGTTGGAAGATTCTGATGATCATCGGGGTTGTTGTAGTGTTCCTGTTCACGTGTTGCCTTTGTGTACAGTGTGGTCCTGCCTTATGTGGCCTCTGTGCTACAACGTGTATGAGACAGTCATCTGTTACCAAAGGAGCTCGGTTGGACAGAGCTATGTTACAGCAACATCTAGATGGTCTGATGAATATCGAGTATGATTCTGACTAGTGCTTGCCTACATGAGGGCAAAAGGAGCGTCTGAGGTTCCGTGACGATCGTAAGTGGTGTTTCTGACTCGCACGAATATGGTCGAGTCTGGTATCTACGAACCGCAAATGACGAGTTTAGTGGGTATGCGCAATTTCGCTGTGCTAACCTAAACCGTTCGTCTGTTTCGTGGGTTTATACATCTGTACCCACGGGTTCCATCTTAGATATGGCATCCATTTTGTCTCTTGCCCTCAAGTAGCCAGCGAACGGACGCTGTCCGCTTCGCGACCCTGGGATTCCCAAGACTCTTGCGGAAGACACGTTTCCTTTGAAAGTGTCTTTATGATGAGGGGGATGATACTGTAAGGCAGATGGCCCCGCTCGAGGCTCATCTTGCCGTGCCGGACTATTGTCTCAGCCGTGCATCTCATTAGGCACGTCCCTTTGATGCCTGTAGCTCGTGTTTCCCGATACCACCCCTTTTTACACCCTTTCCGATCTCCCCACTGTTTCTGCCTTCCTCTGCACCTGTCTTTGTTCCTTCTTCGATCTGTTTACTGCCGATTGGAATGTACTAATGGTGGGAAGATGGGTTTTTACAGTTGGGAACCGCCAAATATTTCCGTACTTATGTCCCGGACCTTGAATGCATCAAAGCGACCCCCTCTCGGGGATAATTATGGGAACCAAGTTGTAAACCTTTGTGTACCATGTCAACCTATGAGAGAAACGTGTATAAAAAGGAGCGATCCACAGTACCGAATTGAAGCAGTCTCTCAGAACCTACACCCGTTGTACTTCTTGTGACTTCTGTGTTTCCCTGCAGTAAATAAACCTCGAATCTTTGACGCCGAAGGAAGTGTCCCGTGTCTCTGTCATTTGTACGCCGGAACAGGTAACCCACGAAGGTTTCAGGTGTTGTCCCCTGGCACCGCTGGGTCTTAAATAACCCAGTCCTTCACTCCCTTCCCTCGTTGTACAGAAGGAACCTCTTCTATGGCCTTTTTTCGTAGAAGGGTTGCCTGCTGGAGTAACTTTAGTAGATGAGGGCGAGATCTTTTTGGAGGAATGTCCTTCAGAAGCACAC
The DNA here is from genome assembly GCF_964263255.1 of Lissotriton vulgaris. Lineage (NCBI taxonomy): Eukaryota > Metazoa > Chordata > Amphibia > Caudata > Salamandridae > Lissotriton > Lissotriton vulgaris. The sequence continues at coordinate 22,889,293 of NC_141697.1, forward strand.
GAAAACGTAGTGCGTATCCATTGCGCAGTATATTGAGCACCCAACGATCTTTTGTGATGCTGCACCACTCTGCCAGATGATGTGAAGCACTTCCTCCCACTGGAGTGGGCAATGGCGCAAGAGGAAGCCACTGCTCATTGCTTCCCTGCCGATCTGGCCGTGGTAGAGGACGGCAGCTGGTGACCACCTCTCCCTCTGTTTGATTTGCGGCCCTGGTATTGTGACTTGCCCTGGGACCATTGAGGGGTTTGAACCCTCTGTTGGTATCCCTTGCGCTGGTTGGGCCTGTACCGCTTCTTGAACTCCTTTTTTTTCTCTAAACCCACGGCTTTGAGGGTTTCGAGTTCCGCCTTCATCCTGCCCATTTCCTCATCTGTATGGGTGCCAAATAGAGAGGATCTAGAGAATGGGAGGTTGAGGATTCTTTTTTGAGCATCAGGCTTGAGTGCTGTCAGCCTTAACCAGGAGGACCTTCTAGCGCAAACCCCATGGGCATAGGAATGCACCGATAGAGTAGCGTCCTCCGCTGCCGTGCTGATCACTTGGTTGGCAACAAGTGACCCCTCCGTAATGATTTCCTCAAAATCTTTCTGATCCTCCTTCGGAAGCTTCTCTCTGAAGCGGTCTAGGGAGTCCCATAAGGCCCTATCATATCAGCCTAACTGGAGACTTTCAGTGACAAAGCCGCTGAGCTGCACACCTTACGTCCCCAAGAGTCCTGGGACCTGCTTTCCTTATCTGGGGGGACTGACGAAGACACGGTTACAGCGTGCGTCTTCCTCGCTGCCGCAATGATCACCGAGTCCGCCGGCGGATATGTCTCCAAGAAGACAGGGTCTGTGAAAGCCGGCTTGTACTTCTTCTGGATGCGAGCCGGTGCGGCCTTGATCGTGGCTGGCGTCAGGAAGATGTCCATCACGGGTTCCAGAAGCCCAGGAACCAAGGGAAGCAATGGACGAGACGCTGTCCTCTGATTTAGCGTTTCAAAGATCACCGTTGTCGCCACCTGAGGGACAGACGTCTCGATGTTGAGCTTCTGAGCCCCTCTCTGAAGCACATCATGATAGGTGTTGAATGAATATAGGATGGTGCACCCAAAGAAGAGAAGTCTGTAGCACATATACTTGAGTAGAAAAAGTTCCTTTATTGTTTAGTAATCTTTAAAAGGCCTCAGCCAACGCGTTTCGTCCCCAAGGGGGACTTCGTAAGGGCAGAAAAGGTTTTATGATATTTCAGATGAACCAGGGACGTGCTAATCCAAAGCTGCGCGAGTCCACAATAAAGGTCGATATAATTCTAATATATTATCCAAAAGGTGGTGTGGTCAATCAAATGTCGGGACCAACGTCGTTGATGCGAAGGATCAATCAGAATTTGCAAGAGCAGTATAATAACCGATAAAAATATATATGATCCTCGTATCAAATGACTGAAGAATCAGAGGGTCAACTGTCCTTATGTCAATGGTGTAGCCCTTGGTGGATGAAAGGTCTGGAGTATAACCAGTTTGAAAAAGCAGGCACCATGGGTGACGTTGCCAATATTAAAGAGCTGCAATTGTGCGTGAGAAATGCGAAGGAACAGGCATGTATCACTCCTGTTCACTGCCAAGATAACAATCTACCCATAATAAGGGAATATTCTTCATACGAAACAAACCGTACAGCCGTCAACCGGAGGTTCAAAAGGTGTTGATATCATCTATCGGGGATACCCTCGACACAGGGCTGTCCGATAGCGTAGGGGAATAGTCCCTCTTCTAAGATCTTGTGGAAGAGGAAGACCACGACGGTGTCCTTCTCCATCTGAGATGGGAACTATGTCTGCGTTCCCGGGACCTGTCCCTGCGTTCTTCCCATCTGGGAGAACGCGATCTGTCCACCTCCTGTACCAGTCTTTGCAAAGGTGTTTTATGGATGGGACTGGTATACTTTTGCATCCGCTGAGAAGCCCCTGTATCCTTGCTCCAGTGATGCAGGGGGAGGAGCCATCTCGGAGACAAGCGCACAGCAGGGTAATCCTCCCTATGCTGCGGTGGAGACTTATGAGCAGGTCTGCTAGATTCTGGGGAGGCTGACCTCGTTGAAGGCCGTCTGGAGGAATGAGAGGAAGAATGACGTGAGGCAGATTCCGTTACCAGAACCACCGAACCTTCTCTAGACCTCTCTGAGGCAGGCCTTGACGTTGGGCGTGCACCTCTCGACGTCGAACCAGACTTTCTCCTCGACGCCGATCCCCGGTCTGATGAAGGAACTGGTCTCGACGCTTCCTTACTCCTCGATGTCGGTTCTCCCTGGACCTCCCTTCGTCTCGACGTCGAACGTCGACTCGACGGCGAACGCCGCCGTGCAGATCCAGATGAAGGGGCTCTGCTCCTCGACGCCGAACGTCGCCTTGATGACCACGGCGGAAGGCTCTTCCTCCTCGACGTCGATCGTTGTTGAGACGACGTCGGAGAGGTCTCGATCCTCGACGTCGAACGTCGTCGAGACGACGGCGGAGGGGTTCCTGTCCTCAACGCCGATCGCCGCAGGGAAGACAACGGCAGAGGACTCCTGCACCTCAACGTTGATCGCCGCTGGGCTGACGACGACGGAGGGGAACCTGCCCTCGACGCCGAATGTCGCACTGAAGACGGCGAAGGGCTCCTATTCCTCAACGCCGATCGTCTCCTGGTTGACGACGGCAGAGGGCTTCTGTTCCTCGACGCCGATCGTCGCCGGGTTGACGACGGCGAAGGATCATGAGTCTTCGGCGTCGATGATGTACCTGAATGTCGATGTCTTCTCGATGGCGAGCCCGCCGTCGATGGCCTTTTCTTAGATAAATGACCTACTGGTGGTGGATTTTTTCAGCTCCGAGCCCGACGCTGAGGTAGAAGGACGAGGGATCTTGCTTCTAGAAGGAGATCTAGACCTCTTGGAACCCTTCTTCACCAGAGATCTGCCTCTTGATGATTTTTCTTCCAGTTCATAAAGGAGAATTCTTTCTCTATCCTTCAAAGTTCTTTTGACAGGGTCTGGCAATGAGGACAGGTCTTAGGGTCATGATCTTTAGGCAAACAAATGATAAAGACTTCATGAGAGTCTGACCAGGTCTTCTTTTTACCACAAGAAGGGCAGGAGTCAAAAAGAGAAGGCATTCTGAGAGGAAAAAAATGCCCAAAGCTTGCAAAAAAGGACAGGACCGTATTTCAGAAGGTGGAAGACGTCGAAGTAAGTAAAGATTTCTCAAAAAAGTGAAAAATATTTCTGACTAAAAGCAGAAAGTGGAGCTGTGTAACCAGGATCCTTCCTGAAGGAGCCAGAAAGAACAACTGACCTAACTGTCACCCCCGAGGCATGATGGGAAGCTTGGGGTCATGACTGCCTTAAAGGCACGGTGCCAGTTTATCTCTATGTTGCTATGAGTTAGCTTTTCAGTCTTTTTAGACTGTGCTTTTGCAATCCAGCCTGGGAGCTGTATATGCTTTCAGTCCTATGTGAGAGTTTTCTGCTGACTGCTGAGCATTAAAACAGTTTCAAAACATGTTTTGCTGTTGTTTTTCCCTGTTTCTAATGTCTGTTTTATGATATAATGGGGAGTCCTTACAGCATTATTCAGCTCTGGTGTGGATAGGGCTGCAGTTGCTTATTTTCATATATATATATGAAGAACATTATTACCGACCTTCAATATGGTTTCTGGGAGGGACTGGGCACTGTTGAACAGGCCTTAAATTTAACCCTTTTAATAGGAAAGTATGCAGGTGTAAAACGGGGCAATTTATACCTGGTCTACGTCGACCTTAGCGCGGCGTTTGATTGTGTGATACATGCCAGGTTGTGGTCTATCCTGGAAGAGTTGGGCGTCGATCCTCCACTTATCAAGTTCCTGCGGGAGCTGTATTCCGACGCCTCGGCCTGCGTAAGGTACGGGATAGGTGGAGAATTATCACCCACATTCCACATAACGCGAGGAGTTAGACAGGGCTGTGTCCTGGCTCCCTTCCTGTTTAACTTATATTCTAACGGGCTGGAAGCAGCCATGTTAGAAGGGAGCCAGGACTTACCAACCATCAACCATCGCCCTATTCCAGCATTACTCTATGCCGATGATTCTGTCATACTTGCTAGAACCTTAGTACAGCTGCAAAAACAATTGGACAAATACTGTAAATACATGCTTTCATTGGGGCTAAAAGTGAATAAAAGCAAGACTTTCGTCATGACTACGGGTCCGAAAGTAAAAAGTTCCAAACATCTTTTTATCGATCAAACCAAATTGGAACGAACCAAGGAATATCCTTACTTAGGCATTTTAATCGACGAACAGTTGACCTGGAAAAGGGCGATGGTAAGCAGGAAACTGCTCAACCAGCGAGCGACCTCGGCACTTGTTTCTTTTTCTAGAAAATTGGGCAAACCAGCTCCTTCCGAGTTGCTCAAAATATATCAAGCTAAATGCCATAGTATTGCAACATATGGTTCAGGTGTCTGGGGTTATGTAAATACCGCAGAATTGCAAAAAATCCAAAATGGCTTTACTAAATACCTCCTGGCACTCCCACAGAGCGCCCCTATAAACGGCTGCCATATCGAGCTTGGTATTGACTACCTTTCGGACTACATCAAATGTCAACCAATCCTTCTATGGCACCGTATTTGGACTAAGCCACAATGCCATTTAACACGTGCCCTGATCTCTGACTGTTTACAAATGATGTCCTGGAAAAGAATTCCATGGCTAACGTATGTTGACAACTTTTTGAAAGACCTGAACCTCACCCACTATTTTACTGAGCCATCTTCCCTACCTGAGATAAGTAGAAAATCTTTGAAAAATCACTGTCTCAACCATTTAAGAGAACTGCGTCTCGTAGGTGAAGTAGATAAGCAAACAAATGCTCAAGTATTGATGGTCCAGGTCTCTCCTGGCATTCAGCCTTATATTACATTTTACTTATCAAATCATGAAAAATATCTATTAACCAGGTTTCGTTTTAATTTGTTTTTTCGTCTTGTTTCCTTCCCAACAGTATTAAATTGGTCCCATGATTTAGCTAAATGTCCGTGCGATCAAGTCTTCCCCCAAACAACTATTCATGTTGTCTTGTTTTGTCGCCACTATGATCAACCACGCAATCGTTGGCTCATTCCTTTGTTGCGCCAAATGGGGTTGAGGACCTGTCGTCCGGCACTTTTAGCACTTCAGCAGCTAGACTCACAGTATGTCGCAAAGAATGTAGCGCTGTTTTTGAAATCATGTTTAACAATCCGTAAGAGTATGGGGATAATGTCTAACTGAACACATGATTATCCGAATTAATTTTTGTATACAGACTTAAAATATTATCTTTTTAAGCTTTTATGTTTTTCTCCTGTAATGTAATAATGTGATTTTACCTGAATGTATTCAATTTGTATGACACACTTTTTATGGTTATAAAAATGTTAACCAAATAAAAGATTTTGAATATATATATATATATATATATATATATATATATATATATATATATATATATATATATATATATATATATACATACATACATATATACATATATGTGGGGCACATATAGGATTGTGTTTCCAGGGTCCCGCGCATGGGCGGGAATATTCTAGTGCTCATGACTATTGATGAGGATCCACTAGAAGAGAACTTTCAGCGACCTGAATTTAGCGAAGCCATGAGATCAAGGACATTAATATGCCAATTATTAACCCCTTAGCCGCGGCGCGAATTCCGCCACGGCGCGGAGGGGCAAGGGGGTGGGCGTGGCGCTGCAGTACTCATGATTATGAAAACAAAACAACTGCCAGTACTGCTCTTGATAATTTATCAACGATAAGAGGAGCTGAGTGGTCCTTTCTCAGCTTCTTTGACCAATCATTCAGTCCACACCTAATGTATATCAAACGAAAATTTATTTTCTACTTCCAAAAATTCGTGATTGGTTTTTTGTTTTTTTGGGAAGCTTTTTGCAAAATTTATATATACATTAAAAGAAGATCAAATAACATCAACAACAATTAGACCAAAAAATACATCAAATATTCTCTCGAATGGGAATGGAGTGTGGGTGATGCGGGGATGTTTACAAGACACAACAAATATCAACTACTGTTCTGTCAAAATTCACAATCTCTCCATTCATACTGCCAATCATACTACATGAAAACACTAAGACAGGTGAGGGGATCTTGTGGGGTTATGTACAAGGGAAAAGAGTCTTATCTACTATATACAATTTACACCAGCAGAAGAAATCAGAAAAGTCATACTAAACATGAAAGAAATACAGTACAAAAAAAGTGAATACTTGGTCGAATCAATTAGAGAGCAATGTATGCACGACCTAGATGAGTCTTAATGAACCAGATGACACAACGTCACCATGGGGAGAAATTGAAAGGTTATTCTATCTAGAGGGGTCGACGCGTTTCGAATCCCATAAATTCTTGGGATTCTCCTCAGGACCAAAAACAGAAATTTAATTGACGGCGCCCAATTCAATTGCCAAACGAAGGACACGGACAGAGACGGCGGATGATGGACCCTTAACTGCAGGCTCCGCGTCCAACTTCTGATTGACATCAGACTCGAAAAACAAGAACCTCCGGTGGAGACTACAAAATACGTTTCATTTTCTTCAAAGATTTCATCAAGCAACTCAGACAGATCCATTTCTGTTTTTGGTCCTGAGGAGAATCCCAAGAATTTATGGGATTCGAAACGCGTCGACCCCTCTAGATAGAATAACCTTTCAATTTCTCCCCATGGTGACGTTGTGTCATCTGGTTCATTAAGACTCATCTAGGTCGTGCATACATTGCTCTCTAATTGATTCGACCAAGTATTCACTTTTTTTGTACTGTATTTCTTTCATGTTTAGTATGACTTTTCTGATTTCTTCTGCTGGTGTAAATTGTATATAGTAGATAAGACTTTTTTCCCTTGTACATAACCCCACAAGATCCCCTCACCTGTCTTAGTGTTTTCATGTAGTATGATTGGCAGTATGAATGGAGAGATTGTGAATTTTGACAGAACAGTAGTTGATATTTGTTGTGTCTTGTAAACATCCCCGCATCACCCACACTCCATTCCCATTCGAGAGAATATTTGATGTATTTTTTGGTCTAATTGTTGTTGATGTTATTTGATCTTCTTTTAATGTATATATAAATTTTGCAAAAAGCTTCCCAAAAAAAACAAAAAAACAATCACGGATTTTTGGAAGTAGAAAATAAATTTTCGTTTGATATACATTAGGTGTGGACTGAATGATTGGTCAAAGAAGCTGAGAAAGGACCACTCAGCTCCTCTTATCGTTGATAAATTATCAAGAGCAGTACTGGCAGTTGTTTTGTTTTCATACTTATTCAGGCGTAGCCTTACTGCGCTCAAGCCGAACCCTTATTTGTTTCAAGCAGTACTCATGATGGCTCCTGGCCGCCATAAAACACGGTGGGTGTGTGCTCATGACGGCCGGGAGCCGTCGGAACTCCACCCACTGATTAATTCTCCCACACGGGCAGAGAATTAACACTGCGTGGGAGGAGCGGCAACGTTCGAATGACTCCCAGCGCCATGAGCACACGCCTACCATGACTCATGACGGCCAAGAGCCGTCATGAGCACCGAAAAGGTTAAAATATGACACATTGGTATCTAGAATACCAGTTAAAAGAGGGGTAGAACATTTTAGATTTTGGGAGACGGGCGCCTCAGAAATGTTATTTCATGCTCTAGAAAGTGTTTGGGGATTGTTGAATTTTTTCCTGCAGCGTCCTGCAACTAAAAGACAAAGGTACTAAAAATGATCCGACCAGGTAAGAATATCTGCAGGAAATACTTGCAGATCAGAGAGATGAAAGAAATTCAAATCTGAGGTGTGCCCTGCCTTATGCGCGGGTGTCGTAACCCGATGTGGAAGATTCATACCCGCCAAGCTGAGACTGAACTGGCCTGAATGGATGGAAGGCATTTAGGATTATGTTTGTGCAAATTAAACATTTTTTTAACAGTTTGGGAGTCTGTGTAACAGAATATCTGAGAAGAAGAATGATGGGGTCAGTTTAAACGTACAAATAAGACCCTCAATGCTCTCTAATGTCATCAGTGTGGTGGAGGAACACACAAATGAATCCCTTAATATTATAGCAATACCTCCTCCCTCCCGGTTAACATAATGGATAAAAAAAACAGGGAGAATAGCAAATGCAATGTCTGATGCAGATGTTTCCTTCAGCCATGTTTCAGTAAGAAACATGAAATCCCACTTACTATCTAAGAGAAGATTACACACATCAAGGGAGTGCTTGGGGAGAGAGTTGCAATTAATGAGGCAAGCCTTAAATGAAGAACACTCATAAAGAGGGTCTGACATAGACTTGTTGATAAAAAAAGTCAGTATCAGTGGAGGGGGGTGGGGGGGGTTGGGGAGTGGGAGGTGCGCAAAGACAGACGCATCAGGGGTTGGTTCAGGGAAAAGCCACAACAACCACAAATGAAAGAACTAACCTTGAATGTTTATGATTGAAAAGAGCATAAGGATAACAGGCTCTATTTTGTAATACCAATAGCTTCTCCCTAGAACAGTGGTCATCGTATTTTCTAATGTTGTGCCCCCCCCCACCCCAGTGGGAAAAAAATAATAATAGCCCACCCCCCTCAAAAATGTTTATGATATTCTATTAAACTGGCAATGTTTAAATATGTCTAGACTTATTTCAACATTAAAGTTAAGTTCTGTTACCGTTTTATAAATGCAATCAAATACAGGAGTGCCAAACATACTGTTCTGGTCAGGCATTACTAACATGTAAAAATATCCAGAGTGTGATTATTAGCAACAGGGTGGGGGATTTTGAAGAATATTTGGAGTCCCATCCCTTCTGGCACCTTTTCCCAGCCAGGATATAAATGACAAAAGATATTAGTGATGGCAGATTACAGAGCGGCTTACTAACGCTCATTTTTTTCTGCTGAAAGCTAAGCCCTGTTATCAGCATAATGATTTTTTGGCCAGAGCCTGGAGGCCTCCCCAAGGGATAATATTTAGGCCACCCTGGGGGGCCCGCCCGCCAGTTTGAAGACTCCTGTCCTAGAGTAAGACCTAACCTGAGGCCACATCATTGTCAAACCGGCAGCATGGCTGGTGTTGGACGCGGACAGGTGCAGAAGGGGTTGCCTTTGGCATGCCATTGGCTTGTCATCGGCGTGTCCGATGCACTTCCGTGGCACAGGTGTCTTTATAGATGGAGAGGAGGAAGGTCACAGCTCAGCCAACTGCTAGAGCGCTAACCACCTAAAAGTGGTGTCTGTGTGGTGGCTTAATTTAATGGACAAAGATAGAGCCTCGTTCCAAACATCCTACTGGCAAAAACCAGGGAAAAAATTAAAACCAAGTTAAAGGTTTGGTCGATGTGAACGTCCCTGTCAAACACAACTTCGAATAAAAACTTTTACTGGATAGTCAATATCTTTCATTCACTTTCATTAACTCCAAGCTCAACACACATATCACATATAAATATCATAATCATGAATGCTTGGTGATAGAAGTCCTGTTTCTTCACTGAGGGCCCGATGTAGGTAAATCTGATTTACCGACTCTAGAATACCGAATTTTACCGATTCGGTATTCTAGATTCGGTAAATCAGATGTAGGTAAAAAATCTGTAATTTTTACCGAATCTGTATGATTCGGTAATTACCGAATCGGTATTTACCAATTCGGTAATTGCCATTGATTCCTATGGGCCTTGAGGCCCATAGGAATCAATGTTAATTACCGAATCTGTAAATACCGATTCGGTAAAATTACCGATTTTGCAAGGGGGACAGGGTGTCACTTTGACACCCTGTTGCACCCCTGATTCAGTCTTGTGTGCCATGTGACACACAGACATGCCCTTAGGGCATGTCTGTGTGCCACATGGCACAGGTGTACATGCACAGATGTGCATGTAAACAGGTATTCGTTATTACCACCAAATAGTATTTGGTGGTAAATAACGAATCAGTAAGGGCCTGTGGAACTGTTTAAAGTGCCACCTACATCTGTATTTACCGATTCGGTAAATTTACCGATTCGGTATTTTACAGAATCTGTAAATTTACTGAATCTGTAAATATACAGATTCTGTAACTATAAAGCCCCCTACATGTCAAACAGCAAATACCGCTCAGTAACGGCCGAAATCAGCCGTTACCGTCTGGTATTTGCCGTCCTACATCTGGCCCAAAATTATTTAAGTTCAAGAGTAATGCAATAGTCCCAAAGTCTAAAACCACTAAATAGAAGTTCACATAACAGTGACTTGAAATCCAGAATCCTTCTCTGAAAACCAGAAGGACTTTCAGCGATTTCTCTAGTACAAAATATTTCATATAAAACCTCAAATCATAATCTACTAAGCAAGGATCCTTGTTGCAGCAACATCAAAGCCTGATTTCCTTGCAAGGGTGCAGTGAAACATGAGGGGAATCATTCTTGACTAATCAAGATGTCCGCTGGCATCTACAACTCTCGCAAGAGTACAGAGGGTTTGGGGACGTGTAGTTCATTGACTGAGGTACTAAAGAAGAGAACGCACCTATTATAACTTCTTCTCCAGTTTGAGTATGCATTACAACCTATCAGCGCTCGTTCACCTCACTTGATAATGTATCACTGGAGCTTGCTAACTAGGGCAAATATCACTGAAATTGTTCAATGCACCCTTCATTTCGAATTTGTATTTTATAAATTAAATCTGATTGAACTAAATTCCTAACCAAAGTTCCAACTTCTATATGGTTTTAAACTCCTCCATTCTCAGAAAAGCTTTGAGATTCAAGTGGACTATTCTACTTTTTGGGTGAACTGTTTGGCATGACTATCGCCCACGGGATAGTGATCCTTTCCGCCCTCTTGTAACCCCCAGGACTCTTCGCTCATCCTCAGCTCATCTGCTTAATGTCCAACGCACAAGGAAAGCGAACTGGGGCGACAGATGGTTTGTGATTTCCACGGCTAGATTATGGAATTCCCTTCCCCTTACCATCAAAACCTCCCCCACCCTCCTTAGCTTCAGGAAGCAAGTAAAAACGTGGCTGTTTCCATATTAAAAATCTTGTAACTGTCATCATCTGATCACTTAAGCGCCGAGACACCCCCGGGTATTTGCACGCTATAAAAATTGCCAAAACATAAACATAAACATCTGGACGCTCTTTTTTTAAGGCATCCTATCTCTTGGTAGCAGCTGCTTTCTTCTTTTGGAAGTGCTGCTTCTCTACTGATCCTTCTCCGTCCCCTTTCTCTTGCTGATTTGCTTGTCCCTTTTCAGGTCGCTGGGATAACTAGTCACTTATGTGTGAATCAGATCTTCTGTCCAAATCAATCCAGTGCAGAGGGAGATTAATACTCAGGGCCGGCTTTAGTGCTGGTGGCACCCGGAGCGGAAATCTTTTTTGACAGCCCAATGACCTCCTCCTCGGATTCCCTCACTACCACCAGGCAAAAGTGCCCCTTATCTCTCCACAGCCCCTTTCTCACATACATTTAATTTGTTCTAAAATGCTGGTATAAGCTGGCTTTACTAATCCACTGAGCTATCCACATAGAATATAGATCGGTTCTTTGCAGCAGGCACATTAACCCTTTGCACTACATTATGTTGAGTCAAAGCTGCCACTAGACAAAACTCCGATCTCTCTAGAGCAGGAATATTAATCCCAAGAGTTATCTTGACATTTTTACTGCTGCCTGAAAGCTGGACGCACAAGGAACTCTGCAGCAGGTACTTTAAAATGTTTAGGTATTGCTAAACACAGCACCCCCCCTGAAGTGCATGCCCCCCTGTTGGACTTGGCCCTTTTGGCAGGTTCACCCCTAAACCTTTTGCTTTGTAAGTTGCTTGGTGTTGGTTGTTTTTAGCTTCTGCGCACTTTAACATTGTGTCCCAGTGTAAAGTGTGTGCACACTCCGAGTGCATGTTGTGAGATTGGCCTGCCCTCCCATAGGAATGCATGAGGAATATGTGTGTCCATGGTAGTTCCTGATGTGTAGGGAGTGCAGGGGCGAGTTTGGTATGTGCAAACTCGCGAGATTAAATGCTGCACGATGATGTGCGCAGATTTAATGTGTCTGGTGTGGAAGTGCCACTTCTAGAAGTTGGCATGTCTGTGTAATAAATGTGAATTGTCTGTCTGGCTTGTGATTGGCTGGCTGGTGTGCCTGGCTCCAGAAGTCAGGATGGGTCTGCCCCGGTGGTGAATGGAGAGATCTGCATGTTGATGGGAGGGAGGAGTGCACCTGGGACCTGAATAGGCCATCCCTACACAATGCTGGCTCCGCCCCCTGTGGTGCGTCTGATGTCCCTAGCCTGTCCTGTGAATGGGGAGAGGGGCTGAGCACAACAAAGAGCTCAAAAACCAGTTGCATCTGGTTTTCCTTTAACCATGTGCTACCAGACAAAGGAAAGATGTGTATAAAAAGGGGCTGTGACCCCATGCAAAATGTTCTTCTGATCCTAACCTGAGGGGGGTCTGCTGCTGCTGCTTGGAGCTAGGAGGACCACCACTGGGGACTGCCTCCCTGTTGGAGGGCCCTGTTAGCTGGCCCCTGGGCCCAGCCTTTGCCCCCTGCTTCCTAAAAAGACTTCTGGACTTTTGCCTGCCAGTGCCGGGGAAGCGCTGACCTCCCCTTGCTAAATAGCGCTTTTGCGCCGCTGGAGCGGTGATCCCTGCCCTGAGGGATTTCCCGGCATGGGGATCCCCCTGCCTGTGTGATTTTCGGCATGGGAGCCCACCCCGCTTATTTGCCGTACTTGTTAATCTTTGGCAGGTGCCCACCCTGCATGGTGTGCCTAGCTGGTGCCTACCCCGCTTTATATTACAACTAGCAGCCCGTCCCGACCTTGTCCGGGAGCAATCCGGCTTCCCGGACCCCCGCCCGCCCCGACATTGTGCAGCAGCCCGGCCCCCCGCCCGCCCTGACATTGTCAAGCAGCTTGGGCCCCTGCCCGCCCCGTCCCTCGCGAGCAATCAGGCTTCCCGGACCCCGCTCGCCCTGACATTGTGCAGTAGCCTGACCCCCGCCCGCCCTGACATTGTCAAGCAGCTCGGGCCCCTGCCCGCCCCGTCCCCCGCCTGCCCCGACCCCCACCTGCCCGGAGCCTTACCTCAGCCGCCGCTCCTCATTTCAGCGCTCCGCCGCTCCTCGCTGCTTACCGCTCCTCCCACCTTTCCTCACCGCCATTCCGCCGTTCGTCACTGCTCCTCCCCCGCACCATGTCCGCCGCTCCTTTTCCGCTCCTGCACGCGCTCCTGATGTAACCACGCAGGTCGTGGCCGGCGCTACTTGCAAGGGACTACTTTTTTTTAACCGTCAATTTTTTAAATAACGTATATATTTTTTATTTATATAGCCTATGTCCATCTGCACACCCTGACGATTACAATGATGTATCGGGTGTGTGGATAGGCGTTGTGGTTACCGAGTTTACCCGCCTCAAAGGCGCAAAGTTCTTCCTTTATTATAGTAGAATAGATTTCCAATGGCGTCTACCCCCGTTCTGCCCCGTATAATGGAATCACCGCCGCCGCCCGGCTTGCCCAGGAAGCCAGGTAACCTGTGTGGTGACGTGGGCGGGGCCAAGAGTAAAGAGGAAGCCGGAAGCCGCCGGGAGCCCACCCCCCACTCCGGTGCTGATGAGGAGTGAATAACTCGACTAGAGGAGTCTGGAGAGCAAAGCGGAGGGGGCTTGAGGCACGTTGCCGGTGCCTGCCGCCTACCACCTACCAGCCCCGGCCCCCGCCAGAGAAGGGTCCCCCCGAGCAGCACCCGCCCAGGAGCAGCGCCGGGACTAAGAGAAGTCCCCAGCGGAGGCCCGGTGAGTGCGGGCGTCTCGAGGTAGGGGCACCGATTCAGGTGAGGAGCGGCCCCGGATGGCAGCGGGACGCTCCCCTGCTTAGTGGAGCATTTCAGTTTAGAGCCCACGTGGCGCCTACACCTACGGGGGCATTTCTTGGCAATACCGAGCCCCGTGGCTCCTACATTGCAGGCACCACTTTCTTTAGCGCCTGAGAGGCTCCACCCGTGAGGGGGCAGTTTCTGTTGGTGTAGAGCGGCCACGGTTGGCAGCGGACGGCTCCCATAGTGTGGCAGCATTTTTCATTCAGAGCCCACGAGGCTCCAAAGTGTGGGGGCATTTTTGTGTTTAGAGCCTACATGGCTCCCACGTCGTGTTTGGCCACATTTGGTATTTAGAGCCCCAGAGGAGAGCCAGGGTGCACGCTGGTGCCCAGGCTCAGTTTCCCAGCTGCCCTTGCACATTCTTCTTTGGCTGCCTGCGCAGCCCAGCTCTGACATTTTGGACAAAGGGCGTTTGAGCCCCTGAGAGGCCAAGTTTGTCTGGGGGTCAGTATCTAATGTACTTCTACGCAAGGTGATGGTATTTGTGTTCATGTTGGTAATGACCTGATGCCTAATGTGATTTATGCGTAATATGCAATGCCTTCATGCATGTGGTACCTCTAACTGTATTTTTATGCTTATGAGGTTGTTTTGCCTAGTATAGTTTATGCTAGTGAGTTCATGGTTCCCTGCGTGATATATGCCTAAGGTGGTTAGGATTGCGTAGTGTGTACCTACCTTTTACCAGTGGTTACTGGTTGTGTTCTGCAAGTATTATTTTGTGCAACAATTATTCTATGTTCTAGAAGTGCTATTTCTACGAAGTGCTATTTCTGACGGTGGCCCATGTGGCCCTGTCCTGTGTATATAATCCCCTGTAAATACTGCCCAGTGCCAGTTGGCACAGTGTAATTATGTGATTATGATCTAATGTGTTTAGGGTAATACAAAGGCTAGTTTTATATTATCATTAGAAATACTTTATTCGAAACAAAATTTCATAAAAGTACGTATACAATAACCATAATAAATCCATAATAAACTGCACATAAAACAATTCAGACAATGGGTACGAGTTTTGACCTAATGAGCCAAGCATTCGCTACATATTTAGCCACCCCACAGACCATGTACATTGAAGAAACATCTGTTAAAAAAATACGCATAGCTAATCTATGATCCCTCACCCCTAAGTTCCTACAGACAGGTTTCAACCACCTTCCTCTAGGTATTTTGTAGGCTACACATGCAAATAGGAAATGGCCCAAGGATTCTTTTGGACAGGGACAACCTGGGCATTTGCACTCTGTTCCTCTGTATCCCTTCCAACCTACTTTGAATGTGTTAAGGGGTAGAATCCCATATCTGAGTTTCAAAAACAATGTTCTATCGCGAGGGACCTGGATAAAATCCAAGAAGGGCTCTAACTTCCTAAGGGGCTTGTGATCAAGGAAAGTACTAGTTAGATGACCCCAGTTAGGATTCCTGTGTTCTTTAGCAACAACCCAATCCCAATAAAGTTTTTTGACAATTGCTTTTGGGGGTGGTAATTGCGAAATCCAACTCTCCTCCAGACCTATAGATTTTACAAGCCTCTTTAAATTGTTGAGCCATTTAATTTTGTTTGCTACGTTCAAACTGATCAGCTCATCCAAAACCTGAGCATAGTTAAAAAGTTCTGGGGTCCTTCTAAGACGAACCCAGAATAGCAAGGGGCGAATTTGCACTAGATCAACAACCGATTTTTTGCCCATGTCAAGAAAAAGGGGTTTCAGTGGGGACGATAAGGGTAGCGAGACCAAATCTCTAATAAACTTATTTTCGGCCACAGCTAAGGCTTTTGTATTTTCCGCCCCCCAAAGTTCTGAACCATAAACTGCCGCTGCTAATGCTTTCCCTTCATAAATTGCCAGGGTGGGGGCTATGGGTCTACTGAAAGATCGGCGCTGGTTCTTAAGAATTACTCCTGCAACCCTTTTGAGATTTAAAACCATTTTGGCGATATGGGCAGACCAGCTCAGGTTATTACAAAGTCTTACCCCAAGGTAATCAAATTCCTCTACCACCTCCAGCGGGGTATCATTCAGCCTAAGGTTTACCTTCCTATGTTTCTTTTTATTAGTTAACACCATCAGCTTTGTTTTGGAAGTGTTTATTGACAACCCCCTGTCTGTACAGAAACTGCAAAAACGATCGAGTAGTTTTTGCAACCCCATTGGGGATTTTGACATGAGAAGAGTATCGTCGGCAAAGAGGAGAGTGTATGTTTTCTCTCCTACAAGGACGGGGGCATCAGCAGGATCCTCCCTCAAATGGGCTACAACCCCATTAATAAAGAGGGAGAACAAGGTTGGGGCCATCACACACCCTTGCCTCACTCCCCTATTTACCGGGATCTTCTCTGTCAATTGGCCCTGGGATCCCCAACGGATCCTGGCATAATTCCCCTCATGGAGTTTAATAATGAATTGTAGAAGGTAACTAGGAAAACCCATATCGGATAGGACCGACCAGAGCTTATTCCGTGGAATCACATCAAATGCTGTCTTCAAGTCTATGAAAGCCATGTATAGACTACCCTTAGTAATTAACACTGACTTCCAACAGACTGCACAGAATCTAAATACCTGGTCTATTGCACCTATATTGCTTCTAAACCCGGCCTGGAAATGGGACAAAATACCCTTATCCACAAGCCATGCTTCTGTACGGTTTATGATCACCCTTCCAACCACCTTCTGAATAATGTCTATCAGACTTATCGGTCTGTAATTGGAAGGGTCGTCCCTATCGCCCTTTTTATAAATGGTTATTACCTCAGCCCCTTTCCAGGAGTCGGGAACAGGATGGCCAGCTTGTATCAAATTCATCAGACTTGATATGTATTTAGCCCACACGTTTGGTTCGTGCTTTAACAAGTCCCCTGGAAGACCATCTTGGCCTGGGGCCTTCCCGGGCAATAATTTAGAGATAGCATCTAGTACTTCTCTCTGGGAAAATGGATCTGTGTTGTAAATAAAATTCACACCAGGAGTTCTTTCGGGGATATTAGCTGATAATAGTATCAAGCTATCCACACTCTCCTCACAATAAAGTTTAAAAAAATGAGAATACCATTCCTGATCCGTAATATGATTTAAAATGATGGGACCTGCTCCCTTTCTATCTTGAGCGTTAATTAATTTCCAAAAGGCAACAGTATTTTTACCACGAGCTGCTTCTTTCAACTGTTGCCAATGCTCTTCCTCCCATTCCCTTTTAGCAGATTTTATACTGCACGCATAATTTTTCCTGGCTAACCTGACGGCCACAGAGTCCTTGCTACGTATTGCTTTAGTAATTGCATCCCTTTTACTTCTACAATTACTCGTATACCATGGGTTACTATTTGGTTTGGTACCGTTAGAGCGGGATTTTCCCGATTGCTTCTTACGAAAGTGGGCTCCCACTTTACCGATTAGATTGCTATAAGAGACCGACAAACTAGGCTCGGCTAGGTTAACTGGGACAGACTCTAAAGCTGTCAAACTACTAATTTCTTTAGATACTAAGTCATTGATATTTTGTAGCTTCCCCTCATCGCATTTGACCACATTCCATTTTAGCTTCCGATTATTATTTACAGGGAAAACTTCTTTAGTGATCATCTCTGTTTCCTGTCTGGGATTCCGGCCACTTACCCACTTAAGTTGCATACATAAGGGGTTGTGGTCGCTATAAGAAGACTCCCTAACCACCATATCGATTAAATCAGGCCAGGAGTATTCATCTAAAAGGATGTAGTCGATACGAGAGGGGCACCCCAACCTATTAAAAGTCATCGCTCCTTCACGATCAGAGTTTGTGCGGCCATTAAGAGCCCAAAGATTGTAGTCTAACACCAAGGCATTCAACTGAATGACCCTAGGTGACCATTTCTTAATTGGGCTAAGAGCTAGGGGGGGTATAATTGGTCTTCCTTCCACTACATTGGGACCTGATTCTTCTTCCATATCTAACGGTTCGAACGTGCAATTGAAGTCTCCCCCGACTATTATTTTGGATCTGGCCGGGAGGTTGGACAACTCCTCATCCATTAGTTCTAATACTGGGGAAGCAAGCCCTCCCTGGAGACCTCTAGCGTAGATACAGAAGATTTCATAACTGTGACCCCCTACACTGTTCTTTAGAGTGATGTGCAAGATGTCATTAGAAACATGCTTGTCAGAGGTGACACTACAGTTCAGAGATATTTTTACCCAAATGTGTAACCCACCAGAGGGGCGCCCTCTCCCCAATGAAACAGCTGGAACATAGAAGGTAGAATAACCATTCATGTATTCAGGAAGTTTGCACCACGTTTCTTGAAACATACAAATATCATATTTGGTAATAAAAGTGTTCCAATCAGGATTTGCTAAATTTTTCTTTAAACCAGCAATGTTCCATGGTAAAATGTTAATTGAAGAACCCGGTGCCTTAATTTCCAATTGTCCTGTGGAGACTATATCCTGGGTACTGTTACCAACTACTACCAGGGATTCAATTGTATCTGAACTAGTAAAACCGGCATTAGCCACTATATCTACAGACAGATTTACTTGGTCTCCCAATAAGGGATGCAACACCCCACTACCCAAATGCTCAATGGACCCGTTAGTAAGTCAATCGACTTCCTCCAGGCCGTTGAAACGGTTGTAACATTGGATAGGATAATCCAGCTGTGGACCCAACCATCCCTCCTTAAACCTATTTCCACCATTATAAGTTCTACCTCTCCCTCTACGTACTTCTTGCCAGTTGCCACTAGCAGACCCTCCCCAATTGTTAAAGCGCTGGTTCCCTTGGGTTTCAGGTCTCCTCCAACCAGTTTCACGCGTGGTAGCCCTTAGCCAACTCCATCTGTTATCATGATTACCCGCAAGCATATAAAAATATGACAGAAGTTTAGCAAGAATCTCAGAGTCAGTGTTGCGGTGATGCCCTAAGGAAATAAACTCTACTATACAAGGGTCTTCAAATGTGATCACCACACAATCACCTTTGAGATGTTTCTTTTGCTCTCCAACCCATGGAGCTCTCTCTACCATGAGGATATTTTTATTAATATTTAGAGGGGGTGGAAAGTTTCTGTCAAGCCAGTGACAAACTTTATTTTTAAGGCCCCAAGATGATTCTGGGGTGTCAGGGGTAAGCTCAGGGACACCAGTTAGCACAATCACAAATGGGCAGGCGTCAGATGGTAAACTAATATTCCGCCGTACCCTTGGTGTCTTTACAGGGGCTAGGAGAGGAGTAGCGCTAGGGGCGATAAGATCAGCTTTCCCCGGGGGTTTTTTAACTTCTGCAGAGACTGGTTTGGTGACCACTTTACCAACCTTCTCTACAATTGGGGCAGATGGACGGGTCTTGGTTTGCTGGGTAGGTGCTATTAAAGGGTTCTTAGCCACTGGCAATAAAGTTCCCGCTGTGCCAAGGGTGTTATTCTGAATTGCGTGTGTTTCTACCCCCCCCTTGCATTCCAACTCCTTTGATATAATTCCGAGTTGATGTTCTATACCCTGGAGTCTAACTTCAAGGGGCGAAAGCAAGGACCTAATAAGGTCCGCTAGGGAATCAAAAAAGGGCGCGTCCGCATCCTCTTCACTCTCTGCAGACACATCAGGGCTACCATTTTTAAGTATACTAGCTATGCTAGAATCCGATGCAGTTACATCAGGCAACTCTAGGGCAGGGGGTGCGATACACGATGTATCCTAGCTGAATCAACTGTAGCATCCACACTTAACCCTCCCTCCTGTGCACCAGTTCCCGTGCATGCTAAATTCTCTGAACAGGGTACAATATCACTGAGCATCTCAGGGACGGTTAATTTTGGGGGGGGATATTGAACCTACTACAGGAAGCCCTTGTGACTCTAGAGGAACTGTGTGTGTAATAACATCGGTAACCAGTGAAGTAGTAGGGGTAACAGACTCGATTGGGGATACTGGTAGTAGGGAAACCGAGGGTTTATTTATGCATTGGGGCTGGGCCATGGTCAGTACTGGTGTCGCATCAGTAGAAATTGATTGTGGCGTGGCCGATAAGGACAGATCTTTATTCGGAGTACGAGCCAGGGCTATGTTACCCAATGACGATCTTTTGGCGTGAAGAAAATCTTGGGAAACCCTCCGTTCCATCAATATGATACCTTCGTCAATTAGAGTGTGAGTACGAAGGATAAAACTATCCAGGGTGTTAGTCAATTTTTTTGTTTTTGTATTTTTTATCCCTGCCCCCACCTGGCTTCGAGTTGTCCGTGAAGACATTATATAAATCCAACAATTTACTGTCGGTGATACTCTAGGCAAAAGGTGGAGGACCGCAGCTTAAATACTAACCCCTATAGAGCACAATGATCCTAAGATAAAACCAAAGCACTATTAATGCCAAGGGCTAAGCAGAACGACCCACACAAATATAGCGGCTTTGTAGCAACAGCAGAAAGTCTAATGATACGCTAGGGGTTACCGACAGTCCAGTCCTTTCGGTCCTCGGAGGGCCTCAGAGGGCCCGCCCTTTGCCCGGTCTTAGCCCCGGGCGATGTCCCGCGCGCGTCCCGCGTGCGCGCTCACCAGTGCGTAAAATAGGAGGGTTGGGGGCGGGAAGAGACACCAGGTGCGCTGGGATCTTCAAGCGCTGTGCACCCTGGCTCTCGCAGTCCCGACCCCGGCAGCGTCTGCTTTGGTCCCCGGTCCTCGTGTTCAGGAGCAGCGAAAGTAACCAGCAAGGTAAAATGAAGCTTTAAAATTGTCCGAAGTCAACAGGAATGTTCCCCAAAGGCTGCGAGCGGCTCCCGCGGAGCGGGGGCCGCGAGCCTTAAATAGCCGGTGTTTGAGCAATCAGGGCGGAGGGCTGGGGGCGGGAAGAGACACCAGGTGCGCTGGGATCTTCAAGCGCTGTGCACCCTGGCTCTCGCAGTCCCGACCCCGGCAGCGTCTGCTTTGGTCCCCGGTCCTCGTGTTCAGGAGCAGCGAAAGTAACCAGCAAGGTAAAATGAAGCTTTAAAATTGTCCGAAGTCAACAGGAATGTTCCCCAAAGGCTGCGAGCGGCTCCCGCGGAGCGGGGGCCGCGAGCCTTAAATAGCCGGTGTTTGAGCAATCAGGGCGGAGGGCTGGGGGCGGGAAGAGACACCAGGTGCGCTGGGATCTTCAAGCGCTGTGCACCCTGGCTCTCGCAGTCCCGACCCCGGCAGCGTCTGCTTTGGTCCCCGGTCCTCGTGTTCAGGAGCAGCGAAAGTAACCAGCAAGGTAAAATGAAGCTTTAAAATTGTCCGAAGTCAACAGGAATGTTCCCCAAAGGCTAGTTTTATATATAACCTTGTATTGAGTTCCTTTTTGTAGTGTACCTAGTGTGTTGCTGCTGTGAGTGTGTTGCGCAAACGCTTTACACATTGCCTCCGGGATAAGCCTGACTGCTCGTGCCAAGCTACCAAGGGGGTGAGCAGCGGTTATCTTGCCATGTGACTTCCTTGCCCTGACTAGAGTGGTGGTTTCTGCCTGGCTTTGGCACAAGCCTTAGCCAACCAGAAATCCCATTTCTAACACCCCCACTCTAGGTCAGCGCCCTGTGCGGCTGCACAAGTCACACTGCCCTAACCCTGGACCTGTATAACATTCAAAAGGGCATTGCTACCCCACAGGAGCATTACAAAACTATTCTAATTTCTAAAACATGAATCTCTCTTTTCCATAATACTGCTGTTCAATTTTACAAAATCCACCCAGGTTTAGGACCACCCCAGTGATCTTTTTTTTTTTTTAACTCCCCTCACTTTGGTATTTAAGGCCTGATTTAAGGTGTGGAGGAGACAGTACAACTGCAGCGGAGTACCCTCTCCCCCAAACCACCAGTCCACTCACGTGATTTACAGACCTTCAGTCTCTGAACGACAGAGCTTCCTCTGTCGCCGATAGCAATCCGACTGACATTTATGGAGCGCTCTGCCCCACTTAAGATGAGTCTCTATCCACACGGGATAGCCTCATAGAAAACTGGGGCTGCCTCATCGCCTAGCCAGGCTTTGGTGATGAAAAGATGGGTTTCCCCCACTATGTCGCCTCCACTACACCATTTTATCACTACATCATCTTTAACACATCCATCGACCACAACATCCCTCACCACAACATCCCCTGACTTTTACATAGACCTAGGTAAGTAGAATTATGTATTTTGGAGCCTGAGTTATTCATACAAATGTCTTTAATTTCAATGATATTAAAATATTGTGATGTAGGGATGATGAATATAATAATGACATTATTAAAATATATTTAAAAAAAAAAAAATTAAAGATGAGGAATTGGAGAGGCTCCTCTCCCCTGAGTTATAGTAATAACATACATTCATTAATGTAAACATTAAGGGCCCGATTCCGATGTCGGACGGACCGGAGCAGTCCGACATCCGTTTGGAACTGGAACCGAACGACCTCCTGTTGCTGGTTCCAGCCCAGGAAGTAGGATGTAACGAACCTGGTTTGGTTGCATGCCTATTCTGTACAATGGAAGCATGCATTCCGAATGGAATGCATGCTCTTATTGCAAAGAGCAGCGGTGCAGTTCATCCCTGCACCGGTGGTAGGCACCTCAATGTGCCTGCCACGGGGTGCAGGGATCAACAGGGGGCACCTATTTGGCCGCCATTCGCAGCCTTGCACCCATGGGGGCACTGCTGGGGGCCCCCCATAGACAAATTACCAATGCCTTTCTGTGTCGGAAAGGCAGGCACAAAAAGGCAGTGGGAAGCTGCCTTCATAATCCCTTGGCCAGAAAGAGCCGGCCAAGGGATTACTGAGAGCTTTTCGATTGGCGGAAGGGGTCTCTAAAACCGTTGGAGACCATTTGGAAAACCGATTCTGATTCACTTCCGACTGAGGCCATCGAAATGGCTCGGTCGGAAAGGAATACGAACGGGCAATTCCGATGCGGTCTAAATTTGAATAAAAGAACTTTGGGTACAAGATTATTAATGAAAATAGATTAATATTTAAATACATATACTATATAATATAAAATAAAATATAACATGGGAGGTTAATAGGTATCCTCCCTAGATACACTGTAGCTGGGTGGAGATAGCCTTTGGCCAATGACAGTGTTAATGCTTGGTTCGCTGCTCTACTTGACGCGTTGAGGACACCGCATGTATCATGACAGTGCAACCCACCACTGAGATTGTTTGCTGTCCCCTAGCCAGAGTTGTGTCCCTTCATCTGAGGAAAGAATATGGTTTAAAAACTTTTTAGGGCCTTGCTGCTCTTTCACTTTTTCTCTGTGTTCTTTTTTCTTTTTCCTTTCTTTGCTTGTTTTTCCTTTAATTTCGTTTCGCGCTCATTTCTTACTTGGGGGCTGATCGTTAGGAAACTCTTACAACCGAATCGGTTTCAGAATAGCTTCCAAACAATTTGGGTTCTGCGAGTCCAACCGACTGACTGCGATGCTTCTGAACATCGTTCAGTGGGATTCCCATTCATTGTCTTGTGTTCCGAACGAGAATACAGGCTCCCATTGAAAAAAGGGGTGGGTGGGAAAAACCTTGCACCCTATGGCAGGCACCCCATGCTGCCACATTGTGCATGGCTGGGAAGAGGGGTCCCTTGGGTAACCCCATGGGCCCCATTCGGAGGCCTCTGGGTGAAGGGGGGCCTGCAACAGGCCCCAAAAGAATGATTCCGACAGCTGTTTCGTGTCGGGCAGACTGAATCGGATTGGTTGTCTGAATCGGTCATCGTAATCGCTTGTCCGGAAACTGTGTCCAAAGATCTGTACAAATCGGCTCCGAAAGACTCAGGCTGTCCGAATGCCTTTTGGAACAGATTCCGACTGCCCAAACGGTTTCCGGGCACCCTTTTTGGTCATTGGGAAATGCGTATGATTTGTTCGGAAACAAGGGTTCCGAATCGGATTCTGCAATACCGAATCCCATTCGGAGCCTTTCCTAACAAGATCATAATCAGCCCCTTAGCATTGCCTGTGATGTGCAGTATCAGACAGCGTAGCGATGGAGGATGGAGATAAGCCACACAGCGCTTCTGAGTGCGTGAAGCATGGCTGGGGGCCGGTGTGGCCTACACGGAAAGTCGTCAGGGTTCGAGTGCTGAGAAGCTGCGCTCCTTGCGAATATGCAAGGGAGCACGGTGAGGGCGGGACACCTGCAGCCCTCTGCCGACTGTCAGGACCCCTAATTTACAAGCCGCAGCCACCGTCTGCGCCAGGAATCACCGGGCTGAGGTGGAGTCTAAAACTGGTTCCTGGTCCGAGTTGTGGAAGGAATGGAATCTCAAGATGGCCGCTGGCTTTCGCCGCGGTCAGCAGTCCAGTGTTTGATGCCTCAAACGACCGAGTCCAGGTGAGGAGCGAGATGATTAACAACTGCGCACTTCACCGACGGCGTGTCACGAAGTGGAAGCGCATCTGAGGTCTTGAAGAAGTTTAGTTTAGGGAAAGCTTAGTTTAGGGAGAAACGGTATTGGAAGTCTTTCCAAGTTCATTTCTAAATAATGTAAAATCCGAGTATAATCTGGAGGCTCGAAAATAGTTGTTTAAATATCGGAACGAATTCAGCGGAGAAGCAAAGGTAAACAGCGCATCCCGGCGGCAGCAAGAGGAGTTCGGCGGCGCACTTACCAGAATAGCTTCACATCTTCAGAAATCTGTCAGGAGAAAGTAGAAAAAGAGAGATAAGTGACGTTAACGTACATGAATAGAATTTAAGCAAAAATTAATTAGAGTTTGATGTGTTCATACCTTGTTTGATTGGATAACAAACTGCACGGCAGTCTACGCTAGAAGACTGGAACAGTAGCAAGAAAAACCTAGGAGAAATTATAAAAAGAACAGAGTAGTAAAGTCAGGAGAAGCTTCAAGTGAGAATAAATAGAACAATAAGTAAGTCAGGAATTGTCATATAAAATATTCACTGAGAGACACAAAGGGTGGAGATTATCAGTTTAAAGACGTTGCATTTAATGTGTTACAGTTAACAGGAGAAAACACGAGAAGACAGGAAAAGGCACCCAGGATAGCTGAAAAGAAGTACAGATAGAAAGTGAGTAGCGAGAACAGGAATTAGTTAAAGGCATGAAGGAAATGAGGACAAGTTAATATATAGTGTATTGTGAATTACAGGAAGAAAACATAAGAAAGGTCAGACGAAATCTGAGGCCTTACCTAATAGAAGAGAGGACAAGTCTCTTAGCTGAAATGGTAGGTGAGAACCAGGAAGAGTGATAGCAGGAAGAGTAGAGAGAGAAGTTTAGATACATGGTTAAGATTTACTGTAATATTTCTCTACAGGTTTTCCAAGACAGAGAAGGTCTGCAGGTCGGACTGACGAGCGGAGCCATCCAAGAGGATCTCTTCTTGTTTGTTTATTATTTTATCGAATTTCCCCTTCCCCCTGAGGTAAGAGTCTGGAGGCTCATATATATACAATTAAGCTCTGGGTTGTTGCCTTAGGTGGATTCGGAAGCCAGCATCTCTGTTCCCATGCTGTTACCAAGAGTATCCTTTATAAGATCTGACAGAGTGAAGTGCCTAAGTTGCACCTAGCACCTGAGCAGAGATGGCAGAGGGGATAAACCTGCAAAGTCTAGGAATTATTTTAGACACGATCCAGAAGGAGTTAAGTGCAGTTAGAGAAGAGAACCAAAATCTAAGATTGGAGATAGTGAATAATAGAAAAGAAACAGCAGAGCTAGCACATGTAAATGTAAATGTACAGGAATTTATATAGCGCAAATCACCGAGCGGTTTCTAAGCGCTTGCTTAGGGAACCCGTCCTGGTATTCCCCTGTGAGATAACCCCGGCAGGGTATCCGCAAGGTGAAAGCCAGGCATCCCGCCGCAAGGGGCCGTTGTGGAGATTAAGCAAGCTATTGCGCAGAGTGTGAACCCATGAATCAAGTGGGCACCGGAGCGAGAATTGTCGAGTCCATGGACATTTTAGGACTCAAGACCCCGCCGAGCCGGGAATTGAACCCTGGTCCCAGGCTGACCTCTGCTTCCAGGACTGCCTCCTCTAACCAGTGAGCCACACTTCTCCACATAGACTTAGACAGCCCCTTAGTGTAGGATCAGAGACACAGAACCCCTTATTAGATAGCACAAATAAAATGACTACCCAAGTGATCCATTCCTTGTCCCCAGTAATACCCCTGGCAGCCCCGGAGCGATTTAGTGGGGACCCACAAAAGGAGCAAATATTTATAACTCAGTGTTCTCTACATTACATGTGCCGCCCTTCAATTTTCCCTGACGCACAGGCTAAGGTCGCATTCGCTTTATCCTATTTGAGTGGGGACGCAGCAGCCTGGTCCATGCCACTTATCACCAGAAACGATCCAATCTTGAGCAATTATGAGGAATTCAAGGATGAGTTTTTACAAATATTCGGCAGGACAAGAATATCACAAGTCGTCGACAATGAGCTGCTTGATTTGAAACAAGGAAACCGAGATCTGGTGGGCTATCTGGCCCAATTCAACAAGCTAGTGGTAGAGACAAACTGGCCGGAGAGTAAACGAGCAGCAGTGTTTTACCGTGGCTTAAGAGACGAACTCAAAGATGCCTTGGCCGGAATTCCAAATCGACCCACAGAGATATCTGCATTGGTGGACCTAGTATTAGAGGTAGACTTCCGGCAAGGTGAACGAAAGGGTGAAAAAAGAAGAGAGTTTCGACCGACGGTTCCAAGGTTTGATCGGGCTCGGTCAGAAACTAGTTGAAGTAACAAAGGTTCCTCAGGGGTCGAACCAATGCAAATCGGAACAATCCGAGGACCTCTAAAGAAGAGAAAGAAAAGAGAAGGACGGGTAATTTATGCATGTACTGCGGAACAGGGGGCCATTTTGTCAGGAACTGCCCTAAGAAACCCAAGACTAACTACAAGCCGAAGGAAAACTAGTTGCACTACCTGTTAGAGGAGTCGAACAGGTGGGTGCGATTCCAGAGAAGACTCCAGAAGAACACCGAGTGGCCAATACTCTACAGTCGGCAGCCCCTCACCTAAATCTATCAATGGAAGTTAAATTTAGACAAATAACCTTGTCAGGAGTGTCGGTAATGATAGACTCTGGCGCCACTGGGAACTTTTGTGATTTGAGATTTGCTCGTAAGGTGGGAATACAGGCGATTATGAAGAGTAAAAGTGAACCAGTAAGAGCTGTGGATGGAACCAATCTGTCATCTGGTCCCATAATTAGCCACACTGAGGTAATCCATCATGTCTCCGATAGTGGCCATGAAGTAAGGATCCAGTTCAATTTGATAGATGCTCCCCAGTTTGAATTAATCCTAGGCCTTCCTTGGCTCACAGAGCACAACCCCACAATTGATTGGAGTAACCGAACGATCAAAATGGATTCAAAATACAGTTTGGAAAACTGTTTTGAACATAAGGAAGGAGAATTTGAGATCGAAGTCAGCCCATCTCATTCCCTATGTCAACTGGAAGGATCAATATGTGTAATCAGCACTCAAGAAATTCCAGAAGAATACTCAGAGTTCCATGAGGTGTTCAACGAGGTGGAAGCAGAACAATTGTCCCCACACAGGGATTATGACTGCAAGATAGAGATCGAACCTGGATCCAACTTGCCCTGTAGTCGGGTGTATGCCTTGACAGAAAAGGAACATCGTCACCTCAAGGAGTATCTAGACAAATATCTAGCTAACGGATTCATTCGGCCTTCCCAATCTCCGGTATCGTCGCCCTTATTCTTCGTGCCGAAGAAGGAGGGAGATTTGAGGACTCGTATCGATTATCGGGCCATCAATAGAATCACCAAGAAAAACAGGTATCCTTTACCTCTAATATCGGTCTTGTTAGATCAAGTGAAAGGAGCTCAAGTCTATACGAAACTCGACTTGAGGGGAGCCTACCACTTGGTCAGGATGAGAGAGGGCGAAGAGTGGAAGACGGCCTTCCGGACCCGTTTCGGACTGTTCGAATATCAAGTCCTGCCCTATGGGGTTTGTAATGCGCCGGTGGCATTTCAACATTTCATAAACGATGTACTGAAGGAATTCATAGACCAATGTGCCATTGTGTACATTG
Source organism: Lissotriton vulgaris (assembly GCF_964263255.1). Lineage (NCBI taxonomy): Eukaryota > Metazoa > Chordata > Amphibia > Caudata > Salamandridae > Lissotriton > Lissotriton vulgaris. The sequence continues at coordinate 22,917,267 of NC_141697.1, forward strand.
AAGACATTTTGATTTATATTGCAGACCAAGAAAGACACATGGAGCAGGTCAAGGGTGTTTTGAGAAGATTGAAAGAAAACAGACTATTTGTAAAATTAGAAAAATGCGCATTTAATGTGACTGAAGTGGAATTTTTGAGTTTTGTTATTTCGCCAACTGCAATACTTATGGACCAACGAAAGATTGAAGCGGTTGTCAAGTGGAAGTCTCCAGAAAGCGTTAAGGAGGTCCAAAGTTTTATTGGATTTGCCAATTTTTACCGCAGATTCATCAGTGAGTTTTCTCACAAGATCTTGCCACTTACCAAGTTGCTGAGGAAAGGTATTCAATTCAATTGGACCCAAGAAGCTGAGAAGGCATTTAATTCTTTGAAGCAGGACTTCACCAGGGCTCCAATTCTTCAGCATGCTGATCCCAACAAACCTTTTTACGTTGAAACAGATGCTTCAGGCCAAGCGGTAGGAGGAGTCCTATCTCAGCAAAATAAAGTAACGGGACAATTGCACCCGGTGGCCTACAGATCAAGGAAATTATCTCCAGCTGAGTGCAATTATACCATCACAGAAAAGAAGTTGTTGGCGATTAAGGACGCTTTCAAGGAATGGATACATCACCTCATGGGGGCCCAACACCAAGTGACGGTCTTTACTGATCATCGGAATTTAAAATTTCTGAAGACGGCTCGGACATTAACTCCTCGGCAGTTGAGGTGGTCGCTGTATTTTGCGGACTACGATTTCATAATTACCTTCCGACCAGGAGCACAAAACGGAAAGGCGGATGCCTTGTCCAGAATTGAAACAGAGAATCAGAAAACGCCCTTGGAAAATCAATCCATCATACCTAGAGAAAAGATTATTGGTGCCGCCACTTCTGTAGGTTTGGAAACGAGTATCTTGGAGGTAATGACACCAGATGCAATGGAAGCATGGACAAGAGAGGAAGAAGGAAGAAGGGTGGTTGGTCAACTCCCCTACTTTCATGAAAGTCTGTATATTCCTACAAAGGAGTTGCAGTTACAGGTCATGCAAGAAAATCACAATGCAAAATTGGCTGGTCATAAGGGAGAGGAAAAAACCAAGGAACTAATTAAGCGGCATTACTGGTGGCCAGAAATGAACAAAGATATAGAGAACTATGTTAAGACTTGCGAGGTCTGTGCGCAGGGAAAATCTGAACGGCAAGCTCCAAAAGATTTACTACAACCCCTGCCAACACCACCTTACCCCTGGCACACTATAACCTTGGATCTCATCACAGAATTACCACTTAGTAAGGGCTACGACACTATATTGGTAGTGGTGGACACCTTTACAAAAATGGCACATTTCACAGCCCTGAAGGGAATACCATCTGCCAAACAGCTAGCTTCACATTTTAGCACAGACGTTGTAAAAATACACGGAATACCTAAGATTGTAATCTCTGATAGGGGAACACAATTCATTTCCCATTTTTGGAAATCCTTTATGGTGAATTTAGGGACCGAAGTAAGATACTCCACTAGTTACCATCCCAAGACCGATGGCCAGACAGAACGAGTGAACCAAGAGTTGGAACAGTACTTACGACTGTTTCTTCTGAAGCAGGAGGGGGACTGGGTAGATTATTTGTGGGCAGCTGAGTTTGCCCACAATAATGCCAAAATGTGTCCACAGGTTTTTCTCCCTTCTATATGAACTATGGAAGACATCCGAATTCAACCCTTAGACAGGTAGACTTAACAGTCCCAGCAGTTCAGGATATGGTGTCCCATTTAGAACAGATACACAAAGATGCCATGGAAAGTCTCTAAAAGGCAAAAGAGAAATATAAAAGTTATGCAGACAAAAAGAGGCGAGAGCGTCCAAAGCTAGTGAAAGGAGATAATGTGTGGTTAAGTACCAAGAATTTAAGGTTGAAGGGAAATCGGAAGTTCCAGCCTCGCTTTATTGGCCCATATCCAGTGGAGAAACAGATAAATCAAGTCTCTTATAGGCTAACCTTACCGTCAAGACTTAAAATTCATCCAGTTTTCCATGTTTCATTGTTAAAGAAGACCCCAAACAATTTACGGAAGACACTACCACCAAAACCCATCAATCTAGAGACAGGAACCGAGTATGTAGTCAAGGAAATCTTGGATTCAAAGGATTCAAGAGGGAAATTGTTCTATCTCATAGATTGGAAAGGGTATGGTCCAGAAGAGCGATCTTGGGAATGTGAAGAGGATGTTCATGCTGCCAGATTGGTTCAATCATTTCATCAACGCTTCCCCACTAAACCAAGGGGGAAAAATTCAGCTTTGCTGGGGGGTACTGTCAGGGCTCCTAATTTACTAGCCGTAGCCACCGTCTGCGCCAGGAATCACCGGGCTGAGGTGGAGTCTAAAACTGGTTCCAGGTCCGAGTTGTGGAAGGAATGGAATCTCAATATGGCCGCTGGCTTTCGCCGCGGTCAGCAGTCCAGTGAAACGACCGAGTCCAGGTGAGGCGCGAGATGATGAACAACTGCGCACTTCACCGACGGCGTGTCACGGAGAGGAAGAGCATCTGAAGTCTTGTAGAAGTTTAGTTTAGGGAAAGCTTAGTTTAGGGAGAAACGGTATCGGAAGTCTTTCCAAGTTCATTTCTAAGTAAGGTAAAATCTGAGTATAATCTGGAGGCTCGAAAATAGTTGTTTAAATATTGGAAGGAATTCAGCGGAGAAGCAAAGGTAAACAGCGCATCCCGGCGGCAGCAAGAGGAGTTCGGCGGCGCACTTACCGGAATAGCTTCACATCTTCAGAAGTCTGTCAGGAGAAAGCAGCAAAAGAGAGATAAGTGACGTTAACGTACATGAATAGAATTTAAGCAAAAACGAATTAGAGTTTGATGTGTTCAAACCTTGTTTGATTGGATAATAAACTGCACGGCAGTCTACGCTAGAAGACTGGAACAGTAGCAAGAAAAACCTAGGAGAAATTATAAGAAGAACAGAGTAGTAAAGTCAGGAGAAGCTTCAAGTGAGAATAAATAGAACAATAAGTAAGTCAGGAATTGTCATATAAAATATTCACTGAGAGACACAAAGGGTGGAGATTATCAGTTTAAAGACGTTGCATTTAATGTGTTACAGTTAACAGGAGAAAACACGAGAAGACAGGAAAAGGCACCCAGGATAGCTGAAAAGAAGTACAGATAGAAAGTGAGTAGCGAGAACAGGAATTAGTTAAAGGCAGAAAGGAAATGAGAACAGGTTAATATATAGTGTATTGTGAATTACAGGAAGAAAACATAAGAAAGGTCAGACGAAAACTGGGGCCTTACCTAATAGAAAAGAGGGCAAGTCTCTTGGCTGAAATGGTAGGTGAGAACCAGGAAGAGTGATAGCAGGAAGAGTTAGAGAGAGAAGTTTAGATACATGGTTAAGATTTACTGTAATATTTCTCTACAGGTTTTCCAAGACAGAGAAGGTCTGCAGGTCGGACTGACGAGTGGAGCCATCCAAGAGGATCCCTTCTTGTTTGTTTATTATTTTATCCAATTTCCCCTTCCCCCTGAGGTAAGAGTCTGGAGGCTCATATATATACAATTGAGCTCTGGGTTGTTGCCTTAGGTGGATTCGGAAGCCAGCATTTCTGTTCCCGTGCGGTTTCCAAGAGTATCCTTTATAAGATCTGACACGATGCTGAGTAGCGTTGGGGCATCAACAGCAGTGTAGCATGCAGCTTTGCTTCAGAAGACAGGCCAGTGATCGCAGGATGGAGCTCACTCTGGGCCTCGTGGAGCAGGGCGCTGTGGAGGAGGTGGCTGGACAGATGTGCCGTCCGCAAGGCGCTGGGACACAGCAGTCTATTTTCAGGTACCACGGTGTGGTGTGCTCATAGCCGGGTGTGGGCGACGGTGCACGCGTGTGCCATTCTCTTTGCCAGTGTAGCGAGGCCCGCTGTATTCAGTCATAATATAGAGTTGGAAATGTCAACTTACACTAATATAGAGTTTTTTTTTTTTTTTTGGGAAAACCTTCATTTGTAGAAAAAAGTACACCGCTATTCAGCCATACATCCCGGAGGCCAGGCAGCATTGAGGTAGCAGTCACATTTGTGTACCAAATGGTAAGCCGAAGCAATCAGGTTTAATTTTCAAATATATTAGAACATAAGAATAAATAAACCAAATAAACAAGAAAAGCTACGAGAAGTAAAGTAAAGAGGAGAAAGAACGAGAGAAAAAGGAAAAAAGAAAAGAGGGAATTAGGCTGAGGACGGATCACAGACGGTGGACTTGCATCACGGGGAGAGATCAAGGGCTGCACACCCTAGTCAGCTCACAATACACTTAGCGACAACAGGTCGTGTGGGGAGTAATACAGCAGGATGACCGGCATGGAACCACTGGTAAGGGGCACTACGGAGACAGGTGGACATCAGGGTCTACCTCCACAGGGGGCGCGCAGATGTCACCTCGATACGAGTTCCAAGCACCCCACACAGACCTCCACATTTTCGGTTTGCCCCTGGCCACATACACTGTTTTCTCGCGCAGCATGCACCAGTCCATGTTGGTTTCCCACAAGCTAATCGAGGGAGGAGCTGGCGCGCCCCACCTCTGAGCAATGTCTCTCTTGGCTATCATGTTGCCCAGAGTGGCCCAACGGGTCTGGGCAACGTTGTAGTCATTCGGGCCCCAAATGTTGAGTAAGCAGCGCCGGGCCTCCGCGGGTAAAGCCACACCAGTCACTTCCTTCATCACTTCGTGCACACGTACCCAGTATCGAGACACTTCAGGACACTCCCATATAATGTGCATGAAGGTCGCAATCATCCCACATCCTCTCCGGCACATTCCATCCAGTGAGAGCCCCATGTGTATGAGTCTGGGGCCCGTGACATAAACTCTATGCAGTATCTTTAGCTGGACAAGGCGGAGTCGTGCCGATATGGCCACCTCCCTGGGGGAGGAGACCGCCGACTGCCACTCCTCATCGTCCACCTCTAAGCCATCGTTCACCCAGAGCTCCCTCAACCGCACCAGCAGATCAGCACGCACGTTAATGAGTTTCTTGTAGGTTAGGGAGATAGCGCTGTCCGGCATATGGCCGTCCAGCACCCTGTCTTCCAGGGGCGAAGATTCAGGTACCGTCTCCCCCGCCGGAATGCGGGAAGAGAGGGCATGCCTAAGCTGTGCATATCGGAAGTATTCCGTCGCCCCCAGTTGGAACTCAGACTGCAGTGCATCAAATGACTTGATCCCTCCCCCGGCCATCACATCCCCCACCTTTGATATACCAATGGTGTCCCACCTGTCAAAGCCTTTGGTGTGCCACAGCTTCCCCAACATGTCAGAGTCATACAGTGGAGTGGCCATGGTAACCCTACCCTTCCAGCCTAGAGTTTTGGTGACTGCCCGCCATAAATGCACCACCGTTTTAGTGGGACCTGTCAACTTCCGATCCAGAGACTTGGAATATAGCGCCCTGTAGTAGTTTCCATCGTCCATGAGCCACCGGTCCATGGCGTAGCCTGGGCTGACTGCCGGGCCATAGAGGCCATGATTGAGTGCCGCGAGTTGGGACGCCCAGTAATAGCGCCGTATGTCAGGCAGGGCTATGCCGCCGTCATAGCACGGTATGGTCAGTTTAACCAGAGAGATCCGAGGTCTACCATCCCACAATAACGCGCGCTGCAAGGATTCAATCTCCCCAAAATATTTGGCCGGTACAGGGTCCTGGGTGTTTTGTAGTGCATAAAGGAATCGTGGCAGCGCCATCATCTTGAACAGCGCCGCCCTGCCCATCAGGGAAATCGGCAGTTTTTTCCAGCCCTCCACATCTCGGCGCAACCGCGCCAGAGGCGGAAGCAAGTTGTGCGAGTACCGTGCTCGGGAGTCCCGCAACACGTAAATACCCAAGTACCGAAAGCCCTGTTGGGCAATCTGCATTGAGCAGCCACGGGGGAGGCGCGGAGTGTCTCCACACAGCGTGTACAGTGAGGACTTGGACCAGTTGATAACCAGGCCCGAGTAGGTTCCAAAGGTACCCAGCAGGTCAAACACTACTATGAGCGAGCGGCAGGGGGAGGTAAGATACAGGAGGATATCGTCTGCATAGAGCGACACCCGGTCTTCAAATCCCGGAGACCACGTTATCCCAGCGACATCGGGATGTGTCCTGATCCAAGCCGCCAAAGGCTCAAGTGCCAAGGCGAACAGGAGTGGTGACAGCGGGCATCCCTGCCTGGTGCCTCTGCACAGTGCGAAGGAGGCTGACAATCGACCATTAACAGCCACATTAGCCAGCGGGGCCGAGTACAGGAGCTGGACCCAGCCGATGTAAGCGGGTCCAAACCCCAATTTGGCGAGCACTGCCCATAGGTAGTTCCACTCCAACGAGTCGAATGCCATAGTGGCATCGAGCGAAGCGAGTACCGTGGGTTCAGTAAGTAAGTGAGCTCGCGCCATAACCGCGTGGAGGCGTCGCAGATTGAGGGCCGTGTTGCGGTGTGGTATGAATCCAGACTGGTCCGGGTGAACCAAGTCCGAGATCACCCCCACCAGCCGATTGGCCAATAACTTGGCCAGAATCTTGGGTTCGGCGTTTAAAAGTGAGATGGGTCGATACGAACGGCAAAGATCACGTGGCTTCCCCTCCTTGTGTATCACCACAATGGTGGCGAGTCGTTGGTCGAGCGGGAGCTCTCCGGCCTCGCGGGCCTCAAGAAACATGTCTTGGAGGGGCGCGGCAACCGTGTCGGCCTTGAGCTTGTACAGCTCAACAGGAATGCCGTTGGGCCCCGGCGCCTTGCCGGAGCGCAACGATCGAATCGCCAGCGCCACCTCATCCACGGTCGGGTCCCGATCCATGTCCTCCTGCTCGATATCTGAGAGGCAGGGAAGCTCGATACCTTCCAAAAGGGAAGTCGAAGCAGATTCCGGTAGAGGAGTCGCAGATGTGTAAACCGCCTCAAAGTACTCCGCGAAGGACCCAACTATGGCGGCCGGGTCCGTGAGGACCAGGCCATCGTCACTCAGTATCTCCGGGACCACCCGAGACGCGAGCTCTCGTCTGTCCAGCCAGGCCAAAAGCTTACCGGCCTTGTCGCCCGAATCATAAATCCTGCCCTGCTGTTCCCTGCTCAAGGCCCTTGCCGCGTCGGTTGCAGTGGCCCGGAGTTCGGACTGTTTGAGGGAGAGGGCGTGCAGTAGCTCAGGAGTCGGCCCCAGAGCTAGCTGGGAGTTTAGGTCAGCGAGTTCGGACTCTAGCCGCACCACGTCCTCATCCCGCCGTCTGCGGGCCTCCGCGATCAGAGAGAAGGCCTCGCCGCGAAGCACAGTTTTAAAGGCCTCCCATAGGGAAACAGCAGAATCGACCGAGCCAGTATTTTCGGCAAAGTACCGTTCTATAGATTTAGCTAGGAGATCCCTGGTCCTTGGGTCCCGAAAGTACCAAGGATTAATAGGAGCCACTCGCGAGGTCGCGGGTATCTGAAAGTCGAAGGACACCCAAACCGGGGAGTGATCTGAAATGCCCCTGGCCAAGAGACGGGCGGTGGAAACAGACTGTGCCTGGGCTGCCGGGGTGAGGACGTAGTCGATACGAGACAGGCTGCCGTGGGCACCTGAGAGAAAGGTATACTGCCGCTGGGCAGGGTGCAATAGACGCCAGCAATCGATCATCCCCATGGAGCTCAGGAAGTCTGGGAGCCAGGACTGGGAGGCGCGTAGGTCTCTGGATGGGAAGCGGTCTAGGTCCCCCGACACAACAGAGTTAAAGTCTCCACCCACGATTAACAATCCCTCAGGGAGATCTAAGATGGCGCTACCCAGATCTCGAAAAGTAGTCTCCTGCAGCCCCGGGGGAACATAAACAGAAACCAAGACTAGAGTGCGTCCCTCCCACTTGCCCACCACCGCCACATATCGGCCCCTCTCATCAACAAGTGTAGACTCCACCTCCAACGGGAGGGACATGCGCACCATGATGCCCACCCCTCTGGATCCCGTGGAGAACCCAGAATGAGCCACCATCTTGAACCCCCGTCTATTCAAAGCCTTACACGCATTTCCCACAAGATGGGTCTCCTGTAGGAAAACAACATCAGGCGAACAACGTTTGAGCAGTTGCAATACAATCCCCCTTTTAATTCGGTCCCCTAACCCGTTCACGTTCCAACTCAACAAATTAAGAGATTTACCCCCCATCATCAAGGACGTTCCGCCCCCTCCCCCCCACCCGCAATGGTGCCCACAATGTTATCACATCATTCCAGTAAGACCTCAGCCAGAACAGAGAAGGAAACAAGAAGAAAAATAGAAAAAACACACCCCAACTACCCACCACCCTGCACCCCTGCATTAGACTAAGAGCCACCCCAACTAGCAGTGTGCCTGTCGCCCCTTAACTAATCTACAAGAAGTCCCACAGAGGAGAAAGGAGGCATCCTATCCCCACCCGTCATCCCCCATATCACTAACAAAGATATTCAAACCAATAGCAGCAATGTCTCCAGCCGATGCCCTTTGCAGCCGCCCCCCTTCAGAAAGTCTAAAGTCTGGGCAATCATTCCTGAGAGTCCGCTCCGCCGGTGGTCTCCTCCGTCTGGTCCGCCGGGTCTGGTCGTTCTTGGGACAGGGTATCGAGCCAATCTCCTGCCGCGTCTGGGATGTCGAAGAACAAAGTCTGGTGATTATGCTCAATACGGAGTTTGGCCGGGTAAAGCATGGAATAGCGCATTCCCAAGTCTCGTAGCCTTCGTTTTACCCCAGTAAAGCTTTGGCGCCGCTTCTGCACAGCCTGGGTAAAGTCGGGGAAGAAATTGACGTCTGAGTTCTGAAAGCGCAGCGGGCCTGCGGTCCTCGAAGCCTGCAGGATAGCGTCCCGGTCCCTATAGTTAAAAAGTCTTGCAATGATGGGGCGAGGGGAAGCGCCCAACTTCGGCGGCCCACCCGGTATCCTGTGGGCCCTCTCCACCGAGAAGAACTTGCTCAGGCCCCCCGGTGCTAGGTTCTTGACCACTAGTTCCTCGACAAAGAGTTCAGCCGAGTCCTCCTCGGCTTTCTCCGGTACCCCGGTGATGCGGACGTTCTGGCGTCGCGCACGACCCTCAAACTCGTCCAGTCGGCGTGCCAGCAGTCCATTCGCCATCTTTAAGTCGCGGACCTCGGTTTGAATGTCGGACACATCATTGACCAGGTTCGATGTCTTGAGGTCCAATGATTTCACCCGGTCATTGGTCTTTCCGAGGTCAGTCCTAATGAGGTTCAACTCGATCTTCAGAGAGTCGACCTTGCTAGACAATGCCTCGTGGAGAGTGTGCATCTCCGTCTTCACCCCAGTTATCGCACCCATCACATCCCGAAGCGTGATTTCGGAGTCATCCGGGGATTCGTCCCTTCTCGGGTCTTTAGTGCGGCCAGCCAGTCCCGGTGATCCCTTAGACTGGGAGAATCGCTCTGGAATGGTGGATTGGGACTGGGTCGGTTTTCTGCTGACTCTCTGAGACTTGCCTTTGTCCAAGTCCCCTCTGCCCACCATGATGGCACGCCCGGGCAGGGTGGTCCAAGGGGGTGAAGAAGCCTTGTGGTGTGCACTCAGTAAGCGCGATAGGGACACCGAAGTCCACCGAGGAGGGCGCTCAGCAGTAGAATGCAGGTTCCGATGGTATTCGCCGGGGAGACTAAGTGCAGGTGGGGAGGTCCGCAGGAAGACACCGCTGTACCCCTCGACGTTCACCAATGACGCAGGCAGAGCCACCAGGGTTCCGTCGAGCTAGCTAAGTCCAGGAATGTCGGATTTTCATTCCGAAAGCGGGCGCCGCTTCAGGACCGGCTCAGCAATAGATTCCCACAGTCGTGGGACAGGATGGGTGGCAGGATAATTGCGGAGGATCGGGAGGTCTTCGGAGCTCCGAGCTCACGCGGCCATCTTGGTTGCCCGCGAAGCTCCTCCCTCTAATATAGAGTTTTACACTAATATAGAGTTTTCAATATTGTGACACAGAAATATCGACAGCAAGAATATCGTGGTGAAGAATATTGACTTTAAGGTAAGAAAAATCGCTTTTAAAAATATAGAAGTCATTAATATTGTTTGAAAAAATATAGTTGTTTAAAATATCGACTTTTTAAATTAGTGTTATGCATTTTAGTAGATATTTTAAATGTATGTGATGTAATTTTTTGGTATACGTATTGTTTGTTTTTTAATATGTGTTACATTTTAAGTAGTTATTACATTTATTTTAATTACATTTTGCGTTTTTTAGTTCCGTAGCGGGTTGTGGGTTTATTAGGGAGTTGGGTGTGAAGTAATTTAATTATAGTAAATGAATTAATAGTATTAATTTATTAATATTTATTGAACTGATATTTTATAATGTTAACTGTGTTTTATTTTTTTGGGGTTAATGTTAAGTGCGGGTTGTGGAGTTTATAGGGGTAAGGGATGAGAAGTAATTTATTTTTAATTAATTAATAATTAGTTGTTAATTAATGTTAATTAATTGACAGTTAATCATGGTAATTGTGTAATTCATTTTATGTGTGGGTGTGGGGTTTATAGGGGTAAAGGGTTGGAAGTAATTTATTTTTAACTAATAATTAGTTGTTGATTAATATTAATTAATTGACAATTAAATATGGAAATTGTGTAATTAATATTCGTTGTGAGTTGTGGGGGTTTTAGTAGTAAAGAGTGGTAAGTTATTTATTTTTAATTATTTTTAATAATTAGTTGTTATTTAATATTAATTGTTGATAATTAATTAGGGTAATTGCTTAATTATCTTTTTGTGTGTGTGTTTTTGGATTATAGGAGTGAAGGGAGGGGAGTAAATTCATGTTACTTACTTTATAATTAGCTGTTAAATACTATTAGTTATTTAACTGATTTTTTTTTAAATTGTGTAACTAACTTTTTTACAGTTTAATTTTAGGTGTGAGTTGTGAGGACTATAGGTGTAAAGGCTGATAAGTTAATTACATTTTATGTGTTTTAATTTGTTTTTTAATTAATAATATTTGTTTAATTGAAAATGAATCATGTTAATTATGCAAATAATTTTTTTTTTCGAAGTGCGTTGTGAGTTGTGCGTTGTTATAGGGTAGGAAGTAAATAGACTACTTTTATGTAATAATTCATGTTTTTGTTAATAATCTCGAAATAAAAATATTTTTGTTTGAAAATTATATACTTTTTTATTTAATATAATATTTGTAGGTATTTTTGATATGTATTTAACATTATAATATTTTTTTTATTTTTGAAATTAAATATTTTTATTTTTGTTTTGAACATATTTATATATTTTAAAAAAAAACTTTTATTTTGTTGATGATATTTTGTTTGATTTTAATTTTGAACTGACAGGAGTGAGAATAGTACATTTTACCCCACTGCAATCCAACACTTTCCCTATTGATGCACTGACTGGAGTGGGATTAGGCCAAAGCAATGGGTCAAATTCTTCTCCTTTCTGACTAATACCCTCCTGCTTGGGTCTCCAGTCCCAAACTCATGGAAGGGAGCAGAAGTGATCCCTATTTATAAGAAGGGGCCAAGGGGTGACCCTGCCAACTATCGTCCGATCAGCTTGATTGATGCTGGCCAGAAGGTGGTTGGCAGAGTCCTTCTTGAAAGAATCCTCTCCTGGGCAGAGGAGAACAATATTATCTCCCCCTTCCAGGCGGGTTTCAGGGCCTGTACAAGCACTGTAGATCAGGCTTTCAGGTTGTTACTACTTCTTTGGAAGACAGTCTCGATTAGCAAGGGCGGTTTGTACTTGGCCTTCATCGATCTGAAGACCGCGTTCGACCTGGTCCCGCGAGGGCGCCTGTGTGCGGTTCTTCATGAGATGGGGTTTCCTCTGCCCATTCTGCACCTGTTGGCCCGCATGCATGATGGAACTTACGCACGCATTCGGTGGGGCACGAAGGAGCAGATAACAGAAAAAATCCCGGTGAACAGAGGTGTCCGCCAAGGATGTGTTTTGGCGCCGACCCTCTTTTCCTTATTTGTTAATGGGGTTGTTTCCTTTTTATCTGACATTGATGCTGACGCCCCTAGTTTGGCTGTGGTAAAAGTCCCCGCCATGCTCTTTGCCGATGATACGCTACTAGTCTCTAAAACGCCCATGGGGCTTCAAAAATTGCTGGATCGGTTTTGTGTCTTTTGTAATTTAAGGGGCTTAGTTATTAACACTTCTAAAACCAAGCTCCTCTATTTTAATCCCAGTAGAAAAGCCAACCGCACACTCACTCTTAATGAAGAGCCACTATAGCGGGTTAAAATGTTCGACTACCTTGGGATTAGGATATCCGACCAACTCAAGTGGAACCCACACATTGAAAAAATGGCCTTAAACCATAAACCGGTTGTGGGCGCCATAAGCAGGGAGCATAGATCTTCAGTATCAAGACCCATATCTCCTGCCTTAGAGGTCTATTCTGCAAAAGCAGTAGGCAGTGCACTGTACGGGGCAGAGCTCTGGGGTTTCAATAATGTTGACCCCCTCGTAATGGCCGAAAACAAATTCTACAAGGAGCTATTGTCCATCCCCAGGAGTACCCCTAGCAAGCCCATTCAATACGATCTTGGACGCAGATCTATTAAAGATCTTATAATTCTGCGCCCGCTTCTTTATTGGGCTCGCCTGTGGCGCACACCGGAGCTAGAGAACTACACAAATGGCCTTAAAGAAGTCATGAACTTGCAGGGGTCACACAAAATAGTCTGGCTCTCCAAAATGAAGGAACTTCTGACGGCCATTGGCCTATGGGTGGTGTGGGAGTCCGGCGCTTCATTATCCAAACTGGAAGTCAAGCGGGCTTACTGGCGGTGGGTCGACGCCCAAGAATCTAGAGCGGATAACTTGGGCAGACTCACTGATGAGTTCCGACTGCATAAGACCGTACCCTTGCATGAACCCTATATGGACTTCATTAGAAAACCCAAAGATAGGGCCTTATATGTTCAGTTTAGAATGGGAACCCTACCAGTCCGTGAACGCACCTCTAAATGGAAACCCCCTACCAGACGCTTGCCACCTGTCCGCACTGAACTGGAAACTATCCCACATGTTTGTTTTGTCTGCAGTGTCTACAATAAGCCCAGATCCAAATGGCTAAATCCTATCTGTCGCCTACTTGAGACCAGAGGTTATGCCCCAGCACTAAGAATTTTACAATCTAACCCTAATACAGTACTGACGTGTGGGGTAGCCAAATTTCTTAGCTGGGCATGGGTGATCAGATTTAAAGCTATGTGATGAATTCTTTCCTAGGCAATCCCTTGTTTTTCTTTTTTCATTTAACTCAAAGCTGTAAATGGTTTAATACTGTTTTAACTCGTCTTTTTAACTATTTATTAAGTGTTTTTATTAATAACATGAATTGTATTTTTATTGTCATGTGCTTTTAAGATATTTGTATATCGAAATAAAGCTTTGTACTACTAATTTTTATCCCTCCGCTATCCAACACTTTCCCTACTGTTGCACTCACTGGAGAGGGAATAGTAAATTTTATCCCTCCGCCATCCAACACTTTCTCTACTGTTGCACTGACTGGAGTGGGAAATTTAAGTTTAAAGATTTTTAAATAGTTTAATGTTTTAATTCAAAATATAATTTTTTTGTTTGAATATATGTTATGTTATTGGTATATATATATATATATATATGTGGTCTATGGCTGTCCCTGCCTACATCGCCAACATGGTTTCTAGGGCAGCAGCAGTACGAGGGACCCAGGGAGAGGCTTGTGGACATCGGTGGATTTCGTTGTACAGCCCCACCACCTACCTGCTTCATCCAGACAATTCTCCTGCACACAAACTGCTTCCCCCACACCGCTGACCCAGAGACACTGATGCGTGGCATTCTGGGAGTTGAAGTCCGTCCATTCAAGCGGCAATCAAAAGGTGAGCTCGATGAGCTTGGGGGAGGAGCGTCCAGACCAGTACTTTGGGAGAGGCAATATCAGGACAATTTGCTGAGGCTGAACACGCAATACAGGGCGCTGAAGAAGGTCTACGCCGAAATGCATTCGCCAAACAGTGCTGTCATCTGCTGATTAAAGCTTGCTTTTTCCCTGGAACTCCCTCTGGCCTCTGTCCTTTCTTGCGTGGATGGGAGTTTTTGATATATATGTATTTTTTGTGTTACTTTTTTATTTAATTTTAAAATGATAAAATATATTAAAATTATAAAAGTAAATATATATATATATCTATTAATTATTATATGTGTGTTTAACTTTTTTAAATTAACTTTATCATATTTGTTAAAATGTATATTAAATAACATTTATTTTTAAAAATCTGTTATTCTTTAATATATTTAATATTTATGCATTGATGTATACATATGTATTTATAAATATAATGATATTTTGTACTATATTTATGACATTGATTTTTTTTCTATATTTTTTTTTTACTTACCATTATAAATATAGGATGTCGAATTTTTTTTTTTTTAATGTATTTTTATTGCAAAATTATATAGCAATATCATCACCGTACACATATACACCTACAACCCTGAGGCCGGCTGTCCGTATTGAGTAAATATAATCAGAGCAGAGACCTTGAAACCTCGTCCGGTTGTAGAGACAGTATCAATTATCAAGATGATCAATTGTATGGAACAAATGTAATTTACAGTAAAAAATACAATTTGCTTTTGTGTTTTTTGTTTTCATATTAAACGTAAACTAAAAGAAACTGCACACATGAATCAGTACGACAATAAGGTATTCTTAGCGTGTTATCTAGCATCGTAGTTGTCCTGTGAGGGACCAGTTGTGCAAATCTCCCAAGTCCACATCCCGCCCGCACACCCCCCGTCAAATCCCACTGTTATGTGACCAGCCCTGTTCCCTCCTTTCAAATAGCCCACCGTTGGCCTCGGCCCCTATTCAATGTTCTCCTCGTCGTCAGAACCTACAAGATCCTCTTCCGTCAATGGCTCACAAATATCCCCCCTATATGAGTTCCACGGTTGCCAGACCCCATTCCATTTGCGCGGGTTATCTCTTAGTTTGTAGACTGCTCTTTCTGTCAACATAAGCATATCCATGTTCCTGATCCACTGCGCCAGTGTGGGGAGATCCGCCGATCCCCATTTCTGTGCGATATCTCGTTTGGCTGTGACAAGCCCTATCGTGGTCCACACCCTTTCATAGAAAGTAAGATCTGTAGGCCCCCACACATTCAGTAAACATACCCGTGGGTCCAGTGTGAGTGAGGTGTGGAGTGTCTGTGCAATGGTGCGTAGAACCCGCTGCCAATAACTAACAACACGTGGGCTTTCCCAAAGCGTATGTATGAACGTGCCCTCTGCCCCGCAGCCCCTGAGACAATACGGGTGGTCCGCTCTCTGCAGTTTGTGTAGTGTTGTTCGGGTGTAGTAAATCCTATGTAAAATTTTTAACTGTACCAAACGGAATTTAGATGATATACCTGCCTCACGTGGAGACGCCATGGCTGCGTTCCAGTCGGACTCGTCTAGGTCTCCGACGTCAATCACCCACTTGTCTTTCAGCCTCTCCAGTGGGTCAGGTAAATTGTTGATTAGCTTACGATATGTTAATGAGGTTGCGCCTTCCTGCATGAAATCTGTGAGCAGACGGTCGTCCAGCGGGGAGGATTCTGGTGGAGACGTGTCTGGTGGGATCGCTGCCTGTAGGGCGTGTCTGAGCTGTATGTATCCATACAGCTCGCTATCTCCCAATTCGTACTGTTCTTGAAGGGTCGCGAACGAAACTACTCCCTCCCTAGTCCACATGTCTCCCACGGTTGATATCCCAATGTTGTCCCACTGAGTGAAGCCCTTAGTGCGTCGTAGATGACCCAGCGCCTTAGTGTCCCACAAAGGCGTAAGCTTTGTGATTGTCCCATCCCAGTGTAACTTCGCTTGTGCCTTGTACCACAGTTGAACGGTGTGTTTAGTGGGCCCTACGAGTTTTGCCGCAGTGCCCAGATGGTACAGAGGTGCCAATAAGCTATTCGTACCCAGTTGTATCCTGTCTGCCTTGAATGCTGGGTCATCCTGCGGGGCGTGCAACCACTGATTAAGGATCTTGAGTTGGGCCGCCCAATAATATAATTGCAGATTGGGCAGTGCAATGCCTCCATCGTACCAGCTCCTATTTAGCTTTGTGTGCGAAATCCGAGGTGGCCGGTTCCCCCAAAGCAGACTCGTGATCTGTGCTGTTACTCTCTGTATGAAGCTGGCTGGTATCAAGTGTGGGGCATTTTCAAGAACGTACAAAAAGCGCGGCAGGGCCATCATTTTAAACAACGCTGCCCTGCCCAGCAATGTCAGTGGGAGTTCCTTCCAGTGTTGCACATCATTACGGAGTCGGAGCAAGGGGGGCTGCAGGTTGAGCTGTGCGAACTCCGGTTCATCTCGAGTGATGTGGATTCCCAGATATTTAAAAGAGGAGGGAGCTATCTCAAGCGGACAGGAGTCCGGCAGTGGCCCCTTGAGCTCAAAAAGTATCGACTTCGCCCAATTGATGGTATAACCTGATACTCGCCCATGTGAGTTACAGATTGCTAGGAGGTTGGGAAGGCTGTCCTCTAGGTCAGTAAGGTATATTAACATATCGTCCGCGTAAAGGGACACTGTCTTCCCACTGTGGATCCCATTGTATCCCTTTCAGAAGCTGCGTAGTACGGATAGTGACTGCCAGCGGTTCCAGAATCAGAGCAAAAAGGAGGGGTGAGAGTGGGCACCCCTGTCGCGTGTCACGACCTAAACGTATGGCCCGAGATATGTGGCCATTCGCTACTACCCTGGCCATGGGATCTTTATAAAGCATCCTTATCCAGGAAATAAAGACTGGACCAAAGCCCATACGTGTGAGCACCGCGAAGAGGTAGTTCCACTCCACCAAATCGAACGCCATCTTGGCGTCAAGTGATAGTATCGCTGCCGGTTCTTGCAACAATGAGAGTCTTGCCACAACTCTGTGTACCCTACGAAGGTTTAGGGCCGTGCTTCTATGCGGCATGAAGCCGGATTGGTCCGGGTGAATCAGCTGACTTAAGCATGGCATAAGCCTGTTTGCCAGCACTTTTGCTATTATTTTGGCCTCCGGGTTTAGGAGGGAAATAGGCCTGTATGATTTACAGTCGCTGGGTGGTTTACCCGGTTTCGGGATAGCAACGATAGTCGCCATCCGTTGGTCCGGGGGCAATGTTCCCTTCAACCTACTCTCCTCATACATCTGAAGAAGGGGCGTACTTAGAAATTCAGACATGGTTTTGAACCACTCGATGGGCACCCCATTAGGGCCCAGAGCCTTACCCGAGTGGAGGGAGTTAATGGCTAATTGAATTTCGTCGATTGTTAAGGGGGCATCGATATCCTTCGCCGCCTCTTCCGTCAGTTTTGGCAGAGGCACACATTCGAGGGCGTCCTGGGCCTCATCTTCTGTCACCACTATCGTTGGAGTGTATACGTCATGGAAGTGGTCAGCCAGGGCTTCTACTATGTCCCCCGGTTGGGTGTGGACAGTGCCACATGAGTCTGTAATTTGTAGTATATTCCTACCCCCCCCCCTTGTTTTTTGTCTAGCCATGCCAGGAGTTTACTAGCTTTATCCCCTATGTCATAGACCCTGTGTTTGGTCGCGGCAGTGTCCGCCAGTGTCACACGTCTCAAGTGGTCGTTGAGGCGGCGCTGGTGTATCTGTAAGTCATGAAGTGTGTCTTCCGATGGGTCCGCCATATGGGCCGTGTTGGCCCTCTCAAGGCCCAACTCCAATTCCAATGCTTCCTTCCTGTGTGCTTTCTTGTGGTTCGTTATTGCTGCAATAGCCTGACCCCTGAACACCGTTTTGTAGGCTTCCCACAGTATGGAGGGGGAGTCCACCGATGACTGGTTCTCCTCAAAGTAGAGCCGGGTCACCTTCTTCAAATCTTTACTAATCTGTGGGGCTTTGAGATACCCTGGAAAGATCGGATACACCCTCTTGCGTTTGGTAGCTGCGCTAGTTACGGTCAGAGTGACCGGCGAATGGTCCGAGATGCCTCTCGGCTGTATCTTTGCCTCGCTAATGTTAAGGAGACCGTTACTCAGTGTGAAAAAGTAATCTATCCTCGAAAGACTATTGTGGGTCGCTGAGTAATAGGAGTATTGTTGCTGATCTGGGTGCAGTGTACGCCATACATCCACTAAACCCTGTGCGTCCAGAAAGGTCTGTAGCTTGCTAGGGCCATCTGTTTGTGTTCGTGTGGGGAATCGGTCGAGGGTGTCTGTGAGGGTCATGTTGAAGTCTCCACCTATAAGCAAATCCCCTTCAGGGAGTTCCAGTAGGAATTTGCCGAGGTCCGGCAGAGCTACTGAGTGTAACGCCGGCGGGATATAGACGGAGACCACGTTTAGCAGTTTACCCTCCCACTGGCCATGTACTGCCGCAAAGCGGCCTTGATCATCAGTTATTGTGGATTTCACTATGTATTGGGAGGATTTTCTTAGCAAAACACCTGTACCACGTGACCCTGAGGTAAATTCAGCGTGCGCTATCATACGATATCCCCTCCTATCCAGAGTCCGTGTGGCCGCCCCCAACAAGTGTGTCTCCTGCAAAAGAACTAGGGCGGGTCCCTGTGTCTTAATGCCCTGCAGCACCAGGCCCCTCTTGATCTTGTCTCCCAGGCCCCTAACGTTCCATGACATGATTTGCAACGGGGCTGGTGTGGTGTGGTTATCTATCCTAGCCATAGGAAAAACTGGTGGGCGGTCGCGAGGCCTTCTCGCCATGTGCGAGGTGGTGTGTGGAGACGAGTGCAGGGCAGATGTGACTCCTCCCAACCTCCCGTCCTCTGGCCGTCCCCATGACAGACGATGTTTCCCAGATACTGAGACATACCAATGAACATGTGTGTGTGCAAAACAAGAACTCGCAGGACCAAGTGGTCCCAAAATTTAAGTATTCCTGTGCCCCTACCCACCCCCCTCCCTGCCCCCCCTGCTACACGGACTCCAAACTGCCCGCCCCCCCAACTGAGCAGAGTGCATACCCCATCCCCAAAACAGTGTACTTGCGCGTTGGGGTGAGGGACTCTCCGCTGCCGGCGGTCTCTCATTCACACCCCCGGAGGTCCATCACCCAGTGTCCAATGGCGGGAAGTGCGTGTACAGCACTATAAGTCTAATTAAACATAGAAGTCTGGAGATTACTGTTCCTCATTGTCTTCTTGGCCGCCTTCTGCTCCCAAGGACGCGCTGCTCTCTGGGCTCCCTCCCAAATCCTGGGAGTCCGGATGTTTTCGGCCCTTTGGGGGTCGGTTGGTTTGTCGCGGGTGGTGTCCCGGTCTCCACCCCTCCAGCCAGTCCTGCACCGCCTCTGGGTTGTCAAAGAACCAAGTTTTGTTTTCTGCTACTACCCTAAGCCTCGCAGGAAAGAGCATGGAGTACGGCAGTTCTCGTGTCCTCCGTTCCTTTTTTACCTCAAAGAAGGTTCTTCGCCTGCGTGCGAAGTCCGCCGTATAGTCGGGAAAGAAGGCAATGGTGGAGTTCTGAAGCTTAATAGGAGGGGATGTCCTGGCCACCTGTAAGATGGCGTCTTGGTCACGGAAATTGAACAGGCGGGCTACTATGGGCCGCGGAGCCGCCCCTGGCTTTGGTGGGCCTCCCGGCACGCGGTGGGCCCTTTCCACGGAGAAAAAAGTGGACAAGCCCTTCGGTTTAAGTTCGTCCGTGATTAAGCTCTCTACAAACAAGTCCATGGCTCTTATGCCTTCCGACTCCGGCACCCCAATAATACGGATGTTGTTCCGCCTAGAACGCCCTTCCTGCTCATCAAGCTTCTCACGCAGCAGTTTATTGTCCTGTGCCATCTTCCCCATTGCCTGTTGAAGTTCGGAGACATCCTCCACTAGGGATTTTGTAACCACCTCCATGTCTTTAACCTTCTCCGACATTTTGTGGAGGTCGGCTCTAAGCAAAGTGACATCCGTGGAGATCGAACCCACCGTCGTCTGTAACTGAGCCAAAGCATGCATCACATCTTCCAACGTCGCCTTCTTGCCTCCCGGGGTATCTGCAGTTTTGCCCCCCGCATCTTTCCCCGTCACTGGGGATGCAGCTGGTTTGTCGGACGTATATCGTTCAATGCGGGTCTGTGTGGCGCGCCCTTGGGACCTTTCCCCACCATGGTTTTTGGTTTCGTGCTTTTCGGGCCTCTCAGCTCCAGGTTGTCCGGAGTGGCGCACCCACTTCGGCCACAGAATGTTAGTGGTTTCGTCCACGCGTGAGCCTGACCAGGGCGCCTCTCAAGTGCCCGCCGATAGCAACTTGCTGTCTCTCCCCGGGCCTCCGGGGGGTCGTATTAGGCTCCTGAACTGGGTATAGTCGTTTGTTGTGCTCAGGCCCATCAATCGGGCACTGGTAGGGCGTTCCGCAGGGCGAAGAGTGCCAACAGTCAATAAGTGCGCATTGACTTCCTCGGCCTAGAAAATGGCGGCTGTCCTCCACCTTCCTGGGCTTCCTCGCGCTTGTGGCCGCCGATCCGACTTCAAACAGGGCTGGGGGTACCAGTTACAACGTTATAGTGCAGTCACACTTCTTTGGACCGTATGCGACGCCCAGTCTGGCTCCGTGACTTTCGAGTTGTCGGCCGCCCTATGTGGCTCGCGGGCACTTTCGGTCCTGGTCCCCCGGATCAACTGCACTTCCTGCCGGGCCACTCGATCAGGGAAGGTCCCGGTGCAGGCGAGTGAAGTAGGCCAAACCGCAGCCGCGGTGTAACTCGGTCCCCAGACGTCGGATTTGAACGCCGCTTCTCGCTACTTGCTCCGCCCGGTCCTGGGCTCCGGTACCTTCCTGTAGGGCTTGAAAATTGTGGCGGATTATGAGTCGGATAGTCGAAGAGGCCGCTTCAGCTGCGGAGCTCGTCCCTTATGCTGCCGCCATGATCGGCTGCTAGCCACGCCCCGGATGTCAAAATTTTTGACATCAATATTAATAACTCGATATTGTGGTATGGGGATATTTTAGTTGTCAATATTCTGTCAGTGAATGGAGACTCACAGTGTTCTGTCGCGGGGCCCGCATAGATAGCCCAACCACCCCCAGCAGTTTTAAAATGTTTATGTTTGTTTATGTTTTTGAGATTTTTATTGCGCGCAGGTGTCTGGTGGCGCGGGTGTCTCGGCGCAGATCAGACTCCTGAGATGAAGCTACCTTAAAATCATTGATCAAATAACTAAGTTTTCAGGAGTTTTCGGAAGATAGTGAGGGTTGCACTGGTTTTAATGGGCAGAGGAAAGGAGTTCCACAGCTTGGGGGTGGCTACTAGGAAACGCCTGTCTCCCCAGCTGGCGGTTCTGGTACGCGGGACAGCAAGAAGATAGGTATTAGCAGAGCGAAGGTATCTTTGTGGGGCATAAATTCGAAAAGCATCTTTGAGGAACCTTGGTCTGGAGTCATGAATAGCTTTGTAAGCAATGCAAAGAGCTTTACATTTTATGCGATTCTTAACTCTTAGCCAATGCAAATGGCGTATGGCCATGGAGGTTGAGCGGCGACTGGGGATATAAAGCAGAATTCTGGCCGCTGCATTTTGCACAGACTGCATTTTAGCTAGAATCTGTTCCTGTGTGCCAAGAATAAGGGCATTGCCATAGTCCAATTTTGAGAAGACAAGGGTGCTAATCAAAGTTTTCCCAGCTCCTGCCGGGAGGTATGGCAGCAGTTTTCTGATTTTTCTTAGCATGAAGAAAGATGAAGAGACCACCTTGTTCACATGATGTTTGAACAGCAGCTTATCGTCGAACATGACGCCGAGGTTTCTGACCTTGGCAACCGGGGTCGGGGGTGGACCCATTTCACTGGGCCACCAGCTAGAGGACCATTCTGGTGCAAGGTTGCCAAAGGTCATAACCTCGGTCTTGTCCGAGTTTAGCTTCAAGCAATTACTAGACATCCACGAACTGATGGTCCTCATTCCTTCCTGAAATCTTGCAGCCACAGCTGGCCCATCTTTGTGTATCGCCAAAACCAATTGGGTATCATCCACATAGGTGGTTAAGCGGAGACCCTGAGCTTTAATGACTCTCGCCAAATCTGCCACATATATATTAAATAAAGTGGGGCTTAGTGCAGAGCCCTGCGGCACCCCACACGGTAGGGTAAATGTTGGCGAGTAGAAGGAGCCTAGTTTTATTGCCTGGGTACGATTAGCCAAAAAGTAGGCAATGAGGTCCCTGGCACGGTGGGTCACTCCCAGGGAGGTGACACGGTCGATCAGGATGGAATGATCGACCGTGGGTGTCAAAGGCGGCAGAGAGATCTAGAAGAACCAGGATCGCTGCCCCACCCTGGTACAGTATGGTCCTGATCTCATCTGAGGCCTTTATCAAAGCTGTCTCAGTCCCATGGCCCTTCCTGAAACCAAACTGGGTGTCATCTAGGAGCTGATGGCAATTGATGAAATTCACCAGCTGTTTATTCATGATGGCTTCGAATATTTTGGCCGGGAAGGGGAGGCAAGCAATCGGTCTGTAGTTGACTGAATCAGAGGGGTCCAGGGAAGGTTTCTTTAGCAAGGGCTTGATGATCGCAGTTTTCCAGATTTCAGGGTATATACCTGTTTGGAAGATGGAATTGCACAGGTCTGTGAGAGGGGAAGTAATAACCTCTTTTAAGGCGCACTGGATAGAAGGGGGACATGGATCTAGAGGAGACCCGGATTTAATAGAGTTGATTAGGATGCTAATCTGATCTGTCGTAGTCAGATGGAAATTGGAAAAGAAGGGAGTGAGAGGGAGGGGCTGAGAGAGAGGTTCAGCATGATCGGAACTCGTTGCAGGGGAGAAAGATGAGTAGATGTTCGTGACCTTGGTGAGGAAAAAGTTTGCCAGTGTATTGCAAAGGTCTTGAGACGGTTCATTTAAAAGGCCTACTGGGGGATTGGAGAGAGAAAGCCTTCTAGACGAATTCTGAGCAGACTCAATCTGATCACAAAAGAAAGCGCTCTTGTGCTTGACGATTGCCTTTTTGTATAATGCAAGCGCATCTTTATAAGTTTGTTTATCTGCGATGCTGTAATGTTTGCGCCATCGCCTTTCCAAATTTCTACAGTATTGGCGCTGTAGCCGAAGATCCTCAGTGAACCATTGGGCAGATGGCTTAGCCCGGTTGGAGTTGAAGGATTTAACCGGGGCTTCTTTATTGATGGCGTCTAGAATCCAGTCCTGATATCTATTGGACAACAGGATAGGATTTAGTGATGGCTCATAAGAGGAATCATCCAGGGTTTTGGCCACATAATGACACATGCACTCTGGTTATCAGGGTGTGGGCCGGGAGACCACGAGTGGTCCCACCTGTCTATTATATAGCCTCTGTCCACACCTGGCCAGAGGATGAACAAACAGTAGTTCTGGGGAATTAGGCTCACAGTGGGGGTGGGGGTTGGGCTTTTACAACACCCACAAAAGATGGTACCAGATGCCATCAATAATTCATATATATATGGGATGTAACTTCACAAAGGATATATCACAATAAAATGTGGTTGCTAAGCTATAATCTGAATTGTACAACAAACTATTGAAGACAATTTAATTCATAACAACATATCAGCTGGAAACTATGAATTTGAATAATGGCACAGAACATTAATGGTTTCAATGATAAGATTAAACAACACTAACACAATAGATTTGTTGTTTGATTATATAACCCAAGGGGGTACATGCTGCAGGAAACACATCTCCTTGGTGGCAAATGTGACTTTCTGGGGTTTCACCAGAACTTCTAGGTGTTTGGCTGTTCTTTTGCATAAAATCTTAACTTTGATAGTCGCACAGGTCCCAGCAGATAAACTAGGTTGATTTATTACACTATAGTTATGCTTGGAAAGGCTAGTGTGGTCCCTAATGTATATATTACGTCCCCCACACTCAGGAGACTCTCGGGGCACTGGGTGCTAGCAAGCACACCCCTTGATATAACTGTTATTGGGGGTGAGTTTTTGAGGCACATGTCTCTCTCATCCTCACCCTAAACTGTGTCAGCAAACTGGATTGCCTCCATAGGGCTGTTTGACATTTGGAGGAAGCAGCACCCATTAGATAAGGCCTATACTTTTAACGTCAGAGAACATCACTTCTTTTCTTGTATCAGTTATTTCCTGTTCCGGGCAGCAGACTTAGGACAGGTGAAGGAGGACCAGATCTTGCTGTGTGGCATTCCAAACCACTCACCAATACTACTGGACTTAGAAACAGGGAAAAGAGCAAGTATGGCAATGAATTGACTGGTGGCCGACAGATAACAACTACTTATTGTACTTTCATCAATAAACAAAACAATAATTTAAGCTGAAAATCATCTCTGTAGACACGCAAGGAATCCTCTCTGAAGTATACAAAACAGTACTACGGAGAAAGGTGAAGAACTACCTGGTCACGTGGCTAGGGTAGGCCCTGGAAAAAACACTGCCTATTTTACATGCACACGTTTTTTAAGTTGTCTTCCCTTCCACGTGATGACTTTTGACAAGCATTTGCTTGTGTGACAGTGCAGGATTAGTTTCTATGAAACCACATTGCCTACAATTCCACTTCGTAAGTACACTATCATGACAGCTAGAACATTTAGCACAAGGCCTAAACATGCATTGTGCAAATGTTGCTGTTTTTTGTCGATGAGGCAACACGGCTATCACAATCGAATAAACTTTGTCAGCCTGGCTGAAGCCTTGACACGGAAGCATGGATGCTATTATTATAAAACCCACGCATTTCCGTGTTCAAATCAGAGGAGCACTCTCCTCTCAGCCTAGCTGATTCCTGTTTATCCTATGCAACTTGTGATCAAGACGTGGACCTGCATACACTAACCTTAAGGTAATGGGGAGTTAGATCTTCCAGTAGGTGATTCTATGGCAGTACACCCATTCTTGGCAACTAGGTTAGGGAGCACGTAGTAGGAGTACACAATACACAGTACTTATACACTGCTTTAGCACAATGGAGGAATTGTTTATCCTTTTCACAGTCCTCATATTGCTAATCACTTTTATCTGCATCTGCCTAATAATCATCGCAGCACATATATTCTATACAAGAAGCACAATGGCTCAATAAATATTGAAATGCTCCTTTGTAAATGTAAATGTAAATTGATACTTGTATAGCGCACTACTCACCCGCAAGGGTCTCAAGGCGCTTGTACAAATACCGCTGTGGAACCCATCCTGGCTTTCCCTGTGAGGCGTCCACTCCTGGGCACCCCCAAGGTGGAGGCCAGGCATCCTTAGCGTTGTGGGGGCCGTTGTGGAGATTAAGCAAGCTATTGCCCAGAGTTGCATAGTGGGAC
The DNA here is from genome assembly GCF_964263255.1 of Lissotriton vulgaris. Lineage (NCBI taxonomy): Eukaryota > Metazoa > Chordata > Amphibia > Caudata > Salamandridae > Lissotriton > Lissotriton vulgaris. The sequence continues at coordinate 22,942,561 of NC_141697.1, forward strand.
TCCATGATTGGAATAGGCACCGAGGCGAGAATTATCAGGTCCGTGGAATTTTTGAGCCCAAGACCCGCCGAGGCGGGGAATTGAACCCTGGTCCCGGGCTAGACCTCTGCATCAGGGTCTGCCGCTCTAACCATTGAGCTTTGGGTCTTTCTTGTGCATCTTCCTGAGTTTGAATGAGTGACAGACCAAAAAAGTTCTGGATCTGTTACCACAAGACCTTGGGGAGTCAAGGTTGTCATGTTCTGAGGTTGCCTGATCCACTTGCTATACTTTCAGGTTTAGGGGCACTAATATGGAGGCACTGTGAGGTAGCAGGAATATAGGCCAAAATATCCTGAGGGGGTGCATAAAATCAGTCTTGCACCCTCCTAACGTTTATATTGTCGATACAAACTGACAGTTGCGACTGAGAAAGTGGAAACCATACAACAACTTCAGTGGTAAAGTACAAGACAGGGAAACCACCAGTGTAAATTTCAAAGAGGGTGAGGGAATTAGAATATGACTACATTTCCACAAACAACGCCACCACACTGTGACAAACGTGAAAATACTATACTCATGCTCAGAGACATAGTCCTTGGCACAGCACAAGCAGTCTATCTAGCACCAAAGAAATATTAATTCGAAATGCGTGATAAATATGGTAGACTGATTTATTGATTGGCCAGCCAAAACATGCTCACTAGAGCCGTTGTGAAAATAATTAACAAATCTGGGGAGGTAGTCTCAGAAGCTGCGGGAGTCACCTCAATATTTGAGAACAATTTATAAGCACTTAGGGACTCATTATAATGGCGGGCGGCCATCAGTGCACCCGCCATCATAACGGTGATGGTACCGCCCGCCAGACGTGCGGCGGTCTTACCAGCCCAATTAGGATGTTCCCGCCACACTGGCTGATGCATCCTGGCCTTTTCACATTGCCGACGGTGCTGCTGGCTGCAGCACCGTCCGCCCAGTCTATTGGCCAAGGTTTGCCACAGGGCTCTGCCCTGAGTCCCGTACTCTTTAACCTGTACGTACAACCTCTGGCAGTGATAGGTAGGGACAGGGGCCTCTCCATTGTCTCTTACGCAGACGACACGCAGTTGGTGGTGGTTCTCTCTGACGATTCTACGCAGGATGCCCGTAAATTTAGGAGCGGGCTGGCGGTGGTCGTGTGGTGGATGGCCGCCAACTGCCTCCGGCTTATTGCTAATAAATAGGAGGTGTTGTTGGTGGGTAAAAACATCAAACTTTGGAGCAAGAACTGGTGGCCCAACACCCTTAGGAGCGCTCCTTCCCCAAGGTGGTGGTGAAAAACATAGGGGTATGGATGGATTCAACCCTCAGTTTTCAGGACCATACCCAGAAAATAGCAGGCAAGTGTTTCGGTCTATTACGAGGACTGAGACCCCTTCTGGGTTACTTTAACCTGTCCACTAGAAAATGGATTGTTCCGGCGGCCATATTGTCTAGGCTTGACTATGCCAACTCGGTTTTCTTGGGGGCGAATAAAGCAGAGGTCATGCGCCTATAAAGAGTCCAAAATGCGGCAGCCAGGGCCTTTTAAGGAACTTCTGAGAAGACGCCCTATATTGGGTGCAATCCGGCGACTACATTGGCTGCCTGTAGCCAGGCGCATAGAATTTAAAGCTCTCTGCCTGGCTTTTAAAATCTTGAAGCTTTCTTCCCCGTGTATTTTGAACAATATATTGGTACCATACACACCTACGTGCCATTTGCGCTCTATGGGGTCATGCCTTGCTCGTGTCCCGCGGCTAAAACGCATACGTGCTGGAGGACAATATTTCTGCTGTCTAGCGGCCAAGCTGTGGAATTCCCTCCCCTTGCACATTGGCGGCCTGGAGAATTATCTGATGTTTAGGAAGGCAATAAAAACTAATCTCTTCCCTGCGGCTTAGGCTCTAGTTTCTTGGTCTGCCTGTAGTAAGCGCCGGGACGCCTTTTTGCTGAGGCAGCTGTATCGCTATACAAGTTGGACTAACATAACATCTCTTTTCTTCTTTATTGATGCGTCTATTCTGCCTGAGCATCCTTTTAAATATATATATATATATATATATATATATATATATATATATATATATATATATATATATATATATATATATATATATATATATCTTTATTCAATTTTTTCACAAACCAAAGCACCTCCCATGCCCACCCCCCATTCTCCCTTGTCAGACAAGAATACATACAGATCCTTGATTCGTCATACATTATACTCTCATCTGTCAACTTATTACAGAATACAATATCCCATTGAGCAAAGTATTATCAGGACTAAAATATAGTCTTCCTTCGATTACAGGTTATCTTGGGACTTTCACCAGCCAAATAGGGGGGACCAAATCTTCACCCCTTTTTTCCTACCCTTCTTTTTGTAGATGGCAACTTCCATATTGCAGATTGCTAACAGCCTAGCTAGCCACTGCTGGAAGGATGGGGCCACAGGATCCAGCCATGCTGAGGCAATACAAATTCTTAAAACTGCCATAGCAATTAAAATAAATTCATGACCCACCCTTGCATTACTGGGATCTGCCGCCCCCAATAAGATAACATCACTAGACAGTACTATTTCAATTTGGAGTACATCAGTCAGGAATTTCTGTATCTCTTTCTTTAAAGGTGTTAGTTTGACACATGTGGAAAAAATATGTATGCTGTCACCGTTAAATAGCTTACATCTTGGACAGCAGGTCTCCTTACCACTCCCCCACTTAGCAATTTTATCAAGTGTATAATATAAAAAGAAACAAGTTTTAAAAAAAACTTTGCTTGTAATTTCGTTGACATAAGAATAGATTGAGACATGGAGTACGTTAATTAAATTCATCATTAGACACTTCCGTGCAGTTTTCTCCATATCGTCAGGGAATACCGCATTAATGAGAGAGTATATTTCCCCAATAGTGCTTGTTTTAATGTGAATTAGTTTCTCCACAATATTCACTTTCTCTAATTGTGCCCTTCCCCCCACCTTCCATGACAAAAAATCACTGATTTGGAGATATTTGAAAAAATCCCGCCAGTCCAGCTTGAAATCTTTTTTTAGTTCTTCAAAAGATTGTATTACTGTATCGGAAAGGAGACAGCCTATCTGAACAATACCCACCTCTTTCCATTTATTTATACAGCTACCTCTAACAATGTCTGGGAGGATTGGGTTATCACTTAGGGGGGTAAAACATGATATTCGCCCTATACCAAGCATTCTTCTTACTGATTTCAGTACTTTAAACCCACTATAAAGTGTTTTATATCTGTCTTTTTTGTGGGAGCTATCATGTAGGTGACACTATAGATATAGATATCCTCTACTTTTGCTACCTAAGACCAGTTGGAAAATAGATGGAGTATTGTCTACGGATCCCTACGCCCCCTCCATGTTCTGTATTAACTCTCTGCTATATAATAACACGGAAGCCCAATAATATGCTTTTAAGTTTGGGTGCGCTAAGCCTCCCCTATCTTTAGAGAGGGTGAGGAATTTATAGGCCTGCTGAAGTTTCGAGTATGTCCAATTAAAGCTAGAAAACATACGCTCTATTGACTAAAATCATTGAGTTGAAAATTCTAGGCAAATTGCTCTAAATAAATATAACATTTTAGGAAAAAAACACCATCTTCACAACATTAACTCTGCCAATGATAGAGAGATGCAGATTACCTAGATGTTGGAGATCTAACTGCATTTTAACCATCATAGGTTTTAGATTTAAAGTAATCGATTGATTGATTGATTGATAGGCTTTATTTCGGTATGCAAATACCATAAAAGCAGTACAAAAATACAATTTATAAAAAATGTCATATACAATCTATTTATACACAGTTGATAAAAGCAGGTACAATAAATGATTAGACGAGTTAAAACAAAGATTAAATTGACACAGAAAGCCTTCTATTGCGAATCAACCAAGCCCATTTCAAGAATTTTGACACAGCACATACAATCACAGGGGATGTGTCAGTCATTAAAATGCGCATTGCCACTATACACTGACGAATGCCCAGCAGTCTACAGAGTGGTTTAAGCCAACGGATTCGCGGGACACGATAGTCCGGGCATTCAAAGAAGATGTAGATAACTGACTCTACACGAGTGGGACAGGATGCACAAAAAGGTGAAAGTTGGTGAGGCCCCTTCCAGCGGGCGACTACCTCCCCTACTGGTAAGGTCCCCACACGAAACTTGAAATACAGAGTGCGGTCGAACACGATGGTGATAATGTCTAGATAGGGTTCGTATGCCAACACATCCTTGATTCTCACAAAAGCTAATGTTGTGTTGCAATGGCGTGAGTCTAGATGTAATTTCGCAGAGACCCAGTTCCAATACAACTTTTTAATAGCAGCCTTAGGTGGGGCAGATTTTGTGGACCAAGCATCAGGTAACCCTATCTCCATTAGTAATCTTTTGATGTCCCTCAACCATTTGATCCTAGACCACCCTGCCATATCCATAACCTCAGACAGAGCCTCCGCGTAGGAGACCAATTCGGGCACCCGCCACAACCTTGCCCAAAGAAGCAGTGGGCGAAGTTGCGCTTGGTCCCCAATAGGTCTGCAGCCTAAGTCCAATAGCACTGGCACAGTTGGAGTGCTTCGTGGCAAAGCCATCAGGTCTTTCAGGAACTTGTTGTCTGATTTGACTATTGGATCCAGGTTACAGGTACCCCACAACTCTGCCCCATATAAAGCGGCACTGACCCCTCCCGCTTTCTATATATCCACTACTGGGGCAATGGGTTTGCAAGATGAGGAGCATTGTTTCTTGAGTAGTGCTCCTCCTACCCTTGTGTGGCCCAGTAGCATTTTGTAGATATTAGGGTTCCAGGAAAGGGAGTCGTTGAGGCGGATACCCAAATAGTCAAATTCGGAAACTCACTCTAATGGCTCTGAGTTCAAGGTCGGAAGTCTGCCAAGTTTCCTGGGGGGGGTTCATGACCAGAAATTTGGTTTTGTCTGTGTTAATTACTAGGCCTATCGATAGACAAAACTCCTGGAAGCTATTTAAAAGGCTCTGCAGACCCATAGGGGACTTTGAAATGAGGAGAGTGTCATCCGCAAAAAGCAGTGTAGGGATCGGCTTGCCCGCCAGGGAGTGAGCAAGTGATGGAGTGCCAAGCAGATGTACACCCACTCCATTAACATAAAGCGAAAACAGAGTGGGCGCTAGGACACATCCTTGTCGGACTCCCCTTCCTACAGGAATTCTTTCTGTTTTTTCGCCCTTCGTGCCCCAACGCACCTGTGCAAAGTTGCCATCGTGAAGTTTTAACAGTAGGGAGAGAACATAAGAGGGCAACCCTAAGTCTAACAGGACCTTCCATAGTTTCTCCCTGGGCGCCAGGTCGAAGGCTGTTTTTTAATCTATAAAGGCCAGGTATAGGCTGTAGGAGAGTAGGGTCTGCAATCCTATGATCACCCGGACTTTTTGCTTTTGTTTCACTGGTTTACGACTTTCTCGGGCTGTGGGCCTGCCAATCAGACCCACAGCCTAGCTGTTCTCTCACTAAATTGCTGTGTGTACCCTAGGTGCATTACCCAATTGGAACTGGGCCACTGTTAGACGGACCGGGAGGGTCGGCCGAGGTTACGGGGAGAGGTCTCCAGGGAGAGCCGTCTCCAACGACTGTACAGATAAGTAACTTCCCCCCCACAGACGGACACCACACAAGGTTGAAGGTTAACGAGACTTTATATGCAATTCTTAGGTTACGATGATGGATACAAGGAGGTCTGGACTCAGGGGTCCCCTCGGTTCTAGTCTCTGGTTTAGGAAAGGGGTAGCGGGACAGTCTTAGTTACCAATGAGTACAAAATAGCTCTCAATCCTCGAGCTCGGCGTTCTAGATGATCGGGCCGTGGAGGAGCCAAGCAGGTCCCGAGATGGATGAAGGAAGGACGACGGTCCGCGGCGGAGCCTGCAGGTCCCGGTAGAAGATGACGGTTACAACGGTCCGCGGCCACGCCAGCAGATCCCGACGACGATGAAGGATGAAGGTTACGACGGCTGTGGCAGCGCCAACAGGCAGGACGATGGTGCACAGGACAGAGCTATGGCAGCGCCAGTAGTCCGTCCAGGATGAGTTCCTCTTTACGTCTCTCGACTCCAAGATACAACTGCCTTCCTGCTCTGGAGCTGCCCCAGTTATAGGGCTGGTGTTCTTTGATGTCCGGACCCTCGCACTTGGAGGTCGGGAGGTCCGGGATGAGGGAGTCCAGACACCCAGCAGGGGAGTGGAGCCAGCGCCCGGGGAGGCGATGGGCGAGCGGCACTTGGCGGGGGAGAGCCATCGACACCTCTTTCTCCCATTGACTTGCCAAGTAGCCCGCTCACCTCCTGGGTGGATGGTGGTGCCGGGATGTCTGAGGCCTGGCCAGGCCCAGGGTTGAGGTCGATCGGGGGCCGGGCGGCCTCGTGGTGGAGTGTCCAAGATGGCGCCCAGGATGGCGCGCAGGCCGGCAGTGGATCGGGCCCACGAGGTCGACATGTTCAAGGGTAGGGGTCCCTGAGGGGACGGAGGACGTGTAATGGTGGTGTGTGGTACCTGTGTGACCGGGCTCGGGCCTGGTTGGACCGGGGGAGAGCGGCCCTTCATGTGGCCTGTCCAACATGCGTCCCCCCCAGCTGAAGGCGGGGAGAGTTACCCATCCTCTTGGGGACTCTCCTCGTCGAGGCGGAAAAACCGGGACAGGCCATCCGCGTTGGCGTGATCTGGCCCAGGCCGGTGTTCGACTGTGAAGTCCATACCTTGCAAGGAGATGGACCAGCGTAGCAACTTTGGGTTCTCCCCCCGCATATGCATCAGCCATTGCAGGGGTCGGTGGTCGGTCTGCACCCGAAAGTGGGTGCCGAAAAGGTAGGGCCGGAGCTTCTTGAGGGCCCATACCACAGCGAAGGCTTCCCTCTCTATGGTGCTCCAGCGTTGCTCCCGTGGTAGGAGTCTCCGGCTGATGAAGGCCACCGGTTGATCAAGGCCTTCGGTGTTCACTTGAGACAGGACTGCCCCAATGCCCTGGTCGGAGGCGTCCGTCTGGACGACGAACTCCCGGCTGTAGTCTGGGGCCTGGAGCACAGGGGCGGAACACATGGCGGCCTTTAATTGTTCAAATGCAGTTTGACACTCTGGGGTCCAGGTGACTTTCTTGGGCTGGTTCTTTGACGTGAGTTCTGTGAGGGGCCCCACTATGGTACCATAGTCTTTTACGAACCTTCGGTAGTAGCCCGTGAGGCCCAGGAAGGCTCGTACCTCGGTTTGGGTGATGGGGGGCTGCCAGGCCTGGATGGCGGCAATTTTCAGCTGTAGCGGGGCCACTAGGCCGCTTCCCACCTGGTGTCCGAGGTAGGTTACAGACCCTTGCCCAATTTGACACTTGCTGGCCTTGATCGTGAGGCCAGCTCGCTGAAGGGCTTGCAGCACTGCTCGGAGGTGGTGGAGGTGCTCGGTCCAATGGTGGCTGTATACAGCGATGTCGTCTAGGTAGGCGGCGCTGAATCCTTCGAGCCCCGCCAGGACCTGATTGACGAGCCGTTGGAATGTTGCTGGGGCATTCTTCATGCCGAAGGGCATGACCGTGAAATGGTAATGGCCATCGGGGGTGGAGAAGGCAGAACGTTCTTGCGCCCGGGGTGTGAGGCCGATCTGCCAATAGCCTGCGGTCAAGTCGAAGATGCTGAGGTAGCGGGCAGCTCCCATTCGGTCGACTAGTTCATCTGCCCGGGGGATGGGGTGCGCGTCTGTTCTGGTGACCGCATTCAAGCCCCGGTAGTCGACGCAGAACCGGAGTTCGGGTGTGGTGCCGGGGGCAGCTGCTTTGGGGACCAGTACGACAGGGCTGGCCCAGGGACTGTCTGAGGGCTCGATGACCCCGATCGTGAGCATCTTGGCTATTTCTTCCTGGATGCAGGCCCGTACCCGGTCTGGCACGCGGTAGGCCCGGTGGCGGATAGGGGGGCTGTCCCCGGTATCCACATCGTGCACACACCAGGAAGTGACACCCGGGGTGAGGGAGAACAGGCTGGCGAACTGTGATAGGAGGGCTTGACACTCCTGGCGTTGTTCTCTGGTGAGGGCCTCTGAGAGCCGGACCCCATCCACGGAGCCGTCTTGCTCTTGAGTCCGGAGGAGGTCAGGGAGAGGCTCGGAGTCTTCTTCAACCCCAGTGTCTGTGGCCATCAGGAGGCTGAGCTCTGTTCGCACAAAGTGGGGCTTTAGTCTGTTAGCGTGGAGGACCCGGAGAGGGTTCCGGGAGGATTCCAGGTCGATGAGATAAGTGGCAGGACCCTTGCGCTCTATTACTTTGAAGGGCCCCGTCCATTTGTCTTGCAGGGCGCATGGCTCAGTGGGGGACATCACCCATACCTGTTGGCCAGGTTCGAATTCAATGGATGAGGCATTCTGGTCATACCATTTTTTCATGTCCTCTTGACTGGCCTCTAGGTTGGCCTTCGCTAGTTCTCTGAACCGCCGGGTCTGGTTGCGGAGGGTGAGGAGGTACCGGAAGACATCTGGAGGGTTCTTTAGCGGAGGCATCTCCCAGCCTTCTTTGACGAGACTGAGCGGCCCTCGCACTGGGTGTCCATATAGCAGTTCAAATGGGCTGAAGCCCAGGGATTTCTGGGGGACTTCTCGATATGCGAAGAGGAGGCACGGCAGCAGCACATCCCACTGGCGACGGAGGGGCTCTTCCAACCCCCCGATCATTCCCTTTAGCGTGCGGTTGAACCGCTCAACGAGTCCGTTCCCTTGAGGGTGATAGGGGGTTGTGAATCTGTAGGTGACCCCGCACTGTTGCCAGAGGGACTTCATGTATTTGGAAATAAAGTTCGTGCCTCTGTCGCTGACGACTTCTCGGGGGAAGCCCACACGGGAGAAGATCCCCATCAGGGCCCGGCCGACCACCGGGGCTGTCACAGTTCGCAGAGGAACAGCCTCAGGGTAGCGGGTGGCGTGGTCCACTAGCACCAGGATGAATCGATGTCCTTGTTTTGTGCGTGGGTCCAAGGGCCCCACAATGTCTATTCCGACTCTCTCAAACGGGGTAGTGACCACGGGAAAAGGTTGCAGGGGAGCCTTTAGTTTGCGGCCGCTCTTCCCACTGGCTTGGCACGTGGGGCAAGATCGGCAATGCTGGTGCACATCGTTTCTCATTTTGGGCCAGAAGAAGTGGGTCACTAGGCGACTGTAGGTTTTATCTTGTCCCAGATGTCCTGCCAGGGGGACATCGTGGGCCAGGTTTAACAGGAAGTCTCTGAAACGGAGGGGTACCACTAGTACTCGGTTGCTCCCCAGCTCGGCGATTCTTTGCTCGCTGTACAGCAGATCATTGTCCCAGTAGACCCAATGAGTTCCGGGGGTATCCCCTGCGCTTTGGGCGAGCGCTTGCTGGCGGAGTCCCTCGAGGGAGGGACAGGTCTTCTGTTCCTTGCGAAATTGTTCTTGCGTGGGCCCCCCTTCTTGAGGCCACTGGTTGAGGTCAGCGAGGTCGGTAGGTTGAGCTGGTTCGGCGGGAATGTTACGGTCGGTGTTTTCGGCTGGGGCGACCGGAGGCGGGGGCGCCGGCCATTCGGGTTCTTCTGGCTGGTGGTTGGCACGGGCGGCCATGGAACGGGTGGTGACGCACGCCCAGTCTGGGACGCCCAACATCCCCAGGTGTTCCTTTCGCTCCACGGCGGCCCACGGAGAGCTTTCCAGGTCATTGCCCAGGAGGCAGTCTACGGGGGCATCGTCTCGGACCGTCACTTTCAACATGCCGGAGACCCCCCCCCATTCGAAGGGGACGCAGGCCATCCGACACAGGCTCTCCGAGTTATCGGCGGATCGTACAGGGCAGAGAATGTTCGGTAGATACTGTTCTGGGGCCACCAGGTGACAGCGGACGGCTGTTACACTGGCCCCGGTGTCACGAAGGGCTTCGGCCTGGTGTCCATTGATGCTCACCCATTGGCTGTACTTCTGGGTGTTAGCGGGTAGGGGGACCCGCGGGACCATGTCTGTCCCACCTAAGCAGGCTAGAGTCATGGCGGCTGGCTCCCACTCTTGATGCTCTTGTTCGTACTCTTCCTGTTCCTCGGAGATCTGTTCTTCCCCTAGGGCTGCAGCGGCCACTTGGCGGGGTCTTGGGCTCTGGTACTGCGGGCAGTTTGGGTCGTTCGCATAGTGGCCGACTCGTTGACATCGGTGACACGTGACATTGGCTCTGTACCCCGGTCGCGCTGGGGTGCTGCCCCGGTTGGCCGGGGGGGTGGTGTTGGTAGCGGGGGCGACCGGGGCGTTGTCTCTTCCTCGCCCTTGGCCCCCTCCTCCTCCTCTGGGTCGGTGCTGACCATTGTTGTTCCGGTTCTGTTCGTAGGACCCATTCCGGCCCACTCTGGTGATCTCCCACCGGTCAGCTTCGGTTGCGAGCTGCCGGGGATCCGTTAACTTGCTGTCGAGGAGGTGTTGGCGGAGTTCAATGAAGCAATTGTTCGACAGATGCTCCCATACCATCAGGTTAAATAGTTGCTCGTAGGTCGTGACGTTGCTTCCTCGGATCCAGCCCTCGAAGGCTCGGCTAAAGTATGTTACATAGTCCACCCAAGTTGTACCCGGGATGCGGGTGCAGTCTCGGAACCTCTGACGGTACATCTCGGGTGTGAGACCATAGCGGGTGAGGAGGGCCGCTTTCATATGGTCGTAGGAGGTCATCTGGTGGTCCGGGAGCTGTAGTAGGGTGTCGCGGCCCTCATTGAGGAATCTTCCCCAGAGACCGGCTCCCCAGTCGCTTCTATCGATCCGGTGTGCAGTCATAGCGATTTCATAGGCTTTAAACCATTGCTGGATGTCGTCCTCTCTGAAGTATTCCCGGACAACATCCTTGGGGATGTGTACCTTTTTGTCTGTGGCCCCTGAGGTGGGGGGTCGCTCGGGTACCCCTGCTTCTTTATTCTGCTTGCGTAGGTTGATCTCGGCTAGGTTTCGTTCGTGTTCGTACGCTAGTTTTTTTTCCTCGAGCTCCCTTTGTCTCTGTTTCTCCTCTCTTTCTTCTCGGAGACGCAGGTGCTCTAAGTTGATTTTTTGTTCGGCCAACTTAAGTTCAACGTCCATTTTAAGTCGGGCCATTTCTAGTTCGTGTAGTCGGGTCCTTTCTCTTTCCTGTATCTCGCCTTGCGAGAGACCCGTTCTTTGCCCTTCCGGGGCCGTGGTCGTTTTTTCTACGGTGCTTTGATCAGGGGTTCCGGCAGCCCCGGTTTCTGCCCAAGATTCTAGGGCATGCTTAAAATCGTCCTTGGTACTCAGTCCGGTGGTAGCGATACCCAGTTCGATGCAGAATTGTTTAAGTTCACGATGGTTGTACTCCTCCAATTTCTCCATTTGGAATTTCTCGGTTGATCCGCTCTCTTTCGTGGTCATTGTGACTTCGTCGTGGGGTGAGCTACTCTCTGTACGTTTATGCGGTGATTCGGATCGCGCCGCTGGCCACCAATGTTAGACGGACCGGGAGGGTCGGCCGAGGTTACGGGGAGAGGTCTCCAGGGAGAGCCGTCTCCAACGACTGTACAGATAAGTAACTTCCCCCCCACAGACGGACACCACACAAGGTTGAAGGTTAACGAGACTTTATATGCAATTCTTAGGTTACGATGATGGATACAAGGAGGTCTGGACTCAGGGGTCCCCTCGGTTCTAGTCTCTGGTTTAGGAAAGGGGTAGCGGGACAGTCTTAGTTACCAATGAGTACAAAATAGCTCTCAATCCTCGAGCTCGGCGTTCTAGATGATCGGGCCGTGGAGGAGCCAAGCAGGTCCCGAGATGGATGAAGGAAGGACGACGGTCCGCGGCGGAGCCTGCAGGTCCCGGTAGAAGATGACGGTTACAACGGTCCGCGGCCACGCCAGCAGATCCCGACGACGATGAAGGATGAAGGTTACGACGGCTGTGGCAGCGCCAACAGGCAGGACGATGGTGCACAGGACAGAGCTATGGCAGCGCCAGTAGTCCGTCCAGGATGAGTTCCTCTTTACGTCTCTCGACTCCAAGATACAACTGCCTTCCTGCTCTGGAGCTGCCCCAGTTATAGGGCTGGTGTTCTTTGATGTCCGGACCCTCGCACTTGGAGGTCGGGAGGTCCGGGATGAGGGAGTCCAGACACCCAGCAGGGGAGTGGAGCCAGCGCCCGGGGAGGCGATGGGCGAGCGGCACTTGGCGGGGGAGAGCCATCGACACCTCTTTCTCCCATTGACTTGCCAAGTAGCCCGCTCACCTCCTGGGTGGATGGTGGTGCCGGGATGTCTGAGGCCTGGCCAGGCCCAGGGTTGAGGTCGATCGGGGGCCGGGCGGCCTCGTGGTGGAGTGTCCAAGATGGCGCCCAGGATGGCGCGCAGGCCGGCAGTGGATCGGGCCCACGTGGTCGACATGTTCAAGGGTAGGGGTCCCTGAGGGGACGGAGGACGTGTAATGGTGGTGTGTGGTACCTGTGTGACCGGGCTCGGGCCTGGTTGGACCGGGGGAGAGCGGCCCTTCATGTGGCCTGTCCAACAGCCACCCTGTCAGACCCTGTAACTCAGGGCATCGGTGTACCCAGGGCCTACCAGGGGCTGAAGCATGTATTATGCCACCCCTGGATGGCCATCTAAATCTGACACAACTGGCTGCACGACAGCTGGGGCCACGTGGCGTACTCACCCGTTGCTGTAGGTATAGTATCCCTATACCTAACCTTAAAATGGACACCCGAGTTCCTATCAGTCCCTCCTATGGCAGGCCTTGACAATCCTGAAGGCAGAGTGCATGGAACCGTGTGAATTGGGCTCTAGCACGAGCCGAGCCCGGTTGCAGCTTGTGGAACCAAGACCCAATGGCTGTTCCATGATAACGCGTATCATATCGGTAACTTCGGTATCGCGTTATCAAGACATGTCGAGTAAGGTGTCATACGAATCGGGATGCTGCCCTCTCACCAATTCTGGCGACGAGGTTAGCATTCCGCCCTTCTAGAGGGACACGACATGTGCGTAACTGTGAACCCCGGTTAAAGTTAACTGAAGCCTCAGCTCCACAAAATGGACGCTGCCACCACAGACACGAGTCTGACCTCCTGCTGCTGGGAGTCCTTCCAGCGAGGAGAGCTCGGACAAAGGGTTTCCTGTCAAGGGCGGTGTTCGCATTGTCCCAGACAGGGTTTGTGTATTCTGGGTAGGTAGGGCTTTGCAAGAAGGTGACTGCGGAGTGGCACCCCGGTGCTCACTACGCATCTGCCGGCTAGAACCAGTTCCAGGGGCGCGCAGCCCCTGACCTGGGGAAAGTCCAGCAGGGGGAGAGGGGTGTAACTACCCCCCTTCCTGGTCCCACCCCTAGGGCAGGACCTAGTCATGTACCCACCCCTTTCTTTAGGATAAAGGCCGGAGCGGGGACCCTTCCAAATTAGATCATCTTTGAATCAAGAATACTTTCTACGAAAGGACTTCGAGACTCTTCTCAAGATTTCTCCCTTGTGGCTAAGGAGTAGTCACCCTGCACCAGCGGGCACCATCTAAGAACTCTGCGGTTTGCTGCAAGTCCTTCCTCAAGGATCCGACGGCCCAGCTCAACGAGAACCGGCTTCCCTGGCACCTCTGACCTCTACCCACGTCGTCAGCTCAGCTGAGATCTGTGGGTGCGACGAGACCTCGAGGGACCGGCCATCATCAAAACCTGCACGCTTTCTTAATCAGCACGACCATCGAAGCAATTCCCTGGTGAGTGCTCTGGGGTCCGAGAAGCCCAGACCCTGAGCAGCTCCAGCACCGAAGTGCAGTCTCCCAGCATCTCCACGATCTGCGTGGGGCCCTTCTGCTCACTGCTAAGCACGTTGTCTGGTCACTAGCCCCTGGTTGTGCCCTTCTTTGACGACATCCGACAACCAACGCTGCTGGTCTGGTTGCTCCAGACCGGCCCTTGCTCCCTTTTCCGAGAGGAGCACCCCGGACCCTCCTGGTCCACTCAAGACGCCATTTTAGGCCCACCACGTGGCCCTGAAATCTGCCAAGGCTTGTTGCCCCAATCCTGGGCCCAGCGACGCCGACAGCATCAACCTTCGTGGGACAGCTCGCACCTCCATCCTGGTCGCCGACAACGCCTCCTGGTCCGTGAGACTGCAGAGCCTAGCGTCGCCCACTCACCTAGTCGAGGTGACGGCCATCCGGTGCCTTCCTGGTACCCTCTGACTACTGGCTAGTAGTACGAACTTGGTCCCCTCTGCTTTCAGGTATCAACGATCACTGATCCAGGCTTGGATCTCTACGAACTAATCATCACTGGTCGCCGGCCAGCAACTCCTTTTCTTCCGGCTCCTGGCTCGTCAGCGAAGACCCCCGACGCCTGTAAGACTTGTGCAGCCGCAGCCCTCGTGGCTAGGTAACTTCGGCATTTTGGTGCCTGCATAGCCTCCTTACTTTAGGGTCCCGAGTCCCTCGCTCCCGACTTGCCTTATCGGGTCCGCCCGAGACCACTAAACTTTCCGTGCCCTCAGGCATTTGTTTTAATTGTGCACTTGAAGTATTTTCTAAGAGCTTTGGTTCTGTGCTTAGTACCCTGTCCTCATAAAGAGTACAGGGCTGTTGTGATTCTAATAAATATACTGTTTATTTTCATAACACTTGTGTGGTGTCCTTTCACTTGGTGTTCAAGGGGTATGTGATGGTGTAACAGCTGGCTTAACACGCCCTCTAGAGTTTAGCCCGAAGACTGCTCGTATCCACGCTACTAGGATAGCTGGTCTAAGGTTGACTTACAACCAATCACCATAGGGGTCGTTTGGACCGATGCATAGTGGTCGCTAGAATAGCGAACGCTGCATATCGGGCCAACTTCTCACATAGGCTGCCCCCTCCCAACACCACCACCTTCCAGTGGAGAAGAGTTAGTCTGAAGGCCTGCTCGATGGTCCCGGTACCAGAACGGAACTAGGCTTGGAGGTCCGACAGAATGTTGTTGTCGTCCATCCATTCGAGCATCCATCGCAATATCACCTTCCCTGCCAGTTTTTGGGTGGAGTCAATTAGACATATTGGCCTGTAGTTGGCAGGGTTGTCCCGACACCCCTTCTTGAATATCGGGACAACCTCTGCCCCCTTCCAGGATTCAGGAATGGGCGCGCCCTCATTAATGGCATTTAACAGTGCGGATACGAGAATCCCCCACTCCTTGGGGCTTGCCCGTATTATGTCACCAGGTAACCCATCGGGACCCGCTGCTTTCAGCGGAACCAGGGTTTTAATTACGTCTATCACCTCTCTAGCGGTAAAAGGAACAATCTCTAATACAGTTATGGGAATTCCTGTGGGGGGTGCGTTATTAGTAGGTCGTCGCTTACAACATAGAGGGATGAGAAGTGGTTGAACCAGCTCTGGGGGAGGGATATTGCACGTCATTAATGTGCAGTCTGGCCTGTCCCTAGATCTAAAACCTAGATCCAGAAACCTCTAGCATCCCTGTCCAGACTTGCTTTCCTCAGGTCTTCCCAGAAGCAGTCCTCCCATTCCCTCCTTGCTCCGATCACAGTCAGTGAGTAGTTTTTCCCTGCCAAACGTATGTCGGCCAAGGACTTGCTCTTCACAGCGCAAATCAAGGAACTTTTCATCTCCCTACATTTTTTTGTATACCACGCATAGGGATTCTGCCTAGGTTTGGGCTTTCCAGCACGAGAAGCCATGTTAGGAAGATAAAAGAGTTCACTCAGAGCCTTAGTGGTAGCACAAAAGAGTGAAGTTACTTCCTCTGGATGTAGCGAGGATTCAGCTATCCTGGACTAGGCAGAGGTCAAAAGTTTTGAAATGGATAGGACTTTCTCTTTGTCCATGACAATATTACCCCATTTTAAACGCCTACCACAATTAGAAGGGTAAAGCTCCTGGTGAGCTAGCGCTAAGGAGGACGCATCTACTCCCGAATACTCCGTCCAGAAGGGGCGAAGAGCAAGGGAGAGCAGATTATGGTCGCTCTCTACTGAAGGGAGTACCTCCATGTCCAACAAGTGGTCCCAGGAGTTAACATCAAGAAGGATATAGTCTATTCTAGACGTATGATCCACCCTATTGTAGGTATGCGCTCCAGAAGGATTCAGAGATACCCTACCATTCACTGCCCTAAGATCGAATTCCAAGGTTAGGGAATAGATTTGGACTGATTCAACAGAGGCAGTGATCCTGGCGCTTCAAGACAACCTTAGAGCCAATGCGGACGCCGATATACACCAAGCCTTGGTGTTGCTTGACCTCTCGGCTGCGTTCGACACGGTTGACTATGACATCTTGCTCAACCGTGTCGAACAGGCTGGCCTGAGAGGACCAGCGCTGAGCTGGATCACTTCCTTTATCGAGGGTCGGACTCAAGCAATTCAACTTGGCAGTTTTACAGGCACTAGGCATACATCTACCTGTGGAGTCCCGCAGGGGTCGTCATTATCCCCCTTATTGTTTAATCTTTATCTCCGCCCTCTTCTTCATTCCCTTAAGAAATTTAAAGTTACGGTGTTCAACTATGCGGACGATTTACAGCTATTATTCCAACTGAACATCCCTGATGCTGTGTCCGAATTTCAGAACACCATGAGACACATCCAATGCTGGATGAACGAAAACCATCTAAAACTTAACCCGGGCAAAACAGAACTTCTTTTGCCCGGGAACAGTTTATCCAGCTGGAGTGTCAACTTCTGGCCAGCAGACCTGGGCACTTCTCCTGTAAGGTCCACTGCTGTAAAGAGCCTAGGGATCACGCTCCACACGGACCTGTCCTTAAAAACCCAGGTGGGTGCCGTGGTTTCCGCAAGCTTTTTCCAAATGAGGAAAATAAAAAAAATTGCTCACTTACTCACCCAGTCTGCCTTAATCCAGGTTACTATTGCCTTGGTCATGTCCCGCTTGGACTATTCCAACAGCGTCTACCTGGGACTTCCAGTGGGCCTGTCTAAGAGACTTCAATTAGTCCAGAACCAGGCGGCTAGACTCATTTTACAACAGGCAAAATGGTCTTCCATCAAACCAGGACTAGAAAAGCTACACTGGCTTCCGATTTCCCAACGCATTGCCTTTAAAGCTGGCTGTATCACCTTCAAGGCCACGCAAGATAAAGGCCCTGCCTTTATTCGCAGTTTGGTTTCTAAATATACTCCCATTAGAAGCCTGCGCTCTGCTCAAAAATCCTTACTGGAGGTGCCTCGCTTTAAAAGGAAGCGTCAGGGCGGCTGCTGCTTTCGCCATCTAGCAGCTTCACTTTGGAACTCCATCCCCTTACCGATTAGGCAGAGTAAGGACTTGCTCACCTTCCGTAAGGGACTAAAAACCTGGTTGTTCTCTCAAGCCTACCATTAGCCTTTGTTAGCTTAGTGTTATGTTGTTCAGACTCTTCATACTTCCTATAGCGCCATGAAGCCCACGGGCGTACGAGCGCTTTATAAATTGATTTTAACATAACATAACATAACTGCCACTTGGGACCACCTTCTGATAGGAGGTAAGGTCAGAGCTGGTATACCTCTCCTGTTATCATCCTCAACAGTCCATAGGGAATCCTCCAGCCCAAGAGGCTCGAACGTACAGTTAAAGTCACCTGCGACTGGGACATGGGAACTATCGGGGCCCCCTCTTAACCGGGATTCTAACTCAGAAACAATGGGTGACAGTAAATCTTCTTTTGATCCCCTAACATAGAAGTTAAAAATATCTAGGGCTGGCCCTCTCTTGGGTCCTGTGAGCGATATACTCAAGAGGTCAAGTGGGTCAGTCACGCGCTGGGTGACCTGACAACCAAGCGAAATAGCAACCCATATAAGAAGACCTCCAGAGGGGCGGCCTTTCCCAGAAGGGGAAGGGACTGCTGGCAGGAAGAAGGTTGAGTATCCTACCTTGTGGCATGGTTCCGTACTCCAAGTTTCTTGGAAGATACAGATGGAGAAACCCTCCACTAAGATATTCCATTCCGGAACAGCCAACTTCCTCGCAATCCTAGCAACATTCCAGCTAAGAATCTTTATGGCAGGATCGGCCATAATTGGCTCGACGTAGGGGACACGATTAGTATCCTGCCCTCCCTCAGGGAGTGAGCAAAAAGCTCTGCTTCCCCCCTCAGACCCACTACCAGGACTGTCACCCTGAGGCTGGAGACCACTCTCAGTGGAGATGGATATCTAACTGTTGGTGGTGGTAGTCTCCAAGGAGCAGGGATCCAACCGTGGGCTCATACCCAGGGGTAAGAGAACTGTCCCAGGGAGAATGGCGTTTCAATAGCCTGCGGTTCTTCCATAAGTCCCCGGCCATGGGGTTTGCTGATAAGGCACAGAGAAGGGATCAAGTCCGGGAATGGCAAGATTGTGATAGCAACTTACATCTGGGGCGGTACAAACATGAATGCCAACTGATCTCGGGTAGAAAAAGGTCAGATCGACTACTTCAATACCAGCACTGCTAGTGCCTAAATTCTGGCTAGAAATTAGCTGAGCAACCCTGGGATCCTTGAAGTTGACAACCACACAGTCCCCCTCAAAGCGCTTATGACTACTATCAACCCAACCCACCCTTCTGACACCAAGAATCAGCCCACCGACTTCCCTTGGCAGTGGTCTATTAATCCTTATCCAGTGCATGGTTTTATTTTTTAGCATCTGGAAGGATTCTTGCTGCCCAACCAACAATGGTGGTACGTTGGTAAGAATGGCGACAAAGGGATGGCAGTCTGGGGGTAGATTCATAGGAGGTATTCTACGGGACACTTTGGGAGGAACTGTGTCGGGTTGGCTAGAGGGGAGAGGGACGGGCAAGTCAGTGTAGTTTGGGCTAAGGCGTTGCAATTATTGGATCCAGGGTTCCTAGGTTTAGATCTATCAATAGTGCCCGTGGCCTCGATAGCTAAGCGCTTCTTGGGTTGGGATGTGTTTGCCCGTGAATGGTCTGGAGGGTGGGGATTGATTTTATGGGTTTGGCATGAAGAACAAGGCCCCCCTTTGGCAGTAGCAACAGCAGGAGGAAGGGACTCTGGAGCAGGTACCCCACTAGCCTACCCACTTATGTTAGAAGAATCTTGTGGAGTGATAGAGGTCGTCGTAGCCACTAGGACCCCCCCTTTATTGCTGAACCCGGTCTTAAAGTGTGTTTTAATTAAGGATTTAGTTGAGAAAAAGTTGTCTAAGGTAGCTTGTTCAAAACTGTCCAAACGGTCCGCTAACCTTTTAACTCGTTCTACAATAGGGGTCAGTAGAGATTTCATCAGTTTCTCTAACTGCGTGAGTAAGGGTGAATCTGGGGATATAGTCTCGGCAGGAGACAACGCCAGAGTGTCGCTTGGGTTACATGGTGAATCACCAGAGAACACCCACCCTTGACAGCTTGAGCCCCACCTGAACCAGCCCCTTTAGACTTATAGGAAGCTCCCGTTCCTAAACCAAGTTTCCTAATTTTCCTGGGGTGTTTAGGGTGACAACCCTTTCAGGGACTAGTATTTCTTTTTCTTTTAATATGAGGGTTTTTGGGTGCTGCGTGGGTTAACACGCTGTGTAAGGCAGGAATTTCCTCGTCAGTAGATGTAATATTTGAAGCTGTAGGCATGGGGGGAGGTAAGTTGGTAGAGACTGCGACCGAAGGCTCGTTTCCGGTCTGGGAGTTGAAACCTAATGTACCTTCCCCCTGGCCAGACTGGGAGACAATCATGAATCCTGGGGCTTTTCCACTGAGACTGGCACGGTTAAGGGTGGAGAAGAAGGGACCGATGCCAGAGAACCCAGGGGTGCCTGCTTCTCTAGGGGGAGTTTGAGGAGCTCGATAGACTGCCTGCGCTCAGCGCGTCTCTCAGCTAGGGCAATCTCTCTATCAATATCACGAGTGGCCCTAGAGAAATACTTGTCTAAGGGACCCAAGATTGCAACCCCTACCATGGGCGGGAGGGGATTCAAAGGGGGAGTAGTTGGAGGTGAAGACATGCTTAGCGGTCTTTACAGCCCGAGGGATAAGCAAGAACGCTGTAAACCGCGACTGGACCACTCGAAATACAGAAGGAAACTTAAACTACGGTCCATCAACAAAGCTACACAATATAACAGTTCGCTACACCTTACGCAGTCAAGTCGGATATATGAAGCTGGATGTCAGAGAGTGGGCCCAGCCTCCTGCAACCCCTGACGGCCACAGATAGCCCGCCCTTGTCCCGGGCTTCTCCCGGCGGGCTCCCGTACAGCGGGGTGGGGGGGAAGTCCAGTTTTTATTGGATGTGGACCGCACAGGGGGCAGGGCTAGCAGGGAGAGCAGCCCAGGTGTTTCAAGTTGGCCGAGCAGGGACTCCTGGGAGATGGAGTCCCCGCACTCACGCTCACAGCCCTGCCCTGCCCCTAGGCTCCAGAATCAATGTGGAGGGAAAGAGGAATTTGTGATCCACCCAATTTCCTCGAGTTATATGAACAATTGTTACTTACCTGTAAACAGGTGGTTCTCCAGTATTGGTGTCTTTCATAGATTCACATGCTTGAATATTCCCCATCGTCGAAGTGGGAGTCCCACGGTAAATAAAATAGCAATAATGCTAATATATATACATATGTAATATCATAATAAATAATAAAACAGATAAAATATATACTGAAAAACCTCAACAAAGGTTCCTACATAGGAATGCATTAGAGAGAAAAAACTCATTTACAACATATCAGTGTCATTATGTTAGTCCAAACTGCAGCCAATCAGGCTCAAGCACCCTCTAGAACCTTCTCCTCAGAAGCTCAAGCCCTCAGATTTTCGTAGCACAAGTAATAAGAGCGTATGAGGAGAACAAGAGCCTCTGAGGGGAGGAGGGAGGGTCGCATGTGAATCTATGAAAGACACCAATACTGGAGAACCACCTGTTTACAGGTAAGTAACAATTGTTCTTCTCCAGTATTAGGGGTGTCTTTCATAGATTCACATGCTTGAATAGAATAGATAGCAGTAACCTCCTAGAACTGAGATTGCAATAATTCTTAACACTTGAAAAGAACAACATATAGCTTAAAAGCAAAGGCAATCTTAAGAAATGGAGGAGGGAACAGAGGCTCACCTTATTTGAAAAGATGACGAAGCACTGCTTGCCCAACTGCGGTATCCGCTTCGTTGACAGCTTCCAAACAATAATGTCTGGTAAAGGTGTGCCTGCTGGACCATGTCGCTGCTTGACAAATCTGGTGTAGAGGCACCCCCGCAAACAACGCGGTGGACGATGCCATCGCTCTTGTTGAATGTGCCTTCACTGGACTCGGTAAAGGCCTGCCAGCCTGCTGATGACAAAAGGATATGGCTGAAGAGAGCCATCGTGCAACTGTTTGTTTAGTCACTGAATGCTCTTTTCGCAGCAGTCCATATGCTATAAATAGCTGATCGGATTTACGGAAAGGGGCTGTTCTGGAAATGTAGAATATTAGACAACGTTTTATGTCTAAAGAATGTAGTTGTTGTTCTGCTGGAGATTTAGGATCCGGGAAAAAAGTCTTTAAGAAGACAGGTTTGTTCAAATGGAAGTCAGTAGGTACTTTTGGTAGAAAAGAAGGATTGGTACGAAGTGACACTCCATCGGGCTTGAACTGTAAATACGGAGGCTTGATGGTAAAAGCGTGTAGGCCACTTTCACGACGAGACGATGTTAAAGCCAAAAGTAAAGCAACCTTCCAGGTAAGAAACTTGATTTGTGCTCGGTGAATCGGCTCAAATGGAGGCTTCATAAGTTGTGACAATACCACTTTGAGGTGCCATGCCGGAGGAGGGCGCCTTAACGGAGGGAACTTCATGAAAAGACCTTTAAAGAACTGTCGGATGATTCTGGATGAACAGAGAGACGTAGAGCCATCATGGCGATAGCGTGAAATGGCTGCCAGAAAGACTCAATGTGGCATGTGAGAGACCAGACTGAGCGAGGCTCAGAAAGAACGGTAAAAGTTGCTCCGGAGTGGAATCAATTGGATGAATGTTGGATGCAGCGCACCAATGACAGAAACGCTTCCACTTTAACTTATATGTTTTGATGGTTGATGGAGCTCTAGCAGACGCTAGAATGTCTCTACATTCTTGGGGCATAGTTAAGGAGGCAAATTCAACGTATTCAGGTTCCATGCCGACAATTGAAGCGTCGACGGGTCTGGATGGCAAATTTGCCCGCCGTCCATCGTCAGGAGGTCCGAACGTGGATGTAGATGAATGGGCTTGCATTGTGACATTAGAAGGAGTTCTGAAAACCAAGCCTGCCTGGGCCAACGTGGGGCGATTAGAATCAAGCGGCAGGGTTGCCTGCGCATCTTCCACAACGTTCTTGGCACCAACGGGATCGGTGGAAACGCATAAGCAAACAGTCCGCTCCAATCCATGAGTAGGGCATTGCCGCTGGATTCTGGATGAGGATGCCAACTTGCGAAAGTCTGGCACTTCCGATTCACTGGGGTTGCAAAGAGGTCAATCTTGGGATGACCCCATCGACGGAACACCAGGTCTAGAGTTGGTTGGTGCAACTCCCATTCGTGAGTGGATGACGCAGACCTGCTCAGGGAATCTGCCAGTATGTTGGATGATCCCGGCAGATGGACTGCCGTCAAAGAAATGTTGTGACGAAGTGCCCATTCCCAAATTCTTTGAGCTAGACGAGACAGAGGCTGAGATTTCGTGCTGCCCTGTTTGTTCATATAGTGCATGCTGGTGGTGTTGTCTGTTTGAACCAGCACCGATTCCCCTTGCACCACGGGCAAGAATGCCTTGAGCGACAGGAAGATTGCCAGCAACTCCAGTCGGTTGATATGCCAGGTTCGCTGAATCGCCGTCCATTTTCCCTTGATGGAAAGGTCCAGGAGATGGGCACCCCATCCTTCCATGGACGCATCCGTGGTCAATGTCAGATCCGGAGGCTGGGCAAGGAAAGAAACCCCTTCATCCAGATTGGTTCGTTGTTCCCACCAGAGCAGACTGGTCTTCATGCGAGGTGTGACTGTCACCTGGTCGTTGAACGACCCTGACACTTGTCGCCATTGCAGGTCCAATTCCTCCTGTATAGGACGGGTACGTAACCTGCAATTTGGGATCAGTGCGATACAAGATGATGCCATCCCCAGAAATGATTTTAACATCCGCACTGAAACTGACTTTTTTGACCTGATGGTTGAGACCAGACGAACTATCTTCTGTCGCCGTTCGATGGAGATGAACGCTTTTGACACGTCCGTGTCTAGGATAGCTCCAAGGAAGTTCCTGTTCCGCAGAGGTGTGAAGTGTGACTTTTCCACATTGATGGTCAACCCTAGAGACTTGAACAGGGTTTGGCACAAACGTGTGTCGTGAGCTAACTGGAGCGAGGATTGGGATTTTAGAAGACAATCGTCCAGGTAAGGAAATATCTGGACTCCCGAAGACGCAGATGAGCCATGATCGGAGCCAGAACCTTCGTGAAAACACGAGGAGCTGATCGGAGGCCAAAAGGTAGGACTTTGAACTGATAGTGAACGTGACCCACCTTGAACCTCAAGTATTGCCGATGTCGATGGATAATTGGCACATGGAAATAGGCGTCTTGCAGGTCTATTGTCATCAAAAAATCTCCGCTGCAGAGAAGTCGCAAGACTTCAGACAACGTCAACATGCGGAAAGATTGTTGCTTTAGGAATAGATTGAGAGCTCTCAAGTCCATAATGGGACGCCACTCCCCCGTCTTCTTCAGAATGAGGAAAAACCTTGAATAGAAACCTTTCCCTCGCTGAGATACAGGAACCACTTCGACTGCACCCTTTGTTAACAAAAGTAGAACTTGATGTTGTAGTTCTTCTAGATGGGGAGGTGGCGGACCCGAAGGCGGAGAATGAGGAGGAATCTCTGTGAACTCCAAGGCGTGACCCTTGCGCACAATGTCCAAAACCCATTGGTCTGATGTTATTTGAGACCACTGGGAATAAAACTGCGAGATTCGCCCTCCAACATGCTGAACTCGAAAGTCATTGATGTTTGTTGTTGTTGTTGGAACCTCTATAATTAGACTTTCCTCTATAGGACTTGGAGTGTTGTTGACGAGAAGATTGCTGATTTGAGTAACGTTGGTTTCCCTGATTGTACTGGCGGTACTGCGATTGTCCTCCTCGTGAAAAATTGGACCAGGTGCCCCGTCCACGCGCTCCACGAAAAGGCTGCTTTTTGAACTGTAAGGACCCAAGCGACTTTGCTGTGTCGGTATCTTTCTTTATGGTCTCCAATGATTCATCGATGTGAGAACCAAACAAAGATTCACCATCATACGGCATGTCAAGTATTTTTGACTGGACCTCTTGCCTGAACGATGTGGATTTCAACCATCCCTGGCGTCGGAGCGCCGCAGCACTGGCAAGAATACAGAAGGCAGTACTTGCCACGTCCACAGCACAGTCAATCATTTCCTCCGAAGCTCTTTGCCCATCCTGAAGGATCTGGAGCGCTTCCGCTTTGGATGTTTCTGGAAGTTGCGCAAGCAGCACGGAAATGTCTGACCACATTTGACGGTCGAAACGACCTAAAATGGCTAGAGCATTTGCGGCTCGGGCTGAAGTAGACGCCATGGACGAAAACTTCTTTCCAATTGCATCTAAACGTCGACCCTCTCTATCGGGAGGGGAAGTGATAGGTGCTGCTGGGTTGCGCGCACGACGTTGCGCTGCCTGAGTCACTACGGAGTCTGGCTTAGGATGCGAGAGTAAACATGCAGGCGAGCCCGTTGGGGCCTTATATTTCTTCTCTAATCGAGGTATTTGAGCAGGCAAGGAGTTAGGAGCCTGCATGATCTTTAGCCCCTCTTTCCAAACAAATTCTATGATTGGTATGGTATGGCCTTTCTTATAAGGCTGGTTCTTAAAATCATAAAGGAAACAGTCTTCGTCTCGCTGCACCCTAGGTAACTTGAAGCGGTCCGCCGCTTTATCCATCAATTTATGGAAGCTAGCGATGTCAACCGGAGGTGAATCACTGGAAGCGCCCTGTTGTGGCGAGGGTGTCTGAACTCGATAGTCATCGAATTCCGCCATATATGGATCTTGTTCATCATCTGTATCCTGATTAACCTCACCTTCCTCTCTTTCCGGCTCTGATTCATCATCCACATCTTGTTGTGAATTAGTGGGGAGAGTTGCACGCGGATTTTCTGAAGGAGCAGATTGCCTAGGAGGTGTTTGCTGAGGCTGAAAAGACATTGCTGCGTCAGAGGTAACATGTCCCGGAGTACCCTGGGGGGTAGGCGGAAATCTTCTATTATAATCATCCAACATATGTTGGAGGTTGGAAAATAGCGATACTGGAATAGCCGCCATAGGAACCTGCACGCATTGTTCCTCGTGCTGGTTTACAGTCTCATCCTCATCTTCTTCAGAACTAGTGTCCTGACATTTGATTATTAAATCCGATGGACTCTGAGCATCACCATAAACAGTTTCATCTGGAACGCATTCCGTCTCATGGTCCGATACAAACAACGGAGAAGGTGGCTGTAGAGTAGGTGTTTTCAGTTGGAGAGCAGAATCCTCCACAATGCTGACAGAAGACTCCGTTGCAGGGACTGAAGTGTCCAATGGCACTAAGGGCATATTGGCGAAGGACAGAGAACTTGAAGCTGCCGTCGACACAGCCGTTGACGTAGACCCTTGCGTCGACGACGATGTCTTGGATGTATTCTTCGACACAGGAGGCTTAGATACTACCGTCGACGTTGTTTTTGTCGACGGGATCGTCGTCGAATCCTTGGATGAAAACTTCGCCGTCGATGAAGTTGTCGTTGACGAGCTGGTCGACGTGGTCCTCGACGTCGACGGTGTTCTCGACGTCGACTGGGTCGTCGACGGTGTCTTCGACGTCGACGGTGTCTTCGACGTCGACGGGACCTTTGACGTCGACGGGACCTTTGACGTCGACGGGACCGTCGACGATGATTTCTTCGTCAACGTTGGCTTCTTCGTCGACGATATAATAGGGACCGTCGACGAGATTGAAGAGGTAGAGGCTTTCGTAGACGTGAAAGTCGTCGACGAGAATTTCGCCGACGACGACGACGTCGTTGTGACAGTAGTCGTCGACGAAGCCACAGTAGCTAATCCCGTCGACGACCGCGGCGTAATAAGTGTGACCACACTTATAGAGGCTGGAAAAGACGCCTGAGAGCCAGGTCTCGTGGGCGTAGACACAGCAGTCATAGTAGCAGTAGGTGGTACTGTAGCTACAGTCAAAGCCAGCTTTTTCTTCTTTAGAAAAGGAGATGGCAACTCCTGAACACTGCCACGCTTGGAAGCCACAGAAGAAGGGCCTGACTGGAAACTTTCTGCGTCTGATAAAACTGCGTCCTTATCTTGAAGGCGCTTCAGCCATAAAAGGAGACGACCCTCCCTGTCTCTGAGGGTTTTAGGAGGGAAAGTTCTACAGAACTTACAGTCAGCCACCTTGTGTTCTGGATACAAGCAGTAAATACACTTTTGGTGGGGGTCCTTCTCAAATAAACGCAGTTTCCCACAGGAAGAGCAAGGTCTAAATAAAGACTTCTTACTTGACATTTTGAGAAAACACTGAGTAGAAGAGTAGATATGAAGAAAAACTGAGCAGAGCTCAGGGAGACTCCCTTCACACGACGTGCGGTAGAAAATCTGAGGGCTTGAGCTTCTGAGGAGAAGGTTCTAGAGGGTGCTTGAGCCTGATTGGCTGCAGTTTGGACTAACATAATGACACTGATATGTTGTAAATGAGTTTTTTCTCTCTAATGCATTCCTATGTAGGAACCTTTGTTGAGGTTTTTCAGTATATATTTTATCTGTTTTATTATTTATTATGATATTACATATGTGTATATATATTAGCATTATTGCTATTTTATTTACCGTGGGACTCCCACTTCGACGACGGGGAATATTCAAGCATGTGAATCTATGAAAGACACCCCTAATACTGGAGAAATTATGATCAGGGGGGGGGGAAAGGATCACTTGTCCTGCATAACTTTGGGTATGCCGTAACTGTTCCGAGTAGTCCCAATGTTAACCCTCATGCACATGCTGGTAAATGATGTGGTATTAAGCGGTATATCTTGTTTCTCCGCCGTCCCTCGCACGTGTGTGCATAATCATTGGGTTGTTTTTTCATGCAACCTCCATCCAGGAGGCATTACCCATTGTTAAAAACAGTAGTGATGAGTGATTGTGACGTGAAAAAGTGATAGAATAAAATTGTCTCTTTTGATCAGAAAAATTCTTTATTGGTTCTGTATAGGAGGCAATGGATTTAAAAATTAAATCGGTGAACGTGAGTGATTATGACTCGTTCACACTAAGTGAAAAAGGTCGACATGTTTCAGCCCTTTCTTATGCCTGGTCGGTCATTTGGGCTTTCTTCAGGACTGTGGTGTGAAATAGAGACCTCTCACGTCTCTATTAGTGATAAGAAAAGAATTTAATTAATGGAACACATCGTTATGTTGCTCCATAGGAGGTCAAATTATACCTGCAAAGAGAGAGGACATAGTAGACACAGGGTAAACG
Organism: Lissotriton vulgaris; assembly: GCF_964263255.1. NCBI lineage: Eukaryota > Metazoa > Chordata > Amphibia > Caudata > Salamandridae > Lissotriton > Lissotriton vulgaris. Next base: position 22,970,071 of record NC_141697.1, read on the forward strand.
GTGAAGGGAAACATATAAGACTATACGACTGGTTAAATTCACCAGGAACACATAAATCGCACTGTGGCGTAGCAACTAAAAAATTGCAATACTTTGCACTGACTGCCCCACTCAAAGAATAGGGTCGACTATCTCTTAATTGGCATGGGAATTCTAATGATTCAATTGGTTTTTCAGAAATGGAAAGTGATGGGAGTATGGTGAGGGTGGCGTATGGTTACAGGTGCCGGTTTTCAAGCACATTCGTGCATTTTCTCAAACGCGCTCACTCCACACCAAACATTTTGTGTCATTCGGCAGCATGTTCAAACTGTGCTGCCTCAACTGTTTAAGCTAGAGGACATCTTATTCTCTCTGCACATAGTTTCATAACATACCTCCGTTCTTGGCTACATTAAGCCTCTTCGGTATCAGGGTGGGTCAGGGAGGCACTCTACAATGGTAAACATTCGATCAGAACAGGGTGTTTTTGTTTAGCAATACTTTACGGTTTCGCCGCGTTGTGGTCCTCGTGGTACCTCTGGCTCTCCGTTCATTCCTTGTGCTGACTCTGCCACCTCTGTCCCGGAATACGAGAAGCGTTTCCGGGCTATTGTTTTTATAGGTAGTGAAGGCAATGGAGGTAGAGGAAAGACTCTAGTTATTGCTCGAAATGTTCTATTTACTTCGATTGGACGTTAACTAAATCGTCGATTCAAGTAAATTAAGCTTTTATTATCTTGTGGGCGAATTCAATAATCCGAGTTTGTTTTGGCTCAGTTATAGACCAAATGTTGAATCAGTAATCTGAATGGTAATTTTTAATCTGGTTATTTCCATAGTCATGATGTTTGGTATTAGGCTCTATACTGAGAGATTTCGATCAAAATAGTGTGATTATTCATATGTCTCATCCACTGAAAATAGTGCCCCACGGTATGTTATCATTCAAACCATTAACATCAGTGCCGAGTCTGTGCACCCATCGTTGCTCTTTTTCAAAGAGGATTTTTTCTGCGTTGTGGTCTTTATTGTGCAGTGTTTCTAAAATAACCCACTGTAGATCTTTTACAGTGTGGCCAGCTTCCAAATAGTGGCTTGACATCTTAGTGGTCGCCTTCTTACATTTCACATTACTGCGATGTTCACACAGTCGTTGTTTTACCTTCCTACAGGTCATGCCTATATAGTTTTTCTTGCAGGGGCATGTGATCATGTAGATGGCATGACTTGTGTTGCAGTTGGTGTGGTGTAGAATTCTCCAATTCAAATCAGGGAGTAGTTGTATCTCTTTTGTCGCTTTAGTGAGGGGACAAACTGAACAGGTTCCACATGGATAATGACCAGTTACTGGACTCATGTCCAGTGGTGAATTCACTGTTGTCGGTTGTTTGACAGGTTGAGGTCTGGTATGGACCAAGATGTCCTTAAGATTGCGGGTTCTCTTATTGGCAAAACGGGGTTTAGGCCATTGAATGTTGGCTGAGGTTAAGATCCTCCAATTTTTATTGACTATCTTCTTTAGTCTATTACTCGCTGGACCATATGTGGTTACACAAGTTGTAATGTCAGCCTCTGGTTCTTTTGGTGTGGATTCTAAGAGACTTTCTCGATGTTGGTTGCGAGCTCTCTTTTTGCACTTTTCAATAATTCTCTTGGGGTAATGTCTTTCTTCCAATTTTTCGCTCAGCTCATTGGCTTGTTCTTTGTACTCCGTCAATTTGCTGCAATTTCGTCGTAGTCTCAGAAATTGGCTGAAAGGGAGGTTTTCCCTTAGAGGTTTCGGGTGAAAACTCTGATAGGAGAGTAAGCGGTTCTTGGATGTTGGTTTCGAATATGTTTTCGTTTGTAAGGTTGGACCCTCAGAGTAGATAGTGATGTCCAGGAAATCTATTTGTTTTTTATTGGCTGTATAGGTGAATTTTAGCCAATCATCCCGTGTATTGATCCAGGTGTGGAAGTTGATGAGGCTAAACATATCTCCTTGCCAGATGAGAATCACGTCATCAATATATCGACGCCAGAACAGAATCTGTTGATGAAAAGGATTGACCGGGTTATTGATGTGTGTTTCCTCAATTTGACTCACATAAAGCCCCGCCACACTAGGCGCAAATGTACTTCCCATGGAAGTTCCATGGCATTGTTGAAACATGGTGTCGTTGTATTTGAAATAGTTTTCGGTCAATGCCAGCCTGCAACATTCCAGGACGAAATGTCTGGGAGTCTTATGTTCCCAGTCAATGTTGAAAATTATGGTCTCAAGTGTTTCCAATGTTTTTTCTTGAGGTAAGCTCGTGTAGAGGCTTTCCACGTCCAATCCCACGAGTATCATGTTGTCTTCTGAATATGTGAAATTCTGGAGCAGATTCAGGAGATCCCTTGTATCCTTCAGGTAGGTAGGGGTCCTTTGGACTATAGGTTTGAGGTATTGGTCCGCAAATATTGATAGTGGTTCAAGGACCGAACCTATTCCTGACACAATGGGCCTTCCAGGTGGAGGTGAACGTGGTTTGTGTGTCTTTGGGAGCGAATAAAAGTAAGGTATTCTAGGGTTGTTAGTCTCCAAAAATTGTGCTTCTTTTTTTGAGATCCAGTTGTTTGTCTCAGCTTCAGTAACCATTAATGTTATGGTCTTCTGTAGTCTGGGTGTTGGATCTACATCTATTCTCTTGTAGAATTTCTGATCTGAAAGTAGTTCTTTGCATTGTTGATCATAACCTTCTTTGGAGAGGAGTACTACTCCGCCCCCTTTGTCCGCTTGCTTTATGACGAGATTCTCATCGTCCTTAAGTTCTCTCAATGCCTGTTGTTCTGCTCTCGATAAGTTTTGGAAGGGTTTCGTTGTGTTGTCTTTTAAGCCATCAATTTCCTTCATGACAGCTTGTTCAAACGTGACTATTTCAATAGGTACTTGTGTGTTCAGAGGACAGAAGGTGGACTTTTTCCTTAGAGTGGTGTCTCCGTCCGGGGGTTGAGTGGTTTGGTTACTGAAGAAGGCTTTGAGTTTGAGCTTTCTGCAGAATTCAGCAATCTCGCATTTCATCTTGAAAGTGTCCAGATTAGGTGTCGGAACATACCCAAGACCTTTGTTGAGTACATCCTCTTGGTCTTTTGTCAGTACCTTTTCTGTAAGGTTTACGACGAGGGAGTTATGTTGGTTCCTGTTTTTCCTCTGGTTATGCTCCTGGTTTGGACCTGGCGCGTCTGGTCCTGCCCCTAGGCTCCCCAGTGACAGCAGCTGATTCCTGCAGCAGACCTCCTCCACGAAGCGGGGCCCGCGAAGCGGGTTCTGCGAGCAGTTGACTTGGAAACACAGCGGGCAGCCCAGCAGGATCGTCCAGTAATGCAGCAACCTTTCAGGAGCACAAACGCGGTACAAACAGTCCCACCGGTCAGCAGCTAGGGAGAGTTTTTTTATGACCTGTGCACAGTGGGCGGGGCTAGCAGGGAGAGCGGGCCAGGTGTTTCAAGTTGGCCGAGCAGGGATTCCTGGGAGATGGAGTCCCCGCACTCACGCTCGCAGCCCTGCCCTGCCCCTAGGCTCCCCAGTGACAGCAGCTGATTCCTGCCGCAGACCTCCTCCACGAAGCGGGACCCGCGAAGCGGGTTCCGCGAGCAGTTGGCTTGGAAACACAGCGGGCAGCCCAGCAGGATCGTCCAGTAATGCAGCAACCTTTCAGGAGCACAAACGCGGTACAAACAGTCCCACCGGTCAGCAGCTAGGGAGAGTTTTTTTGTGACCTGTGCACAGGGGGCGGGGCTAGCAGGGACATTCTGTACCTTGGCTCAAATAAAGCGGTAGTCAGTCGACTACAACTTGTCCAGAACGCTGCAGTCCGACTACTGTGCAGAATCCCAAAAAATTCCGGAGTCTCGAGCTACTGTCGGGAACTCCACTGGCTCAGGGTAGAAAGCAGAATCAGTTTTAAAGCTCTGAACTACATGTTCAGAATCAAAGCAGGTACTGCACCCAAATACCTTCTAGCTCTGGCTCACCCCTATACTCCCAAGCGTAATCTTCGCTCGCAATCAGCTGCCAACTTCTGTGCACCAAGATTTAAATTGGCAAGAATTAGAGGCAAATCTTTCACCCACCTTGGACCATCACTCTGGAACGCACTCCCTCCCTTCATTCGAAAGGAGGAAAACCATGTCAGGTTCAGAAGACACGTTAAGACCTGGCTATTCGAACAATAACAAGAATAGCCAGTAAATTCTCCTGACATCCTTATGCTGTGTCTCGGCGCCGGGAAACCCTTTTGGGTAGCTGTAGCGCCTTACAAATTAAAAAAATAAATAAATAAATAAATAAATAAAAATAAATAAGAGAGGGCCAGGTGTTTCAAGTTGGCCGAGCAGGGACTCCTGGGATATGGAGTCCCCGCACTCACGCTCGCAGCCCTGCCCTGCCCCTAGGCTCCCCAGTGACAGCAGCTGATTCCTGCAGCAGACCTCCTCCACGAAGTGGGACCCGCGGAGCGGGTTCCGCAAGCAGTTGGCTTGGAAACACAGCGGGCAGCCCAGCAAGATCGTCCAGTAATGCAGCAACCTTTCAGGAGCACAAACGCGGTACAAACAGTTTTGATGACATACAAACTCCCAAATATGTAGCCTTTTCTATTACATGGATGTCATTCATATTAGCATTGTTGTTCAATACTATCTGTGTTTTTCCTTGATTCAGTGCATATCCGGAAACTAATCCGAAGTTGTCAACCTCACTTTCAATGGCTATCATGCCCATATTAGGAGCGGCGGTTACCAAAGCTATATCATCTGCATAAGCTTGGGATTTGGTGGGATAATCCTGTGACCAAATAGGTTTTATTTCCCTGTTTCCCTCAATTCTAAGAATGAAGGGATCGATGTATATGGCAAATAAAAGTGGTGAACATGAGCAACCCTGTCGTGTTCCGCATGATATTGTAAATTTTTTAGCTAAAATCCCTTTCACCATTACTGCTGCTATGGGTTTTATATACATTTTTTGCAGTGCCTGGATATACACATCCTTGAATCCCACCCTACCCATGGCAGACCACAGATATTGCCAGGAGACCCTATCGAATGCCTTCTCTGCGTCTAAAAGAACCAATGCCATAGGGTCTCCAGCAACCTCCTTACAGACAAATAGTGTGATCACTCTCTGGATAAGATTTATAGTGGATCTCCCTGGGACAAAACCGTGTTGGCTCTTGACTACTACTTTAAGGATGGTGGATGCAATTCTATTGGCCAGGATTTTTTAATAGATCTTTGAGTCTGCATTAATGAGAGTAATTGGTCGGTATGAGCCTAGTTGATCAGGAGGCTTGTGTTTTTTGGGTAAAATAGCTATCTTAGTCCGAGACCAAGAGCTTGGAGGCTGACCACCCATAAAAATATGTATAATAAGATCTGTAAAAATACTACTAATTTGATCCAAAAAGGAGACATAAAATTCAAATGGGATACAGTCCCTTCCTGTTGCTTTCCCTTTGCCAAGCTTTTAATTGTTGTTAAAACCTCTTCCATATCCGGTGTATCCTCTAAGGTTATTTAACAACTTGACAAGAGGGGCTTCTTGCGCTTACAGTGTACGTATTAAATGAAAGATCTATCTGGTTTAGTACTGCTCAAAGGTTGAGATACAGTCCCTTGTCATAAACTGTAGAAATAGGCAGAAAAATTCTGTCTATATAATGAATTTTTAAACAATTCTCCTCCTGAGCAATTACTCTAGCAATATCTTAGGATCAATTCAAAAAAGGCATCCAACAAATATCAAAACAAGTCAGAAGAAATCAATCCAGTGTATTTCACAAAACTTCTTCTTTATTTTTCTTCTTTTCCAGACATTCAGTATTTTTTCTTTTCTTTTCCTTTGCCAACACGTGTTTCGTCCTAACTAAATATAGTTAACGGACTTCGTCAGGGCAATGAATATCTTTAATCTATGGTATTGGCGAGACCTCAGATGATCATAACTTGAAAGTTACTTTCTTAAGACGATGTCCACTAGGTACCATCTATTCTCATAATCTTCAATATCAAGGTAAAGTCACTTCGAATCGGATAAATAATACATGTGCCTCGTTTCATGGGGGTCCTGGTGTAATCGGCGTCTAGTCTATCCTCTAAGGTTGCCTGGTCTACATCTTCAAATTTTTCATTGTCTACCCTATCTAAATACCTTTCGATATCTAATAGGTCACCCCCTACCACCGCCGTATATAAGTCCCGGTGAAAACGCCAGAAGGCATCTCTTACAAGTTCAGGGTCAGTTATTTGGCCTAACAGAGGATCACATATCTCTTGTATCAGATTTGCAGAGGTCTGTTGCCTTGTACGTACGGCCAATTGGTGGCCTATTTGTTCATTCACTTCGTACATCATTTCTTTCTGTGACACAGCTTTTTTAACAGCTTTGTCGGTAAAGGTGTTGGTAATTGCTGCCTTAGCAACGGCAACTTGACTTTGTATTTTTGCCAGTTCCTCTGCCCCACTGTTTCCTGTTGTCACCCTTACCAATTCTTCTTCGGCCAGCCTTAAATTCTCCTGAAGTAACTTCATAGATTCCCTAGCCAGTTTATTGGCATTTAAATAGAATTTCAGTGTTTCCTCTGAACTCCTGCTTTGATGGTATCCCAGACAACTTCAATTGTCACGCTCCCTAGATTATCTGCTAAAAAGTTTGGGATCCACTCTCTCATGTGTGCACAATATTCAACATCTAAAAGCAGGGATTTCTCGAAGGTCCAGGACCTTGGTGGTAGGTTTGTTGTGTGCGATTTAAGATTCTGATACAATTTCCCAATTCCTGCCCTTATATAGGTAAAATTCGCTTTCCCCTTATATAGGCATAGAAATCCAGTCCTTATTTAGGCATAGCCCATGCAGCCCAAAACAAGGCATGGCTACTTCCATCCGTTCACCAAACGTCATAACGATTTCTTGGAAAACCAGCTTAAGCCGTTAGGGACTTCCCCTTGCTCGAATATTGATTTCTCCAAGAACTCCGTTTGTTTACAATGAACATCTATTCCTTAGGGGTTCATTCATGATGTTCATATACCCGACTTTACGTCAAACATGGCATTCCTAAACACATTCAAGGTATAAATATACCTTCATTTGCTATGGAAAAGCACGTGTGGTTCGGTGTAGTCGATTACCTGCTTGCACGAAGCAGCTCGCTACAGCAAGTGCCGAAGGAAGCCAACTCTCCAGCTGAAACACAGATCAGAAGCTGTCCTCCTCTGCAGAGATTCCAGCTCCAGTGTTTCTGACTCCCCTTGCGGGGTGTTGGGAAATTGAGTCAGTGAAAGAGATACCAACCTCTCTCATTCTAAGGTAAAGAGCTGATTAGAACCTAGAGAAACCTTTGACAATTCTTGGCAAAACTAAACCTATGCTAAAGACTACACTTACTTCTTCCCTCGTACTAGACTTAGGTTAGGTACATTGGGGTAGGTGTATTTTAGGTTTAAAGCATTTTTATTAAGACAAAAGAAACATGGGGTAGGGGAATAGGAGGTCAAGGTTACATACAGTATAGTGAGAAAGAAGCGTATCTCAGGAGCGTTAGCCAAAAGTAGTTCGGTGGCCCAGAAGGAAAATACAACAAATGTAAGGCAATTAGGCAGTTTGTGTAACCCTCTCGTGCACCCCAACACCCCACCCAAAGCCAAGCGCGAATAGCCATCAGCGATCCATCAAGGCACAACCCAGTCCCTCCGAGCCCCCCACCCCCAATAAAGGAAGAAGAAAGGAAACAACACCCCAACTCCCCCGTCCAATGGCCCTGTATTAGGATAACCCGCCCCAAACAGCCCACACCCCATCCCTTAAGATCTTATCCTCTGTGCGTTCTAATCCACCGGGGTCGCCGGTGTCGTCAGCCTAAGAAGTCGAAGGTACCTCGGGCAGGTGAGTTCCCGGAATTCCGTGGACAGTAGTGCTAGGAAGGGTTGCCATAGCTCCTCAAATTGATCTACATCCCCAGCCACTGTAAGGACATCTTCTCCATACCCAACACCTGCCAGAGTCTATGCAACCAACCAGTAAAGGAGGGGACAGCGGCGGTGCGCCAGTGGACAAGAATATTCTGGACCGCTGAGCCTAGCGCAATAGCAATCTGTCTACCTCTGCGGGACTTCAACGGGTACATCAGATCATTGGGAAGGCCTAACAAAACATACGCTGGGAAGCGCGGCAGCTCAATCTCAAAGTGCCTATCTATCTCATCCAAGACCTCCTTCCAGTAAGCAGTCAGCACCGGGCAAGCCCAAAGAATGTGTGAGAGGGTACCCTCCTGTCCGCAACTCCGCCAGCACCCCTTGTCAGTGTGTTTATGCATTTCATATAGCCTCTCCGGGGTGTAATACCAATAAGTAGACACCTTAGTGAAGGTCTCCGTAAGTCCAGTGTGGTATGTAGAGTGCATCGCCCGATATGCAATTTTGTCCCACTCCTTATGGCTAAGTGTCCTACCCAATTCTCTGTGCCAGCGCTCCCTCCCCGGGTTATGATAGTGGAACGTCGGGGGTTGAAGGAATTTATACAAATCGGTAATTAGCTTGGCGTCCGAGGTCCGGGTCACCAACCACCGCTCATATGGTGTGATTTGGCGAGCTGCAGTGTCGCGCACCTGGGGTTGGAGAGCCCAGTGTCGGACCTGCATATAGCGCAGTCTGTCCATCTCCGTCAGGCCGAATTCCTGTCGAAGTTGTTGGAAAGGAATCACGCCTTCCGGCCCGTAGATCTGGAAAAGCGCCCTACAGCCCGCGCTCACCCAATGGGAAAAGGCTCCCGGCTCCAGGCCTGGGGTAAAGTCCGGGTTACCCACTATGGGTGTGAACGGCGAGGGGAAGGTGGTCAGTTCACGAGCCTCGCAAACCGCATCCCACACCCGCAGGGGGACCCGTGTAACAAAAGAGGCGTAGAGATTAGCAGGGCGATGCGCGCGGCGCAAGAACGGAACCTCCTGGAGGGTGCGGCCCGCCACCGCCTGGTCTTGAAAAAGCCAGTGTTTGTCGGATTCCCACCTGCTCCACTCCACCAAGTATCGCAGTTGCGCCGCCTGAAAGTATTTCCGGAGGTCCGGGATACCAAGACCCCCCGCCTCCGGAGCAAGCGTGGAGAGGACCCTCTTCATCCGCGGCTTGCGGCCTTGCCAAACAAAGCGGGAGATGTCAGCTTGCGTCTGCTGTATCCAACCCACGGGGGGTTGGAGAGGTAGCGCGCGAAAAAGGTACAGAATCTGGGGCAGCACCGTCATCTTAACCGCCGCGATACGACCCAGCCACGACAGCAGGCCCTTGCTCCATCGGCCAAGTTCCTCCTTGATCTTCCTGCTGAGGGAAGTGTAATTGGCTGACACCATCTGGGGTAGTGTGGGCGCTAGCAGGATCCCCAGGTATGGCACCGTCGACGAGGACCACTGCATGGGAAAAAGACGCTGAAGGTCCCTCCTGGTGTCCGTGGCCAGTGACACATCCAACGCCACCGACTTGCTCATATTCATTTTAAAGCCGGCCACACGCGCAAAGGCGTCCAGTTCCTGGACGCAAGCAGGGAGTGACCTCTTGGGGTCGTCCAGGGTCAGCAGGACGTCGTCCGCGTAAAGGCTGACTGTGTGGACATATTGGCCCATCTTAACCCCAATGGCGTCAGGGTTATTGCGAATCCTCTGAGCAAACGGCTCCATGTAGCGGACGAACAAAAGCGGCGAGAGGGGACAACCTGGTCTCGTACCGCGTTCGATGGCAAAACTACCGGAGCTACACCCATTGACCCTCACCGACGCCGATGGACGTTTATAACAGTTGAAGACCATGGTGCGGAACTTCTCCCCGATACCCAGTTTCCCGAGAACCAGCTCAAGGTACGGCCAATGAACTCTATCGAAGGCCTTCTCCGCATCAACTGATAGCAACATCCGCTCCCCCGGGATACGCGAGGCCTTTTCCAGTACATGCGTCACTCTCTTGGTGTTGTCTACCGTCTGTCTACCGGGTACAAAGCCCGCCTGGTCCGCCTCCACCAGTCCCGGTAGGTGGAGATCAAGCCGGGATGCTAGAATCCCTGTATATAGCTTGAGGTCAACATTTAAGAGTGAGATGGGCCTGTACGAACCACACAAGGCCCGGTCCTTCCCGGGTTTCGGGATGACTGACACCGTAGCGTTAAGGAGGTCCGGTGGGATAGCGCCAGGCTCGGAGAAGGAGTTAAACAGTCGAGCCAGGATTGGGGCCACAGCGGTGCAGAAGGTCTTATAAAACAAAGCTGTGTAGCCATCCGGGCCCGGGGCCTTACCGTGCTTCAGACGCGCTATAGCGGAGATGACTTCTTCAACATGGATGTCCCTCTCTAGATGGTCCGCCTGGGCGGAATCCAGCACCAGGAGGGCCACTGACTCCAAATAGTCCTCGGCATCTCGCGGCGAGGAGGGCTCCCCAGCATACAGTGCTTCGTAGAAGCTGCGAAAGGATTCCGCCACCTCCGCGTCACCAGAAACAATAACCCCGTCCGTACCTACCAGTTCCTTCACTACATTACGCTGCTGTGCAACCCGGAGCCGATGGGCCAGGAGCTTACCACACCTGTCCCCCCCTGAGTAAAAGGCATGCTTCAGGCGCAAAGCGGCATACTCCGCTCTATCAAGATCCAGTGCCGATAGGAGCTTCCTCGCCGCTTTCAATTGCCTCCAAACTCTCGGAGCCCCTGTGCGGCGATGAACCTGCTCAAGCTCCCTGACCTGCGCAGTCAGTTCGTCCCTCTTACGCTGCCGTTCCTTATTTTCGGCTGAGGAGATGGAAATAAATTCCCCTCGGAGGACCGCTTTCAAAGCTGCCCACTGCGTTGCTTGAGACGTGTCGGAGTTGCCGTTGTGAATCAAATAATCCTGAATGACCTCCCCTATGCGTTTCACAACAGACTTCTTATGTAAAAGAGTATCGCGCAGACGCCACGTCCCTCGAGAGGGAGAGGCCCCCGGCCACTTGAAGACGCCGGAAACTGGCGCATGGTCGGACAGGGACAGGACCCCGATATCCGCCGCCATGGCGGCAGTGCGCAGCGGTCCACTCACCAGGAGGTAATCCAGCCGCGAGTAAGTGCGGTGCGCATGGGAGAAGTAAGAGTAGTCCCTATCAGTGGGGTGCATAGAGCGCCAGAGGTCGTGCAAATCCATCTCCACAATCCGATCCTTCACCGCGCGGGGAAGTTCCCCCGTCTGCGGGGAGCGTTGCGCCGACCTGTCCATAGCAGAGTCGAAAACGATGTTAAGGTCCCCCCCCAGGATAACATGGCGATCGGGCGAGGCAGTGACGTCCACCAACACTGAGTCTAAGAAACGATCCTGGTGATCATTCGGGCTATAAACGGAGCCAACCGTAAAAGCTATTCCCCCTAGTCGCATGCGATATGCAAGGAGCCTCCCCTTTTGTTCGACATATTTATACAGAACCTCGCCTCTAAAGGAGCTAGCTAAAAGAATGGCCACACCCGCAGTCTTGGTCGCTGCTGAGGAGAAGAACTGAGTGGGGAACTTGGCAGAGCGCAGCCTATGGCAATCCCTGGGCAGTAAATGGGTCTCCTGCAGGAGGCATATATCCACCTGCGTCCCCTCCAGCAGTGATAGGATCGCCCTACGCTTCACAGGGTTATTCAGACCCTTAACATTAAGGGTCACCACCTTTAAGGACGGCATTCCTCCCGGGGAACAGAAGCGCTATGCAGCAGGCAAGGGATCCGCGGGCGGGGCGCATGGGGCAGGCGCGCGGGAGAGGCCAGGACAGGCCAAGCGTAGGCATGGACAACATCGGACGGGACCCCCTCCCAACAACAAAACAACCCTTACACCCTCCCCAAACACACTCATGGCAACTAGCCAAAAACAAAAACAAATGTAAACACCCCATTGTCTCAGTCAAGCCCAAAAACGGGCAAGTCTGTAGAAAACAGCAAAGTGGACGTTCAGCCACTCACCTCCAACCGCCCCCCCCGACCCCCAGCCCCAAACCCAGCATCGTAGAGGCTAAGAATCTCTCCCCCCGGAGTGAATTTAGGCCGTCATGGCCACGCCATTGGAGTCGGCCAAGTCCCTGGCCGCCGCCCTCAAAGCATCAGCCATGTCCGCCCTGATAGTTGGGGAATCAGGGCGACTTGCACTCGCTGGCGACTGTCTCCTCGTCGACCTCCGTCGGCTCCGTCTCTCTGGGCGCCTCCACGACGGTGTCGCTCCGTCTTCCTCCGTGGCCGTGAGTCCCAGTACTCCGCAGATGTCTTGTAGGGAGCGTAGTTGGTGTAGCAGTCCGTTCCACCTAAAGATCAGACGGAAAGGGTGTCCACAGGAGTAGGGCGTCTCGTGTTCGCGCAGAAAGTCAGTGGCAATCCTGAAGGACCTGCGCTTCTGTAGCGTGATGGCGGACAGGTCCTGGTAGAGCGCTACAGGCCGCTCCCTGAAAGTTAAAGGCTGCTTCTTTCGGGCCTCCGCCATGATGCGTTCCTTCAGCGGAAAGTCGGGCAAGAATGCCAAAATGTCCGGAGGGGGCGCCGATGACTGGCGCTGTCGACCCACCCTATGCGCTCTGTCAATGCGGATAGGGAATTCTGCATCTTCCCCCAAGATCTCACGGAACAGGTCCTGTAGATAGGCCACCAAATCGGCCCCCTCGTCTGCGGATGGGACACCCCGCACCCGGATGTTGTTCCGCCTGGACCTGTTCTCAAGGTCTTCAGAGTGGGCCTGGAGCTCGACTCATTGCTCCCGGAGGCGGAGAACGTCCTGTTGAAGATGGACTATCTCTTCGTCTCGGCGCTGGCCCGCCGTCTCTACTGTTTCAACTCGCTCGCCAAGGCCCTCCACCTCTCTGCGTACTTCACGGACTTCGCTGGCCACCTCTCTCTTCAACGTTTGAAAGTCTTCCTTGAGGGAACTAAATAATTCCTCCATAAAGGACCTTGTGACCGGTGGCTCGCCCCCAGCCGCATCCGCCGAGGCCCGGGAGGATCCCGGCGACGGCTGTGTTCTGTCCCGCAGCTGCTGGGCCCTGCCAAGCATATCCGGCAGGGTGCGGTCCCCCTTCCTCGAGCCGCCTCTTCCAGTCATCGTGGTCGCTGCAGTGGACAAGGCCCAAGTCCGGCCGCTTCAGAGTTGCCTAGTCGCCCGTGGGCGCCAGATGTGGAGACCGCTCTGCAAGCAAGGGTGCTGCGTCACCAGCGACAAAATGGCGGTCCGGCCCGGGCACTACCAGTCACGGCGCCCGGCCAGGGCGGCGACCGGGAGCCAAAGCAAGGGACTCTCTTCAGCACGTCCCTCGGGAAGTTAGTCCAGTAGCGGAGGCGACAGCAAGCGCCCGCCAGCCAAAGTCACAGACGGAGGCCACCAACACCAGCTCTTCAGGGACAAGATGGCGGCAGGGCGGGGCCAGGTAGAGCGGCCTGGGCAGGCGACATCGCTGGCGACCCCCGGGATACAGCGATCAAAGAAAGTCCGCAGCCAATGTCACACAGTTTCACCGGAGGGCCCAGATGGGCCGATCTCAGTGTTGAGGCCTCCGGTCGTCGTCCACGGGGCCGGGGCTCGCACAGCGCAGTGTGTCGCCGTCGCTAGTCGGAGGGCCAAGGCGTAAACTTATACCCAAAGTCTTCCGTGTCACCAAGACACCGTCCGCAGGGCTCCGTTATCCTCCGGCGCGCGGCGGGTCCGATCCCCTCCGGATCGGCAGCTTTCAGCACCAGGCCCAGCCGAGGCGCCTGGACAGCACTGCAGTTAGCTCCGCCTCCCAGGCTCTCCTCCGTACTTCGATCTTTGACCAAACTTTCGAAGTGCTTCCTCCGAGGCGATGAGGGCCAAAGTGGTATCAATGTGCGCACCAGGCACTCCGGCACACTCCTCTCGCTCACTGAGCAGCAGCGGGGGGAGAGAAGCGCAGAAAAAGGGGCTCGAGCTGAGCCGGGCCGGAGGAGCTACGGGAGGAAGCGTCCGCTCACCCCGCCATCTTGGCCACGCCCCCGGTAGGTGTATTTTAGAAGCAACAGTTGAGTATTTTAGCCTGTGTTATTCATGTATGTATTTTTATATGTCAGAGCACTAGACAATGCTATTACAGTATTATTTTATATTACTGTTTACGCTGTACGCATTATACTCTGCATTCTGTCTAACAATTGCAGCAGTTCACCTCTCTTGCATGAGAAAAAAGACTGTTCAATAAACCCCTTTTATTGCAACGCCCGTCTCTCAATTTTCTCTGCAACTCCGTAGAAACTAAGCATGCAAGATTGACTGAATAAAATTGTTATCTATTGTTTCCACAACTCCAACCGTCTGAAAGTCCTGAAAAGGTCTTTACTAAAAACACTCCTACTCCTTCTAAAAAGAAGTGGGAAAATAGCAAACAAACTTCTAAAGAGAAGCGTTCTCATTCCTGAGGTAGTTCTCCTCAAAAGGAGCCCTCTCAAAGGAGGTATAACCTCAGGAATAGGGATAATTTGAGAAAACCTGATAGATATCAAGATACTGATACACGTTCCTCTCGTACTTTCAGACTTCGTCACAGAAATCAGAAAGAAGAGGACGGTCAGAAAACAAGGAAGAACGCGTGAAGTCCAAAGACGCTCAATGCGTTAAGAAAAACAAGAAACCTCAATTCACCAAAAAGAAGGTAACAGGTCAAAAAATCAGGCATGCCGAGGATCTTGAGGACACAACTCAAGAACGGGGAATGGGCTCAGACAATGTTGGACAGCGCTGCAAAAGTCACCATAGCTCGCAAGAACTTGAAGGATCATCTGGCAATAGTGGACTTGAATTAATTAATTCAAGTTGAAACTGCAGATACCAGGGTTAGTTCTCCACATAAGTTATATGAAGTAACACTCCGGATGGAGGGAGACATGCCAAGAAAAGTGAGGGCACTCTTTTAGGAGCGACTTTCTAAAGGTTATGACATTCTTCTTGCTGAACAAGACTGGCCACCAGAATTTGTCAGGGAGTGCCCACATGGCGAGGACATCATTATTCCAGCCTTCTCAAATCCCAATCCAATTCATTTAAAATATACTTATGCCAAGAAATGGGCAGTTTCCCAAGCTCCTTTATTATACAAGAATCATGTAGGATGGGATAAGGATTCTCCTCACCATAAAAACCAGTTAAAAAATCAACCAATTGCACAAAGGCAGTATCCAGTTAAGCAAGAAGCTAAAAAACAGGTCAGGGAGATCTTAGATCAACTTGAATACCAGGAGGTGATTGAAACATGCACCTCGTCAATGAACACTCCTTTGTTTCCTGTCTCCAAACCAGACAATACATATCGTCTAATATATGATTAGAGACATCTAAACTCTTGTTGCAAAACATTTGCAGTGCAAAATGCACACAGTACGGCACTAATGAATAACATTGTGTGTAAAAAGCACAAAACGACATTAGATATTTCTAACTGTTTCTTCTGTCAAAACATTGCACCAGAAAGTAGGTATTTGACCGATTTCTCAATTATGGGTACACAGCGTCACTTCTGTCGTCTACCTCAGGGATTCAAGAATAGTCCTGGGTTAGTTTCAGCGAGGGTAACAGAGTTACTACAAACATATGATGACGAAGCGTTGTCGCATGTAGATGACATCTATCTTACAGACGTTGACTTGGATAGGCACTTGAACAGGGTGAACACCATTATACTGGGATTCGCCTCTGAAGGTTACAAATTCAATTTTAAGAAATCAAGAATTGCCCACCTCCATGTCCTTTTCCTAGGAATTGAATTATCAAGTGAAGGCAAAAGCCTGGAAGCAAACTTTCTAGAGAAATGTGCGCTGCTCCAAAAATGCTGAAAACCTTACAGTCGATTCTAGGAACTTACATTATAAATTACGCAGAAAGGCTTAAACCTCTACAAATTAATCAAACCTGATTTTAAAACAGTTAATTGGACACAAAAACACACTGAAATTTTGCGTTCATTGCAAACAGACATTTTAGCTACAAAACATTTGCAAACACGCGTAAACGTACGCAACTTTGTGATCCGAATCATTCTAGGACAATGCAGATTCACGTACTTAACTTTCAACAAAGGTGAAAAAGTACCAATAGCTTACAAATCACATTTGTACACACAAGCAGAAATGAAATTCACTTCTACAGAAAAAAATACTGTCAGCTGTTCAAACTGCTGTAGCAAAAGAGAGAGCCCTCGCACAGGGTAAGCGCATTATGGTCGTTACACCTGTGCCTGCCTTAGAGGCAGTGACAGAAGCGAGCATTCCTAATGCTAAAGCTTTACATCCGAGATGGATACAATGGGTTAATTCTCTTGCTGCAACTGATGTTGAATATGTGTTTGATCCTTATTTGAAGACACAAGCATTTTTACTATACGAACAAGAATATCCTCTGCCTACTGAAATTCTGCCTCTAGAGCAGTATGAATGTATAATTTATACTAACGGATCAGCTCAACCCGCTACGGGGGTAAAGAAGCTTATAGTGCGGCGTGCACGATCGTTAAAGGTCGTTGGCGCAAAGGCAAATTTAGACCAATGGTCACCAAAACACAATCTCTAGGAGATTGTACAGCTCAGCGAGCAAACTTACAAGCATTCCAGATGGCACTTGAAAATACGGACCGTGAATTCCTCACACTCATAGTGTACGATTCGTATTATTGTGTTCAAGCTTACAATAAATACTTGCAAAACTGGATTCAAAACGGTTACAAAGATGCAAAAGGCGGCACAATCAAGCATAAGATCGTTTGGGGAAAAGTAGTTCAGTTACGATAAGGACTACAAAACTCTAACGTGATACATACGCTGAGTCATCAACGTGATGGCGTTCACGTTGAAGGGAATTCATTGGCTGATGAAGCCACGAAGGCAGCTGTGCAAATGGCTTCCGAAGCTGCAATCATTCGCTCAAAAACCAAAATAGACGGCGAAATAATGCTAGCTGTCAATACTTCGAGCAAAGACAGTGGTAAAACATTACCTAAAGGGTTTCCACTCAAATACTCATACATAACTGATGCAAATAATGTTCCATTTGCTCGAATCCCTGGAGTGGGGGATCGAGTAATTCCAAACATGGAAAATAGGTTAGGACTAATCTTAGCAGCACATGAAGGGCTTGCCTCAGCATATGCAGGTGTTTCCACCACAGTATCATTATTAAAACAGAGATACTGGTGGCCACGCATGAGGAAAAAAAACAGAAACTATGTTTTGGAATGTGAAATATGCCAAAAGATGAAAGTGTCTACTGTGAAACGTCCTGCGCCGACGCCTCTATTAATTTCAGATAAACCATTATCTTGCGTTTACCTGGACCATTGCGGTCCCTTACAGAGGGATGGTAACTATAAATATATCATGGTTGCAGTGGACTCGTGTACAAGATTCATTTGGATGTGGCCTCAGTGCTCTGCTGACGTTCGAACTGTTATAAAAGATTTGCGAGTCTTTCTCTGCACAGCTACATTCTGAACAGGGTCTTGCGTTTAGCTCTCGAGCTTACAAGGAGGCCATGGCCAATTTGGGCGTTGCATTGTGGTACTCTAGTCCACTCTATCCTGAGGGAAATTCGGTTGTGGTGAGAAAAACCGGGACATAAAGCAATCTATAACAGCTAGGGTCTTAGGTTTGGGTGACTGGTGGGTGACACATCTAATAAGTGTCCAACACAGTCTTAACAACTTGCCAAGAAGTTCTCTAGGGGGTATCGCTCCATATGAAGTCCTTTTTGGAACTAGGATGCTGGTTGCGGATCTTGATTGTCAGACATCAGTGGAGGACCAAAAATTATTTGATATCAAAGATCGTTCGGCTGTTTTACAGGACTTAAAAGAAATAAGAACGAAACAAAGTAACGTGATTCTGAAACCCACCACCACTGAGAAAAAACCGACCGTCCCAGGAAGGCCTGTCTGGATCCCAAAGCTTGGGGGTCTAGTCAGAGAGAAGATCGCGGACAAGAAGGAATTTGGGCCTTTTTACAGAAAACCAGTACCTGTCCTAGCAATCCACTGATCAAGAACAGTATTACTGCCGCCCCTTGCTGGTAAAAAGGAGAACAGGTTTGTGCTAATCGACCTGGTCAAACCACATTATGTGGCCGATAAGTAGTAGGCCAAGTGGACTCTGCCAAAGTAGCAGTCGTCCAGCTCTAGCTACTATCCAAGAGGTTCAAACTGAGAGACTCATCACCTTTGAGGAATCTGCAGTGCGAAAAGAAGGACTATGCAACAAAGCTATGGAACTTGTAGCTCTTCAAACCCAAATAACAGTTCGTCAAGAAACGCCTGTCTACAATGAAGTAGCATCTGACTACAAGAATGTAACAAGTGATCAAGTGGTTCCAGCGATTTCAACGAATCCTGATGCAATCCCTACAATTGACAGAACTGCTTCAGGCTATTTCATTAACTTTGATACATTTTCTAATGATCCCAGCGAGCCTGAAATGACGCCAGTAAAAAGAACTTTGAAAGAACAAGCAACAGACCTGTTTCATCCCCTGGAAAACACTTATCTGGTTTCACCATGGCTTGAACTTTGGATTGTGTTGGGTGTCATTTTCCTTCTACTTTGGTTGACTGGTAATAACTTTGGGAATGCTGATAAAAGGAAGATATGTAAAAATGGACACAGCAAGTACGAACATCAACTTATTTCTCAAGCCACACAACTCATCCCATCGTGAACAAAGAGACTTGTCATCAGTGTACATCACAGCCGTCCCTATACCTGGTGGTATAGCTTGGGACAAAACAGATGATGACATTTATGACCCGTCGGAGCTGTTGAAGATTCCACACTTATTCAAGATTTCATTAAGTGACTTTGTTTCCTCAAGTACCTTTTCTGATGATTGGGACTTCGAGACCGTTAATAATATGATGTCAGACTTAGAAATGTCTGCAGTATTCACTATCATGAATATTTAGAAGGTTCATCAGACTAAGAACAAATGCATTGTTATAATCATTATGGTCATCATTTCTTGCACAAATCTGCAAATACTAGAAATGTATTAAGGTATAACCAATGGGAACATTGTCCTATGCCACCAAAGGGTAGCTCAAAAACAATTGCAAGAACATTTCCGTACTTTTCAGGGTTTAATGTATCCAATCCAGAATCATTTTACTTTAAAAGTGTAAACAAAACAGGAATGAAAAGTATGTTGACAAATACCAAACAGATTTATTCTGCAGACTTTTTTGCCCAACTGTCTAAACTAGGTTTTGACTTTTGGAAAGACAGCATTGAGACAAAAACTGTCTGGCGCACAAAAGATTGGCAGGTCCAGGGTATAGAAGCTTTATTTAGAGCCTGAATAATACCTGAGCAAATTATGTTTTTGAATGACACTGTTCAACAGACGTCTTGCCGTGGGTTAGCCAAGATTAACAACATGAACAATCCGTCTACACCTACACCTGATAGTGAAGACACTTTAGACATACTATTTTGCAACACAAAAGAACAGATCCAGATTGGAATAAAGGGTTAATCTGACCCACAGACACAAACAACTGTAAACGTTAGATTCCTGAACAAAATACAGGGTTTCACATTCAATAGGCCAGACCCAAGATACGTTCAAAGACAGCATCCTGGAATAGTAATAACATACAGTGTAGGGAAGCTGTGCCTTGACTGGCTACAAAGATCTACACTAAAGGATGTAAAGCAACACTTATCTTTACTTAAAGATGGCGCAGATCTTAGGGAATTCTTACTAGGACCAAGAACACCGCGTCATAAACGTTTTATATATGTCGGTATCTATGCTGCTTATAATGAAGCATGGAAGGTTACGCAAGCAGAGACTGCAGAAAGAATACGAGAAATTGATTGAATTCATTTAGAGAAAACTCTCTCTGTGGTTGGCAATGGGTTAACCACTCTGTCGTCCAGGATATATTCGTTGGACAGCATTGTGTCTTCTGCCATAGACATCATGGAACAGAACTTGGTCATGTTCCAACATGGTCAGTCGCTGAGCATTGAAAAACTGGAGATTGCCATTTACAGGAGCAGAAAAAACAGCTATTGAATGAATCATACATGTTACATTTTCTATTTTCAGTATTGCCTAAAACACATACCAGCAGGCACATATGAAAGGTTGGGTAAAGAATACATCAAGACATCCTGGGAATTACCGCAAACACAGATGTTGGAGTGGGGGAAGAGAAGTGTTACTTAGTGGTAAAAACTGTGAAAACGCACCAATCAGTTCTCTCCTTTGTCAGGGTATAAACTTACACGGGGCCTGCAATGGTCCCTCTAATAATTTATCCTGCCACCTGCAAGGTTCACCAGCTGCAGTGATTGATCAAATTTTCGGACAACTTTCAAATGGAAGTTACCTCATGTTGAACGATCACAGCTGATGTGGCATGTTGCCAGGCATACCATATCTAGTAACTGTGTCAGCCAGGGTCACTTGCTGTATGCAAGTATTGTTTCCAAAAACCAAGACAAACAGGGAGTCGCCTTCACTGAACATCTCTTCTATACGAATTGATACTTTGAGCAGAATGAAAGCCATTCTTTTGCAAAAAACTGTGTCACTGACTTCAGCCAGGGACCTATGATCTGCAAGTCGCAAGAACTTCTGCCGAGATACATGCCCTCTTAATTACAAACTGCCCTATACATTTCTCGGAAATGTTAAGTCCTATCTTAAACATGTCTGATACGAGTGGTATTGTACATGTATTTAAGACCGTATTTTCTGGACTGTTAGCACCTTTTCAAGCAGTCCTAGGAATATTTCCAAACTTCGTGCACTCTATGTTTGGCGGACTGCCTCTCATTTTGTGACTTGCTGCAGGGATACTATTTTTGCTCCTACTGCTGCGATATGGCAAGACAACTGTACTGGCGATGAAATGTCGTGAGCACATCGTCCAAATTTTAGGACTTCCTCGTCTACGAGGATTAAATACCACATAGTTTCTATCATTCAGACCAATCTGATTGCATCTTACCTGTTCTATGCTGCCTGCTATGCGGAGAGGAATGCGTGTTAGAAACATGTCTCACACTCCCATCAGTCATGCCAACGGATGTTGATACTTTGCTTGAACCAGTAATGGCCCATGCACTGTGTTGTCCCCAGTGGCTACCAATTCTGATGACAGCATTCATTGAGATCTCACAGCCGCAAAATGCTGACGGTGAGGTACGAGAAGCAACAGGCGCACAGGTACCATCTGATTCGAACATTGCTAATGCGACCAATGCTGACGGTGATGCTTCACATCTATGTGCGGTTGAACTTCTTAACGAGGTAATCCAACTGTCACCTACAATGGTAGACAACTTTTTTACAGACTTAGAATTTTTGATGTTTTCTCCAAACACAAACACTGACTTTTGATTTGGCACGCAGTGTTCTGAGAGACTTTTAATTCGACCTTCATTTTTTCAAAACAAAGTTCTAACTTTGGGACTCTTTTTTCTATGATTAATTTTTTCTTCCAAATTTGTATTTTCTATTTTTTGGCACAAAGTAATCTGCTTAAAGTAGAACTATTCATGGAGAACAAGAATTCTTTGAAAAAACTTCAGGGACAATATTTGACCTTGTCCACATGCAAACAGTTATATGTAATCTGTAAACAAATGGTTTCGGCACCTTTTGTCAGGGTCTGACAGGGTAGCGCCTACCTGTTCAACCAGGAATGTAACTACATCACCCAGAAGGCCTTCTGGGAGTGTAGTTTTGGGCTTCATAAGCACGTACAACGCATTGAAGCGTCGTACGTGATTCCGGAAAAAACTGTGTCTACCAGTAGAGCTGCTGCTCTGCATTCTTCATTTCGTACCTGGGGATATCTTTCGGTTGCTGGGCGGGAGGAAGACATCATATTGCCCCCTCTTCTTGTGGAAGTGCTGGTCCGGAGCTCTTTCCTTCACGCGTCTCACTTGGTAGTGAGGAAGAGTCATTCACCCAGCCCTTTCCCGTCTCACAGCTGCAACGGGGCTTTCTTCCGCGTCTCAATCGGAGAGCGAGGATGTGACTGCACTGTTTGGTTTCCTCACCCCCCGGCTGCAACTGGGCGTCTTCCGCTTCTCACTTGGAGAGTGAGGACGTGATTCCCTTACTTGGATTTCCGGCTCGCGGCTTCAGCGGGACTCCCTCCACGTTTCGATCGGCTGAGCGAGAACGTTGTTTGCTGTCTTGTTGGTCCTCAATTGCTGGCAGCCATTTACCACCGGAAAAGGCTTGAGGAAAGGACTTGCTAAGTACAATTAAGAGCACCATATCCTGGAAGGAAGTCTTTGCTCTTATTTTTGCTTATGGCTTTTACATTTCTTTTTGGAGTGCTTTCAACTCTGGTTTCCTGTCCTAGAGGAGTTCCTAGGAGTCAGGCTGTTCTGAGACCTGTTGGATTATTTTCCTGGACTAGGAAAGTTAATAACTTTGATGAGGAAACGTTGTCTCTTTGGGAATACCTTTCTTTCTCTGACTATATTTTTTACCTTATTATATAGTTCTATATTTTTTCTAGGGATACAAAAGGGTGCAGATGTGATTATGGAGGAATGCCTGAAATAATACCTGATTGGATACTACCATGTAATGGTTGTGTTGTAGTATATTCATAAAAGAAGTTTGATTCCTAGGTGAAGAGAATCCTGGTCGGTAAGAGGAGTATCTTACGCAGTGATCCAGAATAGATCCAAAGGGAGGAACTTCAGAAGGTATTAATTTGAATTTAGTGAGACTATATGAGTGTAGTCAGGATATGTGCAATGTATTAATGTCCTGTTTTTTTGTTACAGGTTTTCCCTTTCCACTGCTGTACCTACCCTATCCTTATCCCTCGCTTAATCGCCTCTATACTCTGTGCATTTGTTTAGTCAGAGTGCGGGGAAGTCAGGAGGTGGATCCCTGTTGAGCATCGCCCTGATCCTGAGGAGCCAGGTGACCGTAACACCTTTTTCTTCTGTATTTACGAGCCATTTCATAAATGTATATTTTCATGATTCATTCAGAATAGCATTTTCAAATGTCAGCTATATGCTTCGAATGAAACTTTGCTTTGAATGCGTTTGGCACCAATGCTCTTTTGAGTACATCCAGTACCAATGCATTTTTATGTATTTTGGGTGGGTTTTAAACACTTGTTGTGTCGATATAGTTTAGATATGTTTCAACATGTTTAGGACTTAGTATTTAGTAAAAGTTGTACATAAGAAAATGGAGTGGGTGTTGTGTGCAATTTAAGATTCCGATTGAAATTCCAGATTCATACCCTTATATAGGTACAATTTGCATTGCCCTTATATAGGCATAGAAATCCAGTCCTTATTTAGGCATAGCCCATGCAGCTCAAATACAGGCATGGCTACTTCCATCCATTCATCTATGTCACAATGATTTCTTGGAAAACCAGACTTTTAAGCAGTTAGGGACTTCCCCTGCCTGAATATTGATTTCTCCAAGAACTCATTTATTATGCATGAACATCTATTCCTTAGGGGTTCATTCATGACGTTCATATGCCCGACTTTACGTCAAAGCTGGTATTCCTAAACACCTTAAGGTATAAATATACCTTCCCCTGCTATGGCAAAGCACGGTGTGGTTCGGTGCAGTTCGACTACCTACTTGCACGACTCAGCTCGCTAGAGCAAGTGCAGAAGGAAGCCAACTCTCCAGCTGACTCACTGATCAGAAGCTGACCTCTTCTGCCGAGATTCCAGCTCCAGTGTTTCTGACTCCCCTTGCGGGGTGTTGGGAAATCGAGTCCGTGAAAGAGATACCAACCTCTCTCATTCTAAGGTATGGAGCGGATTAGAACCTAGAGAAACCTTTGGCACTTCTTGGCAAAACTAAACCTATGCTAAAGACCACACTTACTTCTTCCCTCGTACTAGACTTAGGTTAGGTACATTGGGGTAGATGTATTTTAGAAGCACCAGTTGAGTATTTTAGCCTGCGTTATTTATGTATGTATTTTTATATGTCATAGCACTAGACAATGCTATTACAGTATTATTTTATATTACTGTTTATGCTGTACGCATTATACTTTGCATTCTGTCTAACGATTGTAGCAGTTCACCTCTCTTGCATGAGAAAGAAGACTGTTCAATAAACCCCTTTTATTGAAACGCCTGTCTCTCTATTTTCTCTGCACCTCTGTAGAAACGAAGCATGCACGACTGACGGGGGCGTGGCTATGGAGGCGACCAAGATGGCCGCCTCCGCTTGGAGCTCTGCCCATTGGGCGATTACACCCGCCCGATCCCGCGATGTGAGAACCTTTTCTGGGGTGTTTTCCAGTCCCCAAAGACCGCGAAGCCCTGCTGCAGCGACTGATGCCTCCATAGCTGCTGAGACCATCTCCAGCCACCGCCGTTGCCCGACACCATCTGGGCCCGGCCCGGGCCTACCATCCGCCATTTTGGTGATGCTGTGGCCGAGGGCAGTCCGCGCCCCTAACTGCCTCCTTCTCCGGTCCTCCTCCCTGCTCCCGCCCGGCCTGCTCGGGTGACCCGCTCGCTGCCTGCCGCTCCCCTGCCCGGCTCCGCCGCCAGCGCGAGTACTCTGGCCCTTGGGCTTACCGCGCTGCCGCGAGCTGGGGCTTCAGGTGGGTGGCCTGGTCGCCGGGGTAGTGTTGCGGATCGTTAGTGGTGGTGCGGGTGGGGTCGGAGCTGGGGGGTGGTCAGTGCCTAGCTCTGCCCCCCCTTGGCACAGGGTGGGTGCTCCGTGACCGCTTGAAGGGTCGGGGCTCTCCTGGGCCCTCCTCCTTTCCGGTCTGGGGCCTCACTTGGTTCACCTTAGGCATTGCCTGCCCGGCTAAGCTGCATGCTGCCTTCGCTGCTGGTATCCCGTCTTCGCCAGATGGATGGTCCTACCTGCTCCTCTTACCTTCCCGACCTGGACGCTGCATGACTTGACAAGACCCCTGGGGCCTTGGCGGACCCTGCCGCAGGCACGACTGCAGAGGCTGTCCCTCCTCCTGAATCGCCTAGCTCAGAGGCCCTGACCGCTGCCATGCTCGCCGAAATGAGGGCGGGCTTCATGGCCCTGGACGCTCAATTTGATAATCTGGACAAAAAGCTTGCTGACATGAGCTCCAAGATCCAGGGTCACGATCGCAGGCTAGATGTGGTGGAATCTAGGGTGTCAGATATTGAGGATGGGGCCTCCCCCTCTCTTAAACGACTAGAAAGAATGGAAAAGATACTGAAAGAGGTGGCTATAAAGAACGAGGATTTGGAGGTCAGGGGGCGCCGCAATAACATTCGTATTTTAGGCGTGCCGGAGACGACAGCTACTGGCAAAATGGACATATTTGTGGAGCAGCTCCTTTCTGATTTGTTCGGCAGGGATTCCTTCACCCAGGGTTTCGTTGTTGAACGTGCGCATCGATCTTTAGGCCCTCGCCCCAGACCTGGCTTGCCTCCTAGACCGATTGTGGCCAGCTTATGAACTTTAGAGACGGGGACACTGCCCTTCGAAAGGCCCGTGAGAGGGGTGTAATCCAATGGCAAGGTAGCAACATCTCCTTCTTCCCGGACTTTACTGCCATGGTTCAGGAGGCCCGGCGCAAATATCAGAGTGTCAAGGCCATGCTCAGGAACCTGGGCCTTCGATATGGCATGCTCTATCCTACGCGCCTCAAGGTGGACGTTGATGGCCGTCCTAGAATCGTTGACACGCCGAGTGCAGCTCAGGAGTTCTTCCGTGACTTTAAGAACAACTTAGGAGGGGCGTCGAACAGTTCTCGGCCCACCTCCCCACCGCAGCAGGCTTCACAAAACAGCGTTGATCTTTTCTCTCTGACTGGGAATGGATGATAACAGTCTTTTTTCTTTTTTCTGTCGCTCCTTTCATTGTTCATTGAACACATCACTATTATCTAGTTTGGGTTCTTCGCATATGTTAACATATGCAGTTGTTTCCTGATATTTCATGGCTGGTTAGCCCGCCCGGCGTAGCGTCGCCATGCCCCATGGTGGACGCCTCCATGGTTTATTTTTTGGGTGGCAATGTAGGGGTATTCCTCTTATTGGTATTTGAGAGGTTGGGTGGCGGGTGGAGGGGGGTTTTTGTTTTCTTTCTTATTGGATACTTCAGTTTGCCAGAGATGAGACTTGCGCTATGTGTGGTGTGTTTTTTTTGCACTGATTTGTGTTTTTCGGTACAGCATAGATGGTACAGTTAAGCAATGTGCCCGATCCTTCCGGGCTTTCGTTATTAACGTGGAATGTACTTGGTTTGAACAATAACAGGAAACGTAGACAGGTGTTAAATTATGTTATGCGTCATCATATTGATGTCCTTTTTATGCCGGAGACGCATTCGGCAGGTTCGAAGGGTGAGTCGATGGCCTCAGCTTGGGGTCCACACAGATTTTTTTCTAATTACAGTTCATACTCCAGGGGTGTTGCCATTCCGATACATACAAAAATCAATTTTGCACACTGTTTTACACACCGGGACCCCGAGGGCCGGTTTTTGATAGTAGCAGGTTTATTGATGGGTCATAAGGTCTCCTTTGTATGCATTTATCGTCCGAATATCGACTCGCTTTCCTTTTATCACTCCCTATCGACCCAGCTCTTAACAGCAGACACTGGGCTTTTGATTGTTGGAGGAGACTTTAATCTCCTTTTGAATCATCCTGGAGATAGCACCGCCTCTACACCTGACTCCAAGCCCCATTCCAGACTGGCCCTACGTGAGATTTGCACACACTACTCCTGGGTGGACGTCGAGGCCCATCTAAAGGCACACCATCCTGCCTTTACACATTATTCAGGCTTCCACAACACATGGACAAGATTGGATAATTTGGCTTGTCTCTCCCGAGGTGGCTGGTTGGTTGGGGACTGTCCAGGCTCTTCCACGCACTCTTTCTGATCCTTCCCCGGTTCTACTTCAGCTTTCCATTCCCCGCGAGGGAGGGTATGAGAGACAGTGGCGCTTCCCTGGTCGGGCTTTATTAGACCCTGTCTTCACCGAGGACGTTAGACAGGCCATAGAGGATTATTTTGGACTGAACACCGGTTCAGTCGACACCTATACAATGCCGTGGGAAGGTTTTAAGGCATATGTTAGGGGGGTCTGTATCTCGAAACATGCCGGGGTACTTTGTGATCTTCGCGCCACCCTAGACCGGGTTGAGGAGAAAATTAGAAGAGGTATAGAAACAACCCATTCCTCATCGGCATGTGTGCCAAAAACAGAAGACTTCGAGAAAGGCAGGTCTAGAATTTTTTGCTGGACATGAGGAGTCAAATATGTAGGACAAAGCCATGGAGTCGGATACCTCTTGCTACTAAGTGGGTCATTTCCTCTGCAGCGGGATACATCATTACAATGCACTGCTTTTACAACGCAACTGTTACAACGCAACTGCCTTTACATCTCATGCCATTACAATGCATGCCATTACAACGCATGCCATTACAACGCATGCCATTACAACGCATTATTAGGTAAGTAATGGAGTAATGGAGATTTTTATGTTTTAGGATGGGTATGGGTTTGGGGGTAGATGGGAATAGTAATTTGTACCCCTACACTATCCAACACTTTCCCTACTGTTGCACTCACTGGAGTGGGAATAGTAATTTTTACCCCTACACTATCCAACACTTACCCTACTGTTGCCCTCACTGGAGTGGGAATAGTAATTTTTACCCCTACACTATCCAACACTTACCCTACTGTTGCCCTAAAAGTATTAAGAGTTGTAATGTTATGCATTGTAATGGAATGCGTTGCAATGGTAGTTTTTAAACATGCGTTGTAATGGCATGCATTGTAAATTCATGTGATGTAATGGTAGCTGCGATGTAAAAACCACGTGATAAAAGCATGCCTTGTAATTGTGTGCGTTGTAACGTCATATATTCCTCTGCAGCACTGTTTAATCAGAGGTCAGCATGCCTTCTTTCACAATGTCTGCAGTGGCTGATGTTTACAGTGGCTGACATTTGGCAAACCAATTTTTCTGTTGAGTCAATTTTTGGGCTGTAGACACCCATTTTTCTAAAGGTATATTTTCTTTTTGTGCAACAAACCATAGGAAGACACAGCGTCCCAGAACCACTAGGAAATTTAACAACAAAGATACATTCTTCAGGGCTCAATTAACAACTATAGCTAAATAGGTTCTTTCTAGATAGTAGAAAGTAAGCTAACAAGAGTAGAAAACTACAAGAAACCAAGGTTTGACTCAGTTTCAGTTTGTATTCTAAATACATTTTTTTCGTTTCACTCTCTGGGCAAAACAACCTATGAGACGGCTAGAGAAGACTAGCTGAAAAGATGGACTGTGCTTTACACAATCACTCCAAATCCCAGAGGCTGTGATTTTTAATTCATATTACATAAAAAAGAAGGGTTTCAACTTATGATTTAACTCTGTTTTAACAGGTCTAAACAAACTAGCAGAAATACAGAACCTCTGATTTTCAGGGCTCTGTTTGCTCTTCTTGGTCTTTAAATCTCCCTGATTTTTTGTCTGTCTAGTATTTCTTTACAAATCTTGCTATTTTCTGTTCTTATCTTCACTCCTCAATATTAAATGCCCAATCTTTAATGCTGACACCCGTTTCCAATTACTACACTGTAGCATGGCTTTTAACAAACTTCATTTCCCATTTCTTTTTTATATTGATTACTGTTCCCTTGGCCCTTTCTCACCACGTAACCGCTCCCACACCCAAGTCCACATTTCCAGCATTCCCTTGTTTCATCGTCACCCCCTAAGTAAACAAATATACCTCACTCTCGCAGCACTCACAATCACCACTGAGCAGCCTGAGCACGCAAATTGTTCTCCTAAAGACTTATAGATAATGAATCACCAATGAACTGCTTCCAGCCTCTGGTATCCGACACCCGAGACGACGCCTTTAACATATCCGCTCATTCACTGAGCTAATGTGAAACCAGTTATGAGGCAACCTTGTGTTCCTGGGAACATGGGCAGTAAATTTGCAACCAGAAAGACTTCAGTCTCTCTGAGAGAGCTTTAAGCCTAAGCTCCCCATGCTAAATAAAACATATTTGAGGGAACAAACGACCATACCGATATATTTGTATCAGTTTGACCTGATGAAGAACCCGGTGAAGATATTATTGGGGGTCGAAATATCACCATATTGTACTGTTGATTATTGTGCCAGGGAGCTTAGGCTTAAAGCTTTCTCTGATCTGAAGGATCCATTCATCTAGGGAGGCTTTCAATCTTCCACTCCAAATTCCCCTTTTCTGCAAACAACATTGCAGTTACTGTGTTTGGATCAATTACTGACCAAAATGTTTTCAATCCTTAGGATCCTGATCTTTCTGTCTCAGTGTACTTTCATTCATTGCGGCAGGATTTTAAGCATTTGGATTTCTCCAACTGTCTGTAGAAAATATCCCAATTACTGCATTGAGTTTAATTCATGATGAAAAATGTCTCATTATTCAATAGGCCTTAGACACTTTGTCCACAAGTAAGGTATGAACGAAAAAAAAAAAATTTCAATGCACACTGGGGTGGAGCACTTGTCTTTCCTTTTTAGAATATCAAATATTGTCACTCAGTCAATTTCTTTCGCCATAGGCCAGGCTAGTTCATTGTCCTCAGGAAAGTCTCTAATCATTCTGGGTTGAAACGCATCGGCCCCTCTACCAGGCACAATAGATGACAATAAGGAACAATGGGGAGCCATTTTGAGAAACCCCACCGGACAATTAAGTGCTCTCCTGAATCACACAGCCAATTGCCCCTGATGTCTTCCATATCCTGAAGTGAAGAAAGGAATTTTTTTTTTTTTTTGGTGTAAGATTTTATTGAAGTTTGCCATCATTACAATGTCAGTACGTCGCATCACAAGAAATCGTTTCACAGTCAATCGCATTTCTGTACTGTTACACAGCTATTCAGCCGACAACCTTCCGGTCCGGCAGCAAACGTTTGGTATAGTGCAAAATGCAATAAGGATACAGTGATAGAATACGTGTCATCTTACTTTTATGTTATTTTTTGTTTTAAATTTAACAAGAACAAAAAGAATAGACTCCTGCTTAATGTATAGTCACAGTGAATCATCACAGTTGAGTTCAGTGTTATTTGCCGGTTCCAGGTTCCCAGGCTACTACCCCTCCCTCTCTGAGCACCAAACTAAGTGAAGCCCCCATCAGTCGAGTCCTATCCTCCTACACTCATCTACACATTTCCCCCTGTCTCATTCATCCAGCTCGTCATCATCTTCTGAGCTGTCGTCCTCTTCTTCCGGCAGTGGCTCACACAAATCCCCCCTATATCTGTTCCATGCTTCCCAAACCTTGTTCCACTTGTGGGGATTGGTTCTCATTTTATACACTGTGCGTTCAGTTAGCATAAGTCTATCCATCGTCCTACACCACAGTGCTAGGGTAGGTGTTTCTGCCACTCCCCATCTTTGTGCAGTGTTGCGTTTGGCCACCATAGTCCCAATAGTGACCCATTGTTGTTGCCGGAGTGTCAGATCAGTCCCCTCCCACACATTCAACAAGCACATACGTGGTTCCGGTGTCAAGGAAGTGTCAAGGGTCTGGGAAATGGTGCGCATGACTTGCTGCCAGTAGCTCGAGATGGCCGGACACTCCCAAAGCGTGTGCAGTAGTGTCCCCTCCTCCCCACATCCCCTGAGACAATACGGGGTTTCCGCCCTGTGCATTTTGTGCAGAGAGGTCCTGGTATAATATACTCTATGCAGTATTTTAAGTTGTATGAGCCTAAACCGGGCTGAAACCCCCGCCTCCCTTGGTGATGCTAGTGCGGCATTCCAATCTGTCTCGTCCATGGCACCTAACTCAGCTTCCCATTTCTCTTTCAATCGTTGTAAGGGGTTCGGGAGATTGTTCAGTAACTTGCGGTATGTAAGCGAGGTAGCGCGTGTTTGCATGAAGTCTGTGAGAAGTCGGTCTTCCAAAGGTGAGGACTCTGGAACAGTGGACCCTGGCTCAATTACTGCCATTAGTGCGTGTCTAATTTGTATGTATCTATAAGTTTCAGAGGGGCCTAATGCATATTGTTGCTGCAGTTGTGGGAAAGGGATCACCCCTGTAGTGGTCCATAGGTCCCCCACCGTCGAGATTCCAATAGTATCCCATTGGGTGAAACCTTTACTGGATCTAAGACAGCCTAGTTGTTTAGTGTCCCATAGTGGAGTAAGCTTGGTTATGACTCCCCTCCATTTAAGCCGTGTCAGCGCCCTATACTATATTGTTACTGTGTGTTTGGTTGGACCGAGCAATCGCTTCAGAAGGCTTGGATTATACAATGGGGCCAGTAAACTATGTGTTCCCAATTGCGCTCTGTCTGCTAGATATGCCGGGTCATCATGTGGGGCGTGGATCCATTGATTAATGACTTTGAGCTGTGACGCCCAATAGTAAAGCTGCATGTTCGGCAAAGCTATCCCTCCGTCATACCACCCACGATTGAGTTTAATATGCGCTATTCTGGGCGGACGTTCTCCCCATAACAGATCGGTCATTACTGCTGTCACTTTTCGGAAATAGGAAGGCGAGATCAGATCTGGGGTGTTCTCCAGCACATATAAGAGGCGCGGGAGTGCCATCATCTTAAACAACGCCGCACGCCCCAGCAGTGTGAGGGGCAGGGCTTTCCAGTGACGTACATCCGCCTTCAGGCGAGTGAGCGGGATGCCAAGTTCTGATCGTAAAACACACCCGCATCACCAGTTACGTGTATGCCCAGATATTTAAATGAAGTATTGGCTACTACCAACGGGCAATTGTCGGGGAGGAGCGGCGCAGGACCTTTCAGCACGTAGAGGACTGACTTTGTCCAGTTGATCGTATATATCCGGAGGTCAGACCATGCCTATCACAGATTGCCAACAGTATCGGGATGCCCACCTCTGGTTTAGATAAATAAATTAGAAGACAGGCAATTTTTACAAATTATCTACCTGTAATCGTTTTTCCTAAAATTCTGAACTGGGACTTAGTTTAATTAACAATGATTTTTTGAGAAAACACATGTCATTGTCCATTCTCACAAAAAGAAAGTATTGGCACAAATCATTTTTATTTATACATATCATTTTTTATATTCACTTTATGTCTTTTGTAAATGTATGTCCTATACATAAGAATTCTTTATTATTTACACTCCTATTTGGTGTATGTGATGGTGTATTAAATCTATGTATAGATGTATGAACTATTTCTAAAAGTTGGTTTTGAATGACATTTTCCAAGGATCAATTAATTGTTGTTGTTGTCCTTTCTCTAAAATGTTCACATACAAGGTTTTTTCTTTTTGTTCACTAGCATAAACAAAAGGATTGGCATAGCCAAAACGTCTCAAAGGCAAGACCTATTGGCTTTGCCATTGTTTGATTTTTTTCTCATTAGAACACCCACATGGCAAGGGTGTAACCTCACCTAGGGTCCAATGACGAGTCAGGCTTCACCTCTCAGATGAAGTCGAGTAAGGTCGAAAGTTGAGTGGGTTTGCTTGCCTTCCTATGTGACATAAACATGGCCTACCAATTGGGGGTGGGCAGCCCACACAAGTTAATCAGGAGTCCTAATGCTAAACACAGAAGAAGTGGAGAAAGCTCTTTCAAGGAGTCATCATCTCATTTAGCTGTGCCCCCAGACAGTTGGTTGTTGTGGAACACTGCCAAGCACTATGACCTTACAGACTTTCCATCCTATGGTTAGATCAGAAATCTGTCTTCAGTGAGGGACACCAAAAAGGAAAGTCTTTAATGATGCTTGACATTCCAAGACATCATGTGAAGCTAAAGTAAATCTAGAATAAAGAATTTTCAGACTATGAAATACGAAAAAGGCCAAGCAGAGTAAAGATGGATCCATACTGCACAGAAAAGTCAAATTAACTGAGAATTGTCACTGCAGTGCCTCTTGGGGTACCTTGGATGCTTTACAGAGAAAGAAACCAACACTTTGACAATCAAGGTCTGTATCCATTTCATTTCTTCTTACTTCTTAAAGGTAACAACTCACAGAAGTATTCGATGCCCTTGGGCTCAACAAGCTATTTTAATCCGAATGTGGTTATGTATAGTTTCCTCAGATTTGAACAAGAAACTACTAACATATCCCTGCATACACAGGGACCCTCACATAGTCAGATAATGTGTTTGTGCCCAGTTGAAAAATTCCCATTTCGGATCATCATCCCTAAAGAGGATGATGCTGCAATGCTTGTTCGCCAGTTGGACGATTACAATGTCAGATCATCAGCCCTGTTGAGGACGATGCTGCAATGCTTGTCAACAGTTGAACAATTCCCATGTCGGATCATCAGCCCTAAAGAGGATGATGCTGCAATGCTTGTCACCAGTTGAACGATTCCAGTATCAGATCATCAGCCCTAGAGAGGATGATGCTGCAGTGCTTGCCACCACTTGAACGATTCCCATGTTGGATCATCAGCCCTAAAGCGGATGATGCTGCAGTGCTTGTCACCAGTTGAACGATTCCCATGTCGGATCATCAGCCCTAAAGAGGATGGTGCTGCAATGCTTGTCACCAGTTGAACGATTCCAGTATCGGATCATCAGCCCTAAAGAGGATGATGCTGCAGTGCTTGTCACCAGTTGAACGATTCCCATGTCGGATCATCAGCCCTAAAGAGGATGATGCTGCAGTGCTCGTCACTAGTTGAACGATGCCCATGTCGGATCATCAGCCCTAAAGAGGATGATGCTGCAGTGCTTGTCACCAGTTGAATGATTCCCATGTCGGATCATTGGCCCTGAAAAGGATGATGCTGCAGTGCTTGTCACCAGTTGAACAATTCCCATGTCGGATCATGAGCCCTGATTAGGATGATGCTGCAGTGCTTTTCACCAGTTGAACAATTCCCATGTCGGATCATGAGCCCTGATTAGTATGATGCTGCAGTGCTTGTCACCAGTTGAACAATTCCCATGTCTGATCATTGGCCCTGATTAGGATGATGCTGCAATGCTTGTCACCAGTTGAACGATTCCCATGTCGGATCATCAGCCCTAAAGAGGATGATGCTGCAATGCTTGGCACCAGTTGAACGATAGCCATGTCAGATCATCAGCCCTAAAGAGGATGATGCTGCAATGCTTGTCACCAGTTGAACGATTCCCATGTCGGATCATCAGCCCTAAAGCGGATGATGCTGCAGTGCTGGTCACCAGTTGAACGATTCCCATGTCGGATCATCAGCCCTAAAGAGGATGATGCTGCAGTGCTTGTCACCAGTTGAACGATTACAGTATCGGATTATGAGCCCCGATTAGGATGATGCTGCAGTGCTTGTCACCAGTTGAATGTTTCCAGTATGGGATCATGAGCCCCGATTACGACGATGCTGCAGTGCTTGTCACCAGTTGAACGATTCTAGTATCGGATCATGAGCCCTGATGAGGATGATGCTGCAATGCTTGTCACCAGTTGAGCGATTCCCATGTCGGATCATCAGCCCTAAAGAGGATGATGCTGCAGTGCTTGTCACCAGTTGAACAATTCCCCTGTCGGATCATTGGCCCTGAAGAGGATGATGCTGCAGTGCTTGTCACCAGTTGAACGATTCCAGTATCGTATCATGAGCCCTGTTTAGGATGATGCTGCAGTGCTTGTCACCAGTTGAACAATTCCCATGTCGGATCATCAGCCCTAAAGAGGATGATGCTGCAATGCTTGTCACCAGTTGAACGATTCCAATGTCGGATCATCAGCCCTAAAGAGGATGATGCTGCAGTGCTTGTCACCAGTTAAACGATTCCCATGTCGGATCATCAGCACTAAAGAGGATGATGCTGCAATGCTTGTCACCAGTTGAACGATTCCCATGTCGGATCATTGGCCCTGAAGAGGATGATGCTGCAATGCTTGTCACCAGTTGAACGATTCCCATGTCGGATCATCAGCCCTAAAGAGGATGATGCTGCAGTGCTTGTCACCTGTTGAACGATTCCCATGTCGGATCATCAGCACTAGAGAGGATGATGCTGCAATGCTTGTCAGCAGTTGAACGATTCCCATGTCGGATCATTGGCCCTGAAGAGGATGATGCTGCAATGCTTGTCACCAGTTGAACAATTCCCATGTCGGATCATCAGCCCTAAAGAGGATGATGCTGCAATGCTTGTCACCAGTTGAACGATTCCCATGTCGGATAATCAGCCCTAAAGAGGATGATGCTGCAGTGCTTGTCACCAGTTGAACGATTCCCATGTCGGATCATCAGCCCTAAAGAGGATGATGCTGCAGTGCTTGTCACCAGTTGAATGATTCCCATGTCGGATCATTGGCCCTGAAGAGGATGATGCTGCAGTGCTTGTCACCAGTTGAACGATTCCCATGTCGGATCATTGGCCCTGAAGAGGATGATGCTGCAGTGCTTGTCACCAGTTGAACAATTCCCATGTCGGATCATCAGCCCTAAAGAGGATAATGCTGCAGTGCTTGTCACCAGTTGAACGATTCCCATGTCGTATCATCAGCCCTAAAGAGGATGATGCTGCAATGCTTGTCACCAGTTGAACAATTCCCATAGCGGATCATCAGCCCTAAAGAGGATGATGCTGCAGTGCTGGTCACCAGTTGAACAATTCCCATGTCGGATCATCGGCCCTGAAGAGGATGCTGCTGCAGTGCTTGTCACCAGTTGAACGATTCCGGTAACAGATCATGAGCCCTGATTAGGATGATGCTGCAGTGCTTTTCACCAGTTGAACAATTCCCATGTGGGATCATTGGCCCTAAAGAGGATGATGCTGCAATGCTTGTCATCAGTTGAACGATTCCCATGTCGGATCATCAGCCCTAAAGAGGATGATGCTGCAGTGCTTGTCACCAGTTGAACGATTCCAGTTTCGGATCATGAGCCCAAATTAGGATGATGCTGCAGTGCTTGTCACCAGTTGAACGATTCCAGTATCGGATTATGAGCCCTGATGAGGATGATGCCGCAATGCTTGTCACCAGTTGAACGATTCCCATGTCGGATCATTGGCCCTGAAGAGGATGATGCTGCAGTGCTTGTCACCAGTTGAATGATTCCAGTATCGGATCATGAGCCCTGATTAGGATGATGCTGCAGTGCTTATCACCAGTTGAACAATTCCCATGTCGGATCATAGGCCCTGATTAGGATGATGCTGCAGTGCTTGTCACCAGTTGAACGATTCCCATGTCGGATCATCAGCCCTAAAGAGGATGATGCTGCAATGCTGGTCACCAGTTGAACGATTTCCATGTCGGATCATCAACCCTAAAGAGGACGATGCTGCAGTGCTTGCCACCAGTTGAACGATTCCCATGTCGGATCATCAGCCCTGAAGAGGATGATGCTGCAATGCTGGTCACCAGTTGAACGATTCCTGTATCGGATCATGAGCCCTGATGAGGATGATGCTGCAATGCTTGTCACCAGTTGAGCGATTCCCATGTCGGATCATCAGCCCTAAAGAGGATGATGCTGCAGTGCTTGTCACCAGTTGAACAATTCCCATGTCGGATCATTGGCCCTGAAGAGGATGATGCTGCAGTGCTTGTCACCAGTTGAACGATTCCAGTATCGTATCATGAGCCCTGATTAGGATGATGCTGCAGTGCTTGTCACCAGTTGAACAATTCCCATGTCGGATCATCAGCCCTAAAGAGGATGATGCTGCAATGCTTGTCACCAGTTGAACGATTCCAATGTCGGATCATCAGCCCTAAAGAGGATGATGCTGCAGTGCTTGTCACCAGTTAAACGATTCCCATGTCGGATCATCAGCACTAAAGAGGATGATGCTGCAATGCTTGTCACCAGTTGAACGATTCCCATGTCGGATCATTGGCCCTGAAGAGGATGATGCTGCAATGCTTGTCACCAGTTGAACGATTCCCATGTCGGATCATCAGCCCTAAAGAGGATGATGCTGCAGTGCTTGTCACCTGTTGAACGATTCCCATGTCGGATCATCAGCACTAGAGAGGATGATGCTGCAATGCTTGTCAGCAGTTGAACGATTCCCATGTCGGATCATTGGCCCTGAAGAGGATGATGCTGCAATGCTTGTCACCAGTTGAACGATTCCCATGTCGGATCATCAGCCCTAAAGAGGATGATGCTGCAGTGCTTGTCACCTGTTGAACGATTCCCATGTCGGATCATCAGCCCTAAAGAGGATGATGCTGCAGTGCTTGTCACCAGTTGAACGATTCCAGTTTCGGATCATGAGCCCAAATTAGGATGATGCTGCAGTGCTTGTCACCAGTTGAATGATTCCAGTATCGGATCATGAGCCCTGATTACGATGATGCTGCAGTGCTTGTCACCAGTTGAAAGATTCCAGTATCGGATTATGAGCCCTGATGAGGATGATGCCGCAATGCTTGTCACCAGTTGAACGATTCCCATGTCGGATCATTGGCCCTGAAGAGGATGATGCTGCAGTGCTTGTCACCAGTTGAATGATTCCAGTATCGGATCATGAGCCCTGATTAGGATGATGCTGCAGTGCTTATCACCAGTTGAACAATTCCCATGTCGGATCATAGGCCCTGATTAGGATGATGCTGCAGTGCTTGTCACCAGTTGAACGATTCCCATGTCGGATCATCAGCCCTAAAGAGGATGATGCTGCAATGCTGGTCACCAGATGAACCATTTCCATGTCGGATCATCAACCCTAAAGAGGACGATGCTGCAGTGCTTGCCACCAGTTGAACGATTCCCATGTCGGATCATCAGCCCTGAAGAGGATGATGCTGCAATGCTGGTCACCAGTTGAACGATTCCTGTATCGGATCATGAGCCCTGATTAGGAGGATGCTGCAATGCTTGTCACCAGTTGAACGATTCCCATGTCGGATCATCAGCCCTAAAGAGGATGATGCTGCAGTGCTTGTCACCAGTTGAACGATTCCAGTATCGGATTATGAGCCCTGATTAGGACGATGCTGCAGTGCTTGCCACCAGTTGAACAATTCCCATGTCGGATCATCAGCCCTAAAGAGGATGATGCTGCAGTGCTCGTCACCAGTTGAACGATTCCTGTATCGGATCATGAGCCCTGATTAGGAGGATGCTGCAATGCTTGTCACCAGTTGAACGATTCCCATGTCGGATCATCAGCCCTAAAGAGGATGATGCTGCAGTGCTTGTCACCAGTTGAACGATTACAGTATCGGATTATGAGCCCCGATTAGGATGATGCTGCAGTGCTTGTCACCAGTTGAATGTTTTCAGTATGGGATCATGAGCCCCGATTACGACGATGCTGCAGTGCTTGTCACCAGTTGAACGATTCTAGTATCGGATCATGAGCCCCGATGAGGATGATGCTGCAATGCTTGTCACCAGTTGAGCGATTCCCATGTCGGGTCATTGGCCCTGAAGAGGATGATGCTGCAGTGCTTGTCACCAGTTGAACGATTCCAGTATCGTATCATGAGCCCTGATTAGGATGATGCTGCAGTGCTTGTCACCAGTTGAACAATTCCCATGTCGGATCATCAGCCCTAAAGAGGATGATTCTGCAATGCTTGCCACCAGTTGAACGATTCCAATGTCGGATCATCAGCCCTAAAGAGGATGATGCTGCAATGCTTGTCACCAGTTGAACGATTCCCATGTCGGATCATTGGCCCTGAAGAGGATGATGCTGCAATGCTTGTCACCAGTTGAACGATTCCCATGTCGGATCATCAGCCCTAAAGAGGATGATTCTGCAGTGCTTGTCACCTGTTGAACGATTCCCATGTCGGATCATCAGCACTAGAGAGGATGATGCTGCAATGCTTGTCAGCAGTTGAACGATTCCCATGTCGGATCATTGGCCCTGAAGAGGATGATGCTGCAATGCTTGTCACCAGTTGAACGATTCCCATGTCGGATCATCAGCCCTAAAGAGGATGATGCTGCAGTGCTTGTCACCTGTTGAACGATTCCCATGTCGGATCATCAGCCCTAAAGAGGATGATGCTGCAGTGCTTGTCACCAGTTGAATGATTCCCATGTCGGATCATTGGCCCTGAAGAGGATGATGCTGCAGTGCTTGTCACCAGTTGAACGATTCCCATGTCGGATCATTGGCCCTGAAGAGGATGCTGCTGCAGTGCTTGTCACCAGTTGAACGATTCCGGTAACGGATCATGAGCCCTGATTAGGATGATGCTGCAGTGCTTTTCACCAGTTGAACAATTCCCATGTGGGATCATTGGCCCTGAAGAGGATGATGCTGCAATGCTTGTCACCAGTTGAACGATTCCCATGTCGGATCATCAGCCCTAAAGAGGATGATGCTGCAGTGCTTGTCACCAGTTGAACGATTCCAGTTTCGGATCATGAGCCCTGATTACGATGATGCTGCAGTGCTTATCACCAGTTGAACAATTCCCATGTCGGATCATAGGCCCTGATTAGGATGATGCTGCAGTGCTTGTCACCAGTTGAACGATTCCAGTATCGGATCATGAGCCCTGATTACGATGATGCTGCAGTGCTTGTCACCAGTTGAACGATTCCAGTATCGGATTATGAGCCCTGATGAGGATGATGCTGCAATGCTGGTCACCAGTTGAACGATTCCAGTATCGGATTATGAGCCCTGATTAGGACGATGCTGCAGTGCTTGCCACCAGTTGAACAATTCCCATGTCGGATCATCAGCCCTAAAGAGGATGATGCTGCAGTGCTCGTCACCAGTTGAACGATTCCTGTATCGGATCATGAGCCCTGATTACGATGATGCTGCAGTGCTTGTCACCAGTTGAAAGATTCCAGTATCGGATTATGAGCCCTGATGAGGATGATGCCGCAATGCTTGTCACCAGTTGAACGATTCCCATGTCGGATCATTGGCCCTGAAGAGGATGATGCTGCAGTGCTTGTCACCAGTTGAATGATTCCAGTATCGGATCATGAGCCCTGATTAGGATGATGCTGCAGTGCTTATCACCAGTTGAACAATTCCCATGTCGGATCATAGGCCCTGATTAGGATGATGCTGCAGTGCTTGTCACCAGTTGAACGATTCCCATGTCGGATCATCAGCCCTAAAGAGGATGATGCTGCAATGCTGGTCACCAGATGAACCATTTCCATGTCGGATCATCAACCCTAAAGAGGACGATGCTGCAGTGCTTGCCACCAGTTGAACGATTCCCATGTCGGATCATCAGCCCTGAAGAGGATGATGCTGCAATGCTGGTCACCAGTTGAACGATTCCTGTATCGGATCATGAGCCCTGATTAGGAGGATGCTGCAATGCTTGTCACCAGTTGAACGATTCCCATGTCGGATCATCAGCCCTAAAGAGGATGATGCTGCAGTGCTTGTCACCAGTTGAACGATTCCAGTATCGGATTATGAGCCCTGATTAGGACGATGCTGCAGTGCTTGCCACCAGTTGAACAATTCCCATGTCGGATCATCAGCCCTAAAGAGGATGATGCTGCAGTGCTCGTCACCAGTTGAACGATTCCTGTATCGGATCATGAGCCCTGATTAGGAGGATGCTGCAATGCTTGTCACCAGTTGAACGATTCCCATGTCGGATCATCAGCCCTAAAGAGGATGATGCTGCAGTGCTTGTCACCAGTTGAACGATTACAGTATCGGATTATGAGCCCCGATTAGGATGATGCTGCAGTGCTTGTCACCAGTTGAATGTTTTCAGTATGGGATCATGAGCCCCGATTACGACGATGCTGCAGTGCTTGTCACCAGTTGAACGATTCTAGTATCGGATCATGAGCCCCGATGAGGATGATGCTGCAATGCTTGTCACCAGTTGAGCGATTCCCATGTCGGGTCATTGGCCCTGAAGAGGATGATGCTGCAGTGCTTGTCACCAGTTGAACGATTCCAGTATCGTATCATGAGCCCTGATTAGGATGATGCTGCAGTGCTTGTCACCAGTTGAACAATTCCCATGTCGGATCATCAGCCCTAAAGAGGATGATTCTGCAATGCTTGCCACCAGTTGAACGATTCCAATGTCGGATCATCAGCCCTAAAGAGGATGATGCTGCAATGCTTGTCACCAGTTGAACGATTCCCATGTCGGATCATTGGCCCTGAAGAGGATGATGCTGCAATGCTTGTCACCAGTTGAACGATTCCCATGTCGGATCATCAGCCCTAAAGAGGATGATTCTGCAGTGCTTGTCACCTGTTGAACGATTCCCATGTCGGATCATCAGCACTAGAGAGGATGATGCTGCAATGCTTGTCAGCAGTTGAACGATTCCCATGTCGGATCATTGGCCCTGAAGAGGATGATGCTGCAATGCTTGTCACCAGTTGAACGATTCCCATGTCGGATCATCAGCCCTAAAGAGGATGATGCTGCAGTGCTTGTCACCTGTTGAACGATTCCCATGTCGGATCATCAGCCCTAAAGAGGATGATGCTGCAGTGCTTGTCACCAGTTGAATGATTCCCATGTCGGATCATTGGCCCTGAAGAGGATGATGCTGCAGTGCTTGTCACCAGTTGAACGATTCCCATGTCGGATCATTGGCCCTGAAGAGGATGCTGCTGCAGTGCTTGTCACCAGTTGAACGATTCCGGTAACGGATCATGAGCCCTGATTAGGATGATGCTGCAGTGCTTTTCACCAGTTGAACAATTCCCATGTGGGATCATTGGCCCTGAAGAGGATGATGCTGCAATGCTTGTCACCAGTTGAACGATTCCCATGTCGGATCATCAGCCCTAAAGAGGATGATGCTGCAGTGCTTGTCACCAGTTGAACGATTCCAGTTTCGGATCATGAGCCCTGATTACGATGATGCTGCAGTGCTTATCACCAGTTGAACAATTCCCATGTCGGATCATAGGCCCTGATTAGGATGATGCTGCAGTGCTTGTCACCAGTTGAACGATTCCAGTATCGGATCATGAGCCCTGATTACGATGATGCTGCAGTGCTTGTCACCAGTTGAACGATTCCAGTATCGGATTATGAGCCCTGATGAGGATGATGCTGCAATGCTGGTCACCAGTTGAACGATTCCAGTATCGGATTATGAGCCCTGATTAGGACGATGCTGCAGTGCTTGCCACCAGTTGAACAATTCCCATGTCGGATCATCAGCCCTAAAGAGGATGATGCTGCAGTGCTCGTCACCAGTTGAACGATTCCTGTATCGGATCATGAGCCCTGATTAGGAGGATGCTGCAATGCTTCTCACCAGTTGAACGATTCCCATGTCGGATCATTGGCCCTGAAGAGGATGATGCTGCAGTGCTTGTCTCCAGTTGAATGAGTCCAGTATCGGATCATGAGCCCTGATTAGGATGATGCTGCAGTGCTTATCACCAGTTGACCAATTCCCATGTCGGATCATAGGCCCTGATTAGGATGATGCTGCAGTGCTTGTCACCAGTTGAACGATTCCCATGTCGGATCATCAGCCCTAAAGAGGATGATGCTGCAATGCTGGTCACCAGTTGAACGATTTCCATGTCGGATCATCAACCCTAAAGAGGACGATGCTGCAGTGCTTGCCACCAGTTGAACGATTCCCATGTCGGATCATCAGCCCTGAAGAGGATGATGCTGCAATGCTGGTCACCAGTTGAACGATTCCTGTATCGGATCATGAGCCCTGATTAGGAGGATGCTGCAATGCTTGTCACCAGTTGAACGATTCCCATGTCGGATCATCAGCCCTAAAGAGGATGATGCTGCAGTGCTTGTCACCAGTTGAACGATTCCAGTATCGGATTATGAGCCCTGATTAGGACGATGCTGCAGTGCTTGCCACCAGTTGAACAATTCCCATGTCGGATCATCAGCCCTAAAGAGGATGATGCTGCAGTGCTCGTCACCAGTTGAACGATTCCTGTATCGGATCATGAGCCCTGATTAGGAGGATGCTGCAATGCTTGTCACCAGTTGAACGATTCCCATGTCGGATCATCAGCCCTAAAGAGGATGATGCTGCAGTGCTTGTCACCAGTTGAACGATTACAGTATCGGATTATGAGCCCCGATTAGGATGATACTGCAGTGCTTGTCACCAGTTGAATGTTTTCAGTATGGGATCATGAGCCCCGATTACGACGATGCTGCAGTGCTTGTCACCAGTTGAACGATTCTAGTATCGGATCATGAGCCTTGATGAGGATGATGCTGCAATGCTTGTCACCAGTTGAGCGATTCCCATGTCGGATCATCAGCCCTAAAGAGGATGATGCTGCAGTGCTTGTCACCAGTTGAACAATTCCCATGTCGGATCATTGGCCCTGAAGAGGATGATGCTGCAGTGCTTGTCACCAGTTGAACGATTCCAGTATTGTATCATGAGCCCTGATTAGGATGATGCTGAAG
Source organism: Lissotriton vulgaris (assembly GCF_964263255.1). Classification (NCBI taxonomy): domain Eukaryota; kingdom Metazoa; phylum Chordata; class Amphibia; order Caudata; family Salamandridae; genus Lissotriton; species Lissotriton vulgaris. The sequence continues at coordinate 23,013,377 of NC_141697.1, forward strand.
TGCTTGTCACCAGTTGAACAATTCCAATGTCGGATCATCAGCCCTAAAGAGGATGATGCTGCAGTGCTTGTCACCAGTTGAACGATTCCCATGTCGGATCATCAGCACTAAAGAGGATGATGCTGCAATGCTTGTCACCAGTTGAACGATTCCCATGTCGGATCATTGGCCCTGAAGAGGATGATGCTGCAATGCTTGTCACCAGTTGAACGATTCCCATGTCGGATCATGAGCCCTGATTAGGATGATGCTGCAGTGCTTGTCACCAGTTGAACGATTCCCATGTCGGATCATCAGCACTAAAGAGGATGATGCTGCAATGCTTGTCACCAGTTGAACGATTCCCATGTCGGATCATTGGCCCTGAAGAGGATGATGCTGCAATGCTTGTCACCAGTTGAACGATTCCCATGTCGGATCATCAGCCCTAAAGAGGATGATGCTGCAGTGCTTGTCACCAGTTGAACGATTCCCATGTCGGATCATCAGCACTAAAGAGGATGATGCTGCAATGCTTGTCAGCAGTTGAACGATTCCCATGTCGGATCATTGGCCCTGAAGAGGATGATGCTGCAATGCTTGTCACCAGTTGAACGATTCCCATATCGGATCATCAGCCCTAAAGAGGATGATGCTGCAATGCTTGTCACCAGTTGAACGGTTCCCATGTCGGATCATCAGCCCTAAAGAGGATGATGCTGCAGTGCTTGTCACCAGTTGAACGATTCCCATGTCGGATCATCAGCCCTAAAGAGGATGATGCTGCAGTGCTTGTCACCAGTTGAATGATTCCCATGTCGGATCATTGGCCCTGAAGAGGATGATGCTGCAGTGCTTGTCACCAGTTGAACGATTCCCATGTCGGATCATTGGCCCTGTAGAGGATGATGCTGCAGTGCTTGTCACCAGTTGAACGATTTCCATGTCGGATCATCAACCCTAAAGAGGATGATGCTGCAATGCTTGTCACCAGTTGAACAATTCCCATAGCGGATCATCAGCCCTAAAGAGGATGATGCTGCAGTGCTTGTCACCAGTTGAACAATTCCCATGTCGGATCATTGGCCCTGAAGAGGATGCTGCTGCAGTGCTTGTCACCAGTTGAACGATTCCGGTAACGGATCATGAGCCCTGATTAGGATGATGCTGCAGTGCTTTTCACCAGTTGAACAATTCCCATGTGGGATCATTGGCCCTGAAGAGGATGATGCTGCAATGCTTGTCACCAGTTGAACGATTCCCATGTCGGATCATCAGCCCTAAAGAGGATGATGCTGCAGTGCTTGTCACCAGTTGAACAATTCCCATGTCGGATCATTGGCCCTGAAGAGGATGATGCTGCAATGCTTGTCACCAGTTGAACGATTCCCATGTTGGATCATCAGCCCTAAAGAGGATGATGCTGCAGTGCTTGTCACCAGTTGAACAATTCCCATGTTGGATCATTGGCCCTGAAGAGGATGATGCTGCAATGCTTGTCACCAGTTGAACGATAGCCATGTCGGATCATCAGCCCTAAAGAGGATGATGCTGCAGTGCTTGTCACCAGTTGAACGATTCCAGTTTCGGATCATGAGCCCTAATTAGGATGATGCTGCAATGCTTGTAGGTATGGGCGGAAAATCCGTTTCGCTCGCGGATTTTGCGGATTTTCGGGAAATTCGCAATCCGCGAGATTCGCGAATCTCCCGCAAAATCCGCAAATCCGCGAGCAGCGGATTTTGCTCGCACTGCTCGCACTGTTCGCGTGAGTTCGCGGCTTCCCAGTACAACTTCGCGCCCCGCGAATAAGTGCTAAATTGCAGAAATACGATCTTAGCAAAACTGAAACTACTTACCAGGTTCAAAAGTTCAGGCTCATCATTAGTAGCCATTTCCTGTAGTGCTTCCTGAGGGGCCCCTCCAGAGTTCAGTTGCCAGTTGCAACTATTATGTGACCCTGCTCTGAACCTCAGAATAGTTACACATATGCCACAAAGGTCCTGAATTACAGCTAAGGGAGACAAGCAGGAGCCAGGCTGGAAGTTAAAATCCATTAATCAGCCCCTAATTCATTATTGTCAGTTGGGGCAGGGCAGGTGTTGTAACTAATTTTGCAACAATGAAAGCACTTAGCAAGTGCAAAAGATCACTAATCAGGGCGCACTAAGGAAGCAGGTGCCAGCTAAAAAAATATTCTGTGACACATTAATCAGCCCCAAATTAATTCAGGTCACTTGAGGCAGGGAAGGTGTGCTTTGCTTTGCCGAAAATAATGTACACTGGACAACCAGAGGGTGTGGTGATGAAACAGAGGGTGGCATGGGTGGGCCAGAGGGTGGCATGAGTAGTCAGAGAGTGGCAGTGGTGACAGAGAGTGGCAGTGATGAAGAAGAGTGTCCCAAACAGGCTGGACACGTAGAAACAACAAGTTCGCAAAACTTGCGACCCGACAGGTAAGTTCGCAAATTGCGAAATTGTAAAAACCCTCGCGAACTGGCAGAAACACGGGCGAACACAAAAAAAAAAAATCCGCAAATTCGCGGGAATTCGCGGATTTTGCAGATTGCGAGTTCGCAAATCCGCAAAATTCGCGAACGCGAGATCCGCAAAATTCGCCCATGCTCAAATGCTTGTCACCAGTTGAACGATTCCCATGTCGGATCATTGGCCCTGAAGAGGATGATGCTGCAGTGCTTGTCACCAGTTGAACAATTCCCATGTTGGATCATAGGCCCTGATTAGGATGATGCTGCAGTGCTTGTCACCAGTTGAACGATTCCCATGTCGGATCATCAGCCCTAAAGAGGATGACGCTGCAATGCTGGTCACCAGTTGAACGATTTCCATGTCGGATCATCAACCCTAAAGAGGATGATGCTGCAATGCTTGTCACCAGTTGAACAATTCCAGTATCGGATTATGAGCCCTGATGAGGATGATGCTGCAATGCTTGTCACCAGTTGAACGATTCGCATGTCGGATCATTGGCCCTGAAGAGGATGATGCTGCAGTGCTTGTCACCAGTTGAATGATTCCAGTATCCGATCATGAGCCCTGATTAGGATGATGCTGCAGTGCTTATCACCAGTTGAACAATTCCCATGTCGGATCATAGGCCCTGATTAGGATGATGCTGCAGTGCTTGTCACCAGTTGAACGATTCCCATGTCGGATCATCAGCCCTAAAGAGGATGATGCTGCAATGCTGGTCACCAGTTGAACGATTTCCATGTCGGATCATCAACCCTAAAGAGGATGATGCTGCAATGCTTGTCACCAGTTGAACGATTCCAGTATCGGATTATGAGCCCTGATGAGGATGATGCTGCAATGCTTGTCACCAGTTGAACGATTCCCATGTCGGATCATTGGCCCTGAAGAGGATGATGCTGCAGTGCTTGTCACCAGTTGAATGATTCCAGTATCGGATCATGAGCCCTGATTAGGATGATGCTGCAGTGCTTATCACCAGTTGAACAATTCCCATGTCGGATCATAGGCCCTGATTAGGATGATGCTGCAGTGCTTGTCACCAGTTGAGCGATTCCCATGTCGGATCATCAGCCCTAAAGAGGATGATGCTGCAATGCTGCTCACCAGTTGAACGATTTCCATGTCGGATCATCAACCCTAAAGAGGATGATGCTGCAATGCTTGTCACCAGTCGAACGATTCCAGTATCGGATCGTGAGCCCTGATTAGGATGATGCTGCAGTGCTTATCACCAGTTGAACAATTCCCATGTCGGATCATAGGCCCTGATTAGGATGATGCTGCAGTGCTTGTCACCAGTTGAACGATTCCCATGTCGGATCATCAGCCCTAAAGAGGATGATGCTGCAATGCTGGTCACCAGTTGAACGATTTCCATGTCGGATCATCAACCCTAAAGAGGACGATGCTGCAGTGCTTGCCACCAGTTGAACGATTCCAGTATCGGATTATGAGCCCTGATTAGGACGATGCTGCAGTGCTTGCCACCAGTTGAACAATTCCCATGTCGGATCATCAGCCCTAAAGAGGATGATGCTGCAGTGCTCGTCACCAGTTGAACGATTCCTGTATCGGATCATGAGCCCTGATTAGGAGGATGCTGCAATGCTTGTCACCAGTTGAACGATTCCCATGTCGGATCATCAGCCCTAAAGAGGATGATGCTGCAGTGCTTGTCACCAGTTGAACGATTACAGTATCGGATTATGAGCCCTGATTAGGACGATGCTGCAGTGCTTGCCACCAGTTGAACAATTCCCATGTCGGATCATCAGCCCTGAAGAGGATGATGCTGCAGTGCTCGTCACCAGTTGAACGATTCCTGTATCGGATCATGAGCCCTGATTAGGAGGATGCTGCAATGCTTGTCACCAGTTGATCGATTCCCATGTCGGATCATCAGCCCTAAAGAGGATGATGCTGCAGTGCTTGTCACCAGTTGAACGATTACAGTATCGGATTATGAGCCCCGATTAGGATGATGCTGCAGTGCTTGTCACCAGTTGAATGTTTTCAGTATGGGATCATGAGCCCCGATTACGACGATGCTGCAGTGCTTGTCACCAGTTGAACGATTCTAGTATCGGATCATGAGCCCTGATGAGGATGATGCTGCAATGCTTGTCACCAGTTGAGCGATTCCCATGTCGGATCATCAGCCCTAAAGAGGATGATGCTGCAGTGCTTGTCACCAGTTGAACAATTCCCATGTCGGATCATTGGCCCTGAAGAGGATGATGCTGCAGTGCTTGTCACCAGTTGAACGATTCCAGTATCGTATCATGAGCCCTGATTAGGATGATGCTGCAGTGCTTGTCACCAGTTGAACAATTCCCATGTCGGATCATCAGCCCTAAAGAGGATGATGCTGCAATGCTTGTCACCAGTTGAACGATTCCAATGTCGGATCATCAGCCCTAAAGAGGATGATGCTGCAGTGCTTGTCACCAGTTAAACGATTCCCATGTCGGATCATCAGCACTAAAGAGGATGATGCTGCAATGCTTGTCACCAGTTGAACGATTCCCATGTCGGATCATTGGCCCTGAAGAGGATGATGCTGCAATGCTTGTCACCAGTTGAACGATTCCCATGTCGGATCATCAGCCCTAAAGAGGATGATGCTGCAGTGCTTGTCACCTGTTGAACGATTCCCATGTCGGATCATCAGCACTAGAGAGGATGATGCTGCAATGCTTGTCAGCAGTTGAACGATTCCCATGTCGGATCATTGGCCCTGAAGAGGATGATGCTGCAATGCTTGTCACCAGTTGAACGATTCCCATGTCGGATCATCAGCCCTAAAGAGGATGATGCTGCAGTGCTTGTCACCTGTTGAACGATTCCCATGTCGGATCATCAGCCCTAAAGAGGATGATGCTGCAGTGCTTGTCACCAGTTGAATGATTCCCATGTCGGATCATTGGCCCTGAAGAGGATGATGCTGCAGTGCTTGTCACTAGTTGAACGATTCCCATGTCGGATCATTGGCCCTGAAGAGGATGCTGCTGCAGTGCTTGTCACCAGTTGAACGATTCCGGTAACGGATCATGAGCCCTGATTAGGATGATGCTGCAGTGCTTTTCACCAGTTGAACAATTCCCATGTGGGATCATTGGCCCTGAAGAGGATGATGCTGCAATGCTTGTCACCAGTTGAACGATTCCCATGTCGGATCATCAGCCCTAAAGAGGATGATGCTGCAGTGCTTGTCACCAGTTGAACGATTCCAGTTTCGGATCATGAGCCCTGATTACGATGATGCTGCAGTGCTTATCACCAGTTGAACAATTCCCATGTCGGATCATAGGCCCTGATTAGGATGATGCTGCAGTGCTTGTCACCAGTTGAACGATTCCAGTATCGGATCATGAGCCCTGATTACGATGATGCTGCAGTGCTTGTCACCAGTTGAACGATTCCAGTATCGGATTATGAGCCCTGATGAGGATGATGCTGCAATGCTTGTCACCAGTTGAATGATTCCAGTATCGGATCATGAGCCCTGATTAGGATGATGCTGCAGTGCTTATCACCAGTTGAACAATTCCCATGTCGGATCATAGGCCCTGATTAGGATGATGCTGCAGTGCTTGTCACCAGTTGAACGATTCCCATGTCGGATCATCAGCCCTAAAGAGGATGATGCTGCAATGCTGGTCACCAGTTGAACCATTTCCATGTCGGATCATCAACCCTAAAGAGGACGATGCTGCAGTGCTTGCCACCAGTTGAACGATTCCCATGTCGGATCATCAGCCCTGAAGAGGATGATGCTGCAATGCTGGTCACCAGTTGAACGATTCCAGTATCGGATTATGAGCCCTGATTAGGACGATGCTGCAGTGCTTGCCACCAGTTGAACAATTCCCATGTCGGATCATCAGCCCTAAAGAGGATGATGCTGCAGTGCTCGTCACCAGTTGAACGATTCCTGTATCGGATCATGAGCCCTGATTAGGAGGATGCTGCAATGCTTGTCACCAGTTGAACGATTCCCATGTCGGATCATCAGCCCTAAAGAGGATGATGCTGCAGTGCTTGTCACCAGTTGAACGATTAAAGTATCGGATTATGAGCCCCGATTAGGATGATGCTGCAGTGCTTGTCACCAGTTGAATGTTTTCAGTATGGGATCATGAGCCCCGATTACGACGATGCTGCAGTGCTTGTCACCAGTTGAACGATTCTAGTATCGGATCATGAGCCCTGATGAGGATGATGCTGCAATGCTTGTCACCAGTTGAGCGATTCCCATGTCGGATCATCAGCCCTAAAGAGGATGATGCTGCAGTGCTTGTCACCAGTTGAACAATTCCCATGTCGGATCATTGGCCCTGAAGAGGATGATGCTGCAGTGCTTGTCACCAGTTGAACTATTCCAGTATCGTATCATGAGCCCTGATTAGGATGATGCTGCAGTGCTTGTCACCAGTTGAACAATTCCAATGTCGGATCATCAGCCCTAAAGAGGATGATGCTGCAGTGCTTGTCACCAGTTGAACGATTCCCATGTCGGATCATCAGCACTAAAGAGGATGATGCTGCAATGCTTGTCACCAGTTGAACGATTCCCATGTCGGATCATTGGCCCTGAAGAGGATGATGCTGCAATGCTTGTCACCAGTTGAACGATTCCCATGTCGGATCATGAGCCCTGATTAGGATGATGCTGCAGTGCTTGTCACCAGTTGAACGATTCCCATGTCGGATCATCAGCACTAAAGAGGATGATGCTGCAATGCTTGTCACCAATTGAACGATTCCCATGTCGGATCATTGGCCCTGAAGAGGATGATGCTGCAATGCTTGTCACCAGTTGAACGATTCCCATGTCGGATCATCAGCCCTAAAGAGGATGATGCTGCAGTGCTTGTCTCCAGTTGAACGATTCCCATGTCGGATCATCAGCACTAAAGAGGATGATGCTGCAATGCTTGTCAGCAGTTGAACGATTCCCATGTCGGATCATTGGCCCTGAAGAGGATGATGCTGCAATGCTTGTCACCAGTTGAACGATTCCCATATCGGATCATCAGCCCTAAAGAGGATGATGCTGCAATGCTTGTCACCAGTTGAACGATTCCCATGTCGGATCATCAGCCCTAAAGAGGATGATGCTGCAGTGCTTGTCACCAGTTGAACAATTCCCATGTCGGATCATTGGCCCTGAAGAGGATGCTGCTGCAGTGCTTGTCACCAGTTGAACGATTCCGGTAACGGATCATGAGCCCTGATTAGGATGATGCTGCAGTGCTTTTCACCAGTTGAACAATTCCCATGTGGGATCATTGGCCCTGAAGAGGATGATGCTGCAATGCTTGTCACCAGTTGAACGATTCCAGTATCGTATCATGAGCCCTGATTAGGATGATGCTGCAGTGCTTGTCACCAGTTGAACAATTCCTTTATTCAAAAAGTTTTCCCCCCCCCCCATTTTTCTGTTACAACCAATGTGTTTTTTTAGGCATTTACATAATCTTTTTGCACCAGATACAGATTTGTATTGCTAAATAATAATAATATGCAGATTTAGAGTACTAACACACAAAACATAAATATGGCACATAATACAACATATATATTAATCTTATAGATTCGACAGATTTCTCAGTTATTGCCGCCCGTCATTTTTCTATTCTTCCAGTGCTCAATAGGCAGCCATATCTTGCGCCCCATAGCTTTTGCCTTCCTTCCTTTTCTGTCATATATGGCCCTCTCTAAATTATATGTAGATAATAATCTTGCTACCCAAATCTGGAATGACGGTGCAGTTTTATCCTTCCATGCTTTTGCAACAATTATCCTGTATACTGCTGTAGCCATGAATAAGAACTCTGGGTAGATTATATTTTCCTCTGAGCTTACCCCCAGAATTATCAGCTCCTCAGTTAATTTAGTTTTTATTCCCAGTGATTTCTCTAAAAACTCTTCTATTGCCAATTTTAAAGTGTATAATTGTGGACATTGTGCGAACATATGTGTGATATTAGCCTGTGCTGAATTACACCTTGGGCACGTTGTTCCCGTGGAGCCTCCCCAACTAGCTATTCTAGCTGGTGTATAATAAAGTGAGTAGACTGTTTTATAGTGTTGGGTTTGGAGTGTAGCAGAGCATAAAATAGTTCTCCCAAAATCTAAGGAGGTTTGTAAGTCTTCCGGTCGAGCCTTTACCTGTTCTTTCCATTTATTACTGTATTTCTCTCTGTCATCAGTTTTGTAAGCTTGTAACTCTGCATACAGCTGTCTTATTGAGCATGAGAGATTGCTTCCCAGATAATCCATTATCTTACACCTCGCCATCCCACCAGCACCCCCCGTTTTTGTATGGAAGTAACTCCTCACTTGCAGATATTTGAAGAAGTTATGTCCAGCTATTTTATTCCTATGCTGTATGTTTTGGAACGTTAAGATTGCTCCCCCTTCATCCATTAAATCCCCCATTTTCTTAATCCCTTTCTCGTTCCATTCTTTCATAGCTGTATCCCAGAAAATTTCTATCGGGAGACTATCATTCATATAGAGCCTTAAGTACCGATTATACCTTCCAAGTCCCAGTTTTTTCTTTATCGCTTTCCAAACTTTATATACCGCACTCAGTGTCTTAAATCTTGTATGCTTAAAATATGCAAAGTCCACCGTTGATACCAAAGCGTTTTCTGCCGCTTTACCTAAGAGTGCTTCATATACGTTCGCCGGCCCTTTTCTCCCCTCTTCCTCCTGAGCACTTCCGCCTAATAGACCTTTGGAGTATTGTAGAGCAGCTGCCCAATAATAAAATCTAAAATCAGGTGCTCCCCAGCCTCCTCTTTCTCGTGGTAGTGTTAAAAACCGGTATGCTCTGCGTGTCTTCCCATGTGCCCAAATTAACTTATTTACAACTGATTCTATTTTATTAAACCATGATCCTTCAAAAAAGAGTGGGAATGCCCTGAACAAATATAAAAATTTCGGAAAAGTAACCATTTTAATAAAGTTGATTCTACCCATGAGAGTCAAGTGTAGGTTATTTACTCTCTCCAGGTTGCTTTTAACTTTGACCAGCAATGGTTCCAGATTTATCTCTACTAATTTTTCTAAGTCTGCCGTCACCCTAACACCCAAATACTTTGTGTCTGAGACAACTCTTGCGTCTGCAAATGTGGTGTATATATTCTGAACAACCTGTGTTTTCCCCCTATTTATTAAATATCCAGAGACCTCTCCGAATTTCCTTGCCTCCTGTTCAATTTCAACCAATGACTCCTCTGGCGTCGGTGTTATGACAGCCACATCATCTGCGTAGGCAAATAATTTGTATTCTTTCCCGTGTAATATAACTGGGGTAATCCTCCTATTTATTATGAGCCTTCTCAGGTAGGGGTCTAAATATATTGCAAATAGTAAGGGTGAAACTGGGCACCCCTGCCTAGTTCCCCGTCTAATCTGCACTGCGTTAGAGTATGATCTATTAATACGAATCCTTGCACTAGGATGTTTATATAGTGCCTGAACTGCAGTTATGTATCCTCGACCTATACCAGCCCACTCCATAGCCTCCCAAAGGTAAGCCCAAGAGACCCTGTCGAAAGCCTTCTCGGCATCCAAAAAGATAGCCGCGACAGGGTCGCCTGTAGCCGCTGCAGCGTCCAATATGGTAATCAGCTGTCTAGTATGTTCAGTGGTTCCTTTCCCTGGTATAAATCCATGTTGTGTAGGGGAAACCACCCTCTCTATCACCTTGCTCAATCTGTTGGCCAGTGCCTTAGAGAATATCTTCGCATCAGCATTAAGCAATGTAATAGGTCTATAAGAACCCGGCTCAGTGGGGGGTTTATCTTTTTTCAATATTACGATTATGTCGGCACCCGCCCAAGACTGAGGAACAGTTCTGCCTCCCTGTGCCAAACAACAGATTATCCAAATGTCTTTGGCTAGTACATCCCAAAAAGTTTTGTAGAATTCTACTGGGATCTGATCTTGTCCCGTTGCTTTGCCAGAAGGTAAACTAAATGTTGCATCTCTTATCTCCTGTAGTGATAATTGCATATCTAATTTATCCCTTTCTTCTGTGCTCAGCCCCTCCTGTAGGTCTTGCCTTAGGTATTCCAAACTTTTTGCCTCTACCTCCTCATCATTTTTATCCTGCTCATATAGTCTCTCATAGAACCTCCTGCAAACCTCCTGGACCTCCTCCACTTTGTTAACAATTGTCCCATTACAGTCCTTAATTTCTTTGATTTCCCCTGCAGCTAGCGTTTGCCTAGTTCTAATTGCGAGTAGATGTCCCACCCTCTCGTTGCATTCGTAACATTTCTCTTTGTGTGCTAAGTATTTTCTTGCTGTTTTTTGTGCCAGAGTAGTCCCTGTTTCTGACCTCTGCATCTCTATAGCCACTAAGATCTGTTCAATAGGTTCTTGTTTTTCTATTGCGTCCACTAGCCTTTTTTCCATCGCCATCAACTTTCTAATATCCTCATCCATCTTTTCCTTTTCCTTTTTACTTCTAACCAAAGTATAGCTTAATGTCTCTCCCCTTACTCCTGCTTTAAAGCTGTCCCACACCATATCTGCTGAGGTTGAGTATCTGTTTACATCCCATTCTTGCATCCTTATAATGTACTCCTCCTCCTTCAGCAAGCCTCTCTCAAACGTGCATGTTGGGTTTATTTTTTCCCCCCCTGCTTTTTGTAATGTTGCTAAGCTTAACACCAGTGGATTATGGTCCGACATTATCCTTGGGAGACATTCTATTTTAGCCCTGCTAACTAATGAGCTAGAAATAAAGAAATAGTCCAAGCGGGCAACTGTTTGATGTGGTGCTGAATAGAAAGTGCTACCTGCACCTATCGGATTAAATTCCAGCCATATATCCACCAGCGCGTTGTGTCTAGCGAGATTTTGTATTGCTTTATGCACCCTTTTTTTTCTTCCTTGATAACCACCTCCACTTGCACCTATTACTCCATTCAGCCCATTAATATTAAAATCCCCACAGCAGATCACCGGCTCTGGCCACAAAGCTAGCTCGCTATCCATAAAATCAAATAACTCCGATTCATCTTCGTTTGAACCGTATAGTGAGACCAAAGTACATCTTCCCGCTGTTGTTTCTATGTCTAGCATCACCCTTCTCCCTTCAGAATCCTCTTTTTTCTTTTTAATTTTAACAATCCCTTTTCTGGCCAGGACTGCCACCCCCTTCTTTCTTCCTTCTTGACCTGTGCTAGCAAGAATCTCAAACCCCATCTGACCAAGCAAAAATTTATCTTCAGCTGCTACGTGCGTTTCCTGTAGGCAGGTTATATCAATTTTCCAGAATCGCAGCAGCGCGGAGAGCTTCTGTCTTTTCTCCAAATTGTTTAGCCCACAGATATTAATCGTCATTATCCTAACTGCCATATTTCTCGTTTAACTTTTACCAGCGCCTCAGCTATTTTTTTGTCTTTTTCTGTGTATTCTTTTACTGCATCACTACAATCTTTACAATATTTACAAATCTGTATTAAATTACGCCACCACCTTTTCCCCGTGACTTCTTCCCTTCCTCCCCCCCCCCCCCTTTTAGGCCCCCCCCACCCCGATTGCTGCCCCTCCCCCCCTGTGACAGGCAAATAGGTCATCCCTGACCTATGTGTGTCCGCTTGGCGTTGTAGAGTCGCTCCCCCTCTCCTCCCCTCTTATCAACTACTACATTAAACTATCAGGCTTAGTACATTAGTCGAGATATGCATCTGCTTGATTTTGAGTTTCTTCTACTCCCTTCCTTGCCTATTTCCTTCGGGCCCCCCCTTTTTCTTTTAACTCTGTCAGAAATTCCCCCGCTTTTATTTCAGAGAAAAACATTCTGGTGCGGCCCGCTACGATAACCTTCAGTTTTGCTGGAAACAATAAGTACGCCTCTGCTCCTTGGGCCTGAAATGCATTGATCAACTGTCTTAGCCGCCATCTCCTCTCCACTGTTATGTGACAAAAGTCAGGTCTTGCAAAAAAAGTTATCCCTTCCACAGTTTTTTTAGCGTCAGGTCTGGCTCTCTCCATTAGCTCCTGCCTTGCAAGAAAGTTTCCGAAAAAAACCAACATAGCCCTGGGGAGCGTTCCTGAGCCTTCCTTGTGGGTTTTCTTTACAAACAGTGGATATCTATGAGCTCTCTGCACTTCTTGTTCCCAGTTCCATGGTGCCTCTGGGAACGCACCCTTAAGCAGCTTGACGACAAAGCCTCTCGGGTCTTGCCCTTCAATCCCTTCCTCTATTCCGAGGAGCCTGGCATTATTTCGCCTCTGGCGATTCTCCAAGTCCTCCACCTTCCACTGCAAATCCTCCATGACCTTAGTCTGCCCCTCTCTGGCTGATTGCCACTCAGTTGCTTCGTCTTCTAGGCGACCAGTTCTTTCCTCAACTCCAATGATTCTTTCCTCCACTTCCTCAAACTTTTTATCTATTTTCCTAATTGAGGCTTGAATCTTTTTCGTGTCATGCCTGGCCCTCCGACTTTCAGTCCTTGCCTCCATTTGCATCTGTTTCAGCGTGGCAAGCATTAGGTCCAGTTTCCCTCCATCATTTTGTGTCTCTTTCTCGTCTTCCAATGTCGGATCATCAGCCCTAAAGAGGATGATGCTGCAGTGCTTGTCACCAGTTGAACGATTCCCATGTCGGATCATCAGCACTAAAGAGGATGATGCTGCAATGCTTGTCACCAGTTGAACGATTCCCATGTCGGATCATTGGCCCTGAAGAGGATGATGCTGCAATGCTTGTCACCAGTTGAACAATTCCAATGTCGGATCATCAGCCCTAAAGAGGATGATGCTGCAGTGCTTGTCACCAGTTGAACAATTCCCATGTCGGATCATTGGCCCTGAAGAGGATGCTGCTGCAGTGCTTGTCACCAGTTGAACGATTCCGGTAACGGATCATGAGCCCTGATTAGGATGATGCTGCAGTGCTTTTCACCAGTTGAACAATTCCCATGTGGGATCATTGGCCCTGAAGAGGATGATGCTGCAATGCTTGTCACCAGTTGAACGATTCCCATGTCGGATCATCAGCCCTAAAGAGGATGATGCTGCAGTGCTTGTCACCAGTTGAACAATTCCCATGTCGGATCATTGGCCCTGAAGAGGATGATGCTGCAATGCTTGTCACCAGTTGAACGATTCCCATGTCGGATCATCAGCCCTAAAGAGGATGATGCTGCAGTGCTTGTCACCAGTTGAACAATTCCCATGTCGGATCATTGGCCCTGAAGAGGATGATGCTGCAATGCTTGTCACCAGTTGAACGATTCCAGTTTCGGATCATGAGCCCTAATTAAGATGATGCTGCAATGCTTGTCACCAGTTGAACGATTCCCATGTCGGATCATTGGCCCTGAAGAGGATGATGCTGCAGTGCTTGTCACCAGTTGAACAATTCCCATGTTGGATCATAGGCCCTGATTAGGATGATGCTGCAGTGCTTGTCACCAGTTGAACGATTCCCATGTCGGATCATCAGCCCTAAAGAGGATGATGCTGCAATGCTGGTCACCAGTTGAACGATTTCCATGTCGGATCATCAACCCTAAAGAGGATGATGCTGCAATGCTTGTCACCAGTTGAACGATTCCAGTATCGGATTATGCGCCCTGATGAGGATGATGCTGCAATGCTTGTCACCAGTTGAACGATTCCCATGTCGGATCATTGGCCCTGAAGAGGATGATGCTGCAGTGCTTGTCACCAGTTGAATGATTCCAGTATCGGATCATGAGCCCTGATTAGGATGATGCTGCAGTGCTTATCACCAGTTGAACAATTCCCATGTCGGATCATAGGCCCTGATTAGGATGATGCTGCAGTGCTTGTCACCAGTTGAACGATTCCCATGTCGGATCATCAGCCCTAAAGAGGATGATGCTGCAATGCTGGTCACCAGTTGAACGATTTCCATGTCGGATCATCAACCCTAAAGAGGATGATGCTGCAATGCTTGTCACCAGTTGAACGATTCCGGTATCGGATTATGAGCCCTGATGAGGATGATGCTGCAATGCTTGTCACCAGTTGAACGATTCCCATGTCGGATCATTGGCCCTGAAGAGGATGATGCTGCAGTGCTTGTCACCAGTTAAATGATTCCAGTATCGGATCATGAGCCCTGATTAGGATGATGCTGCAGTGCTTATCACCAGTTGAACAATTCCCATGTCGGATCATAGGCCCTGATTAGGATGATGCTGCAGTGCTTGTCACCAGTTGAACGATTCCCATGTCGGATCATCAGCCCTAAAGAGGATGATGCTGCAATGCTGGTCACCAGTTGAACGATTTCCATGTCGGATCATCAACCCTAAAGAGGATGATGCTGCAATGCTTGTCACCAGTTGAACGATTCCAGTATCGGATTATGAGCCCTGATTAGGACGATGATGCAGTGCTTGCCACCAGTTGAACAATTCCCATGTCGGATCATCAGCCCTAAAGAGGATGATGCTGCAGTGCTCGTCACCAGTTGAACGATTCCTGTATCGGATCATGAGCCCTGATTAGGAGGATGCTGCAATGCTTGTCACCAGTTGTACATGTTTTTATTTCCAGCATGTCAAAAGCTCTCCTTGATGGCAAAATGAATTTTTTCGGCAGCCTCAAAGAGGTATGGGACTTGTTGGAAATCTACTGCAACATCAAGCACCCTATCAGCCCACGAGGAACAGACAACAAAACCCCTACATCCTGCAGCTCTACTGCGCAGGCAAAGTTTGCAACGTAGACAGTAACTCATTAGACACGCCAAAAGCAGTGACCAGGGATGGGCCAGCCCCTTCCTTGTCCCAGGGGACAGTAAAATGGACTCTGAAGGTTCTACCTGATAAACAAAGTATTACTGTGACATGCCTGATCTTTACCTATTGACACTTTTAGCAGATGCTCACACCGAGAGTGGTTGACCACGTCTGTCATACACACAGGTTCAAACCATTATCCTTATGCCAAAATCATGGGGTTGCAACAGTTGCCCCTCTGCTATTGCAAATGTTTTGTTTTCCCGCTTCTTGTTACTGTTTCCGCTGTCATATTGAATTCTTAGTATTAGTTTGTTCTTGTCTTTTCCAGTTCCTTATACTGCGTAATATGAGCCACAGATGCTTCTGGGGAGGAAGTGTGGGATGGGGGGATTTGAGGAAAGGGACTTTATTCATTTTTGATTTAGATTTGTTTCTTACAGTTTTCAATGGCTACACAGAACAGTACTACGCGACACCCAACGATTTTACGCATGCCTCCACATCGGTGGAACACTAAATTCCAATTTGAACACTCTCATGGATTGTTAATGGACTAAACAATCAAATAAAACGAGGGGCTGTTATGCATTTCATTACATGCTACACTCCCAATATCCTTCTCCTCCAACAAACGCATTTACTGGGTTCCAACAGTATATTTCTTGGATGGTACAGCTACAGCGAAGTATATCATGCAGGATTCACATCCAGTTCATGCATCATAGCCATTCTGCTACATAAAACAACCCCTCTCAGGGTTATTCACTGAGTGGTAGATCATCTGGGCAGATGTTTTTGTTGCGGGCCTTATGCATGGTAAACAATGGACATTTGTCAGAGTCTACTGCCCTTCAAGTTCAAGTTAAGATTTATATAGCGCGCTACTCACCCAGAGGGTCTCATTACTTATCAAATAACCAGGTTTTGAGTTGTTTTCTGAAGGAGAGGTGGTTCTGTGTGAGGCGGAGGTGGGTGGGGAGAGAATTCCAGGTTTTGGCCGCTAAGTAGGAGAAAGATCTTCCTCCCATGGTGGATCTTTGGATGCGTGGGATCGCGGCGAGGGCTTGATTGGACGATCGTAGTTGGCGTGTGGGGGTGTAAAAGGTCAGGCGTGTGTTGAGGTATTTGGGTCCTAGGTCGTAGAGGGCTTTGTGTGCGTGGGTGAGGAGACGGAACGTTATTCTCTTGTTGACGGGGAGCCAGTGGAGGTCTCTCAGGTGACCGGATATGTGATTGTGGCGGGGGATGTCTAAGATGAGTCTGGCGGAGGCGTTCTGAATGGGTTGGAGTTTTTTCTGTAATTTGGCTGTGGTTCCGGCGTAAAGGGTGTTTCCGTAGTCCAATCGGCTAGTGACAAGTGCTTGGGTGACCGTCTTTCTTGTTTCGATGGGGATCCAGCGGAAGATCTTTTTGAGCATACGTAGGATGTTAAAGCATGATGATGAGATGGCGTTGACTTGTCTGGTCATTGAGAGGGAGGAGTCCAGGATGAAGCCCAAGTTGCGTGCGTGGTCCGTTGGTTTGGGTGCGCTGCCCAAGGCCGGTGGCCACCATGAGTCGTCCCAAGCGGAGGGGGATGATCCTAGGATAAGGACTTCCGTTTTGTCTGAATTCAGTTTTAGACGGCTGTTCTTCATTCATTCGGCAACGTCTTTCATCCCTTCGTGTAGGTTTGTTTTGGCGGTGTTTGGGTCTTTGGTGAGGGAGAGGATCAGCTGTGTGTTGTCAGCGTAGGAAATGATGTTGAGGTTGTGTTGGCGCGCGATGGATGCGAGGGGGCTCATGTAGACGTTGAAGAGGGTGGGGCTGAGCGATGATCCGTGTGGTACGCCACAGATGACTTCGGTGGCCTCTGATCTGAAAGGGGGGAGGCGGACTCTCTGGGTTCTTCCGGCGAGGAACGAAATGATCCAGTCCAATGCTTTTCCTTGTATCCCGACGTTGCTGAGGCGTTGTATAAGAGTGGTATGGCAGACTGTGTCGAACGCTGCAGAGAGGTCTAGTAGGATGAGGGCAGCTGTTTCTCCGTTGTCGAGTAGTGTTCAAATGTCGTCTGTGGCTGCAATGAGGACGGTATCGGTGCTGTGTCTGGCTCGGAAGCCGGACTGTGAAGGGTCGAGGGAGCCGTTGGACTCGAGGAAGGCGGCGAGCTGACTGTTGACTGTTTTCTCAATGACTGGCAGGGAATGGGAGGAGTGAAATGGGGCGGTAGTTCTTGAGTTCGGTGGGGTCTGCTGTTGGTTTCTTCAGGAGGGCGCGGAGTTCGGCATGTTTCCAGCTTTCCGGGAAGGTAGCGGTGTTGAGGGAGCAGTTGATGATATATCGGAGATGGGGTGCGATGACGGAGTTGGCTTTATTGAAGATGTGGTGGGGGCATGGATAGGTTGGCGATCCGGAGTGGATGGAGTTCATTAAGCGGATGGTTTCTTCAGTGTTGATTGGGTTCCAGGCGTCAAGGAAGGCGGTGGGGCGCTTCATTTCTGAGGTAAGGGGGGGGGTGGACTGGTCGCCGAAGCGGTTATGTATGTTGGCTATTTTGCTGTGGAAGAACAAGGCTAGGGAGTCGCAGAGGTCTTGAGAGGGAGTGATGTCGTTGGTGTCGGCGCTGGGATTGGTAAAATCTTTGACGATGTTGAAGAGTTACTTGCTGTTGTGGGCGTTGTTGTCAAGTCGTTCCTTAAATGCTGATTTCTTGGAGGATCTGATCAGCTGGTGGTGTTTGCGGGTGGCGTCCTTGAGGGTGGGCATGTTGTTAGTGGTTGGGTTTGTTCGCCAGGCCTTCGAGGGTGCGGCAGTTCTTTTTGGAGATTTTAAGGTCGTCATTGAACCAGGGTTTTTTTTTGTTACCTGGCTTGTTTTGATGGTTTTTCAAGGGTGCTAATTCGTCAGCGCGGTGGGTGATCCATTGTGATAGGTGGATGGCTGCTTGATTTGGGTCTAATGATTTGGTGGGGGGGTTTTGGTTTAGCGATGTGGTGAGCTGGTCGGTTGTAATTTTGTTTCAGTTTCTACGGGGCATTTGTTGTGGGTGGTGGTGGGTCGTGGTTTTTCGGTAGTTGAAGTGGATGCAGCTGTGGTCCGTCCCATGTAGTCCTGTGGTGTGATTGAAGGAGATGTACTTGCTGGAGGAGAAGATTGGGTTGAGTGTGTGTCCGGCGTAGTGGGTGGGGGTGTTTACTAGTTGTTTGAGTCCGAGATTGGCGAGGTTGTCCAGAAGGGTGGTGGTGTTGCTGTCGTTGTTCTTCTCCAGGTGGAAGTTGAGGTCTCCTAGTAGAATGTAGTCCTCGGAGGGAAGGACGTGTGGGCTGATGAATTCTGTGATGTCTTCGCTAAATTGAGTGCGAGGTCCTGGTGGTCTATAGATGAGGGTGCCTCTGAGTGTGGTCTTAGGGTCGGTGTGAATCTGGAAGTGAAGGTGTTCGGCAGATGCGAGGTTGTCGTCGGAATGGGTCGTGATGCAGATGGAGTTCTTGTGGACGATGGCGATGTCTCCTCCAGGTTCGTTGATGCGGTCCTTTCGGATGATTTTGTGGGATAGCTATGGCGATGTCGGGAGCTGATGAGGCGTTCATCCAGGTTTCTGTAAGAAAGGCAACGTCCGGCAGTGTGGTGTCTAATAGGTTCCATAGTTCAATGGCGTGTTTGTGGAGCGAGCGGGTGTTGAGCAAGATGCATTTCAGGTGGTTAGCGTCTGGACTATGTTTGAAGTTTGTGGGTTTAGTGAGGGATCTGATGCAGGCGAACTTGCAGGAGTGGCAGGTGAAAGGTCCATGGGTGTGTCCTGGGGTGGCTTGGTGGCAATTTGGGAGACGTCTTGTGTTGAGTGCACAGAGGGAAGCGGCGTCGTACGTTATGCGGTGGACTTGGTATTGTGGGGTTCAGGGGGTCTGGCGCTGGGCGCGGTCCGGGCGCGGTCCAGGCGCGGACGGGCGTAGACGGGCTTACCTTTGGCGCACCTTCGGCGCGCATAGGGCGCGTCTGCTGCGCGTCAACGCTGCGCGAAAAAGCCTTCGTCATAAGTGGATAGTGGAGGGGGGCTGAGCGAGCGAGGAGCAGCTGGGAGCGGGGTTGAGAGACGGGCTAGGAGGCACAACAACAACATGGCAGCAAAAACAAAAGCGAAACTGGGCGAGATTGGGGCACAATGTGTAATATCGCTATGGCCAGTGGCACCGGCACATTCAGCAAAAATTCTTTTTTACCTAGCAATGCGAGCAATAGAGCGTTACGATACTGAGCAGGCACAAATGATTTAAAAAGCAATGCGAGTGATAGAGCGCTACGATACTGAGCAGGCACAAATGATTTAAAAAGCAATGCGAGTGATGGTTCCTTACATACATTAACTAAGGCTCTAGCCGACCTATCCCCTCACACCTTGATCGCTGAAGGAGACTTTAATACAGTCATGGACAAACACCGTGATGTTTGACACTCAACAATATAGTAAAACAGAAAATTGTTCAATCAAAAACGCTGGATAGATATACTTATCCTCGATGGGGCGTTTGTTCACGCCAGGAGCTGCAGAACCAAGTAGGTGTCGCTGTGGGGCAAGAATCCTTGACAAAAGTTTGACTACAGGACTACTCCTCTCTGCACTCGTGGAAAGTGTGTTGTCCATACGAATTGGGTTGGACGAACCTATGAACAAACGCCCCATCGAGGATAAGTATATCCATACGGCGTTTTTGATTGAACAATTTTCTGTTTCACTATTTTGTTGATATTTCCAAGCAGGGATTTATCGTTGTGGTTTTCCTTGAAGAAAGCTGTGACCCATAGGACCGTTTACTGACTGAAACATGTTGGCAATGAATATAGAATCTTAGGACCATTGTATTCTTGGGACACCCTACTATTTGTTTTTTATATCTGCCATTACTCCATATTAAAAGGATACAGGACATTTAATCTTTAACCCCCCTGGCCTCTTCTCAAAAGTGCTCCCTGAAACACGGTTGAGCCCACCCTGGCCTTTAGGAGCCAGGGTGAACCCGTTGATGAAGCAAGACACTATTAGAGTGTGTGAAGGTTACTATACAAAGAGGTATTGCTCCCAGTTTTGGTAGTACGATATTATCAGACCTCCTTAGTAGAGAATTGTGCCTACATCTAATATATCAAATATCAGTTTCCATTGGGCGGGATACTTCTTGTTATTGAATATTATTAGGGAGGACGTATTCCTTCCCCCGTTTTGCTTCCATTGTGTGGAAATACCTCTTCACCCTTCCGGCCTTTGATCCACTGTCAACATGGGACGCCCAATATCACCCCACTCATGACCCAAACCATTGATTATCTCAGAAAATGGAAATACCTCCAATTGTCAATTGTAGGGAAAATTGCACTGGTTAAATGATATTACTCCATAAGCTTCTCTACGCTACTTTCCATAAAACACTCCGAAGTTCTTTTCGACACTCTCAGTGCTTTTCTGTGTGGGTGGCGGTAGACAAGCGAAGATATGTTTGGTGAAATGCAACCAGCTCACAAATGATGGTGGACTGGGCATAGCCGAAATGCGACTCTCCTATTAGGCGGCACAGCGGGCAGTCAGTAATGACTGGATTACTTACAGATAGGAATGATCGGGCATACTGATTAGACTTAAACACCTTCTGTAACACAATTCAACTGAATCAACTTTACCATGCCCAGGTCCTATACAGCCCCACAGTGACAACTGCGACACTAACCATATGCTGTTCTGCCCTGAGGGAGCTCAAATGGTACCACAGGTTGACACAGGAAACTCCTCGATGGCTGGGAGACTGACACCCTTGTAGTGGAAGACCTCCTGACTTTAAGAAGTGGGATATTTGGGGGATTTCCATTTGGGCGACGTCTGGATGGGAGACCACATGAGGTGCTTTGATTAACTATAAATACATTTAAAGATGTACAAGTCTCAATCTTTTTAGTTGCTTCAACTCAGATACATATCCATAGGCCAGATTGAGGCTGGAATCCCAGGGTAAGAAAAATATTCCATAAATGTACTGTTCGCTACTTTCCCTCCCTCCTGACCCAATGCTGCCCTTGCGAGAGACATGGAACGCTGACTGAGGTCCCCCCCAATGATGGTAACTGGAGAGAAGCCACCAGTGGCGGCTGGCATGTATCAAGGATGGAGAGGCGGGGACACACATTTTTTAAAATAATAAATTAAATAAACATACCTTCCTTTCTTGTAGAGTGATGTCGTCCTCCCTTGGGTGCCTTCTGGAAGCTCTAGACCAGGAAGCTGCACTGCCCAATCCTGGTACAGCTCTCACAATCATGAGAGCAGCGTCAGGATTGGTGGGAGGGGCCTCACTCAGAGCTCTCAATAGCACTGGAGGCCTGTCCTTTCTCTAACCCAGCTGTGTAAGACAGCTAGGATAGAGAAGTTTAAAATGCACATGTTTGGCTGGCCGGCCCAAAATGACCGTCAAAAGAGACATGCACACATAAAGGATCACAGCTCCCTGCTGCTGCCACTCAGCAGCACTGGCCCAACCCGTACTGACACTTAGGTGGTTATTAGTATGGCGGACGGACTTTGTCCGCCCGCCATACCCCCGGGAAACAGGACCGCCCACAATGCTTGCGGCGGTCCCGCACCTACAATTAGGATGCATCCTGCCACACTGGCGGGCGCATCCCGCATTTGTAACATTGCGGCGGGCGGTGCTGAAAGCATTGCCCACCGCAATGCCACAAAAGCAAGTTGTGCCTTTCAATGCACAACGTGACAGGCACCGCACGGTGCCTGCCACGTGGTACATTGGAATGCAGGGGGGTACCCCCCATGTGCACCCCCAATCCCTATAATCCCTGTGGGCCCCAATGTCGAAAACAGCATGCCTTCCTGGGGCGGCGTTGCCGCCACGGAAAGGCTTGTCCCCGCCTGCATACAAATATGGATCGCGGTGTCTACCAGACACACCACCATATTAACAGCTTTTCCGCCCGGTAGGCAATTGGGCGGATTGCCTACCGGTGGAAAACCGGCAGACGGTGTTCCAGTCCGCCGAGGTCTTCCCCCACCATCGTAATGTTGTGGGGAGAAAAGTCATGCGGGCGGAGGATTTTGGTGGGCGGATCGCTACCGCCATACGGGCGGTGGCAATCTTCGGCTATCCTAATGACCCCTTTAGTTCGGAACGGGTTGCTGAAAAATTAAATGTTAATAAATAAACGTTATTACCGTTTTGTTTTTCATCTCTGGGGCATCGCTCCTCCACTTAAAATGGAGGAACCGCACCAGGAAGCCACAATGACCCCAAGCACACTTGCGATATCGTCCTAGCTCCGCCTGTTTCAACTGCGCTATCTCAACAGTACATTATACACCCCATAACACCTATACACAATTAAACCATCCCACTCCCTCCTCCGCACTAGATGCCGGGCCTTATGGGGAAGTCTTTTTTCATATGGTCTGGAAATACCCAGTTATCTGGCCATACTGGAGACGAATCCAGCGAGAAATGGCTTCATTGTTGGGTTTTCCCATTGACCTGTCACCTGCTCTTGGGTATTAAGGAAGATAAAGGTGGAACGTAGGCTCAACACACTTTTATTGGATACAGAATATAGGCGGGTGGGGGGTCAAAAGTGACAGCAAAACAATGGAGGGCCCTGCAAACCCCCCACTCTGAGGGAATGGCGTACTGGCATGGATTGCTGTTGTACCCTTGAAAAGATGGCATATAAAGCAAGGGCTCTCAATTTAAATATGACAGGTTGCGGGACTCTATTTAAATGTCATTAATGCCTAGCTCTAAAAATAAAAACTTTGAATAAAAGAGGGGCAGATCTGGAAGAAAAGAGGAAGATCTAGAGGGATTGAAATATGAACAACACAAATCTAGAGGGGGTTTAGAGAGAGACGTTAATCTCTGGATTTAAATCCCTTGGCAGCTGCGGTTTGCGCAAGAAGAGTGCACAGAGGCACGAGTATGTCACCTGCCGGGTGTTGGCGACTTGGAGGGGCATGGGTAGGTAGAAGTGGTTTGCTGAGCAGTGGTGGCTGTGGAAAAATGGCAGTGGCGTGCAGGAGAGGTAGCACAGGAGTGGTTACTGCTGTACCACTAACACATGTCGTCGTGAGATGGGACACTGAATAATTTGGTGCCAAACTATTCAACTCCCGTTTATAGTTTTGTACACTTCTCAATCAATCAAACAGGATCTATAAAGCGCGGCAAATCACCCGTTAGGGTCGCAAGTTAATTCTTTCGCTGCGGCGCAAATTCAACCGCACCGCGGGCTGGGCTAGGGAGTGGGCGTGGCGTTCCCTTACTCATAACGGCCCCACACTCCCATGACTCACGAGCGGCGTGTGCTCATGACGGTATGGAGCCGTAATAAACCTGCCCACTCACTAATTCGCCCGCACAGGCGGGGAATAAGTGCTCCGCAGGCGGAGCGGCAGTTGATGGCGGCTCCACGCCGTCATGAGCACACGGCGCCCATTGCTCATGACGGCGTGGAGCCGTCATGAGCATGGAAAGGGTTAAAAGTGCTGGGAGGGCGGGGAGGAGAATCAAAATATTTACCTAAAACAGTAAAGTATTAATTACAGAGGGAAAACTGCGCTGTTTAAAGTTTCTATTCGCTCGATGTTTTTAAAGAAATCGGAGCTTTCAGAGCCGAGAAAGACATCCATCAAGTGAATAACAGTAAAGTTCTTACTGAAAATAACATCCCATTTATAGTGGCTTTGCGCCATCTTCTGGAGCTTACCGGTGTTGCTAAATTTACAAACTTCTTCCAGTGTTTGGTGAAACAAGCATTGTGTCAACCACAAGGTTCCTTTATTTTTTGGGAGAGTTTTATATAGCGCCAACTTGACCCGAAGGTATCGGAGCGCTTTACATGAGCACCAGTTCCGTTAAAGACTGTGTTAATAATGTATACAGAGCGGCACACATGCAGGCATCCTTCTGCAAGGTACCAGCACACATACAGAGGAACACAAGCCAACAGATATACCGGCACCAAGGCCAACACACATGTGACCCTGAATATGAATTGCATGTGAGGTGTGTGTCTGAGTTTGCATTTCATCTTAAGGGGAAAATCTGAACTATCTTCTCTTCTTTTTAACTTGCTGGGGTGAACCTCACGTGAAAAAGTCCAAGTGAAATAAGGTGTTTACAATTGATTACAGGTAATTAGTTTGCATTGACACCATTAACATGTCTGATGGAGTATGCCAGAGATATTCCGCTTGAGTTTCGGCGTCTCACAGCAATGCTCCTGCTTCTGGCCAAGCTCCAAGTAGCCATGCATTGGGGCCGGGCGACTCACTACTAAGGGCAAGGCTTGGCTGCGAGACGCCGCTTACTGACGGGAGCAACTGGCTAATTATATGGACCTAATGCCACCCACCTCTGGCCCTGTGGACATTTGGGAACCCCTTCTAATTTACTTGCGCGCCCAGCACTCTTTGTCTCCTCATTCGCGAGCAGTGGTGGCCGTATCTGGCACTGTTGCATCCCGACCATCGCTGCTAGTGTTTTGGCTATCCCATAGGCCTCTCTCTGTAGCTGCATGCTCCCTCGCCCGTTTGGTGTCTGCTTGGTGCAATCAGTTTGTAATATTACATCTATCATGTCAGATATCCTAATGATTGTGTACGGGGAACATCCTTTACAACGCAACTTTACCACGCAGTGCCTTTACGACGCAACTTTTACAACGCAAACCATTACAACGCATTGCGCTGGGGGGCGCTCTAGGATAGGAAATAGGTTAAATGTACTATCCAACACCTTCCCTACTATCCACGGGGACTGGAGTTGGAATAGTAAATTAAACTATTCACTATCCAGCTCCCCAAAGCACTATGCATTGTAAAGGCATGCGTTGTAACGTCATACATCCATTGTGTACTGTGTACTTACTTTCCTCTATATCTAGGATAACATGTATGATAAGCTCTACAGTGGCGACACAATCCATCTCTAGATGTACGGATGTCTGCCTGTTTGTTGTTCTGTAAACTTAATAAAAGAGAAAAAAAACACAAGTAGGTCCTGAGAGGGGGAAGGAGTGCAGAGTGCCGTGGAGTTTGATTTTATTTTAGTAACAGGTTGATATAGAGCCAATAGGGCAACACAAATATTTCATATACATACAGATCAAAAATACACCATACTACTTAAAGTAAATCTCCAATTAATCTAAAAACATGGTATTGATATTATACAAGATACCATTTACCTTTATACAGAAGAAAGAGAATGACTTTTGTTACAGGTTTGTAAAATATTCAAATACAGTTGTAATTACTTTTGGATTACTTTTGAATACTTTTTATGGTACTTTTTCTACTCAGTGTGCTATGTCTAGATATCACGCTGGGACATTCCCTAGATACAAGTTAAGTAAAACAGTTTTCATAAAACCACAGTTTATTATGTTTCCATACAAACACTCTCAACACAAAAGTTTTTTCAGAGGAAAACAGTCAATGCAATCCTATGGAGAAAAATTAGGTTATTAGTTTACAGGTAAGTAAACGGTCTGGGAGTTTGAGTTTCTGGGGTTAGAACAAGGGTTCCACCAGGGTCAAGGATGCACTCAAAAAGCACCTTCAGTGACACTAGGATTGCTGGGTACAGAGTGCTGATGCCCAATGTTAGCCTATTGGGCTAGGGAGCCTTCGGTTGGTGGCTGCTCTCTGACAAGCCACAAGGTTGAGGGAGCAAAGCTCCTAGGATTTAGCTCAGGACAAAGGGGGATCCAAGTTAGTACGCAAGAGGCACCCACACAGGCACAGGGGCGGCCGGGTGCCAGGTGCTGTATCGGTGTTGTGTGACCTGCAGGTTCCGGCAAGTCGTCCGTAATTCAAGCAAACAGGTATGACAATAGTTGATCGGTTCGTGTTGTATAGAAATTAGTGTTAGCTCGAGAGGAGGAACATGGCGGCGGGTTGACGTCTGCCGCGGGAGCTCTGATCTGATGGCAGTTTTTCCCTCTCATAGGAAGAATAATGATACTGAAAACGGTGAGCAGATGTGGGAGCCTGCTTTAATGTATGAGCGAACCGGGTGCTAACCTTCTTTTCCGTTGTTTTCTCTTTTCTGGTGCTGTTTTCCCTGTCACCCCGGTCGGTGGGCTGAGGTGAGACTTGCGTCTGTTCAGCATTGGCGTTGGGACCCTGCAAAAGTTTGGAAAGCCGGCAGGAGAGAGGCAGGTGTGTCCAGAGCGCGCCTCCAATGGGCGTGGAGTTTACCCCCGTGCACGTCCCTGTCTGTGTGGAGGAAACCAGCGGCGTGAGCTGCTGCGGCACCGATAACGGGGAGCGGCACTGTCAGGCGGCAGCATTTGCAAGGAAGTCAGGCCAGTCTATGGCGAAGATGGATACTGATTAGAACTGGCCTCTGCTCACCTCGTAGTTATATCGACAATTCTACACGGTCAGTAAGGGGAGGGCTGGGTGGCATTCCAGGTACTGCAGGAAGCACTGCTATTACCGCTGATCCATTGCGTGCTGCTGCTGCCCAATATCTCGCCTATTTCATCTCAAAAGTGCCTAACACAGATACAGACATAGAAACAGGTGCTGCTGCCCCCACCTTTTTCAAACTGGCACAGTGCAAGGGTATGGACTTAATTAAAAAGTCTACAGTTACACAGTTGAACAACCCACTCAGAGTAGAAGGGACATCTTTACCCGTAGTTTCTGGGAGAAGTGGTGATAGCGAAGAGACACTGGTATCTGGACCCCCCCGCGCCACAAGTTATACCTGTTATACCGGTCAGAAGCTGGTACCAACTTAGGTCCCATTTAGAACTACAGAAGTCTGGGCTCACAGACCTGGGTGTTCTAACAGGGTCACAGGTTATACCACTTACCCCTAAGGGAAGGAAGAAAGCAAAAAAAAAAAAAATCTCACATTGGGGGAGACTAAAAAAGGGAAACTGCCAAAAACTTGTCCCTCTCAATTAAAACTTACTCCATCTCTAAAAACCTAACTCTCCTCCCTCCTCCTCTTCTTCTACCACTACCCTCATTTCCCCCTCACTCAGTCAGCGGCCAGCTGCCCAGACTATAGGGCCTCAGCCAGTGACCCTGGGGAGTAGGTATGCGGTTTTAGCAGAGGACCTAGAAATTGGTGAGCAGACGCTGCCAGAGGAGAATGTGCGCGGGCATCGAAGGTCCGACACAAGGGGCACAAGGTACATCTACTCCCGCTGTTGTAGCCGATGCCATACTAACTGAATCAGCCAAGAGTGACAGAGGCAACGAGACAGTACTGGCTGCCTTGGATGGAGGCCTTTCACAGGTGGAATTACTTCTGCACAACCTAAGAGGCGATTTACTGTCCAAATTTGAAATATCAGAGGCTAATCAGAAAGTCTCCAAGAGCAATATTCTAATCTAGAGGCCAAATTGGACGATGTCTGAAAGCGAACAGGCACTCTGGAAGAGGAAGTCACCTTGAAATGAAATGAAATGAAAAAGAAACTTAATAAAGCGCTCTGCGGCCAAGCGGCTTCCTGGTGCTGGGGAAACACATCAGTATCTACAGAGGGATCCACCTTGCTTACTGGGGCCTCGCAATGACATGACAGGGACATTGAGACTCTTAAAACCCAAAATACTGCCCTCCAAATGGATATTGAAAGACTAGAGATTCACTCTAGGAGAAATAATCTAAACTATTTGAGGATTCTAGATGGGGCGGAAAATGGTGGAAGTCTTTGATATGTAAGCTTCTTAGGGAGGGAGTTCTTAAGGATAGACCCGATATAGATCTAGAGTCAGAGATTCAAAGGGCCCATAGGGACCCCCTTAGGCAGCATACTAATAGAAAAGCCCCAAGAAAGATCCTGGTAAATTTCTTAACGTATACTATCAAAGAGCTAATCTTGGGTAGAGCACTGTCTCTTCCACTCTTCAAATAGATTCTGTTAAATACCTTATCCGTTCAGACGTCGGGAAAGCAACAGCACAACGACAGTGGGAACTGGGGAATAGGATGCCAGATCTGAGGAGCCTGGGTGCACAGGTTCAGATGAAATTCCCAGCCTTTCTGAGAGTGGTTTGGAGAAATAAAACGCACAACTTTCTCGTCCCAGGGAGAAGACTCCTTTTTGATTTTAAAGAGAGAGAGTCAAAATGAGCATTGCTAACCTCCCTCAAGATTGATGATAACAAGATATGTCTGTTCTTCTTAAATCAGGATAAAATAAGGAGATAAAGAGATAAAAGTGGAAAGATTAATCAATATAGGAGAGAGGAACGGGAAAGAAAAAAAAACTGTACATTTAAAGAGAAGAAGGTGCACTGGAGTTTCACATGACACGGCAGGCGGAGAACACAAAGTTAAAGGGGGAGAACGAGAAAGAAAAAATATATATATATATAAAAAAAATAAAAGGAGAAAAAAAGAGAGAATTTTTGTTTAGAACACATTAGATATACATTAGATGCACTAGAGACTACATTAGGTGCCCACACACTGTCTATAAGAGGAGGGAAATTCTGACCGGACATCGAGAGCCCCAAATAAGCGACAAGATCGCCAAAATAGGTATGGGGTTCCTCATGGGTGGTGAGTAGTCAGTTGGGGGGTAAAAAAAAGGGGAAAAATTAATCCTCATGTACTTATGAAGAAAGATACAACTTTTGATGGGAGCGGGGCAGCAGTACACCCAAAAGGTCAATATGGCTAATACGTCAAGCGAAATAAAAATTATTAGCTGGGATGTCAACGGCCTGAGGGATAGAAGAAAAATGCATAGGGTAACTGAGTATTTGTATAAATCTGGAGCCCATATTTGTCTTCTTGAGGAAACATCTAGAGAGACGGGAGTGTAAGTCTGCATTTGAAGGGCGGAGGTGGATTCAAGAGATTATTTGTTCAGACCAAAGCGGTAATACAAGGGGGGTAGCAATATTGATTAGAGCCAATGCAGGGATAAGATTGGTGAAATTCGAGACAGACCATTCCGGGAGATGGCTGGTGGCTTTATTAACTATAGGTCAGACGTCATTTACATGTGCAGTGTACTACGGGCCCAACCTGGACGCTACAGGGTCACTTATGAAGCTTAAATCTATCTTGGTGGAGTCCGTAGCCCCAATAATATTGGGGGGCAATTTTAATATGATATTTGATGAAAATTAGACCGAACCTCTAGGGCAGAGGTCTACAAACTTTTTGATGCCGAGACCCCCTTGTAAAACCTTTTTAGGCGTAAGGACCCCCTTCCGAGAAAAGTTTCTAGAAACTGGTACTCCTCATCATCAACTTTTGACAACCATATATGCGCCTGTTAGACCTCATCACATCCCTCCATCATTCATCCACCCACACTTTCACACATCCATCAATCCACCCTTTCATCCTTCCATCCATACATCCATCCTTCATCCATCCACACTTCCATCCATACATCCATCCTTTACTCATCCCCACTTCCTTCCATCCACCCACCTTTTCACACATCCATCCATCATTCATCCATGCAACCTTTTATCCATTCCTACATCCATCCACCCTTTCATCTTCCCATCCATACATCCATCCTTCATCCATCCACTCTTTCATTCTCCCATCCATCCACCCTTTCATCCATACATCCATCCACCCGCCCTTTCATCCATCCATCTACCCATCATTCATCTCCCCACCTTTTCACACAGCTATCCATACATCCTTCATCCGTCCACCCTTTCATCCTTCCATCCATACATCTATCCTTCACCAATCTATCCTTCATCCATCCACCCTTTCATCCTTCCATCCATACATCCATCATTCATCCATCCATCCTTTCATCCATCCATTCACCTATAATTCATCCACCCATCTTTTTACACATCCATCCATCCATCCATCATTCATCCATCCACCCTTTCATCCATTCATCCTTCATCGGTCCAGCCTTTCATTCTTCCATTCATACATCTATCCTTCACCAATCTATCCTTCATCCATCCACCCTTTCATCCTTCCATCCGTCATTCATCCATCCACCCTTCATTCATCCATTCACTCATCATTCATCCACCCACCTTTTCACTCATCATTCATCCACCCACCTTTTCACACATCCATCCATCCATCATTCATCCATCCACCCTTTCATCCATCCATTCACCCATCCTTTACCCATCCACCCTTCCTTCCATCCACCCACCTTTTCACACATCCATCCATCATTCATCCATGCAACCTTTTATCCATTCATACATCCATCCACCCTTCCATCCTCCGATCCATACATCCATCATTCATCCATCCACCCTTTCATCCATCCATTCACCCATCATTCATCCACCCATCTTTTTACACATCCATCCATCCATCATCCATCCATCTACCCTTTCATCCATCCATCCATCCTTCATCCGTCCACCCTTTCATTCTTCCATCCATACATCTATCCTTCACCAATCTATCCTTCATCCATCCACCCTTTCATCCTTCCATCCATACATCCATCATTCATCCATCCACCCTTTCATCCATCCATTCACCCTTCATTCATCCACCCATCTTTTTACACATCCATCCATCCATCATTCATCCATCCACCCTTTCATCCATTCATCCTTCATCGGTCCAGCCTTTCATTCTTCCATCCATACATCTATCCTTCACCAATCTATCCTTCATCCATCCACCCTTTCATCCTTCCATCCATCATTCATCCATCCACCCTTCATTCATCCATTCACTCATCATTCATCCACCCACCTTTTCACTCATCATTCATCCACCCACCTTTTCACACATCCATACATCCATCATTCATCCATCCACCCTTTCATCCATCCATTCACCCATCCTTTACCCATCCACCCTTCCTTCCATCCACCCACCTTTTCACACATCCATCCATCATTCATCCATGCAACCTTTTATCCATTCATACATCCATCCACCCTTCCATCCTCCGATCCATACATCCATCATTCATCCATCCACCCTTTCATCCATCCATCCATCCTTCATCCGTCCACCCTTTCATTCTTCCATCCATACATCTATCCTTCACCAATCTATCCTTCATCCATCCACCCTTTCATCCTTCCATCCATACATCCATCATTCATCCATCCACCCTTTCATCCATCCATTCACCCTTCATTCATCCACCCATCTTTTTACACATCCATCCATCCATCATTCATCCATCTACCCTTTCATCCATCCATCCTTCATCCGTCCCCCTTTCATTCTTCCATCCATACATCTATCCTTCACCAATCTATCCTTCATCCATCCACCCTTTCACCCTTCCATCCATGCACCATCATTCATCCATCCACCCTTTCATTCATCCATCCACTCATCATTCATCCACCCACCTTTTCACACATCCATCCATCCCTCAGCCTTACATCCATCCATCCATCCACCCACCCAGCATTCATCCACCCACCTTTTCACAGATCCATCCATCCTTCAGCCTTTCACCCATCCACATCCATCCATCCTTCAGCCTTACATCCATCCACATCCATCCATCCTTCAGCCTTACATCCATCCATCCATCCACCCACCTTTTCTGTGCCTCTCTCATGGGGGGAGGAGGGGGGTCAGTATCTCTCTGCGCCGTCGTCCTTCTTTCCCGCTCACAGGAGGGCATCTCTGTGCCTCCCTGCTGGGGGCGGGGGACGTGTCATGGGACCCACAGCTCCAGGTGCGCAACATCCAATGAACTCAAAGGGCTAAACTACAGCCACTCCCCCAGCCAGCCTCCCCAGCTCCCCCCAGCGCGTGTATGTGAGCCAGGCTGAAACAGCTTCAGGGACACACACACAGTCACACCCAAGTACTTGAAAGGTCTTTAAAAGACCTTTTACTTGTTAATGAGGCGTTGATGTTTTTCACACCTCGGTGTGAATTAGGCCTCCGCCGTGAGCACCCTCAGCCCAATGCCAGGAACTGCACTCTGCAGAATCTGCGACCCCCTTCCCAGGACTCCAAGACCCCCCTGGGGGTCTGGCCCCACAGATTGAAGACCGCTGCTCTAGGGTTAGATTCAGGCCAATCCACCCCACTGCACTCCACTCTACCTCAATCTACCCCATCCCTATCCCACTCCACTGTACCGTAATCTATCCTACCCCACTCTACACCAATCAACCACAGCTGCCAAGTTTTTAGAGTCTCTTCCATGTGGGACCCGAGGCTGACAACTGTAGTTTAGAGTGGCCCACTTTTTGGCTTGTATTTAGAATCTACCTTTTGCGGCTGGACATCCATATCTGTTTGATACTATAGTTTGAGCAGGGGGTGCTTTTTTTACATTAATTAGGAGGGTGTGTGGTTTTGTGTTTCAGTTCTCAAATCTCTAAAGTTCGAATGTCTTGTACATGAGATTCTGTGATAGCAGGCTATATCCACGTCATAATATATTGAGATTCATATACCT
The DNA here is from genome assembly GCF_964263255.1 of Lissotriton vulgaris. Classification (NCBI taxonomy): domain Eukaryota; kingdom Metazoa; phylum Chordata; class Amphibia; order Caudata; family Salamandridae; genus Lissotriton; species Lissotriton vulgaris. The sequence goes on from NC_141697.1 coordinate 23,045,992, forward strand.
CCTGTAGTACACTAGCGCCATTGTCTGGCTTTTATGCGCCCGTCCAAGCAAAGCAAGAAACTTGAACTACGCAGTTTTATCGTGCTTCAGGTCATGGTTCTGTTGCGTGACAATGTGAGACATTGCAGTAATGCGGGAAAATTACCTGAAATGAGTTATTCTGTTGTGGGAAGCATGGCACTTGGCAGGGCTGTTCAACTCTATCCCTCTCCATTATATTCCAATCTACCTCGCAACAGTACAATCTAACCCAATCTGTCACACTCTACCCAATTCTACCACACTATACCTCCACTTCACTCTATCCCAATCTACCCCACTCCACTTATTAGGTCTCGCCTACGCAGTGCACATGCACTGCATTGGAGACCTTTAGCTGTCTTTCAGCTCTTTTTGGAAGCACATACTCGTGCTTGTGGCGGCATACACCTTGCAGGAGTGCGCAGGGGCACGCCACAAGCACGAGTATGTGCTTCCAAAAAGAGCAGACTGCTCTCCCCGGCGCGTGCGCATACCACTCGCGGGTGTCTTCCGTGCAGAGGCGGGCCAACAGGTTTCGTAAAGTCAGTAGGTAGCGCCTGACACGGATCTCCGGCGTTCATGTTTGTCACCTACACAAAGTCACACTCCGAAAGAATGTACAACCCACAAGCTGGGTCGGTACTACCTGACTGTGGACAGCTGCCTAATGGCAATATCTCTGGTGGCCACAAGAGGGAGTCAAGATGCAACACATCACCTCAAAATCAGCTTGTTTCTATGGGAAAGGTCGCTGTTGTGGAAGATGTAGTGTTTGCGGAGTTCTCATTAAGGGAGTCCACACTATTTTATGGATATAAATGCATTATTTTCCCCATTATTTTCCCCTCTCTCTCCATTCCCCCCTCACCCAGCCACCCACCCATCCCTCCATCCACCCTTCACCCATCCACCTGCTCATCCATCCACGCATCCACTCATGAATCCATCCATTGACCTCTCACCCACCCCTTCACTCCTCCATCCATCCCCCCCGTCCATCCACACTCCTCAATCACCCATCCATCCCCACATCCACCCCTTTACTCATCCATCCATCCATTCATTCATTCACCCATCAATACATCAATACATCCATCACCTCTCTCATGCCATGGACACTAAGGACCCGACCGGCGGTATCAGCTCAATCCTGGATGGCCCGTTGCTGCTGGAGTTGTCCCTCAGCAGCCCAGCACACCAGCCCCTCCTGTACAGCTGCCCCTGGGCCACACACGGAGCGGCGGCCTGTACAATTGCCGCACATTCAGTCACCTTGCTAAGTAAGTTGTGCCTTACTGAGGTATCGCTCTCTTCTTAAACAATTAGCTTTAAATGTTATTAATAGCGCTAGCGCGCCGCCAGTACTGCCGTTCTAATTACTTGTGTTATTTCACGTTAAGAAAGCATCATCAGTGGACATACAATACAGAAATCGCCAAAAGGGATCCGTCTAGTTAGGGGCCGACAGTTCAATATAGCAGCAACTGAGCCCAGTGGGGAGAGGGCAGTGCAGGGCGTAGTCGGAGTCATGACCCTCCACACTAAAGGTAAGGGCCATCCGATTCATTGCAGCGGCTGCCTGGAGAGGACTCGGGACACGCTGCCTGAACTAACTGAGTACCGGCAGCATTAAACCAAGAATGATTGCTGTGGAGGGTGGTTCAAGGCATCCTAAGTGCAGAGTCACGCGCAGCCCTGCGGCTGCCTGGCCGAAGATCTGAATACCAAAATATTTTGAAAGTAAACTAGTTACCAGTTGCCACCCTCACCCGAGTAGTGTACCAGGTTAGTGGTGTACTTTCATTTCCAGTGCTGTGCAGGTTAGACCCTTTTAAAGTTTCTCGTTGTCGAAATGAGTGTATATTCTGATTAATTATATGCTTAATCTTTAATGCTTTATTTTACTTTTGAGAAAGTGTCACTCCTAATGGCTTAAATGTCACTCATAATTGCACTAATATTGTGAAAATGTCACACGCACTGATCTGAAACCTTGGCAGCTATGGAGGGGGCCAATTCACGGAGTCGACAGCTCCAGCTGCAGTGGGAGGCAAGGGCTCTCCTCTGCTAAAGCTGAAAGCGTGTCTGTTTGTTTGCTTTCGTTTTTAGCAGAGGAGACTCCTTGCCTGCACTGCAGCCGAAGCTGTCGACTCCATGAATTGGCCCCCTCCTGGGAGAATCACCCAGACAAAGGAACGGGCATAAAGGGAAGATTGAAGTGGAGCCCGCGCCCCCCCTGGGAAGGCGCCGAGCCCCCCCAGGGGGGCGCGCCCCACAGTTTGAAGAACCCTGTTCTACAGAATGAGACACTTTACCAAAAGATGTGTGCCTGCACAAGTAATTACGGTACCACTACATACATTATTGAATATTTTCCTCTAGTTTCAAGCATTGGCATAGCCAATGGGTCCCGCCTTTCGGACCTTATAGGTGTTTAGTTATCCAGCATAATATTCCTTGGTGCAACATCAAGTGTTGCATGGCTAAACACTTATAAGGTCCCAGAGGTGAGACCTATTGGCTATGCCAATTCTTGCTTTTAATCATGCGAAGCAGCAGCCACATTGGTGTACAACATGGCCTAAGCCAATATGTTGCGCATATACGAGACCTATTGGTTTTGCGAGTGCTTGTTTAAAATCTTACTGAATGTTAGAGTTCTCTCAAGTAAACAGCTGGCTAGTGCTGCTTTTGGTCAGAAGGGGAGCATGTGAAGGTCAGTTGGGCGGCAAGCAGCCTCCGAGGACGAACTAGGAGTATCAATAATGTAGAAGAATCCCCAGTGTCTTCTCTTTGGTGAAAAGGACCCAATTTTGGTGCAGATATTTTTTGTTGACAAAAGTTATGAAGGCGTTAAGGCAAACTACCCCAAATATCAAAAGCAGATCTCAGCACTGTGGTGGCAGCATTTAAGGGGTTTGAAATGTTCCAGGACTGTGCGGGTACGTATTGTGTGTGCATTTCCAGGCATCCACACCAGTTCAAGGACTACTTTGTTTCATCCTTCTTTGTGGTTATCTTTAAGTTTTTCGCTTAATATGTGTAAATTACACCTGATGTGATATCTGCTAATTATCTTGTATTATACTTGATATTTTATAGATGCTTACCTTGATTTATCATATCATACGCCATATTTGGTAGTTATCTTATGTTTGATTAATCTGGTGTTGCATGGGGTGCTTGGCTTGTGCACACAGCTGCCTCATGACATTCTGGCTTCGAGGTTTTCTGGTCAGTTAACAGTTGGAGCCTTGGCCCTGTCATTCTGGGACGTCTGATATTAATATGTACTCGAATTGAACCATCTGTGCAGCTCTGTCTCCTGAATGGTTTCCAGTCTGTCCTCTTCAGGCTGAGGGCGCTCGGGACGCCTGTGCGCCTCCACGGCTGCCCGGCCCTGGCCACGCTCCCGTATTGCTTCTCCTCAGCTGCTTCTCCTCAGACGCCGCAGCATGCGACGCTTTCCCGCGCGTCTGTTGACGCAGGTGGCGTTACGCCTCTTTTTTTCACTCCCTGCGCGTGACATACACAGCCCCACCCCCTGCCCGTCACGGCTAGCTCCGCCCGCTGACTGCTTCCGCTTACTTCACTTGCCTGCTCTTCGTCTGCCCCGCGCGCTCCGTCGTCTGAACGTGGCTAGTCAACGACGCCCTAGTGACCGCCCCGCCCCTTAAGCTGTAGACACGCCCCTCGAGTGTCAGGCCTCCCTATGAAGGCCTCCTTCTGATCCAGGCCCCGCCCATGATGCCTGTCACTGGCGCGTGTCTGGTGTCTCCGGCATGTCCCTTCTCATAGGCTCCACATGTCCGCCCTGTGCTGCAGGCCCCGCCCACTCCCCCACTCCTCCTGTCATTTCTAAAGCTCTTCCCTCGGTCCCGCCCCCACGGCCTGATGCATTATCTCGCTGCTCTCTTGGGCCGCCCCCTGAATCCAGGGTCCGCCCCTAACCCCCGTGCCCCATTATGTCATGCCCCGCCCCTGTGGTATGATGTCCCTGCCCATCGCTCGCATAACCCCTCCCCCGAGTCCTCGCGGCCCGCCTCTGACTCCCAAGCCCCGAGACTCATACCCTGACCCCCAGGCCCCGCCTCCCAGCCCTCATGCCCCGCCTCCCGCTGCCGTCACTCCGCGCGCCGCCGGTCGGGAGCAGCCATGATGGTGGGTGACCGGGGCTCCGGGAGGGGGGAGGAGGGATGCATGTCCGTCCCGGCGCCCCCAGCCCCCGCCCTAACCCCCTCTCTGTCTCTCCGCAGCACGAAGGCCTGGAGGAGGCGCCCGACTTCCTGTCCGAGGAGGAGCGAGCGGTGGGTACCGGGGGGGCACCGGGGCTCCCCTGGGAGGAGGAGAGCACTGATGGGCAGAACGAGCAGGGGCAGCAATGGAGGGGGCTGGGCAGGTCTACAGGAGAGTGCGCAGGGAGGGGCAATAACAGTGCAGGGGCAGTAATGGAGGGGGCAGGACAGGTCTACAGGAGACTGCATAGGAAGGGGCAATAACAGTGCAGGGGCAGTAATGGAGGGGTCAGGACTGAGGTCTACAGGAGACTGCATAGGAAGGGGCAATAACAGTGCAGGGGCAGTAATGGAGGGGTCAGGACTGAGGTCTACAGGAGACTGCATAGGAAGGGGCAATAACAGTGCAGGGGCAGTAATGGAGGGGTCAGGACTGAGGTCTACAGGAGAGTGCATAGGAAGGGGCAATAACAGTGCAGGGGCAGTAATGGAGGGGTCAGGACTGAGGTCTACAGGAGAATGCATAGGAAGGGGCAAATGCAAGAATGCATTCAGTACAGAGACCCATAGGACAGTGCGTTGGAAGCGGGCAATAACCGAGTGCAGGGGCAGTAAACGGATCTATAGAAGAGCGCAGAGGAAGGGGGCAAGTACAAGAGTGCGGGGGCAATACACGTACCTGTAGGACAATAGGTACGAAGGAGACAAATACAAGAGTGCTGGGGCTTTACAGAGACCTATAGAGGAGTGCATAGGAAGGGGCAAATGCCCGAGTGCAGGGGCATTGCAGAGACCCATAGGACAGTGCATAAGATGATACTTAATCCCTTTTGTGTCTGTTCCCTTTCCATTGAAATGAAGCTATATAGTGCACTAGAAAAATAAACGAGTTTCCTTCTGCTTATGTACAACACCTAAGTACAAGGCTTGAGAAGCACTGTTGAAAGTACAAAAGTGAGCCGGGTGGTGGGCCGTGACTGTGCGGGGCAGTACTGAGGGGATCCGAAGTGCACAGGTAGTGCTGAGATGAAGAATACAGCGGCGTGCACAGTAAAGAGGAGTGCCTCATTGGTGGTGGAGATGCAAGGCTTGAACTGAAATGGACACCGACAGGAAAAGTATAAGAGAGGAAACACAGAGGATGATACTGTGAAGGAATGTGTATGTGGGACAGACAAACTGCATACTGAGTGTTGGAAGTACAGAAAGTTGAGAAACTACATGTGATGTCATACTGAGAGGAGGAAGCATCAGGAGATCAGACCTTTAAGTGGGTCCAGGGCTCAGACTGCAGTAATTAGAGCTGACTTTGAAACTGGTGCCTCTTGGACATTATATCAGTCTCGTTAACTTTACAGGCGTTGATTGATTCCTCAATAATCACTGTAAACACCCTTAAGTGAATCCATGTCAGCTCAGCAGTCCCTGTTTACGTTATCATGCCGTGCCTTGGATGTTTCTTTTTTCAGGTGTTTTGTAGTATTTAATGCAGTGTATGACTTTTGTAAGGTGGGGAATCTGTGAATGAGTCTTCTCCAGGTGTCAGAGGGAGTTCAAGTTCTGGCAGGGTCCTCATGTCTCAGTATGATTGACAGCTCTGGAGTTGCAGTTGAAGGCAGTGGTAGTTTCTCATGGTGCCTGTCACCCGGTCATAAGGTTTTCGCTCTGCATGCTCATCCAGTCATTGGCCTCTGCAGAGCACGTAGACTGGTGGCCACATATGTGCTAGTTGTAAATATCATTGTTTATAAGGTGTGTGCTGGGTGTATATTGTGATTGTGTCATCCTCTGAGGCGGAAGCCGGAGGACTGTGTTTGTTGATGTTTTAATAACTGCACTATTTGCTCTCTGTTCGAACTTTTAAACCCACTGGGCTCACTTGCTCTAAAGCGCCGACCTAAACGCGCTGTCACCGCCCTCCTCGACCCCCTGAAACAGCGACCCCTCGCTAGTCAGGAAACGCCCTAAAGGCGATAGCCACGCCCACTGCAAGGCCACGCCCAACCCAGGAGACTACAAAAACGCTGATTGAAAGCGCTTGTTATTGATTGTGTCATCCTCTGAGGCGGAAGCCGGAGGACTGTGTTTGTTGATGTTTTAATAACTGCACTATTTGCTCTCTGTTCGAACTTTTAAACCCACTGGGCTCACTTGCTCTAAAGCGCCGACCTAAACGCGCTGTCACCGCCCTCCTCGACCCCCTGAAACAGCGACCCCTCGCTAGTCAGGAAACGCCCTAAAGGCGATAGCCACGCCCACTGCGAGGCCACGCCCAACCCAGGAGACTACAAAAACGCTGATTGAAAGCGCTTGTTATTGATTGTGTCATCCTCTGAGGCGGAAGCCGGAGGACTGTGTTTGTTGATGTTTTAATAACTGCACTATTTGCTCTCTGTTCGAACTTTTAAACCCACTGGGCTCACTTGCTCTAAAGCGCCGACCTAAACGCGCTGTCACTGCCCTCCTCGACCCCCTGAAACAGCGACCCCTCGCTAGTCAGGAAACGCCCTAAAGGCGATAGCCACGCCCACTGCGAGGCCACGCCCAACCCAGGAGACTACAAATGTGCCGGCCATACCAGCGCAGCGGTCGAGCGCAGCGGGAGCGCCTAAGGCAAGCCCGTCCGCGCACAGCCGGGCCCAGGGCCAGACTCTATGCCCGTCCCTGTCAGCATGAAGGTAAGCTACTCACGTAGAGAGCTTCTTAGCCTAAGACCCAGTAAAAACAGCACATGCCTTGCCCCGCATGATCCTAATGTCTCCTATTTTAGCTGCAACAACTGCAAACCGGCTAAGTTGCTCCTTCCAAAACCCCTGGTCCCACCTTCTGTCCTTAAAATTGCGACACTCAATTGCAGATCGCTCCCCAAGCATGCTTTGCTTATTAATCACCTCATCGTCGATCTCAATCTGGACATACTCTTCTTGACAGAAACTTGGATCACTGAGCATTCTAATTCCGACATAGTACTGGCTATCCCCCCAGGCTTTCTCATCTTGTCTCAACCACGCCCCTTAGGAAGAGGTGGTGGTCTAGCCATCATCCACAGGGATCACCTCGCCTGTCGTATCAACGAGATGGCAACCCGGGAATCAGAGAGCTGTCTCTTCACGATCCAGCTAGCCCCGACCAGCTCCCTTTCAGGCCTCTTGGTGTACCGGCCTCCCGGCCACTTCGCCCCCTTTGCAGCATCCCTCTTGGATATTGTTTCTTCCTCGGCCCACCTGACATCGAACTTCCTAATAACAGGCGACCTTAACATCCACTTTGACGACCCTCTGGATATAGGAGCAGCTGACCTAATTTGTGACCTGGCGGCTCATGGCCTTCGGCTTGCTAACACCGGTCCAACACATATAAAAGGGCACCTTCTCGACCCGGTGTTCTCGAACATCCCCTCTCTCCAATTCATCAGCTCCCAACCGCTCCCATGGACGGACCATTTTCTGGTCGCATTCCACGTTCCTGGGGCTGTCAAGAAACCCCATAAACCCTCTATCTTTACCAAAGATAGATCATGGGCCAAACTCTCTGCGGTGGACTGGTCTATTGCTCTGGGCTCCTCTACCCCGAGTCTTGTGGCGGACCCGGCCGAGGCTGATACCCAATTCAGAGACTGGATCTCCTCCTCCCTTGACAGTATCATTCCTATAAAAAATCGTGAGATCAAAGATAGGACAAAGGGCCATGCCCTATGGTACACCTCTGAACTCCGAGACCTCCGCAAAGAGTGTAAAAAGGCTAAGAGACTGTGGAGGAAAGACTGGCTCCACAGTAATAAGGACACCTACAACAGCGCGGTAAGACGCTATAAATCGGCCATAAAACTAGCCAAGGCTACATTCTATGATAATAGAATAAAAAATGCGGCCAATTCTGCCAAAGAATCTTACCTGATAGTCAAGGAACTGCTCCACATCCCCTCAGCCCCCGCTGCTGCCCCCTCCCCCCCGGATAGAAGCAAGGACTTAGCCGCCTACTTCGATTCCAAAATCATGCGGATACTGGAGTCCCTCCCCCCGATCAGCCCGCTCAATCCTGCTGATATAGACGCCTGCACTAACAGCCCGCGGCTGACCTCCTTCAGAGCAGCCTCCCTCGTTGAGGTCACCGCCACGCTGGCCAAAATGAGAAGCGGATCCCCCTTGGACCCGGCCCCTGTCAGATTTTTAAAAACAGTGTCTCCCAGCATATCCCCCACCATCAGGGACCTCATTAACACCTCTCTTTCCCATGGCACAGTGCCTTCCACATGGAAGAGCGCAGTCGTCAAGGCCCTGCTGAAAAAGCCCCATTTGAACCCGGACGATATGGCCAACTACAGACCCATATCACTCCTCCCCTGTATCAGCAAGATGGCTGAGAAATTAGTCAACGTGCAACTTTCCCAATTCCTTGAGACGAACAAAATCTTACGTCCGTCCCAAACAGGATTCCGGCCGGGCCAAAGCACACACTGCACTCCTCTCCGTCATCGAGGAGGCAAGATGTATCCTGGATTCAGGAGGATCAGTGGCAGTGATCCTCCTGGACCTCAGTGCCGCCTTTGACACGGTGGATCACCGTGTCCTCCTCCATCGCCAGGGCAGGAATTGTGGGAACCGCACATGCATGGATCGAATCCTTCCTTTCCGGTCGTTCATTTCAGGTGTGGGACGGCAACTCTCGCTCAGACCCCCTCCCTCTCACATGTGGAGTGCCCCAGGGGTCCTCGCTCAGTCCCACCCTGTTTAATGTCTACATGGCCCCCTTGGAAGATGTTGTGATCCCCTACGGGATAAAAATAGTAAACTATGCTGACTACACCCAACTTGTCGTTTCTCTTTCCCACCTGGACAACCACCCAGAAATCCTATTGAACTGTCTGCAAGATATACACACCTGGATGTGCGAATCTTCCCTGAAGCTGAACGGTACAAAAACCGAAATCATGCTCCTGGGTAATAAATGGTCCTCCATCCCTCCATCAGTTTGGCCGGACGCCTTCGGTGATATCCCCACGCCTAAGACAGAAATCAAAACACTAGGTTTCTGGCTGGAGCAGGACCTTTCCATGAAGACCCAGGCAGCCAAGACCGCTGGTACTTGCTTTGGCCTTCTCCGATCAATTCGCAAGATTCTTCCTCTCCTCCCCCCCCTGTTCAAGGGCTTATACTAGCGCGGCTTGACTATGGTAACGCCGCGTACCTCGGCGCTCCTGAAACCACCTTGGCCAAGCTCCAACGTGCACAAAACGCTGCGGCGAGGCTCATTTTGAACCTCCCTCCCAGAGCCTCGACCAAACCGGCCCTTAAATCTCTGCACTGGCTCCCTGTGCGCCAGCGAGTAGAGTTCAAGGCCCTGTGCACCACGCACAAACTCATCAATGGGGCAGGACCTGCCGCCCTCAAAGACATGGTCATCCCCTACAAAGCCCCCAGAAACCTTCGCTCTGACAGCGAACATCTGGCCATAGTCCCAAGATTTAAGAAGTCACGCACCGGTGGCCGTCGCTTCTCGGTCAATGCCTCTTCAAAATGGAACGCACTTCCTCGTATGTTGCGTCTTGAACCATGTCACGCCCTCTTCCGTAAAAAACTTAAAACCTTCCTCTTCCCCAAATAGTTCCTGGTCTCCCCCTTCCTGGATTTCACAACCTTACAGCGCGGGGATGCCTTCGGGTCACCAGGCGCTCTATAAATCACAAAATAAATAAATAAATAAATAATACACAGATGTTGAAATATTGACGGTATCATTCGAGAAGAAAATGCTGTTTAAAGGTGAGGAGGGTGAGTGTGTCTGAGTGAGGAGGCACGGTGAAGGAGCTACACCCCGGAGAACTGAGTGGAAAGACAGCGGTGAAGGAGGTGACGTGTGAAATATGCACACAGTGAATTTAAGAAGGATGCGGGAGAAAAGGGTGTGTCTACAACTATGAGAGACCACAGAGGAGGGTGGATTAAGAGGGTGAAAAGGAGTGATTGAGACACTCCAAAGACCATTTCCCCCTCCCCAACCCCTTATCTGACCTCAGTAATGTTTACTTCTTAGGGTCATTAAAACATTTTTGATACTAATTAGTGTCAACAAAATTGTTGTTACTCTTTTTTGTGCTACTACTATCCGGCGTTGGCACAGCTGATAGGTCCAGCTTTGTTGACACATGTTGGGTGTGTGATGTGTCTGGATGCAATAACGCAAAACTCAAGAACACACAGATACTGGTAAGGTGGGGGCCGTGAACTAAATCATATACATGACCCGTTTAAAGCCACAGCCTTACTTACATAGGCCACGTTTCCTGGAATGGGTTCCTAGTTGGTCTTCTTTGGCCGCACCCATTTCACGTACCCCTAAACCCCCCACCATCTGTTGAAAGTACAAGCATGTATAAAGCACATTAGGAGAGGGTGATGGTACTCCCAGAGTATGGTAAAGGAAAAACTTCTTATAGGAGGGAGTGATGTGAAGTACTGAACGTGGCAGACGTACTGGGGAAGAGGAGTGAATGGTGCAGTTGTAGGATTGCAGACGAACTAGCACACCTGGGAAGAGGTGGAGGGTACGGGTGATACTGAGGGTGGTACTACAGAGGTCGGGGTGCTAGCATGTACAGGGCGAGCACTGCTGACGGATGCTAGACTGTACGGGCGGTACAGGTGCGGTACAAAAGAGTGCTGGTGTGTACATAGGATTACAGATGGATACGAGCACAGCTGGAGAGTGGTGGAGTGTACAGGTGATACAGAGGTGCGGTACTACAGAGTGCTGGCATGTACACAGGATTGTAGACGAGTCCCAGCACAGCTGGAGAGTGGTAGTACGGGTGTACAGAGGTGCGGTACTACAGAGTGCTGGCATGTACACAGGATTGTAGACGAGTCCCAGCACAGCTGGAGAGTGGTAGTACGGGTGTACAGAGGTGCGGTACTACAGAGTGCTGGCATGTACATAGGATTGTAGACGAGTCCCAGCACAGCTGGAGAGTGGTAGTACGGGTGTACAGAGGTGCAGTACTACACAGTGCTGGCATGTACATAGGATTACAGATGGGTACGAGCACAGCTGGAGAGTGGTAGATGGTACAGGTGATACAGAGGTGCGGTACTACCTAGTCCTACATGAAGGGTACAGTACTGGGATAGGAAGAGTCTCTGGAGGGCGCGTGTACCGGGTTAGAGGGATGTGAAGGGCATTTACAGGTGGAAACAAATCGAGCCGGAGGCGGAGTATGTGCAGAGTAGTGAGGCAGTACAGCCCTTAGAAGCCAGGAATGAGGGGTGTGAAGGAGGCGTGGAGTGCAAGAAGGGTGAGTCGGGGGGCAGAGAGAGCACGGTGAGAGGTGCATGGGCACAGGAGGTGAGGCACTGGGCAGAATCTGCCCATCTTACATTAGGTCGGGTTGGTGGGTGGAAAGGAAGGGTGAGTCTGGGGGTACTGAGAGCACAGTGAGAGTTGTAGAGCACAGTGAGAGGTGTATGGGCACAGGAGGCGAGGCACTGGGCAGAATCTGCCCATCTTACATTAGGTCGGGTTGAAAGGAAGGGTGAGTCTGGGGGTACAGAGAGCACAGTGAGAGGTGTAGAGCACAGTGAGAGGTGTATGGGCACAGGAGGCGAGGCACTGGGCAGAATCTGCCCATCTTACATTCGGTCAGGTTGGTGGGTGGAAAGGAAGGGTGAGTCTGGGGGTACAGAGAGCACAGTGAGAGTTGTAGAGCACAGTTTGAGGTTTAGGTCTATGTAAAGCGCTCTGATATCTGTGAAGATCTTGTTTGCGCTATATAAAACTCTTTAAATAAATGGGCACAGGAGACGAGGCACTGGGCAGAATTTGCCCATCTTACATTAGGTCGGGTGGAAAAGAAGGGTGAGTCTGGGGGCAGAGAGAGCACAGTGAGGGGTGCTTAGGGCACAGGAGGTGAGGCACTGGGCAGGATGTGCCCATCTTACGTGGGGTGGGTGGAAAGGGAGGGTGAGTCTGAGGGTAGAGAGAGCATAGTAGCGGTGGAGAGCACAGTAAGAGGTGCATGTGCACAGGAGGCGAGGCACTGGGCAGAATGTGCCCATCTCATCGGGTGGGTGGGTGGAAAGGAAGCGTGAGTCTGGGGGCAGAGAGAGTATAGTGAGGGGTGTGGAGCACAGTGAGAGGTGCCTGGGCACAGGAGGCGAGGCACTGGCCAGAAGGTGCCCATCTCACGTGGGGTGGGGTGGGTGGGTGGAACGGTGGTGTATGTGGGGGGGGTCAGAGTACGCGTTACAGCGAGAGGAGTTTTACACATTAACGGAACGTGGTGACAGTCCCAGCTGAAGTGCCATTAATAGATGTGTTTTGACAAGTCTCTGTTGATGGTAATCATCAACTCTTTGCCTAAGCGCCCCATGCCCCCCTCCACACCCTCTACTTCCCAGAGTTTGAAGGGGGGGGGGCTGGGTTGTACTTCCTCTGTTGCTGCTGAACATGCACATTGCTGCCTAGAACCAGAGGCGCGGGTCTGTGGCCTTGGTGCTTTCTTTTGACACTCACAGCTCGCTGTGATCTGTAACCCCCCTGCACCCCCTGGTACCTCAGCCGACCCCCCCCTGCACCTCCCAGCCCCACTGCTTTGGATCTGATTCTGCTCTGTCCAGTCTCCTGGAGGTCAGATGCCGGATTTACAGGAGGTGCTGTCGGCTCTGCGCCTGTCTTGGGTCAGAACGCTGCACTCTGAGCCATAGTAGAAGGAGTACAGGCTGTGTGGGATATTGTGGCTCTCTGATGTCTGGCCGGCCTGCTATGAACCTCTCATAGTTTGTATGGTCCTGTGGGGCATGAGTGTGCGTTCTGGGCCTTTTCTGGGAGATCTTGTGGGAATACCGGTTTCATGAGGGATGCTGGTGTGGTCCGGGGCCTCTGCTCTGTGTCTTGAAGACAGAAGTCTGAGCCACGCACCTCATTCCTCACCAGTGCTGTGCCGAGAAACGAGTCCTGTCTGAATATCTGAGACCTCAGCTGCCCTTTTCATGGGCCTCATAGGAAGTGGTTCAGCTTCCTGTCCAACTTGCTGCGTCCAGATGGTGAGAGTAAAGGTCTGCTCTGGGTTAGTGCTTAGTCGACAACTCTGCAGAGCAGCGCTAGAGGAGTACTTTGTATGCTTCCAGTAGAGTGTGTGGGCCTAGGATAGCTGGAGTCTTGCAGATCTGCTCTTGGAAGTACTTTGTATGCTTCCAGTAGAGTTAGGGTGACCAACTGGAATTGGTGCAAATTCAGGACGGTGAGTGTAAAAATTCAGGACAAAGGGTCAAAATTCAGGACACAAATTCAGGACAGGGGGTCAAAATTCAGGACAAAACTTCTAGACAATAGGTAAGTTTTACAGACACAACCGAGGTTGCGCAATAGTATATAAGTAAGCCCAGCCATTTCCAAACATATTCAACCATTTGCAAACCTATCCATCATGTATCCTTCCATCTATCATTTCACTCATCCATCCTTTCACTCATCCATCCATTATCCATCCATCCACCCTTTCACCCTATCCATCTATACACTTATCCATCCACTCTTCATACCATCCATCCATTCACTCATCCATCCAGCCATTTACCCTTTCACCAATCCAGCCATCCTTTCACTTAATACTCCTTCCACCCATCCGCTCTTTTAGTTATCCATCCATCCTCCCTTTCTCTCTCCATCGACCCTTTCACTTAGCCATCCTTCCTTCCATCCATCAATCCACCCACCCACCCATCCATCTACTCATCCACTCATGAATCCATCCATTGACCCTATCACTCATCCATCTATCATTTCACTCCTTCACACATCTATTCATCCTTGTGTCCATCCACCCTCCATTTCACTCTTCTCATCCATCCTTACACCCACCCTTTCACTTATACGTCCATTCATTCACCCTTGCACTTATCAATCCATCCATAATTTCACTCATCCAAATTCCCACCCACCCATCATCCACCCACCCACCCACTCATCCATCCTTTCACCCACTCATCCATCCATCCATCCTTTCACCCACCCACATATCATCCATCCTTTCACCCACCCACTCATCATCCATCCTTTCACCCACTCACTCTCCATCCATCCTTTCACCCACCCACCCACTCATCACCCATCCATCCATCCTTCCCCTCATCATCCATCCATCCTTCCCCTCATCATCCATCCTTCCTTCCACCCATCTATCTACTCATCCACTCATGAATCCATCCATTGACCCTATCACTCATCCATCTGTCATTTCACTCCTTCACACATCTATTCATCCTTTTGTCCATCTACCCTCCATTTCACTCTTCTCATCCATCCTTACACCCACCCTTTCACTCATACGTCCATTCATTCACCCTTGCACTTATCAATCCATCCATCATTTCACTCATCCACCCTCCCACCCATCATTCACCCAACCATCCACCCACCCACTCATCCATCCTTTCACCGACCACCCACCCACTCATCCATCCTTTCACTCACCCACCATCCACCCACCCACTCATCCATCCATCCACTCATCCATCCATCCATCCATCCTTTCACCCACCCACACATCATCCATCCTTTCACCCACCCACTCATCGTCCATCCTTTCACCCACCCACTCTCCATCCATCCATCCTTTCACCCACCCACTCATCATCCATCCATCTATCCATCTATCCTTCCCCTCATCATCCATCCTTCCCCTCATCATCCATCCATCCTTCCACTCATCACCCATCCATCCATCCTTCCACCCACCCATCTATCTACTCATGAATCCATCAATTGACCCTATCACTCATCCATCTATCATTTCACTCCTTCACACATCTATTCATCCTTTTGTCCATCTACCCTCCATTTCACTTTCTCATCCATCCTTACACCCACCCTTTCACTCATACGTCCATTCATTCACCCTTGCACTTATCAATCCATCAATCCATCCTTCCTTCCCCTCATCCAGCCATCCTTCCCCTCATCCATCCTTCATTTCGTACATCCTCCATCCTTCCCATCCATTTATCCTTCCCCTCATCCATCCATCCTTCCCCTCCATCCTTCCCCTCATCCATCATTCAGCTACCCTTCCACCCAAAATGCCACCCCCCACTGTGATGTACCGTACTTACAGGAGACACTCTAAGAGAACTAATTGAACTAATTGTCCTCCATACTTTGTTAATCAGTGTGGGTACGATTGTGCCATTTCTTTATTTTATTACATTATAGACTGCATGTTTGAAGAACAAGCTCTGTGAAGAGAACCACGTGCTGAGTCTAGGATGTTTGGGGCCCTGGGTAGAAATGGAATGTGTGAGGTCTAAATTGCAGAGACATAACGCATTCAGGGCTGTTTGCATCTGAATGGATGCCCTGCTCCTGAACCTGCAGCCCCTCCTCTCAGTCACCTTCAAGCACCTCTTAACAGCTCATCAAGGGCTGAAGGTGTGAGGGTTACCACCCCGCTGTGCCTCTCCAATGCTGCTGAGTATCTAAGCTTTGGAACACCCTCGGAGTTAAGAAGGGGGTGGGGGCAAGCTGTGCTGGCTTTAGGGTGGGGCCGACCGGTGCCCGTTTAAAATGACGGACAAATGGCGTCCGTTAAAGAATCCTTCACGGACAACGGACAGACGGCCGAAATTACGGACTGTCCGTGAAATTTACGGACGGTTGGTCACCCTAAGTAGAGTGTGTGGGCCTAGGATAGCTGGAGTCTTGCAGAGCTGCTCTCTGATGTACTTTGTATGCTTCCAGTAGAGTGCATGGGCCTAGGATAGCTGGAGTCTTGCAGATCTGCTCTTGCAAGTACTTTGTATGCTTCCAGTAGAGTGTGTGGGCCTAGGATAGCTGCAGTCTTGCAGAGCTGCTCTCTGATGTACTTTGTATGCTTCCAGTAGAGTGTGTGGGCCTAGGATAGCTGGAGTCAATACAATACAACATGTTTTTATTGTTGAATTAATAAAAATCCTTACAATAAGAAAGGTAAGATTAGCCAATGTTTGCAACACAGGTTACATTATAAAAACAAGAAAATAACAACATTTAAAGAGTTAAAACTAGAGCACTACTCGAAACCCGCCCATCTTACAACATAGGGATTTATAGAGTGTGCTGGGGGTCACTGGCAAAAAGGGTAGGGGCATGGCAATACGTAAAATGATCATTGGGAGGCCTGTAGCTGCTTTCTACTTTCCATCATAAATTTAAGACCCCGACAAGTCAGGATTGGAGATGAACCTCCCAGCCAGAAAATAACGGCCTGGCGACATGTACTTATATTCAGGTTGTTCAATATATCCCGTATAAAGCGTCTTCTAGATACCATAAGGGATGGGCGTACACAAAACAAATGAACTAGAGATTCAGTATGATATCCGCAGAGTCGACATTTTGGGCAATCATCTTGAGGTTTCCAGGAAGGTAGTAAGTCCTTGGATTCATGAAGGCCCATACGAAGGTTGAGAAGGTATTTTTTTAAATGCTGGTTAAAATGAGTTGCCAAATAGGCCTGAGGTTGTTGGAGTGAGTAAGAAGAAATGACTGACCAGGCATGACGTCGATGGGACGATGTTTGTTTGTCTTCTAGAACAGACTTCCTTTTAGCAATAGAGTTACTGGCAGGTCGAGGTCCACAAGACATTTCTCCAAATGAATGGCCCAGGGTTGAGTGGGATCTGTATTAATTGCTTGTCAACAAAGATTATTTAAAGTGTCTGGGTCGGCGGCACGAAGTTTGTGGCAAAATTTAACAAATGTTGACTTGGCCCTGAAGATTTGATTTTGAAGCCCGAATTCTAATCTCACCTGCGCTGGTGAGGAGCATTTAGGCAGTTTGAATACTTCTTTATAAATTTTGTTTTGTAGAGAATTTAGTAGACCGGCCTCCCCTCCAAACCATGTTACCAGCCCGTACGATAATGTGGGTAAAACCTGAGCGGCCATTACCTGTAAAAGATGGGTATAATTTGGACCATCCAGTTTTTGCAAGAGACGCCTGTATCCGTAGATTAACGTCTGGGACTTAGCTTTTAACACCGCAGAGTGTTCTTTTTTGAATTATCTTTGCCGATGGTGACCCCCAGATACCGATAATGCGGCTGTTCCCCTATTGCAAGGTGGTTACTTGTCCAATTGTATTTGATTGATTTTCGCTCTACAAGACTTATTACTTTTGTCTTGTCTCTATTAAGTTCCAGATGTACTTCGTCTAAGTAGAGTTGTAGAGCATTTATCAGCCTTTGCAGCCCGATTGGAGTTTGGCTTAAAAGGACAATGTCGTCTGCAAACTGAATGATTGGCATTGGGGTGTTGCAGAGATTCGGAGCATGACTTCCAACGTGACCAAGTTTTTTCCCTAGATCGGCAAGGTATAGATTAAATAAGCATGGAGCCAGGACACAGCCCTGTTTCAGTCCGTCCTCAGTTGGAATTTTTGACGTGAGACTTGTGCCCTGTCCTTGTTTAACCCTTGTCCAAGTGTCTGTGTAGAGGAGCATTAGTGATTTGAGAAGGTTTGTTGACAGCCCCCACTTATTGAGTTTTGCCCAAAGTCTCCCCCTACTAACTCGGTCAAAGGCGGCTCTGATGTCGATAAAGCAGCCGTATAACCTGCTTTTCTTCGTTTTGGCTCTTTCTATCAGGAGTGCTAGGGCTGTGAGATTTGTGGTTGTCCCTGTACCTTTTCGAAAACCTGTTTGATAACTGGGGCTTAGATTGTTATTGTCCACCCATTCCTGTATCTCCTCCAGAATGCAGGATGCGTATAGTTTGGCTTCCATGTCTATCAAAGATATTAGACGATAGTTCTGTGGCAATCTCCTGTCCCCCTTTTTGAAAATGGGGTGGATGATATTACCATTCCATGATGGAGGCTGCTGCTTACGGGCAAAAACTTGGTTACAGGGCAGAGAGCTGGAGGGCCTAAAAATCTGCGTTATATTTAAATACTGCATTAGGAAGACTGTTGGGTCCTGGTGCCCCTTCTGTTTTAAGTTTGTTAATAAACCTTTTGACTCTGTCGCTGGAGAATGAGTCCGGCTGTATCGGCAGGTCGTTAAGCCTTCCTATATCTCGGTTATTTGTTGAGTTTTCTACTGCTCCTTTCAGGTGGATTGAGTTCGTGGTGGGATTGGAACAACAATGATTTTCAGAAGGAGATACGTGCAGTTTTGAAATAGAGCTTTTTGACGTGGTCTTCCCAGCTTTGTTTGCTAATGCCGGGGTCCTGAGATATTACTTCTGCGTGGTTTAGTTTATTAATAATGCCCCAGAAGTCCCTTGTGTTGCGCTTCTTACTGGCTACTAGCAATTTCGCCCACGTTTCTTCCTTCCGTTTGTTCTTGGCTTTCCACACCATTTTACAATACTTTTTTCTCATACTCCTAACAAGGGAGTAGGTTAGTGAGGAGCGCTGGATGTTACTCCTTATTGCCTTCCGTTGCACCTGGGCAAATTTTCTCTCTTCCTGTTTTAGTTTGTTATTAAACCATGGTTCCCGAAAAACTAGTGGGAATTGAGTCTTGCAGAGCTGCTCTGGGGAAGTACTTTGTATGCTTCCAGTAGAGCGTGTGGGCCTAGGATAGCTGGAGTCTTGCAGAGCTGCCCTCTAGAAGTACTTGGTATGCTTCCAATAGAGTGCATGGGCCTAGGATAGCTGGAGTCTTGCAGAGCTATTCTCTGATGTACTTTGTATGCTTCCAGTACAGTGTTTGGGCCTAGGATAGCTGGAGTCTTGCAGAGCTGCTCTCTGATGTACTTTGTATGCTTCCAGTAGAGTGCATGGACGTAGGGTAGCTGGAGTCTTGCAGAGCTGCTCTCGGGGAGTACTTTGTATGCTTCCAGTAGAGTGTGTGGGCCTAGGATAGCTGGAGTCTTGCAGAGCTGCCCTCTAGAAGTACTTTGTATGCTTCCAAAAGAGTGCATGGGCCTAGGATAGCTGGAGTCTTGCAGAGCTATTCTCTGATGTACTTTGTATGCTTCCAGTACAGTGTTTGGGCCTAGGATAGCTCAGTCTTGCAGAGCTGCTCTCTGATGTACTTTGTATGCTTCCAGTAGAGTGCATGGACGTAGGGTAGCTGGAGTCTTGCAGAGCTGCTCTTGGGGAGTACTTTGTATGCTTCCAGTAGAGTGCATGGGCCTAGGATAGCTGGAGTCTTGCAGAGCTGCTCTCTGATGTACTTTGTATGCTTCCAGTAGAGTGCATGGGTCTAGGATAGCTGGAGTCTTGCAGAGCTGCTCTCTGATGTACTTTGTATGCTTCCAGTAGAGTGTGTGGGCCTAGGATAGCTGGAGTCTTGCAGAGCTGCCCTCTAGAAGTACTTTGTATGCTTCCAGTAGAGTGTATGGGCCTAGGATAGCTGGAGTTTGGTACAAAGGCGGCCACCCCAAGAGCCCATGGGAGTTTGGTTCAAAGGCGGCCACCCCAAGAGCCCATGGGAGGTTCAAAGGCGGCCACCCTAAGTGTCTGAGTGTCATCTAGTCTCTCTCTTGTGATAATTTCAGCCTCTGATCTCTAGAATCGCTGTAATTACACAAAACGTTGCAAAGCCCATTAAAGTGACCACAAGTTAGCCTTTAATGGTTACATTATCCCATAAGTGTCTTGAGATTTCTGTGCTATATTTACATTTTTTTCTCTCTGTTCTTGTTTTAGACTGCTTTCTTTAAATAGGTTTGAATACCTGATTTGTCAAGGGGTCTTTGTGTATTCATTGTGCTGAAAGCCAGGCCAGTGTTTTTGTTCTTTTTTTGGACTCGTAGGTATTGAGTCATCGACATTTGAATGCTTAAACTGGAATATGACGACTTGAAGCCTTTTGAGCATATTTGTGTCAATATGTCAGAGTTTGGGTTGCTCAATGACGTGTTTTTTATGTCTCGCCTGTCGATGCGCATGCGCATCGAGCTTGCGAGACTATGGGGGCTTAAACAGACTTTAACCAACTTGCAAGGAATCGTGGCGATTCCTTGCAGTGCCCGTGAAATTCAAGCTCAATGCGCATGCGCATTGAGCTTAAAAGCGCGTGCACATGCCCCCAGCCGCCTGCCTTGCATGTCTTTTCCCTCAGGCGCACTCCTCCCACACCCCCGCTCCGCCCCCTCCCCTGCCTGCCGTGTCGCATTTCGAATCGCCGTCTGTTCCCTCAGCCGCACTCCAGGCCCCTGCCGCTTTCACACCCTCTCCCCGCTCCGCCCCCTCCCCTGCCCGCCGTGTCGCATTTCTCCTCCCCCTCCCCTTCTCTGCCTTCCCTCCGTCTTGTTTTTTTTTTACCCGCTCCGCCCCCTCCCCTGCCCGCCGTGTCGCATTTCTCCTCCCCCCTCCCCCCCCCCCCCCCCCCCCCCCTTCTCAGACTGTCCGAAATAAGGTCTTTAAAATCTGGCGATTTTAGAAACAAGCTCGTATGATACATAAAGGCCACTTTACATCTAATTTGAATTAAGGCTGGCAATACGCCGGACAGGTGGTCTCGGCAGATAATTCGCGTAAGTCAACAATTTGTAGGAGTTATAGGAAAAGAGCATATGGTTCGATCCACTTAACACGTTAATTTGCACAGCGCCTAGGCATCCAGCGTCAGGACATGCATTGGCTACCATGTGTTTCCTAACCAACTTCATTCGGGATTCTGAGGTTCCGGGATGTTACGGGCCATGTGTGCAGTAAACAGAAGTGCTGCCACAGCTTATCAAACACTCCTCCCTCATATAAAGTTAATGTATTTCGCCCAAAAAACTTGTAACCCATTAGTTTACGGCTAGGGATCTACAACAAGCAGCAGCGACATCTCAAGTGCTCACTAGTCTACCACACTCTAGAGTTGAGAGCACAGCACGCCAACAAGACGCAAGTAGTATTGGGAAGGGGGTGTTGTTAAGAGGATATTACTGGCAAACAAACAAATACACAGTTATGTAATAAAACCATTCACGTATGTTACTTCCCTCAAGAGCAACAAGGCAGTTGACATCGACTTCCAGTGTCCATATCCATTCAAAAGGCCAATTAATTTACAACGCGAGTAAAAAGTTTAATCAGATTTGTTGAGCTTTTATGTAGCAGTGTTAATGTATGCTCAATACGAGTCTGCCCTACTCCAAAAACGTTTAAACTGTATTTATTTAATCAGGCAAGGCAATTGGTACACAATATAGGCAAAACACTATCACATGGCTTTCACTATTTACGACTACTGACAAATACATGTCAGTGATGGTCATGCGGTTTACAGATGGATACCGTGCAATTTTCGTCCTTTTAAAATAAGCTAAATTGCATAGTGATCCACCCGACAACAGCAAAACATACATGGGGCCAGATTGACTGAAGCCCGACGACAAGCCCACCTTTCCTCCACAGGCCGGGACAAGTGCAATACTTTAAACATAGTCACAAGTAATGCAACAAATCCCCACCCATGGAGAAGTCAGCATGAAACAACAATCAATTTTGCATGGATTTGCACAGCGACCTACCAGCAGGCTGGATGCAAACCTGCAAAACTAACCATAACAGCATGTTGTGTGTTCCTCTGATCTTTTTTCCAGCACTTCACTTGCACTAAAACAGAAATTCGACGGATTCGCTTGTTAAAATGTGAGAACTATTGCATTTTGTTCATGCATTTACCAGGGTCTCTGCACCAACTGTAATTTGAGCGGCAATGCCCCTATTTCTTTACACCCATTATTTTACTCGTTATAGCAAGTACATAGCTGAATTTGAACAGACTCGTTCTTTTATTAGATGAATACATCTAAGTCACGTACATACAAAACATGTTGCTTTACAAATGCTATAGGTGTCACATTTGAAAAAGTTTAAAGTATTGGCATTGTAAATGACAAAGCTATTAATTTGGCTATTTTCAAGACCAACACATTAAAAAAAATTGTCATTTACAAAACCAATAGCTCCAACTTTTTTAATGCGAGACCTGTTGCATTTCCAATGCTTATTTTCTACTTGCCACTTCTCTTCGTAATCTAGTTGTTAATACAGGGGAATGCCGGATGGGCACCTTTCTTACATACACCTCAAAGTATTTGATGCTAGCTTTTCTGATGATGACTGGTAAACCAGCAAGACGTTTAGTGGCTCCGCTGCGATGAATATTGGTGCAGGATTGTTCAACACCTGCGATACACTGCAGTCGGCAGCGAGATGATGTAAACTTGCCTCCCACCTGAGTTAATCCACCCACTGTTAGGCTTAGCCCTCGGTTTTTCCTTTTTGGGGTTCCCCTTCCTTCTTGGACCTAGTAGTCGAGGATAATCTTGCAGAAGATGGAGTGATACCACACCAGCCTGGCATCTGTCGGGCAGTGTACAGGGTGCAGTCTTTTTCCTCCCAAAGCCCCACCAAAGTTTCTTGAGGTTGCACCTTGTAGCCCCTTTGGACTGATTATTGGGTTACTTGTACTGCACCAGTTGCCTTTGGGTTTGCTGTAGGGTGGGTTTTGATATCTTCTCGTGAGCAGGTATTTAATTCCTCTTCCTGCCCATGTGACCCTAGACGACACAAAGTTAAAAGCCAACTGTCTAACCCCTGCCAACGTCTCCTACTTCCTGTACATGGTGTAGGGAGGGGAGTGGAGCTATGTGCTTTGGTTTAGGAAGTAAAACATATTCTGTTTCCTGTAAAGACTCCCTTCTTACGAGGTGAGGGGTTAGCTGATTTTGTGCACCGAATACATGTGTAGAACATAAAAATATCACACCTGCACCAAGAGCTAGAAATGTTGGTTATTGTTGTCTCGTTTTCTGAGTCACAGATCAACCCCCCTTCACTGCAGCCATGAGTATGGAAAGCATGCTCTTAAAGACCCTTTCCTATAGCTAGTTCTCACCCCATACAGCTGTCACTTGTCTGACTACAGGGCGCGGCTTCCCACCTCTGTATGAGAGAATGGATTGAAATGACTTAGTCAGCAGGAGAGGCATGAGTGAAAGAAGTTGAAGAAGCATGATCTATGGAGAATGGGAGGCAGACGGAGAGGTGTGGGTTCAGAGTCTGGTTGACTAGGAGGGAGGGGGAGTAGCAAGGTACAGTTAGTTTCTTAGGGAAAGAGAGGTTAGACTAAATACGAAAGAATGTAAAGCAAATCCTGTGCACACGTTTGTAAATTATTCAGTTCTTAAGTGAGAACTCAATGCATAAAATGAAAGTTCAAAAAATGAGGCCGAGATCCTGCGTTGTTGAAAGTATGTTTATGCTTCAGTCTAGATCAGTACAAACGAAAAACAACGCTGGGGGTAGTGTAACTAGTTAGCGGAGGAATCTCGTTCATTATCGGAATTAACCAGACAAATCGCTCCACCAACTAAGAACGGCCATGCACCACCACCCACCGAATCGAGAAAGAGCTATCAATCCTTTCCGTTACGTGACCCCCAGCGTTGTTCTTCGTTGCTGCAACCCGCGGGGCTCCCTCAGCTCACGGGAGCCCCGGACACTCCCCGCACGCTCCATGCCCCAGGCAAAGTTGGCCGCACGCATGCTCAGTGCGTAAGAAATGCGTGTGTGTTCCTGTGAATACGCGCGTTGCGCGCTTTCAGTTTCCTTACCCCCGTCGGCTTGTTTTTCTTTCAAGCGTAAAAATGTCTGAGACCCGGACACCGCAACGTGATGTATAATTATTATGAATTGTCCGCGTGCATTCATCTGTGGACAGGCATATGGTTACATGCACGGCTGTCTCACGCAACACACACAAAATGCTACCCACATACCCTTTCTGCTACACACAACACGCACATGCAGACACCACTTTGTATACACGTCGCAAACTGACACAACACAAGCCAACGTCGCCTTACACTTACATGAAACACCACAACACTGACACACGTCTACAAAACACACAAGCCACAAGACATCGCACCACACACACATGCATGAAACTCCACACTGCAGGCATATGGCTCCAAAGAACGGCCATCTCCCGCAATTCACACAAAATGCTACTCACAAACCATCTGTATCTCTCTCAAACACACACACAAACACGCACACACCAACACAACTCAGGCCATCGTCACCTCACACAGCACAATCGTAACTCACAACAGACTCAACTAGACAAGGCACTGCCACAGCAACAAACACACAACACATTCCCCACGACACATTGCACACACCCCTCAGCAGGCCAGCGATCCACAAGTGCACTCTGAGACGTTGCCCACACACAACGGACACGCACACATTCCACAGCACATGCACGCCCATTAGAAACATCCTGCTGCTATCGAGCCCACCCCTACAACACAGGCGCACTCACAAGTTCCCAACCACGCACAAACTCAAAGCGCACGCACCCACAAGCCATGCAGAGCATGAGAGTGCCAGCCCTCGGCCCCACAGCCACGTCTCGCCACGGAACCCCCAGGACAGCAGCCCCCGCCGCTGGCACCCACAGAGTGCCCTTCACAGCTCCCAGAAGCCCCTCACCTGCAGTCTAAGTGTCCCGGGGGTCAGCGGGGGAAGTGGGCGGCTGGTAGTGCCAGAGACAGGCGGTGCAAGGGCTGGAGGCAGCAGTCGAGGCTGGGAGTAGAGAAAGTTTTGTGGAAGATGCAGCTCGGCTTTACAGTTCGCCACAGGCAGCCACATCACCCTCTGCAGCAGGGAGGGTGGAGGGTGAGCAGTGTGCAGGAGAGGCCACGGGGTGCCACACACCGCACGGGGTCCAGTCACATCACGCACAGGGGGCCCAGCGCTGCACGAGGCTCCCTGCAGGCGTTGGGGCCACTGGGTGCCACCCACTGCACCCGGGGCACAGTCACCTCACGCACACGGGGGGCAGGGCTGCACAAGGCTCCCTGCTGGGCTTGGGGGCAATGGGGTGCCACCCATAGAGGTCCGCAGAGCATGTCCTGCTGGCGTGGGGGGCACTGAGTGTCACTCACCGCACGTGACCCAGTCATCTCACGCACACCTGGCTCCGGGGCTGAGTCGTCTCCCTGCTGGGCGTGGGGACCACTGCCTGGGTGCCACCCACCACACAGGACCCATTGGCGTGCAGGATAAACTTTGGAATGCTGCAGAAATATGTCATTAATATTTCCACCATAGTAGCTGCTTACAAGTTAAGAGAGGATGTGGTGTTATGGCCAGAGTTGCCTACTTTCGAACTGGAGAACACGTTTCAAGTGTCAGCGTTTAATCAACATCCTGTGATTTTGAGCAAATGACAATCTCCAGTGCCTAAAAAAAAAACAAGC